>NC_136057.1:1709001783-1710279929 GCF_964261635.1 Lissotriton helveticus | reverse complement strand
AGTGTTTTTTTTTTTTTTTTTTTTTTTTTTTTGAAAACCTTTATTGGACAGAGAAAGCTCACAAATACGGGCCTACAACCCACCAGGGCTGGCCACCACATAGCAAAAGTATCAGGAGTCATATACCAATTGTCACAGTATACAAAGGCAACGAGTCAGGGGAAAGAACAGGCATCGTAGAGCAGTCTCAGGAACAAACAAATAGAAAGGTAGTTTTCTTTTAAAAGGAACGGGTTTGGGAGGTCAGGAGCATAGCGGGCCGGGAAACAAACCAGAGGGGCGGGGTCGCGGCGGGCAGCAACACAGCGATCTTAAAGACACAGGAGAAGCAAATACGACAGAGGTATACCAATAAGTACCGGGCAAAACAACAAGCATGAGGAAAGGCAACTGCGCACACTGTCCACCGCCCGCCCACCGCAGCCACCACCCATCCCACCGATCAGCACAATAAAGGACCCAAATACCAAAACAATACGAAACGCGCCCCCAGGTGGAAGAAAACCCCACAAAAGGGGAGGGGGAAGGGAAAAGGGGAAAAAAAGAAAAGGAAGGGACCCCAACCCAAGCACCCGCCCCCAGGTGACAAAACAGGAAAAACAAAATTCCGGTACAAAATCGATCACAAAATAGGAAAACAGACATAGCAAATCCCCATCTTTGTAATACCGGAGAAATATACCAGAAAGACACCAGGGGGATAGACGGCGAGACAGAGCCCCGAAAAAGGGGATACACAAGGGCCATAGAACCAATAAGGGAGAAAAAGAGGAGGAGAAAGAAGCCCCCTCCAAAAACAACAACAGACCCTCCCACCCACCCCACAAGCCCACCCTACACCCCTGCAGAGGGCTACGGCCTACCCCCCGGCAGCGTGCCTGTCGCCCTAAATAGAACCCGAAATGTAGAAGAAAGAAACAGGGTAGAAACAAAGACAAAAGGGAAGGGACAGGGGAAGGAAAGAACAGCGCACACGGGGGGAGGGCGAAAAAACAGGATCATCTGCTTCCATCCCGCCACCTGCTACAAGGGAGGGGTAGAGCCCACGGAAAGTCAATGATATTAGGATAAGTTTCAGGAGTCCCAAGAAAGTACACAACATCACAACAGCACTTGTCAGTCACATATCAAAAGAAGCAAGACTACCGCATATAGAAATAGTTTCAGCCCTGTCCGCTTTTGTCCAAAGTTGTAACCATCCGAACAAACAAAGAGCAAACAGTGAGGGACACAGGGCACAGGAGTAAGTTCCGCGGCAGTCCTAAGAAGAAACGTGAAAGAAAATACTGAAGGTCCAGGAAAGGCATAGCACAACAGTCGCATCGCAGGCTGAGTTCCAAGGACAGTGCGAACGAGGCAAGCCCAGCCGGGCCGGCACATGCTTCTAGGCCGGGGTGTAGACGAGATGAAAAACTGGAAAGATCATCGAGGCCAGGCCAGGAGATAAGCGGACCGCAGACCAGGGGCCGAGGCAACCGAACAGGATGACGAGGAGCGCCGGAGACTCTCCGACCCAAGGATGCGGTCCCCGCCGGGGGCACAGAGTCCAGGAGCACACCAGCCGCAACCAGCAACGAGGAGGCCAAACCCGATGACGGGGGCCCGCACAGTTCAAAAGGAGGGTCAGCCCCCACAGCGGAAACAGGCGCAGCCACGGTAGTCCGCCAGGAGTTCAGTGCATCCAGGACAACTTGAAGCGTAGGAAACACTGTACAAGATCCGACATCCGGGCCATGCGGCGGGCCCCCAGTGCTCGCCCAGGCCCGGCAGAGACTCCCGGGGCCGGCCGCCATCTTAGGAGCCCAGCAAGTCCTCGGTCGTCGGGGACCCCGGCCGGGGTAACACCAGAGCAAAAGAAGGTCAGCCGAACTGCGGCAAGGCGCCCCAAGGCAGGAAGGAGAGCCAACAGAAGAAGGATGTCCGTCGGTCCCCCCGTGCCGCCGGCCCCGTTCTCCGGGCCCGGGCGGAAAAATTCAAAATGGCCGGGCCGGGGAACAGAAGGGGGACCCAGCCGAACAATGGAGTAGGCTCTCCCGCGAGGGGCAGCGTTCGTACCTCTGGGCCCAGGCCAGTCGGGTCGCCAACGGGCACAGCCGGCCAATTCGCACATCAGCCCCCGCGTCCAGCTCCACAGCGCCAGTAAGGGCCGAGCATCATGCTCCGTCACGTCCCGGCGTCGCAATGAGGTCCGGCCAGTCCGCTCCGGAGCCTCCGAGCGGGATCGCTGCACAGGATCGACAGCACTCAGGATCACCGGAGCAACGGGTAAGTGTCCGCGAAGCGACTTGAATACCACACACAGCAAGGAGGGCTTCCCGGGGCAGGAGCAATACAGGATAAACGAAGAGAAACAGGCGGTTGAACGGAGCCGAGCTAAAACGCGGCCATCTCGGTCGCGAGCTAGGCTCCTCCCCTGATACTAGAGAGTGTTATATAAATAAATACATATTTTTCATAACTTCTGTGTGGTTCTCCTTTCGTTTAGTTAATACTAAAGGTGATACTCTGGTAAAACAAGCTGCTTTACATTCCTTCAAGATTAAGCCTGAAGGCTGCTCTCCACAGCTACCACAAGGATAGCTTTCTACATGTCATCTTTGACCTAATACATCATAAGGGTCATTTGGACTGGCGCAAGGTGCCCACTTTAATTAGTGGACAGCATATACCAGGCCAACGTCTAACAATGCAGACACCGGTACAAGAATCCTGGTAACAGACACTTAAAGACTGGTCCACAGAGACATAGGATCAGAGATACCAGGACACAGAATCATTGACTTGAACACTAGGACAGTGAGCCAGAGACAGGAACACAGAATAGGACACTTGGGCAAGCACAGGAGGAGATGGAGACATGGGCACAACACTTGCACGCAGACTATGGTAAACTGACAGTGATAAAAGGACTCCAGGACACGGACTTCAGACAGAGACACCAGGACTAAGATATGGGCCTTGGACATCGACATTGGAACACAGGTACTGGCCCATCGACACTGGGAAAGTGAGATACGTGTACTGGGTCATGAATTTAGACTGGGTGCTTGGGAATGATTACCACAAAATGCGAACAGATGCATAGGGACTGAGGTACGGACAGTGGAACACTGACAGAGGGAAATGGATTAGAGGCAGGAGGACACAGGTACTATGACTCAGACACAGGGCAATAGAACTCTCAGACATTAGCACTGGGCCACAGAACACAGACACTGGGACACACACCCTAGCACGAACATCGCACTCTAACACAATATTCCTCTGTGCAGCCCTCAGCCTTGAGATTGCCATACAACTGGCAGACAATGTATGTTACAATGTGGCCCACCTATAAGAGGGGACACTACACCCTTTCACTGCATTACAATCTGATACTCCAAGAGAAGATACTATATACTTCATTGCAATACGCTACAATACACTATGTTAAGTGCATCTGCAACAGGATACACTATACTACAAAGAATTAAGCTCTGAATAACTAGGATATTAGTTCAAAGTGTTATATATGCAACGCGTGACATCATGTTATATATGCAACGCGTGACATCATGAACAGTTACCTACATTTGAGGACGGCTAGGCTTTCATATCCAGTTTTTGAATATACAACATGTATTTTATTGCAAACACGACTCCTGCTCAGGTAGGTCACTGCAGGGATGCCAGCAGTGATGGGTACAGCTGAAATGATGCATCTTGCATGACGTCATGTCTGATTGCATGGCACAATTTAAACAGGGTTGTTTATGGATAGTACATTTTAATTAGTCATAGATTACATTTGTAGAATACTCTAGTCTTTAATAAATTACAGTTGGTACAATATTTTCCTCTGACAAAGATTAAGGGGCGATTAGGATGGCGGTGAATCCGCATCCTCCGGGCCGGCGGAAGCCACCACCGGCCCGGAGGATGCGGATTCACCGCCGGGGTGACAGAAAACACCCACCGCCAGATTAGGATGGCGGTGAGATCAGCGGCGGACGGCAAGTCCGTCTGCCGCTGATCCGCGGTGTATGCTGGCATATATGGTGGCGGTGTCTGCAAGACACCGCCAGCCATATTAGGATGCATGCGTAAACATGCTTTTCCAAGGCGGCTTTTCCGCTGTGGAAAAGCATGTGGTATTTTGTGTTTGGGGGCCCGTTGCGGGCCCCCAGGGTGTCGGGTGGTGGGGGGTGCACATGGGGGGTACCTATGGTACCCCCCAGCATTTACATGCACAAAGCGGCAGGCACCGCGCGGTGCCTGCCGCTTTGTGCTTGTAAATGTAAAGCATGCACTTTTATCCTTGCGGCGTGTGCTGCTTCAAGCAGCACCCGCCTCAAGGTTAAAGATACGGGATGTGACCGCCAGGGTGGCGGTCACATCCTAATTGCACCGGAGGGACCGCCGCTGCCCCTGCGGACGGTCCCTCCACCTCGGGGGTGGCGGACGGACACAGGTCCGTCCGCCATCCTAATAGGTCCCTAAATTTGGCAGATGTCTTGTATCTGTTGTAGAATGCAGTTAGTGACTTATTTTACAGGTGGGTTACATAGCCATGAAATAGATTGCAGTGGGTACCTAACTTTAGGCTGTAAAAGAACGCGGGGGATAATTTTCCTCTGAAATACATTCCACTTAGACAGCTGTAACAGTATTACACGTGATGTAAACAATCTGGCGCATATTCTGTATGTTCTGGTAATTATGAGTCGCACGGTACCCTAGCGTTACTGAAATGAAGTAACTTCATATTACATCATGGGCAACATTTACCAAGTAGTAGTCATTCGGCACATCAATGCAGCAAAGCTTTGGTACTCATACGTATAACGATTATTCAAATATCCGTGTGTAAAGGGGTGAAAAAGTGGTACTACCACACCTCTAAAATGCAGTTTTGTAATTATTACAGCATTTTAGCATGCCTCTCTGTACGAGTGACTTGATGGTTTTTACCTGTTTTACAGGCAGTAGTTGGTTGAAATCAGTCAACAGTGGGTGGATTATTTCCGCTGAAATACATTATAGACCTCGGTTAAATTTGCTCTTAAATTGATTAGAGTTTGCGCATAATTTGACTTTGAGAAACATTAGTGTTAGTTGGTAGATTAGTGCGATTAGAAATGGAACTCAGGTGGTTTACTTTCAATTGAAATAGATTACACGTGATACATTACTGTTCACTGACTTTACAGTTGAGGGATTTCAACCTCTGATAGAAAGTAAAATCATATCTTACTTTTGTCTGAAAAACTTGCAGTTGGTGGATTACAGTCCCTTGCACGAGATTACAGTTGGTGGATTACTTGACAGTCTCTCGCTCGCTTGCATGCAAATTAAATTATAGTGGGTAGATTTCTTTCATCTGTGGCAGGTAACAATTGGTATATTCGTTTTCTCCTCTGAATAATAGTTTCCCTCCGAAAGTGTTTACAGTTGGCGGACTTCTTTCGCCTTGTCTACATTGAAACTGGTAAATTAGTTTCCAATGAAAGCGATAGCACATTGTGAATTACTTTCTTCTGCACCAGGTTACTTTTGGTAAATTTGCTTATCCTTGTATTCATTTGGTTATTTTCATTTGGAATGGATTATAACCAGATTACTTTCTTTTGACAAGATTGAATTTGGTAAATCACTTTCCTGAGAAGTCGAGAACAAAATTGCTATTATTTCGTCCTATAAAAGAGAAGGGCCAGAGGATTATTTCAGTAATGTGGATTACATTTGAGCAATAAGCTCTGCTCATAGCAGCCATCCCAATCCTCCTTGACGCCTTTGCTGCCCTCAATGCAATGGTTTACTCCTGACAACTGGTTAAGCGTTGCTAGCTCTGGAGTGTTGAGGTTTTGAGACCGAATAATTGAAAGCCATTAATAGAGTCTACAGCTACTTCCAAGGAAGCGTACCGGCACTTAACCAGCAGACTACTGGGATAGCGTTCCTTAGAATTCCTTAAACAGATGTGTTTTCAATGTAGATGTAAAGGACCTCTCTGAAGTAGTAGAGTAGACCTCACACACTTAGGGCCCAATTACGATGAGGGTCAGAAAGCCTATGGCCGCAGGGCAAAGGCTTTCCGAACTTCATCATGGTTTCAGTTCCGCCCGCCGCTTTACAATGCAGGCGGTCGAAACTGAAACCGGCTGGTCATTCCAGCTGGATTCCGACAGGTTCAAGGGGCCCGTTGGCCAGGCGGAGATGGGCACGTAATCCCTATGGACGGCACGTAATCCCTATGGACAGAGTTTCCGGTGTAGGGATTATGATGTCGGTTTCCAACAGGCTTTCCATGTCAGGCTTTCCAACATGGCCCTAGCAGGGCCCCCTTCATCTTGCGGCCTCTGGTTGTGGGATGAGGGGGCAACTATGGTGCCCTCCTGCTAATCCCTGCACCATGTGGTGGGCACCCTGAGTTGCCTGCCACGTAGTGAGAGATGAACAGATTCTCCCATTTCTTTATGGGAGATTGTGCTTCGGCCGGTTTACAGCCGCAGCACAAGTTCCCATAGGGAAATGGGAGTATGGACCGCACCATGTGCACCTGCATAATAATAAGGTATAGGGAACCACCGACCCATGGTCGGCCGGTGCCCTTGTTTCCGCCCAACCTTGTAATAAAACCCCGAGTCATTTTACTCACTATGGGATTGGAGGGATCTCTTTGTGCCTCTTCTAAACCTGAATGTGAAATATAGATATAGGACTATAATGTTGAATCCTACTTTATTGGAACAATACACAGCACACTTCAACCAAATGCTGCCATTTTAAGTACACCGGGGTACTTGAAGTAGTAATCGGATAAAATATCAAAAAAAGTATCGAAATAAAAAAATATTAAGTTGTAAATACAAGTATCATGTGCAAAAATGTTGATAAGAATATTGATTTTAAAGTAATACTGATGTTAAAAATATATATGTTGCTAATATTGATGTTAAAAATATCTATGTTATTAATGTAAAGTACAAAAATATAATTGTTAATAATATTGTTTTTTAATTATTTTGATGTTTTTTGGAATATATTTTAATTGTGTATGTAATAAATTGTTTGCATAATGATTGTTATTTATTTATTTATTTATTAATAAAGTTGTATATAGCGCGAACTTGTTAATATTTTTTTATGGTTTGTAAATTTGTAGTTGTTTTTAAATTTAGTTTAATAGTTTATTGTTATTTTTGTGCCATACCGGCGGTGGGTTTTATACGGGTACAGGGTGAGAAGTAATTTAATTATAATTCATTAATAATTCATTTTTAATTAAGATTCATTATTTGATTGATAATGACTTATTATAATTGTCGAACTATATATTTTTTATTACTTCAAGTTTTAGGTGCGGGCTGTGGGGTTTGTAGTGGTATAGGGTTGGAAGGATTTTAATTATAATTAATTATTTAATTGAAAATTAATTATATAATTTGTGCAATTCATGTAATTTTTTATTTCGTTTTTTGGTGTGGGTTGTGGGTTTTTTAGCGGTAGAGGTTGTGGAGGTAATTAATTATAATAATTAATAATAATTATTCAATTGATAATTCATTTTGTAAATTGTGTAATTAAAATAATTTTAAAGATATATATGAGGTGTGTGGGTTGTTGGGTTTGTAGGGGTAAAGGGTGGGAAGTTAATTAAATGTAATTAATTTATTATTAGTTAATTGTTTTATTGATAATTAATCATGTAAATAAGATATTCTTTCATTTAGATGTTATGTGTGCATTGTGTTTGTAGGACTAAAGGGTAGGAAGTTAATTAAATATAATTATTGTATTATTAGTTAATTACTATTCATTGTTTAATTGATAATTGATAATTGATTACGTGAATGTGTAATTATTATAATTTTTAAGATAGAATTTAGGTGTGTTTAATTTGTAGAGATATTGGTTAGGACGTCTTTTAAGTTATAACAAATGTAAAAATAATTTTTTTAAAGTGTGTTATTTATTATGATTCATGTTAATAGTGTTGTGCTTTTTAATTGTAAATAACATTATATTTATTGGTTGTTATGATCACGAGAATATAGTGTGGTATTTTAATTATATGAATAATATTTGTTTTAACCCCTTCAGTGCTCATGACGAGCTCAGCTCGTCATGGCATATACCTCTCAGGTGCTCATGACGAGCTCAGCTCGTCATGACCACAACCGTTTTTATTACGGCCCAGCACTGCAGGGGAATCGCTCCAGCAGCCATGAGGTTAAGTTCAAATATTTGTTAGACATTGTAATAAATATGCCATTGTTTTTAATTTATATATATGTTTATATATATATATATATATATATATATATATATATATATATATATATATATATATATATATATATATATATATCATATATTTCAAAATTTATACTTCTTGTTATTTAATGTAGTTGTTAAAATATTTTATTTGCTTGAAGTGAACTACTCTCTCTCTATTGTTGCATAGACTGGAGTGAGAATAGTGCATTTTACCCCTCTGCATTCCAACAGTTTCCCTACTGTTGCTCAGACTGGAGTGGGAATAGTAAATGTTGCCCCTCCTAGGTCCAACGCTTTCCCTTCTGTTGCACAGACTGCAGTGGGAATAGTACATTTTGCCACTTCTGAATCCAATGCTTTTCACTTACTGTTGTACAGACTGGAGTAGGATTGTTACCCCTCCTGAGACCAACCCTTTCCCTACTGTTGCTCCAACTGGAGTGGAAACAGTGTATTTACCCCTCCACAATCCAACACTTTCCTTACTGTTGCACAGACTAGAGTGGGAATAGTAATTTGTAACCCTCCTGAGTTCAATGCTTTCTCTACTGTTGCACCGACTGGAGTGGGAATAGTATAGTTTACCCCTCCGCAACCCAACACTTTCCCTACTGTTGCACCGACTGGAGTGGGCATAGTCAATTTTCCCCCTCCTGAGTCCAACCTTTTCCTTACTGTTGCACAGAATGGAGTGGGAATAGTAGTTTGTACCCCTCTGCAATCTAACACTTCCCCTACTATTGTACAGACTGGAGTGGGAATAGTAAATTGTTACCCCTCCTGAGTCCAACACTTTCCCTACTGTTGCAGCAATGGGAGTGGGAATAGTAGATTTTACCCCTCTGCAGTCCAATGCTTTCCCTACTGTTGCACTGACTGGAGTGGGAATAGTACATTTGTACCCCGCCGGAGTACAACGCTTTCCTTACTTTGAAAAGTGCATTTTAACCCTCCCCAATCCAACTTTTCTCTACTGTTGCACAGACTGGAGTAGGAATAAAAATTTGTATCCATCCTGAGTCCAACACTTTCTGTACTGTTGCACAGACTGTAGTGGGAATAGTAGATTTTACCCTTCCACAATCCAACACTTTCCCTACTGTTGCACCGACTTGGAGCTAAAATAGTAATTTTGACTAGAAAAAATAGTTAGGGGTTCTGCCCAACTTACCCTCCCGTACCTGAGCAGAAGACATCCAAGGATGTAAAAGTAGAAACAAAAAGTACTAGAGGGATCAATCTACTTTTAATTATCGAACAAGAAACAATCAATTATCTTGTGATACGCGAATTATACGCAGCATAAGTATATATTAGTTCATATACACATATATGAGCAAACAGCCAGAGAGGCACAATATCAACAAATGACACAATCTATATACAACACATCACATATACAATATATACAAATACACAGAACATTATCCAATACCAAAACCCTTCTCTGTACCCTTAAGACAAAAGATTATATACACCAATTTACAAATGTACCTCCTCTCAATTTGGGATGGAGTATAAAACAAAACGGTAGTCTCAAGAACAAAAAACACCAGGGGGTTAACTTATCAACCCAGCCTACATTTGTGTTGGTGTGCCTTGGAAAAAATACAATCTTCCTTAATTTTTTTTTTACAGAGGACTCCGTTCAAAACAAAAGGTGTCGACGCAGTCGCGGTCGCGTTTCAGCCAGATGATATAGGCTTCATCAGGACATGGGTACTCTATTCTTCGCGGCCCTGGCCAAACCTCGGGCAGGTATCTTCGGCCTCCCCACCACAACCACCAAAGTGGGTGGGGTAGGAACCATCGTCTAGACTCTATTAAGTTGGGAAGAGGTGTGGCGCCGCGGCCAGGGCGACTGACGCTGGAATCTGGGGACCACGGTTCGATCCCCGGCTCCGGCGGCAGGTTAGCCCAGCACCATGTGACTCTGGGCAATAGCTCGCTTAATCTTCCCGACGGCCCCCAGCGCCTAGAGACCCTTACGGGTGATTGTGCGCTTTACAAATGTGGACTTTACTTTACTTTATTAACGTGGACTCTTAAATCTTCGTGATGTCCGCCCAGATAGAAAACACTCTCTGAAATGGCTCAAATCTCGCAGTCTTCCTTCAGCTAACAAACACGGACAGTGGCACGTTAACTCAGTGCTCGCTCCAATGCCTCTCCAGCCAAAACACCGGAGAATAGTAATTTTGACCCCTCCTGTTTCCAACACTTTCCCTACTGTTGCACCGACTGGAGCTGGAATAGTAATTTGGACCCGTCCTGAGTCCAACACTTTCCCTACTGTTGCACAAACTGGAGCTGGAACAGTAAATTGTTACCCCTCCTGAGTGCAACCCTTTCCCTTCTATTGCACCAACTGGAGTGGGAATAGTAAATGTTACCTCTCAGCAATCCAAAAGTATCCCTACTGTTGCACGAACTGGAGTGGGAATAGCAATTTGGACTACTCCTGAGTCCAACGCTTTCCCTACTGTTGCACAGAGTGGAGTGGGAACAGTAATTTGTACCCCTCCTCAGTCCAACGCTTTCTGTAGTGTTGCACAGAGTGGAGTGGGAATAGTACATTTTACCCTTCCTGAGTCCATCCCAGTCCCCACTGTTACAGGGATTAGAGTGGGAATAGTATATGTATTAGTCCTACAATCTTACATTTATGTTTATATTGTTTAAATGTATATTATTATTATGTTTCTGTGTATTTAAAGTTATATTATTTTTATTTAGTAATGTTTGTAATATTTAACGTATTTTTAGTAAAATGCAGCTTTTCATATTGTTTACATTTTTATGTGTAATTAAATTGGTCTATTTCAATTTTTTACAGTGCATTTTTTATGGTTTTTAATTTATTGTGTG
Organism: Lissotriton helveticus; assembly: GCF_964261635.1. Taxonomy (NCBI): domain Eukaryota; kingdom Metazoa; phylum Chordata; class Amphibia; order Caudata; family Salamandridae; genus Lissotriton; species Lissotriton helveticus. The sequence continues at coordinate 1,710,268,802 of NC_136057.1, read as the reverse complement.
TATTATATATATATAAAGCATTTGGTATGGTTTTTTAGGTCTCGCCTGTCGATGCGCATGCGCATCGAGCAAGGCGAGAGTATTGGCACTTATCCGCTCTTTATCCACACTGCAAGGAATCGTGGCGATTCCTTGCAGTGCACGAGAAATTTAAGCTCAATGCGCATGCGCATTGAGCTTAAATGCGCGTGCACATGCCCCCAGCCGCCTGCCTTGCCTACTCTCTCTCACAGCCTCCCCCAGCTCCGCCCCCTCACTACTTGATTGCACGGCCGCTAGGCCGTGCCTCCCCTACTCTCCTCCCCCCTCCTCCTCTCCTCCCCTGCCTGCCTGCCGCTAGCCTTGCCTACTCTCTCTCACAGCCTCCCCCAGCTCCGCCCCCTCACTACTTGATTGCACGGCCGCTAGGCCGTGCCTCCCCTACTCTCCTCCCCCCTCCTCCTCCTACTCTCCTCCCCTGCCTGCCTGCCGTGTCGCACCTCTCCCCTCTCCGCCCCCTCCCCTGCCCGCCGTGTTACGGTGAAAGGCTTGTTGTTTAACCCAAGTGTGCATATAATCCAGATATCTTCCAATAGAAATCGGTGCTCCTTTTATGGGAAGGATGTTTTTGCGTCTTGTTTTTGGAAAAGCATGTTATTTAAAAAAGGTAAAAGAACATTGGTGGTAGTTAGATACATCTGAGCCAGCGGGGTCTCTTTTCTTTCTGATTTGAATGGTCGTTTCTCTCATTATCTGCGAACCTAAGACGAGCCGAACATGTATAAATAAACCGGTTCCACAATGGATGTTTTTTTAAAGCAAAGATTGCAACACAGCGCAAGAACCGTTGAGAAAGAAAAGCGCGAGGCAAATTCCCAGCAGGCTGCTCCTGTTCTCTCTCTCCGCCCTCCCCTTTCTGAGAAGCCGTGGAGTTTTTTTAATGCAGCTTGCTCGCTCGCTCGCTCCCTTCCCTCCGCTCCCCTCCCCCGCACGTAGGCTCTTGGAGAAAGGAGGGGAAAAAAAGCTCACAGCCTGACTCGAAAATCAGCCTCGTTTCCTCAGAAACCGCAGCTGCTGCTAGAGCAGAAAACACGTCAGGCTGGCCCTCCAACGTACACAGATGTGCCTTTGTAACTCCACATAAATGCTGGGAAAGGATTGCGCGTTGGAGCAAAAAAAAAAAAAAAACTCCCATGCAGGAAGAGGCGAATGTTTCGTGCAGGCTATGTTTTTACCCTCGATGGCGCCTTCCTTCGCCCCTCCCCTGACCTTGTGTAACAGTTACTTTTGAGCTTTAAAGTTGTATTTATTGTTGGTGACTGAAAGGATTTAGACTTGAGGAAGAAAAGGCATTCCGATTTGCAGTGAATAACAGTCCGCTTTTAAGTTTTTTACTTTCGTTTTTTTAGGTTTTCAAAGACCGAGGTAAAATGTCAAGCTGTGTTTACATGGGAAGCTTTTTATTTTGCTCTAGGCTAACTTCAAAGTGTCAGCGTTTATAGGAAAGAGGAATGCAGTATACTTGCTCCAAAGAGCCTGCTTGTGCCTTTTAAAAAAAAAAAAAACCTCACTCACCCTCAACCCCTCACCCTCACTCACCCTCACTCACCCTCACTCACCCTCACCCACCCTCAACCCCTCACCCTCAACCCCTCACCCTCACTCTCACTCACCCTCACTCACTCACCCTCACTCACCCTCACTCACTCACCCTCACTCACCCTCACTCACCCTCACTCACCCTCACTCACCCTCACTCACCCTCACTCACCCTCACCCACTCTCACCCTCACTCACACTCACCCTCACTCACCCTCACTCACCCTCACTCACCCTCACTCACCCTCACTCACCCTCAACCCCTCACCCTCACACAGTGCAATAGGTCTCGGAGCATTTGAGTTAGAGCTTTTAGAAATGTTTATGGCTTTTTTTTTTAATTCTTTAGCATTGGCTACAGGAAACAAAAATGCTTAAGATTTACAAAAAAAACCATAAACAATTCTAAAAGCACTAACTCTAATGCTGCGAGACCTATTGCATTTCCAATGCTTGTAATTTATTGTGTGTGATATAGATATATATATATATATATATATATCTGTTATATTTTTATACTAAACACATATGCCCACTTAGGTTTCTCCAGGCGGCTGCATTGAGCAGCGGTGCTGGAGAAACCCCACAGACTCCCTAACCTGAGCGGAGCATCTTCTAAGCCAGTTCAGGCCAATTCCTGTGCTGCCCTCATATGGGAGCAGTGCAGGATTGGATGGGAGTCTAATGCTTTCCCAGGGACTCCAGGAACTGCAGCAGAGGAGCGCAAGGCGAACAGCAGCACCAGGTAAGGGATCATTTTGATCATTATACCCAGCTCCCTCCCCCACTAAGTGCTTCCCCCTGTGCTTCCTGCTGGCCCCCTCTCCCCAATCCCGTGCCCCCTCCACCCAACCTTCCCAGTATTGTATTGTCTGCCGCCTCTGGCATACGGGGGTAAATGGCCACAGACTTTTCTGCCATACAGATTACACAGACCTGACCCAAGGACTTGTGAGCCCTGCTCAGACAATATCAAATATTATAAGATCCAGTGGGCCAATAAGGTGGGTTCATGCCTGCTGTGTTGCTGGAAGTAGCCGTACCCAATTGCTAGAAAGATTGTATCATTCAGGGCCTGAACTGATTAGCTGAACCCCATGGGTTATCAGCAGCGGCCACTGTTAACAAAGGGTGGTGGGCAGGTTGAGGGAGCGCGGGAGGGAGAGTGCACAGGGTGGGGCATGTTAATAATAATATATAAAAAAAAATAGCTGACGTCTCCGGCCGCTGGCCCCCTCCCTCGGTGCATCACTCCTGCTGGCCTTTTCCTAGGTCTCAGCAGCCCCTGGGATAGAATCCTAGCCAATCCCTATGCTGTCGCCACCCTGCTCAGGTAATGGAGTCTGTGGAGTTTTAGAAACCTAAGTGCGCATGTGTGTTTTGGTCAGCCTAAGACGGCCGTCCAAACACACATGAGCACTTTGGGAGTGCACTAGCACTCCTCCTCCACCCTCCCATGCCCTGCCCCTCCCTGAACAAGCTGGCTCAGAGTTGGCAAACGAAAAAGAGAACAATATTAGAGCATCGTTTTTGTTTTGTTTGCTGGCTCCACGACAGGCAGTGGGGCGATGTTCCTCCGCCATTGCGGAAAAGCAGCCACTATGGGTTATTGTTGACCTATTACTTCCTTGGAATAGGCCTCTATGGCACCTGTCATGCCCATTATTCTTGTCAGTATTATGGGAAGTGTTAGACTGCTTCATTATCCTTGAAAGAGGGTAGTACGGGAGATGTTTATTGATGCTGATCTATACCAATTCAACTATTTTGCAAAACCTAATAACAAGTGGGAAGACAAAGAAAGAAGGAGGAAGAGAAAGATAGGAAAACAGTGACAAGGCAAAAAGGAGGAAACCATGCATAAAGAACAACACCTTACCTAGTCGGCCAGAGATGCTCATATCTGACAAATACTTTAGCCATAATTTATGATCTTTAAAACAGACCTCATTTTTTTCTCTCACTAGAACCATATCATCATGGCTATAAACCGTCACTTAATTTTTCATGATAAAAAAACACATACCCCTGCCATCTGCAGCAACCACTCATACCTTTCAGCCTGTCTCTGTACTTTAGATTCGCGCCCGAGTGGTGGAGTGCTGCCGGAGGAGAGTATGGCATGACGTGGAGGGAAGGCGGCGAAGACACGGGCTGCTGGCCAGAGTACTGCTGAAGCGGGTGCATCTGGCCCTCTGATTCCTGTCACGGAGGCATGCTGGGAATCAAGGCAGAAGGAGAAGGAGTGTCCAGGCAAGCTCAAACGAGAGCTGGGAGGAAGCAAGAAACAACCATCGAAGGAATCTCCTCAGCCAGGGACAAATGGAAGGTGGGCTCTTGCAACCTTCAATTGCATCTTTGTTTGCACCCATCATTTCTGGAGAGGATAAAAAAAGTGACCCCCCCCCCCTCTGTAAATAATTAATAGACTCCCGACTCTCAATAAAGTTGACAATTCAATTTATGGAACTACTGACATGGGGCAAGTTGTCAAAAATACTGAGGGAAGGAACGATCCAAGTGGAGCAACCCCAAATTTGATTCTGGAGGATATTAAGACCACGGTCAAACCAGGAACAACTGGAAAGAAGGATGAGGACCACATGACAGTCACAACAAAAGTTAAAACAGTCATCCGGGCACATTCAGGGAAAACAAGTCATAGGCAGTTGGGAGCCTTATCCCCTGAATTCCCCGGGGGGGGGGAGGATTTTTTCTCGCTTACTGATGATTCGGACTCCTCCAAGCAAGAGATCTCTTCATTAAGTAATGAGAGGACCTAAGATTCAAATAGCAGAATTCTCTTGGAGGATCTCCAGCTCACCCAAAGGAAGAAAACTTCAAGGAAGAAGACTAAGAAAAGGAGAAATAGTACTTTAGGCAACAATTGGCAACAATTGAAGTGGGACTATTCTAAAGCCCAACTATCCTTTAAAGAGCCTGGGAATGCTGATAATACAGATACAGGAATGCCTACAGGAAGTCAGGAACCATCACTTTCTACTACATTTTCATCCCTGAAGCAAATGCAAGAAGAAAATAAAAGCGAAAGCCGCCGTGCTATGCTTGCATCTAAGAAATTGTAAGGGGGTGTTAAAAATAAATACAACTTGAGGAGAGATCATGGAGCGGCTGACAATGGTAGAGGGCCGTACAGAGTCTTTTGGAAGCACAGATGGAAACACTGAAAACAGAAAATGCATCCTAGAGTGCGGCATTAGCTTATGTTATGTCCAAGATGGAGAATCAGGACAATCGCCAAAGGCGGAACAATTAACATTTTTGGAGAATCCCTGAAGGGGCAGAAGGAGATAATCCCAGGGATTTCATGGTGAAATTTCTGGCAGGTGCCTTCTGGATAAAGTCAAGTGGGATTGGGATTTGGAGATCCAACGTGCCAAATGCTTCCACTTACGGCAAACAAATATCCAGCGAGAGAGACTGAAAGGCCTAGAGTGATGCTAGTTTACATTGGTAATTTTTTACTAAAGAAAATTTCGAAGGTGTGACCTTTTTCGCCAGACCGGATTTTGCTCACTCCACCGTGGAGCGATAATGGCGTCTTCGACAGCTAATTAATCGCTTCCAAAGAATTGGTGCAGAAGTCTAGCTTCAGAATCCAGCTAGGCTGAAGACTATATTCAAGGGATACATCCAAAGCTTTACTTCTGAGATACAGGCCCAGGAATGTCTGCGAATATTAGCCAGGGGGTCAATAGCAATAAGGTCTAATGATCGTTAGGAAGGTGGCTTGTGTTGTGTTATATGATATGGTATTGGAATACAAAAGACTATTAGGGGTTATTTGTTTTTTCCCTTTTTTTATTCTTTTCTCTTTTTGTTCTTTTTTCTTTCACAAAGATTCGGAGAGGGAGGCAGGGTGTATAGGGGATTGAGCATTCACCATTGTTCAGGCTCTGCCTGATTGTTCATGTTGTGGGGGGTAGGAAAAGTGCAAGGAGAGGGGGAGACTGCACAGAAGGGTTTGAATTTGATTTGGTTGGGGAGTCTGGGTTTACTGGGTGTCTTGAGGAATATATATATTTTTCTCGGTGGAATAAGGGGTGTAGAGGAGATAGTATTTTATGATTAATTATGTCAGGGGTCCGGAGAAACTCCGAATTGCCACTTTAAATATATGTGTATCAAACAATGTCAAAAAAAGGCAAAGGGTCTCTCTGGGCTGTGGGTATTGCAGGCAGATATATAAGAGTCAAGAATGGGTCTCCTAAAGAATTTAGGTTTTTGATTCGAAGCAGGGACCTCTCAAGGGACTCATAAATGAGGAGTTGCCATCCCAGCCCAAAATAATACGCTACAGGTTGCCCAAACTCGCACCGACCCGATGGGGAGGTGGGTGATTACCAAGTGCAGCCTCATGGGGACTATCTCTTTTACACTCTGCTCAGTATATGGATCTATAATTTATAATCCAGGGGTCTTTAATTGGGTGACTAATGAGCTAGCTCATTGGCCACTACCCATCATTCTCTGTGGGGATTTTGATATCAATTTGTTAAACAATTGGGAATCACATCTAAAGTATGTTGGGAGGAAACCCAAAGTATTTTAATCAATAACAAACATATGTGGCACAGATGGGCTGATTGATGTCTGGGCTACAGTAAGAACTATATGTGAGAAGGGACTACATAGCCCCAAGAACCTTTTGCATAGCTTCATGCCGTCGCTGACGTGCATGTTTTTTCACGATCCTTTTTATCAAATTTTTCATTTTTCTTTCTTCAAACCTTATTTTAAATTCTCCATTTGACCTTTTTTATCATTTTGCTCCAAAGGACCACAACCGGTTTACAATGCCATTTTCCAAATTTCTGCTATTCAAATTGAGCCAATCCAGGCCTCTTTCAAATAATAGGAATGATGCAGAAGTTCATCACAAGCAATCTTTATTTTGCGTAAAAGACCCAATGCATTTCGGGCTACTGAGGCCCTTCTTCGGGGGTCACTACAATTAAAATTAACACAAACTATTAATACTGGTAATATTGAGTAAATGTGTCATTACAACATGATGTAAACATGCATTTCTTATTCTGTGTATACATGTTAACAAACGTATTTCAATAAATGCATAGCGTAATCCTATGTTTCACCTGATATTGTACCCCAATCCCTCCTTTCCAAACCTTCATGAGCACACCCCCTCATTCCCAGTCAATCCGCTGCTCCTCCCTGATAGTCCCCATGCATCTCGCACCATCCTAAAAAAAAATAAGCCAGTAGAAGAACTATGCTCCTATCGCCCAATTACATTCATGAATTGTGATGCCAAAATGTATTCAAAGACGCTAACAGCCCGATATCTCTAGTAGTTGATAAAAATGGTGGTAGATTGGCAGCATGGATTTATCCCTGGGAGGAACACCAAAGATCACATTCGGAGGACTATAAAAATATTTTATGTGAGACAAGTGTCAGGAGACCCTGTATCAGTAGTCCTTCTGAATGCGGAAAAATCTTTTGATAGGGTCTCCCGGCACTCACTTTTTCTGGGCTGTGATGCTTAAAAAGGGGATTGGCCCTAATTTTATCAGGGCTATTAAAGCTTTAAATGTAAATCCAACTGCCAGAGTGTGTATAAATTGGGGAACTATCTGAACAACTGAGGATTACAAGGGGTACTCAACAGGGGTACCCATGCTCCCCCTTACTTTTTGCTTCATATATCGGCCCATTTTTAAAGAGGTATAATCTAAATCCAAATATACAGCCAGTGATATTACAAGGGTACAGTACTAAAATCTTGGTGTATGCCAACGACGTGGCTGTGGTTATCTCTAACCCTGAGGCAGCTATAAAAGCTCTAGAAGAAGTAGTGACTTTTGGGGCACTTTCCAGGTATCCTCTGAATAAGGGAAAACTCAGATTATCATTAATGAACATGCTACAATAAGGGTTAGCAGAGTTGTAAAGAGTGCAATTTATTTGGGGGTCACAATCAGGGCTGATTTGGATGCTATCATGAATGAGAATATGAATCCAGTAGTGGAGAAAACCAAAATTGGACTACAAAAATGTGATAATCTTCATCCAACACTGGTGGGCCGAGGTAATTTAATTAAAATGATTTGTTTCCCTAAGATCTTATATTTTATGAGAGTCATTCCACTTCTCTTCCATAGTCAATGGTTCAAAAACATATATATATTTTCGCTATTCGCTAGAACATGGAGGGTTGGCCCTTCCTAATTTGAGACTGCGAGAATCTGGCCTGGTATATGGTGTCCACTTATGTAAGTGGACTCCTTGTACCAGTCCAGACAACCCCTATGGTGATTTAAGAGTTCTTAGACAACTTTAGAAAGCTCTCTAAGTGGTAGCTGTGGATAGCAGCCTTCAGGCTTAGTCCAGAAGGAGTGTAAAACAGCTTGTTTTACCAGAATGCAATCTTATAGTATAGATTAAGTGAAACGAACCACACCAAGGGGGTCATTAGGATAGCGGGCGGAAAACCACCCCGACCGCCATGGAGGCGGAAACCAACCACCCGCCTGCACCGCGGATACACCGGCGGCCACATTAGGATCAACCGCCACTAAAGACCGACCGCGGCAGTAGCGGGACAAGCAAAGCCGTCCGACATGGGCGGTGATGGTCAAAAACCGACCGCAGCAGTCAGAAAAGCTGCGGAAAAGCAACAACCCGCTGCAAGGACAGCGGACACACCACACGGGAAATTAGGATATCCCCGAGGGTGTCGAGGTCGGAACCGCTGTTACCGACCGCCGCGGACGTACATAGGAGTGAATGGGAGAAATAGCAGAAGAGCTGCAGCATAGCCACCGCAGCGGACGGGACATGAAAAACATGGCGGACGATGCCAAAACACCGCAGTGATGCCAAACATTGCACAAATAAAATTAGCCATGCCCCCCAAATACATAACACACATACAAATTATACAAATAACTGCAAATAAAAATAAAACAGCACAGGACAACTCCCACAACACACCTGACACCCAAATTCCACTTGGACACACCCACACAGCTGAGTGTAAATCCACCCCCTTCACTAACCGCAATCCTTTGCTACACTCCAGAAGAGAAGGCCATACACCACATCTAACAGGAGAGGCTAAAGAGCACAGCACACACACACATCCACTACTACCAGCACCACCACCATTACACCAGCACAAACAATCCCCCAGCACACAACACACCTTACACCTCTTCACCACACCCCTGCTCCCACACCCCTGCACCCACAAATACCTCAACCACCACACACCATGACAGCACAGAAAATATGCCCAAATTCACAGAGAGTGAGTTGACAGTCATGGTCAATGAGATTGTGAGAGTAGAGCCACAACGGTTTGGTAGCCTGGTCCAACAGACACCATTAGCCACGAGGACACAAATGTGGGAAAGGATAGTCCAAAGGGTGAATGCAGTAGGGACCACCCCAAGATCTAAGAAGGAGATCATGAAGCGGTGGCATGATCTCAAGAGGGTTGTCAAGGAGAGGAGGAGCAAGAACTGGACGCTGGCGAACGAGACTGGCAGTGGCCCTCCCATCCCACCGAAAACATTCACACCATGGGAGGAGAAGGTGCTTGCCATACTGCTTCCTGAGAGTCTCACAGGAGTATCCGGGGGAGCGGAGGCTGGTAAGTACAAACAAATGCCAAACAACACACTGAGAAGTACTTCCTTGCAATACCTAAACACCATTACACTGTCCACCCTCACCCAACAGGTAGCTAGCCATCTTGCTTAGGAGGCCTGTATGGGGGAGGGAGGGAGGCCTGCACTACCACTCCCGCCATGCCCCCTGGCCTACAGCTGAGCAGGATACAGGCCTCCCCCACCCAGGAGCAAGTGTCAGCCATTGCACAGTTCAACAAACAGACTTACAGGTAGGTAGCCATCTTGTATTGGAGCACTGTTTGGGGGTGGGAGGCCTGTATCACTACTCCCAGCATGCCCCCTGGCCCACACTCCAGCAGCATGGAGGCCTCCCCCACCCAGGAGCATGTGTCAGCCATTGCACTCTTCACCCTCACCTAACAGGTAGCTAGCTATCTTGCTTGTGATGTCTGTCTGTTGGAGGGAGCCCTGAACTACCACTCCCACCATTCCCCCTGGCCTACAGCTGAGCAGGATACAGGCCTCCCCCACCCAGGAGCAAGTGTCAGCCATTGCACAGTACACCAAACAGACCTACAGGTAGGTAGCCATCTTGTATTGGAGCACTGTTTGGGGGTGGGAGGCCTGTATCACTATTCCCAGCATGCCCCCTGGCCCACACTCCAGCAGCATGGAGGCCTCCCCCACCCAGGAGCATGTGTCAGCCATTGCACTGTTCACCAAACAGACTTACAGGTAGGTAGCCATCTTGTTTTGGATCACTGTTTGGGGGTGGGAGGCCTGTATCACTACTCCCAGCATGCCCCCTGGCCCACACTCCAGCAGCATGGAGGCCTTCCCCACCCAGGAGCATGTGTCAGCCATTGCACTGTCCACCCTCACCTAACAGGTAGGTAGCCATCTTGTATTGGAGCACTGTTTGGGGGTGGGAGGCCTGTATCACTACTCCCAGCATACCCCCTGGCCCACACTCCAGCAGCATGGAGGCCTCCCCCACCCAGGAGCACGTGTCAGCCATTGCACTGTCCACCCTCACCTAACAGGTAGGTAGCCATCTTGTATTAAAGCACTGTTTGGGGGTGGGAGGCCTGTATCACTACTCCCAGCATGCCCCCTGGCACACCCCCCAGCAGCATGGAGGCCTCCCCCACCCAGGAGCATGTGTCAGCAATTGCACTGTTCACCAAACAGACTTACAGGTAGGTAGCCATCTTCTATTGGAGCACTGTTAGGGGGTGGGAGGCCTGTATCACTACTCCCAGCATGCCCACTGACCCACACTCCAGCAGCATGGAGGCCTCCCTCACCCAGGAGCATGTGTCAGCCATTGCACTGTCCACCCTCACCTAACAGGTAGGTAGCCATATTGTATTGGAGGACTGTTTGGGGGTGGGAGGCCTGCACTACCACTCCCAGCACCCCCCCCCCGTCCCACACCCCAGCAGCATGGAGGCCTCCCCCACTCAGGAGCATGTGTCAGCCATTGCACCATTGCACTGTCCACCCTTACCTAACAGGTAGGTAGCCATCTTGTATTGGAGGACTGTTTGGGGGTGGGAGGCCTGCACTACCACTCCCAGCACCCCCCCCCCGTCCCACACCCCAGCAGCATTGAGGCACCCCCACCCAGGAGCATGTGTCAGCCATTGCACTCTTCACCCTCACCGAAGAGGTAGGTAGCTATCTTAACTCGTCCTGATGTGTGTGTGTGGTAGACCTGCATCCCTAAACGCAACAACAATTGCATGCATTGCATTGACATTCAACATGTATGAGTAAATGATGTTCCTCTGCACTATGATATTACACACAGTGTTGCCATGAATTGTAGTACTGGTGACTTCATAATTGTGTAGTGTACAGGAAGTCGATGATACGCAGATGACACAATACTTGCACAGTGCCCAACACTGACCATTCCCTATCTACTCCACAGGTGATGAAGAACTCACTGCTGAGGACCACCCCAATGACCAGCAGAGTCAGTCTGCACCCCGGGCACATGGACTCTCAGATGTGGACTCCCAGGACAGTATGGACGATGAGCTCCGGCCCGGTCCATCTGGTGTGCCACAGACCCAGAGGTCCCAGGCCCCCATCCTCCCCACCACCATGTCTGCTGCAACAACAGCGCAGCAGACCCCTGCTGTCACGGCCTCTGCCTCCAACGCAGCCACCACCACCACCACCGCCACTACCACTAGTACCACTAGTACCACCTGCAGCACCCTCCCTGTCCCAGTGGATGACCAGCCCACAGCAACGACTGTGGAGGGCAGGGAGAGAGTGCGTGGACCCACAGTGGCGAGGCAAGAGGTCCGTGGCAGCAGAGCAGGTGGGAGGGCCAGGGTCACCACCAGACCTCGGGAGGAGTGGACACCATCCCTGGACCACTTCACCAGAGTTGTGCAGGCCTACCAAGAGGTCCAGGGACAAAGTGGCCGGTCCGATGAACTATTAAGGGAGCTTATCCTGCTGATGAGGTCCATCGATAACCGCCTTGGACAGATGGTGGACCTCATGGGCCAGCAAGTGGCGTTGCAGAAGGACAGGCCTGTGTCCCAACCACCACCTCCGTCCACTCCTGTTGTGCCACAGGATGACAGTGCACCATCCTCCCCTGCGCCAACAGAGAGGGGCGAGTCCTCTGATGCCGCTGGCCATTCAGCAGGCCCCCCACCGCCAAAAAGATCTAGGGGGCATCCAAAGAAGAGCCTGGAAGTCTCTGGAGGCAAAGCACCTGCCACACACCAGTCACCGAGCCAGCCATAAAGACAACCTTCTTCCCCACTGCATTCACTGTTTGGACTGTCTTTCCCCACATTGCCTTGGCAATGGCACCTGTCTGTTGGACTGGGTCACCACATCCATGTGGTGTCTACTCTTGCATCTCATCGACCATGACTGTCAACCCACTGCTCATTCCCCACCTTCATGTAAATATTCCCGCACAATTCACATGTCCACTTCCAAAATAAAATACCTGACGCACCTGATTTTGTGCATTATCGTTTTTAGTGCAATATTTACAGTGTTGACAATGTCCATGATGTGTCCAAATGATGTACAGTATGTAGGGCAGTATTCTTCTGTAGCACCTAGGGAGACACAACAGAACAACAGTCACTGGTCTCATTGTGGCATCACTTGCAGAACACTACACAAAACATACACAAGACACAACAGGCATACTAGACAATGGGCTGCAGGTGTGAACAAATAGGGTCCAGCATACGTTCCCATATGGAACGTCAATGTCACATTTACCACACACAGGTGACTGAACGTGTGCCTGTCGGTTACATCCGTGCATAGCCCTTCACAACAACAGCAACCACACCAGACAATGTACACGTTGTACCTCGACACCCACCTTCAAGTGAAGTAGCGGTCGATGAGCTGCTGGCGCAGATCTACTCCTTCCTGCTCTCCACTGTCCTCATCACTGGACTCAGGTCCTTGAGCAGGTGGTGGCCTTGGTTTCTCACCATCGTCCAGGAGCAGGGGGACCCCCTTGTGGATGGCCAGGTTGTGCAGCATACAGCATGCCACAACGATCTTGCACACCTTCCCAGGCGAGTATGCCAGTGCACCTCCGGTCCTGTCAAGGCAGCGGAATCTTGACTTCAGCAGGCCAAAAGTCCGTTCGATTACCCGTCGGGTCCTGCCACGTGCCTCATTGTAGCGGATGTCAGCAATGTTGCACAGCCAGAGTGCATCAGGTAACACACAGCACAACATATCAGTAGGCATACTCACCCACAATCCAAGCACGCTCGGGATGCAGATTCTCCATCATCCGTGGCACCATGCTGTTCCTCATGATGTATGAATCATGCGCCGAGCCCGGATACTTCGCACACACATGAGACATGGTCATGTCCGCAAGGCACACCACCTGCACATTGATGGAATGATAATGTTTGCGGTTCCTATAAATGTGCTCCGTCGCCTGTGGTGCCACCAGACCTACATGGGTGCAATCGATAGCACCAACAAAATGTGGGATGCGCCCAAGGGGATAGAAGTCCCCCTTCACGGCAGCCAATTCTCCTCCCCTAGGGAAATGGATGTAGCGATTCCGATACAGCATCATGGCTGCAAGAACATCCCTCAGCACCATGCTGAACATGGGCTGCGACATCCCTCCAGCGCTAGCCACGGTCTCCTGGAAGGAACCTGTTGCAAAAAAGTGGAGTGCTGCCATCACCTTGTATGTGGGTGTGAATGCCGTTGGATAGTAACGGCGAGGCTGCAGGTGGGGCTCCAATAGATCACACAGGATCTTCAGTGTTGGTCTATCCAGGCGGAATTTCCGTATTATTGCCTCATTCTCCATGTCCTCCAGCACTGTCAGGTGGCTTAGGAGATTTGGCCTCCTCCTAGTTGAGATGTAAAATTGAAAATGTCAGTGACAACCATCATGAGATGGCCACAGCACATACCATCAATGAGGTCATGGGAAAACAAAGACTGCCTGAGAGATGCATGGCACACCAGGTTACATGGGTGGCCTTTTGATACACACAGAGGGCACACCTCTCCACTGACAATACACAAGTGCCACAAACACATCGGGGAATGTGAATGTGCACATACTGGGGAACACAATTCTCATGTGCAGGCAAGGTGCTACAACATCCGCCAATGTCTTTGAAATGACCATGTCTGTATCATACTCATCTGCTGTACCTGTCACACCTCAATGCATCATGTAAACTCTGCACACATCCATCAACACAATGAACACAGTATCAGGAAAACTTTCAGTTGTGTGCATGAGCTGTTGTGAATGTACCAGTCTGATACGATACAATGAAGGGACACAAGCCTTGCCAAGGTCATCACTTACCCACAAAAAATTGATTTGTACTACATCATTAACACCAGCTCAAGAGTGTCAAGCATCATCAGCCATCAAATGCATAACTAACATGGCAGGGACAACAGACCAAAGTGTGTTACACTGAACGGTCCACCTGTGGATGACATGGAAGTATGGCATTGTGTGTACAATGATGTGCCCTTCACCATGTTGCTGCTGTGTACTGATACACTCTTCAGGATTGACATAGCCATTAATGGTCATGAAAATAGCGGTACCTACCGCCTGTCCCGGCGGTGTGATGCCAGCACCACCCCCTTCACAAGTGCGGTAGCCATTGGCATATGGGCATGTGTACATGGCGGTGGGCATGCTCCGCCGCATGCATCGCGGTACCTACCGCCTGTCCCCAGCGGTGTCACGCCAGCACCACCCCCTTCACAAGTGCGGTAGCCATTGGCATATGGGCATGTGTACATGGCGGTGGGCATGCTCCACCGCATGCATCGCGGTACATCCCGCCTGTCCCCGGCGGTGTGACGCCAGCACCACCCCCTTCACAAGTGCGGTAGCCATTGGCATATGGTCATGTGTACATGGCGGTCGGCATGCTACGCCACAGCGGAGGCGGTCATTGTATACTTTTGAATGATGCACCATAGCGAGAGCGCACCCCGGGCACCCGCGGTGCATCACCGCCATGGAGCATTGCCTACAGCCAATGGGAGTGATGATCGCGGTGGCATGATGCAGATTTGAAAGTCGCGGAAGGTGTGCTCCGCCACCGCGGAGGTGGTCATTGGATACTTTTGAAAGAGGCAGATCTGGACAACCAATTGTTGCTGCTTTGAAGCTTCCAAACGACCCCAGGGGGCTATAAATCTGTGGGAGTGAGCCTCACATTTCCACTGCTCACAGAGCCTGCTGCCTGGGACCCTCTCCTGCTGCTGCCTGAAGAGCCTGCTGCCTGGGACCCTCTCCTGCTGCTGCCTGAAGAGCCTGCTGCCTGGGACTCTCTCTTGCTGCTGCCTGAAGAGCCTCCTGCCTGGGACCCTCTCCTGCTGCTGCCTGAAGAGCCTTCTGCCTGGGACCCTCTCCTGCTGCTGCCTGGGACCCTCTCCTGCTGCTGCCTGGGACCCTCTCCTGCTGCTGCCTGAAGAGCCTGCTGCCTGGGACCCTCTCCTGCTGCTGCCTGGGACCCTCTCCTGCTGCCGCCTGGGACCCTCTCCTGCTGCTACCTGAAGAGCCTGCTGCCTGGGACCCTCTCCTGCTGCTGCCTGGGACCCTCTCCTGCTGCTGCCTGGGACCCTCTCCTGCTGCTGCCTGAAGAGCATGCTGCCTGGGACCCTCTCCTGCTGCTGCCTGGGACCCTCTCCTGCTGCTGCCTGAAGAGCCTGCTGCCTGGGACCCTCTCCTGCTGCTGCCTGGGACCGTCTCCTGCTGCTGCCTGGGACCCTCTCCTGCTGCTGCCTGAAGAGCCTGCTGCCTGGGACCCTCTCCTGCTGCTGCCTGGGACCCTCTCCTGCTGCTGCCTGGGACCCTCTCCTGCTGCTGCCTGAAGAGCCTGCTGCCTGGGACCCTCTCCTGCTGCTGCCTGAAGAGCCTGCTGCCTGGGACCCTCTCCTGCCTGGGACCCTCTCCTGCTGCTGCCTGAAGAGCCTGCTGCCTGAGACCCTCTCCTGCTGCTGCCTGGGACCCTCTCCTGCTGCTGCCTGAAGAGCCTGCTGCCTGGGACCCTCTCCTGCTGCTGCCTGGGACCCTCTCCTGCTGCTGCCTGGGACCCTCTCCTGCTGCTGCCTGAAGAGCCTGCTGCCTGGGACCTTCTCCTGCTGCTGCCTGGGACCCTCTCCTGCTGCTGCCTGAAGAGCCTGCTGCCTGGGACACTCTCCTTCTGCTGCCTGAAGAGCCTGCTGCCTGGGGCCCTCTCCTGCTGCTGCCTGGGACCCTCTCCTGCTGCTGCCTGAAGAGCCTGCTGCCTGGGACACTCTCCTGCTGCTGCCTGAAGAGCCTGCTGCCTGGGACCCTCTCCTGCTGCTGCCTGGGACCCTCTCCTGCTGCTGCCTGGGACCCTCTCCTGCTGCTGCCTGGGACCCTCTCCTGCTGCTGCCTGAAGAGCCTGCTGCCTGGGACCTTCTCCTGCTGCTGCCTGGGACCCTCTCCTGCTGCTGCCTGAAGAGCCTGCCGCCTGGGACACTCTCCTTCTGCTGCCTGAAGAGCCTGCTGCCTGGGGCCCTCTCCTGCTGCTGCCTGGGACCCTCTCCTGCTGCTGCCTGAAGAGCCTGCTGCCTGGGACACTCTCCTGCT
Source organism: Lissotriton helveticus (assembly GCF_964261635.1). Taxonomy (NCBI): domain Eukaryota; kingdom Metazoa; phylum Chordata; class Amphibia; order Caudata; family Salamandridae; genus Lissotriton; species Lissotriton helveticus. Next base: position 1,710,252,476 of record NC_136057.1, on the reverse strand, counting down.
GCTGCCTGAAGAGCCTGCTGCCTGGGACCCTCTCCTGCTGCTGCCTGGGACCCTCTCCTGCTGCTGCCTGGGACCCTCTCCTGCTGCTGCCTGAAGAGCCTGCTGCCTGGGACCCCTCACCACTCACTACCACCACAGGTGTTACATGTCCACAGGGATGGCAAGGACAGAGAAGATCCGTGCCAGTCCATTCACAAGTGAGGAGCTGGAGGTCCTTGTGGACGAGGTGCTGGTACAGTACCCAAGGCTGCTTGGTGGTACCAATGTAGTGGTAAGTCACCATGAAGGTAGCTGCAGGGCAGGGGGGTGTAAGACGTGTAGTTGCGCAGCTGCAGTATATGCCTGGTGGCGTGGTGTCATGTGAAACATTGACAGACAAGCTGTCTCCAGGGCAAGGGAGTGTGTGTGTCACAATGTCACTCTTTTATATGCCTGGACTTGTATGTGTGTGTGTTGTGTGTTACGTTGTCAGACATACAGAGCCAACGGTTGATAGCCATGTAGGTGCCAGGACAGTATTTGCATGTGTGAATATTTCTGTATGCACCTGTAGTCTGAGTCAGTGTGACCCAGAGAGTAGATTCAGTGCCTGCCCACCAAAACGATTATACATCACTGTCAGGGGGTCCCCTGCTCGGCACAGGCTGAGTTAACTGCCTCTTCGTCTTCCCCACAGACCGACAGCTACGGGCCCTTTAAGGATAGCCTAGGCTTTCACGTCCCCGGACCACCTGACTTTGTGGGCCTATCAGAGCCGACCTCGCGGCTTATGGAGGAGGACCCGGAAGACGCCAGGGCTCGTGTGCTTCCGAGGAACGCGTCTTGGGAGACAGACGTGCAGCGCCAGGAATATCAGGCCAACCGGGACGAGGAGGGACCGACCATACCAGAAGCCGAGGACAACGCGGAGGAGCCCCTTCTGAGAGCCGACCTTGGTTGCAGAGAAGCCGGTAACGAGAACCTGACGGAGGGTGCAGCGATAGCAGCGAAGCCAGGAGGCCAACGTTTTTGCGTTCCGCCCAGCCACGCGAAGGAGGACGCGTGGCTTCTCCAGGTGCGTGGCCGTTTGCGTGCACTTTTTCATTTCAAGAGGGGAGGGACAGGGTAGGCCGCCGAGGTACTGTCTGGGCACCGTGTTCTTCCCTCTGCACAAATCACGGGTCACTATACAAAGTCGGCATAGCTTTGATGGTGGTGGTTACCTGTTCCCTCACTCCCTATCCTGACTACTTACGTAGGAACGTGACAGTCTACTAAAGCCTCGTTGTTTCTTTTCTTTTGCATACGCTGGAATCCGGCCATTCATGACAAGGGGATAAGAACCAGAAGAACAAAGGATCCTGGACCCTTACTGTTGTTATGTTCCATATAATCCTTTCTTTTGTGCTGAATAAATAGTTGAACTGTCGCCCCAGTATTGGCTCCTTCCTTCTTGCACCCTTAAAGGTGACAATCACCAAACTTACATGCTCCTTGCTCCAGTTCCTTCACACTGAATAGTAGATATGCACCATCAATGCCCTGGATTACTGCAGACCTACACACTTCTGTCGATGCATATTGTGTTGTGGCATCATGCATTTGTGGGAATATCATGGAGCATATACGCCCCAATGTCTGCATGCAATCACAAATGTCTGGGCCATGCATAGTGCCCTTGTGAGGGGTCCCCCAGTTTTGGAGGGAGGGAGGTTACAGTTAGTCATGAGTCTGTGTCTTGCTACTGTTCTGATAGATGTTGGTATCTGACATTTTGTAACTGGACATTTACCCTTCTTTTCTCTCATAACTGCAGCTCAAGGTACACCAGCGTAAGGCCTTGTGGAGGGCCATTGCAGAAAAGGTGCGAGCCCTGGGGGTTTCAAACAGACGACGCACCCACTGTCACAAGAGGTGGGACGACATCAGCTGGCTGGCAAAGCAAGTGGCAGAGATGACCTTGGGGATGCTACCACGCACTGGGCGTTTGGCACGGCGCAGCATGACTCCACTGATGGGCCACATCTTGGCAGTGACTCATCCAGACCTGGATGCACGTCTGAGGGAGCATCGGCAGCAAGGCAGGGGTGGTGAGTATCTGGGGAGGGTGACATTTCCTGGGAGTGGATGCATGTGTACAGGGCCTGTGGCACCGGAGACCCATGTGATGTGCGTGCGGTGCTGTGATGTGCTGTATAATGTGAGTGGCTGCTGTGATGTGTCGTTCTATCAGGCATTGGCCCATCCTGGCCTTACTGAGCTGATAATCCCTGATGTACTTTCGCATTGCCAGATGGGTTAGGCTCCATATGGTCATTCTTCATTGGGATAGTGTGGGGAATCCATAATGGGGTGAACTGCAGTGTCAACTTTCTGAGTGTGACTTCAGGTATGCCTACTTTGCATGCACCATGATCGTTGAGGCCCACACATCAGACAAAAATGTGCCCCAGGTTACCACATGGTGCTTGCTATGGCCTACATGGCATTGTGAACTGTAATGGCCTAATAGATGTGTGTGTTGTCCCCTCCTGTTCCCTGAAGGTCTGACATTGGTAATAAGTGTTGTATCCACATCATGTCCCTAGGGCAGGGAGAGTTGGGGGGTTGGACACTCCATCTACGGGCAGGGAGTAGTGCTGTGTTGCATGAACATGGCTAATTCATGGCATAATTTGTGTGTTACAGGCACTGTTGTGGTCTATGTAGTGTGTTGCTGCACAGTGAATGCAGGGTGTGGCGGTTACCATGTAGATTTGGGCATCTCCTATACTGCATTGCTTGTAATACGTGTGACCAGATGATGACACTTACACAACCCTGTATCTCTCTCTCATGCAGATTCGCAAGAGACCACGGAGGAGAATGAGCCAGAAACCAGTGGTGGAGAGAGTAGCACTGCAGCTGCAGCGGAGGCCAGTGACACAGAGCCCACCAGCGCATCTGAGGGGGACAGAAGTATGCAGGAGGAATCTGTGCCAGAGACACAGAGTACCACATCATTAGATGCCAGCGGGGATGCATCCATGTTGGCAGGCACAGGGGATGGGAAGTCTGCATCATCATCTACCACCCAGCGGCCAGTCCCAAGCCTCCCATCCACTTCCTCTGGTGCTGCCCGTATCCGTGTCACTAAGAGGGGATGAGTCACATTCACACCTGGCACCGCTGCCCCTGCAATAACAGAAGGAGCTTAGAGGGAAAAAGCAACGGGTACTATTAGGGAAAGCCCTCCACTCAACGAATTTCAATCCAAAAAATTCCCTGTACCCAGGACAAACGGTAATTATCAAACAAGCACGAGACCGTTCTCCAATAGAATTTTCTATCGTAAAATTCTGGGTATACCTCTTTGTGAATCCTCTAAGTAGGTATTTATTGTCTCTAGTGCATCAGTGTCCTACACGAACATTTCGTTTACAAATATTAGTAGTAACAAAAAGCGGGGGTTCATTATATGTTCAACTCGGCGCAACCAATCCCAACCGATCTACGTGGGATTCTACATTCAACCACACATAGACATTTAAAGACAGAAAAAATGTGTGGCGGAAAGGAAGGCACCTCACGGGCGAACACCCTCGGGGCAAATTGGTTAGTTGTTTACCAAATTTCGTGCCCCTTTCTCATCATAGGTAGCCATTCCAAATTCCAGAATTTGTGGAAAGTGAAGACAAAGACATATAGAAAAAGAAAAAGGTGCAAAGTGTGGAGCTTAGAGCATAACTCCTAGTGAAGAGACAGAACAGAGTGAAGAGTAAAATCAACAATCACACCTCCTAGACCACTTTATTATGAATTGAGGGATGAACTGCTGAATTAAAAAGGCTGGAAGCTTAGATTTGCATCCAAATACCTGTAGCCGACATGTTTCACTGCCCGTTAGAATTTATGGCAGATTCATCAGGGTTAACACTCTGTTGCTGCACCCACTTTGATTGTCTTTAAAAACAGGAAGCTGCCGAGTTGAAACAAAAATACATACACAAAGTTGAAAAATCCATCTCTGAACCAAAAAACTGTCACATCCCATTTATGACCGCCACCAATGAATCAAACAAAATTACACATTTGTGTAAACCACTTTACCCTGAAGCAGCTATGGTCAATCGTACCAGCTGTACAGGCAGTTCTCCGCCTCACTGTTGGCTGTTATATCTACCTGTATAACAGTTAGGGGAAGAAACCAATTCAGAATTAAAACAATTTTTTGGAATACCCTGATCGTAATCCTTTCAACACTCAGCTGATGATATTCACTGGAGTTATAGTCATACAGACTCCTGATTGTACTGACTGTGAACTCAATAAAGTGTAAATTATAACTTCACCCAATTGGTCACACGCACAGCAACTATGTAAATATATATCCCTATAGCTGCTTCGCACCACCTCATTCTCGTGCTCGATGAGGTCCACTAGAATGCTTCACCCAGGTGGCAGCTTGGATACTGACCCACTCCGGTGGTTGCACATATGTTTTAATGTGTTGTGCAGCTATTTCTCGGTTGTTATGTGGTGATGACATTAATCTCACCCACCCTAATCCAACCATCACATCCAACCGATTGTCAGTGCCAGAGAACGTTTTGCGACCGTCGCAAGCCCACGTTTCTTATGGGGCCTCCAGACCCCGGGGAACAGAGCCGGGTTACCGAGTCAAAGCACTTATTTAACTCACTCACACTTGTTGCCGGAGGACATTATTTAAAAAAAAAAAAAAAAAACACAGTGAATGAATGAAGGACCATATCCAAAGGTAATACGCCCCTGATTCTACTTGTACGGCAGAGAGCGGGTAGAACCACTAAGGAGTAGAGATACAGCTCAAGCACAACCCATCACTCTCCTTACCATACAGTCAGTGATTTCCCTCCGTAAATCATCCCAGGAACCTGCCTGTGATGCACGACGCGTAGTATTTAACTCGTCTACGCCCCAAACATGTGACGTCAGATCACGTGGTCAGCCTGCTTCCGTCTAGCGAGATTAAGCAAATAGAAGATGAATACAGTGGCCATTTTGAAGTGGTACTGAATGATTGAGTAAACCCTCAAATCTATGCATCTAAAGGGAGTGTGTGCGTTAAAGAATATAGCACTATTTCGATGTATCTCAGTCATCAAATAATTCCACCGCTCGCTTTCCCAATGGTGTTTATTAATAATTTTACGAGCGACTATTAATAATATTCGGGAATAGGCTAAATCATTGAAGTACGTGGTAGGCAATCAGACTAACACCTATTGTAAGCTTTAATGAACTGTATTCTTTAAAAAAACGGGTGTTCTGGAAACCCACCTGTCTATTGTCTAATAGTGGCCCAAAGTAGCGCCAACGACAGACTAATACAGGCGCCATTTTGAAGTGGTGCTAATTGTAAATGATTCAGTGAATGCTCAAATGAATGCAACTCAAGGGAGTCTGTGAATCAGAATTATCACTCCTTTTTGTATCTCAATCATAAAATAGTTCCCTGTCTCGCTTACCCATTGGTAGATATTAATGATTTTCCGAGTGCTCTTAGAGGGTGGGCTGCGTCTTTCGAGTATATCGTGAACAGTCAGAGCTGGATATTTTCTAATGGGGACACACAAAACAGTGTAAAGTCACTGCTCGTGTATTACAAACCCCTCTATTGATGGACTCTACAATCTGTATCCATAATGAAGGAATTAACCTATATGTCACAGCTTTTATAACGGGGAGGTCACAGCAAGGAAAAACAGAGGAGAGCCAGGTTCATTGAAAATGGTAAATGAGCTGTTTGATCTTGTTCCACTCAATGATTTCATTCAATCCCTGTTTATCACTGCCCTCTCTGATAATCCATTTAGCTTCCTTGGTGGTTAGAATACATTCAACATTTGTTGGGTTGCCCCTCACTGTCTCCAAAACTGTCCAGGTGAAACAATGTTTTTCTTGGTGACAGTGTTGAACCAACTTGGTCGTTAGTTTTCCCAATCTAATGGTACTCAGATGTTCCTGTATACGAACTTTAATTTTTCTTGTGGTTAGACCGATGTATTGTAGACCACAACTGCACAGTAACCGATAGACCACATTGGTGGTGTTACAGTTACTAAACTGGTTTAAGAACCATTCCTTCCCTGTGGATAGTGTGACGCTACTGCATTTTTTGGTCAGTGAACAGACTGAACAACTTCCACATGGAAAATGCCCCTTTGGAATAGTTGTGGAATCGTTCCTCAGGGTCGCCTGATCTCGAGTATGGACAAGCCTGTCTTTAAGGTTGCCAGACCTTTTGAACGCAAATCTGGGAGGGGGCATAGAAAAATCTTTGTTACTCAATAGGTCCCAGTGTTTTCTAATAGATTGCCTGATCTTAGTGGACATCGGTTCATACGTCATCACCACCGGAAGGCAGTCCTTGTTCTCTTTGGTGTTATGCTCCAGCAGAGCACTGCGGGGAGTATTGAGAGCCCTCTTTTTAGCATTTTTGACCACCTTGCGGGGGTAATTCCGCTGTTCTAATTTCTCAGTGAGGTCAACGGACTGCTCAACAAATGTATTTGTATCAGTGCAATTTCTTCGGTATCTTAGGAATTGGCCCACAGGAAGGTTGTCGCGAAGGGCCCTCGGATGGTATGAGTTGTACAGCAAAAGAGAGTTTCTATCTGTAAGCTTTTGATGTACCCTTGTGGCTAAGGTTCCATCACACTTCGTCTCAATATCCAAATCTAAATAGGTAGCTTTGGTGTGGCTATATGACCAAGTAAATTTCAAACTTTGGTCCTGTGAGCCCCTGCACCTGTCCCCCCTGCTGCCCTCAGTGCAGAGTGTGTTGAGCTTTGTGTGGGCCAGACCGCCCTGTTCAATGCCTTCAGTGACCATGAAAAGAAATTAGGCCAGGTGGTTGCATACATGGAGGGCATACACTCAGACGTGGGTGGGCTACACCGGACAGTCCAGGCGTTGTCATCCACAGTCACGTCAGACCTTCAACAGGCACATGCTCCCATTGCAGCTCAGATGCTTTTGTCCACCCCCCAGTCAGTGGCCACTTGAGATGACAGTGTGTACGGTTCGCCTGCGTCAACAAAAAGGTACAGCACCAGGAGCACACAACAGACACAATCCAAACACTCCTGCCCACAGACACCATCCCCACTGAAGAGCATGGCCACCCCAGAATGCACAGACAAGAGCCAGTCAGGGAAGGGCAAGGCCAGAAGAGCAATGAGGCAGACATCAGCCTCACATGCTGCAGAGGCATCACCAGCACAAGACTCTCCTGTCCGTAGTACATCACACAAACCTACACATGCAGTGTCTGTGGCCACTGAGGAGGTCTTGCATATCAGGGGTACACCTAGGAAGAGCACAGGGACACATCCACCAAAAACACCTACTCCAATTCCACGTTCATTGATGCAGGTGGAGGAGGGCAGTGTAGAGACCACCCCTGGCAAGAAGACAAAGGAGGGCACTGTAGGGGGTACGCCTGGCAAGAAGGCAAAGGAGGGCAGTGTAGAGACCACCCCTGGCAAGAAGGCTAAGGAGGGCACTGTAGGGGGTACACCTGGAAAGAAGGCAAAGGAGGGCAGTGTAGAGACCACCCCTGGCAAGAAGGCAAAGGAGGGCACTGTAGGGGGTACACCTGGCAAAGAGGGGAAGGTGGTCCAGAGACGTAGCCAGACCAAGCGTTCCAGCACATCTCCAGAGCTAGTGCCAGTGTCTGCACTTGATGTGGGACAGTTGGGGGGTGTGCTTGTTGTGTCATCACCACTTCCCATCAACCCCAAGACAGGAAAGCCATTTCATTTTCCCAAGAAGTGGAAGGGCACCCCGCCAACCTCACCCACCCACGCTGTGTCAGAGGTCTGCATGACTCCACCTCCATGTGCCACTATGCCACCTGGTTCACACAGCCTTTCAGCTTGCCAAGCCACTGTTAGCCCCACAGCACCTGGGGCTCTGTCACCACAGTCAAGTGGGCCTGCTGTCCCCGACACACAGCCAGGTACAAGTCTGCATGACAGCAAGGAGTGATTTGACATCACCCTCATACGCCTGTGCATCATACAGGTGTGCTAGTCCTGTACATTGTTTGGAACATGGGTGTGTTGCTGGCCCTGTTGCACTGCTGTGCTGTACTCTCCCCTGCAATGGACACTGGCCCTGTTGCTCTGCTGTGCTGTACTCTCCCCTGCCATGGACACTGGCCCTGTTGCTCTGCTGTGCTGTACTCTCACCTGCCATTGACACTGGCCCTGTTGCTCTGCTGTGCTGTACTCTCACCTGCCATGGACACTGGCCCTGTTGCTCTGCTGTGCTGTACTCTCACCTGCCATGGACACTGGTGCTGTTGCTCTGCTGTGTTGGCCTCTCCCCTGCCATGGACACTGGCTCTGTTGCTCTGCTATGCTGTGCTGTACTCTCCCCTGCCATGGACACTGGCCCTGTTGCTCTGTTGTGCTGTACTCTCACCTGCCATGGACACTGGCCCTGTTGCTCTGCTGTGCTGTACTCTCACCTGCCATGGACACTGGCCCTGTTGCTCTGCTGTGTTGGCCTCTCCCCTGCCTTGGACACTGGCCCTGTTGCTCTGCTGTGCTGTACTCTTACCTGCCATGGACACTGGCCCTGTTGCTCTGCTGTGTTGGCCTCTCCCCTGCCATGGACACTGGCCCTGTTGCTCTGCTGTGCTGTACTATCTCCTGCCATGGACACTGGCCCTGTTGCTCTGCTGTGCTGTACTATCACCTGCCATGGACACTGGCCCTGTTGCTATGCTGTGTTGGCCTCTCCCCTGCCATGGACACTGGCCCTGTTGCTCTGCTGTGCTGTACTCTCCCCTGCCATGGACACTGGCCCTGTTGCTCTGCTGTGCTGTACTCTCACCTGCCATGGACACTGGCCCTGTTGCTCTGCTGTGCTGTACTCTCACCTGCCATGGACACTGGCCCTGTTGCTCTGCTGTGTTGGCCTCTCCCCTGCCATGGACACTGGCCCTGTTGCTCTGCTGTGTTGGTCTCTACCCTGCCATGGACACTGGCCCTGTTGCTCTGCTGTGCTGTACCCTCCCCTGCCATTGACACTGGCCGTGTTGCTCTGCTGTGTTGGCCTCTCCCCTGTGCTATGGACACTGGCCTTCCTGTTTGTGTTTCACCTGTGCATGGTATCTAGCATTTGTACATCATTTTGAGCCTTGCTGTTGTCTACAATTGTTGTACCGCTACATCTGTGCAATCTGTGAATAAATAGAGTTAATTCTGTTGTGAGTTTTGTCAGTGTCCTTGCTGATTAAAGTTCTGTTTCTGTTCATATTTGATTGCCTGTGCACCATGCTCCATGTATAACTTCAACATTGCAAGGCTCTTTGCAGGCCTCATATTTTTGGACAGAGGTGACAGGGTCTTCAGTCCATTCTGACCCTGCCAATGTTGTCATGTGTGATGGCTATTTTAGCTGCCAGGCAGCCATCTTGATAGTGATTTGCTACTGTTGCCTACACTGGTCACATGTCTGGTTGGGGGACACTGCCAGCACAGGGTGTGATGCTGTGCAAATGTTTAGGAGCTGGCTGGGATATGTCATGAAGTATGTGTGAGGTTTCCTTTCTGTGTGCCCAGCCTTGTATGTGTATGGTCATCTTGTGTTAGCCCTTGGTCCTGGTACCATGGCCTACATGAGATGCGTGGTCTTGGGTGTAGCAGAGGTGTGCAGTGTGAAGGGTGTCAGTTTGTAGTGGATGTATGTGTGCCCCTGTATTGTGGGGGACACACATGTGTCACCCAGGAGTTGTATTCCTGTTGTTTGTTTGGTCTTGACCTGTGTAGAAGATTGTATGCACTTGTGTGGGCTGTTTATAGTGCACTGTGCTGTGTGTTGGTGTATCCATGGTGTTGTGTGACTCTTCCTTGTTGTGTTTGTAAGTTTGAAGTGTGCAAAGTGTGTGAGTTGCACATCAGTGTTGTGTTTGGTTGATCCTCAATGTGTTTTGTGTGTTTTTGTGTAAACTGTGTGGGCCTGCTGCTCCACACTAGCATTGTGATTGTCATGCATTGCAGGCACATGGTGGTTTTTCCACTCCTGTATGGCATGGTGTGTGTGGTTTTGGTCCATCACCTATGTGTGCCACTTGTGCCTGGCCATTGTGGGTGTTCCCTCCCTCTATTTGCGTGTGGTACACCCCTTACATGTTTGCTACTGACATGTAGGCTGTTTCAGTTTGTTGTGAGCTGTCCCCTTGGTTTCCATGTGTGTGTGCCTCCACATCACTTCATTTGTGGGCTTGTGCTTTGTGGTGCAGTTCTTGGGCCATGTGTGTTATTCCACTCTGGACATTGCCCCAATGGTTTATGTGTGCTGTCCCTGTGCTATTGGTCATTCTATAGTGCTTATGTGCACTTCAGCAGTGTGTGCTGGCCAGTGCTCTGGTGGAGGTGGCTGGGCTCTTGTATCCCAGAATGGTTCATGTGTAGTTGGTGTGTTGGATGTGTGGATGTTGGCTGTGGTATTGCTTGAGTTTCTGGGTGTGCTGTTGTATTTGTGCAGTGCAGTTTTGTGGTGTGTGTGATGCGGTTGTGTCAATCATGTGTGTGTGTGGCTGTTGTGCTTATTATGCACACACTGCTTGTTGTGCATGCAGTGCTGTGTGTATGTGGCCTTGGCATTGCCTGATGTGCATCCCCTGATGTCTTGTGGTGTTTGTTGATTGGGGTTTCATGTGCATCTGTGGTCGGTTTGGTGTGGCAGTGTGTGTTTGTCCAGATGCACTTCTTGTGTGATTACTGTTATGGTGTGTGTGTTTTGTTCCTGAGTGATGTTGTTATGTACTCCTGTTGTGTCTGTGCTCCCATTGCTTTTCCCCAGTGTGGCTGACAGGGTATGTCTGTTTTTGTTGGAGTTCAGTATGTGTTACTGTAGTGTTTGTATGTTGTTCTTGTGCAGGCATCTGTTGGGGCATCCCTGTGTGTGTGTTGTCTTTGTGGCTACACCCAGGGTGTGTGTTTGTTTGTGTATGTAATGGGAGGGATTGTGAGCCTTCAATGTGTGTGGCACTGGTGTTGTGTGTTCCTCGTCAGCCACTCCTGCAGTGACTGTGTCCCTAGTTGTGTGTTGTGTGGTGCAGAGGGTGTGCATTGTGCTTGTTGTTGCAGTGCTTGTTGGTGTGCCTGGGTGGTGCACGGGTTGGGCACCTGGCCTGTTACTTGTTGTGGTGTGTTGATGTGTGATTGGGGGTGGTGTGTCCCTATGGTGTTTGTGCCCTGCTCATGCCTTGGAGTGGCCCTGCCTTCTGCATAGTGCGCATGTGTTTACCGCGGCAGTGACGTGACCGGGACCGGGACGTCACAGCTGGTTGGCGGACGATGTGTGTTCCGGATGCAGAGGGGTGCCTTGTTGTGAGGTGGGTGATGTGTGGGTGCCCGTGTGGATGTGTTGTGTCCCCCAGCAGGGTGTCTGTGTGGTGCTTGGGCCCTGTGTCGGCATGTGTGTTGCATATGTCTAGTGGCGTACCTGCGGCGTCGTCCGCGGCGGCCCATCTGGCGGTAGTGTTGTAGCAGGTACATCACCGGAATGCATATGGAGGGCTGGGTCCATGGCGTTCATGACCGGGTCTCGGCGTTCGCGCTCCGCTGTCAACTTTCCGCCTGCTCAGGCTGGGCAGTGTCTCCGCTGCGGTGCGTCAGCTTGTTTGGGCCATCCTAATTTGTCGAGCGGGGCGGACATCATTCGGCACGGCGGAGAGTATCGATTGGCTCCCGCCGCCACGGTGGTGGGCGCACTTTGATGGCGGTGCGCGTTGTTCCGCGGCGGACGGCAATTGACCTATGTTTTGTTATCCTAATGTGGCAGACGTGAGTACCGCTGCTCGCGGGCGGAAAAAGCTGTTTTTCTGCCCCACCACCACCGCGGTGGTGCCACCGCCCGACATCCTAATGGACCCCTAAGTATTTATAAAAATAGGTATTTATTATATAATATCTCTACTATGTTCAAATATCTTCTACACGGAGATAAACACAATGCACGCAATATTTTAGCAAAGAAACACATACACTAAGAAAGTGGTATAAGAACCACGGCTCGGGTCAAGGAAGGGTTGAGAGGACGAAGAAGTGCTGGGGACCTAAGAAACCACCCAAGGTGAGTAGGTAGGGCCCCATTGGAGAGTGTGTGCAGTGTGGTGACACAACCGCGTGCTCCGTACAACTCTACGTGTAAGTCACGGTTGGAGTTTTAAAGATTAAGGGCCCTTTCCAGTGAACCCTGAAGAAACCCCGTGGCAGACAGAAAGTTGGAAAGCCACCCCACCCGCGGATACCCTATTACCCACATTACCTACACCAGGCAAACCTAGTGCATATGTGTGAAGTGGTGTTGAAAACCGCAATCGAACCCAATGGAGAACTTCAGGAAAGTGCCGTTGCTGAAGAAGGACAAAGTGTCCAGTGGAATCCGATGGTGGATTCTAGATGAGAGGTACCAGCAAGCAGAGGGTAGAGAGACTATGTCACTCAGGAGTGACCAAGAGACTTGAAAGATGAATGCCCTTCGATGGCAGGTGTGCAGGATGGGTGACGATGACCTTGACTCTGCAGCTGTCAGGATCAGGCGATGCTGAGGAGGATCAGGAGCCATGCACAAGCTGTCCCACGAAGGATTAGGAGTGCTGAGGGATCAGTGTCCGGTGGGAGCACCAACAAGCCTTGGCAAATGCAACCAATGCAAGAAGTGAAGAAGGAGCAACACCAGGACCAGCAAGGTCCAAGGGCCTCACCACAAGCAGGGGAGTCATGGCAGGCCCAGAGTAATCAGGGGAGCCCAAAAGAAACAAGTGTGACCCTCAAGTGGTCCCACAGGCCGGAGGCACTGGAGTCGTGAGAGTACCTCAAACAGTTCACCAAAAGATATAGGCCACGATAATAATCCACATTTGTAAAGCGCACAATCACCCGTAAGGGTCTCTAGGCGCTGGGGGCCGTCGGGAAGATTAAGCAAGCTATTGCCCAGAGTCACATGGTGCTGGGCTAACCTGCCGCCGGAGCCGGGGATCGAACCCTGATCCCCAGATTCCAGCGTCAGTCGCCCTGGCCGCGGCGCCACACCTCTCCCACGATGCACACAATGCAGTGTGGCAGAAGATTCTGGTCACTGGAGGTGCGCAAGGTTGGGGCTACTTGGAGCCCGAAGATCTTCAAGGAAGAAAGCCAACAAACCTTTGCAACTGCAAGTTGACATGTTGCACAGGGCTTCGGTTATTGCAACCCCCACTAGGGTTACAGGCCTCAAACTTGGTGAGAGGGCATGGCATGTCTCTGGAGCTGCGGAAAACCACCACCTGGGTTACAGAATCTTATGGAGTCTGGAGGAGGTCAGGATCAGCAGACTGGTCGACTTAAACACGGTGCCTGTGAATGCAGGGGAGTGACTCCTTTACTCCAAGGGAGATTACTTCAAGTGTCTTTGATGCTTCACAGGCTTTGGAAGGTTCCTGTACGATACACAGACACAGACGATGCAGCAGACTGGAAGGGAGACGAAGTCAAGCTGAAACGAAGTCCAGAGTATCCAGACGGTAGTAGAAGAAGTGGGGTCTGATGTGAATCTTATCTCACGATGAAACTAGGGACATACACCCAGGTAAGCCCTTAAGTATCCTAGGGAAAGGGTTGGGAAGATTCGGGGGACCCTCCCAGGGGAGGCTCTGGACAGGGGGGAGGTTACTCCCTTGTCCTTTGTACTGTTTCATGCCAGGGTGGGAGCCATAGGCTCCCAGGACTGGTTTGAACTGGACTATGCACAAGAGCACCAAATGATCCCCTCATGCAGACTGAGTAGCGCGGGCAAGCTCACCCAACCCACTTCAATACACTAAATCTTGTCTGGGAGGTGGTCACACCTCCCTGTGAAAGGATGCCTATTGTTCTGCCTTCCCCTGCTCAAGCTTGGTTCAGCAGCAGGAGGGCAGAAGTTTGACTCTCGTCGGCAGTAACCATTTTGTGTTGTCTGGGTCAAGAAGGCTGGTACCGGGAACACTGAGAGCCTAATGGAGGGCTCTTCCAGTGCTTGGAATCATACCTCCCACACTGTTTATGGTGTGGGGGTATGATTCCAACATGTTTGATACGAAACATGATAGGATTCATTGCAGCCAATTTCGAGATGGTCATTACGTAATTATTTGATGCCCCTCTATATAGTATATGTCTGTTTCACTGACAACCTGGAAGAAAGGACTCCGTAGGCTGCAGTCATGACCTGCTCATGCAGGGGTACCCTCTCACTTAAAACCAAGCACCCTGCCTTTAGGATTGCAAAGGCCTGCTATAGTGGTGACTTATAGGTTTTTAAGTGCAGTGACCCTAGATATAGAAAACCTAAATCTGTAGTAAGTGGTGCAAGCACCAACTTACATAGGCTGCAATGGAAGGCCTCTAGTTCCATTTTGAATGGTCTCTCATGGGTGGCATAATACATGCTTCAGCCCATGGGAGACCTCTGGGGTACCCATTCCCTGGGTACATGGGTACCATGTACTAGGGACTTATAAGTGTCTCCCAGTATACAATCTGGGGTGTACCAAAAGTACTGAACATAACAATTTAGGGAGAAAGCAGCTAGACTGGGGTCCTGATTAGCAAGATCCCAGTCAGACTAGTCAAAACCAAGCATTGCACCAGGCAAAAAGTGGGGGTAACCATGCAGAAGGATCCTACCTTCCTACAGAGACTATATTATTGGGCTATTTGTTTAATGCACTATACTATACTATTTAGGGAATACCTGAGGGGAGAGTCACAGATGTGCCCCTCTTCATTTGAATTATTGATTGGGATGGATGCTTGGGGTTGCCAATGGCACAGGCTGGAGCTAGGTTACTGTAAAAGGGTGAGGTTTAAGACTCTCATGACCGCCTTTAAAACCTGGGTTCCTATCCGCCGGTTATTAGGACTAGGCAGGCTTAATTTTTATACTCCCCTCCAGGGTAATAGGATCCTTCCGGAGATTTTTATGTATGATTAATTGATGGAGGGGTGGGATTGGTAAAATAGGGTGCTTTTATACACCGTTGGGTTTTATATCTTTTGAAGGACTTAAAACGAAGTTCAATCTCACCCTCAGAGAATTCTTTAAATTTCTTCAAATAAGGTATTTATTATTGAAAAACAGGATCAGGGGAAATGATCAAAGATGAACTTATAGAGAAATTAATTAATGAGACTCCCCCCGTATTGGTATTACATATCACTTTTTAAGTAATCTAATGAAGGATGATATGACAAAATAGTCAGAAAAATTGGAAATTAAGTTAGATATTTCGGATAGTGCTTTTTAGAAAGCCTTTTTAGTGGCCCAGGATGTTTTGATGTCAGCCAAGTTACAGTTTCTGTTTTATAAAAAGTGTTTCTTTTATATTACACACAATACCGAATCGCAAAGTGGGGAGAAGGGAAGGGGACGCGGTACCACCGTTGCACCCTCTATAGGGCAGATATAATTCATGTGTTTGCAACATGTAATGCCCTCACTTTGGTTATAGGACAAATTGATGACTTCTTAAGAAACAAACTGAAGCTGAAAATAGTCATGACCCCTGCTTTAAGTCTATTGGGAATACAAGAGAATGGTAAGATTAAGGAAGGAGGGGGATTGTCAAGCATTGCTATGACAATCTTTAGGCTATGTATATCCTCGGCAAGGCTTGATCTAGACATTCCCTCTTTCCAGCAGTGGCTGGCTCGACTGCTATTAGTCTATAATTTAGCGAAACCCATATATAATCGGAAAAGGCGTAGGGCAAAAACAAAAGGATTAAACATTTGGTAGGCCCTCGCTTCTTGGTTAGAGCAAAAAGAAGGGTGAAAATGCATGTGCACTTTATCTAAATGAAATATAATTTATTGAAAAGAGCATGTATGTATTCGTCTATCTTTTTAGATGTAGTTTTATATGTATCGTAGAACCTATAGAAGGTCCCCTATACCTGGAAAGAGCCAGAGGACGAAATGTGCACTTTATTTAAATGATTTATGCAATTTAATGCAAAGTGTCTGGTTTTAGGTGGATTGCAGAGCTTGTTATTATCTGATCCCAGCTTTCCCTCTTTTTCCCAGTTTTCTTGTTTGTAATGCTTCTGTGGGGGGTAGAGTGGGGGGGTTTGGATGGGGGAAATGGATGTATAAAAATGTAATAAAGATATTTAAAAAAAATAATAAAGGAAAAACTCTCTCCGCATCTTATTAGACCCCTCTGTGGCTTATGATTATATGACTACATATGATACAATTGACTATGACACCCTATTAGTCATCCTTCAAGAATGTATGTGCTTTATGTCACTGTTCTAAATCGGTTCATACACTGCCTTTCAAATTGACTCCAGGAAGTAAAAAAATGTTATGTTGGGCCAATGGATTGGTGTGGTTTTAACCTTGGAAATTAAAAAAAAAATTGTTGACATAGCGAAGAGTGTCAATTGTTATTATTTTCAAAATTACGGCTGTTAATAGCAACGTCAGGAGTGGACTTTTTCATAAGAATCGATAAATACAAAAATATATCATAACTTCATAAGTATTTTTTTGGTTGAGATTTATTGAAAAGTGTATTACATTTGTTGTTATATTTAGGTAGCAGTGCACGTGGGGTCTGGAGAAACTTAATCTTCGGCAGGATTTAGAAGTTATGTCGGTGTAGGTTTGACAACATACACACCCACAAATGCACGCGTGGTTTTAACAGATTATTATATTTAGCGGTGTGCACGAAACTCCATTTCAGGTCCTCGGGACAAAATGTTGTGCCAGCATTGCCCCAATAACAAGTGAGAAGGTGCAAGCATCTCAAACCAAAATGGTGGGGCGTAATGTTACGCCAGCATTGCCCCAACAAGGGATGCTTTTTGATGTCAAATAGTCAGACATGAGTTGTTATGACAATGTTGCATGCATCACCCTGCCCTTGCAGTGATGATCCGAACATCACTCCTTGGCGCTGCCCAAATCTTGCTTCTCTCGCATCAGCCAGTTGCGCTTGTACACAAAGTATACGGTCCGTGACACAATTAATGCGAGCTAAATTCAATGCTGTATAATTTGTGTTGTGTCTAGACTCCAACACTGGAATTTACTCCCATGTAGAAACCACTACGCACGTCATCAAAATTGTATAATAATTACATGATAAATATTTGAGAGACCAAAACTCAATGAAACGCCAGTAAAGCAATTCTATCTGCAATGCATTTGTTTAATTGTTGTACTTAATTCACAATTTTTAACATTTCTTAATAATAGGTTGTATCAAGAAAGGGGGAAGAAGGGATGTGCTCGTATGAGGAAGGTGGAAGTGAAGATCACAAATATAAGAACAGACAGTTCAAATAATTCGGACAATATACTGGTAATGAAGACCAGTGTCAAGAGACCTGGCCATTAAAGAACAATTTTAGAAAACAATCCATTCAAATTAATCCTGCACCAATGCATCTTCAAAATGAAGGGCGGGGTGACAGGTACAGGCCCCGCGGGGGTGGAGAGCGTCGACGTTTTGACTTGGCTGACGCAAGAAGGGTGTGTTAGGACCTCTGCTGCGAGTCTTCTTCAGGACGGGGAAGGCAACCTATTCCTGGTGCCCAGCCTGGCAACACAGGTAAGTAGATCCAAGATGGGCCGGTGACCGTATACAATTTTGTTTACATGTGCGTAGTGGTTTCTACATGGGAGTAAATTCCAGTGTTGGAGTCTATACACAACACAGATTATACAGCATTGAATTTAGTTCGCATTATTTGTGTCACGGACCATTCTTTTCATTCCCGAATTGCACCCAGGTCCGGTGACGACTTCTGGGTTACCCCATTATTAAACATGGTGTACACAAAGTATAGCCTTCCAAAACGGTGTCGCTAGTGCCAATACCTTCTCCACCATGCAACACCAAGCACTGCAGCATAAAGGTATGCTGACAAATTACGCGGGTCGGAAAAGGAGAGACGAGGCAGGAGGACCATATCCATCGGTTACAATACTGAAATAAGATTTTATCAATTTCGAAAGTGAAGAATTGAAAGAAGTTCATCATGGCCAGCATATGAACAACACGACAACCAAAGATCATATCCCCTTCTGAACCGATAAAGGTGATCAAAAATGAGAGCCACAGAAAAATAACTGCCTCGTCCTTCTCTACACATTAAGATAAAGAATCGGCCTGTAAGCGATGTACTTATGACAAATTTGGGAGTTACCAAAAATACAAGCATCATCAATATAATCGTCTCATTCTGCTGCACAAACTAAGATAAAGAGTAGTCCCCATAACAACTCATCTACGACAAATCCGTTTTTTTTTTTATTTCTAAAGAAAGGTTAATACCTGCATGAAAAAGATATTGGACACAGTTGGGCTATTTCAAACTTAAGGCACCCTGCACACACATGAAGAAGATAGAGTGAAACTCTTTCTAGTCTGGTCCTGAGGAAGGTGGTCTGAACCCACCGAAACGCGCGTAGACCTGGCGTGGAAATCACACAACAATATCTGTGTTACCTCAACCTTAGTAATTGTTTTTGTATCTGTAAACTTGTAGAGTGGTATGCATGATTTAGTGTGTATGTGGATTGGTGTGTGACAGACAGGGTGTTAGTTTTTCATTGGAAAGCACTAGGTGTTTTTTAACACATTGTATTTTCACTGTATTTTTAAACATTGATTGGATTATTATCCGTATTTATGAAATGATGTATACACAAGAAAAGATTTAAAAAGAAAAAATATTTTAAAGATTTTTTGATAAACCATAGAAAAAGAAATAAAATATGTAAAATGAAAGAAAGGATATTGTTGTACCTGGATTAATTTGAAGGTCCTTTGTTTAATGTTGTGAGCCTTGCCGCACAAGAAATTATGACTTGACCACAGGGGAATATTAGTATAATTTTCCATGCTGATAAATTACACCTACATAAGTCCAATCAGTGGATCCTTGTTTGGGGAGTCGCCCAATCTTTGCTACAATGACTCCCCAGGGCCGCTTCTCTCATCCACTGCCAACTGATCTGTTTTACTTTCAAGTTCAACTGCTGCAATCCCTCTGCATTCCACATTCCAAACGCGAGACATTGCAGCGCATAAGTCATAAGACCCCTGACAGAGAGTGTGTATGTTTGGGAGCTTGTGTGGTCATGAAAAGATGAAAGGACCGATCCATGAAATTCTCTGATCTATGGCATGGTTTTTAGGAACATTACCATCCCTGATATTGAACATTCCTAGCATTTTTTTTTTTAAACAAACTTTATTCGTGAACGTACAATCATCATATTGTTACACAGTGTTAACGGCAATTATACAGTACATCACGTTTTTCATTTTCTCCCCAATCTTGTTTGTAGAGCTTAGCGTTAGTCTCCAGATCGTACCCTCTCAAGTGTTCATGTTGTAGGAAATGTCTCTGATCGCAATAAAAGTTATGTGTACCCACCCTCTCACTCCCCAACTAAACCCACCCCCACCCTGCCAACCGTGGTGCTCTGTCTCCCTTACCAGGTCTAATAGTCACTCCCCAACGTTCCTATTTCTTCCGGGTATATGAAGTTGAGGTTCTTCCGACCATTCCTGTACTACCCTGGGTCCATTACAATCCGTACCCTTCTCTGGGGGCCGTAGTGCATTCAGGTGTCTTGGGTCGGGGGTTGGTCCATACCCTCCAGTTCCAATAACATAACCTCCCAGTCCATAGCTATCGGGGTTTTACGCCTCCCACCTTCTTCCTCCTTCCTGAGGGCCATCCTTTCCACCCTGCCCCACTTCACAACATCCACACGCCATGCCTCTGGCCGGGGCGCTCTTGGGGATTTCCACTGCATCGTGATTTTCCTAATTGCCAGAAGAAGGCCCAAATCTATCTACAAATCTCAGCTTGGGTTTTAAAGACTTAGGGCGAGGCCAAGCACCCGCCAAGCAATACAACGCACTCTCCCTCACCTGTATCTGGGTCACTTCCCGTAGCGTCTGGCACACCTCGGTCCAGTACTCACGGAGCCGCGGGCACGACCAAAGCATGTGGAGGAAACCTGCCTCCTCCGCTCTGCATCGTGGGCACTGGTGGGAGGCAGTGGGGAACATCTTGTGGATTCGGGCCGGGGTAAGATATGCCTTGTGGAGAATCATGGCCTGTATATATTTAAATCTCACATTGCGGGAAACTCTCTTTGGGTGTTCCAGGGCCAGTCGCCAAGTTGTGTCCGTAAATTCCTCCCCCGTGTCCCTCGACCAGGATTCCCTCAGTGCGTCGAGGGAGAGTGCAGCCTGTGTCCTGATACCTGTATATAACCATCTTACTAAGTGACCACCATCCCCCATGTAATGTATCAGGTATACTAGTTCATGCTGCTGTGGGCTGGTGCGCTGCGGCGCCCAGGCCGTTCGAATGTAATGGGATATGGTGGCATGTAGCATGTAGTGTCTGTCAGAGGTCCCCGTCGCTTGCACGAAGGTGGGGTAGTCTAACAGTAGGCCGTCTCCGAAAAAACTGCCCACGCCTTCAACCCCATTCGCCGTCCAGTCCCTGAGGGCGCGTTTGTTCAGTCGTCCCTGTGGTGTTGGTATGCCCAACAGTGGGATGTTATCCGCATAGGGTTTAGTGTCAGACGTGTAAGCCAAAGCTTTCCTCCAGCACAGGAGGGCAGTGCGGAGCAGTGGATGGCATTCCCGCGGGATCCTACTTCCAGGTAGCAATAGGGCATGCAGGTCGCCCTGTGCAAGCTGGCTTGCCGTCCATCCGATTTCTTGTAAGTTCCTCCCGGCCAGCCAATAAGACAGCCATTGGAGTTGTCCGGCGTAGAAGTAGCTCTGGAAGTCTGGGGCTCCCAGTCCTCCCTGGGAGGTACTGAGTTGTAGTTTCCGTAAGCTGATCCGTCGTCTACCCGTCCCCCAAATGAGGGTGATCAAGAGAGAGTTAAGTGAGTCAAAAGTAAGTTTAGGGATACATATGGGCAGATTCACGAAGTAATATAGCAGACGCGGTAGCCTTACCATCTTTGCTATTGCGATGCGTCCCATGACAGACAATGGGAGCGAGGTCCAAAAACCAACACTGCCCCGGAGGCCAGCAATGGCCCTAGAGATATTACCATCTAGTTGGTCTTCTGCTCTACAGTATATGCGAATTCCTAGGTATTTAAAGCTGGTTTGGGCTACCAGGAGTATGTAAGTGCCGAACCGGAGTGAGGGCGGGCGGAGTCCCTCCCGGAAGTAAAATCCTACCGACTTATCTGGGTTAATGGCCAGTCCAGATGCCATCTCAAATCGGCGGAAGGTGTCACTTATTGGCGTATGGTCAGCCTCCAAATCTCGGAGGTATAATAACATGTCATCTGCATACACAGATAGGATGTGGGACATCCCCGCCACCGGAACTCCCAGAGCCCCGGCATGCTGGCGAAGCGCAATGGCTAGTGGCTCCAACGCCAGTACGAACAGCAACGGGGACAGGGGGCAGCCCTGCCTGGTGCCCCTGTGGACTAAATACTCTGCTGATACATACCGCCCGGTTCTCGCCCTGGCTGTAGGGTCAGTGTATAGCAGCCGGATCCACTGCAGGAGTGGGGCCGGAAAACCAAATCAGGAAAGAGCTTCGAACATGAAGAGCCAAGAGAGCGAGTCGAATGCTTGTCTAAGATCTAATGCTAAACATCCCGCCGCGTCATCTCAGCCGGTGACGCTGCCATGATAGCGTGGAGGCGCCTCGTATTGAGGGAAGTACTGCGCTCCGGCAGGAAGCCGCATTGGTCACAATGAATAAGTGTGGACATGTGGGGTTGGATGCGTAGGGCGAGAGCCTTGCTTAATATTTTGTATTCCGTAGCCAGCATAGATAATGGTCTGTAATTCGAGATTTCCAGATTGTCTCTGTCTGGCTTAGGGATAGAGATGACTATAGCTTGCATCGTTGTGTGCGACAGATGTCCCCTCTCAAAGGCCTCTCTATATATCCGTTCCAGTACCGGTACTAGTATGTCGGCATAGGTTGAATAGAACTCCACCGGGAGACCATCCATTCCCGGGGTCTTGTTTCTATTTAAGTGGGTGATCGCAGCTCTTATCTCTTGTTGGGTAATAGGGCCCTTGATAGATTCCTGTACCGCCGCGGGCAATTGGGGAAAAGGGAGGTTCCTCATAAAGTCAGCGACGTGTGTTGGATCGTCCGTCGCACTTTGGGCATACAAAGCCCGTAAGTGCTCATGGAATGCTCTGTTAATATCAGCTTGGGTGTGTACTAGGTCGCCTCTGTGGTCCCGAATTCGGGTAATAACTGGGGCTTCCGGCTTGTCTCGGATCACTCAGGCCAGCAATGCCCCAGAGCGGTCTGCCTCCGTGTGTTGTCGTTGTAAATAGGCTGTGTAGTCTACGATGCGTAGTGTTTCCAGTGTCTCAGCGTGTGTGATATTCTGTTCCTGCAGGGCCCGTTGTTTCTCTGGGTCTATAGCCGCCTCCCGCTCGAGCTCTGCCAGACGACTCTCCACCTCACACAGTTTCCGGTGAGTTTCCTGTCTAGCGCCCACCAACTTCCCAATCGCCACTCCTCGCACCACCACTTTCATCGCGTCCCAGACTACCAGGTTAGAAGAGGCGGTGTCCCAATTAACCTCCCAGTAGTGCGATAGGGTCTCTGAGATGGTCGCCTTAAAGGGGCCATCCTCCAAGTGTTGGGGGTCGAGTTGCCATGTAGGGACCGGGGTCGTGACTCTACCCCAAGTGAGCGTGCATGCTAGGGGCCTATGGTCCGAGAAAGTCTTGGCTAAGTATTCTGGGGCACTCATCAGTGGGGTCAGCGACCGAGTTCAGAGGAATCGGTCGATTCGTGTGTGTAAATCATGCACTGGGGAGTAGAAAGAGTACTCTTTGTGCGTTGGATGTAGTATTCGCCATATGTCATCAAGTCTCCAGCCATCTGCCCACGCTCCAAATGTTTCAGTGAGTTTAGCAACGCTGGCTGCCTGCAGGGGCGGATGTGATCTATCCAGGGACAGATCTAACACCGCATTCCAGTCCCCTCCGAGCATCCAGGGTATATCCGCCCACGGGGAGAGAGCTCTCCCAACCGCCCTTAGGAATAATTCCTGATCATAGTTCGGGCGTATATGCAGCCCAGGACAATCAGTTGGCCATCTAGGACCCCTTTAATCAAGATATATCTGCCTTGTTCATCTATTTTCTGCTCTAATGCATTGAATGGCGTCCCGTGGCGTACCCAGACAGTGGCCCCCCTGGAGAATACTGAATATGACGTGGAATATACTGTCCCCTTCCACTTCTTCCGCAGTTTTTGCGCTTCGGAGGCCGTAAGGTGCGTTTCCTGTAAAAATGCGATTTGTGTTCGCTGTCTAAGGAGGTAGGAGTGGACCCTATGTCTTTTCTGCACCGCCCCCAACCCTCTCACATTCCAAGTAATAGCCCTGTACCTGCCAGATTGTTCAGCCATGGTCTGCTGGTGGTAGAGCCATTCTCAGGGCCGGTCGTTTGTCTAGGACATCGGGGAGTTGAACCATGGAGAGTGCACCTAAAACTACCTCCAACATTTCTAAAACAAACTTGGCGCAGCCAGAAAACATAGCCGAGCCTAACATGAACATCAGAAACATTAAGAACCAAACAGTTGTGCCTTCGCTATGGGGGGGTAGATCCAGCACACTAGTGGGCATTGTGTTGTTAAGTCCGGTCTCTGCCGGCTCAACACTAGGCCGGCCGGGCACTCAATATTGAAAATGAAGTACAGTGTAATAACATGCAGGACTTGTGTATTCATCTATTATCCATCACAATCTACGCCCTATGGCATCCGGTACAGTATTATTCCCAGGAACCATGGGGTGACCCAGGGGGGCCATCCATCACCTCTTGCCATCCCCACCCATCCCACCCCGATTCCCAGCTGACACCGGTACCCAGGGTCCATAAGCTATTATATCAAAGAACAACATATCTGGGCTGCTACGAGGAGGCCAGTGTGGGGCATCCCTCATCGGGTTAGATGTCTATGGAGTCGTCTGTAGCACTTGGGATATTTACAGGAAGAGTACCACACTGCGTTCTGAAGCTCACCCAATAGCAGCCATAATCCACGTCCCAGGGCAGCCAGCACAGCGGCGACTTCAGTGGACGTAGGGTGTGCCAGGGCCAGGCTGTGTCTGTTCATCACCTTCCCGCCACCTCCTCCCACCTCAGTGCTCAATCCGGTACCGGTGCCCAGGGCCAAAGGTTAATATTTCAAAAGAATACCATATGTAGATTGCTGCAAAGTGTTCGGTGCGGGGCACCTCTCCTCAGGCGAGCTGTCTATGAGGTCGTCCACAGCTCTAGGGTTGATCGTCGGGAAGAGTACCACGCTATTTTCAGAGTCTGAGTGTCCTGTGGTGTCTTCGGAGTCTGTGTTTATTTTTGTCGGGTCTTCCCTGAAGGTGCCAGCAAGGGATATGGCCTCCCGTCACTCCTCTTGTTGATGCGTCCGCGATGGGCCACGTTCCGTGGGGCTCTTTCCAGGTCCAGACGTGGAGTTGCAGCTGCCCCCCGTATTCCTGTCCAGTGCTCTCTCCAAGTCTTCCTGGGACGCCTCCTGGCTGCCGTCCAGTCCCATCACCTTAAGCCATTCCTCCGCGTCTGCTGGGCTCTCGAAAAAATTAGATTTCTTCCCGTGGATGACTTTCAGACGGGCTGGAAATAATAAGGCATATTTCAATTGTGCACTTCTCAGTTTCTTCTTCACCTCCATATAGGAGGCTCTCTGTTTCTGCACCATGTTCGTATAGTCCGGATAGAGTGACACCCTCTGGTTTTCGAACTGGATGTTAGATCGCTCTCGGGCTTTCCTCAATAGAACGTCTCTATCGCGGTAGTTGAGGATACGGACGATGAGGGGACGAGGGGGTCGCCCCGGCTGGGGCTGCCCCGTCGGGATTCTATGTGCTCGTTCCACGCAGAAGTATGGGGACAGTCCGTCCGACGCCACATGCTCTCTGAACCATTGCTCCATGTACTCCTCAGCTCGTGGTTCCTCACATTTTTCTGGCAGGCCTATGACCCTTATATTATTCCTCCGATTACGACCTTCCGCGTCTTCGATCCGTTCCATCATCGCGGACATCTGTCCCTGAAGGTCCCGGATGGACGTGTCGTGTTCAGCTACCTTGGGTGTGAGGTCCGCAACTGCCAGCCCATGGTCCTTGACCTTGTCCGCTAATTTCCCATGGTCCGCTTTCAGGAGGGAAAGGTTATTAGTGAGAGTTCCCAGTTGATGTTCCAGTGCTTGTCGGGAATCTCGGATCTCCTGAAGGATAAGGTCCAGCTTGTTAGGTTGTTGAGTCCCCAGCCCCGGCCGGCCTTCCAATCCAGGGTCGCCGCCAACCGCTCCCGCACCCGGTTGTGGGCCCGTCCCCACCGTGTCGCCTAGGCCGTCCACATGTCTCTGGCCTTTTCGGACCATCCTGCGGGTGACTTTGGGGGACTGTCCCTCACTGCTCAGTTTGGTGTCGGCTGCTCAGGTCCTATACTGCAGCCTCTATGTCTCCAGTGTTCCGCGTGCCAGCCGGCACTACGTCTCCCCAGCTCCTAGTGCAATGGTCGGCCACCTCAGTACACACCCAGGGTCTTCTCAAAGGGTCTCCGCCGGCAGCCGATGAACAGGGGTACAAGCTGGTGGCCGCGCGGGGGGCAACTCTCCGTTCCAGCTGCCACCCGGTTCTCCAGCCCAGAATCCCCGGTCTGTTGTCTTCCGGTCCTCGCCCCACGCACCACAGGCCGCGCCGCGGAGCCATTCTGCCAACTGCAGAAGGTCTAGGAGGGGGACAGTGCTGCGTGGGGTCCCCAGGGAACTCCCTCCGTGCACCTCAGCACGCTGTCCCAGGGCTTCTCAATGTGTTCTTACAAAATGGCGGCCCGTTCCGATATTGGGTCGCCCTTGCGGCTCCGGGTCCCAGGGTATAGTTCCACGCGCCCCTACGCCATACCTCAGAGGCGTCATCGCCGGCCGTGGTCTTCACAGGGTCCCAGGCCCTAGTTGTCAGAGCCCCCGGGTCTGCGCCTCCACCCGGAGATATCCGGCGCGCTCCTCCGGGCAGTGCACCGGGCCGAGAGCGCCCTCGTCGGGTCCCCGCCGCACTCGAGTCCCCGGCTTTGAGGCCTCACGTCGCGGGTCTCCGCACCCCCGGCCGGGTGCTGTTCAGCGAGTCGGCCCGCCGCCGTTTCAGGTGTCTTTCACCCCCTGCAGTATTCCGCCTTCGGGCCCCTCCCGCAGCAGTCCGTGAGGTCCCGTTCAGCTGTCTTAGGCAGGGTAAAGCCCGGCCGGGCACAGAGCTCTAGCAAGAGCCGTCCGCCATCGTGGCTGTTCGGCCACGCCCCCAACATTCCTAGCATACTGTTGCCTTTGTGGCTCGTCCGCACTGTATAAATGCCATTTTATATATAAATACATTCAGGTGATACAATATTTAAAATTATTTGTTAGGAGGTAGGCTGATGCTCAAAGCTCTACTCTCCGGCAGAGATGGATTACTTTTGGAGTCACCCACAACAAGCAAGCATCAGCCTACATACGACCAACAGTTGTTAGGAAAAGCAGTAGAAGAGGAGAAGCAAATGACACTCAAAATGGCAACTCTGTTCCTTATCCAGCACAGGACATCAAAGTGGATCACTGACTGCAGTGCAGACAAATTGTGTGACTCAGGAATAAGGAATGGCACCACTGCAGCACTTTCTGGTGCCATTCCCAGCCCTTCAGAGTGAAGGCAACGAGGTACATTCTTTTATGAAGCCCCTCAAAGCGTCACCCTATTCATCAAGTGGAACTAAAGACTCAGAATCAGGAGCAGGAAAGGATGGTCAGCCTGTTCTCCCTTTCCCTCTCTATCCCACATATTTAGCAATAGCAGATATTGTGAAGCATAAATGTCTACTTTTACTTGTTATCTGTTAGATTTGGGGGTCTCTAGTAGGCACAGGTAGGTACTTGTGACAAATAGGGACCCTCGCCTCTAGTCAGGATAAGGGGATTACACTCCTAAAATAACCCCTGCTCCTCCCCCCGCTTGGTAGCTTGGCATGAGCAGACAGGCTTTATCTCAGAGGCGTTGTGTGTTAAGCATTTGTGACCACGTACAGTAACCCAGTGACAACACTACAAATGGACAACACACAGGTTTTATATCAAAAATAAGTATACTTTATATAGAGTTACCACAAGACCATAAACAACAAAAATACACAATACTGTTACTTTAAGATGGTAGATTAAGCTTAGTTCAGTTCTTAGATGCAACACTTTGCGTCAATGAACCTTAGGTTGCGTTGCGCTTCCACGACAAGCAATGTCGCAGTGAGGGAAATGCGGCAAAGTTCAGATAAAAAGAAATAAAGACGTGAAGATCTTCCAGATGCGGCACGCTTCTCGGGGATGCGAGAAGTTCTCGGCTCGATGCATGGACTGCAGCGGCGACACCCTGATGATGCGGCGGCAGCAGCTCCAGCGGCGACACTCTTCTCCCATGATGTGTGAAGCTTCCGCACGATGCGACAACTACAGCGGCGACATCTACGATGCAACGGCAGCAGCTCCGACGGCGGCGTGCTTCTCGAAGGTGCGAGGTGCTCTTCTTCGATGCGGTGCTGTGTGAGTTCCAGCGGCGACACCCTCCTTCTGAGTTGCGACGGCAGGCACAGCGACGGCGACACGCTCCGACCTCGTTGCGAGATTCTTCTCCTGATGCGGTGCAGTGCGACAGCTACAGCGGCGACACCCTCCTTCGGAGTTGCAACGGCAGAGCAGCGACGGCGACACGCTTCCTCTTTGTTGCGGCACGCTTCTCTCCGATGCGGTGTAGTGCAACAGTTCCAGCGGCGACACCCTCCTTCGGAGTTGCGACGGCAGGCACAGCGACAGGAACACGCTTCTTCTCGTTGAGTCGTGCTTCCAGCTCCTTGCGAAACGCAGTTCCTCAGAAGGGCCAAAACAGCAGTAGGCACTTCCAAAAGAACTCTGGGGAGCTGGGGGTTGAAGTCTGTTGTCCCTGAGACTTCAGCAGGAGGCAAGCTCTTTTCCAAGCCCTTGGAGATCCTTCACAAGTTGAAAGGAAAGTACACAAAGTTCCTTTCTCCTTCCTTTGGCAGTAAGGCAACCACTGCAAGCCAATCCCCCAAGCAACACTTCAGCTTGGGAATAGTCTCTCCTCAGTTTCTTCAGGTTTCTCTCCTCAGTAAAGGTTGTTTCTTGTAGTCCAAAAGTGATCTAATTTCATGGGATCAGGGTCCCAATATTTATACCCCAAAATCCTTTGTTCTCTGAAGGGGTAAGGGGCCTTTGCCCGGTCCAAACCAGTTCTGAAGCACTCTGTTTACCAGACTTCTCCTTTCCTTTCACAGTGCAGGGCAGGCACATCAGACGCCCCACAGGAGGTGGAGCCAGCATTGTGTCAAATCTGTTTTTATTAGCATTTTAGAAAAGTTGCACTTTACATTGTAAACATCATTAAAGAAGCTCGTTGGCAAAGATACGCATGCCATAAATGTGTTATCACATTAGTACTACATGTTACCAACATTGACCCAGTACAATAGATAAGACATGCAATTCTTGCTCAGAGTTGCTTGAATTGTTGTGCGCCTACCCTTATGCAGACTCAGACTCCGAAATTGTCCAGGGGGGTCGTGTGCTGGCTTCTCAAGAGCCCTTGCAATTCAGGGCTGTCCCACGAACTTGAGCTTGCAAACAGATGAGTGACATTTGAAACAAAGAGAAGAATAACACATGAACTGTGACAACAAGATTCCCCCCCGGAAAGACCAGCTCTCATTCATTTAATTGTCTCCCCCTTCCCCTTCCCTCCCCCGGCCCCAACTCCCCCTCCTCCATCCCATCGCACGCGCTCCTCAACCATGACTGCTGTGGCGTGAGTAACTAAGTGCCCCTTTGGACCAGGAGGTGAACACACCAGACTATCCTGGCAGGAGAATGGCCCGTGGTATGTACCTGCCCTCTTGTGCGCCTCCCACCTCCGTCTTGCTTCCCGCGCCTCTCTCCCTGCCTGCCTGCTGTAATGTGTCAAGCATTTGCTCCCAAAGTGCCGTAATGGGTTCCTTTAGAAGCCCCACCGTCTCCTCTCTACGTATGGCAGTCCCCTCCGCCCTGGCCCACGCCTGAAATGAGGAGATCCACGCCCGAGCACATGGTGGTTCATTCGCCTTCCATCTCCTCATGAGGAGGTGCTGTGTCACCACTATCCCCAGGTCCAGGAAGCGGGATGTCACCTTGTGTTTGGGGGCTCTGCTGAAGTGGTGTAGTGTATACTCAGGCCAGTCAAAGGGAATGGTTCGACCTGTGCAGTTCCGCAGCAGCTCACTAATCATTTGCCAGTAAGTGCCCAGCCCAGGGCAGCTCCACAGCATGTGGAGAAGTGTGGCTCACTGGTTAGAGGAGGCAGACCTGGAAGCAGAGGTCAGCCCGGGACCAGGGTTCAATTCCCGGCTCGGCGGGGTCTTGAGTCCTAAAATGTCCATGGACTCGACAATTCTCGCTCCGGTGCCTACTCGATTCACGGGTTCACACTCTGCGACTCTGGGCAATAGCTTGCTTAATCTCCACAACTGCCCCTCGCGGTGGGATGCCTGGCCTTCACCTTGTGGATACCCTGCCGGGGTTATCTCACAGGGGAATACCAGGACGGGTTCCCTAAGCAAGCGCTTAGAAACCGCTCGGTGATTTGCGTTATATAAATTCCTGTACATGTGCAGGAGTCCTGCCCCTAATTCGTTACACCTGGGACAGCGTGCGTCGTCCCGACTGTAGTATTTATTAATCAACTCGGGTGTAAGATAGGCCCTGTGAATAATGAAAAGTTGTATCTGGCGAAATCGCATGTTTCTGGGGATGCGCACCGGACATTTAAGGACCCGTTCCCATTCTTTGTCCGTTAAGGGCCGCCCCAGATCTATCTCCCACTTGCCTCTATGGGGATCTAGACTAATCGCTGCATGTTCCCTTAAGGAAGCCGCAAACCAGCAGACCAAATGTCTGCCCCTCCCCATGACTTGGAGATATTGCATAGTTAGATGCTGTCTGGGTTCCGTCGTTACATCTCCCCATCGGGGAGTCAGTTTCGCTATCAGTAAGCGGTGCATTAAGAAGCCCCTGGGTGGAAGTCCCTCCTCTGCTACCAGTGTCTCATATGCGCTAAGCTCCCCCTCTCTATACAGGTCCCCCAACGTGTGTACATCAGCCTCTCACCACTCTGCCAGCATAGAGGATGTGGGAACTCCATCGCCGCTAGGTGAACCCTCTATCGGTATTGCAGGCGCATAAGGTGTCGTGCTGCGTGTGAGGTATAAGGCTCTTCGGTAGCACTTGTACGCCACCGCCAGGAGTGGCGTTGGGCACTGAGTCACTGCTATGGGGTGGAAAAGTTTAGTTATACGCTCTAGTGAGTATGGCGGCAGCACCGTGGCTGTGTCATCCCTGCCTCTATCCACCAACCAGCGAGCAACCCATTGTAACTGAGCGGCTAGGTAGTAGTGCTCAAAGCAAGAGACGGCTAAGCCCCCACGATCTGTTGGCAGAAAGAGCTTAGCCAGCGCCAGCCTGTGTCTAGAGGTACCCCAGACAAAGTCCCGCAGCATTCTATTTAGCGTGGCGACGGAGGCCGGAATAAATAGTGGTTGATTGGCAAAATAGTACAGGAGACGGGGAAGCATGACCATTTTGGTGAGCGCCACTATGCCTGTGGTTGTTAGCGGGAGCGTGCTCCAAAAGCGTATCTGGGATCTGAGCGCTGCAACCGCCCTCCCAAGGTTTCCATCAAGTAAGTCAGCTGGGCGGCGGTATATCTGTATCCCCAGATACCTAAAGGTGTCCGCCTTCCGTTGAACTTGCGTGCCCTCAAGGTAGTACCCGGGGTCCCCGGTTCCTTTATGGAAGGCATAAAGGCAGGATTTGCTCGCATTCACGCGGAGCCCCGAGACGCCAGCAAACATGTGCAACAGCTGCGGCAGCTGTTCCGGTATGCAGCTCACATTCTTTACAAATACCAACAGGTCATCAGCATAAAGCGATACCTGATGCATAGCGTCTCCCAGTGGGATACCATCTCCTAGTGACTGTCGTATGGCTGCAGCCAGGGGCTCGATTGCCAGCGCAAACAGCAGCGGGGACAAAGGGCACCCCTGCCGGGTGCCTCTGCCCACCGCCACCGCTTCCAAGACATAAGGGCACAATCGCACTCGGACTACGGGATTTCTGTACAATAAGGCTATCATTTGGAGGAAGTCCACCTATAATCCGTAGCACTGCAACACTGCCGAGAGGTATCCCCATTCCAGGCAGTCAAATGCCTTTTCCAGGTCTAAGATCAGGCATCCAGCCCTAGGCCACTCCCGTGCAGCCTCAGCTGCCACTCTAAAGTACCTCTGGATATTTAGTGACATAGACCGCGCTGGGACAAACCCGTTCTGGTCAGCTTGCACCAGGTGAGGGACTACGGGCGCCAGCCTCTCCGCCAGCAACTTAGCAAAGACCTTGTAGTCCACATTGAGCATCACCAGAGGCCTGTATGAGCCCAGGACTGTGGGGTCCCTCTCCGGTTTAGGTAGGGAAACCAGGAACGCCTCTCTCATTGAAGGGGGCAGCAATCCTTCTTCTATTGCTGTGATGTACAACTTGTGAAGCAATGGTGTCAGTGTTTCCCTATATGCTTTATAGTATTCCGCGGGTAAGCCGTTTGGCCCCAGGGTCTTCCCGGACGCCAAGGACTGAATCGCCTCCCCGACCTCGTCCAGCGAGAGAAGTGCATTGAGTGCCCCCTTTTGGTTCCTTGGAGGTCGTGGGTAACACAACAGAGTCCAGAAACTCCTCCAGTATGTGCCGGGGGCCAACACCTTGGGCTCTGTACAGTTGCGTGTAGTGCTCTGTCAGGGCGCGGTGTATCTCACGCTGTGTGAACACCATCTCCCCCCGGCTGTGCAGAGAGCCCATATTGGGGCACCTCGCCCCTCCTGCTTTATCAACCAGGCCAACAGTCGGCCTGCCCTGTCTGCCTTGGGATGCGTTCTGGCTGTGTGTGCCACTAATTTTAACACCGCAGCCCATCTAGAAGCTCTGCGTGCCTGGTGCGAAGGTCTCCCAGTCTGCGTGAATGCCCCCCCTTCCCCCTCCCGCTCATACTGCAGGAGCTCAGCCTCCAGGCACGCCAGAGAGTCGGAGAGCGCTCTGCTTATGTTCCATGTGGCCCCCATGCAATGTCCTCGAGCGGCCACTTAATGCGCATCCCACTCTATCAAGGCACTGCTTGCTGTCCCTTCATTGGCATCAAAGTACGCCAGGATGGCCGTGCTCAGCGACGAGCGAAACTCTACATCCTCTAACGCAGCAGGCTGCAGCCTCCACGTGGGAACAGGCGGCCGGTCTGCCTCCCAACTAATCCGGAACCATAGGGGATTATGATCAGAATGTGTTCTGCCCATGTATTCTGACTGTGCGATGAGGGGGAGCAGGGACTGGGAACCCACTATCCTGTCCAATTGGACATGCAAGTCGTGGACTGATGAGTAATATGAATAGACTATCTACTGGGTGCTGCGCGCGCCACAGGTCCTGCATCGCCCAATGTGTAAGCCAATTGCGGAACGCCTGCACGTTGGACTCTACCGCTGCAGCTCTGAGAGGAGGAAAGGATCTGTCCAGGTATACGTCCAGCACCATATTAAAATCACCGCCCAGTAGCCAAGGAAGCCCAGCATAAGGATGCAGGGCCCAGGTCAGCCGTGCTACGAAGGAGGGCTGATCTACATTAGGGGCATAGACCGATCCTAAGAGAACTGCCTGACCATTCAGTTTCCCTCGCACCAGGGAGTACCTGCCTTCATGATCGATCTTCGTTTCTTGACAGATAAAGGTAATGCCCGCCCTCATCCATACCAAGGTGCCTCGTGCATGCACCGAGAAGACAGTACCGTATACCTGTCCCCTCCACGCCTGCGGAGTTTGTCAAGCTCAGGCTGTGTCATATGGGTCTCCTGCAATAGGGCAACCCCTACCGCATGTTGTTGCAGATAGGAGAAGATAGAGTAGCGTTTGGACGGTGTGTATATACCACGTATATTCCAAGTCACGATGTTGGTATGTGTTATGTCACTGGGGGAGCTAGCGCAGGGCGGGGCAGAGGGGATTTCCTGGGAGGGCCGGAGGCACAAATCAGGGGGAGCGTATCTGTGTGTCGCAACTTGAACATAACAAAAACCCAGAACAATTCAACTGTTGGGGCGAATCTCCGAAAGGGCATGCGTCCAAACCTCAAGCTAAACCACTTGTAGTGAAGTGCTAGTCCAATATAGAAACTAGTGGGTGCGTGTTCTATCCGCAACTAGTCTTCGCTTCGCCCCTGTTCCTAGCCTGTCGTGCTCATAAGAGGTGTACATTATGCTACAAAATGAGTAACCTTGCAGGTTCCGTGCGGACAACAGCTGTGGGGGACTGTGTAGGGATACAACCACTGCGCGGTGCATCCTGCCCCCGACCAGTGAGACATTTCACAGGCATCCGCATGCCGTACAGTGCGTGACTAAAACGCTCCTAACAAACCACCCATTACAACAGTGCATGCGCGGACCCACGTGGAGGGATACAACATACAGTGCACACATGTGTATGAGCCATGGAGTAAAGCAGCACGGCACCACTCAGTCACATGATCTGGTCTGCCGTCTGGGGCGTCACTACTGGCATGATCGCATCTTCAGAGAATGTGGTGGAAGGGGATGATGGACCACTGGTTTCTGGGTCACTGTGCGCACGTGTCTCCGCACGGCTAATATTGTTCACTGTACCAAGGGGCGCCACCGCCTCAAGAACCTCCTGCCATTCCAGTCTAATCTTCTCCGGACTGGGCGCGACTGGACCTAGTTCCATTCCTCGACGAGCCCCCGGCGCCTGCGTCTCCGCGACCTCTTCTCCTGCCAACCACCATCCTCCGGGCCTGTGGGCCTTGTTCCTTTTCACTGCCCTGTCTCCTCCAGCCAGTCCCAAACGTACGACGGGGTATCGAAAAAGCGGGCACCCTCCTTTGATATCACTCGAAGCCGTGATGGAAATAACAGGGAGTATGGCAGCTCTAACTCCCGTAGTTGACGCTTTACCGCCATATAGGTGCTCCGCCTTCTCTGAACCGCTGCTGTGTAATCCGGGAACAGCATCACCAGGCCATTTCCCACTCTGATGTCACCTATCTTCCTGGTTTCACAGAGCACCACGTCGCGATCCCGATAGTTTAGGAGTTTGAAGAGGAATGGACGAGGTTGAGCTCCCGGTTTGGGCTTCTGCGCCGGCACTCTGTGTGCCCTCTCCACCACAAATTGCGACAACAGCACCCCACGAGGGAGGAGTTCCCTAAGCCAGTTCTCCACATATTGTTCCGGGTTCCTTCCCTCATCGCCCTCCGGAAGACCCACCACACGGACATTGTTGCGCCGAGAGCGCCCTTCTGCATCCTCAATGCGGTCTTCCAGTGCGTGAACTCAGTCTATCATGTCTTGGAGCGCTATAGTGTGATTTTGCACCACAGGCTGTATCTCTTGAAGCGACTGACTCTGCAGGGCTACGGAGTCCGCCAACTTGCGGTGATCGGCATGGAGGAGGGTGAAATCCGACGTGACTTTATCGATCCGCGTCTCCAATGACTCCATTGTTTGCTCCAGTGTGGTCCCGATCCGTTCCACTGCTGCCAACACAGTGTCCATTTTGGCCGCAAGGGCCGCCGCTTGGGGCTCCATGCTGTTACTTTGACGTCCCGGGGGAGATTCGGGTCGGTCAGCCTTTTGTTGCCCTGCCTTTGGCTTATCCCTCAGTCTGACCATCGCCAATTGCTGCGCCGATGGCATCCGCAGGCTGTCGTTGTCCCAAGTGAGCAAGATCTATCACTGAACGCCTCAACTTAGTCCTCTTTTAAAGGGAGGGTCCAAAGGAGCTACCAATCCCAGAGACGGCCAGGGCGGCAATGAATGCACCGCTCGCGGCCCAGGGGTGCTTCTCTGTGCTCTTCGCCAGGTGTCACCTCACTGCTCCCCCTCTTTCCCCCACAGCACCACTCAGTTCTGCCTGCCGCACACCACCTGCGGGGCTGTTCAATGCCTCTGAAAGTTGGACACAGCACACCCAAGTCCCCTCCTGCTGCCCGAGATCTCCTTCCCGTGTAGCGCGGCTCCCGCTCAAGGGGTTATGTCTCTCCTGCGGCAGTCGGGCCCAGAGTGCCACCATCTCTAAAATGGTGCCCAAGGCAAGGAGCGAGATGGCGAACCCCAGCTTCCCGGGCCGCGCCGACTTCTAAAATGGTGCCCAAAATGAAAAGTGGAATGGCGGGCCACAGCCACCCGGGCCGCGCCGGTTGAGTGCGCGTCCCACCTCCAGGCGCTGCCAGTCCACCTAGAGCGCTGCTCCCATGCACCCGCAAACTGTCCCTTGTCTATCTCAGCAGACACAATGTGGCCCCACAATCACTGTCTCACCAGTGGGAGAGTTTGATATAGTGCACCCCGCAGAATGGCGGCCTCAAATGTCAATCAGTCCTCTCGCCAGGATTGCGCCACACCAGCCATCCTCCGCAACAGTCTCCACAGTCTCTACTGTGCTCCAGTCTCCAGCTGTGGGGGAGCACCTGCACTCTCCGCCTCCCCGGGGCCACTCTGTCCCAACGGGCCAGATCAGGAGTGGGGCCCGGATCTCCTCTGAGCCTGCTGGTACATTGACCGCGGGAGCATTTACCACCCCGGGTCCCCAAATGCATCTCCTCACAGCATCACTCCAGCAGGCGGATTGCAGTGAGCCCCTCGATGTTGCAAATGGCCCCCTCAGCTCACACCAGTCCACCTCCTGCCCTGGGGCAGCGCTCCTCACATGAAGCGGCCGATGAAGCGCCAGGCAGGCTAAGCGCGCAGTCCACAGTAGGCCCCCTCCGCCGGGTGTTACAGGGCCCAGTCCGCAGCGCCTCCTCGGTCAGTCATGGGGGGGGGCCTTTATGAGAGGCCTCCTGGCCGATTTTTGCACCAGCGCCCTCCTCTGCTTCTACTCCCTACCGCGGCGTAGGGGTATCCCTTGGGTCCCTGGCTCTGTCCCAGTCGCCAACGCAGGCCAACCCGATCACAGGCCTGGGCTCCACCACTGCAGTCCCGGAGTCCGCACGTGCCCACCGCCCACTCCGGGCCACGCTACGCTGACAACCGCCACCGGCAACCCAGGACAGCCGGCTCCGCCAACCACACCAGGCGCTCCTCCCGTTCGACCACTCAGGGCACCAGACTCAGTCGGGGCGACACCAGGCCAGCACCCAGTGCCCACAATGGAGCTGCAGCGCCGCCTCAGTCCTCCACAGCGACCGCTGGGCTCCGGAGCTATTTTCGCGCCCACAGCGCCAGCGCCGTTCCACCGTAGGCGGCCATCAGCGTCCTCCTCTGCTCCCTCCGCATGGGAGCCTTTAGGTTCTACAGGTGCCCCACTGCGGCCCTGCACCGTTTCCCGCTCGTGTAATTGCCAGCATTGTGGAAGGCAAGTACAGTCCTGGAGCACTTTATTTACAGGACTCCTTCTCTTCTTTCAGTGTGCAGGGCAGAGACATCAGCCGCTCCCCAGGAGGTAGACCCAGCATTGTGGAAGACAGGCACAGCCCTATTCAAGGTTCACGTGCAACTCCTCCCTCCTATCTAGATGCATATTTCTCTATTCAACACTGGACTGACTCATCCTGTCTCTTGGAATTCCCCAGCCCTGTCACTCACAAAACCAGACAAAGGAATACACAACCTAGCAGAGACAGGCTTGAAAGGTTAGGCAAGCAAATACCTACTTTCTAAAAGTGGTATTTGCAAACACAGAATGTTAAAATCAACTTCACTAAAAGATGTATTTTATCATTCTGAGTTCAGGCATACTAAACTCGAATTTTTACCATGTTCTCTGAGACAGTTAGGTTTATAAACATGTAATAATCTAACAGCCCATTCTGTCCTATGGAGTTCAGGTAGCCTTGCAATAGTGAAAAACGAAAATGGCTGTAATTCACATTAGGACATGCCACACACATCAGGGCTTGTCCTACCTTATACTTACAATGCACCCTGCCCTTGGGCCTACCATAGGGGTGATTGATATGAGGAAAAGGGAAGGTTTAGGGACTGGTAAGTGGGTGCACTTGCCCAGTGAGCATGACAGTACCAGACTGCACGCAGGCTCTGCAATGGCAGACCTTAGACACATTTTACAAGGCTGCTTTTGTGGGTGGCACAACCAGTGCTGCAGGCCCACCAGCAGCATTTGGATTTACACGCCCTGGGCACACTCAGTGCACTAGACTACGGTCTGACAAGTAAACCAAATAGCCAAACATGGAACCACCAATTCATACATCAATTTATAATAGGGAGAGCATATGCACTTTAGCACTGGATAGTATGTTTCCAGAATCAAATCCAGTAACACATATGTTTCACTTCTACAAAGAAGATGAACCACCTGAGGAATATATTCCCTTCGAGGATGTTGAAATTCCCATCACATACCAGGAGCAGAATCTCTGGTTTAAAGGCGCCCTAAAACATTTCAATCACATTACCAGGCTCGGTCCACTAGGTAGGCCAGGAGCAACATGGCCGATTAAAGCCGGCTACTCACCTCATCCTGACATTGAAGCAATGTCAGACGAGGAATTACTTAATCAAATACAAGAATTAATAGAATTACACAGTTAAACCACAACTATCTGAAGGTCCTGAAAAGGACTCTATTAAACACAACCCTACATCTTGTAAAAAGAAGTGGGAAAATAACAAACAACATTCAAAAGAGAAACGTTCTCAATCCCGAGGTAGGGCTTCTCAAAAGGAGCCCTCTGAAAAGAGGTAAAGCCTCAGGAATAGGGATAATTTGAGAAAACCTGACAGGTATCAAGATACTGATACAAGTTCCTCTCGTACCTTTCAGATGTCATCACAGACATCCGAAAGAAGAGGACGGTCAGATCAGGTCGTGAGGTCGAAAGACGATCAACACGTTCAGAAAAAACAAACCAAAATCTCAATTCACAAAGAAGAATGTAGCAGGTCTGACATGCAGAGAATTCTGAGAACACAACTCAAGAACGGAGAATGGTCTCAGACAATGCTGGACAGTGCAGCAGAAGTAACAATAGCTCGCCAGAACCTGAAGGAACTTCTGGAGACAGTTGACTTGAATGAGTACATACAAGTAGAAACTGTAGACACTAGGGTTAGTTCTCCACAAAAGGTATATGAAATAACACTCCGGATGGAGGAAGACATACCAAGAAAACTGAAAGCACTCTTTTGGGAGAGACTTTCAAAGGGTTAAGATATACTTCTAGGAGAACAGGACTGGCCACCAGAATTTGTCAGGGAGTGCCCACATGGCAAATACATCATTATGCCAGCCTTCTCCAACTATGTTCCAGTACATTTAAAATACACTCAGGAAATGGGCAGTTGCCCAGGCCCCAGCAATATACAAAAATCATGTATGATGGGATGAGGACTCACCACAAGATTCAGTTAAAAAATCAACCTACTGCACAAAGGCAGTATTTAATTAAGCAAGAAGCTAAAAAAACAGGTCAGGGAGATCTTATATCAACTAGAATACCAAGGGGTGATTGAAACATCCACCTCATCACTCAGCAATGAACAACCCTTTGTTTCCTGTTTCCAAACCAGACAATACATATCGTCCAGTTTTGGTTTACAGACACCTGAACTCATGTTCATAAACATTTGCAGTGCAAAATGCACATAGTACATCATTAATGAATAACATTGGGCGTAAAAAATATAAAACCACATTAGACATTTCTAACGGTTTCTTTTGTCAAAACATAGCACCTGAAAGTAGGTATTTGACAGTTTTCATAATAATGGGGACCCAGCATCACTTTTGTCGACTCCCACAAGGGTTCAAGAACAGCCCGGGGTTATTCTCAGCAAGTGAAACAGAGTTACTACAAATTTATGATGACAAGGCATTGTCATATGTCGATAACATCTATCTGACAGACGATGACTTGGATAGGCACTTAAACAGGGTGAATACCATTTTATTGGGCTTCGCCTCTGAGGGCTACAAATTCAATTTCAAGAAATCAAGAATTGCCCACCTCAATGTCCTTTTCCTAGGATATGAGCTTTCAAGTGAAGGCAAAAGCCTGGCAGCCAACTTTTTAGAAAAGTGTGCGCTGCTCCAAACTCCCAAAACGCAGAAAAATCTACAGTCGATTCTAGGTTTCCTAAAATTTGGAAGAACTTACATTCTAAATTACGCAGAAAGGGTTAAACCTCTCCACGAATTAATCAAACCCGATTTCAAAACCAAGGATTCGATACAGGAACACACATATATCCTGCATTCACTTCAAGCTGACATGTTAGCAACAAATCACTTACAAACAGGCGTAAACGTACGCAATTTAGTGATCCAAATCATTCCGGGTCAATGCGGATTCACCTACTTAACTTTTAATGAAGGTGAAAAAGTACCAATTGCATACAAATCCCATTTGTATACACAAGCGGAAATGCGCTTCACTTCAACATAAAAAATGCTGACAGCAGTTAAACCGCTGTAGCAAAAGAAAGAGCTCTAGCTCAGGGGAAACGCATAATTGTCATGACTCCAGTACCAGCCTTAGAGGCCGTTACAAAAGCGAGCATTCCGAATGTAAAAGCTTTACATCCAAGATGGATACAATGGGTTAATTCTCTTGCTGCAACAGATGTTGAATATGTTTTTGATCCTTATTTAAAAACATAAACATTCCTGCAATACAAACACGAATGTCCTCTGCCTATTGAGATTCTCCCTCTTGACCAGTACGAATACATAATTTATACTGACGGATCAACACAACACGCTACGGATGTAAGCAGGCCTATAGTGCAGCATGCGCAATCGTTAAAAGTCGTATGCGTAATGGTAAATTCTGACTGATGGTCACAAAAACACAATCTCTAGGAGACTGTACAGCTCAGCGAGCTGAACTACAAGCATTCAAATTGGCACTTGAAAATACGGATCGCGAATTCCCCACACTTATTGTGTGCGATTCTTTTTACTGTGTTCAATCATATAATGAATATTTACAGAATTGGCTTCAAAATAGTTTCAAAGATGCAAAAGGTGGCACAATCAAGCATAAAACGCTTTGGGAACAAGTAGTTCAGTTGCGAGACGGACTACAAAACACTCATGTGATACACACGCTGAGTCATCAACGTGATGGCGTTCACGTTGCAGCGAATTCACTGGCTGGCGAAGCCGTGAAGGGGGCTGTGCAAACGGCTTCCGTAGCTGCGATCACTGCGATCACTGCGATCACTCATTCAAAAACGAGAATAGACAGTGAGATATTATTGGCTGTCAATGCTTCAAGCAAAGGCAGCAATGCAGCGTTACCTAAAAAGTTTCCACTCAAATACTTTGTGTGAGAAAATAAGTTTCTGTTGTAGTACCCCACACTTTTTGCCTGGTAGCTGATGCCCTTTTCCTTGG
Organism: Lissotriton helveticus; assembly: GCF_964261635.1. NCBI lineage: Eukaryota > Metazoa > Chordata > Amphibia > Caudata > Salamandridae > Lissotriton > Lissotriton helveticus. The sequence continues at coordinate 1,710,211,942 of NC_136057.1, read as the reverse complement.
TGTGCCTTGGGTCCCTGCCAATCAGGTACCCAGGGCCTGTGTTCCTTCCCTAAAAACTGTACTAAAGCCTAAACCCAATTGGCATCTCTGTCACACATGTCAGCCCGTAGTAAATGGTACCCTAGGTACCCAGGGCATTGTGACCAGATGAGACCCCTAAGGGCTGCAGCACTTATTGTGCCACCCTTAGGTGCCCTGTACCCTGACACACACACACTGCCTTTGCAGGCTGAGGGTCCTGGTGCAGAACTACACAAAGAGTCGACGTGCCATGCCCACAAATCCACTGCCCTAGCATACATCAGCCACCCCTCTAGCTGAGTGCCCTATGCCAGTGGTGTGGGCACAGATGCCTGAGCCCTGTGCCCTTACAGTACCCAGGGCCATTCCTGGGCACTGTAAGTGCAGTGATGCCATTAATTGTAAATGGTGCTGGGAGGTTGTCATTACGAACTCCACAGCACCACAATGGCTACACTGAAGGCTGACAAGTTTGATATCAAACTTCTCAGCACATTAAACCCACATTGACGGCAGTGTGGGATTTAATGTAAAATGCACTACAGAGGGCATCTTAGAGATGCCCCCTGAAACCTAACCTACAATCCACGTCTTGTCTGAGAGGCTGCCTACGCTGCCACACAGCAGACATGTTGCTGGACCCCTAGGTGGAGAGCCCCCGCTCTCCTGGGCCTGCAACAAAGCACATCCTGGGACGAGGTGCCAAGCCTCCTCCCAAGGATGGGCAGGGGAAGCTTCAAAGGCATTCTGCCTTTGTGAGCTTCTCCAGAGCACTTGCTGTACTCAGCAACTGGCTGCCACCAGTTCTGACCCCATTCTGGCGGGAAGGCTGGCGGGAAACCCTACGTCAGAAAGAGGGGTGTGCCAGCCTGTGCCAACTCCACCCCTCAGGTGGGAGAGGCGAGGTGATGCACTACCCCGGGCTCCGGCCATCTTGAAGATGGGGAGCCCTGCCCAATCACAGCTAGGCTCCTGCCCCCTCCCACAGGAGAGGAGCAGGCTAGGGGGTGTACCCACACCAGGACAGGGACCCATTGGTCCTTGCCCTTGCCCTACCTGTAACACCCCTAAATTTAGTATTTAGGGGCACCCTGAACCTTTTTCCTCGGATCCAGATTATGAAACAAGAAAGTAGAACAAGGAACAAGAAGACCTGGCGTGCAGCTGCTATACAGAGGAAGACACCAACTGATTTGGCCCCAGCCCTACCGGCCTGTCGACCCTCGAACCTTCTCCTGCCAAACCCAGGCGTCTCCAGTGGTCAGCAACCTCAAAAACCCCGGAGGACCTGACTGCCTATTGACTCTGACTACCTGGGTCTCCCACGAGCCGTGGTACTGTTCAAAGCAAGTAACAAGCCCTGGCATCAGCCCGGAACCGCGAACCCTGCACACTCTGCACCCGCCAAGACTGGCCTGTGCTGGAGTGAATCAAGACCCTGAGGACGTCCCCCCGTCGATTCTAACCTGGAATCCAGTGCCCAAGGACCCTCCTCGACGACCCCGATGACGCCTGCAGCCTCAGGACAAGGGACCCCTCCAACCGCGACCAGCAGGGGGTAAGATTTTCCGACCTCAAAAGACACCCCTGCACCCGGCGCCCCATGGCCCCCTAAGCCCAACTCCTGGGTGCCTACCTATCCTCCAAGATCCCAACTTACCCCTGGAAGTGTTGGTTGCACCACAAGATCCTCCGTCCCGAGCCTGCAGCCTTTGTTCCCTTTTCAAGATCTCAATTGAATAACATTGAGCGCCCGAAGGCTCAAAAGCACCCTGCACCCAGTCGCCGGAGTGTCCCTGGCAGTGCAACCTTTGTCCTTATCTACCTCCCCATTTGCCCTGAGCAAGTGACCAGGAGCCCAGCTCCCACAGCCTCGTGGCCGGCTAGCCAGCAGCCACCAACCGAAGGCCCCCTGCCTCACATTGGATAACATTGGGCCTAACTACCTCTGCACCCGGCTGCCCCTGTGCCGCTGAGGGTGTACCAACTGTACTTACCTGACCCTGGGGGACCCCTGAGTCTATGTCCAGAACCTTAACTTCACCAGTCGAGTACTCACCTGAAAACCGATAGCTCACTTTCCTTCAATAGGATAACATTGACTGGTTTAACTCGAAAAATCTTCTAAGTGTGAAGTTTTGAAACTTTAAAATATTCATCTGAAATCAGCCGAATAACAAATTCCGAAGTACTCACCTGTGATCAGGAGAAAAGCCAGTACTGTACCTTTTATCCCAGTACTGAAGCGCAAAAGTAATCCTAATCGTGTTTACTAGTAACCTGAATTTTCTTCCATAGGAAACCATTGACTGTTTTTCTCTGAACTTTCTTGTCTACTTTTGAAAATTACAAATATTCCTTAAAAATCGTACAAAATACTGAAACGTAATTACTTACCTGTCTTAGGTAGAGACCCCAGTACTGAACCTAGGAGTCCAGTCCTGGATTACAAAAGTAACGAGAACCTACTTTACCTGTGACTTGAATTTCCTTCCATTGGATAACATGGCTAGTTTTTCACTGAAAAGTTTCTAAGTGTCAACTTAGGGACGCCCAAACTCTGGCGCTGTGGGTGAGGTGAAGGAGCCTAAAGACTGTCGCCGCCAACCTGTGACCCTCATCCTTCCGGACACTGCAGCTCCTGTCCACTGCTCGCCGCACCCGCTTCGCGGGTGCCGCTTCGCGGGTGCCGCTTCGCGGGCTGCAGAGAGGGGCCAGGCACCAGGGTAAGCACCGGAGCCAGGAGGCGGCAAGGAGGAGGGCGCAACATCACTCGGACTCCAAATACCAGGAGCCCCTGCATCCGCCCAGGTGCGCACGGCCGCGCCTCCTGGGAGACACGCCCCCCGCCCAACCAAGCTCCAAAAGCGGCTGTTTCTAACACCCTGTGGGATGCCCAAACTCTGGCGCTGTGGGTGAGGTGAAGGAGCCTAAAGACTGTCGCCGCCAACCTGTGACCCTCATCCTTCCGGACACTGCAGCTCCTGTCCACTGCTCGCCGCACCCGCTTCGCGGGTGCCGCTTCGCGGGCTGCAGAGAGGGGCCAGGCACCAGGGTAAGCACCGGAGCCAGGAGGCGGCAAGGAGGAGGGCGCAACATCACTCGGACTCCAAATACCAGGAGCCCCTGCATCCGCCCAGGTGCGCACGGCCGCGCCTCCTGGGAGACACGCCCCCCGCCCAACCAAGCTCCAAAAGGCGGCTGTTTCTAACACCCTGTGGGACGCCCAAACTCTGGCGCTGTGGGTGAGGTGAAGGAGCCTAAAGACTGTCGCCGCCAACCTGTGACCCTCATCCTTCCGCCCACAACTACCTACCTTAACGGCCAACGTGACGCACAGCGGGACGCGTGCGGGACGCCGAGCGAAGCCCGGGCAAAGGGCGGGCCCTCTGTGGCCCTCAGAGGCCCAAGGAGCCTGGGCTGGGCCACAAATCCTGGTCGATTTTACTACGTCCTAATATTCACTCTTGTAACCGACGGAAAACAACTCCCCGTCAACAGCGGGTATGGAGCCTAAACGTAAGGATAAGACTATGGTTAAAAAAACGCCAATTCACACACGCTCGGTTACAAGGAACACTGCTATAGTAAAAACTCCACTACCATCTCTAACTGCAATTGACCGCATGTTACAACAGACAATTGTGGTAGTAGCTAACGCCATTCAAAATACTGAGAGACGTTTATCTTTACCACCCAGTGATTGTGTAATCTTACAGTCATCACAAACTGAAGATCTTACTGTAGATAACACAAATAACATAAATGTAACATCACTCTCAAATGATTCCATATTAATGCAATCTTATACAGGTCTCCCTGGGGCTGAGTTAATTCAAGTGGAAGGCCATCTCACAGACCCTGCGGTGTTTAAAGATAGGGAAAGTCGACTGTCTCTAACTCCTAACTTGATACCCAACGATACTCCGGTTGGGGCTTTGGGGCTGAGTAATGCGCTCAATGCCAGTGCGGTATTGATTCCCTGTGACTTCGAAGATTCCACCCCTTTAGCCGACCAACCTAACAACAGTCACGTAGACAGCACGACCGACCATGGCTCTGTCCACTGTAGATCTAGACGCACACGCAATAGGCCCCAAGTAGTGTGTATGTGAAACTAAGGGGCAGAAAAAAGAAGGTAGCATCACCATTATTAGACCAGGCGAATGGTGGTGAGCCGTCACCACCACAGTCAAGATTAAATGTAGGACCAAGGGATAACTTTAACCCAACTGCTCTTAATGGGGAGTCCTTAATGTGTCACTTTAGGGATGCCATGAATCTCCTTATTGCCCCCTTAACTGACAAATTGGAGTTGATCTGTAAAAAAGTGGAAAACTTGGAGAAATTGGGCCTCGCCAAGTTAGAAATCCTCGAACATCTGGGTACACAAGTTATACCAAGTTCTTTGCATGCACCCCCGAGGAACGAGGACAATTCGACCACTAGCAACACAATAAAAATACCAGGTATACCCACTAGAAATGTGGCCTCCGTGGCAGTCACTGGCAAGTTCGGCCACCCTAAAACCAATAGTTCTGATAATGCTAAAAGAGGGCCTAATGGGGCCAGAGGAAGTGAGGCAATGGGCTATGTGTCAGCAAACGGGAACCCTACAGCAAGCAGGTACTATAACAATACTATACCCGCTGTGATCAATCTCCCGCCAGAAAGCAGACCATTTGTGGCAATTCTTGCCAATGTCCCGAAACTTAAACCCTTTCAATTTGAAAATGCCGACACATTAAAAAACAAAGTTTTGTACAGGCTTGCTCACTACTGCGGATTCCCCCTAAGAGGGGCAAGTCAAATCCTCTCAACCCAAAGGGTAGGGTGGGTGGGACCTAGTAAAAAGGAAATAAGTGGGGATTGTGTAATCATAAATTATAAGACCACTGAATGGGCAAGGGACTCTATCTTGAATGCACCGATCCCATCAGATAATGATTATAATACCACCTTGTTCCCCCTGGATTACTTTTATAGGAACCAGGTGGGATTTAAAATTCCTATGCAGAACTTTAAACATCCCAGAGCAACACAAATGTCTCACCTGCCTATACAGCAGGCACCAGTACAATTAGTTGAGCACCCAAGGATCACTTACGATTATGGCACCCATCATGTACCACAGCAATTACCGAACTTAATCAGAACACCAAACCCTAATTATTTTAACAACCCAAACGTATCTGGGCCAGGAATTGGCGTTTATGACCAATATGCAGTTCCAACAGCTAACAGGTTCCGGATATTTAACTCTCTTGATGAGAATGATTGACTAGGGGGTTCTCATGTTGTTAAGCCACCTGACACTGAGGCCCCCGGGTCGATGGTCACTGCCTTAGCAAACTTAAATGACTCAACCCCGACAGATGTAATTATATGCACTAGTGATAACCAACTGGAAATCCCGTTAACACCTTTAACACCTTTAACCACAACTATCACTGACCCATCACATGTAACTTTAGAAGAGAACCTAAGGGCCATTACCTGGAACATAGCAGGGATAGCTTCTAAGGTAACTACTCCCATCTGGGATGATTTTATTAAACAGGGCTTCGACATAATCTGTCTGCAAGAAACCTGGCACACGGATGAAATACATGTCGAAGGATACACCTCTTTTAATGTGAAGGCGGTGGCATCCCAGGCTGGCAGAGCCAAGGGAGGATTAGTGACCTTGGTATCTACCGCATTGACGGAGTTTAGTGTTAGCCATCATGTAGTAGTTGAGGAGCATGCTTCCGTTTTGCGCATGGCCCATAGTAGATGTAGAGATTTAATAGTTGTAAATTTCTACAATAACATTGTGGGGCCCAAACGGGGAACGATTCTTTTTGACATAGAGCGGGCCATTGATGTGACTTTATCAAGAACACCCAAATCAGCCGCAATCCTAAGGGTAGGAGACTTTAATATTAAAACATGCAATTATGCTCTTAAGGGGGCCTGTGGCCACAGGGAGGAGTACTCAGGAAGGGATACTAGTGTACATAACCATTTCCCACATAACAACTATGGCAGCACATTAAACAACCTCTTAGCCAAATATGACCTGGATCTCTTAGAATGTAACAAGAACAAAAATAATGCTAGGGGCCCAACATTCCATGGAAGAAACAGTCAATCATTTATTGACCACATTATGATATCTTGTTGCGTAGTTTACTCTAATGTGTGGGTAATCGAACAATCAGTAAGTGATCATAATAGCGTAACTGTGGATCTATTGGGATGGGGGCCCAAAAGGAATGTCTATAGTCAACCAATCCATGACATCGCGGCTGAAAGACCAAATGGGATGAGGGTGAAATGGATAAAAGTTGACCCAACTCATTTTGTAGCCAATGTAATCCGGTAATGTAGCAGTGAGGTTGAGTACTGTCTGTCTTCTAATACATGCCCGCGAACCCTGTTATCCAATTTTCTAAACATTACAAAAATGATTGAGAAATCTTTGTTACACAGTAATAGGAAACCAAGGAAGGTCAAGGCTGTGTGGTTTGATGAACATTGTGCCCAGTCACTAAAAAAGCTAAAAAAATCATTAGATGCCATACCAAGAGATGCTAGTAAAATCAGGGAAGAGCGGCTAAACTATAAAACTGCACTTTCAACTAGGAAGAAGGAATTGCAGGACGAGGCATGGGCAAAACTAGACTTGGCTGCAGATACAAAAGATCACAAACTTTTTTGGGGAGATTGTTAATAGCCCGTTTCTGAAGAACGATAACATTCCAGAACTAACTTCGCACGTCAGTTGCAGGGCCTGGATAGCACATTTTACTGGGATTTTTAACTCTGATTTTACTTTTCATTTTACCTCTGATTTTAACCCTGACGTTTTAACTATAACTACTGATATTGCTATTTGTTTTAAATGGGAGAAAATATTGTTTACTGTGACACTGAGTGAGGTGATTGAGGGGATTGAGAACAGCAAGGGGGGAAAAGCCCCTGGGCCCGATGGGGTTCCCGTGGATTTCTATAAATCTGAGATCACCCTATGGGCCCCCATTCTGACCCGTTATTTTAATGCTGCAATTGAAGATAAATTACCGACCTCATGGGGACAATCAATCATAGTGCCACTATTTAAAAAGGGTTCCAGGGCAGAAGCACGAAATTATTGCCCAATTTCACTTTTGGACTCGTCGTTAAAGATTCTGAGTCGCGTTCTCCTGGTGAGATTAGAAACCTGGGTAGAAGACAACAATATCCTCTCACCTATCCAGTATGGGTTTCGAAGGGGCCTAGGAACTATGGAGCAGTGCGTGAACTTGGAACTTATTATCGGCAAGTACACGAAAGCTAAGGAAGGGAATCTGTTTATGTGCTTTGCCGATTTAAGTTCCTCATTCGATCTGGTGGAACACGCACTGCTCTGGCCAATACTTCTTGCCATGGGTGCACCTGTAGAAATCATTCACCTTCTGGCCAGAATGTATAGTAATCTTTAAAGTAAGGTTAGATTTGGTACAGATGGCGAATGTACCCCCTTTTTTAAAATTGGAAGAGGAATCCGACAAGGGTGTGTGCTAGCCCCACTTTTATTCTCCCTTTTTATTAATCATGTTGATCAATTTTTACGTGAATCTAATGCCGATGCCCTGATAATTAATGGAAAGCAAATACCCGTCCTTTTATACGCGGATGACGCGGTCCTGAATTCCAGGACCGCGAAAGGACTGCAAAAGTTAATTGATAGGTTCTATATTTTTACTCAGGGTAGAAAGCTTAAAATTAACAAAGGTAAGACGATGACTATGACCTGTGGAAAGAAAATGAGGAAAAATAAGGCATTCTTTCTAGATGGGGAAAAACTTGAGGCCGTTCGGAATTTTTGTTATTTAGGCATCACCTTTTCAGGAGATGGGAGATGGGCCAATGAACAATCGTGTGTGGATCTGAAAATGATCAGAAATGTAAATTGCATTTTCAGATTTGCATCAAAACTCGGGGGTCGCAGAATTCGTGAGATGATTTCCATCTACAATTCAAGGTGTGTGGCCTCTGCCTTGTATGGAGCAGGGATATGGGGCCATAACCCCCAAATTGCACTGTCCATCCAGAGGGAGGAGAACAAGTACTTAAAACGATTATTATGTCTCCCTGCTGCGGCCTCTAGCGAGATTACACACAGAGAGCTTGGCCTAAACTACGTTACAGATTTGATTGCATTGCGTCCCCTGTCCCTATGGCGATCTATATGGGCCAAGGATGAAACAAGGTTCACAAAGGAAGTAATTGTGGATTGTATTAAACTTGATCGTCACTCCAATATTCCCTGGCTCAAACATATACAATTTTGGTACAAGACCCTCTTTTCCCAGGACATTTTTAAAGATACTTTAACAGAGTCAATTTTAACAAAGCGTGACCTTAAATCCACTTACCTGGTCCATGTAAAAGGGACTAGAATGAATAAGTATGCAATGCAAAGTACGTTTAACTTATATATGGAATATAATCTTAGTACAGGTCTATCCTCTTATCTTATATTTGTTAGTATTAATTCCCACCGCTTTGTTCTTGTGCGTCTGAGGCTTGGAATAGTTCACCACTTAGTGGCTTTTCCTATTGCAAAAAAACCTGGGACATGTCCGTGTCCATGTGATGGAAAATCCAAACAGAGCACTTGCCACTTTTTACTATTCTGCAATTTTTATGCTGGTTTTAGAAAGTTTTATTTGAAGCAACTGTTTCTTAATTATAATATGTGCAATACAAGAGCCGCGATGCAACTGATGTTTAATCTAGCTTCTCCAGACGTGTGTTATTATGTGGCCACCTACATTTTAAAATGTATGTCATCAAGGAAATCAATTATAATATGATTTTTATAATATCAATGTGTACTACTTTATGTGTAATTTACCGCCGGAGCTAAACTGTTTACATATGTATTTATTTGCTATGCACTTTATATTGCATATTTGCACCTGCCGAAAGTACCATATGTATATGATAGGATTGGTATTTTGCACTTTACATTAGCATTTTTGCACAAACTTTTCTCCTTTTCTCCTTTACAATAGTTGCTGTTACAATGTTTATAGTGACTATATAGCCTTTTTCTTGTACTCAAATGAGATATGTTGTATAACAATATAACGAAAATGGGTTTGGTGTATAGATATTGATATAATTTATCGTTTCATCATTTTTAAACCTACATAAATGTGAATCTGAAATTGTATTTATGTATGTTGCTATATGGTTGTACTTGTACAAACCGAATAAAGCATTTTGAAGCGAAGCGAAACACATTTATATTCTTTAAAAATCATTGCAATAACTAAAACGTTTTTACTAGACTGTTTTCAGTTTAGACCCCAGGACTGGATCCTGGATTTACAAAAGTAATCTATAAAGTAATCAGCTGCATTTATTTAGAAAAACCCATTGAGCTCAATGTTAAATTGTGCTTAGAATTGTGTTGCTGTTGCGTGGGCAAGGGATCGACACAGACACCGAGTTGGGGCAAAGAGGGCTTTATTGCCTTCAATACAGTTTTTCGTCTTACACTCAGACTTTCAGGAGGGTGCTTTACAAAGTCCACTTTTTGGTAGGGGCTTCGTTCTCTCCTAGACTCTCTCCTCACTTGCTCCCTTCTTGACTGGCGGCGGTTTCCAAGGGACTCCGGGTCCATATAACAGGGAACACAAAGACAGGAATACTTTGTTTAGTTTCCCTTTTCCCCATTTCTAGAATACAAGGGAGGGTAGTGTGGGAACACCCGTGCACGTGTGTGGTGCTCGTGTCTGGGTTCCAATCGGAAATACGTGGGGTGCTCGAAACGTGGGTGTGCCCAAAACGAAAAGAATATATAAATAAAAAAACGGAAAGGTAGAAAGGTGAGGACGTGGTTTCGGGAGCTACGGGGGTGCTCTGTCACGCCTCCCCACCCAGCCCGTGAAGCGCTTGCGTACCTGTGCAAGCCACGCTCCTCCAGGGGCGTGGTTGGACGGCTCATGTGGTCGTTGGCCTCCTGCCTCCTCCGGTCGGCCTCGGTTCCCAGCTTCTACGTCTTCTTCTTTCTTCCCTGGTCTCGCGTCTCCGAACAGCACCACCGATTCGCCTTCCATCTCGTCTTCTTTTCGGGGTTGGGACACACCCCCTTCCAGGATTCCCTCGGGGTTAAGGACACGTAGGTGGTGACGTCACAGGGCGGAGTCACGTCTTCCGGGATTCCCCATTTGTAGAGACTTCCCTCCAGCGTATCGTCGAGCCAGAATGTGCTTCTGGTTTTTGTAGTCCAGGGGTCCTGTCGAGAAGAAACAAAAGCCACAGAGGGATATTTTGTGACCCAACAACCCTCTTTATCTGTGCCATTCGGTAAGTTCGTCATATCACAGTTCGTCATGTAAGACAGTTGCCTACTGCAACCACTGTGCCTATTGTGTTTAAAAAGTTTACTGCCTCTTTGCAAAGTTTTACCTGAGAGTGCTCATATTGAGAAAAGTATATTTGTTGGTTCTAAAAATAAAACAACTATATCTTTTGATATAAAAGTCAAGTCAAGTCAAGTCAAGTATCTTTATTTCGGTTGAACAATACCATAAAAGATTCACATCATTATTTAAAAAGGAAAACAGTTTGCAGCCCAAAAATTCCAAATCACGCCCACTTTCGCATTAATTGTTCCTTAAAAAAAAATCCTTCAAAGGCAATTACAATATTAAAACAATAAATACATAATTTTCTAATTAAAAAACAGAAAGAAGCATTTGCTATTCGTTAAAATTGATACAGTCGAATGTTTTGCAATAAATATAACTTTTTAAAACATACTTAATATAAAGAGTATTACTTCCTTTAACTATACATTATATGAATAGTCCTAACACCAATTCTTGTCCCCTATGCCCAAAATTCCTGCTACTGTATTACATCAAACGCACTGGCTGTATCTCTATGCTCTCAAAATCTAAGACCCCGTCTCCTTCGCACTATCTCCACAGAGAAAAGGTATCTACTTACACTGAAGACAATGGGTTGAGTAGTCTTGCTTCTGAGAACTCTTTCGGCATCACAAAGGTGCCTAAAGCCCAGAAGGCGACAAATAGGTTTTATCCATTTCTTCCTTAAATGAGTGTAGGCTGAACACAAAAATAGTATATGTCCCTCATCCTCTCTTATTCCCATAGTGCACAAATCACATTTTGCCAGAACTTCCTTCCCTGCATTATCAACATTAGGCACCCATTTAGCAGTATTAGCCTTGATTTGGAGTATGCCGTATCGAAATTTTAAATACAGAGACTTCGCTAGGGATGGTTGAATCTCATCCATAAACCTTCGAAACGGCTCGCTGTTTTCACACCAAGGAACTCGAGAGTTAGGGCACCTAGCCTCGGTTTCCGTAGCTTGGAGGTATTAAGGTAGTCCCAATATCTTTCTTTTAACAGTTTTTTGCAGCCCAAGGTCAGACAAACAGGCTCAGACCAATAATGGTATAGCCCGAGCTTTGTAAACCAATCTTGGATGTGGTTCAACCATATCAGCCAAGTCGTACTTTTTATTTTCATAACTTCCTTTAGGGCATCTCTGTAATCAGCTAATTCATCTGTTGCCCAGAGACGTACCCAATATAACAACGGTCGCAAAGAGGCATGATCATCAGTGCGATGTATGTTAAGGTCCATTGTAAGTGGTAGTATGGGTGTGCGCCGTGGCATTGCTAATATTTGTCTGAAGAAAATGTTTTCGTGTGTCATAAAGGCACATTTAGCTGTGTGGCCCCATAATTCCGCCCCATAGAGAGAAGCAGATTGGGATTTGAATTTATATAGCTCTAGTGCAGGGGTCACCGCTTTACAGTAGCTGTTCTTATGTCTCTTGGCTATTGGGACTAGATTTTGAACAAGAAGAGTTTTACTTCTAACCACTTGAGATTTCCAGTTCATGTTGGTGTCTAGAGTAATACCCAAATAATTAAAACTATGCACATACTCGATCATTTCATTATTAACTGTTAGTGTTCTTTTAAAATTTCTGTGATGATTAACCGCCATATACTTAGTTATAGACGAGTTAATTTCCAAACCTTTTTCATCACAATAACATCGAAAGGCATCAAGTAGATTTTGTAATCCTCTGGGTGTCTGTGAGATTAAGATATTATCATCTGCAAATAACAGTGCCGGCACATGTTCGCCACCCAGCTTGGGAGAGTCGTGCTCGCAGCCCAAGAGGGTGTCCGGTATGTCATTGACGTGCAAGGAGAATAGTGTGGGTGCCAACACACATCCTTGCCTCACGCCTCTCCTTATCTCAATGCGCTCAGTCAATTCTCCATTTGGTCCCCATCGTACCCTGGCGTAATTAGCCTTGTGAAGATTAATAATCTGGTTCAAAATATTCCCAGGGACCCCTTGATCTCTCAATCTCGACCACAGGGAGCCTCTGGGCACAAGGTCAAAAGCCTCCCTGAGGTCGACAAAGGCCACATACAAGTTTGCCCTCTTTATATTGACGTACTTCCAGATGATGCATAAAAATCTGAACACTTGATCGACAGTGCTAATTTTCCCTCTAAAACCAGCCTGGTACTTAGTTAGAGTACTAGTTTCCTCCATCCAAGCACTTAGCTTAGTTAATACTTGGCATGCAAATACCTTCTGAAGGACATCAAACAGGCTAATAGGCCTGTAATGGGCCGGATTCATTCTGTCGCCCTTTTTAAAAATAGTTACTATTTCGGCGCCCCGCCATGTCTCTGGAATTGGCGCTCCCCTTGCAATATTATTACAAACGCAATTTATATATGGAGCCCATAGCATATTTTTGTGTTTCCACAGGTCCCCCGGTATCCTATCTGGCCCAGGTGCTTTCCCGGATTTAGTTGCCTTTATAGCTGCAATAGTTTCAGCCATACTAAAGGTCAGAGGTATCTCACTTGGGACTAACCCTATTTCATGATTGTCCAGTATGGGTTTGTTTCCAATCGGAAGGTATAATGTTGCAAAGTGTGAAGTCCACACTTTGGCTTCGAGAAACGTGTCCCTAGCGGGGGTTCCATCTCTGGTACCCCTGGCTATCATGCCCCAAAAGGATACCTGGTCGTTTGCTTTGCATGCATCATGCAGATCCGACCAAATTTTACCATCCCAACTTTTTTTGCCTTTGCAAGTGTCCCCGTATAAAATTTCCTTTTGTCCCTGAGCATTGGCACATCATTACATTTTGTAGCCGCAATTAGTTCCTTTTTGGCATGGCGGCAGGCCTTATAGTACCAAACATCCCCTTTGGCTAAATTTCGCTGGCCTGCTTTCATTGGCTTGGTGGCTTTAGTTAGTATTTCTCACAGTCCCAGAGTCATTTTTTCATGGATCCGTGTAATAGGGATCTCGTGCACTGGGACATTATCGAAAGGGGACAGAAGGTCTACATACAGATCGTAGATTCTTTTTACAGTATTCTCGTTCCCCAGTACCACTGGCCACTTCAATGCTCTACGATTATTAGACAACAGTGGGTCAATGTTGGTATGCTGGCTAGGAGATCCTCCCATATGTGACAACTTAAATAATGCCGAACCAATATTCAGGTTGAGTGGGAGGTGGTCACTTTCAATACGCTCATCCACTACGAGGTCCATTTCCATCGGCCAGAATGGAATTGAGACCATTATGTAGTCCAAATGGCTACAGCAGGTACCCCGCTTGAAAGTTGGTCTGCTTGGACTATCAGATGGAAGGCGCCCATTCCAAGCAGACCAGACCAACTTGATATAAAAACAATTGCCCTGGAGTTCATTTCTTGAGTGTGTGAAACCTTTTGCTGACTGAGTGTGTACAACAAGTGCTTTACACTGTCCTCTGGTATTGCCTTATTGCTTGACCAAGCTACCACTTTAGAGAGTAAGGTTAGACCTGACTTTAACCTCTGTTATACCTCTGGAGATTGTGGACTCTATACACACTGTACCTTACTTTGGTCCAGTATATATAGAGCCACTTTCTCACACTCGTATATAATTGATGCGAACAACGTTCCATTTGCTCGAATCCCTGGAGTGGGGGAATAGGGTAATTCCAAACTTGGAAAGTAGATTATGACTAATCCAAGCAGCACAAGAAGGGATAGCCTCTGCCAATGAAGGTCTTTTCGTCACAGTATCATTATTAAAACAGAGATATTGGTGGCCCGGCATTAGGAAACAGACAAAAAAGTATGTTTTGGAATGTGAAATATGCCAGAAGATGAAAGTTTCTACAGTGAAACGTCCTGTGCAGATGCCCCTGTTAATTTCAGATAAACCATTAGCGTACGTTTACCTGGACCACTGCGGTCCCTTACAAAGGGATGGTAACTATAAATATATCATCGTCGCAGTGGATTTGTGGTCAAGGTTCCTATGGATGTGGCCTCAGCACTCAGCTGATGCTCAAACTGTTATAAAAGATTTTTGAGAGTCTTTATCGGCACATACGCAATAGACACACGACATTCTGACCATGGCCATGCGTTTAGCTCTTGAGCTTACAAAGAAGCCATGGCCAGTTTGGCCGTAGCATTGCGGTACTCCTCTCCATTCCATCCTGAGGGAAATTTGGTGTGGAAAGGAAAAACCGGGACATAAAGCGGTCTATAACAGCTAGAGTATTAGGTTCGGGTGATGGGTGGGTCAAACATCTTTATGGGGTCCAACGCTCATTAAACAATTTGCTAAGAAGTTCTCTAGGTGGTGTCACTCCATATGAGGTCCTATTTGGGACAAGAATGTGGGTCCCAGATCTCGATTACAAAGGCACGGTGGTGGAAAATAAACCTTTTGACATCAAAGATAGTTTGGCTGTTTTACAGGACTTAAATGAACAAAGATCGAAACAAAGCAACGTGTTCCTGAAGCCAACCACCACTGGGGAAAATCCAGCCGTCCCAGCAAGGCCTGTCTGGATCTCAAAGTTTGGGGGTCTAGTCAGAGAGAAGATTGGGGATAAGAAGGAATTTGGGTTTTCTTACAGACAACCAGTATCTGTCCTAGCCATCCACGGATCAAGAACAGTACTTCTGCCGCCCCTTGCAGAAAAAAAGGAGAAAAGATTTGTGTCCATCGACCTCATCAAACCACACTATGTGGCCGATACTAAGCAGTAGGCCATGTGGACTCCGACCAAGTAGCAGACGCACTCCTCTAGCTACTACCCAAGAGGTTCAAACTGAAAGACTCATCACCTTTGAAGAGTCCGAAGTGAGAAATGAAGGACTAAGCAACTATGCTATGGAACGTATTCCTCTTGAAACCTAAATAACAGTTCATCCTGATACACCTGTCTACACCAACGTAACACGTGATCAACTGGTTCCAGCGATTTCAACGAATCCTGATGCAATTCCAACCATTGACAGAACAGCCTCTGGCTATTTCATACGTTTTCTGAGGATCCCAGCTAACCTGAAACGACGCTAGCACAAAGAACTTTCAAAGAACAAGCAACAGACTTTTTTCATCTCCTGAAAAAGACTTATCTGGTTTCACCATGGATTGAACTATGGATTGTTTCTGGAATATTTTTCTTTCTGCTTTGGCTAGCTTTAGTAATGACTATGAGTATGCTGATAAATGGAAGATATATTAAACAATACAGAGCAAGTGAAAGAGTGATCTTACTTCTGAAACCATACAAATCATCCCATAGTGAAGCAAGAGACTTGTCAGCAGTGAACATCAGCCGTTCCTATACATGATGGTATAGTTTGGGACAAAACTGAATATGACATATTCGGCCCATCTGAACTTTTGACGGTTCCACACTTATTTAAAATTTCATTAAGTGACTTTATTATCTCTAGTACCGATTCTGATGATTGGGACTTCGAGACTGTTAATAACATGATGTCTGTCCTAGTAAAATCAACTGCATTCTCTAATCATGATTATTTAGAGGGTTCATCAGAGTATGAACAGCTTTATTGTTACAACCACTATGGTCATCATTTCTTGCATAATTCTGCCACACCTAGAAATGTATTTATGTATAACCAATGGGAACATTGTCCTACACCACCAAAGGGTTGCTCAAAAATGCTTGCAATGGTGTTTCTATATTTTTCAGGGAACTACAACATATCCAATCCATAAACTTTTTATTTAAAAAATGTGAATAAAACAGGAATGAAAAGTATGTTAACCAATACAAAACAGATTTAGTCTGCAGCCTTTATTACCCAACTGCCTAGACAGGGTTTCAACTTTTGGAAAGACACAATTGACAAAAAATCTGTCCGGGGTACAAAACATTGGTAAGTGCAGGGGATAGAAGCTTTGTTTAGAGCCTGTATCATCCCACCGCAAATAATGTTTTTGAATGACACTGTCCAACAAACGTCTTGTCTTGGGTTAGCCAAGATCAAAGACATGAACACTCCGTCCATACCTGCACCTGCAAGTAATAGCATTACACAGGGGGAGGTCGACGTACATACTATTTTACATCACAACAGATCAGATCCTGAATGGGAAAAATGGTTGCTCTGGCCAACAGACACAAACATCTGTCAAGAACCATTCCTGAACAAAACACAGGGTTTTACTTTCAATAGGCCAGACCCACACGATGTTCAAAGACAGCATCCAGTGATAGCAACAACATACAGTGTAAGAAAACTGTGCCTTGATTGGCTCCAGAAATCTACACTAGAGGATGTGAAACAACACTTATCTTTACTTAAAGAAGGCGCAGACCTTAGGGATTTCTTGCTAGGTCTAAGAAAACCGCGTAAAAAACGTTTCCTATATGCCGGTGCCTATACTGCTTATAACAAAATATTGAAGGTTACCCAAGCAGACGCTGCAGAAAGAATACGAGAAATTGATCGTATTAATTTAGAGAAATCTCTCGCTGTAGTCGACAATGGGTTAACAACTCTGTCATCCAGGATATATTCATTGGGCAACATTGTATCCTCTGCCATAGAAATTATGGAACAAGATTTGGTCATGCTGCGACAAGGCCAATCTCAATTACGTTCTATTTTGCTATTAGGCTGGACGCTACAAAACTTCGTCTCTGTTTTCAGAATTCAATCTCATTGATAAACAGATTGAACTGGCACAAAGGGGATCAAAGTATACAGTACTGGGCATTGAAAAACTGGAAAAATTGCCATTTACGGTAACAGAAAAACCAACTACTGAGTAGATCATTCATGGCAAAATAACTCTGCCTGTTACAACTTTCCATTTTCAGTATTGCCTCAAAAATATACCAGCAGGCAGATATGAAAGATTGGATAAAGAATACATCAAGACACCCTGAGATTTACCATACACACACAGATGTTGGAGTGGGGGTGTGAAGTGTTTCTTAGCGGTGCACACTGTGAAAATGCACTAAGTGGTTCTCTCCTATGTCAGGGTATTAATTTACACGGGGCTTGTAACGGTTCCACTGCAAATTTGTCCTGTTACCTGCAAGGTTCACCAGCCACAGCGATTAATCCAATGTTTGGACAACTTTCAAATGGAAGTTACATTATGTTGAATGATCACAGCTGCTGTGGCATGTTGCCAGGCATCCCGTATCTAATAACGGTTACTTCCAGGGTCACTTGCTGTATGCAAGCCTTCTGCCCCCAAAATAGACCCAGTCAGGGAGTTGCCTTTATGGCCTTCACTGAACATCTCTTCTATACGAATTGATACTCTAAGCAGAATGAAAGCCATTCTTTTGCAACATACCGTGCCTTTGACCTCGGCCAAAGAAACCTATGATCTACAAATTGCAAGGACTTCGGCTGAGATACAGGCTCTGTTAAGTACAAACTGCCCTACACATTTCACCGAAATTTCGGGACGGATCTTAAACATGTCTGATACGAGCGGTATTGTGCATGTATTTAAGACCATATGTTCAGGATTGTTAACACCTTTTCAAGAAGTCCTCGGAATCATTCCAAACTTCGTGCACTCAGGGTTTGGTGGTCTGCCGCTAATTCTAGCACTCGTTGCAGGAATCCTGTTTTTATTTCTACTGCTACACAATAGCCAATCCACCGGCGTCACTCCCAGGACCGTGGAGAAAGCTCTACTGGAAAGGAAGTGTCATGAGCGCATTGTACATGGGTTTACCTCGTCTAGGAGAATTAAAATACCACATGATTTACCTGTTCTACGCTGCCTGCTTTGCGGTGAAGAATGTGTGCTAGACCTCTGTCTAACACTCCCTTCAGTCATGCCAACGGATATCGATACTGTGCTGGACCCGGTAAAGGACCATGCTCTGTGTTGTCCCCAGAGGCTACCAATCCTGATGACGTCATTCATTGAGATCTCCCAGATGCAAATTGCTACTGCTGAGGTACGAGAGGAAACAACGGGCACGCAGGTAACATCGGAAACAAACATTGCTGATGCTTCCAATGCTGAAGGCGATGCTTCGCATCTATGTGCGGTTAATCTTCTAAACAAGGTATTCCAACTATCACCTACAACGGTAGAAGATTTTTTTGTCTACAGGACTAGAGGATTTCATGTTTTCTCCATCCCCATACGCTGACTTTTGATTCAGCACACAGTGTACCAGGAAGACTTTGAATTTGGCCTTAATTTTTTTAAAAAAAAGACACAACTTGGAACTTTTTCCTATGATTGATTTATTTTCTCCAAATTTTTATTTTTCTTTTTATGGCAAAGTAATCTACCTACAGTAGAACTATTCATAGAGAACAGAATTCTTTGAACACTTCCAGAGACAAATAGTCACCGTGTCAAACAAATTCATTTATGTAACCTAACATAAAATAGTTTCTAACTTTTTCTTCTGTAATTACGAACCATTTCATCATGTGTATATATTTATGTTCATTCATTTGGCATTCACTGTACTCATATGCTAGAATGGAACATTGCTTTAATATGTACAGCACCATTGCATTTCATGCATAGCAACAGTTTTAATGCATTTTAAAATATATTTTAGACATGGTTTTAGCAACTCATGTGAAACTCTATTTTAGTATGTTTAGCATTTAGTAATGTCGATCATTCGAAACTGGAGTGGGTGTAGTGTTTCGATTTAGATACCCGTACATAGGTTTCCCGAATCATGCCCTTATTTAGGCACAATTCACATTGCCCTTATTTAGGCATAGAATCCCAGTCCTTATTTAGGCATCAGCCATGCCATCCAAATACAGGCATGGTCACCTACATCTGTCCATCCCACGTCACAACGAGTTCTTAGAAAACAGACCCTTAAGCCATTAGTACTTTCCCTGCTTGGATTATTGATTTCTCCAAGAACTCATTTATTACGCATGAACAACTATTACTTAGTGGTTCATTCATGACGTCTTCCTCTGCCCGACTTTACGTCACTGCTAGGATTCCTAGGCACCTTTCAGGTATAAATATACCTTCATTTACCATGGCAAACCACGGCTTGGCTACACAGCTCGATACGGCTTGCCACGGCAAGTTCGGAAGGAATTCGAGTCCCTGCCTGATGCACTGACCAGACGCTGTCTGTCAGGCTCGGACTTCTTCTCTTCGGAGCTGTGCTGAAATACCTATACCTTCCCCCGAAGAACAACCCCAATGTCTGAATGAGAACACAGACTACTTAAGGCAGTTTCACTGGGGAAGGAAAGGAAGGGGACAGCAGGGAGG
Source organism: Lissotriton helveticus (assembly GCF_964261635.1). Taxonomy (NCBI): domain Eukaryota; kingdom Metazoa; phylum Chordata; class Amphibia; order Caudata; family Salamandridae; genus Lissotriton; species Lissotriton helveticus. The sequence goes on along the minus strand of NC_136057.1, from coordinate 1,710,192,297 downwards.
GAGATCTGCAACGATAAAGAACAAGCTATTAGAATGAATCCCCCGTTCCCTTCTAAGGTTGACACACCTACTAGTTACACACAAGACACATAATATGCATACACTCTCATACCTGTAAAGGAAAATAATGGAGACTAGTGCGAGGAGAAGAGATACGAGGTGGTACCAGAGATTTTGCTCAACTGTAGAAGAAAACAGAAAGACATGCATGAAACCCTGTTCCAAGAACTACCATGCTATTTGCACAAAACTCTCCACACATACCATATCACGTGTGTATACACTTCAGTAACAAAATCCCTTAAACTTGATACCCCTCACTCGTGTCTCCTGCAGGGATGAGAGATAAACAAGGTTGTGGAGAAAAACATGCTCAAAATATAGCAGACAGGGTTAATTCCTTCTTAACGTAGTCTGCTGAAGAGAAGCCAGGAGCCCCTGGGGGGCCTAGACGCCTCTAGGCCAATGTTACAAGGCAAACACCCTTAATCCCGTCTATCGATACAGCCTCAGGGCGTCACTGCGTAACAACGCCACGTAATGCAACCGAAGAAATTCCCGGTCAGGAATTGCCAAAGTTCATCTAAATGCTTAGACGGTAACAGTTCTCTCTCTCAGCTGGGAGAGCCCCGGTGTAGTTAGGGAAACACTCGTAGAGCGTGTACAAGAGTTTAGAGCTCAAACGGATCGTTCCAAGGAACCAGGATAACAAGGAGTAAGAAAACGCATTGCTTACCGCACCCACAGCTTACCGCCCATACGGAGGAATAACCTGAATTATCGGCGCTGCCGATGTCTCTGGCGCGGTTTTTGTTTCCGGGACTGGCGTGCTCTGCGTCAATTACGTGACGCGCTACTCAGCATGCCGGGTAGTGTAGTTTTGTGTCCCCGATCCTCTGAAGGCTTGCTGATGTGTTGCGGCGCCCTGCTGCCTGATGGTGAGTTGCGGCACCCTGCATCCTTGGGGCGAACTCTGACAGTACATCCCCCCTTCACAAGGGGCGCAGTCCCGATACGAGTTTGTTCGGACAAGACCGGTGGAATCTCGCCACCAGACGGGGGGCATGCACCGCCCCAGCAGGCTCCCAAGAATTCTCCTCCGGTCCGTAGCCCTTCCAGGATATCAGATAGTGCAAACGCCCCCTCACCCACTTGGAGTCCAGAACCTCCTGCACTTCATACTCCTTGTCATGGTGGACCCAGATAGGCAGGGGCAATCGGCGTTGCGGGCAACGAGAAGGCTTCAAAAGGGAAACATGGAACACCGGGTGTATACTGAAATGCGCAGGCAAGCGCAATCGCACGGGCACTGGATTGACGTGTCTCACGACCTTGTAGGGCCCTATGAACCTGGGATTGAACACGCTGTGTTTCTTGAATCTAATGTGCTTTGTAGACAACCACACCAAATCCCCACTCTTGTACACCGGACTTGGCCTGCGGCGTTTGTCCGCCTGCGTCTTATAGCTAGCCTTGGCATGCATAAGATTCTTGCGTGTGGCGAGGAGCACATTGCGGACACGCAACAACCTCTCCCTGATGTCTGGCAGCTTACTGCACGTGCTAGGTAGCAACAAAGGGGTGAATCTGGGATGGTGCCCATAAGAACAAAAGAAAGGGGTGTGCAGAGTGGAGGAATGTTGGGTGCTATTATAGGCAATTCCCGCCACCCACAACCAATCCACCCACGCATCCGTGTTACTCTGGACGTAACAACGCAGGTACTGCTTCAGAGTCTGGTTCAGCCTCTCAGTTTGACCATCAGTCTGCGGGTGGAAACTGGTGGACAAAGAGGACGTTATCTGCTACTCTGCACACCAGGTTTTCCAAAAGCGAGCAGTGAACTGTGCCCCCCTGTCGGACACAATAACCCTCGGGAGACCATGTATTGTTACAACATTAACCAAAAGAAGGTGAGCCAACTGACCAGCCGTGGGGACCTGCTTACAAGCTACGAAGTGACCCATCTTTGTTAAGTAATCTACAACCACGATGATGGCCGTTTTCCCCTGGTCTTTGGGGAGACCGACTATGAAGTCCACCGAAAACCTCTCCCATGGGTATTCCGGCGTGGGCATAGGTTGTAAGAGCCCCTGCGGTTGCTGTCAATTGGACTTCATCTGGGCACATGTCGTACATTCCATCACCCACCTCCGTAAGTCCGGCCTTATGGAAGGCCACCAGAACTGTCTCAGCACCTTCTCTAGCGTTTTCACATACCCCATGTGTCCCGCACAAGGGGTATCATGGCACCAGGAATACACAAGTTTTCTTAAATTGTCCGTAGGAACGAGTACCTGGTTTCCTCTCATGGGTACTCCGTGCTTTATCTTCCATTCAGGTTGATGCCTAAACCAGGTCCTCCACACACAGGTTCGTATTCCATGTCTCACTCCCGAGAGGAAATCCGTAGTTTGCGTAACACAGAGCACTTGAGAGGGTTCAATGATCGCTCTGCTCGGTTTCGTGGCATACATTGTTGGGTGTTCTTGTCTAGTCAGGGCGTCCGTCTTCTTGTTGTTCAAGCCAGGTCTGAAAGTGACAACAAACCGGTATTCTTCGAAGAACAACATCCAACGTAGTTGACGTGGCGTGAGATGTCTTGCGGCACGCATGAACTGTAAGTTCCGATGGTCAGTATAAACAGTGACTAGCTGTTTTGCGCCCAACAACCAATGTCTCCACTCCAAGAAGGCATCCCGGATGGCCAACAGCTCCTTCTCTGCGATTGTGTAATTGCACTCTGCCGTGCTTAGTTTCCTAGACATAAATGCAATGGGGTGTAATACGCCGGTAGCTTTGTTTCTTTGTGATAGCACTGCTCCAAGTGCAACTTCGGAGGCATCGGCTTCCACGATAAACGGCATTTCAGGGTTGGCATGGATCAGTATCGGAGCTGTGGGGAAAGAGATCTACAATTGATCAAAAGACGTTTTTGCTTTCTAATCCCAAACAAAGGGTACATTCTTGCGTGTGAGTCGGGTTAGGGGGGTCACCAATCCGGAGAATCCGCGGATGAAACGCCTGTAAAAGTTGGCGAACCCTAACAGGCTCTGGATGTCCTTGACGTTACAGGGACGAGGCCATTCTTTCACCGCCTTGACCTTTCTTTCCGCCATCACCTGTCCAGACGAAGTAAGCATCACTCCCAGGAACTCCACGGTGGTAACGTGGAATTCACACTTGGTGATTTTACAGTACAAATGATGGGACAATAAGACCTGTAACACCTGACTCACATGTTCCACATGCTCCTCCATGGTATTCGAATAGATCAGGATGTTGTCGATGTAGACAACGACATAGTGGTCCAGGAAGTCTCGTAGGACTTCATTGACAAAAAATTGAAATGCGGCCGGGGCATTACACAATCCGAAGGGCATTACTAGATACTAGTAAAGCCCATACCGCGTCTTGAATGCCGTTTTCCACTCATCACCTTGTCGAATTCTGACAAGGTGGTAAGCACCCCTCAGGTCCAGCTTGGTATACACTGTGGCTGATCGTACTTGCTCCAACAGGACCGGGATCAATGGCAAGGGATATTGTTTTTTTACTGTGATAGTATTCAGTGCTCTGTAGTCGATACAGCATCTCTTCTCACCATTGGCCTTCGGGATAAAAAACAGCGGTGATGCTGCTGGAGTCCGAGAAGGTCTGATGTATCCAAGGGCCAGGTATTTATCTAAATATTCTTGTAGTATCTCATTCTCGGGTATCGTGAGGGCGTAGATTCTGCCATTGGGCACCACTGCCCCTGGAAGAAGGTCTATCCGGCAGTCGTACGCACGGTGAGGAGGAAGCGCTTCTGCCTTAACGTCGCTGAACACCGCTTCATAAGCCTTATAACAAAGAGGGAGTGATACTTCTTTTTCAGCGGCAGTGGCGATTTGCAGTACTGAAGCCAATACTCGCGAAGGTTTTATCATATCATAGCTGCAATGTTCTTGGCAGAAAGTGGACTTGAACTGTACTTCACCGGAAGTCCAATGTATATGAGGTTCATGTTTTCTCAACCATGGAAGCCCCAAGATGACCCCGTACTGGGGTGCTTCAATGATATTAAACGCCATCTTCTCATGGTGTGTTCCTGCATAAGAGAGCGCGTATTCTGGGGTGTGATATAATATGGGCCCGGCCTTTAGCTCTTTGCCGTCAACAGCATATACCGTTTCTGGATGTTCCTTGGCGATCAGACATACTCCCAGCCGTTCTGCTTCCGCCGAATCCATGAAACAGCCGGTAGTGCCAGAGTCCACCATAGCTCTGATGTTCTTTTCTTCAGACGCGATCACTAGCGACATGCTTAGAAACAGGTGGTTCTTCTCAGAGTCGCTTCCTGGCGTAATGGAAGGGATGGTTTTCCTGCTTGATGGTTCCCCTTCACACACCTTCAAGCTTTGTAGTTTTCCTGCTCCTTTTCTGTGATTTCTGCTGCGGACTGTCCTGTCCTGAACCTGCCTGGCTTGGGTTTTACCAGACATTCCCGCAAGAAGTGCCCTTTCTTGCCACAATATAAACAAAGTCCTTGTTTCCGATGGTAGTTCTTTTCACTAAGCGCCAACGAAGCCCGTACTGCTCCGATTTCCATAGGTTCCGGCACCGAGGAAGTCTTTTCCCCGTGCCCTGGGTGTTCGTAGGACAGAACCGGCCATTCCTTCATCTTATGATCCCCTTTTCGCTCTTTCATCCTGTGATCCAATCGCAATGCGAGCTCAATAAGCGCGGAGCAGGTACGGGGTTGTGGGTCAATTTGGGCTAACACATCCTTTAGATCGTCGTTCAGGCCTTGATAAAAGAGGGCAGATTGTTTGGCTTCGGGCCAGTCCGTTTATTTATTTATTTATTTATTTATAAAAACATTTATAGAGCGCGAACGAAGGCCCTTGGGCATCTCGGCGCTGGAGTTACTGCAATGTGTTGAGCCTCATCAGACAGGAGATCATTGGTTGAAGAGCCATGTTTTTAATTGCTTGCGGAAGATCCAGAGGGACGGGCTGGTTCTGATCGACTCTGGTAGAGTATTCCACAATTTGGGTGCGGCTACCATGAATCTTCTGTCCCCCCAAGAAACAAGTTTGGTTCGGGGTACCACTAGGTCATGCTGGGAGGATGAACGTAGCGTTCTTGAAGGACGGTAAGGAATAAGGTTTTGGACAAAGAACGCCGGTCCCACGTTGTTCAAAGCCTTGTAAACCAGGCAGAGGGACTTAAACATGACTCTCCTTCTTACTGGCAGCCAGTGCAGCTGTCTTATAGTGGATGCGGCCGAGTGATGTTTGGGGATGCGCCCTAGAAGCCTGGCAGCGGAATTCTGAATGGCCTGCATTTTCCAAAGCACTCTCTCCTGGGCACCTAGAAACAGTGCATTGCAGTAATCCAGGGTCGACAATACAAGGGAACTAACCAGTGTTTTGCCGGCACTTTCCGGCAGGAAAGGCAGGATTTTTTTTATAAGCCGCAGTTTGTGGAAGGCTGAGGAAGAAATTTGGTTGGCGTGTGGCATAAAATTTAGCTGATCGTCGAAAAGGACTCCTAAATTCCTCACTTTTTTTGCTGGGTCCGGGGGTTGGCCCATAGATGATGGCCACCAGAGGGGGGACCATTGCGGGGAAAGGTTGCCAAAAATTACCACCTCTGACTTATCAGAGTTCAGTTTCAAGCAGTTTTGAGCCATCCAACTTCCGATAGCCAACATACCTTGGCTAAAGGCGTTCGCTATTTTGAGGCCGTCGTTCTTGACTGCGAGGACCAATTGAGTGTCATCTGCATAGGAGGTCAGGCTCATCCCATGTGCCCTGATGATTTTGGCAAGGTCCGACACATAAATGTTAAAAAGTGTCGGACTGAGGGATGAGCCTTGGGGAACTCCACATGGCAGAGACAAGGGGGAGGATTCAAAAGGTCCGATGGTGACGACCTGGGATCTATTTGCCAGGAAGGAGGCAAGGAGATTCCTAGCCTTGCCTTGGATCCCAATGCTCTCGACACGGTCGACCAAGGTGGAATGGTCGACCGTGTCAAAGGCAGCCGATAGGTCCAATAAAATGAGGACAGCTGTACCACCGGCATCCCGAATGGTTCTTATATCATCCGCCGCGTTTCAGCCACCAAACGACGAAAGCTATTCAGATAAGTAACCAAGTCCGAGTTGCCTTGCCTCAGTTTCAGAAGTTCCCGGTCAGCTGTAAAGGTTTCAGCCCTTCTGTCGAATGTTTTTTCGAATTCGGCACGGAAGTCATCCCACTCGTAGAGTAAAGAGTCATCTCTTCTTACAACAGGGTCTGCCCATTGAGCTGCCTCTCCCCCTAGGTAGGATATCAAAAAGGCCACCCTGGCTTGGTTGGTAGCGAATATTTTCGGTTTGCACATAAAGTGCAGCAATACCTGTGTCATAAACACCTGTACCTTACTGTTGTCCCCATAAAAACGTTCAGGGGGGCTAGAGGTATCTGAGCAGGCATCTCCACTATCACTGAGGTAGAAGGAACCTGACTCCCCCCTCCCTGGGTCTGTGGCATTGGAGTTCTGTCCATCCTAGCTCTTAATTGGGCGTTCTCAGCTCTGGAAGCCGCTACTTCCCTATTGGAGGCTGATAGTTCGGTTTGAACCAGCGCCAACGCTGCCAGTACGTCGTCTAGGGTTGTCATGGTGTATTTCAACACAGCCAAGAAGAGAGAATATTCTTGGGCCGATAATTCTGTCAGGCTCGGACTTCTTCTCTTCGGAGCTGTGCTGAAATACCTATACCTTTCTCCGAAGAACGACCCCAATGTCTGAATGAGAACACAGACTACTTAAGGCAGTTTCACTGGGGAAGGAAAGGAAGGGGACAGCAGGGAGGGAGATCTGCAACGATAAAGAACAAGCTATTAAAATGAATCCCCCGTGCCCTTCTAAGGTTGACACACCTACTAGTTACACACAAGACACATAATATGCATACACTCTCATACCTTTAAAGGAAAATAATGGAGACTAGTGCGAGGAGAAGAGATACGAGGTGGTACCAGAGATTTTGCTCAACTGTAGAAGAAAACAGAAAGACATGCATGAAACCCTGTTCCAAGAACTACCATGCTATTTGCACAAAACTCTCCACACATACCATATCAGTTGTGTATACACTTCAGTAACAAAATCCATTGAACTTGATACCCCTCACTCGTGTCTCCTGCTGGGATGAGAGATAAACAAGGTTATGGAGAAAAACATGCTCAAAATATAGCAGACAGAGTTAATTCCTTCTTAACGTAATCTGCTGAAGAGAAGCCAGGAGCCCCTGGGGGGCCTAGACACCTCTAGGTCAATGTTACAAGGCAAACACCCTTAATCCCGGCTATCGATACAGCCTCAGGGCGTCACTGCGTAACAACGCCACGTAATGCACCCGAAGAAATCCCCGGTCAGGAATTGCCAAAGTTCATCTAAATGCTTAGACGGTAACAGTTCTCTCTCTCAGCAGGGAGAGACCCGGGGTAGTTCGGGAAACACGCGTAGAGCGTGTATAAGAGTTTAGCGCTCAAACGGATCATTCCAAGGAACCAGGATAACAAGGAGTAAGAAAACGCACTGCTTACCGCACCCACAGCTTACCGCCCATACAAGGAATACCCTGAATTATCGGCGCTGCCGATGTCTCTGGCACGGTCTTTGTTTCCGGGACTGGCGTGCTCTGCGTCAATTACGTGACGTGCTACTCGGCATGCCGGGTAGTGTAGTTTTGTGTCCCCGATCCTCTGAAGGCTTGCTGATGTGTTGTGGCACCCTGCTGCCTGATGGGGAGTTCGGCGCCCTGCATCCTTGGGGCGAACTCTGACACTGTCATCCTTCTTGCAGAGAATCCAGCTTCCAGTGTCCTGACTCCCTTCGAGGGGTGTTGGGGATTGAGATCCGGAAAGAGATTCCCACCTCTCTCATTCTAAGGTATGGAGCAGACTAGAACCTAGAGGGACTTTTGGCAATACAAAAGGCAATACAAACTATAGCTTACCATACTATAGAAAACAGCATCTACTTCTTACCTCGTACTACACTTAGGTTAGGTACACTGGGGTAGAACTATTTAGAAGCACCAGACGAGTATTCACATTTTAGCCTGTATTATCTATGTATGTTCATATGAATATATGTCATAGCTAAAATACCATGCTACTGCAGTATTATTTCTTCTTACTGCATACGCAGTACGTATTATATTTCGCATACTGTCTTACGATTGTAACAGCTCATATCTCTTGAACGAGAAATAAGACTGTTCACTAAATCCTTTTTTTGAAACGCCCGTCTATCTATTTCTGTGTAACTCTGAAGAAACTAAGAATTGGCTTTTGTAGTCTGGTCTGCCCTGTTCCCATGATGCACTGGGCCAGGGACAGACTAATTTGCATACAGCCAGGTTCTGAAACTGGGATGGTGCAATGAGCTAAAAAACGGTGTTGGATCTAGCCCTGATCTCTTGACTGGGTGAGAGTACTCTGCTTAATTCAGAGACTCTGTCCATCACCACCCCTTGTTGTAAATAATTTTGTCCACCCTAAGCGTGGAAGGGTATACTCAGATGTGAGTCCCTTGCTCATTGCACCATCAGGATTCAAGCAAGCCGGGCCGAAGACGGCTGTAATGCCAGAAACCGGTCCCCGGAAGCTTGTTTCCTTCCCAGTGTAAGAATTGGCTTTTGTAGTCTGGTCTGCCCTGTTCCCATGATGCACTGGGCCAGGGACAGACTAATTTGCATACAGCCAGGTTCTGAAACTGGGATGGTGCAATGAGCTAAAAAACGGTGTTGGATCTAGCCCTGATCTCTTGACTGGGTGAGAGTACTCTGCTTAATTCAGAGACTCTGTCCATCACCACCCCTTGTTGTAAATAATTTTGTCCACCCTAAGCGTGGAAGGGTATACTCAGATGTGAGTCCCTTGCTCATTGCACCATCAGGATTCAAGCAAGCCGGGCCGAAGACGGCTGTAATGCCAGAAACCGGTCCCCGGAAGCTTGTTTCCTTCCCAGTGTAAGAATTGGCTTTTGTAGTCTGGTCTGCCCTGTTCCCATGATGCACTGGGCCAGGGACAGACTAATTTGCATACAGCCAGGTTCTGAAACTGGGATGGTGCAATGAGCTAAAAAACGGTGTTGGATCTAGCCCTGATCTCTTGACTGGGTGAGAGTACTCTGCTTAATTCAGAGACTCTGTCCATCACCACCCCTTGTTGTAAATAATTTTGTCCACCCTAAGCGTGGAAGGGTATACTCAGATGTGAGTCCCTTGCTCATTGCACCATCAGGATTCAAGCAAGCCGGGCCGAAGACGGCTGTAATGCCAGAAACCGGTCCCCGGAAGCTTGTTTCCTTCCCAGTGTAAGAATTGGCTTTTGTAGTCTGGTCTGCCCTGTTCCCATGATGCACTGGGCCAGGGACAGACTAATTTGCATACAGCCAGGTTCTGAAACTGGGATGGTGCAATGAGCTAAAAAACGGTGTTGGATCTAGCCCTGATCTCTTGACTGGGTGAGAGTACTCTGCTTAATTCAGAGACTCTGTCCATCACCACCCCTTGTTGTAAATAATTTTGTCCACCCTAAGCGTGGAAGGGTATACTCAGATGTGAGTCCCTTGCTCATTGCACCATCAGGATTCAAGCAAGCCGGGCCGAAGACGGCTGTAATGCCAGAAACCGGTCCCCGGAAGCTTGTTTCCTTCCCAGTGTAAGAATTGGCTTTTGTAGTCTGGTCTGCCCTGTTCCCATGATGCACTGGGCCAGGGACAGACTAATTTGCATACAGCCAGGTTCTGAAACTGGGATGGTGCAATGAGCTAAAAAACGGTGTTGGATCTAGCCCTGATCTCTTGACTGGGTGAGAGTACTCTGCTTAATTCAGAGACTCTGTCCATCACCACCCCTTGTTGTAAATAATTTTGTCCACCCTAAGCGTGGAAGGGTATACTCAGATGTGAGTCCCTTGCTCATTGCACCATCAGGATTCAAGCAAGCCGGGCCGAAGACGGCTGTAATGCCAGAAACCGGTCCCCGGAAGCTGGTTTCCTTCCCAGTGTAAGAATTGGCTTTTGTAGTCTGGTCTGCCCTGTTCCCATGATGCACTGGGCCAGGGACAGACTAATTTGCATACAGCCAGGTTCTGAAACTGGGATGGTGCTATGAGCTAAAAAACGGTGTTGGATCTAGCCCTGATCTCTTGACTGGGTGAGAGTACTCTGCTTAATTCAGAGACTCTGTCCATCACCACCCCTTGTTGTAAATAACTCTGAAGAAACTAAGCATGCACGATTGACTGAGTGAAACTGTTATCTATTGTTCCGATTCTAAGGGAAACAAAGTTTTCATGTTTATGCGGGTGCCAGAAACTACTCCCTTCTTGTTTATTCGAGAAGTTTCTAGTGACCTCTGAGTTAGCTGGCACACAAAGTAATTAAGTTTAATATAGTCGATAAGGGCATACTGACCTTAGTCCTATTAAAAAACTATAGTGTATATTATTCCAATGCGCAGAGCCCATAAGGGAAATAGGAACTACACTACACCAGTCATATTATTTGTATTAAAAGCTAAGTTGGAATCAAACCAAAGCCATCCACTCACTCACAACATCATAGATAATAAATAATTCATACAAAGTCATGAAGAAATTTATGGTTGTACAAACAAAACATATTTTGCATTAATAAAAAAAGAACATTTTTTCCACAAATCAAACAGAACACAAATATCAATACAAACTGTAAATGCACACAACTATAAATATGTGTGTGTATGTGTAAACATAATGTAGACATAAACATATATATATTATGTAAACATATATATATATACTATAAACAATTGTATGTACAAAATAGTCATCAAAGATTATACTATGAAACAAAAGTATGTGAATGACAGAGAGAGAAAATATTGGGGAAAAAACAAATGTCACTCTCTAAAGTTTTCATGTATTATCTTGAGACTTACTTAGCCTAACGGCTAGGGTGCTCGACCTCGGCCCTGGGGATCTGGGTTTGAGTCTTGGTAACGATGCCAAAAACCTCCTGTGATTCTGGGCAAATCACTTAGGGCCAGATGTAGGTAATCCGAATTTACCTATTCTTAAATACCAAATTTTACAGATTCGGTATTTAAGAATAGGTAAATGGGGGAGGAGCCTAGCCTGCAACAATGATGGCCGCTTAAACCCTCGGCTCCGCCGACCCTCCCGCTTTCCTCCAGCATTGCGATCTATCCTGCAAATTATCCTGTCTACGAGCGGAGTTTTCTGAACGGGGAAGTGACTCCGATCCCAATGGTGTGCTCCCCGGCATGTTTCTAGCGGCGAAGGTGGAGGAACGTCCTCGCTTCTTCCCCGGCTTTTCATGGCGGCGAGACCGGGTCTTTGTGCGTGAGAGACGGCCAGCCCGACCACAATAACAGCGGCCATCGGAGACGGGGAGGAGTCGGACGGCCGGAGAGAGGTAGCCTCACTGCGTTTCCCACTGCAGGGATCTACTCTGCTCCGCGATTCTGCACGTTTGGACAGTGTTGCAGTTGCGAGGGATACATTGTATCGCCTCCCCAGCCCGTAGAAGACCCGGACAGTTCTTTCATCTCTCCCTGCGCTGTGGTGGGAGCCATTTTGTGTGTCGCTCACTCGGCACTTGTGACTGAAGACCCTTGGCCGCTACTGGGGGTCCAGGTGATTGCCGACATTGCGTCAGCGCTGTGTGGGGTGACGGAATGAAGTCTGCTGTTCCTGCGCCTCTGGCCCGGTTGTGCTATGCAGAGTATCGGCGGGGTGAGCAGCTGGTCGCAAGGGATGATGGCGGTCAGCATCGAGGGCTATTACATGCCTGTGAGCCCCGGATGAAGAGAATTGCTGCATCCTTTCTTCCTGGGGCACCGCTGGTGATCAGCGATATTCTGGGCGCTCTAGGTGCTTTGCGAGCTGCCCTGCATATTAGTGCCCAGGATCTGGGGGGCCGGCTGGATGCTATTGCTTCTGATGTGCCCTCGACGGGCCGTGATTGTTCTCGAGTGCGGGGTACTGCGCCACACCCTGTCTCCGAACGCAGTGGACTGCCTATCCGGGTATGTACGGAGGTATTGGAGGAACGGGATCTTGATACCGCCGCGGTGCTGACCGCGATGGTCGTGAAGAGGTCTGGTGTTCGTGGATTCGTGCGATGGCTGGGAAATCGTCTCCGGACGCCATGTCCGGCAACTCCTTTGTGGTCTGATGGCGTGCCTCCCCGTCCTTTCTCGGAACCGATGTTATTGCTCTGGCCAGCCGGCCTTGGAGGATTGCTGCTGTGCGTTGCTTCTTTTTGTACTGTTATTGAACTCACAGTGTTGGATCGGACAGACTTTATTGGACAGCATCCAATTCTGTCGTGGCCCTCCTGTTCGCCTTTTTCATCTAAGATGGCGCCTGGACGGCTAGTCTTAGTCGACGCACCGGATCGCAGGGGGCAGGGTTGAGGATGTTTTCTTGGTTGCGGTTGCTCGCACTGCTGAGATTATGAAGGACTGGCTGGACATTGACTGGGTTGAACGTTGGTATTTATCGGTTCGGGGGTCGGGGGTTGGGCGGCTGAGAACTCACCTGTTGGTTGTCTTCCTCCTCCATCTTTTCACTGCCGGCGGGGGGTGCTGGGTGTCCGGGGGTGTATTTGTTTCTCTCCTCCTCCACTTCTTGTACTTTTTCTCTTCTGTGGGGCAGTTCCGGGGCGACAGGCACGCTGTTAGTGGGTTAGGCCGTAGCCATTACAGGGGTGCAGGGTGGCGGGTGCGGGGGGGGTTTGTTATTTTAGTTTGTTTTGTTCTATGGTCCCTATCGCTCTTTTCCGGCTTTGGGAGGGTTCTTTCCTCTTTAGTAGGGTTGGCTGTCTCTTGGTCTTGCATCTTACCTCTTCTTTCGGCATCTCCACTAGCCCCTGTTTCTTTGTTCTTGGGGGTGGGCTCTCTGGGGTGATATTTAGAAACGTTGTTTACTGTAATATTGTCTGTAGTTTAATGCTACCGCCGCGGCTGCCTAGATTATATTGTTGCTATAGCCATAGCCTATCTCTGACTGCCATTGGGGTGCGTCCCCCTTGTCTTTTCTGTATATCTCTCATGTAAGGTGTTGTGTCCTTGCTGTTGCAGCCCCTACTCTTCTTCAAAATTTAAAAATGAAAACCTCGTATCCTGTGTTGCGAGCCTCACAACCGTGCCTGGTGTACTTTAACATATCCTGTTTGCTGATTGACCTGACATTTCTCCTGTTTTTATTGAATGTATTTGCGGCCGGCCATGAGGGTTGTGGGCCTGCGCATGTATCTCCCTGTTTTTTTTGAATAAAGGTTTTCACAAAAAAAAAAAGAATAGGTAAATGGGATGTAGATAAATTTCGGTAAAAACTACTGTTGGACCCGGTCCTTTGGGCAGGTTCACCCCGTGACTTTTTGCTTTTTCCTAGCCTGTTTTTGGAACCTGGATTGGTGATTTTAGGCCTCTGCGCACTTTTTCACTGTGGTACAGTGTAAAGTGCGTGTGCTCTCTGTGTATGGATGGTGAGTGACCTGCCCTCCCATAGGAATGAATGGGGAATATGTATGCCCATGGTAGATTCCTGATGCATGGGGAGTGCAGGGTCGAGTTTGATATGTGTGAACTCATGGTAAGGAATGCTGCAGAATGGTATATGCGGCATGGCTGTGTCTAGTCTAGAAGCGCCACTTTTAGAAGTTGGCATAATTGTGTAGTGAGTCTGCTGGCACGTGATTGGCTGATGTGCCTGGGCCTGCTGGTATATGGACTGTCTGGTGAGTAGGACGGGGTCTGCAGGGCCCTGGAGGAGGGGGTCTGAGTCAGCCGTAGATGAAAGGCCCCCATCTGCTGTCAGGGATGGGAGGAAAGAGCGTCTGGTGGAACCAGGCTGTGCCTGTCGGCCCACCCTGCTGGCTCTCCCTTCTGATGGCCCACTGTCACCTCTGACCTGAGGCTGACAGGAGAAGGAAACCAGATACACCAAGGGTTTAGGGGCTCGCTTACACAAAGACTTCAAAAGACTTCAAAGCCTTTTCTGTGTATAAGAAGGGGCTGTGTTCCCTTCCAAGTTGTTCTTGTTTTTCTGACTTGAATCTGCCAGGGGCGTGCTGCTGCTTGGGCTCAGGGGACTCCCTGAGTCCTGCCCAGCCCCTGGACTCCTGATGGACTTGCCTGGATTCCTGGGGGACCCCTCTGCCCTGCCTGGGCGGATGGGGGGACTTGGCTTTGCCCCCTGGGAAACTCTGGGGCCTTGGCAGCATGGAGAAGCTGCATTTCCCTGGGGAAGAGCGCTGGAGCTGTATTCCTAGCGCCTGGAGGCGCTGTGCTTCCCCCTGAGCGCCTGGGAGCGCTCTGCCTGTTGTCTAGCGCTTGGGAGCGCTTCATTTTCCCCAAGCGCTTGAGAGCGCTTTATCTGGACTTTTCCTAGCGCTTCGGAGCGCTTGATGTCCGCTTATAGCGCTGGACGCGCTGAGGTACGAGAGCCCACCTCGCTTTATCATTTACTTTGATCGCCGCCCGCCTGCCTGTCTGGATCGGGCCGCCGCGCTGCCCGCGGCGACCCGGAAGTGATTGACCGGCCGGCCAATCCTGTCGCGGCCGGCCGGAAGTCCCGCCCCCCGCAGTCGGCGAGGAGGAGAAAGGAAGGCGCGGGAGATGGCGGCGGTGGACGGGGCTCCTCTCGGCTGAGGGAGCCCCAGGGAGACGAGGCGGCCGGTTGGCAGGGCTCCCGTGTGCCAAGGGAGCCCTGCAGAGGGGAGAAGACTCGTGGTCGGCTGCTCGGGGCTCCCGGGTGCGGAGGGAGCCCCGGCGAGGAAGAGAGAAGGCCGGCGCGAGGCTCCCCGCATGGAGGGAGAGCCTCGAGGAAGCAGAGACCAGCTGTCGCCCCGCCCGCGATGGGCTGCCGGTAAGTCTGGGCCGAGTGGGGCAGAAGAGGGGAGGGGCGCCGGGGCACGGTGACGGTGTCCGCCCCCCCCAGTGGCGCGAGCTCGCGCCTGTTGCCAGTGTGAAGCCACGAGGGCTTCAAGGGCGGCCCCAGTTGGCAGTGGGTCGCCCCAGCGTTTTGCGAGCCCAGAGAGGCTCAAGGGGCCTCATCTTGTTGGGCGAGCCCCGAGGCTCGTAGGGGCATAATGGACTTTGGTGCATCTAGGGCGGCCCCAGTTGGCAGTGGGTCGCCCCAACGTGCGTGAGCCCTGAGAAGCTCAGAGGGGCCATGTTCTGGTTAAGAGCCTGTTTGGCTCCAACGACCCCCACAGTTGTCCTAAGAGCCTGCTAGGCTCAGGGGGCATATTTGTTCAGAGCCTGTGTGGCTCCAACCTTTTGCTCAGTGTTGTTCTAGGGCCATGAGGGCCCCGGCGCAGTTTTGAATCTCCAGCTGCACAGCAATTAGTGGGCAGCTGCACCGTTTAGGCGCAAGATGGAGAGGGAGTCCCTGAGAGGGATAGAGATGGCACAGAGGTGCCCGGCCAGTCTCAGCTGCGCAGCACTTAGTGCCAGCTGCAACGTTTAGGCCCTTGTGAGTGTTCCCAGGGGCCCAGCAAGTAGTGGGCCCCTGCATCGTTTAGGCCCCTGACATTGAGACTCAGGGCGTTCTAGCCCCAACAAGGCCAGTTGGCCTAGGGACTGCCACAGGTGGTGGCTTGTGTAGGTTTTGTGCAATTGTATGGTTCTTGTACCTCTGAATGTGATTTCTTGCATCATGTCTTATTCCTGCACCTCTGAATGTTTTTAGACATCATGTGACTATTGTGCTACTGTATTATTCTGGTACCTCTGAATGTATTTTATTGCATCATGTGCTTTATTCTTAACACCGCTGAATGTGTAGGTTTATGCATTATGTGTTTCTCTTTACTACTCCTCTGAATGTATATTTATGCATCATGGGTAATGTGTCCTTTCTTAGACCCCTAAAACTCTGTGTGCTACTTAGGTGATTTTCCTTTACTACTCCTCTGAATGTGTTTCATACATCATGGGTAATGTGTTCTTTCTTAGACCCCTAAATGCTGTGTGATACTTAGGGGGTTGTTCTTTTTAGTACAGGTGGTCCTAGTGAGGTCCTGGTCCCCTGCGTGACAGTCTCCTAAGGGGTTTAGGGTTGCGTAGGTGGTACTTACCTGTTCCCAGTAGTTACTGGGTGTGATCTATAACTGTTACTTTGTGTTACAGTGAAGTTTATATACTTTTATTCTAATTACTGACAAGTATTTCTATATGTGCAAAGTGTTGATTCAGACAGTGGCCCATGTGCCCCTGTCTTGTATATAATCCCTTGTGAATATTGCCGTGCCAGTTGGCACAATGTACATGTGTAATTTCTATCTGATATGTTTTGACAATACAAAAGTTATTTTAATATAACCTTGTGTGGAGTCTCTTTTGTGGTGTACCTAGGATGTTGTTGCTGTTGTGCGCTGACGCAAATGCTTTACACATCGCCTCCGAGTTTAGCCTAGACTGCTCGTGCCAAGCTACCTAGAGGGTGAGCAGGGGTTATCTTGGCGTGTGACTTCCTTGCCCTGACTGGAATGGTGGTTTCGGCCTGGCTTTGGCGTCAGCCTTAGCCTACCCGAAATAGCCGGTTTCCTACATTGTTGGTCAGCGGTGCGGATTTGGACTTGTATTTGCACAGTGCCATAGCAACAACTGGCTACATTACAAAAACTCTGCGTTTTTCAGATAGTCACATATTTGGGATTATTGTTTTTGATTTTGTTTGTCCTCAAGAGTGTCATTTTCAGATGTTGTTCCTGCGCTTTATGTTTAGTGGCAGGTGAGAGAAAATGACAGGGCGGGACGCCAGTAGAGAGGGGAGGTTCCCATAGATTAGGAATCGCTTGCTGGGTCCAGTGTCCAACTCCTATTCCTGTCCCTGTGTGGGTAGATGGAAGAGAGGGAGGGTGGAGGAGAAATTGCTTGCTCAGGAGGGTGGTTATTCCCTGAGTGTAGTGTGTGTGTCTGGATTCCCCAGTATGGTAGGATCCAGTGGTGGCAGCTTAAATGTGTCCAGTGCGTGTAGTCCCATTCCCAGTCCCCAGAGTATGGTGCCTGGTGCTCAGTAAGAGGGTGACAGGTTGAGAGTCAGAGGCAGTGAGGAACTGTCTCACTAGTCTGGAGGGGGAGTGTGTGGATGAGTGGTGTCTTGAACTGGAGGAGTTCGTGTGAGGTTTTTTTTAGGAGCTTGCACGTGAGGTGTACCTCTGGTGGTGTGCAGGACGTCTTGCAGAGGCATTGGACAAGAAGGTGGATGTCTGGCGGTGTGCTAGATGTCTTACAGAGACATTAGGGAGTTATTCTAATAGTAGTGGCTTGTGTATCTGATGATCCTGTGTAGGTGAAGAGGTTCATGTGTAGCCCAGCTAGGTCCCATTAGTATGGTAGGGGTGTAGGGGCTCGCGTCCTGTCTCAGTGGAGGTGGAGTGAGTGTGGGACGGTGTGTCCCACGTTGGCCCGAAACCCTGTCTCAGGGCCTGGAGGGTTCCCTAAGGGAGCGCCAGGTCTGAGGCCTAGGCTGTACTTATAAGTCATTTGAGGGAAATCTTCCTGTGATTAGAGGACGGGGAGTGTCGGTAATCAGAACTCCGGCGGTCCTGGTGTTGGGCAGTACCGCTCCTAAGTGGAGGGTGCAGAAGTCCTGGTTCGCTGGGCATTTGTCCGTCTAGAGTGCTTGACCATTTGTGGGGCCTCTGGAGGTCGTTCCCCGAGGAGGGGGGAGGCCAGGTTCAGGTTCAGCCTGACCTGGAGGAAAGGGCATCTGTAGTCAGTGTCCTGACCGGTTGTTGGCTCCCAGGGGTACCGCTCCCAGGTGGGAGGGTGCAGAACTCTGGAAGGGGGTGCAGAGGGACGGTGTCCTTACTTCTGACCCCGGTGGGAGGAAAGGGTGTCGCTGATACGCCACTGGCGTGTGCTCTGTCTAGCCTGAGACATACTGTGCCGGTGATCACAGAACTGGAAGGGGGTGCAGAAGGACGGTGTACTTCTGACCCCGGTGCAACTTGAGGGTTTAAATCCTAGGTTGGGAGATTAGGAAGCTTCCAGGTCAAGAGGAATCTCTACCCAAGTAGATCAGCTGAAGAGACTGAGGGGGCTGCCCTTGCTGTGTGTTCTGGGGCCCACCTGCAGTTTGTTGTTTCCACTAAGGTAGAGGAAAGGGGGCTTTGCTGTGTGCTGTGTCCCCCCCACCTGCTTGAAGAGGGACTGTGCTGTGTGCTTTGTACCTCAGAAGTGAAATAGTTTCCAGGTAGGTCCTGATCTGGTAGGAGAGTTGTGTTCTGGTGAGTGCTTCCCTGTGAGGGTTATTCCATCATCGTGACTAGAAGCAAGGGTCCCTACTTGGTCTAAGGTACTTACCTCTGCCAACTAGAGACCCCCAGTTCTAACAGTGATGGAGTAGAGGTAGGGTGGGGCATGCTTGCCCGTGACCTCTAGTCAGCCTGAGGGTGTGGTCCCTAGGTTGTAGGATCAGTGGTAGTGTAGCTACACTGAGATAGAGAGTGGAGATTGGCTGTTGTGTGCCAGGGGCTTCTGCCCCCACTCTGTGGATTGGTTAGGACCTGTGATCTTTGGATGGCCTAGGGCCTGGTCCTGGCTGTGGATGACTAGTGTGTACCAGTGGGGTATCCTAGTTGTGTCAGAGAGCTTTTGTTGAGGGAAATCCCTGTGGGTTCAGAGTGGCGAAAAACTGTAATATGGCCCTGCCCTGCAGGCCCGTCTCCGTGGTTTTGTCGCCCAAAGCATGGAAGACCATCAGTGTAGTGATTGGTCTACCCTGCGTTTTGGCTGGAAGGGGGATGTGTTGGACCCGGTCCTTTGGGCAGGTTCACCCCGTGACTTTTTGCTTTTTCCTAGCCTGTTTTTGGAACCTGGATTGGTGATTTTAGGCCTCTGCGCACTTTTTCACTGTGGTACAG
The DNA here is from genome assembly GCF_964261635.1 of Lissotriton helveticus. Classification (NCBI taxonomy): domain Eukaryota; kingdom Metazoa; phylum Chordata; class Amphibia; order Caudata; family Salamandridae; genus Lissotriton; species Lissotriton helveticus. Next base: position 1,710,173,370 of record NC_136057.1, on the reverse strand, counting down.
TGTAAAGTGCGTGTGCTCTCTGTGTATGGATGGTGAGTGACCTGCCCTCCCATAGGAATGAATGGGGAATATGTATGCCCATGGTAGATTCCTGATGCATGGGGAGTGCAGGGTCGAGTTTGATATGTGTGAACTCGTGGTAAGGAATGCTGCAGAATGGTATATGCGGCATGGCTGTGTCTAGTCTAGAAGCGCCACTTTTAGAAGTTGGCATAATTGTGTAGTGAGTCTGCTGGCACGTGATTGGCTGATGTGCCTGGGCCTGCTGGTATATGGACTGTCTGGTGAGTAGGACGGGGTCTGCAGGGCCCTGGAGGAGGGGGTCTGAGTCAGCCGTAGATGAAAGGCCCCCATCTGCTGTCAGGGATGGGAGGAAAGAGCGTCTGGTGGAACCAGGCTGTGCCTGTCGGCCCACCCTGCTGGCTCTCCCTTCTGATGGCCCACTGTCACCTCTGACCTGAGGCTGACAGGAGAAGGAAACCAGATACACCCAGGGTTTAGGGGCTCGCTTACACAAAGACTTCAAAAGACTTCAAAGCCTTTTCTGTGTATAAGAAGGGGCTGTGTTCCCTTCCAAGTTGTTCTTGTTTTTCTGACTTGAATCTGCCAGGGGCGTGCTGCTGCTTGGGCTCAGGGGACTCCCTGAGTCCTGCCCAGCCCCTGGACTCCTGATGGACTTGCCTGGATTCCTGGGGGACCCCTCTGCCCTGCCTGGGCGGATGGGGGGACTTGGCTTTGCCCCCTGGGAAACTCTGGGGCCTTGGCAGCATGGAGAAGCTGCATTTCCCTGGGGAAGAGCGCTGGAGCTGTATTCCTAGCGCCTGGAGGCGCTGTGCTTCCCCCTGAGCGCCTGGGAGCGCTCTGCCTGTTGTCTAGCGCTTGGGAGCGCTTCATTTTCCCCAAGCGCTTGAGAGCGCTTTATCTGGACTTTTCCTAGCGCTTCGGAGCGCTTGATGTCCGCTTATAGCGCTGGACGCGCTGAGGTACGAGAGCCCACCTCGCTTTATCATTTACTTTGATCGCCGCCCGCCTGCCTGTCTGGATCGGGCCGCCGCGCTGCCCGCGGCGACCCGGAAGTGATTGACCGGCCGGCCAATCCTGTCGCGGCCGGCCGGAAGTCCCGCCCCCCGCAGTCGGCGAGGAGGAGAAAGGAAGGCGCGGGAGATGGCGGCGGTGGACGGGGCTCCTCTCGGCTGAGGGAGCCCCAGGGAGACGAGGCGGCCGGTTGGCAGGGCTCCCGTGTGCCAAGGGAGCCCTGCAGAGGGGAGAAGACTCGTGGTCGGCTGCTCGGGGCTCCCGGGTGCGGAGGGAGCCCCGGTGAGGAAGAGAGAAGGCCGGCGCGAGGCTCCCCGCATGGAGGGAGAGCCTCGAGGGAGCAGAGACCAGCTGTCGCCCCGCCCGCGATGGGCTGCCGGTAAGTCTGGGCCGAGTGGGGCAGAAGAGGGGAGGGGCGCCGGGGCACGGTGACGGTGTCCGCCCCCCCCAGTGGCGCGAGCTCGCGCCTGTTGCCAGTGTGAAGCCACGAGGGCTTCAAGGGCGGCCCCAGTTGGCAGTGGGTCGCCCCAGCGTTTTGCGAGCCCAGAGAGGCTCAAGGGGCCTCATCTTGTTGGGCGAGCCCCGAGGCTCGTAGGGGCATAATGGACTTTGGTGCATCTAGGGCGGCCCCAGTTGGCAGTGGGTCGCCCCAACGTGCGTGAGCCCTGAGAAGCTCAGAGGGGCCATGTTCTGGTTAAGAGCCTGTTTGGCTCCAACGACCCCCACAGTTGTCCTAAGAGCCTGCTAGGCTCAGGGGGCATATTTGTTCAGAGCCTGTGTGGCTCCAACCTTTTGCTCAGTGTTGTTCTAGGGCCATGAGGGCCCCGGCGCAGTTTTGAATCTCCAGCTGCACAGCAATTAGTGGGCAGCTGCACCGTTTAGGCGCAAGATGGAGAGGGAGTCCCTGAGAGGGATAGAGATGGCACAGAGGTGCCCGGCCAGTCTCAGCTGCGCAGCACTTAGTGCCAGCTGCAACGTTTAGGCCCTTGTGAGTGTTCCCAGGGGCCCAGCAAGTAGTGGGCCCCTGCATCATTTAGGCCCCTGACATTGAGACTCAGGGCGTTCTAGCCCCAACAAGGCCAGTTGGCCTAGGGACTGCCACAGGTGGTGGCTTGTGTAGGTTTTGTGCAATTGTATGGTTCTTGTACCTCTGAATGTGATTTCTTGCATCATGTCTTATTCCTGCACCTCTGAATGTTTTTAGACATCATGTGACTATTGTGCTACTGTATTATTCTGGTACCTCTGAATGTATTTTATTGCATCATGTGCTTTATTCTTAACACCGCTGAATGTGTAGGTTTATGCATTATGTGTTTCTCTTTACTACTCCTCTGAATGTATATTTATGCATCATGGGTAATGTGTCCTTTCTTAGACCCCTAAAACTCTGTGTGCTACTTAGGTGATTTTCCTTTACTACTCCTCTGAATGTGTTTCATACATCATGGGTAATGTGTTCTTTCTTAGACCCCTAAATGCTGTGTGATACTTAGGGGGTTGTTCTTTTTAGTACAGGTGGTCCTAGTGAGGTCCTGGTCCCCTGCGTGACAGTCTCCTAAGGGGTTTAGGGTTGCGTAGGTGGTACTTACCTGTTCCCAGTAGTTACTGGGTGTGATCTATAACTGTTACTTTGTGTTACAGTGAAGTTTATATACTTTTATTCTAATTACTGACAAGTATTTCTATATGTGCAAAGTGTTGATTCAGACAGTGGCCCATGTGGCCCTGTCTTGTATATAATCCCTTGTGAATATTGCCGTGCCAGTTGGCACAATGTACATGTGTAATTTCTATCTGATATGTTTTGACAATACAAAAGTTATTTTAATATAACCTTGTGTGGAGTCTCTTTTGTGGTGTACCTAGGATGTTGTTGCTGTTGTGCGCTGACGCAAATGCTTTACACATCGCCTCCGAGTTTAGCCTAGACTGCTCGTGCCAAGCTACCTAGAGGGTGAGCAGGGGTTATCTTGGCGTGTGACTTCCTTGCCCTGACTGGAATGGTGGTTTCGGCCTGGCTTTGGCGTCAGCCTTAGCCTACCCGAAATAGCCGGTTTCCTACAACTACCGAATCTGTAAGATTCGGTATTTACTGAATCGGTATTTACCGATTCGGTAATTGCCATTCATATTACCGAATCGGTAAATAGCGATTCGGTAAAATAGGGGAAACATTCAAGGGTGCCAGGGTGTCACTTTGACACCCTGTTGCACCCCTGAATCGTGCTTGTGTGCAGATGTGGCACACATACATGCCCTAAGGGCATGTATGTCTGCCACATGGCACAGTTGAAAATGCACAGATTTGCATTTTCAAAGGTATTTGTTATTTACCACCAACTTATAGTTGGTGGTAAATAACGAATCCTTACAGGTGAAAAGCACTCACTTGAGTGCTTCCTACATTTCAGATTCAGTAATTTAAGTAATCGGTATTTAAGAATTCGGTAATTTACTGAATTCTTAAATACCGATTCGGTAAATTACCGAATCTGAAATGTAGCCACCTACATCCCAAATGCCGTAACAGCCGAAATTCGGTCATTTCTACCGTTACCGACCGGTATTAGGGTTCCTACATCTGGCCCTTAATCTCCCCGTGTCTAAAATGAATGTGTGTCCTCATGTAACGTAACTGGTGCTGTGTAAAGAGCTCTAATACCCGATTCGGTTCGGGGTTAGTTCGCGCTATATCCAACTCTGCAAAAATAAATAAACAAAAAACTCTAACAAGATGATTAATCTATGGCGCTTGTCCCAAATATGCCATTTTGAACAATGGCGTGAAAAAAGGGTTCTGAAGGCGGCTTTATGTTATGTTACTTGTATATAGGGCTCGCACTTCTGTGTTAGGTTATGTTATCATATTTGTAGAGTATGATCTACTATTAGTGTGGTACCAAAACATTTCTCAGATTTGGGTGCCCTTATCATATGGTCATCATATTTTCCTCAATTTATTTATTTATTTTAAACATTTTATATAGGGTGAACAAGACCCGTGAGGGTATCAGAGTGCTTTACATTATAGAAAAAAAGAGTAATGATAGTAATTCAAATATTACAGGAGGAGAAAAACATTAGGCCAACATATTGAGAGGTGATCATAAACAGTAATATACAAAGGTGTGGGAAAAATGTCAGAGCTGGCCTGGAGATTCAAGTATTAATAGTAAGTTAAGCATGTTTTGGTTGTGTGCTTTCAGCAGAGATTTACTTATTAAAAACGTACTTTACTAATCATTTGTGTTAGTTAATGTGAAAACAAAATGAGTTTGGTACAAACTTTGTCATTTTTCATTGAGCTGGGAGGCCACTTGTCAATTGCCCAGCCTGTGCAGCTTTTTTGTTAGATCTTGCCTACAATACAGCACAAGCTGTCTGTTGGCAGAAAAACCTATTGTCAGTTTAAAGTAGGCACAGAGCATGGCCATTGATTTTATCCATCAGTTTATGTGAGCCTTACTTCCTCTTCTTGTGTTTGTCCCTCCCCAGGGCCTTGGATGCATTACTGGTGTCTTTCCACCCCGTACCTTTGAAGCACTGCCTTTTTCCTTTTGGTTAAGCACTCCACAAGAGAGCATCATGTGTTTTCCGGCTGTAATGCTTGCGTATTGCACTCCCCCCTCTGCCACATTCCATGTTGCTCTCTCTTGCCTGTGTACTACACTGCCACCCCTCTCCATGATGTGCTCAGCATTGTGTGCTTCACCATCTGCCTTGCTTTCTTGCCCATGTGCTTTCCCCCAACAGTTCCATATTCCTCTCACTAGCCCATGTGCTTCACTTCCCCCATCATCCTCATCGCGCGTATTGCTTCCCATACTCCTTCCATATTGCTCAGCCCACCTGACCCTATGGGTCACTTCTTATAAGCTCATCCTCTGTATTGCTTCTGCTTTCCCATGTTACTTGCCCCCTTATTGCTTCTTTCCCAAACCACACCCTCCAAGTTGCTTCAGTGGCGTAGCAAGGTCAGATGGTACCCGGCGCAGAAAATGTCTTGTCACCCCCCCCCACATTGAAATTATTAAAAGAAGGAAAATTAAGATACTTACAGTTGCAAGTGCCATTTTGTCACCCCCCCCCCCTCAGTGATGACACCCGGGGCGGCCCACACCCACTGCACCCACTTCCTACGCCATTGAGTTGCTTCCCTCCACTCGCACCTTAAACAACAACAAAAACTTTTCTGCCCAACTTTTTAATATTTGTTAATTGACAATTAGACTCGTATTGGTTTAAGAAATTGAAAGCTGTAACATCATTTTGTAAGCATGAACATGCATATGCGCTCGCCTACAAAATGATACGGGTAGATACGCCATAGCTCAGTTTTTAAGGTCTCGGCCTACAGCATTGCTTTAGCATTGCTTGTTTGGCGAGATTATAGTAAGGCTTTCAAAAGTCTACCCAAACTGCGGATTAGGTACAGTTCATGTGAGCCAGGCGCGTGCACATCAAACACCATCAGCCTGTGAGCCTCTCTCCACACTCACACTTCAAACAAATCCGCTCCCCCACCCCCCTCTGTACAATGCCGAGAGCTTGTTGTTTACACACAACACCCCAGCTGATTTTGATCCGGAATCCGCTCCCCCGCCCCCCTCCGCGCAATGCCAGAGCTTGTTGTTGCCTTCATTCTCTAGTCAAACTGTGTGCTTACTGTGTGATTTTTTTTGACCAATTGATCATTATGTCAAGGGATTAGAGCAGCCAGAAAACAAACCTAGCTCATTTACAAATCAATGTTATTACAGAACCCAGTGAAGTGTCTTTCTCTACCAGGCATTCCTGCACCTTTGCCTACCTTCATCGGCACTTAATGAGTGATAATAGTTAAGAGGTGAAATCTCCCTCTTCTTCGAATGCCGTTACCAACCTGTGTAAACAGCAACCAATACATATGCACAAATCTCTCGCATATCCATCCCGATCCCTTTAAACAGCACTCTTTGTACTTTTGTCTAGAAGTATACCCCACCCCACCCCACTGTGACTTGTTTCCACCCCTCAAGCTCCCGCCCCCCGCCCCCATTCCTTCACTTTCCTTGAACCCCCGCAGTCCAGGACACCCTCCGCGTCACCGGTGCCCACCCTGCACCCATACCCCTTTCGCCTCCTCCTGCGCCATGCAACCCTCCCCACACCCTCCCTCAGACATCTGAGCCCCAGCTCCAGGCATAGGCCCCCATCTTGTTACGCCACACCTTCTGCTCCTGAGCCCCAGTCCCGTATCCGCAACCCTCAACAAGCCTCTAACCATTCGAAAGCTGCCCCCTTTCACCCGACCATCCGCCGCAGGTTGTGCACCTCTCCACACATCTCCTGCAATCCTGTCTCCCTCCGTGCCCAGCATGCCCACCCCGAATTGCAAACTTCCACCACCTGGCCAGTATCACCCTCCAACCCCTTCACGTCCTTGAGTCCCCCACGTTATTAATTTGCCTATCTACTATGGTGCTGCAGCCGGGTACTTCAGGTGCCCCGGGCGCAACCGCAACCCAACCCGCCCTGTGGAAGAGCACACCTCCACTCCGGGTCCCCCTGGCCACGCTCCCTCCGTGCCTTTATTTATTTTCTTCCATTTATTGCTGAGGGAAATTGTCCCTGGGGCCCCCCTCCCCCACTGTCCTGCCAAGCCACACCCTGTGCTCCCGGGTCCCATCCAAGCATCGCAACCCTCAACTGAGCCCCCAACAATTTTCAACTAGCCAACCCTTCCCGAGCGCCCCTCCCTGCGCCCAAGTCTTACCGTGTGCCTGCCTATCCAAGACTTCACACCTGACCTGATTGCCACCCTCCCCTCTGCTGCTATTAATGTTGCGCTGAGCACCATGGCAACCCTGCCCCATTCTGACACGCACCACTGTCCCCCAAGACGCCGCCTCATCCCGTCACTCTTTACGAAACCTTTGTTACACTTAATTGCGAGCCCTCCCTCCCCCCCACATCCGGGAGTGGAGTGCCATTGCGCAGCTCTGTGATGTCCTTGCTCGAGTGTGGCACAAGACCTCTTGCCCCTCAGACAGCACCGCCATTCAAGCTGCAAAGAGCTTTGCATTTGCTAGCATGTCTCCCTCCCCCCCTGCCCCTAGGCTGCCCAGGAAACAACCCCCCACTAGCCCATGCCTGACCCCCACCGTCCCGCGCCAGCAATTCAAAAGACAGACAGCAGACAGGATCCTTCTCAGCTTTATTTGGCATACATATTGACACTAATGGCAGATTTGTCAAATACTGCTTATTAAGCTAGGCTAATAAGATTCTCTCCAAGCCCCCTCTCTCTTCAGTCGATCTCTTGCCCATCCAGACACAATTCTTGTTTTATATCTCAATCTCTGCTCAAACACTACCTCTTTAATCCATATCTGCATCCACCACTCTCCCCCTCCCTCACAAGTATTTCCTTGCTGTCCCCATATCCCTCCTTCACATCGCACACCATTTGGCTTTGAGGCTGCCCGCATGCCTAATTTACCACCCTGTGTTTTTATTGCCTTTCTTTGTAATGTCATCCAAACACATTATGATTAGTTTCATTTGCAACATGCACTGGCGAGCCATGAGCATGCTGCAGCTCCCGATTTATGTAACTGCTGCTTTCAAGCTTGTGAGCAGAAGCTGCTCGGTTGCAAGTTAAATGATAATTCAACCCCCCACACACACAACCCCACACACAACCCCCCACACACACAACCCGCCACTCACACAACCCCACTCACACAACTCCACACACACAACCCCACACACACATAACCCCAAACACACACAACCCCACTCACAGACACACCCCACCCCCACACACAACACCCCCACACACAACACCACAAACACACACAACCCCACACACACACAACCCCACACACACACAACTCCACACACATACACAACCCCACACATACAACTCCCCACACACACAACCCCAACACACACAACCCACCACACACAGACACCCCACACACACACACCCCACACACCAACACCCCCTACACACACACCCACACCCCCCACACACAAACAACCCCACACACAACCCCACACACACACCCACACACAACCCCACACACACAACACCACACACACACAGCCCCACACACACAACCCCACACCCCCCACACACCCCACTCACACACACCAACACACACACAACCCCCCACACACACAACTCCACATACAAACACAACCCCCCCCACACACAACCCCCCACACCCCCCCACACACAACCCCCCACACACAACACCCCCCACACACACACAACCCGCCCCCACACACACACCCCACACACACACCCCATACACACACCCCACACACACCCACACACACACCCACACCCCCCACACACACAACCCTCCCACACACAACCTCACACATACACAACCCCACACACACAACCCCCCCACACACAACCCCCCCACACAACCCCCACACACACAACCCCCCATGCACAACCCCCCCACACACAACCCCACACGCACAACCCCCCAACCCCCCACACACAACCCCACACACACAACCCCCCACACACAACCCCCACACACACAACTACACACACACACAACCACACACACACAACCGCACAACCACACACAACCACTCAACCACACAGCCACACACACAACCCCACAACCACACACACAACCCCAAACACAACACAACACAACACACAACCACACACACAACCCCAAACACAACACACACAACCCCACACACACAACCCCACACACAACCACACCCACAGAACCACACACACACAACCACAACCACACACACAACCACACACCCGACCAAACACACAACCACACACACTTGGATCCCTCTGAGGCGGAAGCCGGAGGCTATTGTCACTGTTTTGATTTTAAAAAAACTGTCACAAATAACTTGTTGCACTCGCCTATTTTTAAAGCACTAAATACGCTCTTGCTCACCTGGGGAAGCGCTGCTGTTACGCGCTAATCCAGCCCCCCGCCCTCTGGGAACGACATCACGAGAGCGCGCCAAAGGCGGAGCCACGACCCCTGCGAGGCCACGCCCACCGACCGACGTCATAAAAACGCTCGACTAGCGCATCAACCCCATTTACTTGGATCCCTCTGAGGCGGAAGCCGGAGGCTATTGTCACTGTTTTGATTTTAAAAAAACTGTCACAAATAACTTGTTGCACTCGCCTATTTTTAAAGCACTAAATACGCTCTTGCTCACCTGGGGAAGCGCTGCTGTTACGCGCTAATCCAGCCCCCCGCCCTCTGGGAACGACATCACGAGAGCGCGCCAAAGGCGGAGCCACGACCCCTGCGAGGCCACGCCCACCGACCGACGTCATAAAAACGCTCGACTAGCGCATCAACCCCATTTACTTGGATCCCTCTGAGGCGGAAGCCGGAGGCTATTGTCACTGTTTTGATTTTAAAAAAACTGTCACAAATAACTTGTTGCACTCGCCTATTTTTAAAGCACTAAATACGCTCTTGCTCACCTGGGGAAGCGCTGCTGTTACGCGCTAATCCAGCCCCCCGCCCTCTGGGAACGACATCACGAGAGCGCGCCAAAGGCGGAGCCACGACCCCTGCGAGGCCACGCCCACCGACCGACGTCATAAAAACGCTCGACTAGCGCATCAACCCCATTTACTTGGATCCCTCTGAGGCGGAAGCCGGAGGCTATTGTCACTGTTTTGATTTTAAAAAAACTGTCACAAATAACTTGTTGCACTCGCCTATTTTTAAAGCACTAAATACGCTCTTGCTCACCTGGGGAAGCGCTGCTGTTACGCGCTAATCCAGCCCCCCGCCCTCTGGGAACGACATCACGAGAGCGCGCCAAAGGCGGAGCCACGACCCCTGCGAGGCCACGCCCACCGACCGACGTCATAAAAACGCTCGACTAGCGCATCAACCCCATTTACTTGGATCCCTCTGAGGCGGAAGCCGGAGGCTATTGTCACTGTTTTGATTTTAAAAAAACTGTCACAAATAACTTGTTGCACTCGCCTATTTTTAAAGCACTAAATACGCTCTTGCTCACCTGGGGAAGCGCTGCTGTTACGCGCTAATCCAGCCCCCCGCCCTCTGGGAACGACATCACGAGAGCGCGCCAAAGGCGGAGCCACGACCCCTGCGAGGCCACGCCCACCGACCGACGTCATAAAAACGCTCGACTAGCGCATCAACCCCATTTACTTGGATCCCTCTGAGGCGGAAGCCGGAGGCTATTGTCACTGTTTTGATTTTAAAAAAACTGTCACAAATAACTTGTTGCACTCGCCTATTTTTAAAGCACTAAATACGCTCTTGCTCACCTGGGGAAGCGCTGCTGTTACGCGCTAATCCAGCCCCCCGCCCTCTGGGAACGACATCACGAGAGCGCGCCAAAGGCGGAGCCACGACTCCTGCGAGGCCACGCCCACTACATCTAGCATAAATGTGCCGCCCTCACCAGCGCAGCGGACGAGCGCAGCGGGAGCGCCGTTTGCGCGCCGAAGGCGCGCCTAAGGCAAGCCCGTCTGCGCCCGTCCGCGCACGACCGGGCCTCGGGCCAGACTCTACGCCTGTTCCAGCCGTTTCCAAGGTAAGCTACTCTCGTAGAGAGCTTCTCAGCCTTAGACCCTCTAAAAACAGCGCCTGTCTGGTACTACTTGACCCTATTGTCCCCTTTCCATGCTGTGACAAATGTAAACCAGGCAATCTCTCCCTCCCGAAACCACAGGTCCCCCCCCCTGCCCTTAAAATTGCGACTCTTAACTGCAGATCACTCCCTAAACACGCCCTGCATATCAACCATCTGATCGTCGACCTTAATTTGGACATACTATTACTCACAGAAACCTGGATTACAGAGCACTCCAACGCCGACATTGTCATGGCCCTCCCCCCGGGTTTCATCATCATGTCCCAACCTCGCCCCTTAGGTAGAGGAGGTGGACTGGCCATTATCTACAGGGACCACTTTACCTGTCGAACTAAAGACTGCGCGATCCAAGACTCAGAGAGCTGTCTCTTTACGATTCAGCTGTCCTCAACCAACTCCCTGTCAGGCCTCCTGGTGTATCGGCCGCCCGGGTACTCGGCCCCCTTCATAGCCGCCCTGCTGGAAACCGTCACCTCCGCAGCTCACCTGACACCCTACTTCATCATAACTGGTGACCTAAACATCCATTTTGAGGATCCCCTTGACACTGGGGCAACCGACCTTATCGACGACTTAGCGGCCTTGGGTCTGTCTCTCGCTAACTCTGATCCCACACACACGAAAGGGCACCTTCTCGACCCGGTGTTCTCCAACATCCCCTCCCTCCTTTACATCAAGTCCCAACCCCTCCCGTGGACGGACCACTTTTTGGTCACGACCCATCTCCCTGGAGCCTTTAAAAGGCCTCAAAATCCCCCCACCTTTACCAGAGATAGAGCGTGGGCCAGACTCTCTGTGGAGGACTGGTCCACAGCCCTGGACGCTTCAACTCCCTGCCTCTCTGAAGACCCCGCCACCGCCGACTCCCAAGTCAGAGACTGGATATCGTCCACCCTTGACAAACTCATCCCCATAAAAAATCGGGAGATCAAAAACAGGATTAAGGGCCAAGCCCCCTGGTATAACGATGACCTCAGGGTCCTACGCAAAGAGTGTAAAAAGGCCGAGAGGCAATGGAGAAAGAACTGGCAACATAGTAACAAAGACCTCTACAATAGCGCAGTAAGACGCTATAAGTCAGCTCTCAAACTTGCCAAAGCAGGATTCTATGACAACAGAATACAAAACGCCACCAATTCCTCAAAAGAAGCATACTTGATTGTCAAAGAACTCCTCAACATTCCGATGGCCCCCACCGCCCCCCATGCCCCTCCAGACAGAAGTAATGACCTTGCCTCGTTCTTCGACTCTAAAATCTCGCGTATACTGGACTCTCTTCCCATGACTACCCCCCTCAATCCCACTGATACTGAGGTCTGCACGAACAGCCCGCGGCTGTCCTCCTTCAGAGCAACCTCTCTCATTGAGGTCACCTCCACGTTAGCCAAAATGAAAAGCGGCTCTCCTCTTGACCCGGCCCCGGCTAGAATATTAAAAACTGCCGCTCCCAGCATAGTCACCACCATTAGGGATCTTATTAACATCTCCTTGCGACAAGGCACAGTGCCGCCCAGCTGGAAAAACGCGGTTGTCAAAGCCCTGTTAAAAAAACCCCACCTGAATCTTGACGATATGTCTAATTATAGACCTATATCACTCCTTCCCTGCATCAGCAAGATGGCAGAGAAACTAGTTAATTCCCAACTTTCTCAATTCCTTGAGACTAACAAAATCCTGCGCCCCTCTCAAACCGGCTTTCGGCCCGGTCAGGGCACGGACACAGCCCTCCTCTCCGTCATTGAGGAATCAAGGCGCATTCTTGATTCAGGAGGATCAGTGGCGGTGATCCTCCTGGACCTCAGTGCCGCCTTTGATACGGTGGATCACCGTGTCCTTCTACATCGCCTGGCCAGAGCAGGAATTGTGGGCTCAGCACACGCCTGGATTAACTCCTTCCTTTCAGGCCGTTCTTTTCAGGTGTGGGACGGCAACTCTCGCTCAGACCCCCGTCCACTCACATGCGGAGTCCCGCAGGGGTCCTCGCTTAGTCCCACCCTGTTTAATGTTTATATGGCCCCTCTGGAAGATGTTGTGACCCCCTATGGGATCAAGGTTGTCAACTATGCTGATGACACCCAACTTGTCGTCTCCCTCTCCCAGCTAGACAAACATCCAGACAGCCTGAGGAACTGTCTCCAGGACATCTATTCCTGGATGTGCGAATCCTCCCTTAAATTGAACGGTGCCAAAACCGAAATTATGCTCCTGGGTAACAAATGGTCCTCAATCCCCGCCGCGGTGTGGCCAGACACCTTTGGCGAGATTCCCACTCCTAAGACCCAAGTCAAAACGCTAGGCGTCTGGCTTGAACCAAGCCTCACCATGAAGACCCAGGCGACCAAGACCTCTGGAACATGCTTTGGCCTCTTGCGGTCTACCCGCAAGATCCTCCCCCTCCTCCCCCCGCTCTCTAGGAAGCTGCTGGTTCAAGGGCTCATCCTAGCCAGACTTGATTATAGCAATGCCGTCTACCTTGGTGCACCGGAGTTCACCCTCGCCAAACTCCAACGGGCACAAAACGCTGCGGCTAGGCTCATAATGGATCTCCCCCCTAGAGCCTCTGCCAAACCGGCCCTCAAGGCCCTTCACTGGCTCCCTGTCCGCCAGCGAATTGAGTTTAAAGCAATGTGCACCAGTCATAAACTCATTAATGGTGCCGGCCCGGCCGCCCTGAAAGACCTTGTCGCCCCTTACAAAGCCTCAAGGTCTTTGCGCTCGGACGATGAGCATCTGGCCATCGTCCCTAAATTTAAGAAGGCTCGTAACGGCGGCCGCCGCTTCTCGGTCAAAGCCTCTTCAGGGTGGAACGCACTGCCTCGCCACCTGCGTCTAGAACCCTCCCACGCCCTATTCCGAAAAAAACTAAAGACTTTCCTATTCCCTAAATAGTCATCCGGTCCCCTCCTCCTCTTGGATGTTGTAACTTTATAGCGCGGGGATGCCTCCGGGTCACCAGGCGCTTTATAAATTTATAAATTATAAATAAATAATAAACAACCACACACACAACCACACACACAACCATCTATTTATCTATCTATCTATCTATCTATCTATCTATCTATCTATCTATCTATCTATCTATCTATCTATCTATCTATCTGTCTATCTGTCTAGCTATCTATCTATCGCCCTCACTCTATCTATCGCCCTCACTCTATCGCACTCACTCTATATATCTATCGCACTCACTCTATCTATCGCATCACCACAGCATCACTCAGCACCACCACAGCATCACTCAGGGGCACCACAACATCACTCTGCTCTACCACAGCATCACTGAACGCCACAGCATCACTCATCGCCACCACAACATCACTCAGCGCCACCACAGCACCAATCTGTGCAACCATTCAACAACAACTGGTTCAAATATGATCTCTCAATGTTTCAAGGTTTATTACAAATGTCACAAAAAGATGTTAATATTTCACTTCTGTTCTTGGATTTTCGTCACAATAAAATACACTGAACATAATCTTCACAAAAGTTATTTACAAAAGTTTAAGCTATTGCCAAAAATTAAAAGTCATTCTTATGTGTAATAGCAATACATCTAAGTCAAGTAAATACAACACATATTGCATTACAAATGCTATAGGTGTCGTATTTGCGAAAGTTATAACTATTGGCATTGTAAATGACAAAGCTATTAATTTTGCTATTTTCAAAACCAACACATAAATACAAAATTTGTCATTTCCAATACCAATAGCTCAAACTTTCCTAATGCGAGACCTATTGCATTGCAAATGCTTGTTTTGTTTACTCTTTATTCACGTTGCACATTATCGGGAAAGCTGTACAAACATTGATAACAACCATTGGCAAAAACTAATAACATTAAGAGACACTCAAAAGAAGACTAATTGTCTGTGCTTTTCTGTTTTTAAAAATTGATACAGTGAAACACTTGTTTTCCATTTTATTTATTTAAGAAGTTTTATATAGCGCTTGCCTGACCAGAGGGTATCTGAGCGCTTTACAACAGTTACAATGCAGAGAATCACAAAATACAGTAATAGTGTCGGTCGATTAGCGTCGAGTTTCGGTTATGAGGCTTACGGACATAGAGTCGAAGCTGTGAAGGTGTCTGCTTCCACGCTCTGGCTGCTCCTATCGGTTCCCTAGGGGGCGGTCGAGGAACAGGACTTTGAGATGGCTTTTGAATTTTGCAAAAGAGGTAGTAGTTCTGATGTGGGGAGAGTTCCAGATTTTGGGCGCGCTCCCGGGGAAGGATCGAGCCGCAGTTTTTTGTTTTCGAGTTTTCAGCGGAATGAGTAGAAGAGAGTTCGAGCTTCTGAGGTTCCTGGTCTAACCGGCTTTTTGAGGATGGCCGCCAAATATTCGGGTTTGCCGGTGTGCAAGGCTTTGTGTGTGAGGCAGGCTGTTCTGAAGCTAGACCATATTTCCACTGGGAGCCACTTAAGTTCTCTGAGTGCTGAAGAAATGTGATCAGATTTCTTGATTCCGGTGACCATTCTGGCTGCCTCGTTGAGCATTGTTTTGAGGGGAGCAAGATGTGACTTTGCTAATCCTGAGAGAATTGCATTCCCATAGTCTAGTCTTGACAACACCACTTTTTGGGTGGCCTGTTTGAGATCATTGGTCGGGATTAAAGGCTTTATTTTGTTCAGTAGTTTTAGGTTAAGGAAGGCGGTCTTAGCTGAGTTCTTGATGTGTGAGTTCATGTCCAGTTTCGAATCTAGCGTGATACCTAGTGATTTGACAGAGTTGGCCAGGGTGAGGTTCCCGTTGAGCGCATCAATAGCTTTTAGCCATTCAGCAATTTAGGGGTTCTCCTCTTTGTTCGAGATGAGGAGAACTTCGGTTTTATCAGGATTTAGTTTAAGGTGGTTGCTAGACAGCCATTGATGGACGTCTCTCAGTATGTCATTGAGTCTTTGGATGTCCTTGATGGAGGAGGTTCGAGGTAGATCTGCGTATCGTCTGCATAAAGATGGAAGCGGATTTTGGCTTTTTTGAGTAGTTTGGTGAGGGGTTCCATGTAAATTTTGAAAAGTTGCGGGGAGAGCACTGAACCTTGCGTGACTCCCTTGTTAACTGGATGCAGGTCGGACGCAAAGTCCGGCTCCATCTGCACTTATATATAAAAATCAGTAAAAATGTCAAACTAGGAGGCTTACTGATATACAGCTATGAGCATGGGCTCCAAATACTGATTTTCTTATTTAAAGTATCTTTCTGTCTGAACGTACATATCCTGGAACACTCCTAAAATCCTACTCTCTATAGCTTATTTGAATGAGGTTCCCTTTTGCCCTCTGATCACTGCACATGTGTGGTTAGGATGATCCGCCTACCCTGATATTTTTTAGGTCAAAACCTTAAGAAAAGACTTCTTGGGGGTATTCGGTAAGCTTCCCTGGGAATGCACCCCACCCATTGCTTACCATTGGCGTCATTGTTTATAACTCACATTTCCCTGCTTTATATTTGCTGACTTATTGACTTTGTCCCCCCATGGAGATTAGCCTGCCTACCTTTGCTCCTTTTATTCTTCCAGGAGAGCTCACTTCCTGCAAGCAGGCCTTTAAATGTTTTCTTATCTAGTCACATTTGCTGTGCAGTTAAGGACAGGGGTCAAATGTCAGGCTCTGTCTTCACAGGGAGCTTGGTGATTACTTTTCTTTTGATGACTTCAAAGTGAGGGGATTTATGTGACAATCTTGCTGGATACTGGTGGTAGGAAAGGAAAGTTATTTTTATTAGCACATAATGAAAGTTTAATATCCATAAATGAACTGTGCAAATATTTCAGATTATATTAGAATTAGAAAAGCACAAATAAAACATGTTTTTTGTTATAATTCTGAAGTGTGGTGGACAAATATTTTAATATGGTTAAAACAAATCAATACAGTAGGGGATATCATTTACACACATTTTCATTTGTGCACTGTATAGTTTTGTCAGTAAAACTGTATGCGCAAATGTTAAGAACATTTCAATCGAAAATGTGTTGTCTCTAATGGCATTGCTCTACCACCCCATGCATATTCCACTTTACGCCCCTCCATTCCACGCCACTCAACTCTATGCCACTCTAGGACATTCTGTGACACTCCACTCTACACTACTCCACTCTACAGCTCTCCACTCAACAGCACTTCACTCTACGACATTTCATGAGACACTCCACTCTACGAGACTCCACTCCCCGACACTCCACCCCACGACACAGCACTCCACTCTATGCCACTCTATGCAACTCTACACCACTTTACTCCACTCTACACCACTCTATGTCACTTCACTCTAGGCCTGTCTGCTCCACTCCATGCCACTCCACTCCATGCCACTCTATGCCACTCTACTCTATGACACTTCACTCTATGCCATTTGACTCTATGACAGTCCACTCTAAGACATTCCACTCTTCAACACTCGGTGCCCCTCTACACCACTCTATTATACTCCATGACACGTATGACACTCCACGCCACTTCACACTATGCCACTCCACTCTGTCACTTTTTTCCACTCTATGACCCTTTACTCTACTCTACACTAAGCTGCTCAACTCTACAATACTCCACTCTATGCCCCTCTACTCTACCCTACTTCCACTCTATGATACTTTCTTCTACGCCACCCTACCATGCTCTACACCACTCCACTCTATGACTCTCTCCTCCACTCTACGCCACTCCACCGTAAGGCACTCTATGTCACTACATTCTAGGACACTCTACTCCACCCCACTGTATGCCACACTATGTCACTCCACTCTATGACTCTCTATGCGACTCCACCCTTCAACACTCTACTCCACTATGTGTCCCTCCACTCTGCGTCCCTCCACTCAATGCCCTTCCCGTCTATGACAATTTACTCCACTGTACGTCACCCCACTCTATGCCACACCACTCCACTTTATGACACTCCACTCTTCTCTACGACACTTTACTCAACTCAATGCTATGCCACTCCACTTTCCGACACTTCACTCTACACCATTTCTCTCTGACTGTCCACTCTACGACACTGCACTCTTCGCACTTTATGCCACTCTACACCACTCATGCTACACCACTCCGCTCTGACACTTAACTTCACTCTATGCAATGCACGCTACTCCACTCTACAACACTTTACTCTACTCTACTCTATGCTACACCACTCTACACCCCTCTACTCTACGCCACTCAACTCTATGTCACTTCACTCTATGCCATTTGACTCTATGACAGTCCACTCTAAGACATTCCACTCTTCAACACTCGGTGCCCCTCTACACCACTCTATTATACTCCATGACACGTATGACACTCCACGCCACTTCACACTATGCCACTCCACTCTGTCACTTTTTTCCACTCTATGACCCTTTACTCTACTCTACACTAAGCTGCTCAACTCTACAATACTCCACTCTATGCCCCTCTACTCTACCCTACTTCCACTCTATGATACTTTCTTCTACGCCACCCTACCATGCTCTACACCACTCCACTCTATGACTCTCTCCTCCACTCTACGCCACTCCACCTTAAGGCACTCTATGTCACTACATTCTAGGACACTCTACTCCACCCCACTGTATGCCACACTATGTCACGCCACTCTATGACTCTCTATGCGACTCCACCCTTCAACACTCTACTCCACTATGTGTCCCTCCACTCTGTGTCCCTCCACTCAATGCCCTTCCCTTCTATGACAATTTACTCCACTGTACGTCACCCCACTCTATGCCACACCACTCCACTTTATGACACTCCACTCTTCTCTACGACACTTTACTCAACTCAATGCTATGCCACTCCACTTTCCGACACTTCACTCTACACCATTTCTCTCTGACTGTCCACTCTACGACACTGCACTCTTCGCACTTTATGCCACTCTACACCACTCATGCTACACCACTCCGCTCTGACACTTTACTTCACTCTATGCAATGCACGCTACTCCACTCTACAACACTTTACTCTACTCTACTCTATGCTACACCACTCTACACCCCTCTACTCTACGCCACTCAACTCTATGTCACTTTACTCTATGCCACTCTACTCCACTACACTCTACCCTACTACACTCTCAGACACTCACTGCCACTCCATTGTACGACAATCCATGCCACTTTACGCGACTCTACACTAATTCACTCTATGACACTTTACTCCACTCTATGGTACGCCACTATACTCTACTCCACTCCATTCCATTGTACGGCACTCCACTCTTCTCCACTCTATGACTCTTTACTCCACTCAACGCTAAGCTATGCCACTCTGCGATACTCCACTCTATGACACTCTACTCCACGCCACTCTACACCACTCCACTCCATGACACACTATGCCACTTAATTCTAGGTCATTCTACTCCACTTTACGCCACTCCACGCCCCTCCACTCTACGACCATCTATGAAATGCCACTACATGACACTCCACTCAATGTCACTTTACTCCACTCTACGCAACTCCACTCTATGACACATTTGTCCACTCTGTGCCACTCCATGCCACTTCACTCTACACCACTCCACTCTACTTCGTGACACTGAGGTGCCGGGTTTTTAGGAACCCGGTGGTGCCAGGGGGTAGCACCCGAGGACCTCTGAGTTCTCCCTTGTTCCGGACCACAGAAACACGGAGTCTTCTAGTTACCGTCAAAGATCAAGTTTTATTGGTAGCTACCAAGTAACACGTGTCCCAGAAGTACACCGCACGGAGTGTAGGTTCTCGGGAGACTGTTCGTTTTTACAGAACCAGCCGTCTCCTTATATACAAAAATAATAGCTGCAAGCAAGAATTCCTGAGTTTATGATATGGCTATACACATATTTCTACAATAATACAAAGAGCAGAGTCATGTAAGCAAGCCCATATTTTAGATGTCCAGTTTGTTGATAGATTACCCAGTTAGGCCTGGAACTCCCATCAGATATCGATGAAACCTTAATAAAGGAAGGCACAACCCAGTCATAAAACTGGCCATAAACAAGGAATGTGGACAGGTGCATGTTTGCAGAAAGCATGGTCTGTATGTCGTGAATGGTTTGTGGAATGTTATGTATTGATGCTATCGTATTCGGCCACTGGGCGAGGAGCTGCCCAAACAGGTTTGGCCGAAGGCAATGGAGTCAGTTGGGACAGGTCAGGGGGAAGTCACGAAAAGGTGGACGTGTCCCTCTTGATCAAGCTCGACCTTTAATTGACTTAACATGAGGGCAAGATGCAAGATGGATGCCGTTCACAAAATGGAGTTTAAGGGATGGGGACGGAAACTACGATTTTGGGGTGTTGGCAACCCTCGATTGTGAAGCAAATACATAGGAATGATGTCCTAATTATTATCGGTTCATAGATACCAAAATCGTCTTGGTGCGTTGAGGTTTTGTGACACGGGTATTGGACCTCGATATCGGGAGAACACCAGGGTCCGGATTTTTTGAGAACCACAGACCCTCCTTTTGCCCTCATATAAGGCAATAACTCATGCTAATCTGAGTCCAAATCGGTATGAAGAAATTCGTGGAGATGTTGCTGTAGCATCATTCTGTTACTCAGCTCGTCCCGTGACACAGGCTTCCGTACACACGAGGTAGCACAGAGGCCACATAGTGCAGGAGCACACTGTATACATAGGCAAAACATGAACAGAAGTGCCAAGGTCATCCCAATGAAGATCAAAATTTTCCATCCCCAGGCAGTGATCAGCTCCCAGAACCACCCCAGCAGGGACCAGTCCCCTTTCTCAACGTGAAGGGAACCAGATATTTCGTGTAGTTTGGAGATGGCCTGGTATACTGTCGGTGCGTTATCAGGGATGAATATGCAACAACTGGATTGGATGACTCTACACACACCACCACGATCGGCGAGTATGATGTCTAAGGCAATTCGGTTCTGAAGGGTCATAAGTCGATCCGACTGAAGCTCGGTTGTCAGATTGCCAAGTGCTCCGGCCGTCGTAGTCACGGCGGATTCAACTATCCTCGATAACTGGCGAATATTTCTGCTGTTCACCATAGGCCCCCAAAATGGCAGAAAACCCTTTGCGAAGTCAGCGAATTCCTGACCCGCGGTGTCGTCTTTACTCACGACACCCCTAGCTGTCCTTGTCCGATGGTAATCTGCTCTGGCCGTGTAGGTGGGAGGCAGCAGAAAGGAGATAAAACATGTACCTGAGAAATCAGGGGGCAACCACGTGTAGGCTTGGTCGTGGCAAACGAAATACGTGCCTTTGGCTGCCAAAAGTATAGGGGAAGTTCGGGAAGTAAATACATATGTTTCCGTGCAAATGCTCTTTCCTAACTGTGCTGTGGGGTCCCTACCAATACCCTGTAAGCATAAGTGACCTCGGTGGGGCACTATCCAAACTGGGCGGGATTTCTTTGCTGCCTGGCTCTTGACCAGGTAAACCCCATGTTTAGTCACGTTCCGACGGGTGTAGGGACTGAGTTCATCTTTGGGCATTGTCAGATATGTGTCGATATCCCTACTCATATTTCTTATCCCTGCAATTAGTGCCTTGTTATTGGAATCGCTCGCAGTGGAACGGGTCGGGTATGGTTCTAGGGCGAATAGGAACATGGTCTGGAAAGCCCACAGAGAACCATAGTAGCTGAATGGCAAAATGAAGTATGGGATCCCCTTATCGGTTGTGTGTGGCATAAGTCCGCATATCCAACAGTTTGATATGTTCATTACGGACTGGTGTTGGTGTAGGAGCTGAATGAAAGAATTGTTTACAAATTCGAGTCTTCGGGCAGACTCGTGTTTAGGTAGAGGGTGAAAGTAGTGTGGAGAGATAGTGGGAGGAGATGGTGGCTGGGTGTCATTCGAAAAGGTAACTTTAAATACGAACAGAGTATAACCAGTAAAAAACACAAGTATGCTACATAACATTAAAACACATAGCATCAGGAATCTTCTTTTGGACAGTATTGTGCATAACTGTTTTCCGAAGTTCGTGAGTCTGATAGGTCTCTCTACCCTTGGAAACTCCATCCTCTAGTTGCTGCCCGCGGTGGTTGATTGATTCTCCCAGGGAGCGCGCTCTGCTCAGTCCGGGGTAACTCCCGTGGACCAATCAGAACCGTGGACCTAGAACTTCCCAGTTGCACTCCCCAGACTTCAACCGCGACCCTAGCAGCAGAACCGGATGGCGGTTCGAAAAATAAAAAATGAGCTAGTTCCCCTGGGACGAGAGAGCTGAAAAATCAAAAAATAGTTCTTAGGGGAAAAGGGAAATCACATTAGGTCAATCGTTTATTAGTCTCTTTGTTTAGACCGCAGGTCGTATCGTCGTTTCCCAGGTATGGTGTGGTCTTCAAACAGCGTCTCAGGTTCGGTAGTGTCCAATTGCATAGACGGTGACACAAGTCCTTGTAAAATATGATCACTCTCCTTTTCAGTACTAGTTTCTTTCAAACGTGCATCGCTGAAAGGGATGAAGCGAGGTACGGATTCGGTCTCGGAGTCGGCAAGTCCTTTGTTGACCCACCGGTCGTATGGAAGGGGTAGAGGGACCCGTTTGCAGTGGGTCCCATGTACCCAATTCTTCTTGCCTTCCACCCGAACAGCAGATCTCGTTGAAAGCAGCACTAGGTGCGGTCCGGTCCACCTCGGCTGTCCGTTGTTGGTGCGCTGGAAATTCCGCACCAAAATCCACGAACCGGGCTCGATGAGGTGACCTGGATCGTCAGAGGCTGGTGGAGAGGAACTGTGAACCTGTTGGTGTAAAACACGCAATTTAGTTGTCAATTCGCACAAATAGTCAAGTAGTACGGGGTGTTCTATCTCACTTAGTTTCTTGGGTCTTGGCACGCCCCAGACGTTGGCTGGGCGGCCAAACACGATCTCATGGGGGCTAAGTCCTAATCTGGAATGCACAGTCATTCTGGTTGACAAAAGCGCTAGAGGCAGTGCGTCAGGCCATTTAAGACCTGTACTGGCTTGGATCTTGGCTAGTTTGAGTTTTAGAGTGCCATTGTAGCACTCTACTAATCCAGCTGATTGGGGGTGATTTGCAGCGTGGAATTTTTGGTGGATGCCTAAACACTCACACACTCTCTTCATCACGCATCCTACAAATTCACTTCCGTTATCACTCCAGACAATTCTAGGCATTCCGAACCTCGGAAAGAACTCTTTGACGAGTGCTTTGGCAGTTGATAAGGCGGTATTGTCCTTAAGGGGGTACGCTTCCACCCACCTTGAAAAGGCGCAGACAACAACGAGCACATACTTTAGGTTGTTGCACCTCTCCATGTGGATGAAGTCGAGCTGTAAAACCTCGAACGGGTACGTTGGAGGCGCAAAATGACCAGTTGGAGTTGGGGTTCCCCTCCCGGGATTGTACTTCAAACACACCATACACTTTTTAACCACATTCTTTGCATATTTTGGGATATTGCTATTCTGCCATACTGGGGCCAATAGTTTACATATTCCTTTCGAACTGATGTGCGCAATTCCGTGAGCCATCGTTACTACTGCAAGTACGTATGCATTAGGTAATAGCCATCGCTGGTGTTCTGATAGTTCGACCCAACAACCATTCGCATCCAATCTACCTGTGCTTTCTCTCCATTCATTCACCTCGTTCTCAGTGGCCTCAGCTTGTATCGATTTTACGCTTTCAATGGTGTCCTCGCACATTCCCACGTCAGTAGTCCATCTAGCGGGACCCATAACATACATCCGACTCATTGTGTTCCTTGCATTTTCTTTCGCAACCTCATCTGCCAATGCATTTCCGCGGCCAACATCATCCTGAATCTTTTTGTGTGCACTGCATTTTATAATGGCGACTTGTAGGGGCAAGGTGAGTGACTCAAGGAGCTCATTAACTAGCTGGCCATGTTGTATCTTCGTACCATGGGACGTAAGGAACCCACGTTCACGCCACAATCTCCCAAAACTGTGAGCCACACCAAAGGCATATTGGCTGTCAGTGTACACATTCACTCGCTTTCCTTTCGCCAACACACATGCTCTAGTAAGCGCAATCAGCTCTGCAGCTTGTGCAGAATTGTGGGAAATGCGTGCAGTCTCTATAATGGTGTGTAATGTCGTTACGGCGTATGCTGTGGTCGTATCATCATTCGGCAACTTGAAACATGAACCATCAACCCATAAAGTATCATTGCATTCGGGAAGGGGAGTGTCCTGTAAGTCTACTCTCCCTTTTGTCTCTTCTTCTGTCCTGAAACAGCAGTCGTGCTTGTCAATCTTGTCTGTCTCTGTCGGGATGGGTAATAACGTAGCGGGGTTGAGTGTATCACACCTCTTTATGTGGATGTGACTTGCTAGCAGGGTACGTTCGTAACTGGATAGTCGAGCGCTAGTAAGATGTTGTGTCTTGGTCCTATTTAGCAAAATGTCAACTGCATGCGGAACCATAACGATCAGAGTGTTATTCATGACTAATCCAGCAGACTGTCGAATGCAGACAGCTGCTGCGGCGGTTGCTCTTAGACAACTTGGCAGTGCCTTAGCCACTGGATCCAGAGTTGCCGAAAAATACGCGCATGGGCGCTGTTTGTCCCCAAAGTGTTGCGTTAAGACTGATAATGCACAACCTTCCTTTTCGTGGACATACAATGTAAAAGGCTTACTGTAGTTGGGGTTTCCCAACACAGGGGCCGAACACAATGCATCGCGCAACTTGTGGAAACTCGTCTGACAATCTTCAGACCAAGGCATAGGATTAGGCGTGTCTTTGCGGAGTAGTGCCAGCAAGGGCTTGGCTAGTAGTGAGAAATTCGGTATCCATTGTCTACAGTATGATGTAATGCCCAAGAAGGCTCGAACCTCTCTCTGTGTCCTTGGGGCACTTAGTTCTGTAATTGCCTGTATTCTTTCTGGTGTCAGTCTCCTTCCCTCCTTCGATAAGATGTGACCTAGGTAGGTTACTTCTTGTCGGCAAAATTGCAGCTTTGAAAGAGAGACTTTGTGCTTCATGTCACATAAGTGACGCAATAGTAACAACGTGGCTTGTTTGCAAATCTCCTCAGTGTCTGCGGCGATCAGTAGATCGTCTACGTACTGGATCAAAGTTGACCCATCTGGCAGCACAATTGTGTCTAGTTGGGTTTTCAGTGCCTGACTGAATATAGATGGGCTTTCGCAGTAGCCTTGAGGAGCGCATTTGAAGCGGAAGCTTCGTCCTCCTAAATTGAAGCCGAAAAGGTCTCTACTCTCTTCGGCGATCGGGATGCTGAAGAAAGCGTTCTTCAGGTCAATCACCGAGAACCAGTCTGCCGAAGCTGGAACCATTGTCAATAAAGCAGTAATGTCGGGGACAACTGGAAACTGTGGGATAACTACCTTATTTACCTCTCTGAGGTCAATCACAAACCTATACACAGGGGGCTGTGAAGGATCAGTACGTTTTAAGACCGGTAAAACTGGACTGTTACAAACGTTCCCTGTTGTTTCTTCAATAACATCTTTATCGATCAAATCATAAATGATCGTTAACAACGCCTTCTCGCATTCGTTAGATATTTTGTATTGGGGAATACGTGGCAATCCGACGTTGGCTTTCAAAGTTATGACATACGGTGCTATCTCCAAACGACCTACGTCATTGGAACCATTAGCCCACAGTATATCAGGAAGTGATGACAATTCGGTTGGAATACCTTCTTTCGACAAATACATTGGAGAAATGACTTTTTTCCCTAAGGTAAGTTGTACTCCCGAGGGAGAACAGTACAAAGTCGCATACAACCTTTTTAGCAAATCCAATCCTAACAAATTTTCACCGCAACCTGTTGTAAGAATGAGGGGTGCTTCTAATTCACAGGGGCCAACAGAAAGGGGTATAGGACTAGAGATCGGGTTCCTAACAGGGGCGCCAGAGAAGCCTACTGAGACATTCATTTCGCCAGACAAAGGTGCGCCAGGAAGTTTTGAGTGCATAATAGAACTTTTCGTAGCACCAGTATCCAGCAGAAATGGCTCTGACACTCCTGAGGTAATTACCTTGACATAAGGTCCATCCTGGTCTACTGGAACTGAAACAACTCCCTCTCTTTGTCCATGGCTGTCCTAGCAATCGTTAACCTCATTGTCGTGTTCGGTGTAATAGTTGTCAGCATAGTACTGAGCTGACCTAGACGATGCGTTATTCTGTTGGTCAAAGCTATTCATGGAATTCTGAGGCGGAAAAGAAACTGTGTTCTGGGAGAAATTTCCACGGCCCCTACCTCTGGGGGCGTGTTGAACACCTCTCCCTCTTACACCTGAAACACCGTTTAAGCGTCGCGCAAGAGCCGGACAATTACTCCTAAAATGACCCTCTTCCTTGCAATACGCACATTGATTCGGGCCATACGGAACACGCTGGTGGGAAGACTCGTTTCCCTGCGCGTCTCTACAATACTGCTTATTCTGTTGATAATTGGGCTGGCTAGCCATACGAGGCGGATAGGCCTGTTGGAGAAGAACTTTAGTTTTCAAATCTTTCGTCTTTTTGTCTGCCTTGTCTAGCTCGTCTTTGCGCCTGTTTTCGTAGTACTGAGCTGTTGCTAGAATCTGCGCTGACGTAGAGACAGCCCAAGCACTCTCTGAATCTTTTAGTTTAGCACATAGTTCGGGAAGCAGATTGTGTACAAATTTGTCTACAAACAATCTTTGGCCACCCTCGGTAGCCATATCCTGACCACTATGGTCAGTGAAAGTTTCCTCAAATCTCGTGAAAAAGTCAGACACATTCTCGTCTTTCTTCTGCTTGCACGCTGATAGCTTGTCCCAGTTTACACGTACTTCAGGCATAATTGTCTTCATGTACGCAATAATTCTACCGGGAAGTTCAGCTATTAACGGCTCAGGCTTGAAACCACCGACTTGTCTAGCATCTGTAGTCGCAATGTTCGCCCACGAGTCACCTAATTCTTGGTCATGATCTGTATGACGTATCTTACTCCATAAAGGATGTGGAACAACGTTCCCAAACAACATGTTTATATCCGCTAAATTCATTATACATGAGCTGGCAGTTTGGGATAACTCCTTATAATACCCAGTCGGGTTTTTACGGGGATCGGGTAGTGTCTGCTTGAGTGCTAAAACTTCGGATCTTTTCCAGGGGACATGTACCCATACACGCTGGAAATGAGGCAGAACCGGTGGAACTGCAGTTGCGTCACCTTCCCTCCAGACCGGAGGAACCTCTCTCATGGGGTACTGTCTCGCTCTTTTCCTGCTGGATGTACCACTGTCAGAGGATGACCCAGAATTACCACCCGTACTTCTATGTGATAATAATATCTCAACTGCTTTTTCAACGTCGGGACCAACTATCATACCCTCCCCAAATTTAAATCGTACACTACACAACTCTTGCTGGTTGGTCTTCTGACCATTATCTACCAAATCCTCACACAGAAAAACACACATCTGCTCAAAGACGTATCTTTGCGTTGGTTCATCCCATTGACGGAAAACGTTCATGACAGACTCTACATCATATCTTGCTGTGTCCATAGCCCAATTTCGTGCTAACTTATTCAAACATTCCCTTTCCTGATAATCGGGCATTTGGCTTCGTAATTGTCTTCGTTCCGTGTTAGGGGTCGTTTTAGGCGACCGAAAAAGTGGTGAAGGAAGGTTAGTAACAATGCTGGTCATTTTATGCCAGACGGAAGGTGAAAGTGGGGGAATAACTGGTGGTAGAACAGAGTCATGCAAAGTAGAAACAGAAATGTTCGTAGAACGAGTATCAGAGAGACTAGAAGATGTGCTAGGCGAAATTTTAGAAGGAACAGTAGGAGAAGTAGATGTGATCCGTGAGCCTTGAAGAGGCTGCGCCAGAGAAACAGGAGCCAGCTGAAGAGTAGCCGGTGAGTGCGGAAAAGGAGCCTGTATAACAGCTACCAGAGGTGCAAGTAAAGGTTGCGGAGGTGCTGTGGCATTTTGTGCATAGGGTGGTGGCGAACTTAGCAAATGAGCCATTAATGGATCTTTCTCACGCTCTTTTACTGTCTCTTGCTGAAGAGATGGCAAAACGGGATAGCATTTATCTATTGCCATTTTACGTTGCCTGTGCAACTGCTCACTTATTTGATCCTCTTCGTTGTCTTTAAATTTTATCGCGGCTTGCATTACTGAAATACCTCTTTCCCTCTTATTCTTTTTTTCTAATTTAATTTCCTTCTGTTTGGCCTCTTTACGCCATAAGCGGAAAGAGTCAAACATCGCCGGTCGGGCTTTCTTCTTGAATAGTTTGACTTCTAGGTTATCTAAAACTTCTGAGTCGAAACTACCATATTGGGGCCATTTTAAAACACCATCCTTGCGGGTGTATTTTATCCATACTTCGTTATATGTTATAGGACCTACGCCGTGCTTTACATAGAGCTCATACGTTGGAGTTCCAATTGGAGGAACCGGACAAGATTCCTCTAATCGGGAGTCCTTACTACAACCAAGACAAAACAAGTTTCCAAGTCTGCTAAAACCAGCATCTTCGCTCACTAGTCTAGCTTCAAACTTCAAAGGATTATCTGTTACGATATATCTCGTGAATACACGAGTCCTTCGGCTTTGGGGCTTGCAAGTACCAAATCAAAGCGTATCTCAAGGATACCAAAAACTAAGGACAAACTAAGGACTGGGAGACGCTCCACTTATACTTAACTGAAGTATTTGAAGATCTGTGACGTCGCTAGAAGACTCGTCTATCGTTTCGCTCTACCAAGGATCACTGGGTCCAAAACAAGGCGATAGTCAGGGCAGCAGTCCTTCGTAGCCGTCGGGACGCGGGGAACCTCGCAGCAAAGACCTTCGGAACCACGTCGACATACAGGGGTCGCTGAAGTGGCTGGCCGTCCTCCGGAATTTTCACACGAAGCTCCTCACGAACATCTGGCTTGGACCGTCACCGCTTGATATCGCCCCACATTGGGCGCCAACTGAGGTGCCGGGTTTTTAGGAACCCGGTGGTGCCAGGGGGTAGCACCCGAGGACCTCTGAGTTCTCCCTTGTTCCGGACCACAGAAACACGGAGTCTTCTAGTTACCGTCAAAGATCAAGTTTTATTGGTAGCTACCAAGTAACACGTGTCCCAGAAGTACACCGCACGGAGTGTAGGTTCTCGGGAGACTGTTCATTTTTACAGAACCAGCCGTCTCCTTATATACAAAAATAATAGCTGCAAGCAAGAATTCCTGAGTTTATGATATGGCTATACACATATTTCTACAATAATACAAAGAGCAGAGTCATGTAAGCAAGCCCATATTTTAGATGTCCAGTTTGTTGATAGATTACCCAGTTAGGCCTGGAACTCCCATCAGATATCGATGAAACCTTAATAAAGGAAGGCACAACCCAGTCATAAAACTGGCCATAAACAAGGAATGTGGACAGGTGCATGTTTGCAGAAAGCATGGTCTGTATGTCGTGAATGGTTTGTGGAATGTTATGTATTGATGCTATCGTATTTGGCCACTGGGCGAGGAGCTGCCCAAACAGGTTTGGCCGAAGGCAATGGAGTCAGTTGGGACAGGTCAGGGGGAAGTCACGAAAAGGTGGACGTGTCCCTCTTGATCAAGCTCGACCTTTAATTGACTTAACATGAGGGCAAGATGCAAGATGGATGCCGTTCACAAAATGGAGTTTAAGGGATGGGGACGGAAACTACGATTTTGGGGTGTTGGCAACCCTCGATTGTGACGCAAATACATAGGAATGATGTCCTAATTATTATCGGTTCATAGATACCAAAATCGTCTTGGTGCGTTGAGGTTTTGTGACACGGGTATTGGACCTCGATATCGGGAGAACACCAGGGTCCGGATTTTTTGAGAACCACAACACATTACTCCACTCTATGCCCCTCCACTTTACACCCCTCCACTCTATAATATTCCATTACGCTCTACGACATTCCACTCCACGACACTCTATGCCAACCTACACCCCTCCATGCTATGACCATCCACTCTATGACACTCTACTCTACAACACTTTAATCCACTATATGCCTCTCCATATGACACTCTAATCCAATCTACTCCATGCCACTCTATCCCACTCTACTCAGTGCCATGAAAGCTATTCCACTTTCTTTAGTCCACTCTACGACACTGTACTGTACCCCACTCTATGTCACTCCCCTCTATGACACTCCACTCTGCAACTGGCATCAGTGTGGCTTCATTAAGCTGTGATGTTTGGTAGCAAATATTTTGGAATTCAGTAAAGCCATCATGGAGCTGTGGAATTTGTAGTGACATGCTCAAGCCTGTGTACTCCGTACGGTTTCTCTGTGCACTTACAACGTCTAAGAATGGAATTAGACACTATAGGATAACATTGTGTTGTTGAAAAATGCGATGCCCATCAACAAAGTATCTTTGGTTGTATAACATAAATATACTAAAAGCATTATTTTTACAAACCATTTGTGAGAGGCTGACCTGGTATATGCTGTCCACTAATTCAAGTGGGCACCCTACACCAGTCCACACAACCCTTATGATGATTTAGAGGTCTCAGGACAACCTTTAGAAAGCTATCCAAGTGATAGCTGTGGAGAGCAGCCTTCAGGCTTAGTCTTGAAGGAATGTAAGCAGCTTGTTTTACAAGAATGCAATCTTATAGTATTGATGAAATGAAAGGAGAACCACACAGTAGTTATAAAAATATGTATTTATTAATATAACACTATCTAGTACGACACAGTATCTTCTACACAAAGATAATCACAAAGCACACAATACTGTAGCACAGAAACAATAGTAAATAGCACGAATACACAGTGGGCCCGGGGTGTCAGGGGAAACTATTTACTAAAAAAGTGGTATAAGAACCATGACTCGAGTCAAGACAGTGACTGGAGGTCGTAGAATTGGTGGGACCCCAAGGAACCACCCAATGTGAGTAGAAAGGGACCCCACGGAGGCTGGGTGCAGTGTGGGAAAACAACCGCCTGCTTCGTACAATTCTATGGGAAAGTCGCGGTTGAAGTTTTACAGTTTAAGGACCCTTCCCAGTGGACTTCGAAGAAACCCCGTGGAAGTTAGGAGGCTGGAGAGCTACCCCACCCGTGGACACCGAAGTACCCAAGTTACCTATGCCAGGGGAGCCGGGTGCATAGGTCTGAAGTGGCGTCAGAAACTGCAGTCGAACCCAATGGAATACTTCGAAGAAGAGACTCTGCTAGAAGGAAGAAAAGTGTCTGTTGAAATCCAAAGGTGGATTCTTGTCAAAGGGCACCTGAAAGCAGAGGGGACAGAGTCTGGTTCACTTCAGAGTGACCAGTGGCTCGGTAGATGAATGCCCACAGATGTCTGGGGCTTCAGTTTGGTTGATGGAGTCCTTGACTCTGCAGCTGTGGGGACCAGGAGATGTCAAGGATGAAAAGGAGATGGATGTGAGCTGTCTAATGAAGGATGTTGAGTGCCGAGGGGTCGGTGTTTGGCTAGAGCACCAGCAAACCTTGGCCATGGCAACGCAGGCAGAAGGTCAAGAAGGGTTACGGTTCATGCCAGCAAGCTCCAGTAGACTCACAAAACACAGGGGAGTTAGGACGAGCCTGCAGCAACTAGGGGAGGGCAAGGAAAGCAAAGTTGACCCACAAGTGGACCCACAGACTGGAGGCACAGGAGTCCGAAGAGGACCTTGAGCGATTTCACCAAACAACAGCCCACGGAGCACTCAGTGCGGGGAGGTCAAAGTTCTTGGTAAGAAATGGTGCCAGTGGCTGGGGCTACTCGGAGCACGATAAACATGTTCAGGAAATGCCAACAAGCATATGCACTTGCAAATGTATGCGGTGCACAGGGGTATTGATATTGTGGCCCCCACAAGGGATTCTGACTTCAAACTTGGTGAGAGGACAGCTCGGACCTAGAGGGATATAGAAACCCACCTGCTGTGTTGATGAAGCTTTTGGAGTCCATAGGCGCTCAGGATCAGCGACTGGTCAGTCATGATGTGGTGCCTGCGGATGCAGGGGATTGACTCCACTCCAAGGGAGATATCTTTTGTTGTCTTTGATGCTCCACAGGTCAGGCACTGATCCTGTACAGTGGACGGGCACAGACAATGCTTCAGACTGAGAGGGAGATGAAGTCAGAGCCAAACGAAGTTCAGCGAAGTCCAGAGTGTCCAGAAGGTCGAAGTTCCATGGTTTCTGGTTCAGAATCTTGTCCATGTCTAATCTAAGGTCCTACCGCCAGGTAAGAGCTTCAGTACCCACAGAAGAGGGTTGGAAAATTCAGGGGAACCTTCCAGGGGAGGGTCTGGACAGTGGGGAGGTTGATCCCATGTCCTTTAGCCAGTTTCACGCCAGAGCGGGAGCCAACGACTCCCAGGACTGGTGTGAACTGGACTATGCACAGGAACACAAAATGTGCTCCTCATGCAAACTTACAGTCGCTGGCAAGAGCACCCTCCCAGTCCTAATACACTAACCTCCCTGTGATAGGATGCCCCTTGTTCTGCCTTCCCCTGCTCGAGCTTGGCTCAGCAGCAGGAGGGCAGACATGTGTCTCTGGTCGGCAGCAACCATTTTGTGCTGTCTGGGACTAGAAGGCTGGTACTGGGAACACCAGGGATCCCACGAAGCTCGCTTCTCAGGGGTGGCATCATACGTCCCACACTGGTTACTGGTATGGGGGGTATGATTCCAACATGTTTGATACCAAACATGATAGGGATGAATCAGCCACTTTAGTGTTAGTCAGTACGCAGTCGCATAATGCCACTCTATATGTCATATATGGCTGTATCACTGACAACCTGGGAGAATGGACTCCGTAGGCTGCAAGGCTGTTCTGCTCATACAGTGGTACCCTCTCACCTAGAACCAAGCACCCTGCCTTCAGGATTGTCAAAGCCTGCTATGGGGGGAATAATAGGTTTTAAGTGCAGGGACACTTAGCTTTAGTAAACCTATATCTTAAGTTAGTGGTGCATGCACCAACTTACACAGGCTGCGAGGGCAGGCCTGTAATTCCATTTTGCATGGCCTCTCATGGGTGGCATAATACATGCTTCAGCCCTGTGATAGTTTGCCCCGATGGGAGGTCCCCCCACTCCCTTCTATACTTGGATAAAGCAGTGACGCCTGACTTGTTTCAAGGGATTCTTTTATTCTTTTATTCAGGTTCTCCTGACATATAAATAAAGTGAGTCCAAAACAAGCCGTTCCTCTTCTTCTTCAGGCCGGTCAAGCAAATGGCAGGGACAAAGGAAAACAAAAGAAAGAAAAGAGAGCCTTTAGACAACTGTCCTGTTGCAAACGAGGAGTGGGAGGGGTTTGTGCACCACCACCAGTGTCTCTACTTGTGTAGTGCCTGAGTGAGGGGAATAAAGGTGCCGAGTTTTGTGTGGCCCTTAGCCCTGCCCACCAGACCCTAAAAGAAAACAGGTACGCAGTCGCCACTTGCCTGTATCCATGACCCTCAGGGGCCGTGGTATGGTGAGAACCCGCCTCCTTGTCCATTCTTGGAGAGCCGGTCTCGCTTGCAGTAATTGGGAAGTCATCTCCCGCGCCCTTAGGTCGGTCCGACTCGCTGTTGTGTTCCGTGGCGTCCTTGCTTCCAGAAACCGTGTCGTTCTTCTCCTCGCCTCGCTACGTCCCCTTGGTCAACATCCGATCGAGAGCCCCTGTCTCCTCGCTCTCCGGGTTTTGTCCTGTCTCAGGGGTTTTGGTTCCGGCGCTCCAAGCCAATGAGACTAGACTGTCACTGCTGCTTCCTGTTGGCGGTGTTTCGGCGGCCATGTGTAAGTCTTGGAGTTCCCTTTTTCATAAAGGGATGGGACCTCGGTGTGCTCATCACACTGCCTTCCCCCTAGGAATGGACGTGTGGGCCATTCGGCCATGGGGCATCTCGAGAGGAAGTCCACATTGCCCTGCAGTTTTCCTGGAATGTGGAGGGTGTCAAACGAGAAGGGCTGTAGGCAAGAAACCATCGGAGAACCTTAGGGTCAGTATCTTTATGAAGGGTTAACCAGGCAACGGGAGCATGGTCAGTAAGCAATATGAAGGGGCGACCTATAAGGTAATACTGAAGGGCTTCCACTTCCCACATTATGGCCAGGCATTCTTTCTCAATGGTAGCATAGCCCACCTCTCGGGAAAACAGTTTACGGCTAAGAAATAAGGTGGGATGGAGATCACCTAGGGCATCGGGATGGGATAGGAGGGCCCCTAGACCCCTACTAGATGCATCAGTTTGTAAGATAAAAGTGGAGTTGAAGTTCGGGCAGGGAAGCACGGGATTGTGACAAAGGGATTCTTTGAGTAAGAGAAAGCTCTGTTCGTGTGCCTCGGTCCACTGCAATTTGCAGCTGGACTGTGCCTTAGTGAGGAGGTCTGTGAGGGGACTGGCTACTTCGAAGAAACCCGGGATAAATTGTCTGTAATACCCGACTAGGTCGGTCATGGTACTTGGGTGATGGCTTCTATCTTGCTCACTTGGGGTCTTATTTGTCCAGCCCTGATGTCATAACCCAGGTACTCAATATGATCTGCCCTAAAGGTTGTCTTTTTGGGATTAATCGTGAGGCCTGCATGTTGTAACGATTTTAGGAAGTTCTCAAGATGTATTAGATGGGTTTCCCAATCTGGACTGTGTACCGCAATGTCATCAAGATAGGCCATGGTGTAAGTCTGGTAGGAAGAGAGTACCATGTCCATGAGCCTCTGCAAAGTGTCCGGGACCCCATGGAGATCAAAGGGGAGCAGTTTAAATTGAAACAAGCCAAAGGGTGTGGAAAAGGCGGTCTTGTCTCTGATGTTAGTTTTCAGCGGTATTTGCCAATACCCCTTTGTGAGGTCTATGGTGGACATTATCTTGGTGTCTCTGAGTTTTTCAATTCAATTTCAATTTCAATTTCAGTCTTTATTCGGTTTAAAAAACCTTGTAAGATACAAACATACAATCATAATACATCATGTAACAATATAAACACATCATAATACATAATGAAACAATAGCAGCGGGTAGAATATCTACACATTTCCTTTGCATAAAATACCTAAAATTCAGTTCATTTTCCAAGCCATCCATTTGATTGACTAGATCGTGGTTGACCCCTCCAGTATACAGAACACTAAATATTCGAGTTTAATAAAAAAATAATTTAACTGTTTTGTTAAAAAGGAGAATACACATCAGGACAGTAAGCAACAACATATAGCAGCTGACCAATAACGTAAAAACATGGTAAAGTAGCCTATTCCATTAGGTTTTTAAGTTTTTAGGTTTTTCATCCTCCTAATCAAGGCTACACATAGGAGAAAACGACTTAGGCTGAACACAATCGTTTGTGCAGTGTCACCCTTAAAAATTCTAAGTCCAACCTTAATTTGTCTGAAGCCTAGCCTTTTACAGATTGGCTTGAGCCATTTTTTCCTGGCTCTTAGGTAAGCTGGGCATATAAATAAAACATGGGACTCATCCTCTTTCAACCTCATCTCGCATAGCTCACATATATCAGAGCCAGCGGCCCCGGCCAACCCCTTATTACAAGTCCAGCTGGTTGTCCTTTCTTTTAATTGTAAGATACCATACCGGAACTTTAGATATAGGCTTTTGGCAAGTGGGGGGTAGATTTCATCCATAAGGGGCTCTAAATACATAGTCATTTTAATTTCGAAAAATTTCGAAGTTAGGGTCCCTGTTCTGGGGTTTAATAACACTGAGTCTCTAATATAATCCCAGTACCTTTACTTCAAAATCTTTTTTGAACTATTTGTGAGGGAATCAGGATCGAACCAGAAGTCACTTAGCCCTAATTTTTCAAACCATTTCTTGACGTACTCTAACCATGGCAAATGCGTACTATTCCTTATGGCCAATATCTCTTTCAATGCTTCTCTATAATCTGTCAGCTCCTCAACGGACCATAAACGGATCCAATAAAGGAGCGGACGAAGAGAAGCATAGTCATCTGTACGTCTAAAATTAAGGTCCCATAATACTGGTGTCAGTGGTGTTGACCCTGGAATCCCTAGAAGTTGCCTAATAAACGAGTTTTCCCTCACTCGAAAAGTATCCTTTGAGGCATAAGCCCAAAGGTCCGCACCATAAAGTGAGGATGATTGTACTTTATATTTGAATAGTTCAATAGCTGGTGAGACTGCTTTAAAATGGCTATTCTTATGCCTCTTTAAAATCGGACACTGATTTTGGGTCAGCCTTAGTTTTGAGTTCTCCAATTGCGTCTTCCATGTGACGTGACTGTCTAAAATAATGCCCAGGTATTTAAAATTGGGGACCTCTTCAATAGGTTCATTATTTATCTTAAAGACCTTATTGAAACCTTTATGAGGGTTGATTGTCATGACTTTTGTTTTAGAGGAATTAATTTCTAATCCCTTGTCATGACAATACAAACTAAAAGTATTTAAAAGGTTTTGGAGTCCCCTAGGTGTCTGAGAAATTAAAATCGTGTCGTCTGCAAACAACAGTGCCGGAACGGCTTGCCCGCTCAATTTGGGAGAGTCATGCTCGCAGCCCAAAAGAGTTTCGGGGATGTCATTAACGTACAAAGAGAATAAGGTAGGTGCCATTACACACCCCTGCCTTACCCCTTTTGCTATTTTTATTTTCTCGCTAACTTCACCATTAGGTCCCCATCTGACTCGTGCATAATTATTCTCGTGAAGTCTAATTAAAATTTGAAGGATATTTGCAGGGACACCCATCTTACTTAGTGTCTTCCATAGGGCTTCCCTTGGAACCATGTCAAAAGCTGCCTTCAAATCTACAAATGCCACGTATATATGGGAACTTCTTATAATCGTGTATTTCCAGACTAAACATAAAAATCTAAAAACCTGGTCTATAGTGCTTATCTTTGATCTAAAACCTGCCTGATATTTTGTAAAAATAAAGTGTTCCTCAATTCAAGAGGTAAGCCGACCCAGAACTTGTCGGGCAAAAACTTTTTGCAACACGTCAATTAGGCTGATAGGCCGATAATTCGAAGGATTTGACCTATCCCCCTTTTTGAACAGTGTTACAATCTCCGCCCCCTTCCAGGTTTCTGGGACAGGAGCTCCACAAACAATTTCATTGGATAGTAAATTGATGTAAGGAGCCCAAATATAATTTTCGTGTTTCCAAAGATCACCTGGTATTTTATCAGGGCCTGGGGCTTTCCCTGTCTTAACTGCCTTGATTGCTGAAATTGTTTCTGACAAAGAAAAGACAAGAGGTGTGTCATGGGCTACAAAGGGAGGCTGTAAACTATCCCAGCTTTCAGTCACGCTTTGACCTTCACAAGAATAAAGCAAAGTAAAATGCTCAACCCATGTTTTCTCCTCTAGAAATTTATCTTTGCATTCCGTAGCCCCCCTGGTACCTCTAGCAATGAGGCTCCAGAAGGAAGTATGGTCTCTGCACTTGCATGCATCCAACAGATCTGACCAAACCCTTTCATCCCACTCTTTTTTGGCCATTTGCAGGGTTCTTTTATACTGAACTCTCTTTGTTCTCACAATATCCGCTGAGTCCCCCCTAACCGCTTTGATTAGATCTGTTTTAGCTTTCCGGCATTTCTGGTTGTACCAAGTAATCCCGGCTTGTTTACCTTTCTGGACGTTTTGTGATCTCTTTACCGCCCTGCTCAAGATCTCGCCAAGTTGGTTGATTAGATATTCATGGGATTTTACCAAAAGCGGACTTTGGATGACAATACTATTCCCTAAGAGGGCAGACATGTGCCTCACAAATACGTTGTAGATTTGGCTAATAATTTTTGTATTGTCTAATACCACTGGCCACTTCAGGGATCTACGGTTGTTTGCCACTAGAGGGTCCTGTGACAAGGGTACTGTGTTACTAACCCTTTTATCAGGGGTTATAAAAATCTGGGTCTGTACAGATAGAATCAGGGGATAATGATCACTCTCTGTACGATCATCCACCATTAAATCGATGATCATAGGCCATATGTTTAAAGAAACCAACAAATAATCTAAGTGGCTGTAGGTCACCCCTCTAGTAAATGTTGGTTTACTGGGGGAGTCTGATGGCAACCGCCCATTACAGGCACGTAAGCCTGATTCTAGAGTTAAATTCAATAGTTGTAAAGCACTCACTGTGCAGGGTGCTTTGTGATTTGTATCAACTAAAGGAATGTTGTTGGCACCGTCCTCATCCTTATAGATGTCTTCTAAACCTATGATAGGTTCAAACCCTCTATTGAAGTCACCTCCTATAATTATTCTTGCATTTTGATCAAACCCTGTCACAATATTACTCAAGTGGGTTACAACTGATGATTCCGTACATGATCGATGTGGTCTACTATAGATATTGATCACGTAAATGCTGCAGCCCATAATTTTTTTTAACTCAAGTAATAACAGGTCGGGGTTATTTATATCAATTTGCTTGAAAGACAGGCCTCTTGTAATTTTTACCCAAATTGTTAGGCCGCCAGAAGGTCTTCCCCCGTTTGTATTTACTGCGGGGATGAAAAAGGATCTATAGTTAACCTTAAAGAAGTTCTCAAGCCCCCAAGTTTCCTGAAACATAATTAAATCCCCACTAGCCAGATAATCATGCCAGACCGGATCTGAAAGATTCTTTTTCAGGCCTGCAATATTCCAACAGATGATTTTAGTTAATTCCGAAGCCCCTGATTCCATTGTTACCAGTTGCGGAGTTGTTGATCCATTGGCATCTAAATGTAGTGTTCGCACCATTGAGTCTACAGAATGCATTGGCTGTTGAGGGTTTTCAGCGAGTGCAATCTGTTTTGGTGCAACTGCAGGGGGCAGACCAGAGTGTATATGATTTACACCACATGACTTTATCAAAGCCCCTCCATCAAGTCAATCGCAATCAGATAAACCAGCTAGAGCGTCAAACCTATTAGAGGTACTAACTCCCCAGTTATAAGATGGAGCCCCCAAACCCCAACCATTTGTAGGTGCATTCCATCTAGGTGTAGGTGTGGTAGGGAACGGTGGGTTCAGGTAAGTACCCGGCCATCCTCCATTATAATTACCATTACCTACACATGCTGGGGTATTAGGGTACAATACACGCTGTTGCATACCTGGCCATCCTCCATTGTAACCAACGGTACCTAAAATCCCACAATTGTTTGGTGGTATACCAAGCCCTCGTCTACCCATTAAATTCAAATTTTGACCTGGGGTAATATGACGGGGAATATTGTGTTGGTTGACATGCCATGGGCCAGTCCTATCTTTAGAAACATGGTTTGTATCACACATTGTAGGTCCCCCATCCCATCCATTTTCTCTTGCTATCCAAGCTGGTTTCAGGGGCTTATGGTTGTTGGCTTTTTGCGAATCATTATAAAAGAATTCCAATGTAAGGGGGATTATGGAACTACTTCTTTTTTGTGGTGGTAGTATGTTGGATAGAATGTCAGGAAGAGCAGATGGAGTTGCGAAAGTTAGTATCACACAATCGCCCTTCCATTTCTTTTGTTTTTTCCCTATCCATCCAACCCTCCTTGCCATTTTAATTTCGCCGGCCAGCCGTTGTTCCCCCCCTGGGCTATCCGCAAATTTTTTGACAGCCAGTATAATGCCTTGCTTATTAGCGACAAAGCTGACTCAATTTGACCCGGTGGTAAGATGGGTGTATTAGCTAACACTAACACTAGTGGTGATGCTTCAACTACAAATTGTGTAGAGTTATCTTCTATCGCCAGGGGCACTGTATCATGTGATGGCTCAACTAATTGAACAGGGGGGGCTTCTAGTGGCAAGTCATGAACAATATGGCTGGTTTGTGGGCATTCTAAAAGAGTTGGCCCTGGTGGCATAATATCTGATGTTGACCCAGATTCATTATCTTCCTTTGAGCAATCGTGGCCGTTATTAACATTACTTAAAACATTTCCTATGGCATCTGATAATACATTTTGAGTACCTCCCAATTTCTTTATCTCTGCAGAAAGTTTATCAATCTTGCTAATAAGTGGTTTGATAATTGTCTGAATTTTAATTTCTAACAGCTCCGCTATTCGTGACAATAGGTCCTCGTCCATTGTTTCCCTCGAATTGTTCTCCTCATTGTTCTGATGGGTACTTTGTGGATTTTGCTGTGGTATAGCCTTGCTTTTTCCTGAGCGTGGCCCTCCACGTTTGTTTTGTAATCTGCGACAGGCTCTAACTGCCCTTGCAGACTGCTTTGCAGGTACTTCATCCACCACTTCCTCTTTTTCATCATTATCTACAACCTCAATGACAACCTGTCCATCTAACTCGTTGTCCGCATGTTGTTCAATGTCCGGCGCATTCGTTGTACTGATATCAATATCAACATTTGATGAAGGAGCTGGTTCAAGTACATCACTATTAAAATCCAATAGCAAGGACTCGTTTGACTGTGAGGATGTAGGTGGGCTCAGAGAATGGAGAACAGGTGACTGGGACAAACCCAATGATTGTCTGCGCTTGCTGTTTATCTGGGTAACCACTTGAACAAGATAGTTTTCCATAGTGTTCTTAGGAGTTTCAGATACCAAACGATGAATTTTTTTAGGCATTATTATGCACAATGTGTGATAGTTTTACACCCACAACCCGATAAAAAAACAAGGTATTAATTTCAATATTTAAAACAAAAAAGGTCTTACGTCAATGCCTTGTGCAAGTTTCCAATGGACTTATTTCCTGGGTCGTAAAGATGTTTTATCTGCTGTCCGCTTTGCAGAAAGGAAATAGTCTCTAGAGCACAAGGGTAGAATTTAGAGGGATGGCCTAGCCTGGCCTCCTAGTGCAGATGAGGGCCGTAGAGGGCCCGCCCTTTGCCCGGGCTTAGCTCCGGGCGTCCCGCTCGCGTCCCGCGAAGCTGGTCCTGCGGCGCTTTATTGCGCCTCCCTGGTGCCCTCGCGTTGACACAAACGCGCGCCGCCGCGTAGGCTGCCGGGATTCGTAGTCCCGGAGCGGCGGCGCGACCAAGCTGCAGGAAAGATGACTCTTGGCGGTGGCGGCGTGGACCGTGGCCGTCTGGCAAGCT
Source organism: Lissotriton helveticus (assembly GCF_964261635.1). Taxonomy (NCBI): domain Eukaryota; kingdom Metazoa; phylum Chordata; class Amphibia; order Caudata; family Salamandridae; genus Lissotriton; species Lissotriton helveticus. Next base: position 1,710,132,747 of record NC_136057.1, on the reverse strand, counting down.
GCGGCGTGTTCCAGGTAGGTTTTCGTGTCTCCCCCTGCTCCGCCGGTCCTGCAGCGCTTTATTGCGCCTCCCTGGCGCCCTCGCGTTGACACAAATGTGCGCCGCCGCGTAGGCTGCCGGGATTCGTAGTCCCGGAGCGGCGGCGCGACCAAGCTGCAGGAAAGGTGACTCTTGGCGGTGGCGGCGTGGACCGTGGCCGTCTGGCAAGCTGCGGCGTGTTCCAGGTAGGTTTTCGTGTCTCCCCCTGCTCCGCCGGTCCTGCGGCGCTTTATTGCGCCTCCCTGGCGCCCTCGCGTTGACACAAACGCGCGCCGCCGCGTAGGCTGCCGGGATTCGTAGTCCCGGAGCGGCGGCACGACCAAGCTGCAGGAAAGATGACTCTTGGCGGTGGCGGCGTGGACCGTGGCCGTCTGGCAAGCTGCGGCGTGTTCCAGGTAGGTTTTCGTGTCTCCCCCTGCTCCGCCGGTCCTGCGGCGCTTTATTGCGCCTCCCTGGCGCCCTCGCGTTGACACAAACACGCGCCGCCGCGTAGGCTGCCGGGATTCGTAGTCCCGGAGCGGCGGCGCGACCAAGCTGCAGGAAAGGTGACTCTTGGCGGTGGCGGCGTGGACCGTGGCCGTCTGGCAAGCTGCGGCGTGTTCCAGGTAGGTTTTCGTGTCTCCCCCCTACTCCGCCGGTCCTGCGGCGCTTTATTGCGCCTCCCTGGCGCCCTCGCGTTGACACAAACGCGCGCCGCCGCGTAGGCTGCCGGGATTCGTAGTCCCGGAGCGGCGGCACGACCAAGCTGCAGGAAAGATGACTCTTGGCGGTGGCGGCGTGGACCGTGGCCGTCTGGCAAGCTGCGGCGTGTTCCAGGTAGGTTTTCGTGTCTCCCCCTGCTCCGCCGGTCCTGCGGCGCTTTATTGCGCCTCCCTGGCGCCCTCGCGTTGACACAAACGCGCGCCGCCGCGTAGGCTGCCGGGATTCGTAGTCCCGGAGCGGCGGCGCGACCAAGCTGCAGGAAAGGTGACTCTTGGCGGTGGCGGCGTGGACCGTGGCCGTCTGGCAAGCTGCGGCGTGTTCCAGGTAGGTTTTCGTGTCTCCCCCTGCTCCGCCGGTCCTGCGGCGCTTTATTGCGCCTCCCTGGCGCCCTCGCGTTGACACAAACGCGCGCCGCCGCGTAGGCTGCCGGGATTCGTAGTCCCGGAGCGGCGGCGCGACCAAGCTGCAGGAAAGGTGACTCTTGGCGGTGGCGGCGTGGACCGTGGCCGTCTGGCAAGCTGCGGCGTGTTCCAGGTAGGTTTTCGTGTCTCCCCCTGCTCCGCCGGTCCTGCGGCGCTTTATTGCGCCTCCCTGGCGCCCTCGCTTTGACACAAACGCGCGCCGCCGCGTAGGCTGCCGGGATTCGTAGTCCCGGAGCGGCGGCGCGACCAAGCTGCAGGAAAGATGACTCTTGGCGGTGGCGGCGTGGACCGTGGCCGTCTGGCAAGCTGCGGCGTGTTCCACCCACCCAGGGCATAGGATATGCGTCGAACTTTGACACTGCATTAAGTCTGCGGAAGTCGATGCAGAAACGTATGCTTCCATTGGGTTTAGGGACTGAAACAATCGGAGATGACCAGGCGCTATGTGAGGGTTCGACTATATCTGCCTCCAGAATTGCTTTTATTTCCTGTTCTACAGCCCCTCTTTGAGCCACGGGGATATGAGAAGGTCGTTGTTTGATTGGTTGGGAGGTGGTGGTGATAATATCATGCTCGACTAGGGATGTCCTTCCGGGAATACCGGAAAGGACCGACGGGTAAGACGCACACAGGGCCTTCAATTGGTTTTTCTGCTCCTCTGTGGTTTGGGACCCCCAGTTAGGCTGAGGCTGGTCTATTGTTTTCTGGGGCATCAGGAATGCCTCCAGGGGTTTATTCAGGGTGACATGGTGTATACGGGCAAGCGCAAGCCTTCAATAAATTGACATGCGAATTCCATCAATTTGGTGTTTCTGTTGGTTTTGGGATTTCTCCATGTTCGTGTGTACTTGTCTCACAATGAAGTCAAAGTGTCCCTGAGGTACGCACTATACTGTAGTAGAGGCTTTGCCTCAACCTCCTCTTTGGTCCATTGCTCCACTGCCATGTCCAGGGGAGTACGGGGTCTCCGTCCAAACAACCACTCAAACGGGGAGAACCCCGTAGACTTCTATTCATGCGTTCTTATAGCAAAAAAGGACCAGGGGTAATTGTCGGTCCCAATCCCTCCCAGATCGATCGATACTATTCCTTAACATTGTTTTGATGGTTTTGTTATACCTCTCCACAAGGCCGTCTGTTTGTGGATGGTATACCGCTGTCCTTATTTGTTTAATTCATAACAATTCACACACCTGTTTCATTAACCGGGACATGAAAGGTGTACCCTGATCTGTTAGAAGTTCATGTGTGAACCCGACACGTGAGAATAAAGTGATCATGGCTTGGGTCACTGCCTTTGTGGTGGTAGTTGTCAAGGGGAATGCTTCTGGATACCGGGTGGCGTAGTCCACAAAGACAAGTATGAACCGGTGACCCCTGGCAGAAGGCACCAAAGGCCATTACGCAACCGGAGCACAGAGGGAAAAAAGGGCGCAGGTTGCCCCCACTCACATTACTATTATCAACAAAACCTGCCCCTTGTCTGATAGGGTCTTTCAAACAGCACCCACCTCCTTAATTAGTGAGGATATTCATAGTACGCGACATGTCTGCAGTACTAACAGGGTGTACCTATGTGCTTTTTTAAAATCCTAGAATCCTAACTGTGTCTGTGTCCCCACAAATCCAACAACACCCTCCAAATTATAAAGGTGTTCTAAAACGTGTGTGCAAGATGGGAAGGAACCTCACGGAAACAACCACCAGGGAACTGCTGACAGGTACTTATCAGTGTGTTCCACTTAGTATCATCGGTGCCTTCCCACCTAAAAATAAATTACATGTAAGTAATGTGTGTAACTTAACGGTGAAACCAACTACACAAAAATCACTACAACCTGACCCCCCTAGGCTAGAACACCTGAATTCAATGTTCCAACCCACTAAAACTGAGCTAGGCACCACTAGCACTATAATTAACTTTATTCGCTGCTGGGTATCTGCTCACATTAAAAACCACAAGCTACTGTTGAGCTTCATTTTAACATATATGAAGCCAACATGTTTCATTACCTGTCAATCTGTATCGGCAACTTCTTCAGGACTGGGGGTCAGTCCACACCCTGCTGTGACTTCACAGCAATAAAACCTGTGGAACACAGACACAGACACAACACGTAAGGACAAACACAGAGTGACACTGATCAGTAATTGCCCCAAAGAAGACAAATAAAATTACATTGCAATTTGCTCATTGGACAATAAATGTTACCTCGTGATTGCCACTCTCTGGCATTCCTGCAGCCACCAGTATACAGAACGTGTATGCATCCACGTCTGATAGTCACAGTCGCACTCCGTCAACCTGTAGATGGGATACACACATATATACTCCCGGTTCAAGGCCTACGGGGTTTACTATTTGTTCAATAGTTTTGCACGTTTCTTCATATCATCAAATTCACCCCACCTCGGATTATAACAGCCCCATTAAGGGTCCCCTCACTACTGCGTACTACTAGCTCTAGCGCATGACTTGTGAGGTAGTTAAATCTGCCCCCTATTCGTATCACAATATTGATGCTCCTCAGCAGAATACACCTAGTCACCAGGACAGTTGTTATGTCCCGAAACATTCGTCCCAACATGCCACTTCCTTCTGGTATCCCATAAACATGCCAAGAATGCTCCTGGGGACACCCGCATTATGCTCCTTTAGCGGTTCCCTTCAAGTACTCAAACACACTCTTACCGGACCTTCAACCAGCATGTTCGGAATGAAACTCCCCACTCGGAATCTCCCCCACAGGCGGGTCCTTTTGAAACTCTCCCGTGCAGGCTCGGACACCGTCGTAGCGCGCACCCTCGCAGATCACGTGGTCCGCGACTACGGCGGCCATCTTGTAATAGGTAAAAATGTCGTGTCAGTACTAAGATCACACATAGACACGAACTGTGTGAAAATGTGCCGTTTTACAATCTCATCCTTTTATAGCCATTTTATTATGCCCACATATTTACAACTTAATTATTTAAAAATGAAACAAAGACCAGGCCTATCTATTTGTTTTTCGTTTTGTATCTATGGGAACCAGGCATTTAATGTGAAAAGAGCGATAGGAACTCCCATATAGTTGACAAAATTCAGTGGGAGAATTTTAATTTAGAAGAAATGTTTGAAGATTATGACTAAATCCAAGGGTTTCATTCCATCCTACCAGCCTGACCCACAAGATCAGCCAGTGGTGCCCAACCGGGCAGTCAGTCATACAACACAGGAAAAGACAAGCTTTCTGTGTCCACTCATATTACCCCTCAAGAAAGATGTAAGAGGTTGGCACGGAGGGAGTAGGGGGCCAAGCCAGGTATTATGCAAATGACCTACGACGAATACCAAAAGGATTGACATCATCCATGGCTAATAACAGTACAGATACTATTCTTTAAATAGCTATGTACGTGCTGGGACCTTATTCCACTCAATCACATCATTCAATCCAGTCTTGTCTGTTTTCTACTGATATATCCATTGTGCCTCCTTGGAGGTCAATCTGTTTTCAATATACAACGGGTCACCACATACTTTCTCCAGAACCACCCATCTGATGGCCCTGACGTCATATTTCTGTTCGCGGCAATGCACTACCAGCCGTGTAGTCAATTTACTGGCTTTGATAGTGCTGAGATGTTCCTGTATGTGGATTTTAATCTTACGTGTAGTAAGACCGATGTAATAGAGCCCACTGGGTCATGTCAGTTGATAAATAACATTGGCCGTATTACAATTGGTGAATTTGTTCAAATGCCACGTTCTTCCGTCCACCAATTGTATACTACTACTCACCCGCTCGGTCAAGTCACACACCGAGCAACCACCACACGGCCCTACAAGAATATCCGAGTTGTTCGACACTTGTCTGGGGCGAGTGTGCACCAATTGGTCCCGCAAATTCTGGGATCTTTTGAAAGCGAACCTGGGAGCTGGCATCTTAAAACAGTTTGTGCTCAAAAGATGCCAGTGTCTCTTGATGATTTGGCGAATTTTCGTAGATGGGGTCAAAAGTGGTGACCACCGGAAGGCACTCTCCTTTCTCTTTTTTGTTCCTTTCCAGTAGCACAGATCTAGGTGTATTCAATGCCCTCTTCTGGGAATTTCTCAAAATCTTCTTAGGGTATGCACGGCCTTCAAGTTTCTCTGTAAGCTCAGTGGCTTGTTCCACAAATGTTTTGGTTGTGCTACAATTCCTCCGGTACCGGAGAAATTGGCCCACTGGCAGATTGCCCCAAATGGCACGTGGATGGAAAGACCTATAGTGAAGAAGAGAGTTCTTATCCGTCGGTTTTTGGTGGACATTAGTGCATAACCGTTTCTCCACTGCAACAATGTCGAAATCCAGATATGTTGCTGCATCCCTACTAACCTTCCAGGTGAATATAAGGCATTCATCCAGACCATTCAGCCAAGTCAAAAAATTCTGATGCAAAGCCTATCATCTATAAATCTCTTCCAGAGACAGATGTTATTCTGGAACAGGTTATATGTATGATGTATATATTGTGCCTCAAACTGGCCCACATAAATGCAGGCCAGACTGGGGGCAAAAGTAGCCCCCATTGAAGTCCCAGATACCTGGAGATATACACTTAAAGAAATTGTGGGTGGGGGCTATCTCGACACACTGGAGTACAAATGATTGGGGTGTGTCATAAAACCACTCACATACCGACAGGGCTCGCGCTGCTGCCAGCGTGGCTTCCTGGGGTATGCTTGTGTATAACGATTCGATGTCAATCGTTACCAAGAATTGATGACTAGGATCATATTCCAGAGTTTCTAGGATATTCAAAATATCAGTGGTATCCTGCAAATAGGAAGGTTGATTAACCACACACTCCCTGAGGAATAAGTCAGAGAACTGCGACAACGGCTCCAACACGGACTGGATCCCCGAAACAATCGGGCGACCTGGTGGGGGCCATTGCACTTTATGAATCTTAGGCAGTATGTAGAATGTCGGGGTTCTCGGTTTGGTATTAATAAAAAAATCAATTTCCTTAGAGGGGATCCATTTTTAGGTCTCAGCCTTCCATGGCTGCGCTTGTACAGTCTCGCTGGTGAGACTTAATGAGATAGAGAGAACATCACTAGCAAGGTTAAGCCCCGCGCCTCTTCACCATTGGCTGGCCTCCTAAACAGTGGCCAGCCATTGAAGAAGAGGTCCTAGTGACGATCTTCTTTCTCTTTAAGCCCCGTCCTTTTCAGATTGGGCTCCTTGACTTACTGCTGAAGTAAAAGGTTTCTTATCTTCTTTAAGGGTCCAGATGGCCCCATAAAGAAGATAAGGAACCTTTTACCCGAGCAGGAAGTCCGGGCGCCCAGTCTGAAAAGGACGGGGCTTAGAGACAATTGGCGAGCGCTTGTTTTAATTTAATTTCGTGGCCGCCAATGCTTGTTAGTGATCCGACCCCCAATACCTAGGTTTTGTCAGCCTCCAATATGGCCTCCTCCCAAGAAAACTCCTGTGGGTTGAATTTGTGAGGCTTAGGAGGGCCAAAGTTCTTGCCTTTGCATGTGTTCACGGTTGCACAAGTAAAATGTTATCACAAGTCAACTGCACCAGATCAGACCAAACTGGACTGAAGCAGCACATTTTCCCGGGCTCGTCTAGGCTCTCTCTCTACCCAACCCATACTGCAGCGGCCCCCTCCCCTTTCTTTCCAAATGAACCATCCCCTTCGTGGCCAATTGGGGCTTGACAGCTTAGGCACACCCTTTTCCCAATCCTAGACAAACATTTCCCCCACCCCTCTTTCACACACCGCTTCTCTCACCTCCCTGCCAGCGCCGGTCTCACCAAGGCTAGATATGATCTCTGAAGCCCCTCCCCGTCCCACCGTGACCCCGCCTCCCCTTCACGAAGGTCACTCTCTCAAACGCTGTTTCCTCGGCTTCAGTGCCATCAACTGCTACAGCGGTAAGTCCAAGAATCTTTTTAGCTTAAAATAGCAGGCGCGAGTCTGCAGAGAACAATCACAGAAACACTAACAGACCCAGTCACACCCTCACATACCCTCTCACCCCCACACACCCTCATCCTCAAACCTCACACCTCACACCTTCTCACCCTCACCCTCTCACCCCCTCACCATCACACCCCCTCACACCCCCTCTCACCCTCACACACCCTCACCCTCACACCATCACCCTCACACCCCTCACCATCATACCCTCACCCTCACCCTCACACCCCCTCGCCCTCAAACCCCCTCACCCTTACTCACCCTCACCCCCCTTACCCTCTCACCCTCACACTCCCTCACCCTCACACACCCTCACACCCCCTCACACCCTCACACACCCTCACACTGCCTCACCCTCACACCCCATCACCCTCACACCTCCTCACCCTCACACCCCCCCTACCCTCACACCCCCTCACCCCCACACCCCCTCACCCTCACACACCCTCACCTTCTAACCCTCACCCTCTCACCCTCACACCCCATCACCCCCTCAACCTCACCCCCTCACCCTCACCCACCCTCACACCCCCTCACTCTCACACACCCTCACCCTCACACCCCTCACCCTCACCCACCCTCACACCCTCTCACCCTCACCCTCCCTCACTCTCACACCCCCTCACCCTCACACCCCCTCACCTTCACAACCCCTCACCCTCACACACGCTCACACATCCTCACTCACCCTCACACCATCACACCCCTAACCCTCACAGCCCTCTCACCCTCACCCTCACACACCCTCTCACCCCCACTCACTCTCACTCACCCTCTCACCCTCACTCACTCTCTCACCCTCACACCCCCTCACCCTCACACCCCCTCACCATCAAATCCCTTCACCCTCACCACCCTCAAACTCCCTCACACCCTCACCCTCCCTCACCCTCACCCCCTCAAACCCCCTCACCCTGACACCCCCACCCTCGCTCACCCTCACCCCCTCACCCTCACACCCCCTCACACCCCTCACCCTCACACACCCTCTCACCGCCACACCCCCTCACCCCCACCCTCACACCCTCACCCTCACCCTCACACACACTCAGACATACACCCTCACCCTCACACACACTCCCCATCACCCTCAGACACTCCCTCGCCCTCACCCTCAGACCCCCTCACACTCCCTCACCCTCACACCCTTTCCCTCACACCCCTCATCCTCACACACCCTAACTCACCCTCACACCCTCTCACCCTCACACACCCTCACTCACCCTCACACCCCTCACCCTCACACCCCCTCACACCCCCTGACCCTCACAACCCTCTCACCCTCACTCACCCTCACACCCTCACCCTTCCCTCACACACCCTCTCTCCCCCTCTCACCCTCATCCACCCTCACAACCCTCACCCTCACACACCCACACCGTCACACCCCCTCACACACCCTCACAACCCTCTCACCCTCACACACCCTCACTCACCCTCACCCTCACACACCCTCACCCTCACACCCCCTCATCCTCACAACCCTCTCACCCTCAGACGCCCTTACTCACCCCCACACACCCTCTCACCCTCACACACCCTCACTCACCCCCCTCACCCTCACCCCCACCCCCCTACCCTCACCCTCACACCCCCACCCTCACACCCCTTCACTCACACCCCCCCACCCTCACACACCCGCACACACACACACACACTCTCACGCTCACACACCCTCACACCCACTCACCCTCACACCCCCTCACCCTCACACACACCCTCACCCTCACACCCCCTCCCCCTCACCCCCTCCCCCTCACCCCATCAGCCTCACCCCTCACTCTCACACCCCCTCCCCCTCACCCTCACACCCCCTTACCCTCACACCCCCTCACCCTTACACACCCCCACCCTCACACACCCTCACCCTCACATCCTCACCCTCACACTCCCTCACCCTCCCTCACTCTCACACCCCCTCACCCTCACACCCCCTCACCTTCACAACCCCTCACCCTCACACACGCTCACACATCCTCACTCACCCTCACACCATCACACCCCTAACCCTCACAGCCCTCTCACCCTCACCCTCACACACCCTCTCACCCCCACTCACTCTCACTCACCCTCTCACCCTCACTCACTCTCTCACCCTCACACCCCCTCACCCTCACACCCCCTCACCATAAAATCCCTTCACCCTCACCACCCTCAAACTCCCTCACACCCTCACCCTCCCTCACCCTCACCCCCTCAAACCCCCTCACCCTGACACCCCCACCCTCGCTCACCCTCACCCCCTCACCCTCACACCCCCTCACACCCCTCACCCTCACACACCCTCTCACCGCCACACCCCCTCACCCTCACACCCCTCACCTTCACACACCCTCATCCTCACACCCTCACACACCCTCTCACCCTCACACTCTCACTCACCCTCGCACACCCTCTCACCCTCACAAACCCTCTCACACCCTCACTCACCCTCTCACCCACCCTCGCACACCCTCTCACCCTCACACAACCTCACTCACCCTCACATGCCCTCTCACCCTCACACCCCCTCCCCCTCTCCCCCTCACCCTCTCCCGTCTCACCCTCACACCCCCACACCCTCACACCACCTCACCCTCACACCCCCTCACACACACACCCTCACCCTCACACGCACTCCCCATCACCCTCACACACTCCCTCACCCTCACACCCCTTCACCCCCTCACACCCCCTCACCCACACAACCCCTCACCCTCACCCCCCTCACCCTCACATCCCCTCACCCTCACATCCCCTCACCTTCACAACCCCTCACCCTCACAAATGCTCACACATCCTCACTCACCCTCATACCCTCACACCCCTAACCCTCACAGCCCCCTCACCCTCACACACCCTCACCCTCACCCCCTCACCCTCACTCACCCTCACACCCCCTCACCCTCACACCCCCTCACCTTCACTCACCCCCACCCCCCCTTACCCTCTCACCCTCACACTCCCTCACCCTCACACCCCCTCACCCTCACACCCCCTCACACCCCCTCACACCCTCACACACCCTCACACTGCCTCACCCTCCCTCACACCCCCTCACCCTCACACACCCCCTACACTCACACCCCCTCACCCTCACCTCACACCCTCTCACCCTCACACTCCCTCACCCTCACACCCCCTCACCCTCACACCCTCACACCCCTCACCTTCACACCCCCTCACCCTCACATCCCCTCACCTTCACAACCCCTCATCCTCACACACGCTCACACATCCTCACTCACCCTCATACCCTCACGCCCCTAACCCTCACAGCCCTCTCACCCTCACACACCCTCACTCATCCTTATACCCTCACCCTCCCTCTCACCCTCACCCTCACACACCCTCTCACCCCCACTCACTCTCACTCACCCTCACACACCCTCACTCACCCTCTCAGCCTCACACACCCTCTCACCCTCACACCCCCTCACCCTGACACCCCCTCACCCTCACACCCCCTCACCATCAAATCCCTTCACCCTCACCACCCTCAAACTCCCTCACACACTCACCCCCTCACCCTCATACCCTCAAACCCCCTCACCCTGACGCCCCCCACCCTCACCCTCACAGCCCCTCACCCTCACACCCCCTCACACCGCCACACCCCCTCACCCTCACATCCCTCATCCTCACCCACCCTCACCCACCCTCACACCCCCTCTCACCCTCACACTCTCTCACCCTCACATTCTAACTCACCCTTGCACACCCTCTCACCCTCACACACCCTCTCACACCGTCACTCACCCTCTCACCCACCCTCGCACACCCTCTCACCCTCACACACCCTCACTCACCCTCACACGCCCTCTCACCCTCACACACCCTCACTCACCCCCCCTCACCCCCTAACGCACCCCCCCTCACCCTCTCCCGCCTCCCCCTCTCCCCCCTCACCCTCACACCCCCACACCCTCACACCCCCTCACCCCCACACCCCCTCACCATTACACCCCCACCCTCACACCCTCACCCTCACACACACTCAGACATACACCCTCACCCTCACACACACTCCCCATCACCCTCAGACACTCCCTCGCCCTCACCCTCAGACCCCCTCACACCCCCTCACCCTCACACCCTTTCCCTCACACCCCTCATCCTCACACACCCTAACTCACCCTCACACCCTCTCACCCTCACACACCCTCACTCACCCTCACACCCCTCACCCTCACACCCCCTCACACCCCCTGACCCTCACAACCCTCTCACCCTCACTCACCCTCACACCCTCACCCTTCCCTCACACACCCTCTCTCCCCCTCTCACCCTCATCCACCCTCACAACCCTCACCCTCACACACCCACACCGTCACACCCCCTCACACACCCTCACAACCCTCTCACCCTCACACACCCTCACTCACCCTCACCCTCACACACCCTCACCCTCACACCCCCTCATCCTCACAACCCTCTCACCCTCAGACGCCCTTACTCACCCCCACACACCCTCTCACCCTCACACACCCTCACTCACCCCCCTCACCCTCACCCCCACCCCCCTACCCTCACCCTCACACCCCCACCCTCACACCCCTTCACTCACACACCCCCACCCTCACACACCCGCACACACACACACACACACTCTCACGCTCACACACCCTCACACCCACTCACCCTCACACCCCCTCACCCTCACACACACCCTCACACCCCCTCCCCCTCACCCCCTCCCCCTCACCCCATCAGCCTCACCCCTCACTCTCACACCCCCTCCCCCTCACCCTCACACCCCCTTACCCTCACACCCCCTCACCCTTACACACCCCCACCCTCACACACCCTTACCCTCACATCCTCACCCTCACACTCCCTCACCCTCACACCCCCTCACCCTCACACATCTTCACCCCCTCACCCTCACACATCCTCACCCTCACACACCCTTAAACCCTCTCACCCTCACTCAGACCCTTACCCTCACACCCCCTCACCCTCACACAACATCGCTCACCCTCACAAACTCTCACCCTCACACACACTCACTCACCCTCACACCCTCACACCCCCTCACCCTCACCATCTCACACCCTCACTCACCCTCACTCACCCTCCCCCTCCCTCTCCCCCTCCCCCTCACACACCCTGTCACCCCCTCTACCCCTCACCCACCCTCACACCCTCACCCTCACACCCTCACCCTCACACTCCCTGACCCTCTCACCCCCTCACCCTCACCCTCACACCCCTCACCCTCAAACCCCCTCACCCTCGCAACCCCTCACCCTCACACCCCCTCACCCTCACACACCCTCTCACCCTCACCCACCCTCACACACCCTCTCACACCCTCACTCACCCTCTCACCCTCACACACCCTCAACCTCACACACCCTCTCACCCTCACACACCCTCACTGTTAGAAAGGCTATCCCAGGGAAGGCCAGAATATGTGCCTAACCACCCTGTGACCCACCTCTCCTAGGAATGCTGCCGAGCACTGGCGGGAGACCCCTCGGGGAGAGGATCTCGAATATAGGATCGCATGCGCTAAGCTAGCACCACTCGACAAAGGGACACCACACCGTAGGCTTCAAGAGAACGTATTCTTTATCTCTCAGGCAAAATGGATCTTTATGATCTGCAGATTTCTTATATACAAGTAAAGCAAGGGTTCAAAGAGTCTCGGTAGGGATTAGGGTAGCGGGACAGTCTTAATGTTCAAGTTCGTTGCGGGTACGTATCCGGCGCACAGCTCTCAATCCTCGATCTGGGGGATACGAGTAGATCTTGGGTCCAGCCGGACCAGGATAGTTTCTGAGCCGCGATCGAATCAGCAGGGCTCGAGCAAGGATAAGGCAGTTCTTACGGTCTTTAGGGAGGGGCGATTGAATCAGCAGGGCTCAGGGGTTCTCAAGGTTGCAAGGGAGCCGCGACCACGTCTGCAGGGCTCAGATTGATTCGGGCAGAAGTCATTCTCTGCCGGGTAGGAGCCGTGACGATGTCAGCAGGGCTCAGATGGTTTCGGGCAGAAGTCCTTCTCTGCCGGGTAGGAGCCGCAACGATGTCAGCAGGGCTCAGGTGGATTTGGGCAGAAGTCCTTCTCTGCCGGGTAGGAGCCGCGACGATGTCAGCAGGGCTCAGATGGATTCGGGCAGAAGTCCTTCTCTGCCGGGTAGGAGCCGCGACGATGTCAGTAGGGCTCTCGTAGTTCCAGGATACAACTCCCTTGATCGTCCAGAGCGACCCTTGATATAGGGCTGCTCCTCTTTGATGTCCGGAGTCCTCGCAGGCGGAGGTCTTAGCGCCTAGGGGCCGTTTGTTGGGGGTTCCTCCTAGGCGGCCCCTTTCATCCTTTCAAGTTGGGTCTGGAGGGATTCCAGACACGCCGCAGGCCTGGAGCCAGCCCTCAGGGAGGCCGGATGGGCGGTCCAAACTCATCTCTCGAGGGGAGGTGGGAGGTGTGATCGCACTACTCCTCCCTCTCTCACTCACAGGGAGCGCTCTACCCCCCAGCCGGGTATGGCGCGTCTAGGGCCGAGGTCGTGCTGGGGCCGGGGGCGGCCATCTTAGGTGCAGTGTAATGGGCACTGGTCCTCGGGTATCAGGAAGATGGAGGGGGAAGGACAGGGAAGCCCAGTATTGTGGATGTGGGACATGGAGGGAATGGTCGGGTGAATCAGGGCCCTGGGGAGGTGCACGGGTCAGGGGGGGAGTCATTACGGGTCAGGGAGGACCACGCCACGAGGCCGGGTCCAACACGCGTCCTCCCCAGCTGAAAGTCGGGGAGAACTACCCATCCTCTTGGGGGTTCTCTTCGCTGAGGCGGAAGAATCTGGAGAGGCCGTCAGCATTGGCGTGGTCAGTACCAGGGCACTGTTCTACTGTGAAGTCCATCCCCTGGAGGGAGATTGACCATCGTAGCAGTTTGGGGTTCTCTCCTCTCATCTGCATGAGCCACCATAAGGGTCGATAATCTGTTTGCACTCGGAAGTGGGTTCCGAACAGGTAGGGTCGGAGTTTCTTGAGAGCCCAGACTACGGCGAACGCTTCTCGTTCGATGGTGCTCCATCTCTGTTCTCGGGGCAGTAACCTTCTACTAATGAATGCTACGGGCTGATCTATGCCTTTCTCATTGAGCTGGGACAATACGGCCCCAATGCCATGCTCGGACGCGTCAGTTTGGACTACAAACTCCTTTGAGTAGTCGGGGGCTTGAAGTACAGGGGCAGTACACATGGCGGCCTTTAGGGTGTCGAACGCCTCTTGGCAGGAGGGGGTCCATCGCACCCTTTTGGGCTGGTTCTTGGAGGTTAATTCTGTGAGGGGGCCCAATAGGCTGCCATAGCTCTTTATGAACCTCCGGTAGTAGCCGGTGAGGCCCAGGAAAGCTCGGACTTCGGTTTGTGTGGTGGGCGGTTCCCAGGCTAAGATGGCCTCGATCTTAGGCTGGAGAGGGGCGACCTGCCCGCTTTCGACCTAGTGCCCTAGGTAGACCACTGACCCCTGCCCAATCTGGCACTTGCTAGCCTTCACTGTCAAGCCGGCCTGGCGCAGGGCCAGTAACACCCTCCGGAGGTGCCGGAGGTGCTCGCTCCATTGTGAACTGAACACCGCAATATCGTCCAGATATGCGGCGCTGAACTCTTCGAGCCCGGGCAGGACTCGGTTTACCAGTCTTTGAAAGGTGGCCGGGGCATTTTTCATACCGAACGGCATTACTCGGAAGCGATAGTGCCCGTCCGGGGTGGAGAAGGCGGACCGCTCCTTGGCTCCCTCTGTGAGCGCAATTTGCCAGTAGCCGCAGGTCAGGTCGAAGGTACTCAGGTAGTGAGCAGACCCCAGGCGGTCGATGAGCTCACCTGCGCGGGGAATCGGGTGGGCGTTTGCTCGGGTGACTGCGTTGAGCCCCCGGTAGTCCACGCAGAACCTTAGTTCGGGGGCGACACCAGGGGCCGCGGCTTTTGGGACCAGTACCACCGGGCTGGCCCAGGGACTGTCGGATGGTTCGACCACCCCCAGGGTGAGCATCTTTGAGACTTCGGCCTGGATGCAGGTCCGGACTCGGTCGGGTACGCGGTAGGCTCTGTGTCGCACCGGCGGGCTGTCTCCGGTGTCCACGTCGTGGACACACCAGTCGGTTATCTTGGGGATCAGAGAGAATAAATCCGAGAACTGCCCCAAGAGCTGGCGGCAGTCTTCACGTTGCTGGGGAGTGAGGGAGGGAGAGAGGCTCACTCCTTCTACGGAGCCATCTTTCTCCTTGGCACACAGGAGGTCAGGGAGAGGCTCCGGTTCCTCTTCCGCTCTGTCGTCGGTGGCCAGGAGCAAGCTCAACTCCGTCCGCACGAAGTGAGGCTTGAGGCGGTTCACGTGGAGGACCCGAAGGGGGTTCCGAGGGGATTGGACGTCCACCAAGTAGGTCACTTGGCTCTTCCGCTCCACGACCATGAACGGCCCGGTCCATTTATCTTGGAGGGCACAAGGTTTCACCGGGGACATCACCCAGACCTGCGGGCCCGGTTGAAACTCGACCAGAGTGGCATTCTGGTCATACCAGTGCTTCATCTCCTCCTGGCTCGCCTCGAGGTTGGCCTTGGCCAGTGCTCGGAACTTCGGAGTCTGGTTTCGGAGGGTTAGGATGTACCTAAACACATCTGGGGGTGGGTCTCGGGGTGCCGTCTCCCACCCCTCCTTGACCAGGCTGAGGGGCCCCCGGACGGGGTGCCCGTAAAGCAACTCAAACTGGCTGAACCCCAGGGATTTTTGGGGGACTTCCCGGTAGGCGAACAGGAGGCAGGGGAGGAGGACGTCCCACTTACGCCGGAGGGGCTCGTCTAGACCCATGATCATCCCCTTCAAAGTTCGGTTAAACCGTTCGACTAGGCCATTTCCTTGGGGATGATACGGGGTGGTGAAATTGTAGGACACTCCACATTGCTGCCACAGGGACATCATGTATTTTGAGATGAAATTCGTGCCGCGGTCGCTCACGACCTCGCGGGGAAAACCGACTCGGGAAAAGATCCCCATCAACGTTCGGCCCACCACGGGGACCGTTACTGTGCGGAGGGGAATGGCCTCGGGGTATCGTGTGGCATGGTCCACTAGGACTAAGATGAATCGGTGACCTTGGGAGGTACTGGGGTCTAGGGGCCCCACAATGTCGATCCCGACCCGCTCGAAGGGGGTACTGACGACGGGGAAGGGCTGGAGGGGAGCCTTGCGCGTTCCTCCACTCTTCCCACTAGCCTGGCACGTGGGACAGGACTTGAGGTGGGCCTCTACGTTCGCTCGCATCTTGGGCCAATAAAAGTGCATAACTAGGCGGTGGTAGGTCTTGTTCTGGCCCAAGTGTCCCGCCAGGGGTACATCGTGGGTCAGGCCCAGGAGGAAGTCTCAGAAGCGTAGGGGTACCACCAGCACCCGGGCTGACCCTAGCTCGGCAGACTTCTGCTCACTGTACAGGAGGTCATTCTCCCAATAGATTAAGTGGGTTCCAGACTGGCCGCCCGCAGCTTGGGCTTCGGCCTGTTGCCGGGGTCCGACCAGGGAAGGGCAGGCGGCTTGCTCCCGGCAGAACTCCTCTCGGGAGGGGCCCCCCTCGTGACGCCATTGTGCCAACTCGGGCAGATCACCTAGCTCAGGGATTTGTGCGGGATCGGGATGCAAGGGTTCGTCGTCGGCGACGGGCTCTCCTCCTGGGGAGAGGCCGCTGGGTTCGGTTCGGTCGTCCCTGTCTTCATCTACGGGGGTGTGGCTGGGAGGCTCGGCTTCGACTTCCCCGAGGGGGGCAGTCGGGCAGACATGGATCGCGTGGTGGCGCACACCCATTCGGGTAGGCCCATCATGCCCAGGTGGGTCTTGCGCTCAACTTGTCTCCACGGGGAACTTTCTAGGTCGTTGCCCAGGAGACATTTCACAGGTTGCGAGGTTCGGACAGCTACGCATAACTTGCCTATCACTCCCCCCCATTCGAGCGGTACCAAGGCCATTTTGCACAAGCTCTCTGTATTGTCGGCGGAGAGTACGGGGCACAAGACATTCGGGATGATTTGGTCCTCTTTGACCAGATGACTGAGGACACCTGTGATGCTCGCCCCGGTGTCACGAAGGGCCTCCACTCGGTGGCCATTAACCGTCACTAGCTGCCGGTATTTTTTGGTGTTATCGGGCAGGGGGGCTCTGGGAATCATCTCTCGGTCTCCTAGGGAGACTAGGGCCATGGCAGCAGGTTCCCACTCTCCGGTGTCCTCCATCTCCTCCCCTAGGGCTACGTTGGCCATCTGTCGGGCTGGAGGAGCTGTCGTGGGGGGTCGCTGGGCCATGGGACACTGGGGGTCACTGGCGTAGTGCTCGGGCTGTTGGCAACGAAAACATGTGATGGTGACCCGGTGCCCGTGTCTACCTGGGGGACCGGAACTGGCTGGCGGGGGTGCTGGAAAGTTTGGGGGTTGGCTTCTGGGGGGGCTACGCTGGGGACCTGACTGGGACTCCCTCGGTCTTCCTTGGTCCCCCCCCTCTCTGGCGGGGAGATCCCTGACTGTTTCGGGGGTAGTCTCCTATGGGGCCCCGGGGGACCCGGGTGTTCACCCAGCGATCTGCTTCGACGGCCAGCTTCCTCGGATCTGCGAGCTTGCTGTCAAGCAGATGCTGGCGGAGTTCTACAAAACAGTTTGAGGACAAGTGTTCCCATGCAATGAGGTCGGTTAGTTCTTCAAAGGTGGTAACTTTGCTGCCCTTGATCCACCCTTCTAATGCTCGACTGTAAAAGTTCACGTACTCCACCCACGTGGTGCCAGGGATCTTCTTGCAGTCTCGGAACCGCTGGCGATACATCTCGGGGGTGAGTCCATATCTCGTTAGGAGGGCCTCTTTCATGTGGCTGTAGGAGGTCTGCACTGAGGAGGGCAGGTCGAGCAGGGTGTCTCTCCCCTCGCTCAAGAATCGACCCCACAACCCAGCTCCCCAATCCTTCTGTGGAACTCGGTGGGAGGTCATGGCGACTTCGTAGGCCTTGAACCACTGCTGGATATCGTCATTTTTATAGTATTCTTTCACCACAACCTTGGGGATGTGAACTTTTGGCTCTACCGGGGGATCGGTTTCTCGGTTCCCCGGGGGTCGGCCTTCTTCGCTTCGGGCCTTCAGTTCGATCTCCTTCAAGCCGCGCTCATGCTCCAGCTGAAGTCTCTTGCCTTCATGCTCTCGTTGGAGTTTCTTCTCTTCCAACTCCCCTTGTACTCGTAGCTGTTCCACCGCCAGCTTCTTCTCTGCTAATTGTAGCTCGCCCTCGATCTTTAGTTTGGCCATTTCAAGTTCGTGATTGCGGCTTCTCTCTCTGTCCGCTAGCTCCTCCGGGGAGAGGCCCACCTCTGGTGCGTTGCTTCGTACCTGGGCGCTGCTGCTTCCCCTTTGGATGAGTTCGGGTTCGGCCGGCTGCTCCGCTTCTCCTCCGGATTGGGAAAGGGTCGCTCCGGACTCCACCGAGGCTTGTAGGGCTTTTTGCATATCTTCCTTCGTATTTAGGCCTGTGGTAGCGATTTTCCGTTCTTTGCAAAATTCTTTCAATTCTTTGTGTGTGTACTCTTCCAGTCGTTCCGCACGGAACGTAGTACTCGTGTCGGTTTCAGTAGGACTCTTGGTGTTTCCTTCTGTCATCTTTGTTCGGTAGTGCGTCAGCCGCTTACTGTACGATCTCTAGATTGTGGGCTCGGATCCCGTCGCTTGCCACCAATGTTAGAAAGGCTATCCCAGGGAAGGCCAGAATATGTGCCTAACCACCTTGTGACCCACCTCTCCTAGGAACGCTGCCGAGCACTGGCGGGAGACCCCTCGGGGAGAGGATCTCAAATCTAGGATCGCATGCGCTAAGCTAGCACCACTCGACAAAGGGACACCACACCGTAGGCTTCAAGAGAACGTATTCTTTATCTCTCAGGCAAAATGGATCTTTATGATCTGCAGATTTCTTATATACAAGCAAAGCAAGGGTTCAAAGAGTCTCGGTAGGGATTAGGGTAGCGGGACAGTCTTAATGTTCAAGTTCGTTGCGGGTGCGTATCCGGCGCACAGCTCTCAATCCTCGAGCTGGGGGATACGAGTAGATCTTGGGTCCAGCCGGACCAGAATAGTTTCTGAGCCGCGATCTAATCAGCAGGGCTCGAGCAAGGATAAGGCAGTTCTTACGGTCTTTAGGGAGCCGCAATCGAATCAGCAGGGCTCAGGGGTTCTCAAGGTTGCAAGGGAGCCGCGACCACGTCTGCAGGGCTCAGATGGATTCGGGCAGAAGTCCTTCTCTGCCGGGTAGGAGCCGCGACGATGTCAGCAGGGCTCAGATGGTTTCGGGCAGAAGTCCTTCTCTGCCGGGTAGGAGCCGCGACGATGTCAGCAGGGCTCAGATGGATTTGGGCAGAGGTCCTTCTCTGCCGGGTAGGAGCCGCGACGATGTCAGCAGGGCTCAGATGGATTCGGGCAGAAGTCCTTCTCTGCCGGGTAGGAGCCGCGACGATGTCAGCAGGGCTCTCGTAGCTCCAGGATACAACTCCCTTGATAGTCCCAGAGTGACCCTTGATATAGGGCTGCTCATTTTTGATGTCCGGAGTCCTCGCAGGTGGAGGTCTTAGCGCCTAGGGGCCGTTTGTTGGGGGTTCCTCCTAGGCGGCCCCTTTCATCCTTTCAAGTTGGGTCTGGAGGGATTCCAGACACGCCGCAGGCCTGGGCGGTCGAAACTCATTTTGTGGTTCTGAAAATCTGGACCCTATTGTTATCCCAATATCGAGGTCCAATACCCGTGTCACAAAATATCAACGTACCATGATGAATTTAGTGTCCGTGAACCGATAATGATTAGGACATCATTCCTATGTATTTGCGTGACAATCGAGGGTAGCCAACTCCCCTAAATCGTGGTTTCCGTCCCAATCCCTTAGACTCCATTTTGTGAACGGCATCCATCTTACGTCTTGCCCTCATGTTAAGTCAATTAAAGGTCGAGCTTGATCCAAAAGGACACGTCCACCTTCCCTGACTTCCCCCTGACCTGTCCAAACTGACTCCATTGCCTTAAGCCAAACCTGTTTGGGCGGCTCCCCGCCCAGTGGCCGAATACGATACTATCGACACATAACATTCCACAAACCATTCACCCCATACAGAACATGCTTTCTACAAACATGCACCTGTCCATACTTCTTCTTTTTGGCCAGTTTTATGACTGGGTGGTACCTGCCTTTATTGGTGTTTCATCGATATCTGATGGGAGTCCCGGATCTTGCTGGGTAATCTGTCACGAACTGGACATCTAAAATGTGGGTTTGCTTACGTGACGCCGCACTTTGTATTATTACAGAAATATGTTTACAGCCATATCATAAACTCAAGAATTCTCGCTTGAAGCCATTATTTCTGTATAAAAGGAGAAGACTGGTTCTGTAAAAACGAACACGTACAGTCTCCTGAGAATACATGACCCGTGTTTGTCATGCTTCTAGGACACGTATTACTTGGTAGCTACCAATAAAACTTGATCTCTGACTGCGACTAGAAGACTCATTGTTTCTGTGGTCCGGAACAAGGGAGAACTCAGAGGTCATCGGGTGTTATCCCCTGGCACCACCGGGTTCCTAAAAACCCGGCACCTCAATTGGCGCCCAACTCGGGGCGATATCAAGCGGCGACGGTCCAAGCCAGATGTTCGTGAGGAGCTTCGTGTGAAAATTCCGGAGGACGGCCAGCCACTTCAGCGACCCCTGTATGTCGACGTGGTTCCGAAGGTCTTTGCTGCGAGGTTCCCCGCGTCCCGACGGCTACGAAGGACTGCTGCCCTGACTATCGCCTTGTTTTGGACCCAGTGATCCTTGGTAGAGCGAAACGATAGACGAGTCTTCTAGCGACGTCACCGATCTTCAAATACTTCAGTTAAGTATAAGTGGAGCGTCTCCCAGTCCTCAGTTTGTCCTTAGTTTTTGGTATCCTGGAGATACGACTTGATTTGGCACTTGCAAGCCCCAAAGCCGAAGGACTCGTGTTTTCACGAGAAATATCATAATAGATAAACCTTTGAAGTTTGAAGCTAGACTAGTGAGCGAAGATGCCTGGTTTTAGCAGACTTGGAAACTTGTTTTGTCTTGGTTATAATAGGGACTCCCGATTAGAGGATTCGTGTCCGGTTCCTCCAATTGGAACTCCAACGTATGAGCTCTATGTAAAACATGGCGTAGGTCCTATCACATATAATGAAGTGTGGATAAAATACACCCGTAAAGATGGTGTTTTAAAATGGCCCCAATATGGTAGTTTCGACTCAGAAATTCTAGATAACCTAGAGGTCAAACTGTTCAAAAAGAAAGCCCGACCGGCGATGTTTGACTCTTTCCGCTTATGGCGTAAAGAGGCCAAACAAAAGGCAATTAAACTAGAAAAGAAGAATAAGAGGGAAAGGGGTATTTCAGTAATACAAGCCGCGATAAAATTTAAAGACAACGAAGAGGATCGAATAAGTGAGCAGTTGCACAGGCAACGTAAAATGGCAATAGATAAATGCTATCCTGTTTTACCATCTCTTCAGCAAGAGACAGTAAAAGAGCGTGAGAAAGATCCATTAATGGCGCATTTGCTGAGTTCGCCACCACCCTATGCGCAAAATGCCACAGCACCTCCGCAACCTTTAGTTGCACCTCTGGTAGCTGTTATACCAGCTCCTCTACAGCACTCACCAGCTACTCTTCAGCTGGCTTCTATTTCTCTAGTGCAGCCTTCTCAAGGCTCACCAGTCACATCTACTTCTCCTACTGTTCCTTCTACAACTTCGCCTAGCGCACCTTCTATTTCTTCCGATACTAGTTCTGCGAACGCTTCTGTTTCTGCTTTGCGTGACTCTGTTCTGACACCAGTTATTCCTCCACTTTCACCTTCCGTCTGGCATAAAACGGCCAGCATTATTACTAACATTCCTTCACCACTTTTTCGGTCGCCTAAAACGACCCCTAATACGGGACTAAGACAGTTACAAAGCCAAATGCCTGATTATCGAGAGAGGGAATGCCTGAATAAGTTAGCACGGAATTGGGCTCTGGATACAGCCAGATATGATGTAGAGTCCGTCATGAACGTTTTCCGTCAATGGGATGAACCGACGCAAAGATATGTTTTTGAACAGATGTGTGTTTTTCTGTGTGAGGATTTGGAAGATAATGGTCAAGAGAGCAACTCTCGAGAGTTGTGTAGTATACGATTTAAATTCGGGGAAGGCATGATTGTAGGTCCCGATGTCGACAAAGCAGTTGAGGTATTATTATCATATCGAAGCACAGGTGGTAACTCTGGGTCATCGTCTGAATGTGGTACGTCTAGTAGGAAAAGAGCGAGACAGTACCCCATGAGAGAGATTCCTCCTGTTTGGAGGGAAGGTGATGCGAATGCTAATCCACCAATTCTGCCCCATTTCCAGCGTGTATGGGTACATGTCCCATGGAAAAGATCGGAAGTATTAGCACTCAAACAGTCACTACCTGACCCTCGTAAGAACCCAACTGGGTATTATAAGGAGTTATCGCAAACTGCAAGCTCATGTATAATGAATTTAGCAGATGTAGACATGTTATTTGGGAACGTTGTTCCACATCCTTTATGGAGCAAGATACGTCATACGGATCACGATCAGGAACTAGGTGACTCATGGGCGAACATTGCGACTACAGATGCTAGACAAGTCGGTGGTTTTAAACCTGAGCCGTTAATAGCTGAACTTCCCGGTAGAATTATAGCGTACATGAAGACAATAATGCCTGAAGTACGCGTAAATTGGGACAAGCTATCAGCATGTAAACAAAAGAAAGATGAGAATGTGTCTGACTTTTTCACGAGATTTGAGGAAACATTCACCGACCACAGTGGCCAAGATATGGCTACCGAGGGTGGCCAAAGATTGTTTGTGGACAAGTTCGTACATAATTTGCTCCCTGAACTATGTAATAAACTAAAAGACTCTGAGAGTGCTTGGGCTGCCTCTACGTCAGCACAGATTTTAGCTACAGCCCAGTACTATGAGAATAGGCGTAAAGACGAGCTAGACAAGGCAGATAAAAAGACGAAAGATTTGAAAACCAAGGTTCTCCTCCAGCAGGCCTATCCGCCTCGCACGGCTAGTCCGCCCGACTATCAACCGCGACAGCAGTATTCGAGGAACGCGCAAGGTAACGAGTTTTCCCACCAGCGTCCTACATATGGCCCGAATCAATGTGCGTATTGCAAAGAAGAGGGTCATTTTAAGGATAATTGTCCGGCTTTTGCGCGATGTTTAAACGGTGGTGAAGGTGTAAGGGGGAGAGGTGTTCAACATGCCCCTAGAGGTAGAGGCCGTGGAAATTTCACTCAGAATACAACTTCTTTTCCGCCTCAGAAGTCCATGAATAGCTTTGACCAACAGAATAATTCATCGTCTAAATCAGCTCAGTACTATGCTGACGACTATTACACTGAACACGAAAATGAGGGTAACGATTGCTAGGACAGCCATGGACAAAGAGAGGGAGTTGTCTCAGTTCCGGTAGATCAGAATGGACCTTATGTCGAGGTAATAGCCTCAGGAGTGTCAGAGCCATTTCTGCTGGATACTGGTGCTACAAAAAGTTCTATCATGCACTCGAAACTTCCTGGCGCACCTTTGTCTGGCGAAATGAATGTTTCAGTAGGTTTCTCTGGCGCCCCTGTTAGAAACCCGATCTCCAGTCCTGTATTTCTTTCTATTGGCCCATGCGAATTAGAAGCACCCCTCATTTTGACTTAGGTTGTGGTGAAAATTTGCTAGGTTTGGACTTACTAAAAAGGTTATATGCGACCTTGTACTGTTCTCCCTCGGGAGTACAACTTACTTTAGGCAGGAAGGTCATTTCTTCGATGTATTTATCAAAGGAAAATATTCCAACTGAATTATTGTCACTTCCTGATATACTCTGGGCTAATGGTTCTAATGATGTAGGTCGTTTGGAGATAACACCATATGTCATAACGTTGAAAGCCGACGTTAGGTTGCCACGTATTCCCCAATATAAAATATCTAGCGAATGCGAAAAAGCGTTGTTGAAAATTGTTCATGATTTAATTGATAAAGACGTCATCGAAGAAACAACAGGAAATGTCTGTAACAGTCCGGTTTTGCCCGTCTTAAAACGTACTGATCCTTCACAACCCCCTGTGTATAGGTTCGTGATCGACCTCAGAGAAGTAAACAAGATAGTTATCCCACAGTTTCCAGTCGTCCCCGACATTACTGCTTTATTGACAATGGTTCCAGCTTCAGCAAATTGGTTCTCGGTGATTGACCTGAAGAACGCTTTCTTCAGTATCCCGATTGCCGAGGAGAGTAGAGATATTTTCGGATTTAATTTAGGAGGACGAAGCTTCCGCTTCAAGTGCGCTCCTCAAGGCTACTGCGAAAGCCCATCCATATTCAGTCAGGCCCTGAAAACACAACTAGACACGATTGTTCTACAAAGTGGTTCAACTCTGATTCAGTACGTAGACGATCTGCTGATCGCTGAGGACACTGAAGAAATTTGCAAGAAAGCTACGTTATCATTATTGCATCACTTATGTGACATGAAGCACAAAGTCTCCCTTTCCAAACTACAATTTTGCCGACAAGAAGTAACCTACTTAGGTCACGTCTTGTCGAAGGAGGGAAGGAGACTGACACCAGAAAGAATACAGGCAATTGCAGAACTAAGTGCCCCAAGGACACAGAGAGAAGTTCGAGCTTTTTTGGGCATTACATCGTACTGTAGACAATGGATACCGAATTTCTCACTGCTAGCTAAACCCTTGCTGGCACTACTCCGTAAAGATACGCCCAATCCTATGCCCTGGTCTGAAGATTGTCAGACGAGTTTTCACAAGTTGCGTGATGCATTGTGTTCAGCCCCTGTGTTGGGAAACCCCAACTACAGTAAGCCTTTCACATTATATGTCCATGAGAAGGAAGGCTGTGCATTATCAGTCTTAACACAACATTTTGGGAGCAGACAGCGCCCATGCGCGTATTTTTCGGCAACTCTGGATCCTGTGGCTAAGGCAGTACCAAGTTGTCTGAGGGCTACCGCCGCAGCAGCTGTCTGCATTCGACAATCCGCTGGATTAGTCATGAATAATACTCTGATCGTTATGGTTCCGCACGCAGTAGACATTTTACTAAACAGGACGAAGACACAACACCTTACTAGCGCTCGACTATCCAGTTACGAACTGACGTTGCTAGCAAGCCACATCCACATAAAGAGGTGTGATACACTGAATCCCGCAATGTTATTACCCATTCCGACAGGAACAGACAAGAGTGATAAACATGACTGCTGCTTTAGGACAGAAGAAGAGACAAAAGGGAGAGTAAACTTACAGGACACTCCCCTTCCTGAATGCAATGATACTTTATGGGTTGACGGTTCATGTTTCAAGTTACCGAATGGTGATACGACTGCCGCATATGCTGTAACAACATTACACACCATTATAGAGACCGCACATATTTCCCACAACTCTGCACAAGCTGCGGAAATTATTGCACTTACCAGAGCATGCGTGTTAGCAAAAGGAAAGCGAGTGAATGTGTACACGGACAGCCAATACGCCTTTGGCGTGGCTCACAGTTTTGGGAGATTATGACGTGAACGTGGTTTCCTTACCTCACATGGTGCAAAGATACAACATGGTCAGCTAGTTAATGAGCTCCTTGAGTCACTGACCATGCCACTACAAGTTGCCATTATGAAATGCAGTGCACACAAGAAAATTCAAGACGATATTGGCCGCGGGAATGCATTTGCAGACGAGGTTGCGAAAGAGACCGCAAGGGACACGATGAGTCGAATGTATGTTGCGGGTCCCGCTAGATGTACTGTTGATGTGGGAATGTGTGAGGACACCATTGAAAGCATAAAATGCATACAAGCTGAGGCAACTGAGAATGAGTTGAATGAATGGAGGGAAAGTAAGGGTAGATTGGATGCGAATGGTTGTTGGGTCGAATTATCGGAACACCAGCGATGGCTACTACCTAATGCATACGTACTTGCAGTAGTAACAATGGCTCACGGCATGGCACACATCAGTTCGAAAGGAATATGTAAGCTATTGGCCCCAGTATGGCAGAATAGCAATATCCCAAAATATGCAGAAAATGTGGTCAGAAACTGTATGATATGCCTAAAACACAATCCCGGTAAAGGAACTCCAACTCCAGCTGGTCACTTTGTGCCTCCTACGTATCCGTTCGAGGTTTTGCAGCTCGATTTCATTCACATGGAAAGGTGCAACAATCTAAAGTATGTGCTCGTTGTGGTTTGCGCTTTTTCAAAGTGGGTGGAAGCGTACCCCCTTAAAGACAATACTGCTATGACAACTGCCAAAGTCCTTGTCAAAGAGTTCTTCCCGAGATTCGGTATGCCTAGAATTGTCTGGAGTGATAATGGAAGTGAATTCATAGGACGAGTGATGAAGAGAGTGTGTGAGTGTCTAGGCATACACCAGAAATTCCACGCTGCAAATCACCCCCAATCAGCTGGATTAGTAGAGTGCTACAATGGCACTTTGAAACTCAAGCTAGCCAAGATCCAAGCCAGTACAGGTCTTAAATGGCCTGACGCCTTGCCCCTAGCACTCTTGTCAACTAGGATGACCGTCCATTCCAGATTAGGTCTTAGCCCCCACGAGATCGTGTTTGGCCGCCCAGCCAACGTCTGGGGCGTGCCAAGACCGAAGAAACTCCGCGAAATAGAACACCCCGTACTGCTTGATTATTTGTGCAAATTGACAGCTAAATTGCGTGTTTTACACCAACAGGTTCACAGTTCCTCTCCGCCAGCCTCTGACGATCCAGGTCATACAATCAAACCCGGTACGTGGATATTGGTGCGGAACTTCCAGCGCACCAACAACGGACAGCCGAGGTGGACCGGACCATACCTGGTACTTCTTTCCACGAGATCAGCGGTTCGGGTGGACGGCAAAAAGAACTGGGTGCATGGGACCCATTGCAAACGGGTCCCTCTGCCCCTTCCATACGACCGGTGGGTCGATAAAGGACTTGCCGACTCTAAGACTGAATCCGTACCTCGTTTCATCCCTTTCAGCGATGCACGTTTAAAAGAGACTGGTACCGAAAAGGAGAGTGATCGTATTTTGCAAGGACGTGTGTCACCATCTATGCAATTGGACACTACCGAACCTAAGACATTGTTTAAAGACCACACCGTACCTGAGAAGCGACGATACGACCTGAGATCCAGCCCCAGGGACTAATAAAACCTTGATCTAATGTGATTTCCCTTTTCCCCCAAGAACTATTTTTTATCTTCCAGCTCTCTCGTCCCAGGGAACTAGCTCATTTTTGATTTTCGAACCGCCATCCGGTTCCGCTGCTAGGGTCGCGGTTGAAGTGTAGGGAGTGCAACCAAGGAAGTTTTAGGTCCACGGTTCTGGTTGGTCCGAGGGAGTCACCCCGGACCGAACGGAGCGCGCTCCCTGGCAGAATCAACCTACCACCACGGGCAGCAAGTAGAGGATGGAGTTTCCAAGGGTAGAGAGACCTGTCAAGCTTACGAACTTTGAAAAACAATTGTGTACTATACTGTCCAAGAAAAGATTTTTAATAATATGTGTTCTAATGCTGTGTAGCACTGTGATGCTTTTGATTGGTTATGCTCTATTCGTATTTCAAGTCTCCCTACTCTCAAATGACACTCTGCCGACGCCTTCTCCCACTCTCTCCCCACATTCTTTTCACCCTCTACCTGAACACGAGTCTGCCAGAAGGCTCGAATTTGTAAATAACTCTTTCATCCAACTCCTACACCAACACCAGTCTATAATGAACACATCAAACTGTTGGATATGCGGACTCATGCTGCACACGACGGATAAGGGTATCCCATACTTCATCCTGCCATTTAGTTATTATGGTTCTCTGTGGGCTTTCCAGACCATGTTCCTATTCGCCCTAGAACCATACCCGACCCGTTCCACTGAAAGCGATTCCAGTAACAAGGCACTAATAGCAGGGATAAGAAATATGAGTAGAGAGTTCGACACATATCTGACTATCCCCAAAGATGAACTGACTCCATACACTCGTTGGAACGTAACCAAACATGGCGTTTACCTGATCAAGAGCCAGGCAGCAAAGAAATCCCGCCCAGTTTGGATAGTGCCCCACCGAGGTCACCTATGTTTACAAGGTATTGGTAGAGATCCCACTGCACAGTTAGGCAAGAGCATTTGCACAGAAACATATGTGCTCGCCTCCCGAACTTCCCCTATACTCTTAGCAGCCAAAGGCACGTATTTCGTCTGCCACGACCAAGCCTATACATGGTTACCCCCTGACTTCTCAGGCACGTGCTTCATCTCATTTCTGCTGCCTCCTACCTACACGGCCCGAGCAGATTACCATCGGACAAGGACAGCTAGAGGTGTCGTGAGTAAAGACGACACCGCGGGTCAGGAATTCGCTGACTTCGCAAAAGGTTTTCTGCCATTTTGGGGGCCTATGGTGAACAGCAGGAATATTCGCCAGTTAGCAAGGATAGTTGAATCCGCCGTGACTACAACGGCCGGAGCACTTGGCAATTTGACAACCGAGCTTCAGTCGGATCGACTTATGACCCTTCAGAACCGAATTGCCCTTGATATCATACTCGCCGATCGTGGTGGTGTGTGTAGAGTCATCCAATCCAGTTGTTGCATATTCATCCCTGATAATGCACCGACAGTATACCAGGCCATCTCTAAACTACATGAAATATCTGATTCCCTTCACGTTGAGAAAGGGGATTGGTCCTTGCTAGGGTGGTTCTGGGGACTGATCGCTGCCTGGGGATGGAAAATGCTAATCTTCATTGGGATGATCTTAACACTTCTGTTTATGTTCTGCCTATGTGTCCAGTGCGCTCCTGCACTCTGTGGCCTCTGTGCTACATCATGTGTACGGAAGCCTGCGTCAAGGGACGAACTAAGCAACAGGATGATGTTACAGCAGCATCTCCACGAATTCCTTCATACAGATTTGGACTCGGATTAACATGAGTTATTGCCTTACATAAGGGCAAAAGGAGGGTCTGTGGTTCTGAAAATCTGGACCCTATTGTTATCCCAATATCGAGGTCCAATACCCGTGTCACAAAATATCAACGTACCATGACGAATTTAGTGTCCGTGAACCGATAATGATTAGGACATCATTCCTATGTATTTGCGTGACAATCGAGGGTAGCCAACACCCCTAAATCGTAGTTTCCGTCCCAATCCCTTAGACTCCATTTTGTGAACGGCATCCATCTTACGTCTTGCCCTCATGTTAAGTCAATTAAAGGTCGAGCTTGATCCAAAAGGACACGTCCACCTTCCCTGACTTCCCCCTGACCTGTCCAAACTGACTCCATTGCCTTAAGCCAAACCTGTTTGGGCGGCTCCCCGCCCAGTGGCCGAATACGATACTATCGACACATAACATTCCACAAACCATTCACCCCATACAGAACATGCTTTCTACAAACATGCACCTGTCCATACTTCTTCTTTTTGGCCAGTTTTATGACTGGGTGGTACCTGCCTTTATTGGTGTTTCATCGATATCTGATGGGAGTCCCGGATCTTGCTGGGTAATCTGTCACGAACTGGACATCTAAAATGTGGGTTTGCTTACGTGACGCCGCACTTTGTATTATTACAGAAATATGTTTACAGCCATATCATAAACTCAAGAATTCTCGCTTGAAGCCATTATTTCTGTATAAAAGGAGAAGACTGGTTCTGTAAAAACGAACACGTACAGTCTCCTGAGAATACATGACCCGTGTTTGTCATGCTTCTAGGACACGTATTACTTGGTATCTACCAATAAAACTTGATCTCTGACTGCGACTAGAAGACTCATTGTTTCTGTGGTCCGGAACAAGGGAGAACTCAGAGGTCATCGGGTGTTATCCCCTGGCACCACCGGGTTCCTAAAAACCCGGCACCCCACGTTGGGCGCCAATTGAGGTGCCGGGTTTTTAGGAACCCGGTGGTGCCAGGGGATAACACCGATGACCTCTGAGTTCTCCCTTGTTCCGGACCACAGAAACAATGAGTCTTCTAGTCGCAGTCAGAGATCAAGTTTTATTGGTAGCTACCAAGTAACACGTGTCCTAGAAGCATGACAAACACGGGTCATGTATTCTCAGGAGACTGTACGTGTTCGTTTTTACAGAACCAGTCTTCTCCTTTTATACAGAAATAATGGCTTCAAGCGAGAATTCTTGAGTTTATGATATGGCTGTAAACATATTTCTGTAATAATACAAAGTGCGGCGTCACGTAAGCAAACCCACATTTTAGATGTCCAGTTCGTGACAGATTACCCAGCAAGATCCGGGACTCCCATCAGATATCGATGAAACACCAATAAAGGCAGGTACCACCCAGTCATAAAACTGGCCATAAAGAAGAAGTATGGACAGGTGC
The DNA here is from genome assembly GCF_964261635.1 of Lissotriton helveticus. Lineage (NCBI taxonomy): Eukaryota > Metazoa > Chordata > Amphibia > Caudata > Salamandridae > Lissotriton > Lissotriton helveticus. The sequence continues at coordinate 1,710,102,184 of NC_136057.1, read as the reverse complement.
ATGTTTGTAGAAAGCATGTTCTGTATGGGGTGAATGGTTTGTGGAATGTTATGTGTCGATAGTATCGTATTCGGCCACTGGGCGGGGAGCCGCCCAAACAGGTTTGTCTTAAGGCAATGGAGTCAGTTTGGACAGGTCAGGGGGAAGTCAGGGAAGGTGGACGTGTCCTTTTGGATCAAGCTCGACCTTTAATTGACTTAACATGAGGGCAAGACGTAAGATGGATGCCGTTCACAAAATGGAGTCTAAGGGATTGGGACGGAAACTACGATTTAGGGGTGTTGGCTACCCTCGATTGTCACGCAAATACATAGGAATGATGTCCTAATCATTATCGGTTCATGGACACTAAATTCGTCATGGTACGTTGATATTTTGTGACACGGGTATTGGACCTCGATATTGGGATAACAATAGGGTCCAGATTTTCAGAACCACAGACCCTCCTTTTGCCCTTATGTAAGGCAATAACTCATGTTAATCCGAGTCCAAATCTGTATGAAGGAATTCGTGGAGATGCTGCTGTAACATCATCCTGTTGCTTAGTTCGTCCCTTGACGCAGGCTTCCGTACACATGAAGTAGCACAGAGGCCACAGAGTGCAGGAGCGCACTGGACACATAGGCAGAACATAAACAGAAGTGTTAAGATCATCCCAATGAAGATTAGCGTTTTCCATCCCCAGGCAGCGATCAGTCCCCAGAACCACCCTAGCAAGGACCAATCCCCTTTCTCAACGTGAAGGGAACCAGATATTTCATGTAGTTTAGAGATGGCCTGGTATACTGTCGGTGCATTATCAGGGATGAATATGCAACAACTGGATTGGATGACTCTACACACACCACCACGATCGGCGAGTATGATATCAAGGGCAATTCGGTTCTGAAGGGTCATAAGTCGATCCGACTGAAGCTCGGTTGTCAAATTGCCAAGTGCTCCGGCCGTTGTAGTCACGGCGGATTCAACTATCCTTGCTAACTGGCGAATATTCCTGCTGTTAACCATAGGCCCCCAAAATGGCAGAAAACCTTTTGCGAAGTCAGCGAATTCCTGACCCGCGGTGTCGTCTTTACTCACGACACCTCTAGCTGTCCTTGTCCGATGGTAATCTGCTCGGGCCGTGTAGGTAGGAGGCAGCAGAAATGAGATGAAGCACGTGCCTGAGAAGTCAGGGGGTAACCATGTATAGGCTTGGTCGTGGCAGACGAAATACGTGCCTTTGGCTGCTAAGAGTATAGGGGAAGTTCGGGAGGCGAGCACATATGTTTCTGTGCAAATGCTCTTGCCTAACTGTGCAGTGGGATCTCTACCAATACCTTGTAAACATAGGTGACCTCGGTGGGGCACTATCCAAACTGGGCGGGATTTCTTTGCTGCCTGGCTCTTGATCAGGTAAACGCCATGTTTGGTTACGTTCCAACGAGTGTATGGAATCAGTTCATCTTTGGGGATAGTCAGATGTGTGTCGAACTCTCTACTCATATTTCTTATCCCTGCTATTAGTGCCTTGTTACTGGAATCGCTTTCAGTGGAACGGGTCGGGTATGGTTCTAGGGCGAATAGGAACATGGTCTGGAAAGCCCACAGAGAACCATAATAACTAAATGGCAGGATGAAGTATGGGATACCCTTATCCGTCGTGTGCGGCATGAGTCCGCATATCCAACAGTTTGATGTGTCCATTATAGACTGGTGTTGGTGTAGGAGTTGGATGAAAGAGTTATTTACAAATTTGAGCCTTATGGCAGACTCGTGTTCAGGTAGAGGGTGAAAAGAATGTGGGGAGAGAGTGGGAGAAGGCGTCGGCAGAGTGTCATTTGAGAGTAGGGAGACTTGAAATACAAATAGAGCATAACCAATCAAAAGCATCACAGTGCTACACAGCATTAGAACACATATTATTAAAAATATTTTCTTGGACAGTATAGTACACAATTGTTTTTCAAAGTTCGTAAGCTTGACAGGTCTCTCTACCCTTGGAAACTCCATCCTCTACTTGCTGCCCGCGGTGGTAGGTTGATTCTGCCAGGGAGCGCGCTCCGTTCGGTCTGGGGTGACTCCCTCGGACCAACCAGAACCGTGGACCTAAAACTTCCTTGGTTGCACTCCCTACACTTCAACCGCGACCCTAGCAGCGGAACCGGATGGCGGTTCGAAAATCAAAAATGAGCTAGTTCCCTGGGACGAGAGAGCTGGAAGATAAAAAATAGTTCTTGGGGGAAAAGGGAAATCACATTAGATCAAGGTTTTATTAGTCCCTGGGGCTGGATCTCAGGTCGTATCGTCGCTTCTCAGGTACGGTGTGGTCTTTAAACAATGTCTTAGGTTCGGTAGTGTCCAATTGCATAGATGGTGACACACGTCCTTGCAAAATACGATCACTCTCCTTTTCGGTACCAGTCTCTTTTAAACGTGCATCGCTGAAAGGGATGAAACGAGGTACGGATTCAGTCTTAGAGTCGGCAAGTCCTTTATCGACCCACCGGTCGTATTGAAGGGGCAGAGGGACCCGTTTGCAATGGGTCCCATGCACCCAGTTCTTTTTGCCGTCCACCCGAACCGCTGATCTCATGGAAAGAAGTACCAGGTATGGTCCGGTCCACCTCGGCTGTCCGTTGTTGGTGCGCTGGAAGTTCCGCACCAATATCCACGTACCGGGTTTGATTGTATGACCTGGATCATCAGAGGCTGGCGGAGAGGAACTGTGAACCTGTTGGTGTAAAACACGCAATTTAGCTGTCAATTCGCACAAATAATCAAGCAGTACGGGGTGTTCTATTTCGCGGAGTTTCTTCGGTCTTGGCACGCCCCAGACGTTGGCTGGGCGGCCAAACACGATCTCGTGGGGGCTAAGACCTAATCTGGAATGGACGGTCATCCTAGTTGACAAGAGTGCTAGGGGCAAGGCGTCAGGCCATTTAAGACCTGTACTGGCTTGGATTTTGGCTAGCTTGAGTTTCAAAGTGCCATTGTAGCACTCTACTAATCCAGCTGATTGGGGGTGATTTGCAGCGTGGAATTTCTGGTGTATGCCTAGACACTCACACACTCTCTTCATCACTCGTCCTATGAATTCACTTCCATTATCACTCCAGACAATTCTAGGCATACCGAATCTCGGGAAGAACTCTTTGACAAGGGCTTTGGCAGTTGTCATAGCAGTATTGTCTTTAAGGGGGTACGCTTCCACCCACCTTGAAAAAGCGCAAACCACAACGAGCACATACTTTAGATTGTTGCACCTTTCCATGTGAATGAAATCGAGCTGCAAAACCTCGAACGGATACGTAGGAGGCGCAAAGTGACCAGCTGGAGTTGGAGTTCCTTTACCGGGATTGTGTTTTAGGCATATCATACAGTTTCTGACCACATTTTTTGCATATTTTGGGATATTGCTATTCTGCCATACTGGGGCCAATAGCTTACATATTCCTTTCGAACTGATGTGTGCCATGCCGTGAGCCATTGTTACTACTGCAAGTACGTATGCATTAGGTAGTAGCCATCGCTGGTGTTCCGATAATTCGACCCAACAACCATTCGCATCCAATCTACCCTTACTTTCCCTCCATTCATTCAACTCATTCTCAGTTGCCTCAGCTTGTATGCATTTTATGCTTTCAATGGTGTCCTCACACATTCCCACATCAGCAGTACATCTAGCGGGACCCGCAACATACATTCGACTCATCGTGTCCCTTGCGGTCTCTTTCGCAACCTCGTCTGCAAATGCATTCCCGCGGCCAATATCGTCTTGAATTTTCTTGTGTGCACTGCATTTCATAATGGCAACTTGTAGTGGCATGGTCAGTGACTCAAGGAGCTCATTAACTAGCTGACCATGTTGTATCTTTGCACCATGTGAGGTAAGGAAACCACGTTCACGCCATAATCTCCCAAAACTGTGAGCCACGCCAAAGGCGTATTGGCTGTCCGTGTACACATTCACTCGCTTTCCTTTTGCTAACACGCATGCTCTGGTAAGTGCAATAATTTCCGCAGCTTGTGCGGAGTTGTGGGAAATACGTGCGGTCTCTATAATGGTGTGTAATGTTGTTACAGCATATGCGGCAGTTGTATCACCATTCGGTAACTTGAAACATGAACCGTCAACCCATAAAGTATCATTGCATTCAGGAAGGGGAGTGTCCTGTAAGTCTACTCTCCTTTTTGTCTCTTCTTCTGTCCTAAAGCAGCAGTCATGTTTATCACTCTTGTCTGTTCCTGTCGGAATGGGTAATAACGTTGCGGGATTCAGTGTATCACACCTCTTTATGTGGATGTGGCTTGCTAGCAACGTCAGTTCGTAACTGGATAGTCGAGCGCTAGTAAGGTGTTGTGTCTTCGTCCTGTTTAGTAAAATGTCTACTGCGTGCGGAACCATAACGATCAGAGTATTATTCATGACTAATCCAGCGGATTGTCGAATGCAGACAGCTGCTGCGGCGGTAGCCCTCAGACAACTTTGTAGTGCCTTAGCCACAGGATCCAGAGTTGCCGCAAAATACGCGCATGGGCGCTGTCTGTTCCCAAAATGTTGTGTTAAGACTGATAATGCACAGCCTTCCTTCTCATGGACATATAATGTGAAAGGCTTACTGTAGTTGGGGTTTCCCAACACAGGGGCTGAACACAATGCATCACGCAACTTGTGAAAACTCGTCTGACAATCTTCAGACCAGGGCATAGGATTGGGCGTATCTTTACGGAGTAGTGCCAGCAAGGGTTTAGCTAGCAGTGAGAAATTCGGTATCCATTGTCTACAGTACGATGTAATGCCCAAAAAAGCTCGAACTTCTCTCTGTGTCCTTGGGGCACTTAGTTCTGCAATTGCCTGTATTCTTTCTGGTGTCAGTCTCCTTCCCTCCTTCGACAAGACGTGACCTAAGTAGGTTACTTCTTGTCGGCAAAATTGTAGTTTGGAAAGGGAGACTTTGTGCTTCATGTCACATAAGTGATGCAATAATGATAACGTAGCTTTCTTGCAAATTTCTTCAGTGTCCGCAGCGATCAGCAGATCGTCTACGTACTGAATCAGAGTTGAACCACTTTGTAGAACAATCGTGTCTAGTTGTGTTTTCAGGGCCTGACTGAATATGGATGGGCTTTCGCAGTAGCCTTGAGGAGCGCACTTGAAGCGGAAGCTTCGTCCTCCTAAATTAAATCCGAAAATATCTCTACTCTCCTCGGCAATCGGGATACTGAAGAAAGCGTTCTTCAGGTCAATCACCGAGAACCAATTTGCTGAAGCTGGAACCATTGTCAATAAAGCAGTAATGTCGGGGACGACTGGAAACTGTGGGATAACTATCTTGTTTACTTCTCTGAGGTCGATCACGAACCTATACACAGGGGGTTGTGAAGGATCAGTACGTTTTAAGACGGGCAAAACCGGACTGTTACAGACATTTCCTGTCGTTTCTTCGATGACGTCTTTATCAATTAAATCATGAACAATTTTCAACAACGCTTTTTCGCATTCGCTAGATATTTTGTATTGGGGAATACGTGGCAACCTAACGTCGGCTTTCAACGTTATGACATATGGTGTTATCTCCAAATGACCTACATCATTAGAACCATTAGCCCAGAGTATATCAGGAAGTGACAATAAGTCAGTTGGAATATTTTCCTTTGATAAATACATCGAAGAAATGACCTTCTTGCCTAAAGTAAGTTGTACTCCCGAGGGAGAACAGTACAAGGTCGCATATAACCTTTTTAGTAAGTCCAAACCTAGCAAATTTTCACCACAACCTGTTGTCAAAATGAGGGGTGCTTCTAATTCGCATGGGCCAACAGAAAGAGACATAGGACTAGAGATCGGGTTTCTAACAGGGGCGCCAGAGAAACCTACTGAGACATTCATTTTGCCAGACAAAGGTGCGCCAGGAAGTTTCGAGTGCATGATAGAACTTTTTGTGGCACCAGTATCCAGCAGAAATGGCTCTGACACTCCTGAGGCTATTACCTCGACATAAGGTCCATTCTGATCTACCGGAACTGAGACAACTCCCTCTCTTTGTCCATGGCTGTCCTAGCAATCGTTACCCTCATTTTCGTGTTCGGTGTAATAGTCGTCAGCATAGTACTGAGCTGATTTAGACGATGAATTATTCTGTTGGTCAAAGCTATTCATGGACTTCTGAGGCGGAAAAGAAGTTGTATTCTGAGTGAAATTTCCACGGCCTCTACCTCTAGGGGCATGTTGAACACCTCTCCCCCTTACACCTTGACCACCGTTTAAACGTCGCGCAAGAGCCGGACAATTATCCTTAAAATGACCCTCTTCTTTGCAATACGCACATTGATTCGGGCCATATGTAGGACGCTGGTGGGAAAACTCGTTACCTTGCGCATTCCTCGAATACTGCTGTCGCGGTTGATAGTCGGGCTGACTAGCCGTGCGAGGCGGATAGGCCTGCTGGAGGAGAACCTTAGTTTTCAAATCTTTCGTCTTTTTATCTGCCTTGTCTAGCTCGTCTTTACGCCTATTCTCATAGTACTGGGCTGTAGCTAAAATCTGTGCTGACGTAGAGACAGCCCAAGCACTCTCAGAGTCTTTTAGTTTATTACATAGTTCAGGGAGCAAATTATGTACGAACTTGTCCACAAACAATCTTTGGCCACCCTCGGTCAATCTTGGCCACTGTGGTCGGTGAATGTTTCCTCAAATCTCGTGAAAAAGTCAGACACATTCTCATCTTTCTTTTGTTTACATGCTGATAGCTTGTCCCAATTTACGCGTACTTCAGGCATTATTGTCTTCATGTACGCTATAATTCTACCGGGGAGTTCAGCTATTAACGGCTCAGGTTTAAAACCACCGACTTGTCTAGCATCTGTAGTCGCAATGTTCGCCCATGAGTCACCTAGTTCCTGATCGTGATCCGTATGACGTATCTTGCTCCATAAAGGATGTGGAACAACGTTCCCAAATAACATGTCTACATCTGCTAAATTCATTATACATGAGCTTGCAGTTTGCGATAACTCCTTATAATACCCAGTTGGGTTCTTACGAGGGTCAGGTAGTGACTGTTTGAGTGCTAATACTTCCGATCTTTTCCATGGGACATGTACCCATACACGCTGGAAATGGGGTAGAATTGGTGGATTAGCATTCGCATCACCTTCCCTCCAAACAGGAGGAACCTCTCTCATGGGGAACTGTCTCGCTCTTTTCCTACTAGACGTACCACATTCAGACGATGACCCAGAGTTACCACCTGTGCTTCGATATGATAATAATACCTCAACTGCTTTGTCGACATCGGGACCTACAATCATGCCTTCCCCGAATTTAAATCGTATACTACACAACTCTCGAGAGTTGCTCTCTTGACCATTATCTTCCAAATCCTCACACAGAAAAACACACATCTGTTCAAAAACATATCTTTGCGTCGGTTCATCCCATTGACGGAAAACGTTCATGACGGACTCTACATCATATCTGGCTGTATCCAGAGCCCAATTCCGTGCTAACTTATTCAGGCATTCCCTCTCTCGATAATCAGGCATTTGGCTTCGTAACTGTCTTAGTCCCGTATTAGGGGTCGTTTTAGGCGACCGAAAAAGTGGTGAAGGAATGTTAGTAATAATGCTGGCCGTTTTATGCCAGACGGAAGGTGAAAGTGGAGGAATAACTGGTGTCAGAACAGAGTCACGCAAAGCAGAAACAGAAGCGTTCGCAGAACTAGTATCGGAAGAAATAGAAGGTGCGCTAGGCGAAGTTGTAGAAGGAACAGTAGGAGAAGTAGATGTGACTGGTGAGCCTTGAGGAGGCTGCACTAGAGAAATAGAAGCCAGCTGAAGAGTAGCTGGTGAGTGCTGTAGAGCAGCTGGTATAACAGCTACCAGAGGTGCAACTAAAGGTTGCGGAGGTGCTGTGGCATTTTGCGCATAGGGTGGTGGCGAACTCAGCAAATGCGCCATTAATGGATCTTTCTCACGCTCTTTTACTGTCTCTTGCTGAAGAGATGGTAAAACAGGATAGCATTTATCTATTGCCATTTTACGTTGCCTGTGCAACTGCTCACTTATTCGATCCTCTTCGTTGTCTTTAAATTTTATCGCGGCTTGTATTACTGAAATACCCCTTTCCCTCTTATTCTTCTTTTCTAGTTTAATTGCCTTTTGTTTGGCCTCTTTACGCCATAAGCGGAAAGAGTCAAACATCGCCGGTCGGGCTTTCTTTTTGAACAGTTTGACCTCTAGGTTATCTAGAATTTCTGAGTCGAAACTACCATATTGGGGCCATTTTAAAACACCATCTTTACGGGTGTATTTTATCCACACTTCATTATATGTGATAGGACCTACGCCATGTTTTACATAGAGCTCATACGTTGGAGTTCCAATTGGAGGAACCGGACACGAATCCTCTAATCGGGAGTCCCTATTATAACCAAGACAAAACAAGTTTCCAAGTCTGCTAAAACCAGGCATCTTCGCTCACTAGTCTAGCTTCAAACTTCAAAGGTTTATCTATTATGATATTTCTCGTGAAAACACGAGTCCTTCGGCTTTGGGGCTTGCAAGTGCCAAATCAAGTTGTATCTCCAGGATACCAAAAACTAAGGACAAACTGAGGACTGGGAGACGCTCCACTTATACTTAACTGAAGTATTTGAAGATCGGTGACGTCGCTAGAAGACTCGTCTATCGTTTCGCTCTACCAAGGATCACTGGGTCCAAAACAAGGCGATAGTCAGGGCAGCAGTCCTTCGTAGCCGTCGGGACGCGGGGAACCTCGCAGCAAAGACCTTTGGAACCACATCGACATACAGGGGTCGCTGAAGTGGCTGGCCATCCTCCGGAATTTTCACACGAAGCTCCTCACGAACATCTGGCTTGGACCGTCGCCGCTTGATATCGCCCCGAGTGACCCGGTGCCCGTGTCTACCTGGGGGACCGGAACTGGCTGGCGGGGGTGCTGGAAAGTTTGGGGGTTGGCTTCTGGGGGGGCTACGCTGGGGACCTGACTGGGACTCCCTCGGTCTTCCTTGGTCCCCCCCTCTCTGGCGGGGAGATCCCTGACTGTTTCGGGGGTAGTCTCCTATGGGGCCCCGGGGGACCCGGGTGTTCACCCAGCGATCTGCTTCGACGGCCAGCTTCCTCGGATCTGCGAGCTTGCTGTCAAGCAGATGCTGGCGGAGTTCTACAAAACAGTTTGAGGACAAGTGTTCCCATGCAATGAGGTCGGTTAGTTCTTCAAAGGTGGTAACTTTGCTGCCCTTGATCCACCCTTCTAATGCTCGACTGTAAAAGTTTACGTACTCCACCCACGCGGTGCCAGGGATCTTCTTGCAGTCTCGGAACCGCTGGCGATACATCTCGGGGGTGAGTCCATATCTCGTTAGGAGGGCCTCTTTCATGTGGCTGTAGGAGGTCTGCACTGAGGAGGGCAGGTCGAGCAGGGTGTCTCTCCCCTCGCTCAAGAATCGACCCCACAACCCAGCTCCCCAATCCTTCTGTGGAACTCGGTGGGAGGTCATGGCGACTTCGTAGGCCTTGAACCACTGCTGGATATCGTCATTTTTATAGTATTCTTTCACCACAACCTTGGGGATGTGAACTTTTGGCTCTACCGGGGGATCGGTTTCTCGGTTCCCCGGGGGTCGGCCTTCTTCGCTTCAGGCCTTCAGTTCGATCTCCTTCAAGCCGCGCTCATGCTCCAGCTGAAGTCTCTTGCCTTCATGCTCTCGTTGGAGTTTCTTCTCTTCCAACTCCCCTTGTACTCGTAGCTGTTCCACCGCCAGCTTCTTCTCTGCTAATTGTAGCTCGCCCTCGATCTTTAGTTTGGCCATTTCAAGTTTGTGATTGCGGCTTCTCTCTCTGTCCGCTAGCTCCTCCGGGGAGAGGCCCACATCTGGTGCGTTGCTTCGTACCTGGGCGCTGCTGCTTCCCCTTTGGATGAGTTCGGGTTCGGCCGGCTGCTCCGCTTCTCCTCCGGATTGGGAAAGGGTCGCTCCGGACTCCACCGAGGCTTGTAGGGCTTTTTGCATATCTTCCTTCGTATTTAGGCCTGTGGTAGCGATTTTCCGTTCTTTGCAAAATTCTTTCAATTCTTTGTGTGTGTACTCTTCCAGTCGTTCCGCACGGAACGTAGTACTCGCGTCGGTTTCAGTAGGACTCTTGGTGTTTCCTTCTGTCATCTTTGTTCGGTAGTGCGTCAGCCGCTTACTGTACGATCTCTAGATTGTGGGCTCGGATCCCGTCGCTTGCCACCAATGTTAGAAAGGCTATCCCAGGGAAGGCCAGAATATGTGCCTAACCACCTTGTGACCCACCTCTCCTAGGAACGCTGCCGAGCACTGGCGGGAGACCCCTTGGGGAGAGGATCTCAAATCTAGGATCGCATGCGCTAAGCTAGCACCACTCGACAAAGGGACACCACACCGTAGGCTTCAAGAGAACGTATTCTTTATCTCTCAGGTAAAATGGATCTTTATGATCTGCAGATTTCTTATATACAAGCAAAGCAAGGGTTCAAAGAGTCTCGGTAGGGATTAGGGTAGCGGGACAGTCTTAATGTTCAAGTTCGTTGCGGGTGCGTATCTGGCGCACAGCTCTCAATCCTCGAGCTGGGGGATACGAGTAGATCTTGGGTCCAGCCGGACCAGAATAGTTTCTGAGCCGCGATCGAATCAGCAGGGCTCGAGCAAGGATAAGGCAGTTCTTACGGTCTTTAGGGAGCCGCGATCGAATCAGCAGGGCTCAGGGGTTCTCAAGGTTGCAAGGGAGCCGCGACCACGTCTGCAGGGCTCAGATGGATTCGGGCAGAAGTCCTTCTCTGCCGGGTAGGAGCCGCGACGATGTCAGCAGGGCTCAGATGGATTTGGGCAGAGGTCCTTCTCTGCCGGGTAGGAGCCGCGACGATGTCAGCAGGGCTCAGATGGATTCGGGCAGAAGTCCTTCTCTGCCGGGTAGGAGCCGCGACGATGTCAGCAGGGCTCAGATGGATTTGGGCAGAGGTCCTTCTCTGCCGGGTAGGAGCCGCGACGATGTCAGCAGGGCTCAGATGGATTCGGGCAGAAGTCCTTCTCTGCCGGGTAGGAGCCGCGACGATGTCAGCAGGGCTCTCGTAGCTCCAGGATACAACTCCCTTGATAGTCCCAGAGTGACCCTTGATATAGGGCTGCTCCTCTTTGATGTCCGGAGTCCTCGCAGGCGGAGGTCTTAGCGCCTAGGGGCCGTTTGTTGGGGGTTCCTCCTAGGCGGCCCCTTTCATCCTTTCAAGTTGGGTCTGGAGGGATTCCAGACATGCCGCAGGCCTGGAGCCAGCCCTCAGGGAGGCCGGATGGGCGGTCGAAACTCATCTCTCGAGGGGAGGTGGGAGGTGTGATCGCACTACTCCTCCCTCTCTCACTCACAGGGAGCGCTCTACCCCCCAGCCGGGTATGGCGCGTCTAGGGCAGAGGTCGTGCTGGGGCCGGGGGCGGCCATCTTAGGTGCAGGGTAATGGGCACTGGTCCTCGGGTATCAGGAAGATGGAGGGGGAAGGACGGGGAAGCCCAGTATCGTGGGTGTGGGACATGGAGGGAATGGTCGGGTGAATCAGGGCCCTGGGGAGGTGCATGGGTCAGGGGGGGGAGTCATTACGGGTCAGGGAGGACCACGCCACGAGGCCGGGTCCAACACTCACTCTCCCTCACACCCTCTCACCCTCACACACCCTCACTCACCCTCACACACCCTCACTCACCCTCACACACACCCTCACGGACATGGCTTGCCTCGGGTGACGACTGCCCTTGTAAACTCCTGGCTCGTGAGGGGACAGTTGGGCTCGCAAAACAGTTTTACCACTCTCTGAAAATGCTGTGTATTTCACTTGAAGAGCACGGGGTGTGTTTGTGATTTTCCTTGGAGAGCGCGGGGTGTGTTTCGTTCCCACGGTCTCTGAAGTCGCATCTAGGCGCTGGGGCTGGTCCATTCTGCAGGGCTGTAGGGGGCGCTGTATAGCGTGCCTTCACTGTTCGCTGTCCCGCCTTCTCGAGGATTATCTCTCTCCATCCCTCTCTCCATCCAGACATATGTGCTGAATAGCACACCCTCACTCACCCTCACACACCCTCTCACCCTCGACCACCCTCACACACCCTCTCACCCTCACCCACTCTCACTCACCCTCACACACCCTCACACACCCTCTCACCCTCACCCTCAGGGACATGGCTTGCCTGGGGTGACGACTTCCCTTGTAAACTCCTGGCTCGTGAGGGGACAGTTGGGCTCGCAAAACAGTTTTACCACTCTCTGAAAATGCTGCGTATTTCACTTGAAGAGCACGGGGTGTGTTTGTGATTTTCCTTGGAGAGCGCGGGGTGTGTTTCGTTCCCACGGTCTCTGAAGTCGCATCTAGGCGCTGGGGCTGGTCCAGTCTGCAGGGCTGTGGGGGGCGCTGTATAGTGTGCCTTCACTATTCGCTGTCCCGCCTTCTCGAGGATTATCTCTCTCCATCCAGACATATGTCCCGGATAGCACCCCCTCCCGTTGTCAGACGCTGATTGATCCAAAGTCTTATGGTCCTAATTTCACCTTTGCCTTCACATGTACTGACTAATTTGTGCCCCCCTCTCACAGCTAAAGGGAGTACAGCCCCCTCTTACCCTGCAGTGGACGCCTCTCGCCAGTGACCCGGTCACGCCCACTACCTAATCTGCCACAAGGCTTTCTCCCACTGAAGCGTGTGCTCTTCCTTTGACACCCCACCCCACTCTCATATGTTCCAAGTCTTCACCCTCCCCCCAAAACAGCAACGGGATCGCTATTCACAGAGTCGCAAATATGCAGACGGTGGTCTCCACCTTGTCCCCTCCAAGGTGACCCTGTGGGGTCTCAGCTCCAGACTTATAAAGGGCTTGGGGTCTCCTTCAGTGTAGGGACCACAATACCCCAGGAGGGTAGTGGAGGATGCCGGGATACCCAGAGAATGTAACCAGTGATGCTCCCTACCAAGGGGGTGTAACCTTAGACGTCTGTCCTCACAGGGGACAGTGCCAAGAGGCCTGTCTGTGAAGGATATGTAACTAGCACCTGCCTACAAAGGGAATGTAAGCCTAGATGGCTGCCTGCCAAAGCATTGTTGCTGTAGATGCCTGGATGCCCTGAAAGTACCGTCCCAGATGTCTTAATACAAGGGAATGACTGTGGAATGTAACCATACATGTGTACACACTGGAATTACTAGATGATGTAACCTCCACAGCCAGGAAACGTAGGTGTGTAAATGTCCCTGTAGTATGTAGCTGTATATATCCTGTTATGCTTGCAGTGTGACTACCCATGTCAAAGGTTACAAGGAAGCCTAACCGCATAATTCTAGATTCTTTACGCTTGTGGAAATGTCATTAAAGACTGTTACACACCCAGGGAATGTCATTGCAGATGCCTCTTAAGCAGCTATTGTACATTTCTGGCGACCCATGGGGTGTTAGCGCAGCTGTTATCGAATGTGCAGTGCTGCTGTGTTATTCAGTAGATGTGCAGAGGCGAGGCAGCTGTGGGAACGAGGTTAGACAACTCGGGCAATGAGTAGGTAAGTAGGTGATCGGCCTAAACTGGGGAATGACTGCCCAAATGCTGACTGACCAGCTTTGGAAATCTCACTGATCATTGATTCAGAGAGCAGAACATGCTGCCGAGAGGAAGGAGGGGGCAGGAGGAAGGAGGGGGCAGGTAGCCATGAAAAGTGAATACTGTGTAAGCTGTTTCCTATGCTTTAAGCCTTTGCTGGCTCTTGGAATTATGCTCTGGGGCTCTGTGTATGTGTGTGTGGCTCTGTGTATGTGTGTGTGGCTCTGTGTGTGTGTAGCTCTATGTGTGTGTGGCTCTGTGTGTGTGGCTCTGTGTGTGTGTGTGGCGCTCTGTGTGTGTGGCGCTCTGTGTGAGTGTGTGTGTGGCGCTATGTGTGTGTGTGGCGATGTGTGTGCGTGTGTGTGTGAGGCTCTGTGTGTGTGTGTGGCTCTGTGTGTGTGTGACTCTGTGTGTGTGTGTGTGTGTGTGGCTCTGTGTGTGTGGCTCTATGTATGTGTGTCCGTGTGGCTCTATGTGTGTGTGGCTCTGTGTGTGTGGCTCTGTGTATGTGTGGCTGTGTGTGTGGCTCTGTGTGTGTCTCAGTGTGGCTCTGTGTCTGTGTGCGTGTGGCTTCGTGTGTGTGTGTGTGTGGCTCTGTGTGTGTGTGGCTCTGTGTGTGTGTGTGTGGCTCTGTGTGTGTGTGGCTTTGTGTATGTGTGGGTGCAAATGCAATAGGTCTCTCATTTGTGAGAGATTAAGCTATTGGCATTGTAAATGACAATGCCATTTATTTATCTGTTTTCAAAACCAACACATAAATAACAATGTTGTCGTTTACAATGCCAATAGGTCTAACTTTTGCAAAGGCGAGACTGTTGCATTGTAAATTCTTGTTTCTCCTTTGCCCCTGTCACTAGGCCTGTTATAAGGTCCTGTAGTTCCCAAGTAGGGTCACGCGCCAATGGTCTATAATTCTGGCGGGCCCCCAATAACCGCAATACTTCAGCCTCATAGTCCAAGGTGTTCATTAAGACCACCGCCCTTTATCGGCTTTTGATGCCCAGTGAGCTATTATTTTGCAATGATTTAACAGCCAACCACTCAGGCTTGCTCATATTACTGAACCTGCGTTTGCTCTCAACTTTCTCCAGCAGATCAATATCTTGGAGAACTTTCTCCTCAAACACCAGCATTTCTGACCCCACCGAACTCGTGGGAGGGCAGAACAACGAGGGACGGTGCAGATTGGTGCTGAACACCTTTATAATTTGGAGGGTGTTGTTGGATTTGTGGGGACACAGACACAGTTAGGATTCTAGGATTTTAAGAAAGGAGATAGGTACACCCTGTTAGTACTGCAGACATGTCGCGTACTATGAATATCCTCACTAATTAAGAAGGTGGGTGCTGTTCGAAAGGCCCTATCAGACAAGCGGCAGGTTTTGTTGGTAATAGAAGGCACCAAGGGACCTACGAAGTCCATCCCTACTCTTCTGGAGGGGACATCAGTGATCAGAAGGGGTTGGAGTGGAGCTCGGGGTAGTAAGGGTGTGTTAACCAGCTGGCATCTCACACATGAGATCCACACTCGTGGTTATCAACTGGTTAATGGAAATGAAAAAGTGAGGTAGGTTGTGTCCTCATTAATGAGGAGAGTCTAGCCTGCTTTGGAATCATAGGTGCTTCATACATGCATGATCTCCACCCTGTGTGTGCGCAGTCACTTCTAGTGCTGTACATGATCTACACCAATCCGGGATACAAATCCATGTGTGTCGAGCCTCGCTTCTCCAGTCACAACCCATCAAGGTCTAATGATGGCCTACTTCATCCTGTGCGATGACAAGCAAGAGGCATCAGGAGAGATGGACAACCTGACGGTGTTGGTTAAGCATTTCTCTCACCAACTGGCACAGAAGGGCAACTTGTCCCCACAACTCCAACCACAAATACACTACACCCTCTTCACCTTCTCTATCCTAGCAGCACAGTGTCATTGCCATCCAACTTTGACAACTCTCACTGTCCTGATGTAGGTGAAACCCTAAAGATGAGCTCGAAATCACAATCCCGGAATGGTCACCCAATGGCAGCAACCAGCCCTAGCAGATCCCAGAGGCTACGTAAGCAAACCTCATAAGAATGTTTTCTATGTTACTCTAAAGTAAGTGAAATCAGAGTTAAGAGTAGACACAAAATGGTTTGTTTGGAAACTGGCAACATTGAATAGGACATGCAAACCCTAGAATCGCCTCTGGAAAAGTTCTGTTATTCAAGGAGAAAAGTGCCGCCAGCTGTAGGCCAGGCTACCAAAGCACACCGGGGCTGACTAAAATAGCCCTCCATGCATCACACATATTGGAGGAAAAAATTGGGGGAATTGTTTTCAACCCTAAAGAGATATCACTGAACTGGTGGTCCAGAGATGTGCCATACTCCACCTCTGAACATTGTTAGGCCTACCTCTTATTTACTGATAGAAGATCACATTTGTGTCTTTGTTTACGGAATGGTTTTATCGAGTGCATACTAGGGCAGAGAGCGCAAGAGTGCTTGTCAGAGTGCTTTCCATAGATATAGAGCAAACAACTATGGCATCAAAGAATGTAAGCACACATGTCCCGTTTATACACAAGTTGTCTAAAATAAAGTTAAAGCATATATAGTAAGGATAAGATCCATAGACAGGGATATACATACTTTACGTACTAGATAGACACTCAGTAGTAGAACGTGTACTAGATCTTTTGTTGAATTTTCAGGAAAGCTGTTAAAACTTATCTTTTCCCCCTGCCCTATTAAAATTTCGCTACTCTTCTTTGCTCTTGTTAGTTATGTTACCTTCTCAGTTATAGCGCTGGGACGCCCCTTTGCTGGGGCAGCTGTGCGCTCTAAAAAATCGATTAACATAACATAACATAACAGTTAACAGCAAAGAGTGCTTCTCTGCTCCTATCATCACTGTGTTGCTCTTTCTCGCTGTGTGCTTCTGGGCCCTGTGTTGCTTTCTCTTGTTGTGTGCATCTCTCCCTCTCCAATGTTATTTCCATAACCCGTATGGCTTCCCTCCCGCCCTCGTCCCCTGTTTTGCTTCCCTGCCTGGATGCCGGCCCGCATCTCCCATTTTGGTTCCACGCCTCTCTCCAGCATTTATTTTTCTTTTTAGTTATTGATCCAACTCGGATTGGTAAATAGAAAAAAAGCGCGCAAATCCTTTTGTAGGTGCACATGTGCATGGTGCGTGCTCTTACAGAATGAGGTGCCCATTTGCCTCAAAAGCTTTTTTTTAAATTATTATTCCAGCCATGCTGCACAGAATTAGGGATGTGGGAAATGCGCCCCTTCCCTGGGCAAGGCAGGAAATATTATAAACAAGCATTGGCAAAGACAACAGGTCTCGATTTTGTGGCAGCTTTTGCTTTGTCAATGTCTTTTAGCCATGTTGTACAGTAGTTTCGTTGCTGTGAAGCATGATTGAAGGTAGAAAAAGCAAAATGACATGTCACGGAGCTTTGATTTTTAGTGGGCTGGAAGGGTGTGAGCAAAATCGCAGGACGGGGGCGTGGCAAACAATAACAGGGGAGTGGTGTGGGGGATGGGAAATCAAGCAAGACCATGGGAGGTGGTGGGGGAATGGGGCAAGCAAGAACAGGAAAAGCACGAATGGGTGGGAGGGATGGGACATGCAACAAAGTGGGAGGGCAGCAAACAGCAATACAAGAGGTGTTGAGGGATGAGGCAAGCAACAGTGTGGGAGTGGGCAGGAGGAAAGTGGCAAGCACGGATGGGGCAAGCAACAACGTGGGAGGGCCGAGCGCAAATAAAAGAAAAAAAAGTACCTCTGAAAGTACAAGCAGTGGAAGGACACACACTGGGAAAGGAAGCTCCAGGTGAGGGACAAACACACGAAAAGGAAGTGTAGCTGGCACGTGCAAACCAAAGAGAAGTAAGAAAATTAGAGTTACATTGAAGTCAACCAGTGTTAGGCAATGGGGGCGTTTTAAGGCCCAAGTATGAAAACAAAATGTCTCACAAGCAACAACAAATACGCTGTCTAAGGCGAAAGCAAGGGCAGGGGGAAATGTCAACACTGCCCTTGTCCTTGAACCCCCCCCCATTATGCAAAATGGCAAATGAATGCCCAACTCCATGACATTGTTTTAATTTCTTCATATATTTTTTTAATACATTGTTTGGGGTCTCTCTAAAACCATTCATTCAAAAATATTTGCATTGCATCAAGGTGTTCCTCCGGGATCTTCCCTGAGTCAACTCTTTTTAATGTTAATGTCCGCTTGGGTGATGTCATTTTTGGCTTGTTTTATTTCCTATGCAGACAATACGCAGTTGATCATCACTCTCTACCAAAATGGCAATAATACTGCTTCTCAGTTGAGTTTGCATCTCCTGGAAGAAGCAAAGTGGATGGATAACAACTGCTTGAAGTTAAACTGTGAAAAGACTGAGGTACTGATTTGGGAAATCAGCCCAATATCTGGTCTCCCGCTAGGGGGCCTGCTGGTCAACGCCCTCTACCATCTTCAAAACAAAAAGTTAAAATTCTCGGCATCTGGCTAGATAACAAGCTGTCGTTTACCTTCTAGACGGAAAATGCTTTGGGATATTAAAAGTCCTCAAGAAGACATTGGGATTTCTACCTCTGTCACCCCAGAAAACTGTCATCCAGGCCATGGTCATTTCCAGGCTAGATTAGTGCAAAGTTCTTTATCTGGGGCTCTCACAAACAAGACTCAACTGACTACAGCCTATTTAAAACTCAGCTTTGCGTTTGTTGCTGAAACTTCCTAGACGCACTTCTCTCCGGACCGCCCTGAAAGATCTGCCCTTGCTTCTGATAAAGATATAAATAGATGGTAAAGACCTTAGCTGTTGTTTCAAGGCTCTATCTAACCCATGTCCACAATATCTCAATTTTTTGATTAACCCGTATGTTCTGGTGAGAAATCTAAGATCATCTGATGCAATGTTAGCTCTGGTCCCAAAATTCCATAATGCTGAATTGTTAAGCAGCTCTTTCACTTATCTGGCTCCCAAGATAAGGAGCACTCTTTGTTTAAAAATGTGGCAGGCACCATTTGAAACTTCCTTCAGAAACAGTTGAAAACGTGGCCTTTCACTCTATGCGACTAGTCCCTCATACAAGTATCCTTTTCCCTGAAGGAGAATCTTAGCGCTGGGACACTTATACGAAGTAGCCATACGATCTACAAATCTGCTGATTATTATTGTTATTAGGAGAGATTAAAAATAAAACTCATCTTGCCCTTGGAAAATACAGAAGGAAAAGAACCAACCTTTCCACCGCAATCCTTGAACAAGGCAGGGAGAATTTCTATTTTTAAAGAATCTGAGTTGAGCAAAATAACTGATTTTTTTCAGAAATTTCAAATGTAGTAAAAATTGCACACCTGCACTCTTTACCCTTACCCAAGCATGGTGTGTGAGTATGTGCCACTTCCACACTTCCACTCACAGTGTCCAACCAAGTTCAGTGGAGAACATTTACTACAATCATCTCCATCTGCCATGGGGCTGGCTGGGGCGTTATACACCCGATGCCCATACGCCTTGCCCAATTGTGATGGGGGATTTAGCACCAAAAAGAGATGCAAAAACGAACATGAGGTGGCTGTTAACTGCACTGCTACTGCTTGGTCTACAGTATTTTTCAGGACATGAAACAGTAGGGCAGCTGCCAGGTCCCTGTGTGCCTTGTATGCAAATACAATTGATTAATGTGCACAGTTAGAAAACAATACACACTGTAGGGCATCAGACACCCAGAGACCATCAGACACCCACATACCCACGTTCGTACATTAACACACTCCGCATCCGACAGACACAAGCACACATCAGGTACCTTCATCCAACATTATCAGACACCGACATCCATAAAAAATAAAGAGACTTTCCAAACCTCTTATATTCATTTGCAAATTCTTCCCATGAAAAAAACCCCAAATAAATGAAATTCCTGAAAAAAAAGTTTATTGGGGAGATATGCTTGACTTATATGGTGACAGTTGTGAGAAAGAGCCATCTTTCTTGCATGGTATGCCCCCACCTGTTGCTGAATTGCTGATGTACTTTGAGTGTGCCCTGGGTTCCTGCCAATCAGGTACCCAGGGCTTGTGTTCCTTCCCTAAAACTGCATTGAAGTCTAAACCCAATTGGCATCTCTGGCCACAGGTCACCCCCTGGTAATTGGTACCCTAGGTACCCAGGACACTGTGACTAGAGAAGACCCCTAAGGGCTGCAGCACTTATTTTGCCACCCTTAGGGGCCCTGTACCCTGACACACACACACTGCCATTGCAGGCTGAGTGTCTTGGTGCAGAACTAAACAGAGAGTCGACATGGCACACATCCCTGTGTGACATGCCCAAAAACACACTGCCCTGGCATACTTCAGTCACCCCTCTAGCTAGGTTCACCATGCTAGTGGTGTGGGCACAGGTGCACGAGCCCTGTGCCCCTATAGTACACAGGGCCATTCCTGGGCACTGTAAGTGCAGTGATGCCCTTAAGAGTATATGGTGCTGGGAGGTTGTCATTACGAACTCCACAGCACCATAATGGCTACACTGAAGACTGAGAAGTTTGGTATCAAACTTCTCAACACATTAAACCCGCACTGATGCCAGTGTGGGATTTAATGTGAAATGCAAAACCGAGGGCATCCTAGAGATGCCCCCTGAAACCTAAACAACTCCCAGTGTCCTGACTGCGTGGCTACCGAGGGTGCCACCACCAGACATGTTTCTGGACCCCTGGGTTGATAGCCTGCCGCTCTCGGGGGCCTGAAACAATGCACATCCTGAGACTAGGTGGTAAGCCTCCTCCCCCAGGATGGGCAAGGGAAGCTTCAAAGGCATGCCGCCTTTGTGAGCTTCTCCAGGCCACTTGCTGTACTCAGCAACTGGTCCCCACCGGTTCTAGCCCCCACTCTGGCGGGAAGAACAGCGGTAAAACCTAAGTGAGGAAAGGGGGTGTGCCAGCCTCTGCCAACCCCACCCCTCAGGTGGGGAAGGCGAGGTGGAGCACAACTCCGGGCTCCCGCCATCTTGAGGATGGGGAGCTGTTAGAACTGGATATTCCTGGTAGGCTAAGGCTGACGCCAAAGCCAGGCAGATACCACCATTCTAGTCAGGGCAAGGAAGTCACACGCCAAGATAACCCCTGCTCACCCCCTTGGTAGCTTGGCACGAGCAGTGAGGCAAAACTCGGAGGCGATGTGTAAAGCATTTGCGCCAGCACACAACAGCAACAACATACTAGGCACACCACAAAAGGAACTCCACACAAGGTTATATTAAAATAACTTTTGTATTGTCAAAACACATCAGCTAAAAATCACACATGTACATTGTGTCAACTGGCACGGGCAACATTCATAAGGGATTACGTACAGGACAGGGCCACATGGGCCACTGTCAGAATCAACACCTTGTAGATATAGAAATAGCACTTATAGACCTTAGAATAAGTATAGCAAAAAGAATAACAGTTGTAAATCACAACCAGTATCTACTGGTAACAGGTAAGTACCACCTACGCAACCCTAACCACCTTAGGAGAATGTCACACAGGGGACCAGGACCTCACTAGGACCACCTGTACTAAAAAGAACAACCACCTAAGTATCACACAGCATTTAGGGGTATAAGAAAGAACACATTACCCATGATGCATAAAACACATTCAGAGGAGTAGTAAAGGAAAACCACCTAAGTATCACACAGCGTTTAGGGGTCTAGGAAAGAACACATTACCCATGATGCATAAATATACATTCAGAGGAGTCTCAATGTCAGGACGCGCTGCCATGCAGCGCCAGTCCAAGCACAAGCCTAAACGTAGCAGGTGCCCACTACTTGCTGGACACCTGGGAACATCCCAAAACCTAAACGGTGCAGCTGCCCACTAATTGCTGGGCAGCTGGGGGAACCATCAAAGAAACTGCGACAGGGTCCTCGCTGACCCTTGGGCGCAAACTGCACCCACTGTGGGAGCCACACAGGCTCTAAAAGCAAGTTCCTCACAGGCAGGAGGGGGCGGGCACCGGCAATATGCCCCGGCGCCCCCTCTAACTAAAAATGGCCAAACGCTGGAGCCAAACAGGCTCTAAAACAAAATGGCCCTCGAGCCTCGCTGGGCTCGTAAATCAAATGCCCCTTCAGAGCCTCTCTGGGCTCCACTTCACGTTGGGGCGACCCGCTGCCAACCGGGGCCGCCCTGCTGCTCCAACTATGCCCCCCTAGACAACTGTGGGGGGTCGTTGGAGCCCCTCCTCGGGGGGGCTCGAGAACCAAATGCCCCCCGGGACCCTCGAGGGTCTCGCACAACTGCTCCCGATCGTTGGAGTCCCCCACTGGGGACTCTGCAAACAATGGTGTGCCCAATCGTTGGAGCCTCGGGGCTCTAAGAACTGCCACGTAGCCTCTCAGGGCTCGGGAACCTACAACAATGCCCCCGGGGCCCTCGTGGGACGCCCTGCTTCCAGTGCCTCAAACCGGCACCGCACGGAGCTTCCCTCCCCGCAGCCCTTCACTCACCGGCCCTGCTGCGGGGAGGCTCCATCGTCGCGCCGTCTCTCTGCGGCGTCCTCTCTTCTCTCGGGGTCCCTCTCAGGCACGGGAGCCCCGCAGCGGCCATCACTCCTCGGGGGCTCCCTCAGCAATGGGAGCCCCGCACCGGCGACACCAGCCGCCATCTCCCGGGCGCCTTCTTCCTCTCTTCCCGGCCTGCGGGGCGGGACTTCCGGCCGGTCGCGCTGGGATTGGCTGGCCGGCCAACCACTTCCGGGTCGCTGCGGGCAGCGCAGCAGCCCCGCTTTAGGCAGGCAGGCGGGGAATCATTATCCGAGGGGTGGGCTCCCTCGAGATAAATAAATATAAAAATAAAAGCGCTATTAAGCGCGTGGGGCAAAGTACAGCGCTCCTAGCGCTGTAAGCACACATAAAGCGCTCTCAAGCGCTTGGGGGCAATAAAGCGCTCCAAAGCGCTAGAATAGCAAGTCAATCGCTTCCAAGCGCTACAACAGAAAAATAAAGGGCTCCTAGCGCTAAAAGGCAGCCAAAGGTCACCAGTCCAGCAAAAAGCACCATCAAAGCGCTCCTCAGGCGCCAGGGCCCCAAAAGTCCTCCACAAAGTCCTTCAGGAAGGTGAAGCAAAGGGGACCCAGCAAAAGGGTCTCCAGAGTCCAGGAAAACAGCAGGAATCCAGGACAAAGCCAAGTCCCCCCATCAGCCCAGGCAGGGCAGAGGGGTCCCCCCAGAAGTCCTCCAGGCATCCGGGGCCTGGGCAGCGCCCGCCCCTGGTAGATTCAAGTCAGAAACAAGAACATTTTGGAAGGGGACACAGCCCCTTCTTATACACAGAAAAACCTTTGAAGTTTTGGTGTAGGCAGTGTGAGAACCAGCTAGGACTGGTTATAGGGAAGTCCCTTCAGTATCAGGGACAGAGGTGACAGTCGCCCAGCGGGGGGGTAGAGCCAGCATTGTGGCAGGCAGGCAGGCACAGCCCTTCACTATCAGGTGCTAATCTCCTCCCACTTCCCTGGCAGCAGATGCTGCCTTTCATCCACGGCTGACTCAGACAACCATCTGGGGGCTCTGCAGCCCCTGTCACACTCAAACAGTCAATCCACAAGCAGCCCCAGGCACTCCTGGGCCAGGCTCACCAGCCAATCACGTGCCAGCAGACTCACTACACAAATATGCCCACTTCTAAAAGTGGGACTTCTAGACTAGACACAACCATGCCGCATACACCATTATGCAGCATTCATTCTCCCGAGTTTGCACATATCAAACTGGACCCTGCACTCCCCACACATCCGGAACTACCATGGGCATACATATTCCCCATTCATCCCTATGGGAGGGCAGGTCACTCACCATACATACACAGAGAGCACACGCACTTTACACTGTACCACAGTGAAAAAGTGCACAGAGGCCTAAAATCACCAACCCAGGTTCCAGAGACAGGCTAGGAAAAAGCAAAAAGTCTCGGGGTGAACCTGCCAAAAGGGCCAGGTCCAACACAACCCCCTTCCAGCCAAAACGCAGGGTAGACCAATCACTCCACTGATGGGCTTCCTTGCTTTGGGCGACAAAACACGGACACGGGCCCGCACGGCAGGGACACCCTCCTGTTTTTCGCCACTCTGAACCCACATAGATTTCCCTCAACAAAAGCTCTCTGGCACAACTAGGGTACCCCACTGGTACACACTAGTCATCCACAGCCAGGACCAGGCCCTAAGCCATCCAAATATCACAGATCCTAACCACCTCACAGAGTGGGGGGCAGTAACCCCTGGCACACAATAGCCATTCTCCACTCTCCCTCTCAGTGTAGCTACAACTACCACTGAACCTTCAACCTAGGGACCACACTCTCAGGCTGACCAGAGGTCACAGGCAAGAATGCCCCACCCTATCTCTACTTCTGGGTTTCCGCACCCTCACAGGGAAGCATTCACCAGAACACAATTCTCCTACCAGATCAGGACCTCACTCCATCACTGGTCTACCACCTGGAAACTATTTCACTTCTGAGGTACAAAGCACACAGCACAGTCCCTCTTCAAGCAGGTGGGGGGACACAGCACACAGAAAAATCCCCTTTCCTCCACCTTAGTAGAAACAACAGACTGCATGTGGGCCCCAGAACACACAGCAAGGGCAGTCTCCTCAGTCTCTTCAGCTGATCTACTTTGGCAGAGATTCCTCTTGACCTGGAAGCTTCCTAATCTCCCAACCTAGGATCTAAACCCTCAGGTTGCACCGGGGTCAGAAGTAAGGACACCGTCCCTCTGCACCCCCTTCCAGAGTTCTGCACCCTCCCACCTAGGAGCGGTACCCCTAGAAGCCAAAACCGGTCAGGACGCTGAGTACAGATGCCCTTCCCTCCAGGTCAGTCTGAACCTGAACCTGGCCTCCCCCCTCCTCGGGGAACGACCTCCAGAGGCCCCAAAAATGGTCAAGCACTCTGGACGGTCAAATGTCCAGCGAACCAGGACTTCACGGGGAGCACGCATGCCCCCCTCCGAGGGTGACACATAACTAGTGTGTCTTGTGACAGTCTGCCTGGCTCTAATCTCGCGACCTCCTGCCCACCTGGCAGGGCGCAGAGATCCCCCAGGACAGAAGTGGCATCACCATGGTCACTCACTGGTGGCCCAGCCCTTCTGGCTGGCTCCTGGCCCACTGGTTCCTCCACTGGGGACTCTTTCCCCCTCTCACTCCTCAACCAGGACTTCTGCACCCTCCACTTAGGAGCGGTACTGCCCAATACTAGGACCGCCGGAGTTCTGGTTACAGAAACTCCCCATCCTCTAGACACAGGAAGATCCTCCTCAAATGACCTGTAAGTACAGCCTAGGCCCCTGACCTGGCGCTCCCTTAGGGAACCCTCCAGGCCCTGAGACAAGGTTTCGGGCCAACGTGAGACACACCGTCCCACACTCACTCCGCCTCCACTGAGACAGGACGTGAGCCCCTACACCCCTACCATACTAATGGGACCTAGCTGGGCTACACATGAACCTCTTCACCTACACAGGATCATCAGATACACAAGCCACTACTTTTAGAATCACTCCCTAATGCCTCTGCAAGACATCTAGCACACCGCCAGACATCCACCTTCTTGTCCAGTGCCTCTGCAGGACCTCCTGCACACCACCAGAGGTACACCTCACGTGCAAGCTCCTTAAAAAAACCTCACACCAACTCCTCCAGTTCAAGACACCACTCATCCACACACTCCCCCTCCAGACTGGTGAGACAGTTCCTCACTGCCCCTGACTCTCAACCTGTACCCTCTTACTGAGCACCAGGCACCATACTCTGGGAACTGGGAATGGGATTTCACGCACTGGACACATTTAAGCTGCCACCACTGGATCCTACCATACTGGGGAATCCAGACACACACGCTACACTCAGGTGATAACTACCCTCCCAAGCAAGCCATTTCTCCTCCACACTCCCTCTCTTCCATCTACCCACACAGGGACAGGAATAGGGATTAGCCACTGGACCCAGCAAGGGATTCCTAATCTATGGGAACCTCCCCCTCTACTGGCGTCCCGCCCTGTCATTTTCTCTCATCTGCCACTAAACATAAAGCGCAGGAACACAATCTGAAAATGATACTCTTGAGGAAAAACAAAATCACAACAATAATCCCAAACATGTGACTATCTGAAAAATGCAGAGTTTTGTAATGTAGCCAGCTGTCGCTGTGGCACTGCGCAAACACAAGTCCAAATCCGCACCGCTGACCAACAATGTTAGAACTGGCTATTCCTGGTAGGCTAAGGCTGACGGCAAAGCCAGGCAGAAACCACCATTCTAGTCAGGGCAAGGAAGTCACACGCCAAGATAACCCCTGCTCACCCCCTTGGTAGCTTGGCACGAGCAGTGAGGCTAAACTCGGAGGCGATGTGTAAAGCATTTGCCCCAGCACACAACAGCAACAACATACTAGGCACACCACAAAAGGAACTCCACACAAGGTTATATTAAAATAACTTTTGTATTGTCAAAACACATCAGGTAAAAATCACACATGTACATTGTGCCAACTGGCACGGGCAGCATTCATAAGGGATTACGTACAGGACAGGGCCACATGGGCCACTGTCAGAATCAACACTTTGTAGATATAGAAATAGCACTTATAGAACTTAGAATAAGTATAGCAAAAAGAATAACAGTTGTAAATCACAACCAGTATCTACTGGTAACAGGTAAGTACCACCTACGCAACCCTAACCACCTTAGGAGAATGTCACACAGGGGACCAGGACCTCACTAGGACCACCTGTACTAAAAAGAACAACCACCTAAGTATCACACAGCATTTAGGGGTATAAGAAAGAACACATTACCCATGATGCATAAAACACATTCAGAGGAGTAGTAAAGGAAAACCACCTAAGTATCACACAGCGTTTTATGGGTCTAGGAAAGAACACATTACCCATGATGCATAAATATACATTCAGAGGAGTAGTAAAGGGAAACACATGACGCATAAACCTACACATTCAGCGGTGTTAAGAATAAAGCACATGATGCAATAAAAATACATGCAGAGGTACCATAACAATACAATAGCGCAAAACTGACATGATGTCTAAAAACATTCAGAGGTGCAGGAATAAAAACCATACAATTGCGCACAACCTTACATAAGCCACCACCTGTGGCAGTCCCTAGGCCAACTGGCCTTGTTGGGGCTCGGACGCCCTGAGTCTCAATGTCAGGGCGCGCTGCCATGCAGCGCCAGTCCAAGCACAAGCCTAAACGTAGCAAGTGCCCACTACTTGCTGGACACCTGGGAACATCCCAAAACCTAAACGGTGCAGCTGCCCACTAATTGCTGGGCAGCTGGGGGAACCATCAAAGAAACTGCGACAGGGTCCTCGCTGACCCTTGGGCGCAAACTGCACCCACTGTGGGAGCCACACAGGCTCTAAAAGCAAGTTCCTCACAGGCAGGAGGGGGCGGGCACCGGCAATATGCCCCGGCGCCCCCTCTAACAAAAAATGGCCAAACGCTGAGCCAAACAGGCTCTAAAACAAAATGGCCCTCAAGCCTCGCTGGGCTCGTAAATCAAATGCCCCTTCAGGGCCTCTCTGGGATCCACTTCACGTTGGGGTGACCCGCTGCCAACCGGGGCCGCCCTGCTGCTCCAACTATGCCCCCTAGACAACTGTGGGGGGTCGTTGGAGCCCCTCCTTGGGGGGCTCGAGAACCAAATGCCCCCCGGGACCCTCGAGGGTCTCGCACAACTGCTCCCGATCGTTGGAGTCCCCCACTGGGGACTCTGCAAACAATGGTGTGCCCAATCGTTGGAGCCTCGGGGCTCTAAGAACTGCCACGGAGCCCCTCAGGGCTCGGGAACCTACAACAATGCCCCCGGGGCCCTCGTGGGCCGCCCTGCTTCCAGTACCTCAAACTGGCACCGCACGGAGCTTCCCTCCCCGCAGCCCTTCACTCACCGGCCCTGCTGCGGGGAAGCTCCATCGTCGCGCCGTCTCTCTGCGGCGTCCTCTCTTCTCCCGGGGCTCCCTCTCAGGCACGGGAGCCCCGCAGCGGCCATCACTCCTCCGGGGCTCCCTCAGCAATGGGAGCCCCGCACCGGCGACACCAGCCGCCATCTCCCGGGCGCCTTCTTCCTCTCTTCCCGGCCTGCGGGGCGGGACTTCCGGCCGGTCGCGCTGGGATTGGCCGGCCGGCCAACCACTTCCGGGTCACTGCGGGCAGCGCAGCAGCCCCGCTTTAGGCAGGCAGGCGGGGAATCATTATCCGAGGGGTGGGCTCCCTCGAGATAAATAAATATAAAAATAAAAGCGCTATTAATCGCGTGGGGCAAAGTACAGCGCTCCTAGCGCTGTAAGCACACATAAAGCGCTCTCAGGTGCTTGGGGGCAATAAAGCGCTCCAAAGCGCTAGAATAGCAAGTCAAGCGCTTCCAAGCGCTACAACAGAAAAATAAAGCGCTCCTAGCGCTAAAAGGCAGCCAAAGGTCACCAGTCCAGCAAAAAGCACCATCAAAGCGCTCCTCAGGCGCCAGGGCCCCAAAAGTCCTCCACAAAGTCCTTCAGGAAGGTGAAGCAAAGGGGACCCAGCAAAAGGGTCTCCAGAGTCCAGGAAAACAGCAGGAATACAGGACAAAGCCAAGTCCCCCCATCAGCCCAGGCAGGGCAGAGGGGTCCCCCCAGAAGTCCTCCAGGCATCCAGGGGCTGGGCAGCGCCCGCCCCTGGTAGATTCAAGTCAGAAACAAGAACATTTTGGAAGGGGACACAGCCCCTTCTTATACACAGAAAAGTCTTTGAAGTCTTTGTGTAGGCAGTGTGAGAACCAGCTAGGACTGGTTATAGGGAAGTCCCTTCAGTATCAGGGACAGAGGTGACAGTCGCCCAGCGGGGGGTGGAGCCAGCATTGTGGCAGGCAGGCACAGCCCTTCACTATCAGGTGCTAATCTCCTCCCACTTCCCTGGCAGCAGATGCTGCCTTTCATCCACGGCTGACTCAGACAACCATCTGGGGGCTCTGCAGCCCCTGTCACACTCAAACCAGACAGTCAATCCACAAGCAGGCCCAGGCACTCCTGGGCCAGTCTCACCAGCCAATCACGTGCCAGCAGACTCATTACACAAATATGCCCACTTCTAAAAGTGGCACTTCTAGACTAGACACAACCATGCCGCATACACCATTATGCAGCATTCATTCTCCCGAGTTTGCACATATCAAACTGGACCCTGCACTCCCCACACATCCAGAACTACCATGGGCATACATATTCCCCATTCATCCCTATGGGAGGGCAGGTCACTCACCATACATACACAGAGAGCACACGCACTTTACACTGTACCACAGTGAAAAAGTGCGCAGAGGCCTAAAATCACCAACCCAGGTTCCAGACACAGGCTAGGAAAAAGCAAAAAGTCTCTGGGTGAACCTGCCAAAAGGGCCAGGTCCAACAGGAGCCCTACCCAATCAGAGCTAGGCCCCTGCCCCCCTCCCACTGGAGAGTGGCAGGATAGGGTGTGTATTTTTCCCAGGACAGGGACCCATTGGTCTCTGCCCTTGCCCTACCTGTAATGCCCCTAAATTTAATATTTAGGGGCACCCTGAACCTTCCTTCCTCAGATCCCAATTTTGAAACAACAAGAAGAACAAGAAGAAAGAGACTGCAGCCTTTGTTCAACTTCCAAGTCTCCCATTGAAATACATTGGGCGCCCAATGGCCAAAAAGTACCCTGCACTCAGCCGCCTGAGTGCCACTGGGAATGCAGCATTTATCCTACTCTACTTCCCCACATGCCCTGAGTAAGTGACCATGAGCTCAGCTCCCACAGCCGCGTGGCCTGCCTGCTAGCAGCCACCAACCGAAAGCAACATTGGGCCTACTCACTCTGCACCCGGCTGCCCCTGTGCCGCTGGGGGTGTAAAAACAGTACTCACCCGACCCTGAAGGACCCCTGAGTCTACCCCAGAACCTTAACTCTGCCAGCCGAATACTTACCCAAAGACCGATAACTTGATTTCTTCCATAGAGTACCATTGGCTGGGTTTCACACTAAGGGGCCGATTAGGATGGAGGATTTTCCGCCTCCTCCGGGCCGGCGGAAGCCACCTCCGGCCCGGAGGAGGCGGAAAATCCTCTGCGGAGTCACCAAAGACCCACCGCCGCATTACGATGGCTGGTGGGTCTTGGTTTCTGTCCGCTGCTTTTCCGCCGTGGTCGGATTACAACCGCGGCGGAAAAAGCTCTTATTTGGCTGGCAGTGTCTATCAGACACCGCCAGCCAAATTAGGATGCATTTGTAAACATGCTTTTCCGCTGCGGTATTTCCGCCTAGGAAAAGCATGTGTACTTTTGAATTTGGGGGCCCGTTGCGGGCCCCCAGGGTGTAGGCGGGTGGGGGGTGCACATGGGGGGTACCTATGGTACCCCCCAGTATTTACATGCACAAAGCGGCAGGCACCGCGCGGTGCCTGCCGCTTTGTGCATGTAAATGTTAAACATGCACTTTTAACATTGCGGCGGGTGCTGCTTGAAGCAGCACCCGCCGCAATGTTAAATATCCAGGGTGGCGGTCACATCCTAATTTGCACGGAGGGACCGCCGCAGCCCATGCGGACGGTCCCTCCACCTCTGGGATGGCGGACGGACGCAAGTCCGTCCGCCATCCTAATCGGCCCCTTAGTGTTGAATTTTGCAACTTTAAAATATTCGCTATAAATCAGCCGATCAACGAAAATCAAATTACTCACCTGTTATCAGGAGAGTTCCCAGTGCTGTATCTTTGAGCCCAGCACTGAACCTGAAAAGTAATTATAACCGTGATTTACTGTTAACTCAATTTTCCTCCATAGGAAACGCATTGCCTGGTTTTTGACAGAATTTCTTCTAAGTGTCGATTTTCAAACCTTACAAATATTCCTTAGAAATTTGCTGTGTAACAAAAACGATTTCTTTCAACTGTTTACAGGAAATGCACAAGGGCTGAATCCAGGATCCAGCCCCGAGTTAGAAAAACATAGGTAAAAGTGATTTTATTGCATTTATTTAAAAACTCCCATTGAGCTCAATGTTATTTTGTGTTTAACTTGAGTTGCATATTGCTGTAACTATTGCATTCTAAAATCCATTGCTACTTAAAAGTATTCAACTGCAACATCTCATTCTGAGAAAGTATTTATGATACCTACTGTGGTTCTAAAATAAAGTAACTATATATTTTTATATACAAAATAATTGGCCTAGAGTTCAGTTCTTGAGTGTGTGAGACCATTTGCTGATTGAGTGTGTACAACAAATGCGTTACACTGTCCTCTGATACTGCCTTACTGCTCGACCAAGCTACCACTTTAGAGAGTAAAGTTATATCCAAGTTAGCCTCTGCCATACCTCTGGGGACTGTGGACTCTGTGCACACTGTACCTTACTTTGGTCCAGTACATACAGAGCCACTTTCCTAGAACAGTGACTGAGCCACAAAACCTTAAAGGAGGGGTCTTTAGAAAGTGCATATGCATTCTCTGATCTTTCACCACCCACACAATCCACACCTACTTTAACCCCTTCGATGCTTTTGACGGAACGGTTCCGTCATCAGCGTCGGTTGGGCTGTGCTGATGACGGAACCGTTCCGTCATGACCACACCCGTTTTTCGAATCTTCAGCACAGCGCGAAAATTCGTGCCGCGCTGAAGCGGTTAAAATACGTTTTCAGAAATATAATTTCTGAGCCACATCATTCTGATAAAATTCCAAACAATGCCTATGTTATTACTCAACCACAAGGCAGTATTACTTGCAATGTATAGTACATAACAAAAACGACCCATACTGTATGTATACATTTATCCCTATCATAATATAGCCATTTGCATGCTAAACATGAACTTTATATGCCCAAGAAATACAAACACCATTACATTCAACCATCGAGTCATTCTCCAATATATAACCAGGGCCACTGGAATTATACAATTCTGTGGCTGCAGCTTTTCCACCTAAATGTGAAGTTGTGGCATTTGCCTCATAATCTTTCATCTGATGCATACTCTGCAGATTTGAACAAAAACATGATTCTAGCTCAAACGGATCAAAAGTTCCTAAAATCGCAGTGGCGTGTTGCCGTAGAGTGCAATGCCCTTCACAAAGGTTGACTGGTCACCTTCCAGTCGGTTAATGCTGTATCGGGAGTTAAACTGGTGCTAATGAGACAAAATCCTTACCCAAACTAAAATGTTAACTTGCACAAATAACAAAATAATGAATTAATACTATAAAAATGTGCCTCATTATTCCGCATAATTTGCCATTTCTTGTTGCATAATTTAGTCAATACTGCTCCATAATTTGTTCCTTCCCTGTTGCATAATTCCAGTGGCCCTGCATATGAGACTAGATCATGCACACAAATGAAGTATCTTTTTAAAACATCACCTATGTTTACTACTCTGGCCACTTCCACAGACTTACCACTTTAGCTTGTCGATACCAACATAAAAACAAATATTTAACAACATACTGCTAATTTTGCTTTTAGAAAAAGTATAATACTACTGAAAGAAAAACACTTTACACATACATTATATTAACTTTTTTTGCATAATAGCTCCTTATTGTTTTTTATAACATTGCATAACGCTGTAGGTCAGCAGAAAATGCCTGAATACCCATTTCAGTCTATAGATGGAGGGGTTTTGTCGTACGGGTCCTGGCTGGACAATATTGACATTGATAGAGAAGAAAAAGTGCCAGGGCTCGATTTTTAAACCACCAAACTTATTTATTCAGCTGGTGTAAACCTTCATTACTTAGTTTCTAGAAGGTATGCAATCGTCATTGTTTCAACATTTCAAAAATATTTACACATTTCAGCAATATACAGAGAGAGAAAAACATCCCTTCTACTGGGGATACAATGTAAACAACATTTCATACGTTTCCAATATTACAGTGTATTCAAACAAAAATAAATAAAGAAAAATTCAGAAACAGTTAGATATTCATTGTTTCGTGAAAACAGAATTAAATCATGTACACCAAAAAAGGTTGTGGTATGTTGGTTTTGTGATTGAGTTGCCCTATACTATTTTGTAATAGTAAAATTCATTTGACTATTAACACATCGAGCGAGAACAGCGCGACTTCATAGAATCCCGAGCGCAGTTAGAGACCCTCCGACTAACAATCAGTATTGAAATATAACCGCCCACCGATTTGGAATTGAGAAACGCCAGGGTCGTCTGCCGCGCTCCTCCCAAAATGACCGGGGAACGCGCAATAAACTACTCTTAAAGAACAGCCTGAGTTAGAGAACAACCAACAAAAACCACGTGTTGGTGTAAAATCCAAGCCCACTCGATGCCCAATCCTTGAAAAAAGAGATACCGTGAAATAAGGTATACAGCCCAGCCCTGAGGAAGAACCCCATTGACTATAAGAAGGGTTTGGAAACGCGTCGGCTATTTGGCTGTTGAAAAGAGACGCAAAATAGTATAGGGCAACTCAATCACAAAACCAACATACCACAACCTTTTTTGGTGTACATGATTTAATTCTGTTTTCACGAAACAATGAATATCTAACTGTTTCTGAATTTTTCTTTATTTATTTTTGTTTGAATACACTGTAATATTGGAAACGTATGAAATGTTGTTTACATTGTATCCCCAGTAGAAGGGATGTTTTTCTCTCTCTGTATATTGCTGAAATGTGTAAATATTTTTGAAATGTTGAAACAATGACGATTGCATACCTTCTAGAAACTAAGTAATGAAGGTTTACACCAGCTGAATAAATAAGTTTGGTGGTTTAAAAATCGAGCCCTGGCACTTTTTCTTCTCTATCAATGAATACCCATTTCAGCATTAGACAATTGTCGCAAAGAGAGTGCTCTGATATTTACAACCATGAAATATGATTGTGCTTTATAAAAACAAAGACGAAAAAAAGATAAAATGAACTATAACAAAAGATCCATAGTTTCCTGATAGATACATTAAGTTTCCTGATAGATACATTACCTTAACGTACACAAAATTGTAATGTTAAATAATACGTAGAAACTGCAAACAAACAGTACACTACGCCTTGACATAGACACAATATATTACTGTTATTAGCATTTTTAGTGATAAGGCAACTTAAACCTTTCAAAACATTAACTACTAAAATACCCATAATGGAAATCCCATGCTTTATCATACATTTCAAAAAAATCTTACAAAGTTCTACTTGTAAGTGTATGTTTTAAACATTTCATAATACAGGTGAAAGTTGACCTTGAAATGTTCTCTCTGGGGGATTCTCCCATTTTATGTCTCCTCCTGATGTTGGTGTTGCTTTTTCTACATGTCACCTTGATCATTGCAAAGCGCTCTGATACCCGCAAGGGTCATTGTCCCGCTATATTAAACTTTATAAATAAATAAATAAACATTAAGTGGTTATGGCGGTGGTGAAAGATGAGAATTAAGGTGTACATAATTACTATCATATTTCACTATACTAATTCAACACTAATCCTTTATGGGTTCTGGAGTAGCATGCTACTGGACGAAAAAAGCGCTTTAACACCCCATCAGGGGTAAGAAGTGCTAAATGCAAACCTTTTCCCTCTTCTATCCCTCCGCTATCCTTCTCAATCCAAATAACTGATTCATGTCCACCACTCATATTACTTTCATATTTCACTATAGTAATTCACCACTAATACTTTATGGGTTCCGGAATAGAACGCTACTCGACGAAAAAGCGCTTGGACGCCTCGTCAGGGGTAGTAAGCGCTATATAAATGCAATTACAATACAATATCTTCACTTTTGAATTTTCTGTCTTTTTATGTTTTGTGGTATAGCAATCTCAATGTTAGAGGATGGGAGAGGATGTAGCCTAAGGGCTAGAGCGGTCGACCACGAAGCTGGGAAACCGGTTCCAGTCTCGCCAAGGACGCTCAAATCACTCAGGGCCTAACAAAATGAATGTGTCCGTCTGTAATGCAACTGATGCTCATGTAAAGCGCTCTGATACCTCCGGGTCAAGTTTGTGCTATATACCCCCCCCCCACCCACCGCCCACAATTGTTGTTTAACTGTATCAGACACCTTAACTCACACATATAACGAAATATATAGATAAAGGGGCGAGGAGGTAGAGGTTTGCAACAGCAACATGTTCTCTAGGAGGGGGAAGGGTCCTTACTGCAGGTAAATGCTCTTTGCTTGAAAGGTTGCATATCCCCCCAAACTTTGGGCGCCTTCTATCCAGCTGTGGGCCTTTATTTAACAAACTGTTGAATTCGGGGACTTGTAGTCTTGATGGTGTAGCGGCTCAGGAAACACTCAAAGCTGCCAGGCTCCCTGTTAGTGTACTCCCTGCGTGTGCAGTGTCTGTTGTTGTCAGTTATTATCGTAGTGTATCTACTTAGTGCAGTCTGTAGATGCGTGGTTGTCATTATTGCAGAAGGCGCACTGTGGTGTGAGGGAATCACTGCATCCTCACCATGGCTAAAACTCACATCCCTGCGTGCATGAGAGGCACGGCACCCTTGCTACCCTTCCGACAGTGCTCCGTGCCCCTTTAAGACAGCCTGCCCAGCTCTCTGCTAGTTCACTCCGCCAGGCTCGGTGTCAGAGCATCTGCTCACAGTGGAAGCCTCTTCAAAGCTTTTCTTGAGCAAACAAAAAGCAGCTGGAAGCCATTCCAGAGGGAGACGTTAGCAAGACAAACACGGGCTCGCGGGAGCGTCCCCCGAGGAGCGGGCGCGCGGCACGCAGGCAGGCAGCACTGGAGCCCCGGGGGGAGCGGCCGGGGCTGGGCACTGCCTGGGATACCCACCCGCCCGGGGAGAGCCAGCTGCGCACAGCCAGTGTGGCGCGCGCAGAGGAGAAGGGCGTGAACACGGAGACGTGGACACTGCACGGGGCGCGAGGAGGGAGACGTGGAGGAAGACAGAGGGACGTGGGGGGCAGCTAAAGATGGGAAGAGAGGGGGGCTAAGATGGGGGAAAGTAGGAGTCAAAGAGAGATAGGAAGGGTGAACGTGAGGGGTGATCTAAAAAGGGGAACCTTACCTAGCGGAAGAGAAAGCAGCGCTACAGGGCCTCATTAACACATATATGCACCAATCCAACATCGCAGATTTACTCCAGCGGCTTGGATAGAACTGCTTGGGGCTTTTTAGTTTACATTATTTGCATTTGTATAACGCCAGCCACTATTGTATGAACCTGTTGCACGCTATTTATATCCCAGTGAGCTGTGAAGGCCATCACTTGGACTGGAGCAGCCATTGTTTGATAATGCTGTGGGGAGTAAGTCGAAACATGGTGTGTGTGTATATATATATATATATATATATATATATATATATATATATATATACATATATATATATATATATATCACAAACTATTCCCAAAGATATCAGGGCGCTTTACATAGCTCCAGTTTCGTTACATGAGGACACATTCATTTTATTTTTGTTAGGCACGGGGAAATTAATGGGTAGATGTATCAAGATACCCTTTTGCGATTCTCAAATAGCGATTTTTAAGGAAACGCTATTTGAGAATTGCAAAATGGTATGTATGTGGAAATTCGCTATTTTTTAGCGATTTCTTAAAATTCCTTAATTGCGATTAGCAAATTGCTAATCGCAATTAAGGAACAATTTCCCATTCATTTCTATGGGCCAGGAGGCCCATGGGAATGAATGTGAAATAATTCTCAATTTGCGATTCGCAATTTGCTAATCGCAAATTGAGAATAATTTCAAGGGTGCAGGGTTGTCTCAAGGACACCCTGTTGCACCCTTGAAATCGACATGTGTGCGCATATGGCGCACATACATGCCCTAAGTGCATGTATGAGCGTCACATGGCACCTTTACAAAATGCAAAAAGTGCATTTGTAAAAGAATTCGCAAATTACCACCAACTACAAGTTGGTGGTAATTTGCGATTCCTTAGTCAAAAATCGCAAAACTGAAATGCTTAATACATTGCATTTAAGAAATCGCAATTTGTGATTTCTTAAATGCTTACGCAATATTAAGGAATCGCAAAATTTGCGATTCCTTATATTGTGAGGCTTTTTTGCATGATACATTCCAAATCCCGTTTTTTGTCCCAAACGCAGCTATTGACGTCAACCGCTCTAGCCGTTAGGCCACATCCTCGACTACCAAAATATCATGATGTTAAGTATGTATTGGTTTGTTTATTTCAGTTAACCACACATCTATGTACCTTGATGATCTATACACATACATCATCAATATACATTTATGTGGAATTTAGTATAGTAAGCTTATACTTACCTGTACATACTTACTCTTATGATAGTTTGATAGTCGAAAATTTAGTTATGAAACTTTTGATGCACAATATTTGTTCTACTAAACTGTCTGATGTTTTGTTGGCGATTTGTTGTATATGGGTAGAAGACCGTGTTTACAATATTAAGATTTAAAATGTTGTGTTTGAGTCAGAGTGAAACTTCAGTGAGTTTCACCTAGGCCGACGTTTGTGGTGTTTTAAATGTATGGATTGATGGTGTGGCAGGTCTACTCTCTTTGTATCGATTGAGGATGGATCAATTCTTCTTTGCTCAGCCAGAACATAATGCTTATTATATGAGTATCACCAGACAGTTTGCTGTCTTATGTGCATGAAAGTTTTTTTTTTAATGTTTATAGTCAAATTATCTGTGTGTTTCAAGGGTTCATGTTGGTATTTACTGCCTTGTTTCTGCCCCTGGGAGGATCTCCATTGGTGGTGTTATTTTCATCAGTTGCGGGGCCTATTTTAGTAGTGGTTAGAGTGAGGGAATGAATAGGTGAGTGCAGTCATGAATGGTTTGCACTTTTCACACAGGTTTGCAGTGTGAACCAACCACGTGTGAATGTACAATTACAAATAGTATGTCTCAAACACGAAAAACGTCATTTCTTTTTCGTTTTTTTAAATTTATATATTCGGCGCGTATATGTCTCTATTTTGTGGTTTTAACTTTGATTTTCTATGTTATATATACTCTGATTATGCAGGCCCCATAAAAACACGATTCCAGCTCATACTGGTTCTCAGGACCATACAAATAGGTATTGTGTGTCTGATGAGGTGTGATTGTTAACCCCTTCGACGCTCATGACGAGCTGGGCTCGTCATGCAGTAGCCTCCTGCTACGCTCATGACGAGCCCAGCTCGTCATGAATAATGGTAATCATGATTTTCCAGCACAGGGGAAAAATCCCCATAGCATTCAAAAGGTTAAAGTATATTCAGGATCAGGAGTTCAGACAATTGGGGTCTGGTGTGCTGAGGAAAGTCTGGGACTCACTTAAGGGCGAGCAGTGGTGGCTCCTCTGCTAAGGCGGACCAGTTTCGCCCCACTTCTTTTTGCAGTGTAAAAAAGGAAAATTAAAATGACTCGAGCTTATTATCATTTTAGTTTTCCCTATTGCTGCGTCTTTCTGTGGCAGGCCTGCTCTCAGAGTAGGGGTAGGAGTGGTGTGCACTCCCTATGAGAGCATGAGTGCTTGGCCGGCCCTCTCATGCAAAACAATCATGAGCACATACTGTATTCTCCATGCAGGCTGTATTACAGCCTGCGTGGAGAGCATGCCCACCCCTCCAGCCCCTGACTGAGCACTATGTCACGGCGCTCAGACCAATCACAAGGAGAGGCAGCAATTTTTTTAAAACCCATCTCCACAACCCTCTGCCCCACTGCTGCTTCCAAGTAGCAGCCACCACTGCCCTAGATCTACCCATATTAAAGGATAATCCTTGGGTGTAGATACAGGAATTTGTATAATGTATGATCCTGTTTCCACTATTACCCAGTTTCCCACAAGTTGTTCTCCTCATCATCACGAGGAGCCCATCCACCATTGGAGGGTTCTTTGGTGAATGCGGTGTGGCCCATGATGAGGCATGACACCCAGGGGGGTGCGTGAGGCCACACCTTACAATTAAAAAAAATTGTCTGGCTCCTTGGGTGTCCAACACATTTTTAGAGAAGTACTATTGCGGACCCTATATTGAAGGGAAATTCTCATGTATTGGGCACATTTTTATTTTTTTTGTCACTTTTTTGCTTTTGTTTTGTTAGAATGGAATTAGGGAGAATGCAATCGAGGGTCCACCCCTTTTTCCTGTCATTCCTTTCCGTTTTGCAAATTAAGGTCCGTTAGTTTTAGTGGTATTTGGCGTAGGTCATCTGTGCCAACTACATGGCCCAGAGGCATGGGTGTATAATGGTAAACAGATTCTTTCTAGCATGTGCTGTTGACTGTGACCATTCATAGGTGTAATTGGAACAATGGTGTATGGTTCTATTGTATGTTACGGCCTGCCTTATATTGATCATCAGAAGTGTGTTGGCTGTGTGGGGTATAGATTTTCTATAATGTTTTGAATGCAAGGTTGACTGTTGGGTTTAGTTTTAGAAGGGGAGAGTTGTAAGAGAAAAACTAGTTCAACTCAATATTTGAAGTTCCTTTAAACATTGGTTTCATGTTTGATGGTGCTTTCTGAGGGTGAGAGTCAATATTGGCTTCAAGGTGGAGAAAAATACAAGAGGAGGCAATAAATTCTTCATAGATGTACAATTTCTATAGAAGCTCTAAGTTTGGCTCAAGGCGTTATAATATAAGGAATAAGTGAATTGCATAGCAATGGGTGCTTAAGTTTTGACACTTGTCTACTCACGGAAAGAAACCTGACATACAGGGCCCACCTTCAGATATGTGTTGTGTAACATCTTCAAACCTTAGTATCACACTAAAGCACTTTCTGATCAAAGCAGAAATGTTGTACAGTTCCTATCTTCCTGTTTTAAAAGGGAGATATAGAATGATTAGAGATGGGGTGTGTATGTGCTCATCACCAAAATCACAACAAAAATGTGGGGACATATATGAACATTAACATGCAAGACAAATGCCATTTTTATCCCGTCCCTCCCTGGAAATGACAGTAAAAAAATTGGTCTTAGAATTGTAGGAGTTAAATTCATTTACAGGGGAGGGACTTCTGGGGAAGGGGTTTCTTCACAGAGAAAATATTTTCTTCCCTGAGAAAAACATGTTCAATAAAGTGCGATATTGCAGAAAATGATGGTAATTCACCGTGCGTAATTTGGCTTGGAGAACTGTATTTCAAACTATGCATGTTGTCTGGTGGCGGTACACTGCACGGGGTGCGTCTGTAAAGCTTCGTGAACGTCTGAAAAATGTCAATATGAACCTGCATAAGGTTCATATGTAGATCCTCGAGACTGTGGATAGGGCCCTATATCTTTTAGGTCCTAATTGATAAACCCTTTTAGATAAGTGTAATTAAACCTAGGAGTAAGTCAGGAGTGATCCAGGGTTAGGAGACACATCCTGACATAAAAAATATTTTCGCATTGGCCCTTAGGATGTTATTCACAAGGATTCTCTCCCTGAGTCTGAAAGCTTTATTCATGGAAATTCAGGAACAAATCACTATGTCAGGATTATGACACAACTGCTGACAGAAAAAGGTTTGTGAACAGAGATGTTAGTGCGGTAAAGAAGTCCACCAGTGCATAGGGCACAACGCCATCTCTTTCCAGTGTTGGCAATCCGCGTAGCAATAGAATAAAGGAGAATGATCTAGTCTAATGCGTGACGGACAAATCTGATTTTAGTGCTCAATTTTGATTCACGGAGTTCATCCCCCTATTTACAAACTGTCACTCCTTTTCACCTCAATATACCTGGAGTTAGGCTGCACTTTCATTTTTTCATCAAAAAACATTTTAAACAGCTGATTAAACAACCGGATGGGAAACAGAAGCAAAAATGAAATATTTTGCCTAAAAATGTGTTAATGATGTGAATAAAGTTGAGCATGGGGAACGAACCAGAAGAGAGTGCGGGAGAACCGTGAAGTGCTGCAAAGGTTTAAGGCATTTTAGTCGTCTAAAATACAAGAAAGATATGGCACAGCCCTATAGGTGTTCTCTGACCTTTTTTATTTATTTATTTATTTTTATGGTTTGTTCAGGTGACCTATTCCTTTCTGTTTTGCAAATTAAGGCCATTCCTTTTGGAGGTATTTGGTGTGGGTCATTCTTTGCCTACTAAATGGTCTGGAGCCATGTGTGCATGATGGTAAGAGGATTCTTTTTAGCATGTGCTCTTTGACTGTGACCCTAGGAGGTCTTTCTAAAGAATGTGAACATTAAGATACAACTACCCTCACCTGAAATACCAACAGAAACCACAGGCCATTCACACCTTAGGAACATCATGAGTTGATTAAGCAACTGACCTACACCTAGCAGAGCCTCGCTTTCAACTATTACAATTACAAGGGATCCAAAACACAAGAGCAAGATGCTCCTATACCTCCACCTAAGTGAACGCATGACACTGGTGCATCAAACGCTACACTGGGTATCAATAGCCAAACACTCTATCATCAAAGCACTTTGAACGGTACCCCCAGAACAGGGCATTTAATTCAAGATCAGCATCTCACCCCATCATCCCTTCCAATAGGAAAAACACAACTGGTAGAACAGCATTCTCCGTACAAGTGGCAACACTTTGGAACTCGTTGCCAGCCAGAATAAGAAGCATACAAGACCATCTAAAGTCCAGGAAGGAAATAAAAACCATGCTCTTCCTGACATAAAGAAGTAGAACCCCAAGATCTCAGACCCCTAACTTACCAGTATTCGAGATCAGAACAGGCCACACTGCCAAAGGGTGTCCAATATGCA
Organism: Lissotriton helveticus; assembly: GCF_964261635.1. Classification (NCBI taxonomy): domain Eukaryota; kingdom Metazoa; phylum Chordata; class Amphibia; order Caudata; family Salamandridae; genus Lissotriton; species Lissotriton helveticus. The sequence continues at coordinate 1,710,060,822 of NC_136057.1, read as the reverse complement.
CAGGAAAGTCAAAACTAAATCCAACTATGGCTGGCTGTAATCAGCAAGGTGGTAGATGACAATGATGCCCAAGCGTGTGCAAGCGTCACAAAAACATTACAATTGAATAGGGCCGTAGCAGGCTGTAACCAACACGGGCCAGATAACAATGCTGTCCAAAAGGTGCTGAAGGAACCACAGTTGGACAATAATTTTGCAGTCTGTAGTCAGTGCAGATAAATGACAATAGTGCCCATATGCTACAGGAATCACCTTAATAGGACTCCACCACTGATGGCTGTAATCGGATCAGGCTAGATGACCGGTATAGGCACGGCAATCTTGAAAAACACTAGCCCGGCTGATTATACCTGAATAGTCCAGGACTACCATCAGACATGATACTATCAACCTCTATGAATCCAGCTAAACAAAGCCAATCACTACTATAAAGAGGGAATGCTCACAATGCAGGATTAGTCCGGCCAAATAGAGCGCGCATCATGAAAGCGTATTATTAGTCTACCCATGAAGTTCCAATACAGAGGTATTAACATGTCTGTTATGCAGTGCGTATATTCAGATCACCATTCCCTCTCTGACATATCCTTCTACTCTTAGAGACACAAAACTTACAACAACGGGAATCTTTAAATAGTCATGGCAAAATCAAAATGGGACCTGTAGAGTAATCATATTAGGCCGCTTATATAACCTGAACACACTATGCCTTGTTGTTAGATCTGGGGGTCTCTAGTTGGCAATGGTTATCACCTTTGTCCAAATAGGGACCCTTACTTCTAAGTCAGGACAAGGGGATTACTATCTTTAATAACCCCTGCTCACCCCCTTGGTAGCTTGGCATGAGCAGACAGGCTTATCTCAGAGGCAGTGTGTTAAGCATTTGTGAATATACACAGTAATACAGTGATAACACTACAGATGGACACAACACAGGTTTTATAAAAATAAGTATTCTTTATATAGACTTAAACACAAGACCACAAACGACAAAAATCCACAATACTATACTAAAGGTTACTTAAAAGATGATAAAAGTCTCTTAATTCAAGTTGATGGTAAATGCGACAAAGTTCTCAACAAAGTTCTTGGATGCGGCACGCAAAGTGAACAAAAGGCTCGCAAAAGGGGAGATGCGTCGGTTCCGTGACCCGGGGGAACGGTTGCGTCCTTCCTCAATGCTTGCGCAGAGTAGGGGACTCGTCGCGAGCCTTACCGGTGCGGAGGTGATGCGTAGATTCTCGACCTGTTGCGGTGTGCAGGATGGCGCCTTGATGCGATGCCGATGAGATGATCCAGTTGCGATGCGAGAAGATGGCGCCCTTGATGCGGCGATGCGATGACGATGTGATGACGCCCTGGCAGCCTTGCGACGACTTTGTACTTTGGAGCCGCGACAGGCCCTGCGATGCGCTTCTCGGGTGATGCGATGACAGCTCTCTCGATGCGTCGCGCTTCTCTGGCGGTGCGACAGCAGACATCTTCGATGAACACACGCTTCCAGGGAGTTGCGACGAACTCTCGCTTCTCCGGCGTTGCAAGGATTTCAGCTGCGGCGGCGACACGCTTCTTCTCGATGCGTCGCGCTTCCCGCTCTCAGCGGCACGCAAGTGACTGGAGTCAGAATTCCCAGCAAGGAAATTCAGGAGGGAGCTGGAGATGAAGTCTTTTGGCCCTGAGACTTCAGCAGGAGGCAAGCACAGTTCAAGCCCTTGGAGAATATTCTGTAGGTGAAAGTCCTTACAAAGTTCCTTCTCCTTTCCCTTGGCAATGAAGCAACCACTGCAGGCCAACCCAGCAAACAGCACACTGGCAGAGGGGCAGTCCAAACTCCTGCAGCTTCCTTGGTTCTTCTCCTTGGCAGAAAGGTTTCCTGTTCCAGAAGTGATCTAAAGTCTGTGGGACTGGGTCCCAATATTTATACCAAAAAATCCTTTGTTCTCTGAAGGCAGCGAGGCCTCTGCCTAGTTTAAACCAGTTCCTGAGCACTGTATTTACATGACTCTTCTCTTCCTTTCACTGTGCAGGGCAGAATCATCAGACGCCCCACAGGAGGTGGAGCAGCACAGGGGAGGTAAGATGCAGCTCTGGAGTACTCTGTTGACAAGATTCCCCTACTCCTTTCACTTTGCAGGGCAGAGACATCAGACAAGCCACAGGGGGTGGAGCCAGCATTGTGGAGGGAAGGCCCAGCCCTATTCAGGTACCAGGTGCACTCTCCCCCTCCCATCTGGAGGTAAATCTCCCTAATCACCACTGGGCTGTCCCAGACTGTCTCCTGGAATTTCCCCAGCCCTGTCACACAAAAACCCCAGACAAGGAATACACAAGTCAGCAGAGGCAGGCTCAAATGGTTAGGCAAGCAAATACCTACTTTCTAAAAGTGGTATTTGCAAACACAGAATATTAAAATAAACTTTACTAAAAGATGTATTTTATTATTCTGAGTTCAGGCATACTAGAGTCGAATTTCTACCATGTTCCCTGAGTCAGTTAGGATTGTAGGGATGTAACAATCTTCACTGCCCATTCTAATCTATGAGAACAGGTAGCCTTCAATAGTAAAACACGAAAATGGCTGTCATTCACTACTAGAACATGCTACACACATCAGAGCATGTTCTACCTTATACTTACAATGCACCCTGCCCTTGGGCCTACCATAGGGGTGTCTAATATGAAGCAAAGGGAAGGTTAAGAGACTGGCAAGTGGGTGCCCTTGGCCAAGTCGACATGGTAGTCACAGACTACACACAGGCCTTGCAATGGCAGGCCTGAGACACATTTTACAAGCTGCTTCTGTGGGTGGCACAACCAATGCTGCAAGCCCACCAGCAGGATTTGCTCTGCAAGCCCTGGGCACCCATGGTGCACTGTACTAGGGCCTGACAGTAGATCAAATAAGCCAATCATGGAATCCAATCATTATACCAATTTAACATAGGGAGCACTTGCACTGTGGCACTGATTAGCAGTGGCACAGGGCCCAAAACATACAACCAGCAAAAATATGTCAAAACAGAGGAGGCAATCCGTCAAAAATGGAAGGGAGACTCACGCCAATGATGTCAGGTCTAACACGTGTCCCCTCCAGCTGAAATGTGGGGAGAACTACCCTTCCCCTTGGGAGTTGTCTTCACTAAGGTGGAAAAATCTGGACAGACCATCAGCGTTGGCGTGTTCTGTACCAGGGCGGTGTTCCACCGTAAAGTCCATACTCTGTAGGGAGATGGACCACCTCAACAACTTTGGGTTCTCACCCCTCATCTGCATCAGCCATCCGAGGGGCCTGTGGTCGGTCTGAACCCGGAAGTGAGTCCCAAACAAGTATGGTCTCAACTTCTTCAGTGCCCAAACCACAGCAAATGCCTCCCGCTCAATTGCACTCCACCTCTGTTCCCGTGGAAGTAACCTCCTACTGATGAAGGCTACAGGTTGGTCAAAGCCCTCCTCAGTAATCTGTGATAGAACAATGATTTCTTTTGAGAAGTTGGGTGCCTGTAGCACGGGTGCTGTGCACATGGCAGTCTTCAGGGCATCAAAAGCTTTCTGACAGGTGTCAGTCCAGTTCACTCTCTTGGGCTGCTTCCTGGAAGTCAGCTCAGTCAAAGGTGCAACAATGTTGCCATACCCTTTGACAAACCTCCTGTAGTACCCCGTGAGTCCTAAAAAGGCTCTCACCTGTGTCTGAGTCTTTGGGGGTTCCCATGCCAGGATGGTATCAATCTTGGGTTGTAGGGGCGCCACCTCGCCGCTTCCTACCAGGTGACCCAAGTACACAACGGAGCCCTGCCCGATCTGACGCTTACTTGCCTTGATCGTGAGGCCTGCCTTGCGCGGTGCCATCAACAATTCCCAGAGGTGCTGCAAGTGTTCCTCCCAACTGGTGCTGAACACTGCAATGTCATCCAGGTAGGCAGCACTGAAATCCTCCAGTCCAGCCAACACCTAGTTGACCAACCTCTGAAAGGTGGCAGGGGCATTCTTCATCCCAAAGGGCATAACCCGAAATTGGTAGTGCCCATCTGGTGTGGAGAATGCTGACCTCTCCTTAGCCCCATCGGTCAAGGTGATCTGCCAGTACCCAGACGTTAAATCAAATGTGCTGCGGTACCGTGCAGCTCCTAGCCAATCAATGAGCTCATCAGCTCTGGGGATGGGGTGTGCATCAGTCCTGGTGACCGAATTGAGTCCTCTGTAGTCCACACAGAACCGGAGTTCAGGTGTGGCACCCGGCGAGGCAGCCTTTGGGACCAAGACCACTGGGCTGGCCCAAGGACTGTTGGAAGACTCAATGACCCCTAAAGCAAACATCTTGGAGATTTCCTCCTTAATGTAAGCCCTAACCTTGTCAGTCACTCTGTAAGCCTTGTGCTTGACAGGAGGACTGTCACCAGTGTCCTCATCATGGATGCACCAATCTGTGACACCAGGAACCAAGGAAAATAGATCAGAGAATTGCCCCAACAGTTGGTGACAATCTTGCTGCTGATCAGGGGTCAGTGTGGCAGAGAGGCTGACACCATCCACTGACCCATCTTGCTCTGTTGCAGACAGGAGGTCAGGAAGAGGCTCGGTCTCCTCCTCCATTCCATCATCTGTCTCTAGGAGCATGCCCACCTCGGACCTTTCTAAGTGGGGCTTCAGGCGGTTAACATGAAGGACCCTCAAAGGGTTCCTTGGAGACCGCAAGTTCACCAGATAGGTGACATCACTCTTGCGCTCCACCACCTCATAAGGATCAGTCCACCTGTCTTGGAGCGCACAAGGCTCCACAGGGGCCATGACCCAAACTTTCTCTCCAGGCTGAAGCTCAATCAGAGTGGCATTCTGATCGTACTACCACTTCATCTCTTCCTGGCTGGCTTCCAGATTCGCCTGAGTAAGATCCCTGAAACGCCTGGTTTGGTTTCTGAAGGCCAGCATGTAGCTATATACATCCTGGGGAGGTTTCCTGGGAGATTGCTCCCAGCCTTCCTTTACCAAACTCAAAGCTCCTCTTACCGGGTGACCATACAAAAGCTCAAAGGGGCTGAACCCTAGAGACTTTTGTGGCACCTCTCGGTAGGCAAACAGAAGGCATGGCAAGAGGACGTCCCACTTACGCCTCATTGGTTCTTCAAGACCCATGATCATGCCCTTAAGGGTCCGGTTAAATCTCTCAACCAGCCCATTACCTTGTGGGTGGTAAGGAGTGGTGAACTTGTAGGTAATACCACACTCCTTCCACAGAGACTTCATATAATTGGAAATGAAGTTTGTACCTCGGTCAGACACAACCTCTCTGGGGAATCCCACACGGGAGAAAATCCCCATCAGTGCACGTACCACCACGGGGGCCGTCACTGTCCTGAGTGGAATGGCTTCCGGGTACCGGGTAGCATGGTCCACCAAGACCAGGATAAACCTGTTGCCCATGGCTGTCTTGGGATCCAGTGGCCCCACAATGTCAATGCCCACCCGCTCAAAGGGGGTACTGACTACGGGAAAAGGTTGGAGAGGGGCCTTGTGCCTCCTTCCACTTTTCCCACTTGCCTGACAAGTTTGACAAGTCCTACAATGAGTATCTGAACTCTTTCTTATCTGGGGCCAATAAAAGTGGGAGGCAAGCCTCTCAAAGGTCTTGTTCCGCCCCAGATGACCAGCTAAAGGAACATCATGAGCCAAACCCAGTAGGAAGGCTCTGAAGCACTGGGGTACCACCAGCACACGGGCTGACCCAGGCTCAGCAACCTTAGGCTCGCTATACAGGAGACCATTCTCCCAGTAGATCCAATGTGATCCAGACTGATCACCTGCTGCCTGGTTTGTGGCCTGTTGCCTCAAACCTACAAGAGAAGGGCACTTCTTTTGCTCTTCACAAAATTCCTCCCTGGAGGGACCCCCTTCTTGCTGCCAATGGGTCAGCTCAGGTAGGTTCCCCAGTTCAGAAACTTGCTCACCAGTGGGTTCCAGGGCATCCCCCTCAGGGTCTGCCTCCTCAAGGACCGTGGGAACAATAGGGGCTGGTTTCCCACATCCCTGACCTCTTCTCTTTAAGGCAGATCCCTGGGCCATACTTTCAGGCTCCAGGGTCTCTTGAACACCCTTAGCTGCCATAGACCGAGTGGTCACACATGCCCACTCAGGCAGACCCAACATCTCCAAATGCGCCTCCCTCTCCACCTTAGCCCAAGGGGAGCTTTCTAAATCATTGCCTAACAGACAATCAACAGGCATGGACGGCCTCACAGCTACTTGAAGAGTACCAGAGACCCCCCCCCCACTCATAGGAAACTTGAGCCACCTTGCAGTGGCTCTCTATGTTGTCAGCGGCAACAACTGGGAAGAATGCATGAGGGACTACCTGCTCCTCAGAGACCAAGTGACACTTGACAGCTGTCACACTTGCTCCTGTGTCTCTGAGAGCTTCCACTCTATGGCCATTGATGGTCACCCACTGCCTGTATTTCTTAGTGTTATCAGGCAGCTGAGTTTTAGGGACCATCTCAAAATCTCCTAATGAGACAAGGGACATTTCTGCGGGATCCCACCCACCTTGGGCACCCATCTCCTCCCAACCCAGGGCTACACTGGCCATCTGACGGGGTGGTGCATGGGGTGGCATATACTGTCCTTTCTGAGGACACTGGGGATCATACCAACGGTGTCCCACCTGCTTACGCTGAAAGCAGGTAACAGGCCCCCTATGAACAGGTTTACCTGTTGGGGGTCCTGACTTCTTTTCAGGGGGAGGCTGGAAACCCTTACCCTGGTTCCCTTGGAAATTCATCATCATTATCTTTATTTCGGCAACATATTGCCATAAAAGGTACAAAGAACATTACATCAAAAACGACTAAAAATAAAATATTAAGAACATGTTAAAACCAATTTACAAAATGAAGACCAGCCTCATACATTTATTTAATTAAATTTTGTTACTCTATATATATATGTTTTAAGAAATATGATTAAAAAAATATTATTTTTTTACTTTCATTAATTATTTAATTATTAAAAGTTATTTTAAGTATTGTTAAGTATATTTTAGTAATTAATTTTTTATATTAATGTAATTAAACATTGTTTTTATTAAAGTCGATATTTTTTACAACTATATTTTTGTAAACGATATTTTTAACTCGATATTTTTGTACTTACCTGTTTGTAGATAGAAACTCGATATTTTGTCTCTCGATATTTTGTCAACGATATTTTTGTTGGTCGATATTCTGTCCCTCGATATTATTTCACTGATCCCTGTTTTAGATGCCATATTCCCAATTACTATTAGGAAACTGTATCTTCAATGGAGATACGGCAGTTTGCCGATTCAGGCCTATACCAGTAAATGGGCCGAATCTTCGCCGAGCCATTGCCCAGGGTGTAAATTAGAGCAGGACACTGATTTGCACATACTGTTTTTTTGTAATGCTTATGCGCAGGCGAGGAGGAAATGGATCGTCCCAGTGTGCAAAAACTTGGGGTTTTCTCACTGTTTGCATGCATATAGGGTCCTCAAGACCGATTTATCTGGGCACATAGTTTTTGCACTAGCCAAATACCTGGGGATAGTCTGGCATAAGAGAAGATACTTTTTAATTGGGGATGTATGACAACTGATAAATTGTAAATTTATATAGTAATAATAGCCAATATTATTAACGTACAAATACAATAGAGTAAAAATTACTATTCCCACTCCAGTGGGTGCAACAGTAGGGAAAGCGTTGGATAGCGTAGGGGTTAAAATTACTATTCCCACTCCAAGGAGTGCAACAGTGGATATATGACGTTACAACGCAACTTTTACAACGCACTACCATTACAACGTAAGTATTGGTAAGTATATAATAATTTTTATAATTTAAATTATTTAAAATTAATTTAATATAATTTAATTTAATTTAATTTCATTAAATTAAATTAATGTAAATTTAATTTTACTTTATTTTTACACTGTACCCCTGTACCCCAAAAACCCAAAACTGACCCTGAACCCTAAAAAAACCCTTTACCCAAAACCCCAAAACTGACCCTGAACCCTAAAAATACCCCTTTACCCAAAAACTAAAAACTGACCCTGAACCCTAAAAATACCCCTTTACCTAAAAACCCAAAACTGACCCTGAACCCTAAAAATACCCCTTAACCCAAAAACTAAAAACTGACCCTGAACCCTAAAAATACCCCTTTACCCAAAAACTAAAAACTGACCCTGAACCCTAAAAATACCCCTTTACCCAAAAACTAAAAACTGACCCTGAACCCTAAAAATACCCCTTTACCCAAAAACTAAAAACTGACCCTGAACCCAAAAAATACCTTTACCCAAAAACTAAAAACTGACCCTGAACCCTAAAAATACCCCTTTACCCAAAAACCAAAAACTGATCCTGAACCCTAAAAATACCCCTTTAATTTAACATAATTAGCAATTAATCAATTAAATTAAATTAATTACCAATTACATTTTAAATAATTAACAAATATTATTTAATTACCAATTAATTAAATATTACTACCAATTAATACATTTACATATTTAATTAATTATAATTAAATTACTTCCCACCCTATTCCCCTATAAACCCACAACCCGCTACAGGAAATAAATAATTTTAATTTACATAATTAGCAATTAATCAATTAAATTAAATTAATTACCAATTAAATTTTAAATAATTAACAAATATTATTTAATTACCAATTAATTAATTATTACTACCAATTAATAAATTTACATATTTAATTAATTATAATTAAATTACTTCCCACCCTATTCCCCTATAAACCCACAACCCGCTACTGAATAAAATTACACAATAATAAAAAAAAATCATTAATTAAAAATAATTATAACATAAAATGACACTTTTCACACATATTATAACATAAAAACACTATAAATAATTAAATATTATTTAAAAAACGATATTTTTTACTATCTAGATTATATAGTTGGATATTTTCACTTTCTATATTATTTACAGTCGATATTACTTCACTTACCTTAAAAACGATATTTTGACTGTCGATATTCTGTCCTGTCGATATTTTGTCCAAACGATATTTAAAACTCGATATTCTGTCCAAACGATATTTTGGAGTCGATATTATGTCTGTGCACCCTAAAACAGTATCAAACCTATAAATGTCCTTGGTCATTAAAAATGATTCCGTTAAAGTGCCCAGGCCTGTTCTTTGTAAGTGTGTGACAAGTTTGCTTTCCTAAAACAGTGTGGCAAGCTGCCTCCGTGTGACCCTAGAACATGATGACAGTGGATCGGACCATAAGGTGAGTAATCCTAATTCCCTAGTTCATTCTTTATATAATTTAGCCAGGGAATTTTCCCAACATTTGGGAGGGTAAGGATTTCCTGCAATTCTAGCCTATAGTTGAGTAACTCTGGTACAGACCATAACCTACGCCAGAATATTAGAGGCCGTAGGCCCAGATCTTCATCGAGGGGTCTCAAACCCAAATCGAGCCCCATTGGCAACAGGGCGGTGCTAGGAGGAAGTGATAAAAGCTGTCTAATAAATTTGTTCTCTGTTGCTACTAAATCACGTTTACACGCGTAGCCCCAGAGTTCGCTTCCATACATAACCGCACCCCTAGCCTGTGCTCTGTAGATCTCTAACGGGGGACCAACCGGCTTGGAGGAAGATTTATTTTTGGTAACGAGCTTAATAATTCCGCCTGCTATTTGGGCCAGCTTTAGTTGTGATTTCTCCTGGTGGTGCCCCCACGACATCTTTTCGTTTAGGGTGATCCCCAAGTACTCAAAAGTTCAAACCCTTTCTAGCCTGTTAGCACCAATATACGGATTAGGGCGAGTTTTAGATGGTGGATTGAAAACCATATATTTGGTTTTCAATGCATTGATTTCGAGGCCATGGTCTCTACAAAATGCCTCGAAACCATTGAGAACTCGCTGAATCCCCATTGGCGACTTGGACAGCAGCAGGGTGTCGTTTGCGAACATAATCGCCGGCACCCTGCTGCCTCCAAGTTTGGGGGCATTGCTGTTTTCAACCCCATTCAGATGGGCAATAACCCCGTTGACATAGAGCAAAACAGGGTCGGTGCAAGCACACAACCCTGTCTTACCCCCCTGCCAATGGGGAATCTATTGGATAAAGTTCCCTCCCGCATCTGACCTGAGCATAGTTATCTGTGTGTAGTCTGATAACTATGTTTAAAAGATGTTGCGGGACTCCAGGTTAGAAAGCACGGACCAGAGTTTCCTACGGGGTACAAGATCAAAAGCCGCTCGTAGGTCAACGAATACAGCATAGAGGCTGCCACCCTCCAACTGTACCGTTTTCCAGAATAAGAGGGCGAGACGGAAAACTTGATCTATAGTGGATACTTTATTCCTGAACCCGACTTGGTAGGGGCTCAAGACTGAGTGGTCTAGCATCCATTCTAATAGGCGATCCAAGATCAGCCTTGCAAAGATCTTTTGAGGGACGTCAATTAAGCTGATGGGCCTATAATTGGCTGGGAGCAAGGGAGAAGCCTTCTTAAAGATGGGGACAATCTCCGCCCCCAGCCAAGTAGTAGGCATCGGCATCCCTCCTAGAATTGCATTAAATACCACCTGTAGGTAAGGAGCCCAGACCGTGGGTTCATGTTTAAATAAGTCACCAGGGAGTTTATCCAACCCTGCGGCTTTTTCTGCAGCGAGTCTAGCAATAGCTGCCCCAACCTCCGCCATGGTGAATTTATCCGTCTCCAAAAGTGGCATAAGGGTCGGCCTGCCACCGGGTCTTCTTGGTCCCCGGAGAGATCTACGTTGGCCTGAACATACAAAGATCTAAAATGATCCTCCCACACACTGGGTGCAATATTAGCCTCTACTTCTGGAGTGGGATTGGCAGAGCCGTTTTTGACAATCTGCCAGAATTTCCAGGCGTCTCGAGACTTGAGAGCGCCCGTCATGTCTGTCCAGTTGTCATTGTCCCATTCGATCTTAGCATTATGGATAATATATTTATACTCCTTCCTCTTAGCTCTAACCAGTGGAATGTTATCATGTTGCTTCAAAGCCTCTAGTAGGTCAGCTTTAGCCTTCCTACAAGCGATCAAACTCGAGTCCGTGAGATCATCACCCCCCTGAGTGGAAAAAGTAACACCCGGCACCGCAAATTTTAAAATCAGCGCGTTGTGGTCGCTTTCAACTCGCGGAATTACATTGAAATCTACAACTCTGGCCCATTCACACGTTTCCACAAGTATATAATCCAGGTGAGAATTGTGCCCCGGTTTGTTAAAGGTTGGTTTGGTAGGAATATCTCCGCTTGCCCGGCCATTATAGGCCCTTAAAGAATTTGCTAGAGTCAGGCACATAATTTGTGTGGCTAGGGGTGTCCAGGACTTCACTGGAGGGCCTACCAGTGTAGGGATTCCCCATTGATCATCCTCCTCCGTAGTAGCGCCTTCTAAAAATAGTGGGAGAGGCTCAAATTGGCAATTGAAGTCTCCCCCAACCACGTACGGGGTACCTTGGGGGATGGTACTCAGAAACAATACTAGTTCCTCGATTGTGCTAGAGACATTTGCTATGGCCACTGGTCTTGAGTAAACATTGATCAATGCCAGTTTTACGGCATTTGGCCATTCCAGAAGTACACATTGGACATCCAGAGAGTTAGTTTCGAGGGCCCTCGCTTTACACCCCAAATGGGAGCCCACCCAGATGAGTAGTCCGCCAGACGGGCGTCCCTTCCCCTTCCAATTCGCCCAGATTGAAAATGTGGCAAACCCCGCACGCCGATGATCTTCCCTAGCCCATGTCTCCTGGAAGAGGCAGACATCTTGTGCATCTATAAATGCCCCCCAGTCCGGGGAGTCAAATTTCTTAACCAGTCCCGCCAAATTCCAGGAAACAATGGAGATGGAACCCCTATCGCCCAGATCTTCATTGGTGCAATTGTTTGGCCCATTTACAACTGGATCAGGTGAATCCTGAGTGACCTGCAAGCAATTCCGGTCACAAGGGATGGGACTCCTCTTGTTGGTACTGGGGGAAGATTTCTCGGATGGCCCGGGTGCGGTAAGTAGTCCGATATCAACATTTCTGCCCCCATCTTTACTCAAGTCACTGATAGTACGCGCCCTTATACTTCGGGTGCACCCAGACCCAACTGCGCTAGTGCACCACTCGCCATGCCCATTTGCTCCCCCCCTTGAAACTACAAGATCCATCCTCTCACCCTCTGGTAAACTAGTAGGATTTAGCTGTCAGTCGACCATCTCCAGGCAACTGAATCTGTTTACAGTCGGGAAACCACCCCAGTTATCCCTATAGGCTTGCTCCCTAGAGTGCTGAGCCCCCCATATCCCCCAATCTACGCCCCTCTCACGATGCCCTACTATATGCCAATTTCTATCAATGTCCCAGTCACGTGTTGATCCACTCCCTGGGGGATAAAAGAAGGAAAGGCGTCTAGTTGCAATTCCCTCATATCTATCCTGTGTGTTCTATGCGCAAACATGGTCAGCTGTATGAGGGTCCACAAAATTAACCAGGATGCAATCACCCTGGACTGATTTCCTCTTATGTCCCACCTATGTTACCCTACGCACCCTCAGAATCTTGCTTGTCCGGTTAGGTGGTAAGGGCCGATTTGAGTTAAGCCAATGTTGGACTTTGTTTTTTAGAGACCAATTAGCTTCCTCATCGGCTTCACCCAATTCAGGGACCCCCGTCATGACCACCACACAGGGACTTGCCTCAGGGGGCAAATTCACCACTCGTCTCCTAAGTGAACCTCCGTCGTTCTTATTCTTATTTAGCTGCGTCGTGTGTACCCTAGGTGGAGTCTGCCCCTCTCGAGGGGGGGTGGCACAAATTTTAGTTTTTGGTGCAGCTGTCTTTGCGGGGGCCAAGGCCGACTTGGGTTTTGGGTTAATCACAGGTGCTGGTGGTTTTTTAGTAGCAAGGTCAGCAGGTTTATTGATGTTTGATTTATTTCCCCCTATTTTTTTAGCCCCCTGAGGATTTAGTTTTTTGGGGACGGCACACATGTTGACTATCTGTTTTTCAATGTGGGCTAGTCTTATCTCAATGGGGGGTAAGATAAAGTTTGAAAAGTTCAGCTATCCTAGGTAGGAGTGAAATATTAACCTCGTCATCCCTGACACTAATCCTGTCTAGATTATCCGGGGCCTCTACATTCACTCTACACGACGCCTCTTTAGTGGGGACATTACAAGAGGGATCATGATCTATATTCGGGGTTAAGACAGAAACCCCACAAGCCTTCCTCAATTGTTTACCCCTCTCCCTTGCTTTTTTTGGCTTGAGTTTTTTGGGGATAGCTCCCTCCCTCTTACCCTTCAGCTGACTAGCACTCAGATCATCGGGTGAAGTGATAGCAGCTATGTCTGGGTTTTTTTCTAGGTCTGAGCTTAGTTGTGAATCGAGTGAGAGATGGGATACTGATAGATCAACTGTGCCGGGCAGACTCTGTCTGTGAGCATGTATATCGGCGTGGATTACTACGGGGGTTTCTAAGGGGACCGCGCCCTTTAGTTGGCCGGGGTTTTGGCTGTTGCAAAATAGCCCATAGATGATCTTTTTGCTAGGGCAAGGTCTTGAGACACTCTGCGCTCCATTGATGACATTTCTTGCTCTATAAAGGTATTAGCCCTTATTATGAAGTTATCCAGAGTGCCTATTGGTGGTGCCCCCCCCCGCTGCCGTTTTACTTCTGCTCCCACATGTGTACATAATTATCAATATCAATATCAAACAATAATATATAGAGGGTATTCCCAGATGGCAATTAGAAAAAATATTATATAATACGTGCGCCTACGTTTAGTCCAAGCTCGGGCTCAGAAGTTGGAGGGGTGGCCCGGCCCGGACTTACACGGTCTCTAAAGGGCGACAACGGGCCCGCCCTTGGCCCGGGCTTCGCCCGGTGCCCATCCGCGCGCGTTCCGCGTGCGCGGATATGGGCAGAGCTATATAGGAGGAGGCGGGGGCGGGAAGAGGCTCCAGCTGCGGCGAGTGACAAGCCGCTTGGAATGCTGGGCCTCGCAGTCCCGCACCCGTAGGCTCACTCCTGCAACCGGGTCCCCTCGTGGCCTCTCAGTTCAGTCCATGCAGTTCCTAGTTCCAAGTTGAACTCCCGGCAATTTCGATGGGACTCCAGGAACAAGCAAATCAATCCAGGGTCTGAGTCACTGCTAATGAACGGCACCCCTGGGGAATTACTTTGGGGGACCTTTTTGGAACTTCCTCTGTTTACCCTTGTCCCCCCACTCTTCTGCTGGGGACCCTGCCCACCTTTGGCGGAGTCTCCCACAAGACCCTTGTGGACCCTGGTACTGACCCAGCAGCCCGCCTCCTCAGCAAGCTTTCTAGGATTAGTTAACTTGCTATCACCAAGGTGCTGGCGTAGCTCTGGAAAACAATTAGCAGATAAGTGCTCGCTGGCAATCAAATCATAGAGAGCTGAAAAATTATCAACATTGCTACCCCTCACCCAACCATCCATGGCTCTGCAAAAGAAAGACACATATGCTACCCAAGTGGTTCCTTCCAGTTTCGTACAATTCCTGAACCTCTGTCTATAGAGCTCTGGAGTTAACCCATACCTTGTCATCAGTGCTTCCTTCATGTGGTTATAAGACATCCTATGCTCTTTGGGCAGGTCTAACAAAGTGTCCCTACCTTCAGTGACAAAGCGGCCCCACAACCCCGCTCCCCAATCCTTCTCAGGGACCCGGTGGGCCAACATTGCTATCTCATAGGCTGCAAACCACTGACCAATATCTTCACCTTTGTGAACATCTTTGATGACATCCTTGGGAATATGTACCCTGCCTTCTGAAGGCACAGATGGTGCGCTGCCACCAGAGGAATTGATCTCTAAGCCCTTGGCCTTGATCTCTAACTCCCTCAACATTCTCTCATGCTCCATTCTCATTCTCTCTCTTTCCAAAGACAACCTGTTATTCTCTGCTTCCCTCTGACCCTCCATCTTAAGCTTAGCCAACTCCAGCTTCAGTGCTCTATTTCTCTCTCTGTCTTCCAGTTGTCTGGGGGACAGGTCTTTGGAAGAGATGCTGCTGCCAGGCGGGGACGGCACCCCTCCCCTGGCTGGAAATTCTAGCCCATCATTTTGTCCATCTGCATCCCCAACAGGCTCCACAACAAGATCAGGGACATTTCTGGCTTCTACCCAGGCCCTCGGCGACTTTTGGTAGTCTTCCTTTTTAGAAATGCCTGGTGTAGCAACTTTCAATTTCCTGCAGAGATACTTGAGCTGTTTCACAGTGTAGGTTTCCAACCTCTCTTCCTCAAAATCAAGATCCATAGATGCAACGGATGCTGCTTTACTCATGGTAGTAAGAATTGGGAGTCTTTAGAAAAAATAACATTTCCAAGGAAAAAGGATTCTATCAAAAAAAAGTATGTGGTCGCGTTTGATCTGCACTCACTAGTAGTGTACACCAATTACTGTATATGAAACACAAATGCAAAGTCCAAATCCTCACCGCTGACCAACAATGTTAGATCTGGGGGTCTCTAGTTGGCAATGGTTATCACCTTTGCCCAAATAGGGACCCTTACTTCTAAGTAAGGACAAGGGGATTACTCTCTTTAATAACCCCTGCTCACCCCCTTGGTAGCTTGGCACGAGCAGACAGGCTTATCTCAGAGGCAGTGTGTTAAGCATTTGTGAATATACACAGTAATACAGTGATAACACTACAGATGGACACAACGTGACCCTGGGGAACGGTTGCGTCCTTCCTCAATGCTTGCGCAGAGTAGGGGACTCGTCGTGAGCCTTACCGGTGCGGAGGTGATTCGTAGATTCTCGTCCTGTTGCGGTGCGCAAGATGGCGCCTTGATGCGATGCGATGCCGATGCGATGATCCAGTTGCAATGCGAGAAAATGGCGCCCTTGATGTGGGGATGCGATGACGATGTGATGACGCCCTGGCAGCCTTGCGAGGACTGTACTTTGGAGCCGCGACAGGCCCTGCGATGCACTTCTCCGGTGATGCGATGACAGCTCTCTCGATGCGTCGCGCTTCTCCGGCGGTGCGACAGCAGACAGCTTCGATGAACACACGCTTCCAGGGAGATGCGACGAACTCTCGCTTCTCCGGAGTTGCGAGAATTTCAGCTGCGGCGGCGAATCGCTTCTTCTCGATGCGTCGCGCTTCCAGCTCCCAGCGGCACGCAAGTGACTGGAGTCAGAATTCCCAGCAAGGAAATTCAGGAGGGAGCTGGAGATGAAGTCTTTTGGCCCTGAGACTTCAGCAGGAGGCAAGCACAGTTCAAGCCCTTGGAGAATATTCTGTAGATGAAAGTCCTTACAAAGTTCCTTCTCCTTTCCCTTGGCAATGAAGCAACCACTGCAGGCCAACCCAGCAAACAGCACACTGGCAGAGGGGCAGTCCAAACTCCTGCAGCTTCCTTGATCTTAAGTCTGTGGGACTGGGTCCCAATATTTATATCAAAACATCCTTTGTTCTCTGAAGGCAGAGAGGCCTCTGCCTAGTTTAAACCAGTTCCTGAGCACTGTGGTTACATGACTCTTCTCTTCCTTTCACTGTGCAGGGCAGAAACATCAGACGCCCCACAGGAGGTGGAGCCAGCACAGGGGAGGGAAGATGCAGCTCTGGAGTACTCTGTTGACAAGATTCCCCTTCTCCTTTCACTGTGCAGGGCAGAGACATCAGACAAGCCACAGGGGGTGGAGCCAGCATTGTGGAGGGAAGGCCCAGCCCTATTCAGGTACCAGGTGCACTCTCCCCCTCCCATCTGGAGGTAAATCTCCCTAATCACCACTGGGCTGTCCCAGACTGTCTCCTGGAATTTCCCCAGCCCTGTCACACACAAACCCAGACAAGGAATACACAAGTCAGCAGAGGCGGACTCAAATGGTTAGGCAAGCAAATACCTACTTTCTAAAAGTGGTATTTGCAAACACAGAAAATTAAAATAAACTTTACTAAAAGATGTATTTTATTATTCTGAGTTCAGGCATACTAGACTCGAATTTCTACCATGTTCCCTGAGTCAGTTAGGATTGTAGGGATGTAACAATCTTCACTGCCCATTCTAATGTATGAGAACAGGTAGCCTTCAATCTTGAAAAACAAAAATGGCTGTCATTCACTACTAGAACATGCTACACACATCAGAGTATGTTCTACCTTATACTTACAATGCACCCTGCCCTTGGGCCTACCATAGGGGTGTCTAATATGAAGCAAAGGGAAGGTTTAGAGACTGGCAAGTGGGTGCCCTTGGCCAAGTCGACATGGTAGTCACAGACTACAAACAGGCCTTGCAATGGCAGGCCTGAAACACACTTTACAAGCTGCTTCTGTGGGTGGCACAACCAGTGCTTCAAGCCCACCAGCAGCATTTGCTCTACAAGCCCTGGGCACCCCTGGTGCACTGTACTAGGGGCTGACAGTAGATCAAATAAGCCAATCATGGAATCCAATCAGTCTATCAATTTAACATAGGGAGCACTTGCACTGTGGCACTGATTAGCAGTGGCACAGGGCCCAAAACATACAACCAGCAAAAATATGTCAAAACAGAGGAGGCAATCCGTCAAAAATAGAAGGGAGACTCACGCCAATGATGTCAGGTCTAACACTTGTGGATATATTCCTCCACAATCCCAAGACATGATAAGAGCACTACTCTAGGGCGCAAACCCAACACATAGCCAGTCATCTCTTCGCAAGAGGAAAACCATGGCCACCAGATGCTGAACCTCCCTACTCGTCCCGTCATGTCCCAGCAGCGCCAACAGAGAATCAAGGTCCAGCGTATCGCCAGTATTGGCACCGAGTACCCAGAGCACTGTGCAATAGAATTTCGGAACCCCGGGACAGGGCTAAGTGAGATGTACAAACCCTCCTCCTCCCCGCATCTCTGACAATTCGCATTGTCTCAGAGCCTGTATCTAATAAAACTGCTCCGGGGTGTAATATTCCCTATTGATGTACTTAAAGTGCAATAGTTGGTGTCCACTGTTCTGTAAAATAGTGTTGCTTATGGGGCAACAGTATTGCAATTGCTTATCTGTAAGAACTACATCCAAATCTCTCTACCAAGGAAGCCTGGCCTGCGCCACCCCCGGTCTATGATCCTCATGTGCAAGGGCATAAAGCCTTGCTATCAGATGGGAGGGGGTATTGGTCTTCGAAAGCAAAGTTTACGGTGGCATCGCAGGGGGCTCTAGAAGGTCCTCCCTCAAAAATTCCCGCTGTGTGTCTCGCTCTATAGTATTGGTATTGAATGAAGGCTATGAGTGTGTCGATTGGCTCCTATGCCACCTCCCACGTGCCCACTCTGCCATCCTGACAGAAAACTCCCACCACACTGACGTCAATTTCCTGCAACGCATGCACTGGCCCTATTCCAACCCATAGCAAACCAGGAACAACAGACCAATGGTACATGCGGCGAGTACAGTAAGGGTCCGGCCTGTCACTGCAAGAGGACCCGCCATGAATAAGTCATAACATTCAATGAGTCGAGATCCTGTGTCTTTGCAAGGATCTCTGAATAAGATTTGTGGTAGCGTGTAAGGATCTGCAGCATCGCATTCCAGGTGCAAAAGTGGGATGTCTCGGGGACCATGCACCCAATATTGCACTGCGCTGCTCTACAATAGGTTTCTAGATACGGGGCATTAAGTCCTCCCCTTTCATATGGTAAGGTGAGGGTCGTCTGGCGCTCCCTAGGTTGCTTTCTGGCCCAGGCCTACCGGATCATGAGGGATTGAAGGTTATCAACCACCGCCTGAGGTAGTAGGAGCAGACTATTTAAAAACAGGAAAAGAAACTTAGGTAACAAAACCATCTTCATGATGGCTATCCGCCCGGTAAGCGATAATGGCAGTTTAATCCAACAGTCAATAGAATACGAGAATTTATGCTTTGCCCTATTTATCGAGAAGGATCACTTTGGGGTCGGTGTTGGTGTGTACCTGTAAACCTAAGTAACGGACAGAGTCCGGTGACCACTGTAGATGGGTAGTCCAATAGTATTGGCAGCATGGCTGAGGTAAGAGGAAATATGATGGCTTATCCCAGTTCACACAAAGACCACAGTATCCCCCAAACCGCACCACCTCCCGCAGCATCGGGCCTTTCTCGGGTTGCAAATGTAAAGCAAGATATTGTCAGCATACGCTGAAATGACCAAGCTATGGTGCCCATGATATAACCTGAGAGCACAGGCCAGTGGTTCCGCCACCTGAGCATACAGCATGAGGGAGAGGGGTACCTAGCTTGACAGAAATAAGAACGGTCACAAAACCGTTAAATCGTATCCGAGTAGTTGGTGATGTATATAAGACCAACACAAGTTGCAGAAACATCTCCCCAACCCCTTTGCGCCGCAAGACCACCAACATAAATCCTCCATTCTAAAGAGTAGATTGCTTTCTCTATATCTAGAAACACTGCTGCAGAACCCGTCCCAAGATCAATACGTTGGATGACACCAAACTATGTTCTAAAATAAATAAATCCAGTCTGCTCTGGTCCCATTACTCCTGGGAGAAGTAGTGCTAATCGATTAGCTAAGATCTTCGCATAAAGTTTGGTGTCGACATTTAGCATAGGCCTATAAGAGGAGCAGCTGTTTGGCAGCTTGCTCAGCTTCAGGAGGATGACTATCAGAGCTTCACGCATGGAAGCAGCATAACTCTGGTTTGCACCATTTCCTGAAATAACTAGCCAAATGAGAAATAAATTGTTCCTGATAAGCCTTGTAGAAAGCCACAGTGAGCCCGTCAGTGTCATGTGCCTTACCGGACAGCATGTCTTTGAGTGCAGCGCAAAGCTCCTCCCGGTGAAAGGGTGCCATTAAGTATTTTCTATGCTCATTAGTGAGCCAGGTTATGGCTATGTGCGCCAGGTGGTCTCTCACTCCTGCATCATCATACACAATTCGCGACATGTATAAATCAGCATAATATTTATGGCAACGATCAGAGGCTTGCTGAGTGTCAGTAAGTACTAGACCCTGTTCATCCTACATCTCCAGAATTACATCCACACCCCGATAAGGGCACAGCAAAGCAGCCAGGGTTGCACCAGGGCGTTCCACCTCCCCATAAGTGCGTGTTCTGGCATATTCGCTTAAATGGTACTCTGAGCTGTCTCCGGGAATTCTTCTATCTTGATATTAATCTAACCAAGGAGCTGGCTATCTACCAATTCTAGGTGCCGCCACTCTAGTGTTGTGATCTCCTTGGTCCAGGCTGCCTCTCAAAAACGGAGGACCCCCGCGTGTTTAGATATCGTGACCAAAGCAAACACAAAGTGATGATGGTCAGAGAGCTGAAACTTTTAAGACACTCACCCCCAGTCACAGATCTGGCTTAAATATATCATCATTCTTTAGCTCACTTTGCCACCCCACTTCGGACCCAGCCATGTGCAAACCAGTCTTGGCCCTATGCGTCATGGGAACAGTCCAGCCCAAACTGTCAAGACACGTCTTCCCTGGACCGGAAACCAACATCCTGCGACCGGTTTTGCGGTAAAACCCCAAATCCGCCAGGCTATTTTGAATCCAGTGGCAATATGAGCAAGGGGCCCACGTCTGTGCATACCCTGCCAACTTAGGGCGAACAAAGCAAACACAAGGAGATGATTGATAGAGCTCTGAAACTTTTGAGACACTCACCTCCAGTCACAGATCTGGGTTGAAGCCATCATTGTTCTTTAGCTCACTTTGCCTCCCCAGTTCAGACCCAGCCATATGCAAATCAGTCTTGGTCCTATGCCAACCCAGATCGGTGTCTGGGGGTGAGTGTCTGAAAAGTTTCAGTGTTCTGTCCGTCATCTCCTTGTGTTTGCTAAATATCGTGAACTCTTGTATATACATCTTAAATTTCTCCACACCATTTGTCAACCGACCCCTCTTTAATACGAAAAAATTATTCGATCACATGTGCCAATTCATCACTAAAAACGGCATCACAAAGGGGGGAATTACCATGTATGAAAGTAGGATCTGCTTTTATGGTTACCCCCACTTTTTACTTGATGTGATACTATTTCTGACTAGTCTGACTGGGATCCTGTGAATCAGGACCCCAGTGACTGTGCTTTCTCACCATATAGAGGGGCATTGAGTCATTACGGGATGCTCTGAAAGTGTAAGACCTGCACTCCTTCCTTAATCCTAAGTATTACAAGTGTAAATGATTTAAAATTAGTAAGGGAGTGCCCAGCTGAAGGGTTGTCCCCACAACCCTGTGTCATGAACTGCTCTGTCAAGGCCTGGAGTCATCCAGGTCTGCCGGGTGCTCAACCAAAGTCCCTAGGGTTTCCTTTCTCCTATGCTCTTATATACTGTGGTTAATACAAAAATTCATTGTATGGTAATCAAGTAAACAAAGACTCAATCATTGTGCATTATATCCATATATTCTGGATGAAAGCAACAATTCAATTCAGATTTAAATTGTGTCCAAGAAATCCATTGTGGTAAAATACCAGTGAACTGTTATATACAAAAACAAATATTATAAATCCCAATGCATTTCGGGTTCGACTGAACCCTTCTTCAGGGGTTTACAACTTTACAAACAATATTCTTCGTAACTTGAAGTTCCCAGGCGTGGCTCTGAAATATATAACATGATAGAACAATATGTAGTAATATAAACATGTTCCCTCAAGTCTTACATGTTTCTTTATCTATTTAGAATTAGCACATCAACCTAATACCTTGAGTTTATGAAGATAAGAAGACAGTTGTGAAGTAAAGACACAATCCAGGTGGGTGTTGTTATGTAATTTCACTAAGTCTCAAATACTAAATAAAACGTGCTGTTCATGGGCACCGCTCTCTTGGGCCCCTACGGTCTCTTCGTTACAAAGGCAAGCTTTAAAATAATTGATTAGCCATAGCGGCGTTATGCATCAGGTTGGGATCACTTATTATTTATCTGTTCGTCATTTATTTTTCGGTCATAGATTCTAGACGGCTAACGGGGACAGGTCCCATAGCGGGAGAGATTTGTTCTCCTTCACAAGTTTTCTGGTTGTATGCTGAGTGAGTATACCAGCTAGACACTATTAGAAATTCCATTGTTTGTCTAATGGGACAGTTTTCCATCACATCTATTAACCCTCTGTCACCAGTGGGTTTCGGTGAACAGCACTTTTTGTTTAGTATTTGAGAATATGCAGAATATAATATTTGTTTTTGTATATAACAGTTCACTGGTATTTTACCACTATGGATTTCTTGGACACAATTTAAATCTGAATTGAATTGTTGTTTTCATCCAGAATATATGGATATAATGCACAATGAATGAGTCTTTGTTTACTTGATTACCATACAATGAATTTCTGTATTAACCACAGTATATAAGAGCATAGGAGAAAAGAAACCCTAGGGACTTTGGTTGAGCACCCGGCAGACCTGGATGACTCCAGTCATTACGGGATGACCGTCTCGGAGCTGGCTGAAACGAACTCTATCATGTTTGGTATCCAACATGTTGGAATCATACCCCCACACCATAAATAGTGTGGATGGTATGACTCCATGCACTGTAAAGCTCCTCTATGAGGCCCTCAGTGCTCCCAGTACCAGTCTTCTAGACCCGGACAGCACAATATGGCTGCTGCCGACCAGAGACATTAATCTGCCCTCCTGCTGCTGAGCCAAGCTCAAGCAGGGGAAGGCAGAACAATAAGTGTTCCGTTACAGGGAGGTATGACCACCTCCCAGACAGGGTTTAGTGTATTGGGGCGGTTGGGAGCGCTTGCCAGCACCACTCAGTCTGCATGAAGGGCACATTTGGTGCCCTCCTTGGATAGTCCAGTTCAAACCAGCTCAGGGAGCCATTGGATCCCGCTTTGGAGAAAATCTGGACAAAGAACATGGGAGTATCCTACCCACTGTCCGACCCCTCCCCACCCCCGGAGGGAAGCCTGAATCGTCCCAACCCTTTCCTTAGGGTCCTTAAGGGCTTACCTGAGGGTGGGTCCCTAGATTCGTTGTGGGACAAGATTAATTTCAAGACACCACTTCTTCTTCAACTGTCTGGGCGCTCTGGACTTTGCTATGGGTATCAAGGCTGCAACTGGGGAGACTCCTGCTACTCCTGATTTTGTTGCACTGCTCATCTGCTGCAACATCCATGCCTGTGCACCATACCGGAACTTTCCAAGGCCCATGGGCATCCAAGACACCTGAAGGAATCTCCCTTGAAGTGAAGGAGTTACTTCCCTGCATCTGCAGGCACCGTAACTAAGCTGACCTGTCTGCTGATCCTGGGCTCCTACGGACTCTGAAAGGCTCAGCAACACAGGAGGTGGTTCTTCACATTCGTCAAAGCCTAACCTGTCCTCTCACAGAGATTGAGGCCAGTATCGCTCATTAGGGCTGCAGGAGTCGAACCCCTGTACACCGCGTTGACTTGCAGTTGCAAAGGCTTGTTGGATTCCTTCCACCAAGATCTTTAGGCTCCAAGTAGCCCCAGCCTCAAGCATCTCCAGTGACCAAGATCTTTGTCCTCACTGCATCACTCTGAATGACCATGGACTCCAAACTATCGATGAATGCCCAAGTGAAAAACAAGCAAGATCAAGCTTTGTTACTATAAAATCTCTGCGAGGAATCTTCCCCCATTTGAGATTTCCACACAATGTCCAGGTTTCCATCGCCCTTGTTTTGTCCAAACTTGATTACGCCAATAGCATCTACCACGGATCACCTTTAATGACCATGAAAAGAATACAACGGATTCAGAACTCGGCTGCCAGACTACCCTTGCATATAAAACCACAAGACCACATCCCCCCTGCCCTGAAAGCCCTGCATCGGTTAAAGGTTGCCAGAAGATCCACGTTCAAGCGGCTTTGTATCACCCACAAAGCGATACATGGGATTGGACCAATCTTCATCAGGAATAAAATCACCAAACACATTCAACAAAGGAACCTCCGCTCTAGAGTGGCACCTCACCTCAAAATCCCAAGATACAAGAAAAAAACAATGGGTGGCACATCATTCTCTGTTCAAGAAGACAAACTATGGGACTCTTTACCCCCAACATAAGAGCCACGGATAACCACCTTATCTTAAAAAAACTACTCAAGAATTGGTTCTTTCCCACATAACCACCATACGCAAACAGATAACAATATACAGCATATCTCTATGTATATAAGCATTTTTGTGTACTATAGATATGTACCTATTTATGTGTATTGCTTTGTATACATGTGTTGAATACTTATGTTTCAATTATTTGTTATTATATATAGATATTCATTAGTTCTGCTTAACAAATGTACATATTACTGATAGTTACATTATTCTATGTTTTAACATGTATATAAGTGATTGCATAAATATGTAAATCTTTTTATCATAACTATGTATCTACAATTGCTTCACTATTGATCTTCAAATATATATATATATATAAATAAATACATAAATAAAACTAATTTAAAGTACAACAACACTTGAAAGCCAGAGTTTATTTAATGCATCTTTAATCTACATATACTACCTTCCATGTACTTCCAGATTTATATGTTTATTACTTTTGGAGCCAAATATTTATTACTTTTACTTATTTATTACTTTTCTTCTAATCCAGCATATCGAATGCACTACCCTGTTTTTCACTTTATACCGCTCTCAATATATCCTCTAGCTCAACTCTGACTCCTCTCAAACCGCTTTCTACTACTCTTTCCAATGCATTAGCCTATTTCTCACCCTATACCTCTATCAATATATCCATTACCTCCAGTCTTTCATTTATCCCAAACCCCATACCACTACTATGATCCCCAGAATAACCCTTTTGAGACTCTTCCCGACTGCACCCCTCCCTGTATCATCTCATACCTCTTTTTACTATTCCACCTCCCTTTTACTCAACCCCCTCCACCTCCCTTTTACTCATCCCAAGCCTCCTCCTACTGCTATGAGCTCCAAAACAAACAAACAAAAATTCTAAATCCCTCCCTTCAATCCCTACACTATCCTTTTCAATCCATATAATAAACTAACATGTCCACTGCTCAAATTAATTTCATATTTCACTATACTAATTCACCACTAATCCTTTATGGGTTCCGGAGTGGCGTGCTATTCGCCGAAAAAGCACTACAACCAGAGGTAGCAAGCTCTATATAACTGCAAACCTTTTCACCTCTTCTACCCCTTTGCTATCCTTCTCAAACAGTATAACTGATTAACATATCCACCACTCAAATTACTTTCATATTTCACTATACTAATTCACCACTAATACTGTATGGGTTCCAGAGTATCATACTACTCGCTGAAAAAGCACTTCAACACCCCATCAGGGGTAGAAAAAGCGACATAAATGCAAACCTTTTTTCTCTTCTCTAACCCTCCACTATCCTTCTCAAGCCAAATAACTGACTAACATATCCTACACTCAAATTACTTTCATATTTTCACTAAACTAATTCACCACTAATCCTTTATGGGTTCCGCAGGAGCATGCTACTCGCCAAAAAAGCACTAGAACGACTCTTCAGGGGAAGTAAGTGCTATATAAATACAATTACAATACAATACAATACAATAGTTGCACCATGGATCAGCATCTTTGGTGAGCTGCTCGAGGTTCTCTTGCGACTCCAGTGCCTCCGGCCTGTGGATCCTCTTGAGGGTCATCTTTGTATTGTTTGGACTTCCCTGATTGCTAGGGGCCTGCCCTGACTCCTCTGCTTGTGGTGAGTCACATGGACCTTGCTGGTCCCGACACTGCACCTTCTTTGCTTTCCACTTTGTTTGCAGTTGCCAAGGCTCGTTGGTGCTCCCAAAGGACACGACCCCTCAGCTCTCGACATCCAATGTGGGACAGCTTGTGAATGGCTCCTGGTCTTCCACAGCATCGCCTGTTCCTCACAGCTGCAGCTCCAAGGTCAGCCTCCTCTCTCCTGCAACACTCTACATTGGTGGCCATTCATCTTCCTGGTCACTCCTGAGTGGCATAGACTCTGTCTACTCTGCTTGTATGTTCTCCTCCTCCTGAATCCACCTCTGGGTTCCACCGGACACATTCATATTCTCCAGCAACTGCATCTTCCTGAAGTCCTACATTGAGTCCAACAGCGGTTTCCGACGCCACTTCACACCTATGCACCTGGCTACCCTGGGGTAGCTATCCTGGTTCCTAGGGTATCAACAGGTGGGGCAGCTGTACAATCTTCTGTCTTTCATGGGGCTTCTTCAGGGTCTACTGGGAAGGGTCATACTTCTTTAAAATTGCAACATGACTTACCCATTGGCTTGTATTGAGCCCGCGGTTGTGTTCCCACTCTTCACACGGCCTCCGTGGGATTCCTGGTTACTAGGCCCACATCTCTGTACTGGGGTGAATGTATGACATTGTTCTGCATTCTGTCCATCAATTGTTCTTTTTGTATTTGTCACCCCGAGTGGGACGGGTATGCCCAGACTTGGGTCCTGTGCTCTCCATGCCACTGGAGTCAAGCTATCCTGGCTGATGAGGGCTGAAACCCCGAAACCTGTCCTAGGATGTTTGTTTCCAGTTCAGGGATGGCTGGCCGGGCAGTTCGGGCTGGACTGTTCCCATTGGGCACAGGGTCAAGACTGATTTGCATATGGCTGGTTCAAACTGGAATGGCATGGTGAGCAAAAAAGGAATGGATGTACGCCCAGATCTCTGTACTGGGGGGAATGTATGACATTGTTCTGCCTTCTGTCCATCAATTGTTGTTTTTGCATTCCTGGTTACTCACCTTGGGTGGTTCCTTGGGTCTCCGGCACTTCTACGTCTTCTGGGTATAGTCTTGACTTGAGTTGTGGTTCTCCAAACATTGTTTTAGTATATGGTTTAGTCTCCCTCTGATGACCACTGTGTATTCGGTGGTACTTACCTGTTTCATTTGAAAAGTATTGTGTACATTATGTATATCTCCGCCTAAGAGATATCTGTATGTGTTAGTGAGTGTCTTATAATAAATACATATTTTTATAAATACATTGTGTGGTCCTTTTTCACTTAATCTATACCTATGAGATTATGTTCTGGTGAAACAAGCTGCTTTACACTGCTTCTGGACTAAGCCTGAAGGCTGCTGTCCACAGCTACCACTTAAGAGTTTTCTAAGGTTGTCTAAGACCACTAAAATCACCATAAGGGTTGTCTTAATTGGTGCAAGGTGCCCACTTACATAAGTGTACACCATATACCAAGGCAGTTTCTCACATATCAGGACAATGTGGCCGGCCTCAAAGCTTTCAGTATGAGTTCCAGTAGCACCAGTGAGTTATTTGAGGAAGTTCGCAGTAACGGTTTACGAGAATGAACCATGGCACCAATTATCGCAACACAAGCCAATAGTCTATGCAAATGTGTGTGTCATGCATTGCAGATTAGTGAGTGTAACCTATACCCGTGGGGAATCTGTGGCACCAGATATCTGTCAGTCCTTCCTGCATGGCAATATCAAGGAGCACCTTGAAAGCCGCAGAGGGCCTCCTGGGGGGCCCCTAGAGCAATCAAGGGTGGGGTACAACGTACAATTAAAGTTGCCTCCCCAGAGCGAGGCAGAGTATTCCACTGCAGTAGGCGTGCATTTAGGGAACAATAGAATTGTGGGTCTTCAAAATTTGGTCCGTACACCCCAACCAGCAGGACTGCCAAATAGCCTTTATTACATTTATTACATTTCACCACCATGAACCTGCCCCCTGGGTCTATGCATGCCTCCTGAAGTCTGACCCCGACACCCTGCACACCCATACTAGAACGCAAAGTGCCTGGGTGGTAAAGCCAACAGTGTAACACCCACCCCTGCATTTAGGGTTGTTTCAGCACCCACTCGCCTGGCGGCAGGTGAGTTTCTTGTAATATTGCAGCATCAATTCTGTGCCTGTTGAAGTACGCCACAATCTTCCTTATCGTCCTACAATCATTCAGACCCCTGGCATTCTATGTGACAGAGCAGCGAGGGGTCCGTAGGACCGCCCACTGCATTTCTCACATCATCCTCCACCTAGTGCCTGTCGCCCACAAAGAAGTACATGCAGCCATAAAACAATCAAAATGTGTAGTCCATGCCAGTGCCTAACAGACAAACATGCTAAACATATTCCTCCACCCACTCAAGTCATGTGTACCCACTACTTACATAGCAGTACAGTAACCCTCACAATCCCACCGTGCCCCTCCCAACTAAATGTCCAAGGAAAAACATGTGTCGCACACATGGGGACAAAGGTTACCTGGCATAATGCTCTGAGCTGTCCATAGGCAATCGTGCCCAAGCATCAAGGATAGTAGGTGCCTAATAAGGTGAATAAACAATGTCAGGAGTGTGTCAGTGTCCCATTGTGATTGCAGGGGTGAAATATCAGCACATGAGTGTCGTCATCTCAACAAGAAATACTAAATTGTTCCAGCAGCACAAACAGAACACTCTTACCAAGTAGCCAGATATGTGTTCTCAGCAGACTTCCACAGACAGGACGCCCCTACCAACCTCCCACATCCCAGCGTCCTGCCATGAAGGGGAAGCCAGGTTAGCTGTCATTAACAGTTTGGGGAGGTGCAGCCGATGGAGTCCACCCACTGCCACTACAGCTGATACTCCTAAAAGGTCAAGTGGTCAGCAAGGGGAGTCCGCCTCACTCTTCCATTTCCTGATTGTCACCTGAGTCCTTAGCCACCACCCTTGTCGAGCTCAGTCTGGTCTCCGCTTAAGAATCTGCTGCAGTTGCTTGAAAACAGTGAAAAACATAGCCTTGTCATCCATCATAACTCGCAACCTTGCTGAGTATAACATGCTGTAGTCTAATTGCAACTCGCTGAGTGTTATCTTTCCCAGAACAAAGAGGTGACATTCCTCCTGTACCTGTTGCATGACGCCAGAATACAAGACCACGTCTGAGCCTTCATATCCAAGCTGTTTTAAGTCTCATGGTTTATGGAGGGTAGTGTCATGATCCCTATAGTTCAGGATTCTCGCTAATATGGGGCGGGGCTGGGCCCGGGGTCAGCCGCACGGCAAGCGAACGGTGAGAACGCTTGTAGGAGCCTGGCTTAGTATATGGTGTACATTTATGTAAGTGGGCATCTTGCACTAATCCAGACAGCCCTTATGGTGATTTTAGTGGTCTGAGACAACCTTAGAAAGCTTTCTCAGTGGTAGCTGTGGAGAGTAGTCTTCAGGCTTACTCCAGTAGAAGTGTAAGGCAGCTTGTTTTACCAGTACTTATTCCATAGTGTAGGTTAAGTGAAAAAGAACAACACAGTGTAGTTATAAAAATATGTATTTATTATAAACGCTCACTAACACATTGCAATATCTAATATCTCCTCCCTGGAGATATAATCACAATACACATAATACTTCAATAACAGAACACGTAAGTAGCACAAATACACAGTGGTCTCCAGAGGGTGACCAAACCATATACTAATAAAGTGGAATGCGAACCACAGCCTAAGTCGAGACTGGACTCAGCAGACGTGGAAGAGCTGGGGACCCAAGGAACCCCCCAAGGCAAGTACGCAGGAACCACACGGAGGCTGTGTGCAGAGTGGGAACACAATTGCGTGCTCAATACAAGTCAATGGGTAAGTCGTGGTTGCAGTTTTTAAGAAGAAGGACCCTTCCCAGAGGACCCGCAATAAACCCAGTGGAAGATGGAAGGCTGGAGAGTCACCCCACACGTGGATACCCAGGGAAGCAGGACACCTACACAAGGGAAGCCAGGAACATAGGTGCGAAGTGACATCGGAAACTGCCGTAGACCACAATGGTGGAACTGGGGAATTTAAACTGCCTGATGGCACTCTTGCAGACAGGGAACATCCGTGTCCCTGGGATACTGCTTTATTCTGGCCCTGGAGGATACAATACAATACAAGCCATTTGTAGAGTGCACAGCTGCCTCTGGGGAGACATCCCGGCACTAGCAGAAATGTCATGATCAAGGAAGATCTAATAGGAGAGAGGCTAGATGTCCTCTAGGCAGAGGTAAAAAAGCTGAGTTTTAAGGCACTGAAGTTTGAAGACAGCTTCAGAGTGGCTGCTTTGCAAGATAAGAGGAAGAGCATTCCACAACTTGGAAGCCAGAAAAATAAATGATCTGCCTCCTCTTCAGGGCCTTCTGAATGCGGGGGAGTTGGAAATGTTTGAGGTTATTAGATATCTGTGCTCTCACCTGGCATTAGGGCTTAATTTGCCTCATAAGATAAAGAGGGCCTTTGTGAGTAAAGACTTTAAAGGCAAAGATGAGTACCTTGAATTGGATCCTCTTAATGACTGTGCACCAGTGAAGCTGTCGTAGGTGACAGGACACAGAAACACGAGGAGGAATCTTGAGAATTAATTGAGCAGCGAAGTTTTGAATAGTTTTGAAGGTGCTGTATTAGAAATCCAGGCAAACCCCAAATTCAAGCTGTTGGCATAGTCCAACAGGGACGTAACCAAGGTATGGACTATTGTTCTATGAAAGTCCTTAGAAATAAGATGAAGCACCCTTCTTAGAGACCTAAGAGTTGCAAAACAGGTGGAGGACATTGCCTTGATCTGGTCCTCAAAAGCAAGGTTTGAATTACATTTCTTACTATAGGTACGAAGGGCACCCAGTTTCTGGGGATGAGGTCCCAAAGGCTGATAAGCAGCTTAGGGAGTGTAGCCTGATCCCCTTCCCCTAGATTATTTTTCTGCCACTGGTGTTGGCTAAGGGAAGTGGACCAAACACCCTTGATGGGGAAATACTGGCACCCTCCCCGGAGCAAATGAATGAAACTCACCAGACATAGCAGGATTACTCAGAAACAGAGTGATATGTATTTATTGGTACCAAATGCATGCCTCATTGCTAATTAGCATGGAAGAAATCAGGTCTCCAACCTTAGGGGCTCTCAGACTGCTTCTTCCCAGAGTGACAGGTTTCTAGGTGCTATATACATTGAGTAATGCCATGTCAGCGGAACTAGAATAAGGCACCAAGCCAAATATGGCTAACATGGATGTGCAATATCTGCACAATGCAAATTATAAACAGCCAGATATGGGCAGACCAGAAAGGCTGGCTTGGCACTGTGTAAGCAACTTGCACAACCTGAATAAGAAATATCATGTAGTCAGGACAGGAAAAGTGACCTCTAAGGGAGTACAGAATAGCTTGTTGAAGCTTGTCCAGTCAAGGTCAGATAGGAAGCCCTTTTGAGCTCCAGGCCTCGTGTTAATGTGATACATCTAAGCATGATATCTTTTGAAGTGCATACACATGAATTTATATGAATATTCATATACATTTTGCAACAACCCTCTCCCTAATTCTGAGAATTGGCATCAAGAGATAGGGTCTCAGGGGCCTCTATAAGGCTCAGACATGGGAGTCACATGCCCTCTTCCCTAATTTTGACAATTGGCCCCAGGGACAGTGTCCCAAGAACCTCAGAATGGTCCAAGGACTGGGTTCGCACACCCCCTCACCTAATTATAATATCGGCCCTGGGAGGTGGGGTCCCTGGGGCCATTTGGAGGCTTGGTGAGGAGCCTGCATGCCCCCTCCACTATAAAAACACGACCTAAACCCTGAACCCTGGCACACACCAGGGAGCTTATTTTGCAAAAAGGTGGGAGACTTTTTTTTAATGGAGCTGTGGATTTGCTGATTCAACATGGATCTGTGATGGAAATCAAAACAAATCCGTTTTTGGACCCAGTGGGTCACTCAGGGGCCCCCCACCAACCAGGCGGTGGCAGAACCGGTATGTTTTTTTAACTTTTTTCACAGAACAGAAGCTGGAGTCCCTGAATCCTAAATATGGCTGCCACCACATTTTTTTGATGTGGTGTGAGTGAGTGCGTGTATAAATGTGTGAATGGTGTATGTTAGTGCTTGTGTGAGTGAGTGTGTGAGTGCTTGTATGGGTGAGTGTGTGGCTGTGTTGAGGGGCTGTATGGGCGAGTGAGTGTGTGTGTATGACTGTGTAGTTAAATAAGTGGGCATGTGACTGGCTGTATGGGTGAGAGACTGGTTCTATGAGTTTTTGTTAGGGTGAGTGAATGGTGTGTGAGTGGCTGTACATGTGAGCAAGTGGCTGTGTGAGTGCCTCTGTGGAGGAGTGAGTGAGTGGGTGTGTGAGTACTGGTATGTGTCTGTGAATGAGCATGTGAGTGGTTATACTAAAGGTTGCATGGGTGTGTGAGTGGTTTTGTGGATGAAGTCATGAGTGATGTAATTTGAGATGTCATGAGTGATGTCATGAGTGATGTCACAACCATGTCATGAGTGATGTAATATGTGAGGTCATAAGCAGTGCATTGTGGGGGCGCAAGTTATTGTTAGCTCGGGTAACTATAACTCTGAATTTCACTGGTTTTGTACAAGTGAAATCTAAGCCTAACTATAATGTCCCTGTAACCTTTGTTTTTTTCAGTGAATTTCTGTCTTTTTAAAATTCTATAACCCAACTATAACGTCCCTCTAACCTTTATTGTTTTCAGTGAATTTCTAAGTCTTTAAAATTCTATTTCCTTAACTATAACGTCCCTGCACACTTAATTTTTTTCAGTGAATTTCTATGTTTTTTTAACTCGTAGTTGCATTTGCAGACTGATGGAGAAAGGGGGCGGTCCCCCGACCAGCTCTCAGGAATCCTACTGTGTTGGATTCACTGGAGCTAACAGGAGGACTTCTAGGCCCCCAAGAACTCTCTGCATCCAAGAAGACGTCATCCCCCAACCAGAAGTGTGCCAGGAGGTGTATTTGTAGAGTGGTGGAGAAAGGGAGCGGGCCAACAACCAGATCTCCACAAACGCAGTGTGTGGGACTTACTGGAGACAACAGGAGGGATTCTTGGCACCCAGGGATCCTCAGCAACCAAGGGGACATTATCCCCTAACCAGTAGTGCAACAGGAGGCAATTTTGCAGAGCGGTGGGAAAAGGGAG
This sequence comes from Lissotriton helveticus, assembly GCF_964261635.1. Taxonomy (NCBI): domain Eukaryota; kingdom Metazoa; phylum Chordata; class Amphibia; order Caudata; family Salamandridae; genus Lissotriton; species Lissotriton helveticus. The sequence continues at coordinate 1,710,027,870 of NC_136057.1, read as the reverse complement.
TGTGGCCTATGATGACCTCTCAGCAATCCCGCCATATGGGACTTACTGGAGATAACAAGAGGGCTTGTTGACCCCCAAAGACCCTTAGCATTCAAGGGGACTTCATCCTTCAACTAGTACTGTGCCAGGAGGCGTGTTTGCAGAGTGGTGTTGAAAGAGGGTACGGTCTCGTGACTTAAAGGCTGCTTTTAAAAAAAATAGTTTTTATTTATTCTTAGAGAAAGGGGGTCACATGGTCACCTTCCCTAAGCGGATTTCAGTTCTGGGGACCCCATCGCCCGGGGCCAGGCTCTTATGCAATGTGGAAGGGGGGATTGCGTATCCCCCTCCATAGGCCTATTTTGGCCCCAGCGACCCTATCCCCCGGAGCTCAGCCTTTTATATATTTTTTTTAATCTAGGGGAGGGGGCTGTGCCTCCCGCCTCATATCTCAGAATTCTAGAAGCACCCAACTGCGCTTTCTGGTGCTCCGCCTGTGGCCCAGTCAAGCTTCATTTAGGAATACGCCAAACAGCCAAACAAAAAGCCACCTCTCAAATGAAATAGGGGTATTTTTGTGTAATTTCCTTCTCTGTCCATTTTTAAATCGTTTATACACATAGATTTTCAGTTATAAGAAAATAGGTGATAGATAACTTGATGGCTGATCTTTTTCACCCAAAACTTGGGCCCTGATGTATTATTAGTATTTGTGGTCGGAAAGCCCATACTGCGCAAAATTGCAGGCTTCGCGCTAGCGCTTTTCTTTGTACAAATTAGGGGACCATAAACATAAAGCGCTTCCCTTGTTGGATCGGGAGTGGCGTTACCACTCGCGGGCTTGTGTTTTTTTCTAGCTTTGCATCATCTGGCATCTGGGATGCCGCCTCCTCTTGTAAACGAAACTACAGTTAACACAAAGAGAGAAAAGGAGCAGCCTAAAATAGTCGCGATGCTTGTTTAATCCCTTGTTATGACTAAAACTACAATAGCACGCAAGTCGGCATCTTAGATCAGCTGCGCTTATTATTATCGCTTGCCCTTTTGCAGTATTCATAATATTAGTAACGTATTGTTCTGTGGGTGCCAATATTTACTGATCACACCTCAGAAGTCTGAATAATAGAGAAATGTCAAGTGCCTTTTTAATGCTTAGACTAAAGGGAGCGACTATTTCCGAAGAAATTTCTTGCACTATAACGCTACTGACACATGGTGCGGTGAGAGAACTCAGGGGTAAACTAACCAACATTGTTTTAAATCGATCTTGGGTCTTTGATATATTTAGGGTGATAAAAATTCGGCAATTTGTAATACATAGAACATTTATGCGGTTCTAAACCAGTTTGTTTTGTTTTAATTGTATTTTCACATTTTGTTTCCTACAATGAATGACAAACATTACCATTACGAAATGGCCACTGTGTAGGCATGATTCGGATGAATTGCCTAAATGGTCATATTCAGGCGCAACGCTATTGGCCTTCATTTAGAACACTGTGGGCTTCTATGGGTATCTCCCAAAGTCCCTTTTTTGTTTCCTTGGCGGCAACATAGCCTGACAACTTGTGTCTGTTTCTGAGTTGTAGTATAAACTTCCCCCCGTTCGCGCGGCCCTTTCTGTGTATCCGGCCTTTGTCAAATGTTTTGACGGTTTAGAACGAAGGTAGACACAGACTGGAAGGTTGAACAGGAGCAGAGGAACAGATACAACGGCTTTGCGAATTTGTGTTTTAGTGGCAGAGGAATAACTTGTTAAGTAGCACAAGTCTTTGACCTCCTTGTCATGCCAACTCACAACGGCGCATGCGCATTGTCTGCAAAGACACTCCAACCATTCTGGCAAAACCTAAACCCCTTCAATCTACTTGGAGCCGAGGGGGAAGTAAGGAAAGGGCCGCCCCCCACTCAAACCATTATAAACAACGCAGTGCCCCACCTTGAAGACACTAGCTTCCTTTGCAACGTGACACATCAGGGTATACAATATCCTTTCATTCCCTTCTTGATAAGAATTTAATTTTTATTCATATAAATGTATGAACAAAAATGTAATTCATATCAAGAAGGGAATGAAAGGATATTGTATACCCTGATGTGTCACATTGCAAAGGAAACTAGTGTCTTCAAGGTGGGGCCCTGCGTTGTTTATAATAACCTAATCCCCCCAAAACCATAATAATGACTGGCCGCCGCATCTCAAGGGGTGCCCCATGGAGTGTCCTGTGCTAGCACCAGGTGTGCGTGAGGACAGCGGGAAGAGCGGAACGCGCTCAGGGTGGGGGATAGGTCAGAACCGGCATAGGCCACTTTTTCCATGATGCACTGCTTTATTGTGGTCGGTAGGTCTGGGAGATGAGCTGCGCTAGTACGGACTGCCCTCTGCCTGTACGAGGAAAGGGACATGTGCCAGGAGAAGGACAGGACCCGGGCAGAAGGCACAAGGCAGCACCCGCAGGGAGTCTGCACCCACCCGCTAAGTGAGACATTTATATTTATCAATATATAAATGAGTAGCGCGGAGGTAGAGATACGTTCTTAACATTGATACATGAACATACAAATTGCAGATAACAACCAGCAGACAGGAGATTAATGTATAAAATACCAGTCTGTGCACACTGCAGCGAAAATGAAAGCATTTGTTGTAACATGAGCCACAACAGATGAACTGCTAATTAAACAAGGAATGCGAGGTATGCAGCTAGCACCCGGCCGCTCCCGAGCTCCCTAGGCCAGGGGAGAGAGAAGACGGGACATGCACCCGCCTTTAGCCAATTACGTCCTGTCTTTCTTAGAAAGGCGCACGCAAAGGCTAATAGCGTGAGCAACAAAAAAAGGCACACGCATGAGCGTGTGCTCCGAGTTCAAATACCTTACTAGAAGCCTCGCAGAGCAGCACAAATGCACTGGCTCAGGCAAGACCTAAAAAATGTTTTAAACCTCTGGCAGGGTCTCTGTGGGACCCCCTCCCACCAAATCTGGGGGGTGAAGGTATTCCTACCCTGCCTCCTTTTCATTCTTTTTTTTACATTTTTTGTGCCTATGGCCGCCAACACTTCCTGGTTGAGTGTTGGCAGCCAATCAAATTTCAGCACAGACACTGTGGATCCGCGTGTCCACACAAGTATCCGCGTACCCAGATAGCTATTTTTTTTAACCTTAAATATCTCTAAACCTACTGAATGGATTTACACCAAATTACAAATAGTACATTTTCTGGACCAACATCTAGCTTTCTGCCAAATTTGGTGTAATTCGGTTCAGCGGTTTGGACTGTAGTCATGTTCAAAATCCCTATGGGCAAATGCAAGGGGAGAATGCAATTTTTTCTCAGTACCCGCTTAACAGATCACCCAGAAATTTTCAACACAGGAGCTGAACTAACTGCAGCAAAGTTTTGAAAATTTTGTGTAGATTTGACAAGCGGCACCAACATTATTAGCGAAACAAAAAACACTTTTCCTATGGAAACATGATCCTAACTATACTATATATATATATATATATATATTCACTGAAAAAACCATAGGTTTTACACACGTTATAGTTAGGAAGTAGCATTTACAAAACCTATGAAATTCACTGAAAAAACCATAGGTTTGACACCAGTTATAGTTAGCTGGAAATTTTACTGATATAAAACCAATGAAATTCCACGTTATAGTTAGTTGGACTCACTATAACTTGCGCGTGTAATGCACTGCTGATGACGTCACATATTACATCACTCATGACATCACTGATGACACCATCCTTGTGACACAGTGACAGACCTCCTTTCACTGTAATCTAACCCTTGAAACACATATTCAAAAATAGAAACTAAAATTTTCAAAAAAATGGAGATACCCATACCAGTTACAACAACCAATTCAATAATTCCACCATCTATATACACATGCACTAATTCACCAACAGTTCTATATAGTCACTCATACATATATTCACTAATCATATGTAGTGATACACCTACACATCCTTACACACCGACAGTCATCCAAAAGTTATTCACACACATACTCACACATGCAAATAAACTATTGAACATCCATTTATTTGCATAAACAGCTATACACACACTACCACTTTACTTCTAAGGAAACTTACACATACTTACTCTCTTAAAAAATCACTTATAGAAACACATACTACTTCAAACAGGAACTCTTACAATCCCTCACTCTCACATATACTCACTTATATACATCAATATTCACATATACTAGATTAAAACATATGTAGTTACTGATAAAGACACTAATAAGACAGTCATTCACTCACTAACACAGACATATACACACTCATCCACCCATACAGTCCTGCACATATGCTGTCTTCAAAACACATACAAACAGAGACTCAGTCATTCTTGCGTCTATGTACTAAGTAATACTCCCACCAAAGCATGCAAACACTCATACTGATACTAAGAAAAACATCTAATCACCTATATACATACACATGTACCTACTCATCAACCCATGCAGCCACTTATACACAAAGTGAAACACTAATACATATATTTAAATATTTAAGCATTACTCACTAATATATGTATTCACTAAGATATTCAATAATATATACATATATAACACATATTTATTTTTCAGAAAGACACACATTCACTGGATGGTGTCATCAGTGATGTCATGAGTGATGTAATATGTGACGTCATCAGCAGTGCATTACACGCGCAAGTTATAGTGAGTCCAACTAACTATAACGTGGAATTTCATTGGTTTTATATCAGTAAAATTTCCAGCTAACTATAACTGGTGTCAAACCTATGTTTTTTTCAGTGAATTTCATAGGTTTTGTAAATGCTACTTCCTAACTATAACGTGTGTAAAACCTATGTTTTTTTCAGTGAATTTCATTGGTTTTTAAAATGCTAATTCAGAAATATCTCGTGTATACAACCTATACTTTTGTCAATAAAGTTCGGGCAATATTTTTTTCAGAAACAAGCCGTTTTCTTCACTGTTCAAGTTGCATACAGACTCCTTGTAAAGCGATACAGAATTAGAAAGTCTGTACCTTACCTTTTTTTCAACGCATTAAAATTTGCCTGTAAATAAAAATAGCCTTTCTAAACTTTCGTGCACAACCCGGTGTGCGCACTCTCGGCAACAGTTCTCAATAAAATGGATAACGCATTTCCAGGCTTTCGTGCGCGACTGACTGCGCGCACCCGCCTATATATTTCGTGAAAACTTTGCAATCTGAACTTATTGAATTTCTTCATAGACCCATCAAAGAACTTATACTACGTCAAAGAGACTAAACCTAGGCTTCTTTTTTAATATTATGAAAATTTTCATTAAATGGAGCCGAATGTCTTTTTAAACTTTCGTGTGTGACCGAATGTACACACCTTGGTATTTAAAAAAAATATATAAAAGGTTTTATACTTTAACAATTGTATGCTTGAATCCGAGCTCAGAAGATATATCAAATCCGGATATGTTTGGATTTACTCCTTTTCACGTTTTGAAACTTTGCTGAATTAGACCGCTACTTCCAAATGGCGTACGTGACCAGATACTATCACCGCGTACACGTCCTGAGACGCGCATGTGAAGTCATGTGACTTGAAAACAACACTTCCAATTGGTTCGTAGTAGTTTCTATTCTGCAATTTACACGGAGCACTCCACCCACTCCTCTCACTATCTTTTCTACTCTCAAAAGAGAACGACGTTCAACACCCTTCGGAAGACTTTGCTGAAATGGCTGCCGCCCCGCATTCATCTTCCGAATCTGAAGGAAATGAGCGACTACCTTTAAAAAGAAAAAAGGAATCTTTTATTTGGCAATTTTTCACTTATCCTGAAGAACAAAAGAAAGTAAATGCGCCAAAAGTTACCTGCACGATATGCAATTCGGTTCTCTCAAGAGGAAATCCAAGAAAAAAATATTCCTTTTCCATACATACCATGGTGCGGCATGTCAAACAAGTGCACCCTGTGGAATTTGCAAAGGCATCGACAAGAGCCCTGGCCACGCTATTACCATCAGAGGTGGCCAGCACATCTTCTGGTGGACGACCTGTATCACCATCGAGTGCTGTGATGGACTTGAGACCATATCTTGCAAAGGTGCACATGAAATGCAACGAGTGTGGAGAAATTCTTCTGTACGGAGAGCAGAGCCTCATTCTTACTAAACTAAAAATTGAGAGTCATAAATGCCCCGAGAAAAGATAAATTTCTTCATTTCATTTTGATCCTGTGTCACACATGAAAATGTTGTTGCAAGTTTAAAAAATCAAAAACAACATAACACTTGTTTTAAAAAAAAAAAAAAAAAATAAGTTCTTTTCAGAACTAACTCATTCTACCAAAAAGAGCTCCAGGAGCATATTATAAAGGGGGTTTATCTCCGCTTTTTTGGCTTTCGTTCGTGCGCGACCGTGTGCGCGCACCCGCCTATATATTTCGTGAAAACTTTGCAATTGCAACTTCTTAAATTTCTTCATAGACCCATCAAAGAACTTATACTACGTCAAAGACAGTAAACCTAGGCTTCTTTTTTATTATTATGAACATTTTCATAAAATGGAGCCGAATGTCTTTTTAAACTTTCGTGCGTGACCGAATGTACACACCTTGGTATTTTTAAAAAAATATATAAAAGGTTTTATACTTTAACAATTGTATGCTTGAATCGAGCTCAGAAGATATATTAAATCCGGATGTGTTTGGATTTACTCCTTTTCACGTTTTGAAACTTCGCTGAATTAGACCGCTACTTCCAAATGGCGTACGTGACCAGATACTGTCACCGCCTACACGTCCCGAGACGCGCATGTGAAGTCATGTGACTTGAAAACAACACTTCCAATTGGTTCTTAGTAGTTTCTATTCTGCAATTTACACGGAGAACTCCACCCACTTCTCTTACTATCTTTTCTACTCTCAAAAGAGAACAACGTTCAACATCTTTCTAAAGACTTTCTTTTCACGCGATAATGTGAAATACTGAGATTGTTACAGGATTTTCTATCAGATATGTGTTCCCATTTTTGTTGAAGCACTAACACCGTGGAAAATTCCACCGATAGCAGTGATATTTTTAACGCCGAGCACCGGCGATTTTTATCACTTAGAAGCCTTCCTATTATGAAGGTTTATCTCCTAAGTCTCTGATTCTCAAACTGTGCAACGCGGCTCCCCTGTGTGCCGTAATGAAGTGCTAGGGGCGCCGCCCACACTCTAGTGTGACTAACCATCTGTAAATTCCACAGACATCTCTACCCTGTTATCTACAATTGTGAACATCAAAAGGAGCTGCGCTACGCCCCTGTGAGAGGCCTCACTCCCACTGCTGCAACGGCTTGGCAGTCCTCCAGATGCACAGGAACAGCCCCTCCGATCCATTGAAGTTCTCTGTCGTGAGAGGCCTCACTCCCACTGCTGCAACGACTTGGCAGTCCTCCAGATGCACAGGAACAGCCCCTCCGATCCATTGAAGTTCTGTGTCGGTCTCAATACCACTTACGAAATGAAAATAAGCACTGAAGAATATTCAAGCATGTAGTACTCCTCCTGCTACAGCATACAAAATGCATTCTATTACCTATAAAAAAGTCAAACACCCACGCTACAATCATATAGAACACTTCCTCTAAAGAAGCCTGTGAATAACTTTAAAACATCAGGTTAACCTTTTTTTACTCTCTCATCATTATTAAAGATAAGTATTTACAATGCTATATTAAACAATGCCATGGTTCTTGCTTTTTAATTTTAAAAATCTTGCAATCTTTCACAAACCCAATACTCATGGCTTCTTTTTCGTGACAAAAATCTTGCAATATTACATACCTACATAGAATAACAGAAAAAACATAACACTACAAAGGCCGAACACTCTACTAAACGCGGATTTGTAACCTATGGGGCAGATTTATGTTAACTACTTCATACCCAGATATGCACCAGTTAATGTGCACCACAGTATGCTAGTGCTCCGTTACCCATGGTGTGCCACATTTGAAATGTGGCGCACCATGGTACAAAAACACCATACATGCGTAACACATCTGTGCTCAAAAAGTAATACATTGCTAGAGTTGCATCGCAAGTGTGATGCAGCTCCAGCAAGGCTCACCAATGCACTATATTCACAATACTGCGTCAATACCTACGCCTGCTTCAAGCACATGCACAGTTTTGAAACAGCATAGGTCTGAAAGTCACTGAGTGAAATATCATGCATTACAGTCAGCCACTTTCAAGACACATTCCTTCAGAGGAACACTTCCTTATGGTGCAGGGCTTTAGAATGTGACATATCTCCTAGATCCATAACGTTGTAAATATGGTACATTATTTCCACTGTCATAGTATTAAATAAACTGACGAAATTGTGGCGCAAAGAGACGCAACGTCAACATAAAGCTGCTACAATGTGTTTTAAAGTGCCCTTTAAATTACAACCAACGCTCTCTTTGAAGAGACCCCTCATGTTTTTTTAACACCTGTTAAGTCCTTCCATGCTCATGACAGAGCCGCTCCATCACGAGCATTGCCTCAGCTGTCCTCAGAATAGACCAGTTTTGTCATGGGCTTGCCGCTGTGCTTGCACAGCACTAATATTGTACCTCCATGACACGTTCTATTGACTAAGCAGAGCCATGACAGAACCACTGTTTCATGAACAGATCTCAACCGTGGCTCATGAAGGAGTACCTCTATCATGAGCATAGAAGTACCACTCAGCCCCCCGGCCCCCTAATGCTGAGGCAGCATTGCCACTGCAGCAAAGGACTTAAACTCCTGGAAAGAACAACATGTAACCTTTAATATCACTTCCCACCAATGTTTTCATATATCAGTGTTGCTGAACTCACTCAGTAAAATGTTGCTCATTTCATTAAATCACTTTTAAAGAATCCCTTATAACAATGCACCCAATCCTATGTGGAAGTGCTTATATTAAACATGACATTGCTTTAAGCAGGATAGACAAAGAAATGACACAGTGATGTAAAAGTTTCTTTTTTTTTATACTTACCTAAAAAATAGTAAAAAAGTAAAGTAAATTTCTTTTAAAAACGTAGTACCTGTGGAAGAAAAGTAAAAATAAGATTATAATGTACATTTCATAAAATAAAAAAAAGTAGGAGTCAATAAGAGAGAGGCAAAGAAAACTCTCGGATGTTATTAGTTGTACTTACCTTATAAATATAATATCTGTGGAAGACAGTAAAAAAATATGTTTTAATACATATTTCTAAATTCAATGTAACAAAATAACTCAAACAACATATTAAATGGTTTATTTTTGCTGTCCTCAGAATACATTGATTTTCACTATAAACAGTGATTTCAATATTAATCATCATATAACAGCGGGGAAAAAAAACACAATCAAAATGATTGTGTTTAAAAAACCCATCCAAAATCTCCATACATATTATAAATACCTGAAAAAAACATATCTTAAATGTTTTTCTCAAATTCGCAATTTCTTGAGTAAGCACACTACATCTTCCACAGTTACAAACTAATTAAACTATACGACCTATTTTTAAATATATCTCAAAAAAACACCGTGCAAGTATCTCCTATAAAAATCTATCTTAAGTATACATTTTCTTCTCTCATACCTTTCCGCATGGCCAAATTGTATAAGTTAACTCATTACCTTTTAAATACCTCTCCCAAAAACTTGCGTCCATATATGTTCTAAAATAATTATCTAAAGTACTCATTTTCTTCTCTCATATTTTTCCACATGGCCAAATACTATGAGTTAAGTAGTTTTTTTCTGAAATTTCTTAATCTTAATCTTATCTACTCTTTTGTGAACCTTTACAGTAAAAATGTGTAACATGCTTTATACCACCAAACATTAACTAAATTTCTACCTGATGTTATCACTATACCAAACACAAATTTCATTTATAGATTTGTAGACCCTCAGTCACATGATATTTGTAAAAAAGAAAGTTTCATATCTTTACAGTATTAATCTTCCTACAGCAAGTGATTCTACTGAAATTTGGGTTCCAAAAATAGCAGATAGGAGTTAGTTAAGGCAAAAGGCAAACGTTTCTTAAAAGTCAATTGGGTATCATTGCAAAGCGTCCAGCCACTTCCACACTTCAAATAAGCTGTATAATGTCCTGATGATGTGGAAGGCCCTTCATGAACAAGCATTGGAAATGCAATAGGTCTCGCATTAGGAAAGTTTGAGCGATTGGTATTGTAAATGACACTTTTTTTATTTATGTGTTGGTTTTGAAAATAGCAAAATTAATAGCTTTGTCAGTTACAATGTCAATAGTTTTAACTTTCGCAAATGTGACACCTATAGCATTTGTAATGCAATGTGTGTTGTATTTACGTGACTTAGATGTATTGATATTACAAATAACAATGGCTTTTAATATTGTAAATAATTAATACTTAAATAAAAGTTCTTGTAATTTATAATGGCAATACCTTAAACGTTTGTAAATAACTTTTGTGAAGATTATGTTCAGTGTATTTTATTGTGACGAAAATCCAAGAACATTGCATTTGCACCTACACACACACACAGCCACACATACACACACACACACACACACACACACACACATATAGATGTGGTGGTGGTGGATCTGGGGGATATGGTGGTGGTGGATGCGGTGGTGGATGTGGTGGTGGATGTGGTGTTGGTGGATGCGGTGGTGGTGAATGCGGTGGTGGTGGTGGATGTGGTGGTGGATGCGGTGGTGGATGTGGTGGTGGTGGATGTGGTGGTGGTGGAAGTGGTGGTGGTGGAAGTGGTGGTGGATGTGGTGGTGGATGTGGTGGTGGTGGGTGTGGTGGTGGATGTGGTGTTGGTGGATGTGGTGGTGGATGTGGTGGTGGATGTGGTGGTGGTGTATGCGGTGGTGGTGGATGCGGTGGTGGTGGATGCGGTGGTGGTGGAAGTGGTGGTGGATGTGTTGGATGTGGTGGTGGATGTGGTGGTGGTGGATGTGGTGGTGGTGGTAGATGTGGTGGTGGTGGATGCGGTGAATGTGGCGGTGGATGTCATGGTGGATGTGGAGGTGATGCTGGATGTGGTGGTGGATGTGGTGGTGGATGTGGTGGTGGATGTGGTGGTGATGGTGGATGTGGTGGTGGATGTGGTGGTGGATGTGGTGGTGGATGTGGTGGTGGATGCGGTGGATGTGGTGGTGGTGGTGGATGCGGTGGTGGTGGTGGATGCAGTGGTGGTGGATGGGGTGGTGGTGGATGGGGTGGTGGTGGTTAAAGTGTTGGTGGATGTGGTGGTGGATGTGGTGGTGGTGGATGCGGTGGTGGTGGATGCAGTGGTGGTGGATGTGGTGGTGGATGCGGTGGTGGATGTAGTGGATGCAGTGGTGGTGGATGGGATGGTGGTGGATGGGGTGGTGGTGGTGGTGGATGTAGTGGTGGTGGGTGTGGTGGGTGTGGTTAAAGTGTTGGTGGACGTGGTGGTGGATGTGGTGGTGGTGGATGCGGTGGTGGTGGATGTGGTGGTGGATGCGGTGGTGGAAGTGGTGGTGGACGTGTTAGATGTGGTGGTGGATGTGGTGGATGTGGTGGTGGTGGTGGATGTGGTGGTGGTGGTGGTGGTGGATGTTGTGGTGGTGGATGTGGTGGTGGATGTGGTGGTGGTGGATGCAGTGGATGTGGTGGTGGTGGTGGTGGATGCGGTGGTGGTGGTTGATGCAGTGGTGGTGGTGGATGGGGTGTTGGTGGTGGTGAATGCAGTGGTGGTGGTGGATGGGGTGGTGGATGTAGTGGTGGATGGGGTGGTGGATGTGGTGGTGGTGGGTGTGGTGAAAGTGGTGGTGGATGTGGTGGTGTATGTGGTGGTGTATGTGGTGGTGTATGTGGTGGTGGTGTATGTGGTGGTGTATGTGGTGGTGGTGTATGTGGTGGTGGTGGATGCGGTGAATGTGGCGGTGGATGTCATGGTGGATGTGGAGGTGATGCTGGGTGTGGTGGTGGATGTGGTGGTGGATGTGGTGGTGATGGTGGATGTGGTGGTGGATGTGGTGGTGGATGTGGTGGGGATGGTGGATGTGGTGGTGGATGCGGTGGATGTGGTGGTGGTGGATGCGTGGTGGTGGTGGATGCAGTGGTGGTGGATGGGGTGGTGGTGGTGGTGGATGTAGTGGTGGTGGGTGTGGTGGGTGTGGTTAAAGTGTTGGTGGACGTGGTGGTGGATGTGGTGGTGGTGGATGCGGTGGTGGTGGATGTGGTGGTGGATGCGGTGGTGGAAGTGGTGGTGGACGTGTTAGATGTGGTGGTGGATGTGGTGGATGTGGTGGTGGTGGTGGATGTGGTGGTGGTGGTGGTGGATGTGGTGGTGGTGGATGTGGTGGATGTGGTGGTGGTGGATGCAGTGGATGTGGTGGTGGTGGTGGATGCGGTGGTGGTGGTTGATGCAGTGGTGGTGGTGGATGGGGTGTTGGTGGTGGTGAATGCAGTGGTGGTGGTGGATGGGTTGGTGGATGTAGTGGTGGATGGGGTGGTGGATGTGGTGGTGGGTGTGGTGAAAGTGGTGGTGGATGTGGTGGTGGATGTGGTGGTGAATGTGGTGGTGTATGTGGTGGTGGTGTATGTGGTGGTGGTGGATGCGGTGGTGGATGTGGTGGTGGTGGATGTGGTGTTGGTGGATGCGGTGGTGGTGGTGGATATGGTGGTGGTGGATGCGGTGGTGGATGCGGTGGTGGTGGTGGATGCGGTGGTGGTGGAAGTGGTGGTGGATGTGTTGGATGTGGTGGTGGATGTGGTGGTGGATGTGGTGGTGGGTGTGGATGTGGTGGTGGATGTGGTGGTGGTGGATGCGGTGGTGGATGCGGTGGTTGTGGAAGTGTTGGATGTGGTGGTGGATGTGGTGGATGTGGTGGTGGATGCGGTGGATGTGGATGTGGTGGATGTGGTGGTGGTGGATGCGGTGTATGTGGATGTGGTGGTGGATGTGGAGGTGGATGTCATGGTGGATGTGGAGGTGGTGGTGATGGTGGATGCGGTGGATGTGGTGGTGGTGGATGTGGTGGTGGTGGATGCGGTGGTGGATGCGGTGGATGTGGTGGATGTGGCGGTGGATGTCATGGTGGATGTGCAGGTGATGGTGGATGTGGTGGTGGATGTGGTGGTGGATGTGGTGGATGTGGTGGTGGTGGATGCGGTGGTGATGGTGGATGCAGTGGTGGTGGATGGGGTGGTGGTGGTGGGGATGGGGTGGTGGATGTAGTGGTGGTGGGTGTGGTGGATGTGGTGGTGGTGGGTGTGGTTAAAGTGTTGGTGGATGTGGTGGTGGATGTGGTGGGGTTATAGTTTGTTTGCATACTGGAGTTATGTTGTCAGTCGAGTTATTAAGAAAGGTGAAGCTAGACACATTTGCACTTTTTTTTTTAATTAAGTGCTTTTAGGAGGAATAAGACGAGTGGGATGGAGGTGTAAAGGCGCAACATTTATTTTGAACATTCTACACAGAAGTCATCAAAAGTCCGTTTGTGAAGGGAACGTTTGCCAGCAGCGTATTTTCTTTGCACTAACAAACTCATTTTAAACCGGCCTCAAGAGACTAACAAGCTAAGCAGAGCACAGTTCAGGTTTGTTTTAAAGGTATTTGAGTTGTATTAACTATAATGTCCAAATCTTGTTTACAGTGACAAAATCCCGAGTGTTGGGAATAATGCTATGAATATAGGACAATCATTTAACAAGTCAGACATAATGAGAAAGGGGCAAGGAGAGGAAAAGGATATACACGGCTGCAGCCTTCCTACCACAAGCTTCTCCCAGCGTGCGCTCTGTAGCAGGCCATGCAGTGAATAATTAGGGGAGGAGATGTGCCGGCCTGAGTCAGAGCACACGCTGAGAATCTTGTGGGAGGGAGGCTGGGCTGCCTTTGATGTGGTAAGGCAGGCAGGCAGGCAGGCGGCTGGGGAACAGATGGTTTGCGGGAAGAGCGTCGCGAGGGGAGGAGAGTTAAGTATGCTAACCAAAGGCGCACTAAGCCCTCTATGGTAAATGACAAAAGTATAACAAAAGTCTCCGTGTCCACGCAAACCCATGTGATGGGAACCTCCCTGTAACTGGTTTGTGTAAGAAGCTCTCAACTGCGTGAAGAACACGGTTATTTAAGATGCGTAAATGTGCATGTAATCATTAAAACTCAAAGTGAGTATCTACCTTCCACTGTGTTGAGCAAAAGGCGTAATCAAACGATGTAAATTCCACATTAATGGAAGTCGTGTATGTAGTATATGTCTATTCTCCTTATTACAGTGTACAAATCATAATAGTTTCAGTGAGTACAAAACACTATGTCTCAAACGCTCTTATGCCGAGTGCAATTAACCAACCGTACCTTAATAATTGCTGCTTCCATTGATAATGAGAACCGGTTTGGTGAAAACAAGAGAAATAAATCTGTGGGCAAGAAACTTGTGTGTGAGAGGTGTGGGAGGAGTGCGGCTCGGCTGAGCCAGAGCGCACGCTGGGGGAAGCTTGTGGGGCGGAGCTGCTGGGGAACAGATGGCAGATGGCTGGCGATTTGATGCTGTGCACGAGCATTTCACGGGCACAGCACCAAATCGCCAGCTAGTTAAACCTCTGTTTAAGCCCCTTTATATCGAGCTCCCGCTCTCAATGCGCATGCGCATTGAGATAGGTCGCTCGACCTAAAAATAATGGCTACAGTTACAAATGTTCTTCTAGAAATAGATACTTGAGTAGCCACAACATTTTTAATTAAAGTTGACAATTTACTCCCATCAGCTCTGCATCGTTGAAACATTAATATTACATATTGTCCATATCTATGGATAAATAAAGTTGATAACATTTCAGACTTACATTGAGAACAGACCATGTTCTGATGCGCATCTTTAACTAGTTTATTAAAAGACACTTCTTTACAGTCTGGTAATGTTAAATATATAAATCTTTCACTGTGTATATCAGTACTACTTGAAAATGAGCAATTATCACAGTTATGTTCCCATTTATAAGAAAGGCCAAAAAGATTATCAATATCTACACCTTCATCTTCCAAAACTGTAAACATATACATAATAAATTCCTGACAATCTTGCTGAATATTCTGTGAAAATTGATTTACTCCTGCACATATGTCTAAAACATTCCTTAGTTCTGAAACACTTCCTACTTCACTTTCACCACTACTACATTTTTCAAATATAGAATTTAAGGAATAGCAAAATGTTTGCTCCTGATTTTCTACAATCTGTTCCCTAACATTTTTTAGAAAAAAAACAACATTAACTACTACATTTGCATAACAGTTGACACCAGACCTGTTTTCAAACTTAAATCCAACAATCTCTTCAATACTAACCGTTTTCTTATGCCTACCAACAACAGCTACATCTTTTTTTCGTCATTTCTCAACTACTTCAGCACATTTCTCCTCATTTTTCCTTTTCTGACCAACCATACGCCTTTCAATTAAAGGATATTGAGGTAAACTTGGAGCATATTCTCTTCTTAACCTATTATACTCCTTCACACAATTTAAATCTGCACTATTCTTTGTCTCATCATAATCAATTAAATAAAGTCCACATAAAGTTCTAACTCGCGATAAAGCAACATATGCCATACCCTCTTTGAATACAGTGCTTCCAATATTTACCAAAGCACAATCTACACTTAAACCTTGAGATTTGTGAATAGTCACTGCATATGCCAAACAAATTGGAAATTGCTTCCGACGGACATATAAGTCTTTCACAAGCAAAAAACGATTTGAACAGCGACTAATTTGCTGAACTTCCTCAATTCCATCAAATTTTATTCTTAAAAATTCAATCTCATCTCTATTTGTATAATTAACAAAACCAACAACATTACCCATTGCTCCATTTACCAATCCTCTTTCTACATGTAAATTTCTCCTTAAAATTATCCGACAATTTAAACATACATACAGATTTTTCTCTAAACCAGCAGTTTTAGATATACTTTTTTGTGAGGAATCCAATTTTAACTTCAACTTTTCAGACAAAACAATAGTACTACCTTCATGCTCTATTCTATCTTTAGCTTCCAGTTTCCTAATTTGTTGATTTTCTAAATTCAACATTTTCTCATTAAAAACTGAACATTCTTTCACAGTTGGCATCAAGCATATCACTGATTTATCTGCTACCTCTTTACTATATATTTTCTCAGGTACATTATCTTCATTAGGAAACAGCTTGGAAAGTATTCGTGTTCGTAGAGTGTGTTTCGCATCTTCAGTTAGTTTTCCAATCCTGATATCTTGAAGAATATTTCCATATTTAGTATCCTTTGCCTGTCGCATATTTTGAATCAGTTCAGTATACTTGAAATGTGACCATATATTAACATTTCCAATACTGCCCAGGCACTTTCTAGTCTCCTCATGCGTAAGAGTTTCAAATACAGGTTGTCCTTTCACTGGAGTTAGTTGGAGTAGATCTCCAAAAACTATGACATGTTTACCTCCAAATAACACATCATACTCTGTCTTAAGTATCTGTTGCATTCTTAAATGCACAAAAGCAAGCATTAAATTAGATACCATGCTTACTTCATCAATAATAAGAAGTTTCATTTTTTTAAGCACTCTAGAAACTTCAAAACAAGCTTCTCCAGATAGCTTGTGATATTGTAATTTATTTTCATGTTCAACTGGCAGCATCAGTAAACGATGTAAAGTAATACCTTTAATATTATGTGCTGCCAATCCAGTTGGAGCAGTAACAACACACGACAGTGTTGACTGAGTTCTTTGCTGTAAATATGTAGTAATTCCTTTAATTAGGAAACTTTTACCAGTTCCAGCTTCTCCACTTACATATAATCGAATAGGTTCAAATGACATACATGAGCAATCTTTTCTCTCATGACGAAAGCCATGCTCAATGTGCTCTGTCACTTCATCATATATCTGTCTTTGCTCAATATTAAATTGCTTCTTTAATTCTTCTAAGTTGATTACTTCCTCTTGACCTTGCTGCATTGCTCTTTCCACCTCATCCATGGCAGTGGCTGCTTCATTTTGGATAATTGGTTGTCCCAGTGGATCTTGACTTAATGAAGCCGAACTTTGACTATCTTGTGAACTACGCTAGCATTGTTTACTGAAGCGCGAGTTTGGCGCGTTTTGCGACAGGTGCGAGCACAATCTTCTCGTGACAGGTGCGAACACTTTAATAATTAGGATCAGATATAAATACAGGCTCCAAACACCACAAACTAGAGCGAGTGAAGGAACGAGGCAGAAGCACGACCACAACGTTATTCTGGTAAGTGTATACCAAGCACGTATGCCCTTTAAGCAGGGGAAGCCACTTAGATTGTAATTTAAACAACAGGATAGAATGTCCTGCAGGTAGCTAAGACAGGGGATAGCCTTAGCCCCATAACATCAAATGGCACAGAGGAGGTATGACTTTCTGCATTGATTATTGGTCCGGGGTGGGGGCCCTGGGTTCCTGACTCAAACCTCAGCTGTACAGGGAGAGCTGGCAGAATAAATAACCAGGTACCCTTGGTTCCTTCTAAAAGTAGAAAATAGGGGCAAGAAATAGGAATTTGAGCACTATGGGTGTCCATTAGGATAGAGGGTATATCACAGCAGCAAACATAAGAGTATCAAAAAGAGAGGTGCAAGTTATCTTCCGTGGTCAACAACATAGCCAGGAGTAGAACATCTTGTAGTATTTAAAACATAAGTAGCAAATGACTGTGGCACATTTGTCTTCATCCAACAGAACATATCCAGTTCTGGAGTAGACCAGCAACATTGCATGCCCGTTCAAAGAACGTTTTAAAACTATATGAGGTAAGATACTCTCAGTATAAAGGTTTTGATTAGATCTAGGTGTATACTCAAGACACTGTAAGACTAAGATGAGATTTAAACATGTAATAAAAATATCTACATTAACATCATAGATACATGAAAATCGGGAAAACGCCTGACAACCTCAAAGAAAGAAACCCCAAGACAAGGAGCTCCTAGTTCAGGAGAGAGGTAATTATGAGAACACATAGACCCGCCTAGCTGGTAGGGTGCAGGAGATCCCATCCCATTCCTAATAGAAGTATTTTGTTATTTGACAGAAGGTTTGAAGAACAATATTTGCAGAAGCAAAGTGAGATTTTAAACAGACCCCATCCTGGAACGTCTCCCACACGACTCTAAGGGTGAGAACTCACATTTCCTACCTCCCCCGGGTCCCTGGGTGTAATAGTCCCCCCGGAATCAAAAAGGTTTTCCACATCGAAAAAGACTCGGAGGGATCGCTGTACGAGTTGCCCAATCGTTTTATGGCAAATGGGATTGTTCTAAAGTAACAGCAGTGCACAATGCAAACAAAATTGAGCTGTCAGATGTACCGGGTAACATACCATGAGTGACCAGATGTGTATTCTTTGACTAACCATCTCAGTGTTAGAAGATAGGAATTGTCAGATAATAATGGGAGCTAACTCATAGTGGGGAAGCCATAATGTGCATCTGATAAATTAGAAACCTACCTCTTTAAGAGAAAGAGAAACAGGTATTATGCACGATAATTGATTTCGTACATCTCTCCTAATATATCTACAGATACGGTGTAACCATCCGTTCCTTGAAACCCCAGAAAAGAGAAGTCCTGAGGAAGGTGCCACAAAATCAACTGTACAGCACCGAAACGTGTCGACGCACTGCTTTTTGTTTAAAAGAATCCAATCAGGGCCGGGTAAAATTTTAGATGGGTATTTCATTTTTCCACTAAAGCTTCATAGCAACAGAATTGGTTCAGGCCATTGGATCTGGTTAAATACAGTGGCATAGATATCTGGTGGGCCACATATGCATTAGGGGTTTTTGTGACTATATGTAGTTTGCCGTCTATTTACTGTGAATATGCTTTAAATTGTGTCCCTATTTTTCGTGTACCGTAATATTGTGTTCGTGTAATATTGTTGAATATTTAATTTCTATCCCTCCAAGGCACCTTTCCCTTGGATTTTAACTGTATTGCAAAAATTGTATGAATTTGCTTTGCTTTTTATTGTTTGATTGATTGTAATTTTAATAAATATAGATTGTTAACGATTCTATTTCTTTGTGGAAACCTATTTTTATATCCAGTCGACTCCAGGGATTCCCCCTTTTGACTAACTATCTTGTGAACTATCTCTAGCAATCTCCGCTGCAATTGTCACTTCTTGCTCTATTTCATCATTCAACATTTGCAGATAATTACTAAAAACAGTACATTCAATACTACTTTTAGATGCGTTTAACGAATCTTCATAACTATCAAAGTCCCCAAGTAGTTCCTCTTCTCTACGCCATGGTTTAAAGAGTTGCAAAAGAGCAAAATAGTAAAATTCTCTTTTGTCAGGTGTTTCGCAACTCAGTTTCCGATGATTAATCAAGTGTCCTTTTCTTTGCTTCACCAGACATCCTTCTTGTCCAATTACAGCATATACACCTTTATCAATGTTCTCTGTAACATTCCTTTTAAAAGTGTAGTTTTGAAGTATTTCATACAGACAAATGTTTTCTAAAAGAGTACTTCTATTTGGATAGTATGTATCCAACATATTTGTTTTCAGAATGTCTGTACTGTTTGTTTCTTTCTGGGCTAAATATTCAATTTCTTGCACAGGTTTTAGAACACGGTTTCATGTTTTTGCAAGACCCAAACTCACCCAGAGAATAGTCCTTGATTTGGCATAAAGACTTGCTGATGATAATCGGTCACAACATTCATATGCTCCAATTTCTCGATGAGACAACATCTTCAAACTGTACGTATACAATTTCTTGCTTAGGCTCTTTTCATGAGAAATGTCTTCCCACATCTCCTTCTGTTCCGTCTTTTCAGATTTTGTGATGTAAGACGTTACATATCGAGCCACAGCAATAGAGTTGTCTGCAACATATTGTATGTCCATGTTAGCATTCCACAAGGACAAAATGACTGGGTTATAGTCATTTATATATTTGGATTCTTCACCTCTTCTTAAATTGTACGTATTTTTAGGTGACCTTCTTCTGATGTTATGTCGCAAAGATGACATCAAATTGTTGACTCTTCCTTTTGAAAGTACCGGTTGTGCAAATCCAAAACGACATTTGGTGTAGAATTTACTCTTTGATTTGAATTTTCGCCGATAATATTTTCCACAACGATGACTTTGAAAGCGTAACACTTTTCCTCTTAAGTCCTTATCAGTTGTACTATTAGGTATGTCACAAGTGGCATACTGTTCAATAAAAGAGAGTACAGTCTCATCCGAGTCTCTTCCAAATTTAGGAGCATCCTTGATCCATAACAGCATATGAATATGAGGAGCACCTCTTGCTTGGTATTCTTTTCTCCAAAAGAAATCCAGTACTTCACCAAGAGGCGGATTTTTCTTGTTTGTAAGAAAAGACATCATAGCTTCAAATCTATGATTAAAATATCTGCAAACATTAACCGGATCTAACGAACACAGTTCTCCGGGTGTCTTGTAGTTTATATTTTCTATGTTTGCATTCGCCTCCTGAAGAAATTCAAGTAAATCTTCCCAAGCATACTCTGCACAGCTTAGAGTTGAAAACCATGTTGGTGCTCCTAAGTTTCTAAGCATGCACTTCAAATCTCCATGACGACGGTACCAATACTCATTAGTACCACGCTGACAAGCCATTAAATTAATTAGGTGTGAATCCAAAACACTATCTTTCTGTTGCACTTTATCCATAAATTCCTTTGCTGAAATATTATGCAGATGAACTCCACTTTTTAAGATATGATTTACTGCATAAGAGAGACCAGATAAGTCACTCTCAAACAGAAGATGAAACAAATATGGAATGCATTGGCGAAACCTCGGATCTTCTGCATATAATCTTGTTGTCCGGTATTCAGATGCAGGAATCTGCATAGGTCGATCATCATATCGTGTACCTTCACCTGTAGGGAATAACTGTGGGAAACAACGACCTTCCAAACTTTCTTCCCACACACTAATAGGATTTCCTTTCGCCTTTTTCATCTGAAATAATTCAATAGCATTCCCTATTGCTTCTTTGGAATGCAGTGGATGAACACTGTAATGTTCATAAATTTCTTCACTTCTGGATAGTTCAACTTTTTCAATTTGTCCAATAGACAAATCACTCTCCTCTTCTTCACTTACATCTTCTTCTTCTACGTATACATCTTTATAGTACTTATTGTTTTGAACTAAATACAACGTTGCCTTTTTGACTTTTCTAACATCCACTAAATCTTGCCAGATTTTCTTACTCTTTGTAGGTACACCATTAACTAGAATAACTAGAGGTTCCTCTTCTACATTTTCAACACCAATTGTTTCCATATTTTTTTTTAATCAAGTGGCAAATATACAACTCTACCCTTTAATCCTCTTTGTAAATCTGAAGGATTTAATTTACCAGTCTTAGGCTCCATACGAACAATAGCCTGAAAAGGATGTACACATTGGATCAGAATAGTCTCATAAGTATTTAAATCCATCAATTCTGATGGAATATTTATCAACTCTAGATTATTATGAACAGCTCTAGCAGGCATTTTATTTTCATTTAATTTATTATAACAATATTTACAAATACGTTGCTCAAAACCCAAATCAAAATAGTTTTCCACCAACAAATAAGTTGCAAAATCTTTCCATTGACCATTACTTTCATCTTCACTTTTTAAATATAAATCAACTAACCCAGTTTGACTTTTGTAATGAATGCGTCGACAACAGACACAAGAAAAATTTGGTTTCTCACCTGCAATTACCTTAAACTTTATTATTTCCTGTTCAAAATTTTCAATATTAACATGTCCAACATTTTCCAACACATTTCCTTCTATAATTATATCAGTTTCTGCATTACCTTCCTCTGGACCAAAATAACTTACCTCAATTTCTGCACAAATCTTCTTAACATCTAATTCACATCCATACAAAAGAGCACTATTTAACTGTTTAAGTTTAAGTGCTGGACTTTTTGCATAATACAACTTTCTCACCAATTTTCTCATTTTAGTATGATGCACTACTAACATCCTGAAGTGATGAAACACACTCTGGCATATTTTTTTAGAAAGACAAGCCAGAGAATGACCTTGCAGACCTATTTTTTCCCGCACTCTGCAATGATCTAATTCTTGCAACATAACAATTTTTTTTCTAAGACTTTCTTTAGTGTACTTACGTAAGAAATTGCGAAAGAAATCAATTGAATCCTGTCGTACACTACAAATGCTACTACAATTCCAACTGTAAACAGGAACATTAGCACGTCCCCCTGAAGCTTCTCCAGCCATCACCTCTTCTGCATTTCTAACCACAATTTTCTCTTTCTCAATTACACATCCCTCCTTCACCTCGTATCCTCGACCACTGGTGTCAACTGCATGCAACAAATCGTTACTTTGAAAGTAACTCTCTTCATTAAAAAATGGTTCAGACGTTGAAGTATGCATCCACTTCCCAGAAAACACTTTACAAAAATTACTCCTATTTATGTGTCTCTTCCATTTACTTTTAGCTTTTAAAACTCGTATTGCCTTATTTAGCGTATTCTATTAAGTACTAAAATAAATCATTTTCTTTTTGTCTCAAACGCGCGCTCAACAATACCCTCTATATACTGTTTCTTCTTAAGAAAAGCAGATCTTCTTTTAGAAAGATTCTCCTTTTGTAATAAATTCGAAACTACTCTGTTGTAAAACATACGCTTCCTGATTTGGCTAAATTGATTCATCCGAGTTTTACTGTACAGATTTTCCTGTCTCCTGATTCCAGAAACATTTTTATCTTTGGTTCCATGTCTCCTTCTCGATACTGGTATACTTTTTTCCTTGTCCACTTCAATACTAACATTTTTCCTTCCACATATTGCTCTCAAAAACTTTTTGGTTTGCTTACCAGGAGCACTCTTCTTTTTATCCGTCCTATGTTCTTTTGATACTTCTCCAATTCCTTTCTTCTTCAAATTGTAAGTCCGTTTATAGAGCTTTCTTTTTTCAGTTCTGGTCGGCATCTTAATTTAAGATTTTGATGAAATTCTCAATCTGTAAAACACAAACATAACAAATATTATAGTTGACTACTAGCATATAACGTACAAATTTAAACCACAGATTCATTTTCTAAGTAGAATAAAGAAAATAACAGAAAGTCTCTGAACAGAGTAGGAAATCCTGTAGTGAATGTTGGTTCTTAATTTTATCACACTCCATATCTGTTTTAACATTATAGACAGTTTTTAATTCTAATTTTTAAAGCATACAAACAGTACACTTTTTTCAAGAACTATGGGTCATCGTAGATGTTTTAATCTTTTTTACTACAATCTCTTTTACACTTCATGAGAACATGTCTTATCACTCTCCTAAAGCACATAAACGACGAATAGGACAAGAAAACTGTCTTCAAGAATGCTTTACTATCAAAAAATTTTTTATTTATTGAAATCTTCATAATTTTGTAGAACTTCCACCATTATATCATCAGGGACTTCTTCAAGTCCAAAGTCCTCATCTCCTTCTACCATCTCTAAGTAAGCGGAGTCTAAAGACATGTCCATAAAATAATTTTTTTCATCTATTTCCTCTTGAAAGACTGCGTCTAAAATTTCCTCCATCACTTCGTTAATGATTTCAAAATGAATTTGTTTCTCTTCTGAGGAATTCTCCATAACTAGACTCAGTTTATTCTTCTGTATCCTTTTAAAAAAATATAGAGACTAAATTATATCTTTTTTCATAAATGTATAACTTAAAAGTACCTTTACTAATTTTTAAACTACATATATTTTTATAATTTCTAACTTATTAACTCTATATATTTTAAGATACCACGTTCCTCTTGTTTTGAAAAGAAATTGGCAATATAACCCTAAACATTAACACTGATCTTTTTTTTCCATTAAATAATTACTGTTGTTAAAAGACATTTTACTGTAAAATTTCTTTTTAGATTTTCTAGATATCACAAATATTGATAATCTGTAGAATTAATTTTTAGAGACCCATTTTTTCAGTTCACCAGTACAAAGAGCTATGTAAACTATATGCACTCTGAAGAGAAGGCTCACACTATACAAACCATAGCATTCACTTAACAGATTACTACTTCCCACAGAGACAGTTCCTTTTATGTTTCAACAGCATACTCACCATGTAAAAGTCATAGCATATACAAAATGTCATACTAAGCATGAAGAACAACCTCATAATAAACCTCTGCATGAATATGTAAAACAATGCCTATACATAGTATAATCACAGATATGCAAGAAAGATACCCATCACACCTAGAACCATATCATAATACCTCTTTGTAAATAAAGGAGAAAAACTGCCAAACATAATGCAACAAGATTTCAAAAATCATGAGCACTTCACAAGATTTAAGTAATGGAAACATGAAAGAATTATACTCCAATGATCCGTAAATCTGAACTCCATCAAAAAGAACACATGCACCAAGCCCATTAAAAGATAATTTCAACTGTCAGTGGAGAATATCTCAAAATACATATCTAGTATAAGCAGATACAACCCATGTGAATAATTCAAGATAAAATCATATTCCAAAATGAAATTTTACAAACATTAAAAAAAATCTTCTTCATTATTTTCATGTGCACCCAAAAAAATTGCCTATGCAAAAATACCAACTCACCTGAAAAAAAGAATATAATTCCTCAAATTCTGTAATTCAGAAGGCAGGTTGTTGCTTTTCAGCACCAAACACTGTAAAAAAGAAAATAATAAAATTTAATTAACTTATTACAGACTTATTTCTTACACAACATAGAGCCATTATAGCAAAGAACAAGCATAACAGATAAATTCCCCAAGATTCTCTATCATTACAATAAGATACAAAATGTCTCATTTATGAAACCATTGTGCCACAGATATATCACTTTTTCCCATGTTAAAACTCATGCACCAGCGACACAAGGCCTTCATAACTAAAAGCCCATGTGACGGAGAACAAGTGCATAGACAGAAAATACAGGGCCAACCATGGGCATATGCAAGCAGTACACCTGCACAGGACCACCAAACCCCAGGAGCCACCATATTAATATATATCCTTAATATAATAATCCTCTAAGGATGCATACATATTTGCGTAGCGGACCATGGCAGGAATTTGGCGTGCTCTGCCTCTGTTCCACTTCCAAACACCTTGATCCACCCCCCCCTCTTCAGTGGGCTGCACGCTCCGCCCCGCCCAAACCCCCTGTTACAGAGCCCCCTACCTACGCTCCCTGCCCAGGGCTGCCATGACCCTATACCCGCCCCTGGAAAATGTGTAAGACACAGCAACAGTAAAAATCAAAGAATAGGCAACATGCAGAAAAACTACACAGTAGATAAAGAAACGAGGGGCATATTATCAAGGGGGTTTATCTCCGCTTGTTTGGCTTTAAAAGCCAAGAAAGCGGAGATAAAACTATCTCCCTATTGCCTAGCTGTCGCTAACACCAGTTAGCGACAGCTAGTAGGAGATAGCGACCATCTTGGGCCCCACTTTGCATGTCAGTGATATTTATCACTAATGACATGCAAAGTGGGCGTGCCAAGATGTTAGCGACTGGAAACAGTCGCTAACATCGCTATCTCCTATTACCAACTTTTGAAGATATTCGTGCTAGGCGGGAATATCTCCAAAAGCTAACACCTGCCCTGAGCAGTTCTTAGCCATGTTATCCAATGGGAGGTGGATAACATGGCTAAGAGCATTAGCTCGGTAATGCATAAATATCGCTGACTTTTCAGCGATATTCATGCATTGCGGCCGTTTGTTATCGCATTTGCGATAAACCTTGGTAATACCAAGGTTTATCTGCGATACAAATTACCGCAGCGCAGCGGTACATTTTTGTCTCTAACCAAGCAATAGCGATAATTATCGCTATTGCTTGGTAATATGCCCCCATATGTTTAAGATAACCCCATTGAAAAACATGTAGTAATTTTTTTAATCTGCCATGCATCTAGCCCTCCACGACCGCCTTGGAAACTCCTGCTCTAAACCTTTACATTTCATTTTTAAAACAAACGCACGTTTTTTTTCAAAGCTGCATATTAAACGCCTAAACATATATTTAGTCGTCCACATGCAGGCACTTTCAATTACATGAATTATTTAAGTGGAATCCCTGTAATGTTGCATATCTTTCCAAAAATACACCAGTGCCTATTATTATAACGATTTTTATTACATATAATGAAAATCACTATGACTTTTTAAACGACAAAGCTTACGTGGTAAAAATCACTCTGCATTTGCTTCCCTTTAAGAATGTAGTTTATCTACCCCACGCATGTGAACCTTGATATTTCCATCTGGCAGCAAATTCCTACCTTGAATCACAAGATATGAACAACAGCCTTATTGTCACAAAAACAAGTTAGCGTAGCATCTGTTCGCGAACATATCTTTCACTTAGCTAATATTCACAGACAACACCATTCCTTATAAAAGAGTGGCCTTCCTTTACAATGTACTAAGGTGACTCCCTTAATTTTAAACGCATCCTCCACTTCAAGACAGGCTATTTTTTTTATAACTACTAAGCAATGATTTAGTGACCGGACTGCCAAAAATTATATCAAGTCATTCTGCTACTATTCACTCCATGCTCTGCGACCTATTTCTGTGGACTTCCTGTTGAACTGCCAGTGCTGCGACGTTTGTGTTCCCATCTCGTTTATTTCAAAATGGATGTCCCTCCTGTCTTCGCAAACAAGCCGGAACACTTAGAACTATTTCGCCAGAAGATCCTTGACTACTACGGCATCTTAGCACTCTCGACTCTGAATACTTCATATCGATTATCATTTCGATATTCCTATTTCACCTGTGTGCAGCCTGTATTTCATTGCCTGAGCTGTGATTTCATGTGGGCCCTGGATTTGGATCACTGACATAATATCGACGACACAAATATCGAGATACACAAATATCGAGTCAAAAATATCGATTGACAAAATATCGACTCCCTATCTTGAAACAGGTAAGTACCAAAATATCGACTCCAAAATATCGACTTACAAAAATATAGACTGTCAAAATATCGATTTTTTAAAATGTCTTAAAAGTAAGTTAAAACTAATATAGTAATAAATATATTTAATATAAACTTAGAAATAATTATTAAAAAAATATAATTTTAATAAATAATTTATATAATTAAAAAAATTATATCACCAAAAATTACACACACACATATATATATATATATATATATATATATATATATATATATATATATATATATTTAAACATATTATTAAATAAACATATATAACATTTTAGAAAATGTTTAAAATTTATTGTTACAACTATAGTGAGTTCAACATTAGCAAAAGTGTTGGATAGCGTAGAGGTAAAATTTACTACTCCCACTCCAGTGGGTGCAACAGTAGGGAAAGCGCTGGATAGCGTAGAGGTTAAAATTACTATTCCCACTCCAGGGATGTATGACGTTACAACGCATACTTTTACAACGCCTACCATTACAACAAAACTTTTACAACGCAAAAACTTTTACAACGCATACATTTACAACGCAAGATTTTACAACGCATATACCTTTACAACGCATACCATTACAACATAAGTATTGGTAAGTATATAATAATTTTTTGAATATAAATTAATAAAAAATATTATAATATAATTTAATATAATTTAATTTTATTAAATAAATGTAATTTAAATGTAATTTTACTTTATTTTTACAAAGTACCCCTGTACCCCAAAAACCCAAAACTGACCCTGAACCCTAAAAATACCCCTTTACCCATAAACTGAAAACTGACCCTGAACCCTAAAAATACCCCTTTACCCGAAAACTGAAAACTGACCCTGAACCCTAAAAATACCCCTTTACCCAAAAACTGAAAACTGACCCTGAACCCTAAAAATACCCCTTTACCTACAAACTGAAAACTGACCCTGAACCCTAAAAATACCCCTTTACCCCAAAAACTGAAAACTGACCCTGAACCCTAAAAATACCCCTTTACCCAAAAACTGAAAACTGACCCTGAACCCTAAAAATACCCCTTTACCTACAAACTGAAAACTGACCCTGAACCCTAAAAATACCCCTTTACCCCAAAAACTGAAAACTGACCCTGAACCCTAAAAATACCCCTTTACCCAAAAACTGAAAACTGACCCTGAACCCTAAAAATACCCCTTTACCTACAAACTGAAAACTGACCCTGAACCCTAAAAATACCCCTTTACCCCAAAAACTGAAAACTGAGCCTGAACCCTAAAAATACCCCTTTACCCAAAAACTAAAAACTGACCCTGAACCCTAAAAATACCCCTTTACCCAAAAACTGAAAACTGACCCTGAACCCTAAAAATACCCCTTTACCCAAAAACTGAAAACTGACCCTGAACCCTAAAAATACCCCTTTACCTACAAACTGAAAACTGACCCTGAACCCTAAAAATACCCCTTTACCCCCAAAACTGAAAACTGACCCTGAACCCTAAAAATACCCCTTTACCCAAAAACTGAAAACTGACCCTGAACCCTAAAAATACCCCTTTACCCAAAAACTGACAACTGACCCTGAACCCTAAAATTAAAATATTTATCAATGAATCAATTATAATTAATTACCAATAATATTTTAATTAATTACCAATTAATAATTAATTAACAATTAATTTTTTAAAAATATCAATAAATAAATTAACATATTTAATTAATTATAATTAAATTACTTCCCACCCTATTCCCCTATAAACCCACAACCCGCTACAGAAAATAAATTACTAAAATTAAAATATTTATCAATTAATCAATTATAATTAATTACCAATTATATTTTAATTAATTACCAATTAATAATTAATTAACAATTAATTCTAAATTATTATCAATAAATAAATTAACATATTTAATTAATTATAATTAAATTACTTCCCACCCTATTCCCCTATAAACCCACAACCCGCTACAGAAAATAAATTACTAAAATTAAAATATTTATCAATTAATCAATTATAATTAATTACCAATTATATTTTAATTAATTACCAATTAATAATTAATTAACAATTAATTCTAAATATATATCAATAAATAAATTAACATATTTAATTAATTAGAATTAAATTACTTCCCACCCTATTCCCCTATAAACCCACAACCCGCTACAGACTTATATTACACAAAAAATAAAAATTATTATTAACTTACCTTAAATTCGATATTTTTGTTGTCTATATTATGTCTAGTCGATATTATGTCCATTCTATATTTTTGATTCGATATTATGTCCATTCTATTCGATATTAATTTTCTCTAGTCGATATTTTTGTTGTCTATATTATGTCTAGTCGATATTATGTCCATTCTATATTTTTTACTCGATATTCTGTCCAGTCGAAATAATTGACTCGATATTATGACTGTACACCCCTGGATTTATGTCTCTGCAACTTGGTACCTCCTGAAGTGAATTACAATCATCTCATGAATCCGTTAATTGATCATGAACAGCTTTGTTGCAACGGAGGGATTATGGCCTTTGCAGCGATACAAGGAGTTCTGGGTCATTGGGATATATTCGCAGCGGCGCAAGATTTCCTGACAGACAGCTACATTGAAAACCCACTGAGCTGTCCTCTGATGGTACTAGAGGCTCCGGTAATAACAGATCATGAATGCTGCTTTCCTCTTTTCAATTGGATGGCTGACATGTTTTCGGATCATAACAGTGACTTCTTGTTAGAAGCAGTTGCTGCCTACTTTGCCTATACAATCCTGGGTTGACTGTTATGCAAGCCATTGACGTCCACATTTCGTTTTGCCTCCCTATATTTTTCACGTTTTCTTGGATACTTTCTTAAAATGAACAGACCTATTGGCTTTACTAACAGTGGACATTATGATTTCCTACTGGTTAAATTTTGATCTTTTATGTGGACTAAATTATTTTTCTTCACCTACTCGATTTTGAACTTTATTTTTTATTAAAGTCTAATCTCAACAATTCTATTGTATATCTTATCTTATGTTATTTCAAACGTACTCGAACCAAAACTCGCTAAAATATGCTACATGTGCCCTAATTAATGTGTAAATATAGAATGAGTTTTTTATAACTGTAAACGCAATTTCGCATTTGAACTGCTTAATTCCGCCTCAGACACCTCTGATCATTTAATTTTCCATAAACTGAAATATTTTGATTACATACATGCACCTCTCGCCATTTTGTCCATTTTGGCGCGTTTTTTTTCCCTTACACAATAGCATAACAGAAACGTGATAGTGCTTCGCATGCAGAGAGCTGATTGATAAAGACATAATGTCTAACCACTAGCATTTTCATGTATCGTTCCTAAACTGAAAGGCCAGAGACCTTCTTCCATTTATTAAAATATAATATACTTCCTCATAAGAGTGTATAATTAATTTTGCAAAACCATATTCATTTTTCATCAACTATACCGTTTGTATTCTATGTACTACTGACTATACCGATTACTTTGTTTTTTGCAATGTCTCTACTCGTATTAGATTAGAAACTTGCCTTGAAAACAGTGCATTTCTGAATAAACATTTCAAATATACACGTTCTCTCTTTTAATCCATAATCTCAACTAAAATGATTGTATACTGAAACAGTATTCATGTGTTCCACGTAACTTCAGCTGTACTAACTTAATATTTTCTTTTGTCGACCTGATTTACTCATACTAGAACCCACAGGCCTATAACAGCCCGTGAACCCTTTCTTAGTAGGTCGCGCACCATGCAGACAGTTGTACCTCTGTAAAAAAATAATTTATTACTCTTCTCAAGCACCGTCGCAGTTCCGCTTCACTCAGTGTTAATCACTGCTCCCACGCTTCTACAGACCAGACGCTATGTCGTATTTCACTCCTTATCACGCTTTAATCTCCACAATAACAAACACTTCTCCGCCAGCCACCAGAGAACAGAGTGCAGATGCAGAGGCACTAAGTAGTGAAATACAACATACCCTCTGCTCTATGGAAGCAACCGAGCGGTAATTCTGAAAGAAAACATTCACTAGCGCTTCAAAAAAGCATTTCAATTATATAAATAGTTTTTTGAAAACGTTCCAACTACTTTGATGCGACTATCTGTGTGTGCCTCAGCAAAGTTCCTCAGCCCGGACTGAAGGCAGACACAGACAGACACACACACAATAAGATAACACAGGGCAACGGAGACGGAAAACAGAAGGCAGATGAAGATGCAGTCAAACAGCAGGAGTGAGAGAGATATTTTTATACTCCGTTTGGTACCTCAATTTACGAACACATTTACTGCACAAATCTGTGTACAACCTCATGGTCAGAACTTTTCATTTTATTTTACTCGACCACCTCCCCCTCTCACCCCACCAGTGCAAGCCGCGGCCACAAACTACAATGTAATTTTGTCGTCTGTCAGAAAGTTTAAGAATTCATTAAGCATTACCACTTTTTCAAGACGGTATCACATGTAATGTACCAACTTTTCATTTTATTTTACTCGACCACCTGCCCTTCTCACCCTACGCCCACCAATGCAGGCCGCGGCCACAAACCACACTATAATTTTGTCGTCTGACAGAAACTTTAAGAATTCATTAAACATTACCACTTTTTCAAGACGGTATCACATGTAATATACCAACTTTTCATTTTATTTCACTCAACCACCTGCCCCTCTCACCCTACATCCACCAATGCAGGCCGCGTCCAGAAACCGCACTCTAATTTTGTCGTGTGACAGAAACTTTACGAATTCATTAACCATTAGCATTTTACTTTTCATTTTATTTTACTCGACCACCTCCCCCTCTCACCCCACCAGTGCAAGCCGCGGCCACAAACTACAATGTAATTTTGTCGTCTGTCAGAAAGTTTAAGAATTCATTAAGCATTACCACTTTTTCAACACGGTATCACATGTAATATACCAACTTTTCATTTTATTTCACTCAACCACCTGCCCCTCTCACCCTACACCCACCAATGCAGGCCGCGTCCAGAAACCGCACTCTAATTTTGTCATGTGACAGAAAGTTTACGAATTCATTAACCATTAACATTTTTTCACGACGGTATCACATGTGATTTACCATTTCTCTCTCTATCTGCATTATCTGTCTCTCTGCTAATATCATTTTTTCACTTCATAAACAACTTCTGTCATTATATATAAAGGCTTCAAAATCACACAAATAATTACTCTTTATATTAAACATATTTTATACTTCATATTTCACATTTAAATTAAAAATAGTTTAAGAAATACAACACATTATGACAGCCAAAAATGAGTTTAGTTTCAAACTATGAGGAAAATCCATCATTGTTTGTGAGTAAACCATATTTTACGGTACATGACAAAACAAACAGTCACAGACTTACCTTTACCAATGCTTTGTACGATGTACAACAGTGACAGTCACAAAATAGATATTCGTTTGACGGAAGTCTCAATTATGCTGCTATCACTGCAACCAAAATTCAATGGCACAGATATCCAGTCAATACAGACTCATATATGTCTCTTCAGCCAATCATATTTCCTCCCGCAAAATTTTGTATTCAAATTTACATTTCAGTTGGTTGTCCCTCACAATATTTTCAATGTCACATAAAAGTCACCCATCACCCACTGCCATCTCTGGCTGTTTCCATGGTAACACCTCATTCTGCACCTGGCTGAAGGCACAGGTCAAAAGTTCATATCTCAACGTTCTACAGCAAACTAACAACACTGTTTTCCCTC
Source organism: Lissotriton helveticus (assembly GCF_964261635.1). Lineage (NCBI taxonomy): Eukaryota > Metazoa > Chordata > Amphibia > Caudata > Salamandridae > Lissotriton > Lissotriton helveticus. The sequence continues at coordinate 1,709,995,098 of NC_136057.1, read as the reverse complement.
CAGAAACACCTGCCTATCCACAGCTCTGTTACATGTCATTTTTTTCACACCCAATACTACTTTTTCTTTTACATAACATTAACATGCAACGTAGTCTTCAATCTTCACGTATTAGAATCAACCAATCATTTTTCGTTTTTCAACCACACCAAGCTTCATCCATTTTTTTATCCTGACTTTCAGCTTCTAACTGCCATTCCACTTCCAGAACCCATCGGAGTACGAGTGCATCTGCCTTGAAAATGAAGGTTTGGCTTTTAGGACACAGCTATATTCACTGGAGTGGAAAATATGCAGCAAGCAGACGAATTTCCAACCTTGATTTACCAAATGTGCAGATAACGTGGATTGGGCAAAGAGGATTAAGATGTCACCAATTAATACCATTGGTGAAAACTTTTATGCATCTCCCAGAACCAGACCTTATAATTGTGCACTGTGGTGGGAACGATCTAGGCACATTGACTGGGGTAGGTCTGGAAATGCTTCTAAAAGACACCTTTCGACAATTGATGACACTTTTTCCTCGAACTGCCTTGGTATATTCCAATATATGCCAAAGACAGAAATCGAATTGGTCCAATCAACATTGTGCACAAATTGAGAAAGCAAGGAGACATGTAAATAAATCTGTTTCTGCTTTCCTCAGAGATTATAGCATGGGTTCTATTTACCACAACAACTTGCGTTACCACATGCAAGACATCTATAGGACAGATGGTGTTCATTTCACGGATGAGGGAAACAGAATCTTCCTCTGCAACATCAGACTCTGCATCGGTACTTACTTATAAATGCAGAAAAAACTCAATTAACACAAGGGCTCTTTTCAGAGCCACCTTATATCAAAGCACTCAAACTTCTGATTTATCTCCATTTTCACACTCTTGTAAATAGGTGTGCGTGCCCGAGTGCGCGCACCCCGCAACTTAAAAAAAATATATATATATATATATTTTCGCGTTTAAGGGCCTTACTGCACACCCTGAGAGAACCTACGCAGCAAAACAATCTCTACCTTCTCCCCTTTCCATGTTCCAACGCTTTGAAATGACAATATATTTACTCGCAGTGACAAAATGACGTCAACACTTCCTGATTTCCTTCGAATCGAACGTTAACAGACGTCACGCAGCAAAAAAAAATTCCGCTCGCGCGCAGCCGCTTGAGTGCGCGCACCCGTGCGCGCTTATAGATATATAATTGACTTTAACTTTAATTTTCTCAGCAACTACTGAACAGATTTACACCATTCCAAAAAAAGCGTAATCTGCGAGCCGGACTCTACAGTTTTGCCAAATTTCTTATAAATCCATTCAGCCGTTCGACCTGTAGCCGTGTCTAAACGTCCTATGGAAAATAACATGGAGAAAACACGTTTTGGGACCCCCCTTTTATCTCAGCCCCCACTTCACCAATCCCCCCCAAACTTTCAGGGAAGGAGCACAGCGGACCGAGCCATCTTCTTTAAGAAATTCGCAAAGATTCATCCACCAGGGCCAAAGTTAATCCAAATAGAATGTTGAGGATTTCCTATGGAAACTAGGTCCTAACTATAACTACCTACTGGCGACCGCCAGTAGGTAATATATATATATATATATATATATGTATATATATATATATATATATATATGTATATATATATATATATATATATATATATATATATATATATATATATATATATATATATAGACACACACACACGCACATGTGCACACACATACACACACATATACATATATGTGTGTATTATGGGTGTTTACATATATATATAAAAATATATATATATTTTACTTACCTTATTTATACTTATCTGTGTTGTAAAGGCAAGCATTATAAAAGCGTATGCGTGGTTAAGGCATGTGTTGTAAAAATGAGTGGTATAGGCATGCGTGATAAAAGCATGAATTGTAATGTCATGCATCCTCTATTACTCATACAGATATATATGACATTCTTACAGTGCATACATATGTCACATACAGAAACTGAATAAAGTAAAAAAACTCCCTCCAAATCATTGTTTCTCTTAAGCACTTGTCTAGTGATAACAAGCTGAATTTCCTTTGTTTCGCTTCATTTTATTGGCTTCTTGGAGTTAGATAGCTCTTAGGTGGGATGAGACCCCTTAATTGAGGCTTTTGTATTGGGCCCAGATTGACGCGGATATAAGTACTCAATCTCACCCCTTTCCTGTTGCTGCTCCAAACTGAAAGTAGACGACATGAAGGCCCTGCGGAATGTGTCCCTATGCGGGCAAATTACACGTGTACAAATTCAGCATATTTCACTGGCGCCGGCCCAGATACAGCTCAATAATAGCTTCCAAGTATGAAATTAGGCTGGATCACCGTAATTCCAGCTCTGCATACAGATACATCACATAAAAACTATCATGTGCCTAAAACATGCTAAACCAATTTGCTTTGCTAGTGCTTGTTTACTGTACAAATAAATGGGTAACAACAGTGATTATGCAATTAATATTTAGAATTGAAAATGTTTTAATTCTGAAAAGAATAGACTGTGAGTTAAACAGTGATTTCACTTTTCCTGTCCCATTAACGCCACCTTTCTGTGCAATTTTTCAGGTAAACTTTTACGCTCTTTTCTTACCCACATGTTCCTGAAATCTACCGTCTACATATTTCTCACATCTCTTTTCTCTTAATCATTCCCTTTTCACTCTGTCTTTTAGCCTGCAATTTCTTGTCACTTCCCATTCACCATGCCCTTTCCCGCCCTTTCTCCTCATCTACAAAAACAGCATTTTCCTTTCCATTGGTGCTATGAATATTTCGCAACTGTGCATATCCCCTACTCACACTTAAAATGACAAATACAATTAGCTCATAGGTGACCATTTGTCTGTGTGCTCTGCAGAGAGGCCAAAAATTGCATGGGCATGACATCTGAACACCTTTATGAATAAGAAGTAGGCATTGTCAGAAACTTACATTGCCTTCTGCCTCAACCTTAGATGATAGACTCGGCTGCACACCTGCTGTGACTGCCCTGTTATGCAGACACAAAGCATCCTGATTAATTGCTCGATTGCTTGCTGCTCTGCAACCGTGTCAAAGAGGCAATAACCACGGAAAGCAGGCACAAACGAAACAAACACAAATGGATACCCTTGTTGGTGTTGCCACCCGCTAGAACTGGGCCTGTTAGAACTCCAACAAGCTGGACTCCCGAATATGTTCTGGTGCTGCTAGCACGTGTCCAATACCACGTGACGTAAGTGTAGCGGACCTGCGATGTGGCGTCATGAACGTAGGGGGTGGGGCTTTTTCTCTTTTACGTTATTTTCCTCTAGTTTAGCCAATCAGAGAAGAGCGCTACCCGGATTCACTGGGACAATGTGAGGCGGGACTAGGCCCTCTATCAGTGTGTGTTTAAGGGACGTGAAGAAAGGAGCCCTTGGGTGTGAGAGCAAAAATGTGTACAGAGGCAAGCAAGGGAGACTTTGGACAGGCCGCGCCTGGTCTAATGGAGAGGACCCTTAGAGGGGAAGGGCAAAGCTAGGCCTCTGTTAGGAATCTCTGAGCAAGAGGTACGTCTCAGAAGACAGTCTGACAGACCCAGAGATCTGTCAGAAAGAGAGTTGGGGGAGGGAGGTTCTGAGAAGCTTCCTGAAGCGGAGACAGATGAAGGGGGGATAGAAACCCTGTAAGACATTCCCAGAGAACTCTACGAGGAGCTTCCTAGGACAGGAAAGGAGGGGCTAGGGAAACCCCGCACCGCATTCCCAAAGAACCATCTGACTGCATTCCCAAAGAACCATCTGACTGCATTCCCAAAGAACCATCTGAGAGAGGGTCTCCAGGAGAGCTTCCTGAGTGGGAGAGAAGCCAAGGCGAGACCACCGATGAAAACCAGCATGACATCCCCAAGCAACCCTGTGAGAGAGGAAACTGCTTGAGAGTGAGACGGGTAAAGGACAGACCAGGGAAGGAAGCCTTGCAAGACATTCCAAGAAAACCCTCAGAAACAGAGGGGGCTCGGGATAGGTTCTTGAGAGTGGATCAGGAAAAGCAGCGACCACGGATGGAAACTCTGCAAGACAACCCCACATAATCCTCGGAGAATGGATGTGGAACCTCATCCAGAAAGGGAATAGAGAATCGAAGGATCGAACCTGCGAAACTTGTATCATAGAGTGGGAGTTCCTTCAAGGCGGACCTTCTGACAGATGAGAACACTTCCAGAGGAAACCTCCACTGTGAGGACCCAAAAGAAATACCCACAAATCTATCCAGGGCGTTCTCTGAGAAGGAGAGTGGCTCGGCAACGACATTGACCTAAGCAACCCCTGAGACTGTGGATCCACACCAGAGTTTCAGAACAACCACTGACTATGTAGATGCCCACACAGGTCTATGATAGACACTCCCCCGCCCCAAAAAATATTCCTGGACGAAGAGCACGGCCTCTCTCAGGGAACTCACAGGAGACCGCTGTTAGAAGATCCAGGAGGAAAGATGGCGCCTCTTCCTCTGGAGGAAGCATAGAATGTAGCAACAGATCCTTCAGATCCTGTGATCCCTTGAAGGCGCGAGATACCCGTCTTATGGGAAGAGTCATGAAGGGGGAGGGATAGATACATATACATGAATTTATTTATATATTTTAATGGCAGGAAGATCTCGGCCCTCCCTGAGCACGAAAAAAGCAGAAATCCCTCCCCAGCAGAATCCAAAAGAAGGGCTCCCTCTATGTGGGGATTATGTTACAAAGAAGGATCCCCCAAAGGCCAAAGTCAAATTGGCCACATTTAATGTTGCGAAGAAACTACATTTCTTTAAGCTTTAAGGGTCTGTTGGAGGCCCTTAAAGCTGGTGAGCTATTTAACTACAGAATGAAAGGGTGCTTTAATATTATTCGTTTGTCACTCGTCAGCAGCAGGAAATGCTCAGCTTCAAAGACCCTGATTAAAAGCGCTGTAAACACCGAGAGGGCTGTTACTTTAGTGAACTGCATGTAGGTGTGCATGTGTGTATGTGCATGTATAAGTATGTACATATGTGTGTATAAATACAGGTACACATGCATGAACATATGTATGTATGTGCGTGTGTATGTATGTACATATGTGTGTTTGAATACAGGTAAGTAAGTAAGCTATTGCATGTATTTAATTAAAACCATTACAATTTGTAATAAAAATCATCGATTTATTAAAAACAATGAATTTATAATAAAAAAATAGGAAATGTCCCTTTTACAAAATTCTACATTCATCGGCATTAATCAACAATAATCAGTGTACAAATGATTTCTCAATTTTGTTAATCTTTTGTCCTATATCTAAACTCATGGGCAAAGTTGCAATATGACTATACAATGTGCATAGATGTATGTAGGCCTGCATGTATGTTTGTGCGTGTGTGTATGTACATATGTATGTATGTATGAATGTATTTACATATGTATATACAATGTATGTATGTATTTATGTATGTATATTTTGTATACTTCGAACACGGTGGAGGGCAGCGAGCCATGAACAAGTACCAGAGCTTGAGGATATGAGTCAGAAGATACAAATCAGAATCGTTTAAAGTTTGGCAGAATATTCGAGCAGGTGGGCTTTTACTTATGGTACTTTGCAGATTTTCTTTCCAGAGTAGCAGCTGCTTTGCTTAACAATATATTATCTTCTAAGAATGCTAGACTAAGCAAGTTATAAAGATGAGATAATCCACCAAACACAGAAGCGTTTGCCAACTTTTTAGCAGTAGGTAGAATACCCCAAGTCTTAGGTGTGAACACTAAATACATTAAGGCGTATATGTACAAAAATGTCACGCAACTCAACACAGTAAGACACCGTGTTGTGATTTACTATGCAGCGCAGGGCTACACTAGATGGCTTTGGGTGGCTTATTAACTACCATCTAAGTAAGGACTTGCATTGCCTTGTGATGACTTGCGTTATGCAAGGGCGACGCGTGCCCTTAGTAAATATGCCCCTAAAAGTTCATCTGACAAGAGAGAAGTTATTAAATTATAAAAATCTAATTAGGTGAACATTTGTTGCTAAAACAGATTAACGTGTTAAGAAGCAGTAACAATGTATTAGGAAAGGGTTTATAGGAAAAAGGTATTATTTAAAAAAGTAGATTTTGGAGAAACAGTGGTAACCAGCCTTTCTAAATTACAGTTTATTTTACAGTTCTTGAATTTGAAAAGTACGAACGTAAAAAAAACGCTTTAAATAAAAAATAAAAGAGACTGCTTTTATAGCTAGCACTTTGTGACGTTCCAAAGGTTCCGAGCTGCTGCTTTAATGTTAGGGGTTGTTGATTAACAAGAATTACTCCTTGTGGGTGGATGTACTCTATTGGTTAAAGTGCACCTTTTCAACTTAGACTAAGTGTGTGATCTTGGGCAAATTACAGTTTGTCCCTGGGTTTGTTGAGAAATGTGCATTAGGCAGAAAATTTTTCCATTTGCATTGAGGTTCTTAATCGATCTTGCCATTAAGTGTGTCAATCTACCATACAGGGACCCCGAAGTTGTCAAATGTATCATTTTAACCACCTTTTACTTTTCATCGACTAATACAAAATGTGGTGTTGTTCACAGCTAGACCCACACATAAATTCAGTTTATGTCCTCCAGTCTCCTGCTAACTAGCAAGCAAAATATATTGTTAGATGAATTAAAAAAAATCACAATAAAGTATAAGTCTATTATAAAAAATGCTTGGACAGAAATAGAGTATTTACCAATTAAATCTAAAGTTGTATATGCACACGGCCCATCAGTACTGTTAATTAAATCTGCTCTGGGAAGTCACACCTGATGCATTGAACTTACTGAAGGAACATCATCAAATGCATCCAAGTGTCATTTCTGTCCTGGCAGAGGAAGAAATGATGGAAAATAAGAGGGGATGGAAGAGCATGAGAGGTAATGCCCCGGTTACTTACCGGCAGTAGCGGTCCGTGCAGGTAACAGTGGTGGGGCCAGGTAAGGGGGGATTTCAAGGGACGATGTCAAGGGAAAATGTGTTATTTATTTAATTTTCCCTCTGCATCGTCCCTCGAAATCCCCCTCTACCCGGCCCCGCCGCCCTACCGCTGTTACCTGCACGTACCACGGCTGTTTACCGGTAATCTTCATTACTTTGAGTCCTGGTCTTCCTGGACGCAGTCCTCACGCATGATACTTCTCCTTTTTGGCAGAACCAATTCCCTAGCTGAAACATCAAAAGTTCCCCCAAGATGGCTCCCGTTACCCATGAGCCTCCACAACAGGGCGCCGAGCCGTTTGCATCTTGAAATCTGTAGGGATCACTTTTGGGCACTTTCTTTTCCTGACATGACAGGAGGGGGCTACCAATGAATGGTGAAATGTGGGGGTGGACAGGGCAAGCAACAATGGGTGAAGGGCAAACCGGATAAGCAACAAGACTGGAGGGGTCTAGACGGTTAGGATAAGCAAAATTGCGGGCGGGGGAGGGGTGAATGGGGTAATTAAAAGGAAAAAAGTACCTCTGAAAGCAGAGGGTCTAGGGGTGGGTCGAGGTAAAGAGAGGTGGGGTGATTTGAAGGTTCGGGGGGTTGGTAGAGTTAAAGGAAGGCGAATGTGATTTGAGGGTTCATGGGTGGTTAGAGGTAATTGTATGTGATGTTGATGTTAGGGCTCAGGGTGGGTAGAGGTAAGGGGAGGTGAGGGTGAATTGAGAGTTCGGGGGTGGGTAGGAGTAAAGGGAGGCGAGGGTGAATGTAGGGTCAGGAATGTGTAGAGGTAAAGGGAAATGTGGGTGATTTGAGGATTCAGGGGTTGGTAGAGGTAAAGGGAGGTGAGGGTGACGAAGATTCAGGGGTAGGTAAAGGTGAATGTGACTTAAGGGTTCGAGTGGGTAGAACTAAAAGGGTGAGGGTGACTTGAGGGCTTGGTGGGTAGAGACAAAAAGAAGTGAGGGTGGCTTGAGGACTTGGAGTGGGTGGAGATAAAGGGAAGCAAGGGTGACTTGAGGGTAATGGAGTGGGAAGAGGTAAAGGAATGCTAGGGTGACTTAAAGGGTTCAAGGGTGGGTAGAGGTAAAGGGAAATGTGGGTGATTTGAGGATTCAGGGGTTGGTAGAGGTAAAGGGAGGTGAGGGTGACGAAGATTCAGGGGTAGGTAAAGGTGAATGTGACTTAAGGGTTCGAGTGGGTAGAACTAAAAGGGTGAGGGTGACTTGAGGGCTTGGTGGGTAGAGACAAAAAGAAGTGAGGGTGGCTTGAGGACTTGGAGTGGGTGGAGATAAAGGGAAGCAAGGGTGACTTGAGGGTAATGGAGTGGGAAGAGGTAAAGGAATGCTAGGGTGACTTAAAGGGTTCAAGGGTGGGTAGAGGTAAATGGTGGGGATGAAGAATTGGGGGTTCATATGTGTTTAGCGGTAAAGGGAGCCTTAAGAGTTCAGGTGTGATTAGAGGTAGATGGGGATCAGGGAGATTTGAGAGTTGTGGGGTGAGTAGAGGTAAAGAGTGGTGAGGGTTACTTGAGGGTTCAGGGGGTAGAGGTACAGGGATTTGAGGGTGACTTTAGGGTTCCGGATGGGAAGAGGGAAGAGGAGCCTAGGGTGACTTGAGGTTTCAATGGTGTGTAGAGGTAAAGGGGGATGTGGGCGACTTGTAGATTCAGGGGTGGGTAGAGATAAACAGAGGTGATGGAGACTTTTGGGGTTCAGGGGTGGATAGAGGTAAAGGAAGGTGAGGGTGACCTTAGGGTTATGAGGTGGGTTGAGGTAGGTGGGGGTCAGGGTGACTTGAGGGTTATCGGTGGTTAGAGATAAGAGAGGTGAGGATTGCTTGAGGGTTCAGGGGGAGGAGTTACAGGGAAGTGAGGGTGCTTGAGGGTTCAGGGGTGAGCAGAGGTAAAGGGAGGTGAGGGACCCTTGAGTATTTAATGGAGGGTAGAAGTTGGCTGTGGGTGACTTGAGTGTTCAGAGGTGGGACTGAGGTGATGGGACTTGATGATTCAAAGGTGTTTAACTGTAAAAGGGAGGTGAGGGTGACTTAAAAGTTCATGGGTGGTTAGAGATAAAGGGAGGTGAGGGTGCCTTTAGAGCTACAAGGTGGGTTGGAGTAGATGGAGGCCAGGGTGACTTGAGGACTATGGGCTGGATAGAGGTTAAGAGAGATAAGGACTACTTGAGGGTTTAAGGGTAGAGGTGGGGGGAAGTATGGGTGACTTAAGGATTCAGGGGTGAATATAGGCCAAGGGAGGTGAGGGTGACTTCAGGGTCCATGGGTGGGTAGTCGTAAAGAGAGGTGAGGGTTACTTGAGAAACAGGGGATAGAATTACAGGGATATGAGAGTGACTTGAGGGTTTAGGGGTGGGTAGAGGTAAAAGTAGGTGAGGGTGACTTGAGGACTATGGGGTGGATAGAGGTAAAGAGAGATAAGGGTTACTTGAGGATTCAGGTGATCGAGTTACAGGGATTTGAGAGTGACTTGAAGGTTTAGGAGTGGGTAGAGGTAAAGGGAGGTGAAGATGACTTGAGAGCTATAGGGTGGGTAGCAGTAAAGAGAGGTAAGGGTGATTTGAGGGTTATGAGGGGAAGAAGTAAAGGGATGTGAGGATGACTAGGCTTGGTGATGAGTAGAGGTAAGGGTAACTTGAAGGTAAGGTGGTGGGTAGAGGTAAAGTGAAGTGAGAGTGACTTGAGGATTTAGGATGGACAGAGGAATTGAGAGATGAGGTTGACCTGAGGGTTCAGGAGTGGGTAGATGTGAGGAAATTTGTTTTATTATATGGTGTGGTTGTGCGAACTCACTGTGCAATTAACTCACAAACTGGCATGGATCAATTCAGGCTCATTTGCAAAACTTTAGCTCAACCCTGGGAAGCTGTTGGGGGTGGTAGATGTATTTTGTATGTGATATGTATGTGTGTGGTTCATTAGGGGGTAGTGGGCATGTACATCGTGGAGGTGGACAATATGATGTTAAAATATAGATGTGCTTGCGCTATCGTTATGTTGCTTTGTGGACTATCTTCTCAGGAGGTATGATATTGTGTAGATGGCAAGAGCTACAGAAACTCACCCGATGCAAATGGACTGTTCGCTCTATGTGGAATATTTATCGAAATCCAGACATGCTGCTTATTGATATTCTAGAGTCACACTGTATGAATATGTATTGTTGTCAATGTACAAAAAATACTACAAATAAAGTTTAAAAAAAAAAAAACCTGGGTAGCTGTGGCTTTGAGCAGTCAGGTTTTAACAAAAGAACAAGTGCAAAGTATTTAGAAGTACAAAGAAACCCAAAACCAATTTATTAAAACAGTTCGGAGAAATCAATGCTTTTCCCTCAAAAGGTAAACAAACATTGGCCACTACTGCGGTTAGTGGTTTCTTTGAAAACTTTGAAAAACCTTTTATAAAGTTGTGTTCTGCTATTCTAGCCCACCTTGAGTCACTAACTTCAACTGGGAGCAAATCAGGGGGGTCAGTAATGCTTGGCAGGACAGTTACTTTGCAGTTAAAGCAGTGTCCAGTCCAGTTCCAGGCTCTATGGGCAAACTACCATAGACATCAATGGTGGGTCCTGATGCTAGGGATACAGCATGTGGAAGATGCTGAAGTTACTCAGGATTCTAAAGTGGTCGATGGGGGTCTTCCTGGTGCCACCCCTTGATCCACAAACACAGCAGGGTGACTTTGACCACTACGGTCGATGTCCCTTGACGTTTAGGTGAGGTCCAGACACAAACTAGTTTCCGTTGGTCTACTGGTCTCTGGTCACAGCAAAACCAGCGGTTCCCTTAAACTGCAACCAGTGACCATCTTGGGTGACCAAACTGCACTTTGACAACCTTCCCGGGTCTAGCAGACTTTGTTGCAACTTTTGATTTTCAGGGTTCAGTCTCCCGGACTGCGCTTCGGAAATCAATCAGTTGTGGCTTCTAACTTTGCCAAGGCAGCTTCTTAAGATTTTGTGGCTCTGGGGCTATAAGAGGAAGTTAACCAACTGGCTCTTGGAATTCTCCTCTTCTGTCTGGGGCTTGGTGAAAGGCTTCTTCTCGAGTAGGGCACCACAAGCAGTGGCATAACGAAACTAGAGGGCAGTGCTTAATTTGTGCTTTCCAGTGCCTAGCACCGGCACTTACTTATCAGGGCCAGGTCTACACGCATCTGCTGCACGTCACATATTGCAGTGATGAATTTTATATATTTACCTCACTACCGGACTCGTCGCAGAGTGTTGTTCTCGTCTCCCAAGGCGAAGAGTGTTGCGGCTGTGAGACTGACCAAGAGGAGATTCTAATGATATGTTGATGGCGGAAGTGTTGCCGGTGGGTGGGTCACTGATTCTGCTTGATTTTGGTTCTGCAGGGGTAGGGGCTGTGCAGCAGCAGGCAGCATGCGCAGATTTTTAAAAGATTTCCATGACCCAACACACCTGTGGGCCGCACCCCACGAGCCATCGTTCAAGTCAGCCTGACGACGTTGAACGATTGAGGGCAGGCAGCAGACACACCACCACCATGCCTAAATAAAGGCAGTGCAGTGTCCCGGCACACCGCGAGTAATGGTAAGGAAGTTCTACTGAGTAGCAGTAGCCATGCCATTGCCAAATCAATGCTGCTTTTTTTTGGGAGCGTGGTCGGGAGCGTGGTGGTAGCTCCGGCGGCAGCTCAACAAGATTCGATGCTGATAATGCACTGTCTGGCCTAGTAGCCGCCGCCGGCCGCACACATATCACAATAGGGCATGCCCGGCCCCAGCCGTTGAAGTATCCTCCCCTGTTCAGAGTGGCTAAATCTGTGCTGCCTGCCAAAAAACGGGCTTGGGACACACTGTCTATTTTTGCTGCCTTAAATATCAATGTATTCTGGCAGCTAGGATATCAATCCAACAAAAGATATTACTGGATTGTCCTTTAAGTAAGGCTTTTTGAGTTAAGAAAGCTGGCAGGCGGTAAAGGGGGGAACAAGCCTTTAATCCTTTCAACATCTATGTATCAGTGCTAAATTTGAACCTAAATTGGGTGGTCATGAGTGGGTTATAAAAGAGGACTCGACAAGGGTGAGGATTTTTGCTTTCCCAAACCACTCGTGAGACGAGACGCCATATTATCGACATTTGATACAGATTCAGGTGAGGCAGTATACGCAATGCAGGACGCTAGATTGAATTGAAATGCGTGGTTGTGTATTTGGGAATTATTAACTTTCAGCGGAATGATTAATAGAAGTTAAATTGTTTAACAATAGATTCGTGTCTGCACATAGGGGGCATTTTCTTGTGTTCCTATCATTGGCAGGATGATGTTTTAAGGCTCGCAATTGTGATTGTATCTGGTGGAGTCACGATGAATTGGGGCATGTGTTGGACACGTTTGGCTCATTATGAAGGAAATAAGCCTAGTTTTTTTATAGTTGAACATGCGGGACAGGTACACATGATTATGGCTATAAGAAGGTAGCCTGGTTTCATTGTATAATGTACCAATTTAAAAAAACAAATCCCTAGTGTGGCATTATATAGCATGGTTGTCAGCAAAGTGCTTACACATTCCCCTACTTTGTATGAAAAGACATCCGTCCCAGGATGGTTAATTCCAACAGTTGAAATGCTAATTTTGAGCCGGTGGTAGGCAAGGGGAGTTTAAGTGAATTGCCCAGAATCACAGGATGTTGAGCCAAAGCTGAGATTCGACCCTAATTCCCCAGCTCCAGCCATTATGCCACTTCCTCGCCCCACTTTCATGTTTAGTAGTTGGTTCAGTTTTAGGCCGCTCTACCAGGAACAAATGGGCTGGTACAAACTGCCTTCTGGCAAGAGTCCGAGCACTTATGCTTTTTACAAATGAACCACTGCTTGAGGGGGACCCCTGCAAAGAGCAGGGAGACCCACTCCCTCCAGACTCAGTCCAGAGGCATCAGGCCAGAGTACTGTAATGAGGGGGCTCCCTGGAGCTCAGGACCCCTGCACTGTGGAGGCTGTGAGGGCCTATGTTAAGCCAATGACCGCACCACATTCTTTTCTTTGCTAGCCCATGAGCAGCAAGTGCAGTCTAGGCTTTGGTACAGCCTCCCTTTATTTGGTCCAGGGATCAGCAGGGCAGTATCTCTTTGGACCTTTCCCCAGTACAGTTGTGATCTGAGGTATGGGTGCAAGGCGTGACAATTGTATGCCCACACCTTGCCATCGCGGGATGCAGTGCCTACTAGCCAATGGGATACAAGGCCCACTCCTGCCTGTTGATGACTTCCTGCAATACGTGACATATGGCTATTAAAGAATGCAATGTTCTGCTCACTCTCAAGATGGCAGAACCCCGCTCTCGGTGTGGGGAGCTTGGTAGCCCACCTTAGAGATGTGGCTACCTGAGTGCTACACATCCACCGTTTTCTAACTGTTCCCCCCTCTCTGTCCCCAACGCCAACCTGTCTACCAGAACAAAAGAGCAGCCCCTCTTGTGTGGGTCAACCAATTGTCATTCAAAGGTGGCTTCCCCTTTGAAGCTCGCCTATTAGACCCACACCCTGTGTGGCTTCCTGCCAGGGAGAGGTAACACTTTTCCAACGATAGGCTTCTATTGTTTCGTTTCTTGGGAGTCAATCACACTTCTCCCCCAAAGGGCAGAGGCTGTGTTATGGCCAGTATCTATGACTGGTTAATGGATAACTTGGGTAACAGAGTAGCAACTTTGTAAATTTGCTTTTTACTGAAATGTTACATTAAATCCGATGGATAACTTGGGCATCAAGTCGGTTTTAATGTAAGGATTCCTATGATACCTTAAAGTACCAACTTTAGTAGTCCAACTCATAAGTTAGCACAGCTGAGTTGTTAGCGTGTAAGTCTGTGCTTGTCAATGGGAGCTAATATGTTTTCCATAGTAAAAACAATTTTCTTTAAATTTGTTTATTGATTTCAAACAACATACAAAGATAACACTGTTGCAATAGGCAAACAATTACTTGACCATTCTTTAAACCACATCCTTCTCTTTACCACATTTACTTTTACTATTACAATTACATATATGCGATCTCCACACAAAACTCTTAGTAAGGAGGAGGAGCTTCGCGCGCATCCGAGATGGCCGCGTGAGCACAGGGCTCCCGAGACCCTCACCGCCTCCCGCATCTATCCTGAATAATATCCTGATTCCGAAGATGGGTTATTGATGACGCAGCCCAGCTGATGTACTAGCTGCTTTCAGGAATTGATTTGGACTTCGGGTTCCTGAGCTCCGCCATCCTGCACTTTTGTGGCCTACCCCGTGGAGCTACCTGGGCCTTGAGTTGCGGCTGTACCCGGGCTGTAATTCAACAACACCGGCTAAAGGGGTCCAGATCACGGCCCGAATTAACTTTCGGTTTCGTTTTTGCTGCCTGGCGTTCCTCCTCACCGAGACTGACACTGGGCGCAGCTGGCTCCCGTGCTCATCACCTGGGCCTGGGGCCAGCGAGTGCTTGACTGTGGACTCATATTGGCTTTTCTCTGCCTTTGGTGATCCCTGTGGGTGAACTCTGAGGAGCCATTTGGACCAGATCTCAAGTGCCCCTCCGGGGCACCCAGCCCGCCATGACAGGCAAGCCCGAGGGTGACAAACGGAAAGTCAAGACCGCCTTCCGAGGAGGTGCAACCCAGATGAATGTTATGGACCGCTACACTCATCCTAAAGGATCCCCCGGTGGCACACCGAAGGTCCGGGAAGAGACGACTGATGACCCTACTGTGTCGGCGGATCTAACGTTACAAGACGTCATGGGCGCCATTTCTGGCATTAAGACATCTATCGGCCAGCAATACGAGGCCCTGACCCTGAAGCTAGCACAGTAGCCATCGACGTTAATCTTATCAGAACGGATTTGGCAAAGACAAATGAGAAGGTCAAATCTCTGGATTTGAAGACCTCCAGCCTCACGACGGACATGTCTGACTTACAAACGGAAGTACGCAACTTGAGATCCGCCAACGATTTATTTGCTTGTCGTCTGGAGGATTTTGAGGGCCGTGCAAGATGCAATAACGTGCGTATTATTGGGGTCCCGGAGGACTCTGGATCACTGTCCACTGATCTTCGTGTTGAAGACCTCATCCTCAATCACCTCAAACCCAAGGGACTGAGAACGCGCACACAGAGTGCCGAGAGGACAAGCGAAGCCAAGTTTCCCCCCGCGGCCGATCATCGCCAGAATTTTTCACTTCAGAGACCGGGACGTCATTTTGCAGGCTGCGCGGACGGGTGGTCCTACGCAGTTCGAAAACACCACGGTGAACTTTTATCCGGATTTTTCCCAGTCTGTCCAGAAGCAAAGAATGGGATTTCAGGGGGTGAAAAGGCGTCTCAGGGATATGGACTTGAAGTATGCGATGCTGTTCCCGGCCCGACTGCGTGTGGAATATGAGGATCGGACACTCTTTTATGATCGCCCGGAGGGAGTGAGTAACTGGCTAGATACGTTGCCTACCCGTCGCGATCGCAGGGAACAACCAGGTGGTGCTGAAGGGGGACTATTGGAACAAGAATGACAATGGCGCCCGAGTCCCGAACAATGAACACAATGGACAACTGTGGCTTGCTGACTTCTGTGATCGTCTGCTTTCAAGTGCATCCCCGGAGGCGGCGGGGAAAGAGGGACCCTTTCCTCCTCTGGGTTTCTTTGTGTAGATTAGTTTTTTGCTAGGGCAACAGGCACATTGCAAGTTGGGGTGGCTTTTGAGTCTATGCAGGGGTGCAGGGTGGGGGGAGTTGCGCTGGGGTATTGCTGGGGGGAGGGGGGGAAGTATGTTGGGAGTGTTTCATTTTCCTTTTTCTTCAAGGCAACGAACTGTTACGACGTGGACTTTGGTGTGGAGCTCGTTATGAGATGGGAGATCATCGTGGGTTCAGATGGGGGGGTAGGGGGTTGAAACTACTGTGCTGGAATGTGAATGAGTTGGGAGACCGGATAAAGAGGGGGGTGGTCTTGCAGATGTTGCGACGCCTTTCCCCTGATGTCGTGCTGCTACAAGAGACTCATTTGATTGGAAATGCATGCTACGCTCTGAACAGGCGGGGATATCGTCTCGCTGCTCATTCTGGGTTCACCTCTAGTTCTAGAGGGGTGGGTATCTTGGCTAGGACCTCTCTTCCCCTGGAAATCGATGACATAGTTCTAGACGCTAGGGGGCGATATGTTGCACTCACAGGCAAATGGGAGGGGAAATCTATCTCACTGATATCGGTGTACGTCCCACCTGGCTTACAAACCACTACATTTGCAGACTTGGGACGAGTTGTTTTGGGTCTCCCAGATGGTGTCCTGATACTGAGTGGTGACTTTAATTCAGTTGTCCCCGGGAGGGAGGATCGCTATCCCCCAGAGACCTCACGAGTGCACAATCTTGGTTGGGTGAATTTTTAGAAGCATTGGGGCTCGTGGATTGTTGGAGGTTGATGCATCCAGAGCAGGCGCAATACACTTTCCACTCAGGCGCTCATGGTATTCTCTCTAGATTGGAATATATCCTGATACCGGCGGCCCAGTCTTCGTCAATTGGGGAGATTAGACATCTAGCTCGGGGTATATCGGACCACTCCCCTCTATGGTTTCAGTTAAATATGAATATAGGCGCTAAAGGGAGGGTGGCCCCGATTAATCCATGGTATCTTCACAACCCCAAAACCCGTACTGAACTGATTAAGGCATTGGATCTGTACTTTGCTGAGAACGTGGGGTCTGTGTCTTCGCCTGTCTCACTGTGGGAAGCGTTTAAGACGGTCATCAGGGGACAAGGATTGTCGTTAATTGGGTGTGCTAAGAAAAGTAGAAATGAGGCAGTTGTCCGTCTTGAGACTGAAATTACTGAGTTGGAGAGTGCCTTGGAGCAGAATGTTACCCGAGACACGCTTCACGTCCTCAGTCTCAAGCAACTCGAATATAAGAATTTGGTTACTGACGCAGCTAAGATGATGAGTAGGGAACAGCAGGGACGACTGTATGATGTGGGTGATAAGGCAGGGAAATTGATTGCTTGGCTGGATAGGAAGGAGAGGGCAAGCCGTGTGATTCCAGTGATTGAGAGATCTGATGGTATGCGAGTGACTGACCCGGTTGACATTGTTGAATGTTTTGCTGATTATTTCCGAGAAGTTTATTCTCCGGTATCCGACAGGCCCGAGGAGGATTCTCATTTGTTGCTAAGGGATATTGCGTTGCCTTGTTTGTCTGAGTCCGATAGGGACTGGCTGGATGCTGCACCCTCAATTGACGAGGTAGCTCTCGCAGTGCGCTCTATTCGTTCCAGAAAGGCTCTGGGCCCTAATGGTCTTCCCATCGAACTGTATAAGCTGCGCCCTGACACGCTAGCGCCATATCTCGAGATATGTTTTTGGCAGCGCGGGAAACTGGCTCCCTTCCTCGTGATCAGCGTCTTGCGACCATTGTGGTGATCCACAAGGAGGGGAAGCCACGGGACCGCTGTGTGTCCTATAGGCCTATCTCACTCCTGAATGCTGAGCCTAAGATTCTTGCTAAGCTGCTCGCAAACCGCCTGATAAAAGTAGTCAGTGAGCTGATCCACCCGGATCAGTCGGGCTTTATCCCAAATCGTAACACAGCATTGAATTTGCGGCACTTGCATGGTGTTCTCACGAGGGCAGCGTCACTGCATGAACCGGCCATCTTGCCACGATGGCCTTTGATACAATCGAATGGGCGTATCTTTGGGCTGCACTTGCAAAGTTTGGTTTTGGCGCCGGCTTTATTAGTTGGGTAAAACTTCTGTATGAGACACCACTGGCACAGGTTGTGGTAAATGGCCGGGTCTCCGGGCCCTTTGTTCTTGGGAGAGGCACGCGGCAGGGTTGCCCTTTGTCTCCGCTTCTCTTTGCCCTCGCTTTAGAACCTCTCGCTGCCTGGCTGCGGTGGGAGCCCTCGATAAGAGGTATACATTGGACTCAGAACTTTGAGGACCGCATATCACTATATGCGGACAATATTTTGCTGTACCTCACGTCGCCTCAAAAATCGCTAAATGTATTGTTCGACGTGCTTAACTCGTTCCGGAAAAACTCAGGCCTTGTCATTAACTGGACCAAATCCCATATATATGTGCTCGCTGGTGGCATCCCCCTCCTGCCGCGTGGATGTCCTATCCAGGTGTCGCAGTCTGGTTTTAAATATCTGGGAGTTTTTATATCATTGGACCCTGCAGTCCGCTACGAGCGTAATCTACTTCCTCCGCTTCAACGTTTACGATCGGACGTAGTGAGTTGGCGTAAATTGCCATTGTCTCCACTAGGGCGAGCGGCTCTTTTTAAAATGATGTCCTTGCCGAGGTTTTTATATGCACTCCAGAATACATTTGATGTGATTCCGTCGAGGTACTTCCGAGAGGTAGAATCTTTACAGAGGCAATTGATATGGGGCAGGCATTCGCGTATCGCTCTTCCAAAGTTAACGCTTCCCTGGTATGACGGCGGTATAGCACTTCCGGATATCAGGCGGTATTATTGGGCTTCCCAGCTTGCTGCAATTAACCATGGGATGTATGGCCCGGCGTTGAATCCAGCGTTTAAATGGATAGATGGCTGATACCGGGGAGACTATAACAGGGCGCTCTATTCTGGATCCTCTCGCTTACAGCTTTCGGGTCCCACCGAGATAGCCGTACGAGTGTGGCATAGTGCGACCGCGGCTGTGGGCTGGAGGGATCGATTGACCCGCGCGACTCCGCTTTATGCTTCTGCGAAACTGGGTTGCCTGTGGAGAACGAAAGGATTCGAGAAATGGAATATGATTGGCATCAGTAAAGTGCGTGACCTCTGGGTTAAGGGCAGGGTAAAGACTTTCGCAGAACTACAGGCGGAATATCAGCTAGGTGATAGGAAATTCTTCCGCTATGCTCAAGTTCGCCACGCGTTGAATTCGGTTTTTCCCGTGGGTAGCGACGTTCCGGAATCCTCCCCCCTCGAAGATCGTATATTAGATGGTCACGTGCCAGATAACACTATCTCTTTGATCTACAAAAAGATGATCAATGATCGCTCGAGCTTGCTCGAACACCTCAGGGCGACCTGGATTGTGGATGGTATTGAATTGGACGACGAGGACTGGAAATCTGCGATCTCCTCTCCCAAGGAGGTCGCAATCCTGGCCCGTCTTCCTGGTCCAGCTTAAAATCCTCCATCGGATTTATGTTACCGGCCCCCACCTGATCCATATGGGCTATTCAACGGATGGCCTATGTAGGCGTGGTTGTGGTCTGCTTGGTACCTTTCTCCACATAATTTGGGAATGTCCTGAGATGGTGCTTTTCTGGAACCGTATACATGAGGTGATGAATGAAGTAACAGGTGTTGTGATGTTGCCAGAAGCCCGACGATGTTTGTTGAATGTATGGGGGCCAAATGACTATGATGTGTCGCAGCTACGATGGACGACCCTTGGTAATATGATTGCTAAGAGAGACATTGCACAGCTATGGGAGTCCCAGAGGCCCCCCACGGTGACGGCCTGGAAAGAGAACATGGACTGGCGCATGTTTAGAGAGAAGACTGTATATGTGGCGAGAAGCAGACCCAGAAAATGGGGAAAAATTTGGAATCAATGGAACTCGTACCGGGGAGATATATGTACTCATAGAGATCTCTAGTCCCCCCCAGTCTCCCTGGCCCGACATTCCTGATGTAGTGTAGTGTGTTTTGTTCTTGATTTTGCATTTCCTGCCTCCGGCCCCCTCATCTGTATACAACAACTCCTGTATCATACTACTGTGTCTCTCCCATCCTCCTTGAGCACTCGCCCGATTGATGTACTACTGTTATATTGCCTTGTTTGTTTTTCTATGTTTTTTATTATAATAAAAAAAAGTTTACAAAAAAAAACTCTTAGTAAAAGAAAATCTTGGAGCTCAAACCAACAGGTCAGTCTCCGCCGCCATCTCCCTACGAATCATAACGACTGGGCCCCTTCAGTCTATATGGAACTTGCAGGGATAGCCTCTGGCCTGACAGACCACTTCTTCATGCATCAGTGTAGGTTGGGGACCCATTCCAACAATGTCAGGGTTGTTGTCCTCCTCAATAGCGCAGTATGTCGCCCCTTGCCACATCAATGGCACAATGCAAAGGAGGAGCGGATACCCGTCCAGTTTATGCTTCCCCTAAATGCAGTGGTGGCAGGTGCAGGTAAGAGTGGTGGGGTGGGGCAGGGTTAGGGGGAAGTCAACAGACGACGGGCTTGGTACATTTAAATAAAAAAAACAATAAAGCCACTTACCTTGCTCTTGCCGCATCGCTGAGTGCATATTTCAGTTTCAATTGCAGTTTAACCCTGTAGAAGGACTCCTGCTGCCTTTGCACTGCAGTGGCATGGTCAGGGTAGATGTGCACACGCCCGCCTTCTATTTGCTTGCCCAGGAGTTTTAGCCTTCTGTGTGCCTGTCTTGGAAGTTCGGTAGTCGGGTGTTAGGAATAGGTGTTCTCAGTTGGCAAGGCCTTGCACATTTGTCCAAGTAGGGACCCTTTTTCTTAGTCAGGATAAGGGAGTTATACTCCTAAAATAACCCCTGCTCACCCCCTTTGTAGCTTGGCACGAGCAGTCAGACTTATCTTAGAGGCAGTGTGTAAAGCATTTGCACATAACCAACAGTAATACAGTGTGAGCACTACATAAGACACCACACCAGTTTAGAAAAATATCTAATATTTTATATACTTAAGACAAGACCAAAAACAATAAAAATCTACAATACAGTATTTAGAAATATTCAGTTATCAAAATAACCTTGAAAAACAATTCCTTGAAGTCGATAGCTCCCTTTGGGGCTATCACAGCATTGTGAACAAACAAATCCAAACAGTCCTGGCTGACCGCGGCGTCGCGAGCCAGCTACGGTGTCGGGAAGACCCGCAAAACAGTACCTTTAGAAATGCAGGGTGTCGGTGACCTCTCGTTGAGCTTCCGAAAGCATGGCGTCTGCAGGTGTCGGTTCCGGAGGTCAGTACAGGAGTCGTTCGGCCCTTGAAGTCACATACGTTGCAGATCCAACTCCTCACAGTTGAAGTCAGGCGCGCTGACGTCGGCAGGAGTTGAGTGCTGT
The DNA here is from genome assembly GCF_964261635.1 of Lissotriton helveticus. NCBI lineage: Eukaryota > Metazoa > Chordata > Amphibia > Caudata > Salamandridae > Lissotriton > Lissotriton helveticus. Next base: position 1,709,974,039 of record NC_136057.1, on the reverse strand, counting down.
GGTGTGAAGTGCAGCGGTGCGGCTTGTGATGCCCTCAGGTCACGGTGGAGCAGCGGCTCGGTGGTGGTGTCAGATGGTGTCGTCAGTGAGACAAGGGTTGCGGTGCAAAGTGATGTGGAGCTCGTCGCGGTGCTGGCAGGTCTCAGTGCAGGCAGCGTCGTCGTCGTTGCTGAAGTGCTGTCAGCTGACGAGCTGGAGTAGATGGCACTGGTGTCGGTAGGCCAAGGCTGTGGTGCGGGATGAGGGTGGTACGTTGTGTAACTTTACAAGCGGTGCCCTCCAACCACGGTGCAAGCAGCGGCATCAATTTTGGCGTAGAGCATCGTCGTCGGGGATACCAAGGTGGCGTCGTGAAGCGAGGCGATGCGGAGTGCGGTGCCCACAGGTTGCGGTGCGAGCAGCGACTCAGTGGCGGCATCATCGGGCGGCGTTTGTGAGACCAGGGTCGTGTTGCGGCTGTGCCTTTTGCGGTGCCTTCAGGACACGGAGTCGGCAGCGGCATCGTAAATGGCGTTGGGTTGCTTTTTCTTCTATTGCAGCACAACACACACAGTCCCCAGTGCTGAGGGCAGAAGAACTTGAAGTCTTTGCTGTTCCTGAGACTTCTTGAACAGGGGGTAAGCTCTACGTCAAGCCCTTGGAGAAACTCACAAAAGTAGATTGCAGAAAGTTCAGTCCAGTCCTTTCACTGCCCAAGACTGAAGCAGCCACTGTAGGCCAACACAGCATAGCACTCAGCAAAGTGGTAGTTCCTCCTCACAGCTTCTCCAGCTCTTCTTCTTGGCAGTCTTCTTGGTCTAAAAGAGTTCTTAAATTGAAGGGATTGGGCTCCACTTTTTATAGCCCAAAATCATTTGTCCTCTCAGGCAGTGAGTGTCTGTGCCCAGCCAGAACCAGTTCTGCCTTCTCTGGTGTGGCTTCCTGGCAGGAGGTGGAGACGGCATTGTCAGAGGCAGGCCAGGCCCATTCAGGTGCAAGGAAATCTCCTCCCTCTACTCTAAATGCAACTCAGGTCTATTCAGCCCTTTCCTGACCCACCTAGACTATCTGGAGCCTCTGCTGCTCCCCAGCTCCTGTCATCCAAAACCCAGACAGTCAATCCAAACCCAGCAGAGGCCTGCTGGATGGCTGAGCAAGAAAATATCTACGTTCTAAAAGTGGTATTTTCAAACACAGAATGTAAAAATCACCTTCACTAAAAGGTGCATCTTTAGATTCTGAGTTCAGGCATACTAAACTTTATTTTCCTACCTAGTTCCCAGGGCCAGTATGTTTATAAGATGTTATAAACAAACTCCCCATTCTGTCCTAAGGGGAACAGGTAGACTTGCAATATTGAAAAGCGAAATTGCCAGTAATTCACTATCAGGACATGCCAGACACACCAGAGCATGTCCTACTTTTCACATACACCGCACCCTGCCCACAGGAGTACCTGGGGAGGAGTACCTGGGGCCTACCTTAGGGGTGACAGACATGTAAGAAAAGGGAAGGTTAGGGCCTGGCAAGTGGGTGCAGGTTTAAAAGGAGGTGAGTCAGTCCACAAGGGACTTTTATTCGGGTGGCTGACTCCCTTATTAAAATTATAATGTACAGTGGACTGACTCAACCCTCACCAGCTGTTCCGCGCTACCGGTAGGAGCGCCTCGCGTTGGGGGTAGGTTTTTCCACCCTGGCTGTTCGTCGCTATAGGTATTCTACCTTCTCGAACAGCCCCACGGGAACAGACTGCGGGGCCCTTCAGGGTTGTTTTTAGGGTTTCCCCTCTAGAGTAGGACCTGTTGGCTTGCTCCCTGATTGACCTAGTGAGGTTGTATCTTTTACTTTTAATTTTTACCAATATTTTCACTGTGTAGTACCCAACACTCGAGGTCCTGAAGAATTGCCAGACAGGCATGAAACATGTCGACCTTTTTTAGAGGGTTGAGTCAGTCCACTGTAAATTAAGCAGTTCCTTTCTCCCCTCCCACCCTTTTAATAAGGGAGTCAGCCATCCGAATAAGAGTCCCTTGTGGACTGACTCACCTCCTTTTAAACCTCACGATTCCCTCAAGACTACACTTTCACCAGACCCCTCACACGCACTCAAACCATTGGCTGGAACAAAAGATCTCCAACAAAGAGCGCCTACGGCGCCCGTCAGACATTGCAGCGCCAGTCTGACGAGGAGCAGGAGACCAATGATGAAGCATGACACCTAGGTATCTGGGTGTGTGAGGTCCCCTAGTTCCAATAAGGGAACACCCTGTTCCCTGACTTTGTTTTGTCTCCATATTCCCACATCTCCTTCCTTATCTATCTCCGGGGAACTTAGTATTCTTTTTGCTTACAAATTGTCTGGACATATACTCTGGACCCCGTTAAACACTGTCCACCACTGGTTCCTTATTTTGTACTGAAGTGGGTGCACTTGCCAAGTCGACATGGCAGTACCAGGCTGTACAAAGGCTCTGCAATGGCAGGCCCGAATTACATTTACGGGCTGTTTGTGTGGATGGCACAATCCAGTTCTGGAGCCCACCAACAGCAGTTGATTTACAGACCCTGGCTCACTCAATGCACTTTACTAGTGTTGTATAGCATTTTAGGACCCTAGTGTAATTTTCCCGATTTATGCCCTTATATAGGTATAAATCACCGTGACCTTATATAGGCAAATAAATCATAACCATATTTAGACAGCCCAGGCAGTCCAAATATGGCATGGATACTTCCACTAGTTCCGAAAATCCACAACGATTTCTTGGAAAACTCGGCTTCAGCAGTTAGGGACTTCCCTTTGCTTGAATATTGATTTGTCCAAGAACTCATGGAGTTTTCAAAGAACCACGACTCTTTGATGACGTTATTATGTCCAACTATACGTCAAACTCGGCACCTTCAAGGTATAAATATGCCCACACTTGCCATAGCAAACACACGGTGGTTTGGAGCAGTTCGACTATCTACCTGCTCGACGCATCTCGCTACAGCAAGTGCCGAAGGAAGCCAAACCTCCAGAAGACGCACTGAGAGAGACGCTGTCTTTTCTCTTGCCGAGAAATCCAGCTCCAGTGTTTCCAAGCTCCCCTTGCGGGGTGTTGGGAAATCGAGTCCTGAGACAGAGAGATACCAGACCTCCTTCATTCTAAACTAAGGTACGGAGCTGATTAGACCCTAAGAGAAATCTTGGATAGATTCTTGGCAAAAGAATACTAAAACTTATGCTACACCACACTTACTTCTTCCCTCGTACTAGACTTAGATTAGGTACATCGGGGTAGGCGTATTTTAGAAGCACCAGTTGAGTACTTTTAGTCTTTATTTATTTATGTATGTATTTTATGGCTTAGAAACCATACCATGCTTTCACAGTAATATTTTATAATACTCTTCGTGCTGTATGCATTATACTTTACAGCCAGTATTACGATTGTAGCAGTTCATTTCTTCTGCATGAGAAAGAAAACTGTTCAATACATACTTTCATTAAAAACGCCTGTCTCTCTATTTCTCTGCACTTCTGGTGAAATGAAGCATGCACAAATGACTGAGTAAAATATCTATCTATTGTTTCCACGACTCTGAAGATACGTTTTATCTTGGGGAAACAAAGTTGTCATGTTTATGTGGTTGTCAGAAACGAATCCCTTCTTGTTTATTCGAGAAAGTGTCTAGTGACCTCTGAGCTAGCTGGCATTCACAATTAAGTTTAATATATTCGATAGAGACCTAGTAGACATAAGTCCTACGTCACATCTATAGGATATATTATTCCAATGCGCAGAGCCTATTGGGAATATAGGAACTACACTACACTACACTAGGGACTCACACATAAATCAAATAGGCCAATCATGGAAACACCAATCCATAACATATTTCACCACAGGAGCACTTGCACTTACCACTGATCAGCAATGAGAAAAGTGTGCAGAAACACTAAGCCAGCACATACAGAGTCAAAACAGGGAGGTCATAAAGCAAAAACTCAGGGGAAACACGCCAAAAGATGCCAAGTCTATCATCGGGACGGTGCCCCTGGAGCCGGTGGGTGGCTAGGGACCTTAGGGCCCATTCCACTGTAAAACATTTGGAGGTTGTAGGAAAGTAGGAACTTCTTTTATGGTTACCCCCACTTTTTGCCTGGTGCTAAGCTGTATTTGACTAGTCTGACTGGGATCCTGAAATCCGGACCCGGGTCTATCTACTATCTCCCTTAAATTGTTATGTTCTGCACTTAAATAAATCCCAGATTGGATACTGGGGTACCCTTAACAGTCCCTAGTATATGGTACTAAGTTACCCAGGGCATAGGTCCCCCAGAGGTCCCCATAGGCTCAAGCATGCATTATGCCACCCATGGGAGACCATTCAAAATGGAACAGGCTTGCCATTGCCCCTGTGTAAGCTGGTGCTAGCACCACTTACTAATCATATATGTTTATTACATCTAGGATCACTGTATTTAAAACCTATAAGTCACCTTGTGAGAGGGACGACGGGGCTGACGAGATCACCACACTCTCACTCCTGCCTTTCCCTCATGACACCTGTAGCGAGACACTGAAACCGGGAAAGCAGGAGTTAATGCCATCCGCTTCTCCTCGCTTACAGGAATGTCATGAGCAGCTGGGTGAGGAAAACCAATCAGGAGACAGAGGGGCAGGACCACGCCCACTAAATGAAGGACTGGGAGACCAGGAAGTGGCCTTGGTGAGATCGGAGGACGCGGACGGAGAAGGAAGACACTGGGCTGCAGGAACCATATCGGTGGCAGAGCGACGCAAGTGACGCCACGGAGGGCTCCGGTATCCAGAACCTCGGGGAAAACGAAGGACTCAACGCCTGGATGGAGGAGTGGTGGACACCCCCGGAGGATGCTAGAGAGCCGCCGCAGCTCAGGAGAATTGCGGCTGATGCGGTACGTGGCCTGGGAGGGAGTACAGGGAGGGAGTAAGGGGAGCATAGTTCAAGGGTTCACCGCGTGTGTCCACTGTATGTGTGTGTCCCTCACCAACTCCTACACCTATCCCGGCCCCCTCACACCCTATTACTGCCCCATACTATCACACTGGATAACCTCTTCACTGTTATATATATATTTTCCGTAGGTTGATCTGGATTCGCTGGATAAGAAGTAACCCACGGTGTTATACAACCATCAGCCAAGATATTGGTCTTCTGTATTTTTGGGGAGATGCTTTTACCATTCAAAAACATCCTTCTTTTCTTTACTTTGAAAATGCTGCACCCCTATGGGCTTCTTGACAAACGGTGAAGGGTTCTGTCCTACCATACTAGTATCAGGACAGAGAACTAACCACTTCTTTCATTTGTATAATGCTTCCCTCTCCTGTGAGCCTCCTGGGATATCCTCCTCATCAACAGAAGACCCCCAAGACTCAAGAAGTAGACGACCCAATCGCCAGTCGGGAGAAAAAGACTTTTTATTTTCCTTCTACAAATAACTTTATTTCCCAGTGTTGTCCACGTAAATAAAACAAAATACCATCATTGGGCCCATAATCCGGCCTCCTCATTTTTTCTTCCGCCCATCCCTCTCATACCGGGACGATGGAGGCTGCGATGAAGAAGATGGCGGAAGGGCAGGAAAAGCTGGGAAAGGTGTTGGAGAGGTTCCTGGCCATCGCTGAGGAAGATAGGGAAAGACTACACTAGACCCTGATGGAACAGAGCCACAACCAAGAAACCACGTTTGGTCGGTTGGCTAATACCCTGGGCCAACAGAGTGGCTTTTCCCCTCTACCATCAGTAGTCCTACAACATTATGTCAGTGGCTCGGACCGCAGGATGGACAGAGGACAAATGGGGGCAATACCTAGGACCCCTATTGACAGGTGACATCCAGGCCACCTATCAGGAGGAGAACCCTCTGGGTACTACCCTATATTAGGACGTGAAAAGAGATATCCTAGAAAGGATGGGACTGGATGAAGAGATCTATAGGATCCGTCTCCGCCAGATAAAAGAGGGTCCTCAAGAAACACTGCGTGCTCTCTCATACCAAATCCGGGACTGGCTAACAGGTGGTTAAAACCCCTAACATTAACCAAAGACGATATGATGGAAAAGATTTACTTAGAGCAGTTCCTCTCTTCTTTATATACCGCTGCACAAAATGGGTGAGGGAGCATACACAGTTAACTTTTGAGAGGGCCGTTGTGATAGCTGGCGCATTCCACAGGGCCCAGGAGGTGCACCAAAACAAAGAGGAACCGCACTGGAAAACATCAGGTAAGAGCATACCTCGAACCAACAGACCCCCTCCACCACGTCGCCCCAAAACAGTGACTATAGTACCCCACCCTGTAACCCCTTCTCCCCGACCACCCACTCCCCATCCTGGAACTCAATGTTTTGCCTGTGGAGCCCATGGTCACATTGCACGGGTGTGTCCTCAAAAGGAGGAACCGATGGAGGTTGGACTCACCCGGTCCTATTGTTGTAACCCCATGGGGAAGAAACCCCGCTATCATCGAACTGTCAGGGTAAATGGGGAAAAGAGAAAGGCTCTAATGGACACAGGGTGTCTATAGAGTGTAATGCAACCATCAGCCATACCGGGAGGGATCACCAGAACCACGGGGAGGTTAACATCCAATGCGTTCATGGGGACAATAGACGATAGTCGACTACTGACGTGCAGATACAACATGGTCCCTCCTACCATCCCGTGTCCCTTCGGGTAGGGTTAGTGCCTCGTTTACCAGAACCGTTAGCACTAAGCTCCGACTATCCCCACCTGTCCACGGTGGTACCGGATCAAGACATTGATAGGGGTGCCAGTCAGCTCCTTTTGCACAAGAACCTGTTGTGGGCCACCCATCAGAGAAAGTTCCAAAAAGTAAAAATCAGAAGAAAAGGGAAAAAAGAGACTGGACAAGGATTGCCCTGACCCAGACAACCGAAGAACCTCTTTGGGAATACAATAAGGGTTTCTTTGTGGCCCAGAGGGATGATCCAACACTGAGGGAGGCCTGGAACCAGGCCACCGACGTAGAGAATCCTGCCCAAGTAGGTCCCCAGTTCCTTAATAAAGGAGGACTGATATATAGAAAAGGGGGAAAGAACCAGCCCTCCAGTTGCTAGTACCCCAGTCCTATTGTGAGAAGGTGATGTTCCTCGCACATAGCCATTTGCTAGGGGGGTCATTTTGGGGAAGAAAACACGGAAAAAGACATCCTGGAAAAGTTTTTTGGGCCAGGCATATACCAGCAAATCCGTCAGTGTTGCAAAAATTGTCCTACCTGCCAAATAAATAGTTGGTGTCGGCCCCCTAGAGCACCCTTACAACCCCTGCCTATTATTGAAGAACCCTTCTCTCGAGTGGGGATGGATATTATAGGTCCCTTGCTCCCCTCTCGCAGCAGGTGTTGGTATGTGTTAGTGATAGTGGATTACGCCACGAGATTTCCCGAAGCCGTAGCCCTCCGACAACCTAATGCCCAGCAGATAGCCAAGGCCATGGTAAACGTCTTCTCCTGGGTGGGGTTTCCAAAAGAAGTGATAACCGATCAGGGAACACCCTTTGTCTCCCGACTCATGAAACAAGTATGCTCCCAGCTAAAAATAAAACAAATACGTCCGGCGGCCTACCACCCCCAGACGGATGGGCTGGTAGAACGGTGTAATGCCACCCTCAAAATCACTTTGAAGAAAACGTTAGATCTCGAGACCCACCGATGGGAGGCAATGTTACCCCTCGCGTTATTTGCTATTCGGTGCAAACCCCAGAGAAGCACCGGATACTCACCCTTTGAGTTACTGTATGGTCGTCAACCCTGCACCCTGCTTGACATGGCCAGAGATGAGTGGGAAGAAAGGCCTGAGGGAGCCAAACCCCTCCATGATTATGTCATGAACCTGAAAATCCATCTGCAGGAAATACGAAGCATTTGTAAAACCCATCTAGAGAACGCACAAGAGAACCAACTGAGACAATATGATAAATCCACTAAAGCACGTACCCTAAGGGTGGATGACCACATCCTACTCATGATGCCTACCTCCGACCACAAGTTGTTGGATCAGTCGCAGGGTCCCTTTCGGGTTGTTGAGATAGTCACACCTGTTACATACCGTTTCGAGATGGATCCCCAAGATAAAAACAACACACAGGGGGGCGTGGCTAGCAGCCGAGCAGGATGGCTGCTGACTGAGAGAGCTCCGGAGGAGAGGTGACCTTCTAGGTCAATCCGATCATTTATCCTGAACGACTACTCGCATCAGAGGCTCTCGCGGAGGCTCGGGACCGAGCGGGGTCTGCAGAAGCAACTACGGTTAAAATCCGACACTGGGTGCTGAGGTTCGCCGGAAACGAACTGTGGCGGCCTATTCCCCACGCGGCAGACGGGGACTTGATTTTGGCGTGAACCAGGGGCAGAGTGAGGCGGCAGCGGAACGGCCTGCGTGGCGGTGGAGACGCCAGATACACATCCGGGAACAGCGGAGGGGTGCACGTCCTCATGCAGCTGCTGAAGCGGCAGCACAGATAATGCGGCAGTGATCCGAGGCCCGGGGGATCACATCGGAAAGGTGAGGCCTACTCGCCGGGGGGGGAGCCAGGGCCTGGATTTCCTGGGAGCTCCGGGCCCTCCTGTGCACCGGGGCTGAGTGAGGCGGCGACAGAACGGCCTAAGTGGCGGCGGTGGCGCCAGAAGTACCCCCAGGCATAGCGATCTCCCCTGACTATTGGAGCAGCTGCATGGATTGTAATATAGGGGCCCGTGACACAAGGGCCACATCGAAGCAAGAGGCCTACTTCCTGAAGGAGGGCTGGGGCCTGGATTTTCTGCATGCCTCAGAGCCCCCCGAACACCGGCCGGGCGAGTATCCCGGTGGGCAGCAACGGAGCGTGGTGCTCCCCCCCGTCCCCCGACAACTATAAGGGGGCTCAACGACCCATAAGTCCCACCCTATAATTGCTGGCAGGGGAGACCTTCACTGACTGCGGGCTACTACCCCCATAGGGCGTCTTATACCCGGGCCGCGCAGACGACGGCCGGGACGTACGACGAGCTCCCAACACCCCCTCCCGCCCGCTGACGCTTATACCAAGGGTCCTGAGGGAAGAACGCCATATCGAGCGGGGGGCCTTTATTGACCAGCTAGCCACGGACTGCAAAAAGCCCAAAGCAGCAGGCGGCATCTCACAGCAACGTCCTCCGACAACCCCGAGAATCGCCATGGCCGGCAGAGGCCCACGTAATCAGAACACGCAAGCCAGATTGGATAAATACGCCATTGGGAAGGACTTTCCGCCGCTGCCAGAAGGGAAGGACTCCTCAGGGAAGGCCGCAGGAGACGATGCTTCCAAAAAAGTGACTCTGGAGGATATAATGGCGACTCTTACCAACGTTCAGACCACGGTGGGTTCCATCTGTACTGATGTGTCCCTGTTGAGGGCAGACTTTCAAAAAATCACGACTAGAGTCACGGAAGTTGAACAGGTCACGAAAACCTTGGCCATAGACACGGCTGCGCTGCAGATAACTGTATCGCGGCTGGAAACAGAGAACAAAATATTGGCAGAAAAGCTGGACGACCAAGAAGGGTGCTCGCACAGAAACAACGTACGTATTCTTGGAATTCCGGAAAGTGAAGGCATTCCTGCGATAGATCTATATGTGGAGGACCTAATAAAGACCAGGCTGCAACCAAAAGGACTCTCAACCTTTTTTTCCGTGGAACGGGACCACAGAGTGCCAGGTGGAAGGCCTAAACCGGGGGCGCCCCCCAGACCAGTGCTCACACGCTTCTTCAACTTCCGGGATGGAGATATAATCCTACAAACTGCGACAATATCCCCGCAGATTCGTCTACAGAACTCAACGATCTCCTTCTTCCCGGACTATACTGCGGCGGTCTCATGGCGCCGTCGTAGTTTCCTAGAGGTTTAAAAAGCATTGAGAGCCAGAGAAGTACCTTACTCAATGTTATTTCCAGCAAAACAGAGAGTAGTAGCAGACGGGAAAACGTAGTTTTTCGAGACACCAGAGGAGGCTCATAATTGGCTTGAGGGCTGGTGGCGAGTGGAGGGACCACGTCGCGGAAACAGAGGACAACGCCGTCGGACCGACAACGAAGAGTCAAGCAGCCAAGAACACCACCAATCAGACGAGGACAATTCGCAGAGGGTGGAAGCAGACGACCTTGGCAATGGATGAAACAGAACTGCGGGAAGATGACGGTATAATGAACACCTGTGTGTAAATAGAATTGTAGACGAACCGACTCTGGTTGCATGCAGGCCCTGATGGGTAGGGGAGGTCACACTCTCCTTGGACTTCCTACCCCCTTCACGCAAGTACACTGTTTTGGGTTGGGATAAAGGACTCTGCTAAGTTGGGGTGGCGGGCAGTTCGAAGTCCGTCGGGCAGGGAGGCAGGGAGGGGGGATGGACTATGGGGCTGGGTAGTTAAGGTTTTGTGTTTCTTTGTTGTAGTTTGCATCGGCAATGGCGAAATAGCGTGGTGTGTTCAGACTGGCGGATCCCGGCATGGCATGACTGGGTTACATCTCACATACATTTTCTACCACACCAATGGCGACTAATACGCCACTGGCTGATGCCCAGGACACGACCCCTGAAGTTCCAGTAACCCCTCTCACATTACTTACTTGGAATGTACATGGGTTAGGGGACAAAATTAAAAGAGGGCTGGCGCTACGGGCCCTGAAGCGTCAAGCTCCCACTTTAGCACTCCTGCAAGAAACACACCTCACAGGCGCAGCATGCAGGGCGTTAGATAGGTGGGGGTACAAAATGGTGGTACACTCCGAATTCTCGTCAGGATCCAGATGAACGGGTATCCTGCTGCGAAAAAACTCTCCCTTTATAGTATTGCAAACCAGGAAGGACGATCAGGGGAGGTTTGCGGCAATACAGGGTCAGTGGGAAGGTAGGCCCATTAATGTGATATCAGTATACATCCCCCCGGCACTCCAAGCAGTGGCACCTTCTTATTGGGGGGGATTTTAATGCCACGATGGACGCCAGCGTAGACATGCATCCAGTGAGGACACTGACACCAGGTGTCTCCCGCTTACGGAGCTTCACAGAAGCATTGGGGCTGGTTGACGTGTGGAGGCATACCCATCCCACGGCGCGACAATACATATTTCACTCCACTGCGCACAACAGTTTGTCTAGGATAGATTATTTCATAACCTCGGAGGCCAGTCTGCACCATGTTGATGACATTGAGATCAGACACAGGGGTATATCGGACCATTCACCTGTTGTGTTAACCTATTCTTACCATCACAAATCCCGCAAGAGGCTCTACCCTATTTACCCAGGATACTTGCAAGTCCTGCAGATACATAAGGAACTCCGCAAAGCCACCAAATATTTATTTGCGGAAAACATATTATCTGTTGACTCCCCATCCATTCTATGGGAGGCCTACAAGGCAGTCCTCAGGGGGCGAGCGATAGCCTCCATCACGGGCCACAAGCGAGAGAAGCAGAAGGACTTCACGGCCTTAGAGCTGGAATTAACAGCAGCTGACACTGATCATGTTACTGACCCTACACCTGCCTCGGCACACACCTTACACCTAAAGCAACAACAATACAGGGAACATCTCAGGCAGGAGACGACATCGACCCTTACGGCGACCAGGCATACAATTTACGATGTTGGGGATAAAGCAGGAAAGCTGTTGGCATGGCTGGATAGGCGAGAGCAAGGCACCAGGACTATAGCGCAACTGCGGACTGCAGGGGGCCATCTCACGTCCGACCAGCGGGCCATAATGCGCACGCTGGCTGGACATTTCCGGGAGGTATACACATCGACATCCAGCACGTCGGAAGCTGAGGCAGCGGCCTCTATAAAAGACCTAGCAATGCCTAAGCTCATACAGGAGGCATCCTTGGAGCTCGAGGCAGATCTCACGGAGGAGGAGTTGCACTCTGCTATCAGATCACTGCAGCTGGGTAAAGCACTGGGACCCAAAGGGATCCCGATAGAAGTGTACAAACTCATGGCAGACAGTATCTGTCCACACTTGCTTAACATGTTCACCGACAGCATGGGTAGAGGTCAACTGCCGCAGGACCAGTGAATGGCCACAATAGTGGCTATCCCGAAGCCCGGGAAGCCGCCGTCGGAGTGTACCTCCTATCGCCCAATCTCGCTGCTCAATGCGGAGGTGAAAGTACTGGCTAAAGTGCTTGCAAATAGGCTGCTAGCGCACCTTCCGCACTTAATTCATCCGGATCAGTCAGGCTTTATGCCAAATAGGAACACAACGCTCAACCTCAGGTGACTGCATGGCGCGTTGGCTCGGACACACACCCTGTCAGAACCGTCGGCAGTCATATCCCTGGACGAGAGAATGGCCTTCGACATGGTGGAAGGGAGCTACCTTTTTGCAGCACTACCAGACTTGGGCCTTGGCCCAAAGTTCTGTGCATGGATCCGCCTCCTATATGCTGAGCCTCTGGCGTGTGTGGCGGTGAATGGGCATCTGTCAGACGCCGTGCCGCTGGCGAGAGGGACGAGTCAGGGATGCCCCCTGTCGCCGCTTCTTTTTGCGTTGGTGTTAGAGTTCCTCGCGGCGTGGTTAAGAGAGGCCCCTTTCCTACGGGGTGTTAGGTGGGCGGAGGGATGGGAGGACCGAATTTTCCTATATGCCGACGACATTCTGGTGTACCTTACGAACCCTGAAAGTTCCATACCAGTACTTCTTGAGATGTGCGATGCTTTTGGGAAAATCTTTTTTTTTTATACAACCATCAGCCAAGATATTGGTCTTCTGTATTTTTGGGGGATTCCTTTACCATTCTAAAACATCCTTCTTTTCTTTACTTTGAAAATGCCGCACCCCTATGGGCTTCTTGACAAACGGTGAAGGGTTCTGTCTCACCATACTAGTATCAGGACAGTGAACTAACCGCTTCTTTCTTTTGTATGTTGCTTCCCTCTCCTGCGAGCCTCCTGGGATATCCTCCTCGTCAACAGAAGACCCACAAGACTGAAGTCGCCAGTCGCGAGATAAAAACTTTCTATTTTCCTTCTTCAAATAACTTTATTTCCCAGTGTTGTCCACGTAAATAAAACAAAATACCATCATTGAGCCCTTAATCCGGCCTCCTCGTTTTTTCTTCCGCCCATCCCTCTCACACACCTTTATAGCAGGCCTTTACAATCCTGAAGGCAAGGTGTCTGGTTTTAAGAGAGAGGGTGCCACTGCATGAGCCTACAGACTCCATTCTCACAGGTTGTCAGTAAAGCAGCCATATACTATATGGAGGGGCACCTTGTGATTACGCGATGACCATCTCAAAAAAAGCTGCAACGAATCCTATCATGCTTGGTATCAAGCATGTTGGAATCATACCCCCACACTGTAAATGGTGTGGGAGTTATGATTCCAAGCACTGGAAGAGCCCTCCGTTAGGCTCTCAGTGTTCCTGGCACCAGCCTTCTTGACCCGGACAGCACAAAATGGTTGCTGCTGACCAGAGACACGATTGTGCCTCCCTGCTGCTGAGCCAAGCTCGAGCAGGGGCAGGCAGAACAATAGGCATTCTGTCACAGGGAATTGTGACCACCTCCCAGACAGAATTTAGTGTATTGGGGTGGGTGAGCTTGCCAGCGCCACTCAGTCAGCACGAGAGGCACATTTGGTGCTCTTGTGCATAGTCCAGTTCAAACCAGTCCTGGGGTCGTTGGCTCCCCTCTGGGATGAAACTGGAGAAACGAACATGGGAGTAACCTCACCCGTGTCCAGAACCTCCCCTGGAGGGTCCCTTTAATCATCCCAACCATTTCCCTAGGGTACTTAAGGGCTTACCTTTGTGGAGGTCCCTAAATTCATCATGGACAAGATTCAGATCAGACACCACTTTTAATTCTACCATCTGGGCACTCTGGACTTCGCTGGACTTCGTTTTGGCTTGGCTTCCTCTTCCTTCCAGTGTGCTGCATTGTCTGTGTCTGTGCACCATACAGAAACCCTCCAAGACCTGTGGGCATCAAAGGTACCAGAAGGAATCTCCCTGGGAGTGAAGGAGTCACTCCCCTGCATTTGCATGCACTGCATCTAAGTCAGCCTGCCTGCTGATCCAGAGCTCCTCAGGACTCCGTAACGTTCTGAAACACAAGTCATAGATTTCTACAGCTCTTGAGGCCTGCCCTGCCCTCTCACCAAGTTTGAGGCCAGTATCCTTTGTGGGGGTTGCAATAACTGAACCCCTTTGCACCACGTCAACTTGTAGCTGCAAAGGTTTGTTGGCTTCCTTCCAAGAAGATATTTGGGCTCCAAGTAGCCCCAACCTCGAGCACCTCCAGTGACCAGAATCTTCAGCCACACCACATCGTGTGCATTGTGGACTGCTTCTTTTGGTGAGCCGCTTGAGGTCCTCTCGCGACTCCAGTGACTCCAGCCTGTGGGTCCATTTGAGGGTCATCTTTGTTTTGTTTGGGCTCCCCTGATTACTCTGGGCCTGCCCTGACTTCCCTGCTTGTGGCGATCCCCTGGACCTTGCTAGACCCGACATTGCTCCTTCTTCAATCCCTGCATTGGTTGCACTTGCCAAGGCTTGTTGGTACTCCCACCAGACACCGACCTCTCAGCACTCAACATCCTTTGTGGAACAGCTCTTGTACGGCTCTTGGTCCTCCTCAGCATGGCCTGGTCCTCACAGCTGCAGAGTCAAGGTCCTCGTCACCCATTCTGCCACACCCGACATCGGAGGGCACTCGTCTTCCAAGTCTCCTGTTCACCCCTGAGTGGCATAAACTCTGTCCCCTCCCTTCTGCTTGCTGGTACCTCTTATCTAGAATCCACCTTCGGATTCCACCGGACACTTTCTCCTTCTTCAACAGCGGCACTTTCCTGAAGTCCTCCATTGGGTTCGACGGCGGTTTCTGACACCACTTCACACATATGCACCGACTTCCCTGGTTAGGTAACGTGGGTACTAGGGTATCCACGGGTGAGGTGGCTCTCCCAACTTCTGTCTTCCATGGGGTTTCTTCAGGGTCGACTGGGAAGGGTCCTTACTCTTTCAAAATCCAACCGAGACTTACATGTAGAGTTGTACGGTGCACGCGGTTGTGTTCCCACACTGCTCACGCTCTCCGTTGGGTTCCTATCCACTCACCGTGGGTGGTTCCTTGGGTCCCGAGCACTTCTACATCCTTTCGACCTTGTTTTTACCCAAGTCCTGGTTCTTATACCACTTCTTAGTATATGGTTTGGTCCCCCCCTGGGGTCCACTGTGTATTTCGTGCTATTTACTGTGTTTCTTTCCACAGCATTGTGTGCATTGTGCTTATCTTATCTCTATCTTACCTTACGTGTTGGAGAGTATTTTATAATAAATACATATTTTTATAAATGTCTAGTCTGCTTCTTTTTCACTTAATCTATACTATAAAATGTCATTCTGTCAAACCAAGCTCCTTTACACTTCTTCTGGGCTACTCTCCACAGCTACCACTTTTACTTTATTTGTATTTTTTTACTTTATTTATCGTT
Organism: Lissotriton helveticus; assembly: GCF_964261635.1. Lineage (NCBI taxonomy): Eukaryota > Metazoa > Chordata > Amphibia > Caudata > Salamandridae > Lissotriton > Lissotriton helveticus. Next base: position 1,709,958,542 of record NC_136057.1, on the reverse strand, counting down.
TTTGTGATACATCAAAATAAACCACAGTTTCAGGTTGATTCAGAATTGTACAGTACCACAGGATAATCATAAAACAGTTACATATCGGAGAGCTGAAAAGGAAAGGAGAAAATAGAACACCCTTTTTACAGTCTCATATAGTACAATCACATCCATATGAATCATTGAGTGGACTTGCTTATACCCCACATCCATCCCGGGCCTATGGGGAACTTAAGCAAAAAAGGGTATGGTCCAGTATCGCATATATGCTCCACGTTCCAGTTAGACACACTATACACTTAATAGGGTTCCCGTGCGGTACCGTGCTGTATTACCCTTCAGGGTGCACCTACCCGGTCCACCACCAAAGGGGATCCCTCATTACTCCCACTGTGTGCTTGTAGGTATGTAACCAGTGGTTCCCACATGTCCTTGGGGCGGGAAGTAGTCGGTAACAGATCTGCATAAGTAGAGAGTTGGTCTTTTCCATATATGAAATCATGCAGCCAGTCTTTGAATTTAGGAGCTCGCCCCCTGCCCCATCTACAGGCCACCCTCCGTTTGGCCAAGAGTATCCCCATGGCAGTGAATTTTGGACACTTCTTGAGGACGTCTGCTGTGTAGCCCTACAGTGTAAGCAGGGGAGAGCACAGGAGTGGGGTCGCAATCAACTCAGATAGTGTTTCAATTACCTCCCGCCAATACCCTAGGACCTGAGGGCATGCCCACGCCAGGTGCAAGAAGTCAGCCCTTGATGGCATCTCACACAACAATCGTCTTCTTGCAGTTTGTATTTGCAGAGCAGTGCAGGTGTATAGTAGAGTCTATGTAGGAATTTGAAATGTATGATACGCAGCCTACTGCTAGCTGTAATTTCCGCAGTCTGCTCACAGCAGAATTTCCATTGTTCATCTGTCGTAGGGGATTCCAGGTCCCGATCCCAATCGACCCTGGCACCCAGCAGAGCATACAGTCTCTCCAGCGCTGCATGGTAAATGCGAGTCACAGCATGGGAGGGCCCAGTCATTTTGAGTGTGATGTGCAAGATCTCTAGAGGGTCAGGTTCCTGTGGGATCTAAGGTGTGTCGGCGCGCATGTCATGTTTCAGTCGTATGAAGCGGAACATCTCTAGGGGGGTAACGCCCTCTCCAGTCAGTACTTTCTCTTGGCCTTTAAATCGACTCTTGTGGTACAGGTTGCCCCATGTATGTAGGCCCCTTTTATGCATCATATCCTGGCATACTGTTTTTTGTGTAAATGGGGCATATGGAAGGTGTGGTAGAGGCATGAGGGGGGGTAGAGTAAAGTCTTACCCATCATCCTGGTTAAGCTCTTCCATGCATTATTGGTACAGGAGACTGTGTGGCGCGTTACCTTTTCGCCTGGGACTTTCACCCCTAGCATGGACGTTAGAGGTGTAGGAGACATGTAGCCTTGTTCGATGGCTAAGTGTGGCATGAAAGGTGGTGGATGAAGCCAATATATTGAGTAGTGGGCCTGAGCACTGAGAAAGTAGAGATCCATGTCAGGAGCTTCAACCCCCCCCTAGAGAATGGCAGAGTCATTAGTGTCCAGCTTAGTCGGGGTTGTCTACCGCCCCAGGCTAGATTAATGTGCAAGGAGCGAAGAGTGTTAAAAAAATTGTGTCCTGGGTAGTAAGGTATATTGATAAAGAGGTAGAGGAGATTAAGGAGGATGTTCATTTTCATCAGAGCCACACTACCAGCCAAGGAGAGTGGAAGGGCGATCCAGCGGTCTATCGGTGTGCCAATTTGTTCAATCACAGCTCCATAGTTTGCTCTAATGGTTTCCTCAGGGAACCTGGTGACATTGATACTCAGATAGTTGATTTCATCATTACACCAGCTTAGCATATATTCAGGTGGGAATCTAGGAGTATTAAGGGTTAGCGGGAAAATCTGATATTTACTCCAATTTAATTGTATTTCCGATATATGGCCAAATCTGATGAATTCCCTCAGGATGGGATTAAGACTAACACTAGGCTCATGGAGGTAGAGGGTAACGTATGGCATGCTCTCTATGATGTTGCCTAATCTTGTCAGCCAAGGGCTTAATGGCTAAAGCAAAGAGTAATGGAGAGAGCAGGCAGCCCTGGCGGGTGCCACGCCTGATGGGGATGGCATCCGAGTATAGTTTGTTTACGTGGACCACCGCTTCCGGTTTAGTGTATAGCATTTAGATCCAGGCCAAGAAAGGGTGGGGGAGACCCATTTGACCCAAAATTTCGATCTTATAATCCCACTCCAGGGAATCAAATGCCTTTGTGGCATCTAAAAAAACTTCAGCGGCTGAGCTATCTGGATCGATGTCGTGGAGGATCGCAACGGTGGTGCACAGGCTATGCGAGGTGGCCCTGTCCGGGACAAAGCCCACTTGGTCCAGTAGGACCAGCCCCTCCATGAGTAAGGATACTCGATTGGCTATCACCTTGGTCAATATTTTTGTATTGCAGTTGATTAGAGACAGGGGCCTGTAGGCCTCGCATTTATCAGCTGCCTTTCCCAGTTTGAGTAAGGAAATAATCAGAGCCTGCCGCATAGATAGAGGAAGATATCCAGAATCATGCGCCGCTTCAAAGACTTGTTTGAGGACAGGCACCAACTGTTCACTGTAGCATTTATAGCATTTGCCGGGGAGTCCGTCTGGTCCCGGGGCCTCACTGGAGCCCAACCCCATTATGGCAGCCCTAATCTCATCTTCCTTGAGATCTGCGGATAAGAACTCCCTACGGGAGTCACTGATCCAACCCAGGGCCGTATCCTCAAAATATGTGGTGATAGCTGGTGGATCCCGGTCCTCCGTGTGGTAGAGCGCAGAGTAGTATTTAGTGATGGTGGCCAGGATTTCCTGTGTACGAACATGCCTCTGCCCCCCATCATCCGTAATTTCCAGGATTTGGTTAGCAAATCTAGGAATTCTGCTGGCTTCAGCCAGGGCCCTGCCAGGGCTTTTGTTCTCACCATAAGATCTGTATAGTACTTTGATCGAAATTTGGCCTCGCGTTCAACTTCCTATGCGTATTCTACCAGGAGTTCTTTAAGCTGGACTTTCGGCGGTGCGTCCGGTGAGGATGCAATTTGGGCCTCTGTTTGATGTCTAATCCTAACTTATCACTGAAAAATTATCCCTTGGTAGTCACCTACTTTCAAACCACAAAAAGTACCTGTGGTATAATCCTATACCTAAAATCTGTTTACTCAAAACATACACAATCCAAATTCAATTTAGAATATTACAAAAGAGTTTATTTGTTAAAAAAATGAATTTCTGTATTACATGATCTGCAGTTAAAAACATATGTTTCTGCAAAGTCACAATTAAGAGTACTCTTTGAGTATGTTTTTTAAAAGAAACACAATTTGTCATAAAACTACATCAATATAAAAATTCATATAACAAAGAAGAATACAAATACATTTGTCAAATCTGAAAACAGGAAAACCCACTTGCTACCCCTTCGGCTATTTAACCACACAAAAATGTTTTCAACAAAAATCAACAGAGAGACAAAAACTAGACAATTCAATATGTCTTTCTACGACACATCAGGGACACATTAATTATTCAAACCAATCCTCTTTGCCTGTATCTTTAGCTTGTTTTTTGAGAATTGATCGTAATCCCATAAGATCGTGTCTATTAGTAGCGTCGACGCGTTTCGATGGCTTCCTTTTATTGTTCCATCTATTTCAAGACCTGGATATATCTCTCTTTATTAGGGCACTGATTGATTGTCTGCTGGGGTTATGCCTCATCTAATCTTACCCTATTCCCCTGGTTGTGAGAAGGGGTCTCTCTCTTTTATTTTCCTAATTCTAACTTATTTAACGTGCCCCTGAGGTACCTCAAAACTCTGCCACTCTTTGCAATACACAGGACTCTGTAAAGTTTAAGCTCTCCCACACACAGGTAAGGGTGAGAACACTGCAAAGATTGCGGCGGAAGAAGTCTAGTATCTCTTGACGTATTTCCTCCCAGAAGGCGCTACCTAATAGGACTGTAGGTAAAAGGCACCAGGAGCGGTATCGATATTCCCTGCCTGGCGGTTCTGAAGAACCGGGGTTTAATCCTAAACGTCCCTAGAACCGCAGACCTTTCGTCAATACGCGGGCCACTCCTTAAGTCTTATACCGCGACCCTGCAGCTGAACCCGGATAATGGTTCAAAAAAGAAAAAGAAAAATAGTCTCTTGTCTGAAAGAGTGTAATTCACAAAAAAATTCAGATTTTATTTGCCCTTTTTAGACCTTAAGTTGTAGCGTTCTTTACCAGGCACAGTTTGATCCTGAAAGAGTGTCTCTGGATACATAGTATCAAATCTCAAACACGGCGGCACAGCTTCTTGCAAGACTTCATTATCCGCGCGTTCTGACTGAGCCCATTCCAGATGTGCATCGCTAAAAGGTACAAATCTTGGAACCCTTTCACTCTCAGAATCGGCAACACCTTCCCGGACCCACTTATCGTACGGTAAGGGCAAAGGTATCTTCTTGCAATGGGTACCATGTACCCAGTTTTTCTTGCCGAACACCTTAACAGCAGTACGAGTTGATAACAGGACTTGGTATGGACCGGTCCATCTTGGTTCCAAGTTCTTTGACCTCTGGAAATTCCTGGTTAGAATCCAGTCGCCAGGTTGAATCGTGTGGCCTGTGTCTACAGAAACTGAAGGCAAAGTGTCATGGACCTGTTGGTGAAGAACACGCAATTTAGCAGTCAAATCATGTAAGTAGTTAACCAACATAGGGTACTCGATATCACTGTACTTCTTAGGCCTCGGCACACCCCAGACATTCGCCGGGCGTCCAAAAACAATCTCATATGGGCTAAGTCCCACGCGAGAATGTACTGTCGTTCTCGTGGACAAAAGTGCCAATGGTAAGGCATCGGGCCATGTAAGACCAGAGCTCGCTTGCACCTTGGCCAACTTCAGCTTCAGAGTGCCATTATAGCACTCGACCATGCCTGCTGACTGGGGGTGATTCGCAGCGTGAAATTTCTGTTTGATACCCAGACCCGCACATACTTTCTTCATAATCTGACCCACAAATTCACTTCCATTATCACTCCATACCATCCTCGGCAAACCATATCTGGGAAATAATTCTTTGAGCAAAACCTTGGCTGTAGACAAGGCAGTATTATCCTTTAGGGGGTAGGCCTCTATCCATCTGGAAAAGGCACAAACAACCACAAGAACATACTTCAAGTTATTGCATCTTTCCATATGAATGTAGTCTATCTGCAACACCTCGCACGGATATGTTGGAGGAGCAAAATGACCCGCTGGAGTTGGTGTTCCCTTTCCAGGATTATGCATCAAGCAAATCATGCAATGTTTAACCAAATTCTCAGCACATTTAGGAATTCCACCATTCTGCCATACCGGAGCCAACAACTTACATATCCCTTTTGAACTAATGTGAGCCAGCCCATGAGCCATAGTAACCACCGGAAGCACATATGCATCAGGCAACAACCATCGCCGGTGCTCTGACAACTCAACCCAACAGCCTGTTGAATCCAACATTCCCGTACTCTCTCTCCACATACTCAATTCTTTCTCAGTAGCTTCTGCCTGAATCATCTTCACACTTTCTGTTGTATCTTCACACATTCCTCCTTCCACAACCCATCTGGCAGGACCTGCAACATACATCCGACTCGTCACATCTTTCGCTGTTTCTCTCGCTACTTCATCTGCAAACGCATTCCCTCGACCCTCATCATCCGTAACCTTCTTATGCGCACTACACTTTACTATCGCAATTTGGGTCGGCAAAGTAAGTGATTCAAGAAGTTCATTCACTAATTGTCCATGCTGAATTTTTGTACCATGGGAAGTAAGAAATCCTCTCTCTTTCCACAAACGAACAAAGCTGTGTATTGGCTATCCGTAAAAACATTCACTCTCTTTCCTTTTGACAACACACACGCTCTAATCAATGCTATCAACTCCGCTGCTTGCGCTGAATTCTGTGCAATACGTGCTGTTTCAACAATCGTGTGCAAAGTTGTGACAGCATATGCTGCAGTCTCTCCATTCGGAAGCTTAAAGCACGAACCATCTACCCATAGGGTACCATCAGGATTCGAAAGAGAAGTATCTTTAAGATCAACTCTACCCTTCGTTTCCTCCTCTGTCCGGAGAAAACAGTCATGCTGTTCCTGAGCATCTGTCTCTACAAAAATTGGCAACAATGTAGCTGGATTCAATGTGTTGCACCGCTTGATGTGCACATGGCTAGCCAAAAGCATCAACTCATAACCTGACAAACGTGAACTGGTAAGATGTTGAGTCTTTGTTCCATTCAATAGGGTATCCACTGCATGTTTGACCATCACAATCAATGTATTATCTAATACCAAACCAGCAGACCGTCGGATAGAAACAGCCGCTGCAGCTCTTAGACAACTAGGCAATGCCCTAGCTACCGGATCTAAAGTGGCTGAAAAATACGCACATGGGCGCTGCTTGTCTCCAAATTGTTGCGTCAATACTGACAACGCACAACCTTCTCTCTCGTGTACATAAAGTGTAAAAGGTTTACTATAGTCGGGGGTACCCAACACCGGAGCAGAACACAAGGCATCACGCAATTCAGAAAAACTCTTCTGGCATTCGTCAGACCAAGGAAGAGGGTGTGGTGTGTCCTTAAGAGTAAGTGCCAACAAAGGTTTCGCTAGCAAAGAAAAATTCAGAATCCACTGTCTACAATACGAGGTGATACCTAAGAAGGCACGCACCTCTCTCTGTGTGCCTGGCACAGTCATTTTGGCAATCGCTTGAATACGCTCTGGGGTCAATCGTCTTCCCTCCTTCGACAAGAGATGACCTAAGTAGGTCACTTCTTGTCGGCAATATTGCAACTTCGAAGGTGACACTTTATGATGAAGGTCAGACAGGTGTCGCAACAAAGAAAGAGTAACTTCTTTACAAATCTCTTCATCATCAGCAGCAACCAACAGATCATCAACATACTGGATAAGAGTAGCACCAGAAGGCAATGCAAAAGTATCAAGCTGAGTTTTCAAAGCCTGACTATAAATGGAGGGACTCTCACAATAACCTTGAGGAGTGCGTTTAAACCGGAAACTGCGGCCTCCTAAAGAGAAGCCAAAAATATCCCTACTTTCCTCAGCAATCGGAATACTGAAGAAAGCGTTCTTCAGATCAATAACAGAAAACGAAGCAGCTGAGGCAGGGATCATAGTCAATAAAGCAGTAATGTCTGGGACAATAGGAAACTGTGGCACAACAATCTTATTGACCTCTCGAAGGTCGATCACAAACCGATACACAGGTGGCTGAGAAGAGTCAGTACGCTCAAGGACAGGCAGAACAGGACTATTACACACATTGCCTCTCGTTTCTTCAACCGTACCTTTCTCAACCAAATCATAGATAATCGCTAAAATAGCTCTTTCGCTATCACTGGAAATTTTGTACTGAGGAATGCGAGGTAATTTAGCATTCGACTTAAGGGTAACAACGTAGGGTGGAATCTGCAAAAGACCAACATCATTAGGACCTGTAGCCCAAAGTGTATCAGGGAGAGAACGCAGTTCCAGTGGAAGGCGATCCTTAGACAGATACATCGGGGAAATCACTTTCTTACCCACCGTAAGATGTACTCCCAAAGGAGAACAATGTAATTTCGCATGCAATCTTTTCAACAAGTCCAAACCCAACAAATTCTCGCCACAGCCAGTCGTTAGAATAAGGGGAGCCTCCAATTCACAAGGACCAATAGAAAGGGGCAAAGGACAAGAAACCGGGTTACGAACTGGGGCGCCAGAAAATCCTACCAAAACATTAGTCAAGCCAGACAAGGGTGCGCCAGGGAGTTTAGAGTGCATGATAGAACTCTTTGCTGCACCAGTATCCAAAAGAAAAGGTTCTGCCACACCTGATGTAATCACTTCAACATAAGGTCCACTCTGGTCTACTGGAACTGACACTACTCCCTCCCTTTGTCCATGGCTGTCCACACTATCATTAAAACCAGCACTCTCACTTCCAACATGATAATCATCAGTGTAGTACTGAGTGGACTGGACGGTCGGAACATTCTGTTGGTCAAAATAATTTATAGAATTCTGAGGGGAAGAGGAAGGTTCATTCTGGGGAAACGTACCACGTACCACGTCCCCTACCCCTAGGTACTTGTTGGAAACCACCACGACCTCTCAGACCAGACATACCATCCGTACGCTGTAGCAAGATCGGGCAACTATTCTTGAAGTGACCTTCCTGTTTACAATAAGCACACTGATTAGGGCCTAGCGGGAGTCGCGAAGCACAAGACTCAGGCTTCTGCAACAGTTTCTGAAACTGTGGGGGTTGCTGAAACTGACACTGATTAGGGCGAGGCGGATAAGCCTGCTGCAGAAGAACATTCGTTTTTAATTCTCTAGTCTTCTTCTCTACTTTATCCTTCTCATCTTTATCTCTATTCTCATAGTATTGTGCAGTAGCCAATATCTGGGCCGAAGAAGAAACAGCCCATGAACTCTCAGAGTCCTTTAACTTATTAGAAAGTTCAGGAAGTAAATTAAAAACAAACTTATCTACAAACAACCTCTGACCACCTTCTGTACTCATGTCCTGACCACTATGATCAATGAACGTTTCCTCAAACCTAGTGAAGAAATCAGACACACTCTCATCTTTCTTTTGTTTGCATGCTGCTAACTTGTCCCAATTCACCCGCAATGGAGGCATCATAGTTTTCATTAAATTAATAATTCTACCAGGTAGTTCTGCAACTAAGGGTTCAGGTTTGGCACCTCCTACCTGCCGACCATCTGCAGCAGTAATATTAACCCACTTATCTCCTAACTCTGGCGCGTGATCCTCGTGACGGATCTTCGCCCACAAGGGTTGAGGAACTACATTACCCATCAACATATCTATGTCAGCTAAATTCATAACACATGCATCAACTTTCTGAGACAATTCCTTGTAATAACCGGCAGGATTTTTACGGGGGTTGGGCAAGGTCTGCTTAAGAGCCAGGACCTCAGCTCTCTTCCAAGGCACATGCACCCACACTCGCTGAAAATGAGCCGGTGCAGCCGCAATACCATGAGCGGCATCAGCCACAACTGCCTCTGTCCATACAGGGGGAACCTCTCTCATAGGATATTGCTTCACTTTTCTCCTAACAGAAGGGTCAGGTTCGAACAATGACTGAGGTGGAAGTCTAGACCTAAAAGTGAGTAGTGTCTCTACCGCTTCCTCAACATCGGAACCCACTATCGTTCCTTTAGCAAATTCAGACTGAACATTAATCAATTCCAGTGGAATTGAACCCAACTCATCATCTTCCCACTCCTGTCGAAGGAAGGTACACATGACATCAAAAACATACCTTTGTTTTGGTGCCTCCCACTGTAGGAAGATATCCATAACCACTTGTGGACCGTACTTGGAGGCATTCGAAACCCAACTATGAGCAAGGAGATCTAACGCTGCCCGCTCTTCGGGACCAGGAAGCTGACTACGTCTCTGCTTACGTTCAGAAACAGGGGTCATATTCAGTGACCCAAAGAAACGAGACAAAAGACTAGTGACATTCTCAGTCATTCATTGCTGAGCAGAAGGAGAAGAAGTTGACATGAGGACAGGAGACAAAGTGTTTTGAGGCAAGAGAGACATAGGGACAGAAATAAGAGAAGTCGAAGATAAAGGAGTGTAAGGCAAAGGAGTTTGATGCAAGGCTGGTGGCAAAGCTGGCGGCCCTGGAGGGGGCTGCACCGCAGAAGGAAGAACCACCTGTGAAGCAACATGTGGCGGAACAACAACAGGGGGTTGAACGACAACAAGGGGTGCAACAACTGGAGGTAACGGAGGTGCAGTAGCACCCTGCACATAAGGGGGTGGTAATCTCAGTAAATGTGACATCAAAGGATCCTTTTCAGGGTCTTCAGTCACATCTGAAAGGGGAGGTGGCAAAGCCGGGTAACATTTGTCAATAGCCATACAATGTTGTCTATCTAACACTTCAATCGCACGATCTTCTTCATCTCCCTTAAACTGCCTAGCAGCTTGCATTACCGACATATTCCTTTCCTTCCTATCTCTCTTAGCTTGCTTAATTTCTCGGTGTTTGGCTTCCTTACACCAAAGGCGGAAAGAGTCAAACATCGCCGGCCGGGCTTTCTTCTTAAATAGCGCAACTTCTAGGTTATCTAAAACATCTGATTCAAAACTACCATGTTGGGGCCATCGTAAAACACCATCTTTCCTTGTATAACTGACCCATACTTCATTAAAGGTAATGGGACCCACACCATGCTTTGAATAGAGCTCATAGGTTGGAGTTCCAACTGGAGGTATCGGACAGTAGTCCTCCAATCGGGAATCCTTATTACAACTACAACAAAACCATTTCCTAACTAGTCTTGCTTCAAACTTCAAGGGGTTATCAAAAATGATACACTCGTAAATATACGAACCCCTCGGCTTCGACTATTGCAATGGCCGAATCAAAACCAAGAAACTAAACAAAGTCGTGGGAGCAACCCACTTATACTTAACCAAAATGTCTGTCACGCCACCAGAAGACCCTTTAGCGTCTCGCCTTACAAATCATCACAAGAGGGTCCAAGACAGGGCGACAGTCAGGGCAGCCTCGCAGAAAAAAACCTTCGGTCCACGTCGACATGCAGGGGTCAATGAAGTGGCGGCCGTCCTCCAGATTTTCCTCATGGGGCTCCTCACAATCTTCGGGCTTGGACCAGTACCACTGAAGTCGCCCCACGAGGGCGCCAGTTGAAGAACCGGGGTTTAACCCAGCGGCGTCAGGGGCACGCCTAAGATCTTCGAGTTCACCTGTCCTGGTATTCAAAGACACGGAATACTTCTGGATGGCGTCAGATACCAAGTTTATTAGCTGCAGCTAGTAACAGTGATCCTAGAAATACATCACGGTGTAAATTCTCAGGAGACTGCTCATTTTACTAAGGCGAGACGTCTCCTTTTATATCCAATATTCACATTATAAATGTACACCCACTGCACAAAAATCTAACCAATAAGATACATTTTCAAACAAAGTATCACATAGCAAAAACTCAATTTACAGTATCCCAACCCAAAAGTTAATTATTAGGAATTTCCCAAATTCAATCTCTACAAGCCGGACAAACCTATAATTGAAAGCATAACCCATGTAATGAAGAAACATAAAAAAAAGAAACAGTAACAGATGCTGAACAAGATAAAGCATGTGCAAGGAAACTAAAAAGTTAACGATATCCTGAACATTGATTGGCAATCTCAGATAAAGATCGATCAGGGAAATTGGCTTTGCGAGGTCAGTTTCAGGTTAAGAGGTCAGTTTCTTACAGTTCACTTCAGAGTCAAAAAGAAACCTAGTTAATGTATACATGAACTAAGAAGGCCAGGCCACTTCGTTCGCCAGGTTACCTTTACAGGCCTACGTGAGGGCAACACAAAATGGTGGCACAGAACAAAATGGAGTCAGACTCGAGAATTACAGAACCTCAGTTCCAGCTTCATAAGGACTGGGAATGATCTGAGAGGGTGTGGGCTAGTTGCGGTGCCCCTTTAAGCCATGTGTTTAGCCCTGCTGACAATATCCAGTAGTCTTAGCGAGACCAGCTATTATGTACAGTCAAGAAAAAAGTGCCCTCCTTTTGTGTTGGGTGCAGAGAGTGCCAAGCCTCAAAGAGTCAATGATCAGCCATTAAGGCAGAGAGGTGTTTGGTAGCCTGTGGGTGAGAGGGCAAGTGTGGATGAGAGCAGTCCATCTCCGGCTCTATCGCTAAATTAAAGTCCCCGCCCCATAAAATAAATGTGGAGCCTGCCTCCAGTATGTGTCCCCTCAGCCGGTTGAAATAATGTGCGTCGTCAATGTTAGGTGCGTAGCAGTTTACTAGGGTAATCGAATGGTCCACCAATCTACCCCACATTATACTGAATCTCCCCTACAGGTCCTGTATGGAACCCAGTGGACAGTACCCCAGAACTTTCTTAATCAGGATTGCGGTGCCTCTGGCATATGTGGAATATGTGGAGAAGCAACTGCGCACAGCCCATTTCTTGCCAAACGACGGCAGAACCCCAGGGGCCAAGTGCGTCTCCTGGAGCATAGCCACCTGGATGTGATGCCTATCAAGATAGTGTATTACCTGCCGGCACTTACGCGGATCCTGTAGACCTCGCACATTACACGTTATACAATTAATGGTGGGTTTGCGAGTCTGCAGTTGGCTAGCCATTCAGTGTTTTGTAAGTATGGAAGTGACAGTTACCAGGCAATTTGTCTAAGGGGTGTATGTGCCAAGAACTATAGATGCCACTAGAGTGCGTACAGTTAGAAGTGGTACCATGCAATTCCAAGCAATATACACAATCTAATCGAGCAACCCCCACCCCCACCCACACCTGTGACACAATCCAGCAGAGAATAAAGTCCCCTCCAAAAAATATTAACACAGACATTGTGAATAGCGTACAGTAGCAGTTGCCCCCCATAATCCAAATCTGTATTGCAATAGTAAATAGGATGGGGGGGAGACCAGGCTGTTGAGCACTGCACAAACCATAACAAAATAACAATTATTAACATCCCGTACATCATGTACAAAATTTGTATGGGGAATTCCCACTGGGGGTACGTGCCAGATAGGCCATCAGCGCACCTCACATGTGCGAGGGAGCCCAGGAGGAAAAGTCTCAGAAAGTGTCACAGGCTCGAGTCATCGAGACTAGGGGCGCGGAGGCCCAACTATATCTTCAGAGTTCCTGGGGTGATCTTCATCCCACTCCAGTTCCCGATGCAGTAGAAAAAAGAACAGTCTTACCAGTTCGCAGAGACGTCATCAGTTTTGCAGGTGCGGCATTACAGTTCTTCATGATCAGGTGTAGATCGGCCGGGTTCATGATCGTCAGCTAGTGGGTTGGGCGAGCGTCTTGTGCAGGTTAAGGGAAATCCTGGACATGCTGGGGGTTGCTGAAATGTGCGTCTTCCCTCGATGTTGAACCCGCAGCCTCGCTGGATATTGCATGGCTTAGGGGATACCAGCATGTTGAAGCTTTTTCTTTGCTGGAAGGAATTTCTTCCGCGCCTCCTTTACTGCCATGGTGAAATCTGGATAGAGCACAATTTCTACTCAGTTGTAGATCGGTTCTTGCTTTTAGCTTGCAAGCCTTAGTGCAGTGTCCCAATCCCTGTAGTTTAAGATGCATGCAAAGATAGGGTGTGGCAGCACACCGGGTGGCGGTCTCGCCATGAGCGATCTATGGGCTTGTTCAATTATCAGCACTTTGGAGAAGGCTTCAGTGCCAAAGAGGCCCAAGAGCATGCGCTCCACTTAGTCCTGCATGCGGCCCGTGGCAGCGTACTCCGGGACTCCCATGATGCGTAAGTTGTTCCTGCCCGAGCGCGCCTCCAAGTTTTCGTTTTTTGCCGCTATGACCTGGAGCAGCTTCTCCATCCCCTGCAGTTTGGCGCTGCTAGTATAATACCTTTGGTTTCTTCAAGAGTGGATATGCGGTGTTCGGCCTCGGAGATACAGCCATCTTGTTTTTCCAGCTTTTGGGGCAGGAAGTCCATGCGCAGGTTCATAGAGTCCATCTTGGACTCAATGGAGGTGAGACTGTGGAGTATGGTAAGGAAGATGGCTTTGAAATCCTCATCCTGCGTGGGAGCAGGGGGCTGATCCTCGTCACTTTGTGACTCTGAGTCTTCACTGGGGCATTCTTGCACGCTGTAACTTGCAGTTTCGTTTGTTTGTCTTCTGTGTGGTCCATTGTGGCCCCCTCTCCAGTGGGCCTCTCCCAGTTTTGCGTGCAGCACTCAGACACAGGTCTCAGCAGTGGCAGGCAGTGGCAAGCTCAAGGCGCTAGGTAGTCGCTGGAGACTATGCCAGGGTCTTTCCTAGATCCGTCACCAGTGCAGCTGCGGTTCTACACGGTACCCCTCGCCTCACCAAGTGGGGCTTCTTCTCAGGCCTGGGGATTTGCCTCAAGCATGCCAGTATACATTCACCACAGAGCATCACAGTTAAATTGTGATGGAGTGTAGTTCAGACTGCCAGCATTATAAGCCAATGTCATTCAATCAGGCCACCAGTGTGCTACATGTGGGTCTTCCTTAGCGATCAAAACAAGCAGCTAGTGTTCTCTCAGCAGCACATCACTGGGCCTTCCAGTGTGCACCAGCCAGCGCAGCCCGCAATCCACCCTCCTGCAGGGTAGTATTTGCACAGTTACGTGCCAACCGCCGCTCATGGCTTCAAGCTGGTCCCACAGGCAAACACTGGATTTGCAGCTGATTAGTAGCGTGCCTCCCTTATTGCAGTGGAAAGGCCCACTGAGTTCAGTGATTGCTTCTCTGGGCTGAGAATCGCCCCCTGTGTGTGCGGCCCAGCGCTAGATGCCCATGTCAGGGGGCTGCAGCACCATCTAATGCGTACCAGTCATCTAGGCAGGACAGTGCAGGCCAGTATTCACGCTGAGGCACAGCGCAACATTCGAGGCGCTCACACAGTGCTACGGGCATTCCTGCCGCGCCTACCTTATTACGGCGGGTGGCAGAACCGCAAGTCTACAGTGCCTCCACGCGGATCCTACCAGGCAGGCGGGCCGCGACTTCACGAGGCCGCTACAGAGCCGTTAGGCCTTGCCAAGAAGCCCCACCACAAATCCTCCGAGTAAGTATCAGCTCTTAGTAGGTACAGTGCGACTCGCTCAGAGACATCCAGCCGCAGGTCACCATATGTCCAACGAGTCGGGTCACCTCCCTCAGGATACGGTCGCTGCCATCTTGTGGGCAGCCACGCCGTGTCGGGTCGCACTCGGGGAAAGGCCGCCGCAGCCACAACAGCAACTCGCCGAGCGTTACCAAGCAGTTCTGCAGATGCACGCAGTGTTCACAAGGCCAATGCTTAAAGTTGGAATCTTGCTGGTGCCCTGTGAGCACAGGATTATGACGGATGATGCCTCCAGGCTGACAGAGTCTCCCTAGGGTGTGGCCATCTTGTCCACCGGCTCTCTAGCTACCCCCACATCTACCACTTAGCGAGCTTTCTAAGGTTGTCTAAGACCTCTTAAATCACCATAAGGGTTGTCTAAACTGGTGCAAGGTGCCCACTTACACTAGTTGACATCATATACCAGGCCAGCTTCTCACATTGGTGTGCAGCGGTTGGGATTCAAGCCTGCATTGTTTTACCAGATAAATCTTTGTGTTGATTAATTGAAAAACCATCAATAATACTATGCACATATATTACAAGCTTAGAATAGTAAGTTCTACTGAATTTAGGGTTGGGTAAGTCAAGGGTCTAGTACACCTTTTCTCTAACCTCAGAGAGTTTAGTTCCCACTAGGTTGAGTTGGTGCAATACCATACCACACTAAGTAGAGAAGTGTGGCTCAATGGTTAGAACAGCAGACCCTGATGCAGTAGTCTGGCCGGGACCAGGGTTCAATTCCCGCCTCGGCGGGTCTCGGGCTCAATTTCCTCGGACCTGATAATTCTCACCTCGGTGCATATTCTGATCATGAGCCCCACTCTGCACCTCTGGGCAATAGCTTGCTTAATCACTACAACGGCCCCAACAACGCTGAGGATGCCTGACTTCACCTTGGGGGTGCCCAGGAGTGGGCTCCTCACAGAGAAAGTCCAGGAAGGGTTCCTCGGCGGTATTCGTACAAGCGCCAAGATGCCTCCGGGTAGTCGTGCGCTATATAAGTGCATAATTATTTTATTATGTCTTCCATAGGAGATGCCAGTGGCTCTCTGACTGCTAGATACAGTGAACGTTTGTTCCAAGAACGGAAAGCACTGTGTACCTCTAGAAAGTTGAAGACAGGGAAAGTGCCAACACCCAACGCCTTCAAGAGGCATTACTGTTAGATAACCTCCATAAAACAAGTGGTCAGATGAACAGGAGAAAATGGGTGGGCATGGGAATGAAGATAGGCCAGGAGGGGAGCCCCTCTTTGGCCTTGACTCTAACCCTGACCAGGAGGAGACAAATGACTCCCACCTGGAAAACACAGATCCCCAGAGGATACTGCAGGTGGCCTCGAGGAGGCCCCCTTTGTTCCTCCTGGAAGAGTGTAGAGTAGACCAAGGAGGTCTAGATCCTCCTCTGCAGAATCCAATGGCTCAGGACAGTCAGTAGGGACCTCCATATCTAGAAAGAGGGAGAACTCTTTGGACAGTGAACTTGAGAAAGCTAGGCTTACGCTCAGGCAAGAGTAGTTGGCTCCTGACAAAGAGTCCCTAGAAGGGAGGAGTGAGGAACATGGCGGCCGCTTGCTAGACGGTCGCGGCTGCGCTCACCTCACAGATAACGAAATGTGGCTCTGAAGTCTCAGCGATGGATTCTTTTTCTTTTTCATATCCCGCATATTTTTGCTACCCGGACGCCTGAGGAGACATGCGAGAGGGTACGAGGGGCTGCTACAGCACCGGCGAGGAGCCGGCGTTCTCCTGCGGGAACAAGCACGACCATACTGCCTGGAGGTGGAAGGAGGCTGCACGGCTGCGGAGACGCCGCGTGCTGCCTGCTTCTGGGTCTGCTCTCCGAGCGGTGCTGAATACACCAAGCCTGCGCTTGGGGGCTCCGAAGCCGGCATATTAAAGCTAAGTAGATTGCTGCTGAGTTGTTCTTCATATAGAGGAGTGGGGGGGCTCAAGGACAGTGAGTTAATCCGGGGGCAGTATAGTCCCCCAGAAGAGCCTCTGAATACTAGCCTTCCTTCCGGGTTGGCCTCTGGGACAGTAATCTCCCCCGAACCGGGTGCTGGGAGACCTGTAGTGTTTTTCCCCGTGCTGTATGGAGGTGGGGGCTACAAAGCCAGAGGCGGAAAAAGCGGCAGAAAAAGCGGCAGAGAAGGCAAAAGTAGGTCTCTCTCCCCCCCTGCCCCCAAGAGCAAATCGCTATACTCTAAGGGCCAGGGTAGCTCATTCACTGCACAACTCAGACATTAATCTACCGATAGTGACCCCCAGGAAATCTCCTCCTATCCTGGCAACGTACGATAGGGGCCCACAGAAGAGGCAAGGTGTAGCCACTGGGGAGGTGGAAGCGGGAGCAGGAGTAAATGCAAGGGAGGATCCAAAAAGTAGACGGAAAAGCAGGGGGAAGAAAAGAATTGTTTTTAAAAACATAATAACTCCTTCCCTAAAAACCTACCAGCGAGTTATGTCTTCTACAACTAGTTTGAGCAGTGCGGCTGAACTAAACACACAAGAGGAAATGGAGGGTGGGTTGCCTAAAGCTAAAGTCAAATCTAAAACTAAAACTAAAGTACCAAATGGCGACAGTGAAGCCTCCCCCTTGTTGACTCTGTTTCAGCAATGTAAACAGAGGGAGAACAGGCAGCCTATTGTAAATCCCCCCCAGATCTCACCTGGGTCCCACCTAGATGTAACGCTGTCCAATAGATTCAATGCCTAAGAGGTCCAGGATTCTCATGTTCTGCCTAACCCCCCCCCTTGAAGACCTGCAAGAGAAGACGGTTGAAGCTCAAGATGTAACTATGGGGGGCGCAACTATGACTAGTGAAACTGGGGGTGCCAAGTCGGAGAAGCCCGGAAGCGTAGGGTCAGGGGTGCACACTCTGTCGGACATCTTAATTGCAATGAAAGGGGAGATGATAAGTGGTTTCAAAATTTCAGAGATGAATCAGCCAGATCTAGCGAATAGATTTTCGGTCTCTGAAGCCAATCAGGCGGCAATCAAGTCTTCCTGTGAGGTGCTGGCCCAGAAATTGAAGGAGGTGGCCGGAAGAACGGATCAAATAGAGGCAGAGATACCAATTATTAAGAAAGCGATCAAGTCTGCCACAATGGACATGGCAAAGCTGGCAACCCAGAAAAAGGCACTAAGGGCCCGATGTAGGTAATTCAGATTTACCGACTCTTAAATACCGAATCGTACCGATTCGGTATTTAAGAGTCGGTAAATCTGAAGCAGGCAGATGTAGGAAAAAAATTACCGAATCTGTACGAGTCGGTATTTACCGAATCGGTAAATACCGAATCGCTATTTCCCATTGATTCCTATGGGCCTTGCAGCCCATAGGAATCAATGGGAAATACCGAATCGGTATTTACCGATTCGGTAAATACCGAATCCTGCAAGGGTGCAAGGGGTGTCACTTTGACACCCTCTAGCACCCCAAGTACAAGCATGTGTGCCATGTGGCACACATACATGCCCTAAGGGCATGTCTGTGTGTCACATGGCACAGGTGTACATGCACAGATGTGCATGTACACCTGTATTGGGTATTTTATCACCCAATAGGATTGGGTGGTAAAATACCGAATTCTGAAGGCCTGTAGCACTGTAAACAGTGCTACCTACATCTGGAATTTACCGAATCGGTAAAATTACCGATTCGGTAAATTTACCGATTGAGCAAAATATTAGCCCCTACATCTCAATCACCAAATACCGGTCGGTAACGGCCGAATTCGGCCGTTACCGACCGGTATTTGGTGACCTACATCGGGCCCTAGGAGAGGACTTGGAAAGGCTGGAAAACCACTCACGGAAAAATAACCTGAGACTCCTGAACATACCAGAGAACCTTGAAGGGACAGACCTTAAGGGATTTATTATTTCGCTGTTACAAGGGACAGTCCTTAAATGTTTCCCGGATGTAAATTTGATATCAGCGATCCAAAGGGTCCATCGGGATCCCTTCAAGAAAAAACCCGGCCAACACAAGCCTAGGAAGATTCTGGTTAACTTCCTCACCTACACTATTAAAGAACAGATATTGTCGGCAGGCCTTAAAGAAGGTTCAGTTTCCTTTTCAGTTACAGGCTATGAGCCATTTGTTTTTCAGATAAGGTCAGACATATCCCATGCAACGGCTACTAGACAGTGGGAGCTGGGTTGCAGGATGGAGGAGCTGAAAAGCCTAGGTGTGAAGGCCCAGTCGAGATTTCCAGCCCAGCTAAGAGCCATGTTTAACAACCAAATGCACCTCTTCCGTACAACTGAAGAGGTGGATGAATTTATGGAAAAGATCAGAAGGGAGAAATCTGAGAAATAACCATACAGAATTAAAACGCGGGCAGAATAGTATTACAAGAATGTTTTCCATCGCCACATCTTGGACTGCTTACTTATTTTCTTGTTGTAGAAATAAAACATTTTTTGATCTATGAGGGGGCGCAGTGATAAGCGTGGCTCAAATCCACCCGAGTGACTTACCGCACTCACCTATAATTACCAAGTAAAAAGTCAGCCGGACAGTGGAGAAGTATAAACAAAGTATTTTATTAGGCCACAAACTCCCATATGAGAGGGCCCTGTCCGACCTCACCCCTAGGAGTGCGCCAAGAGGACTGACTCATCTCATCACAGCAATACATTATAACATGGTACAGCAAAGTAAAACACGCCCATACTGGAAAAGTACTGGACCCCGGAGAGGGTGAACAATGGCCTCACACAAGAGGCATCTGCACCAGCAATAGCAACATTTGGTTATCTCTGCCCAAGGCCGCGGAGCCGGGCCTCAACATCTCCAGCGCATGAGAACATTACTGATTAGGGTTTTTGTTACTAGTTTCGGTCACAGTTAGCTAAGAAACTAAAACTGCTGCGTTCAGGGTTTTTCCTATTTCTACGGGAGGGGCAGTGAGCGAGTGCGACTTGTACGAAGAGAAACACTCCAAAATGGTGGCAGACAAGCTAAGCTAAGAAAACTGAATAACATCACACGCATAAATGAATAGATGAAATGGAGAATATAAACGCAAATGCATAAATTAATACATCATTAGTTAGACACATTATGCTAACTCATAAATGCATAAGTAAGTGGGCGGGGAATCAGAAAATGAAACCTATCAGACCCTCCTTATAGCATAATGTGACTAACATGAGCGTAGCCTTTATTAGCTAAAAGATAAGGTCTTTACATCTCATGCTTGTGACGGGGAAACATATCAATCAAAAACATCAGCATCAATAAGCATCAGCCAGTGAACATCATTGAGCTCCACGTCATTAGAAACAGGATACTGGCGGGTCGGTCTTTTAATATTTTACAAATTACTGGCACACATGGAGCAACAAGGGGGAAGGCAATAAACACATAGGCAACAAGTCAGCAATATACTCACTACTCCTACAACACCCATCAAAATCTTCCAGCCCCAAGAGGAGAAAATGCCCCACAGCCATTTCTGTAGTGACCAAGTACCAGTGTCCTGATGAAGTTCAGTCGCTAATCTATGAAGTTTCTGTACAGCTAAGTTAACAGTGGGGGCCGAGTCAGGAATGTACACACAGCATGACGTCCCGATGACGCTACAGGCTCCACCCCTATCAGCAAGAATGACATCAAGCACCATCCTATTTTGGATCGTAAATAATCTCATAGCCTGCATCTCAACAGACATATTAGCTGCAATGTCTGCTTCAGTATTCACTACTTTTTCCATCACCCTTGACAGTCTCCGAATAGCCCTACTGTTAAATATGAGACCCCAGAACGGCAGTAAACCCTTAGAAAAATCTGTCCATTGCTGCAAAGAGGTATCAGTTTGATCTACATCTTCAACCTGGAGTGCCCTCCTTTGACGCTGTCCAGGCATTATAGCAAACCGACGATGAGTCTTATGATAGGCTGAGGGTGTTACATAGACAGGAGGAAGCAAATAAGCCAGATAGCAAACCCCACCCCAACCCTCAGGCAACCACAGGTATCCATTATCTCCACAAACAAAGTAAATATTCGGAGGGGTGACCAACGAAGGGCTAAGGGGCAGGCGAATCGAAGCAGTCACATTGCAGGAACTGTTCCCAACCTTTATAGGGCCCCTCCCCTGGATACAGAAGAATGGTGAGGGCCCAACACCTGCCTGGGGCACCAAAGAATGACTACTACCATTTGTCGCGGGGGGTGTCTATAAGCCAGAGAAGAGTTCAGCTACAGCACCGGCGAGGAGCCGGCGTTCTCCTGCGGGAACAAGCACGACCATACTGCCTGGAGGTGGAAGGAGGCTGCACGGCTGCGGAGACGCCGCGTGCTGCCTGCTTCTGGGTCTGCTCTCCGAGCGGTGCTGAATACACCAAGCCTGCGCTTGGGGGCTCCGAAGCCGGCATATTAAAGCTAAGTAGATTGCTGCTGAGTTGTTCTTCATATAGAGGAGTGGGGGGGCTCAAGGACAGTGAGTTAATCCGGGGGCAGTATAGTCCCCCAGAAGAGCCTCTGAATACTAGCCTTCCTTCCGGGTTGGCCTCTGGGACAGTAATCTCCCCCGAACCGGGTGCTGGGAGACCTGTAGTGTTTTCCCCGTGCTGTATGGAGGTGGAGGTGGGGGCTACAAAGCCAGAGGCGGAAAAAGCGGCAGAAAAAGCGGCAGAGAAGGCAAAAGTAGGTCTCTCTCCCCCCCTGCCCCCAAGAGCAAATCGCTATACTCTAAGGGCCAGGGTAGCTCATTCACTGCACAACTCAGACATTAATCTACCGATAGTGACCCCCAGGAAATCTCCTCCTATCCTGGCAACGTACGATAGGGGCCCACAGAAGAGGCAAGGTGTAGCCACTGGGGAGGTGGAAGCGGGAGCAGGAGTAAATGCAAGGGAGGATCCAAAAAGTAGACGGAAAAGCAGGGGGAAGAAAAGAATTGTTTTTAAAAACATAATAACTCCTTCCCTAAAAACCTACCAGCGAGTTATGTCTTCTACAACTAGTTTGAGCAGTGCGGCTGAACTAAACACACAAGAGGAAATGGAGGGTGGGTTGCCTAAAGCTAAAGTCAAATCTAAAACTAAAACTAAAGTACCAAATGGCGACAGTGAAGCCTCCCCCTTGTTGACTCCGTTTCAGCAATGTAAACAGAGGGAGAACAGGCAGCCTATTGTAAATCCCCCCCAGATCTCACCTGGGTCCCACCTAGAAGTAACGCTGTCCAATAGATTCAATGCCTAAGAGGTCCAGGATTCTCATGTTCTGCCTAACCAAGTCAGCAATATACTCACTACTCCTACAACACCCATCAAAATCTTCCAGCCCCAAGAGGAGAAAATGCCCCACAGCCATTTCTGTAGTGACCAAGTACCAGTGTCCTGATGAAGTTCAGTCGCTAATCTATGAAGTTTCTGTACAGCTAAGTTAACAGTGGGGGCCGAGTCAGGAATGTACACACAGCATGACGTCCCGATGACGCGACAGGCTCCACCCCTATCAGCAAGAATGACATCAAGCACCATCCTATTTTGGATCGTAAATAATCTCATAGCCTGCATCTCAACAGACATATTAGCTGCAATGTCTGCTTCAGTATTCACTACTTTTTCGATCACCCTTGACAGTCATATTTACTGTTAAATATGAGACCCCAGAACGGCAGTAAACCCTTAGAAAAATCTGTCCATTGCTGCAAAGAAGTATCAGTTTGATCTACATCTTCAACCTGGAGTGCCCTCCTTTGACGCTGTCCAGGCATTATAGCAAACCGACGATGAGTCTTATGATAGGCTGAGGGTGTTACATAGACAGGAGGAAGCAAATAAGCCAGATAGCAAACCCCACCCCAACCCTCAGGCAACCACAGGTATCCATTATCTCCACAAACAAAGTAAATATTCGGAGGGGTGACCAACGAAGGGCTAAGGGGCAGGCGAATCGAAGCAGTCACATTGCAGGAACTGTTCCCAACCTTTATAGGGCCCCTCCCCTGGATACAGAAGAATGGTGAGGGCCCAACACCTGCCAGGGGCACCAAAGAATGACTACTACCATTTGTCGCGGGGGGTGTCTATAAGCCAGAGAAGAGTTCAGCTGTAGAAAACTCTCCTTAACTTTGTCGGTGTCATTAGGAATTACGAATCGTCCCACTTTCTTCGAGCATGTTTCTAGAAATGTCTGATCGAAACGTCCGTCAGTAAACAATTGTCCAAGAGAAGAGGTGGGCATAGGACGTACTCGCATCATCAAAGTAGATCCCCTACTAGGTAATTGAGGATCTAGGAAATCAGGTTGTTGAAAGAATTTCACCATGCCAATTAAAGTGTACCATCCCACACAACTATTCACAGGAGTTAAAGGGAGTGCCAGCAATCTATCCTTTTTATAGGCAGCAGAAGGTAGCAACCCACAAACCCAACAATCTGTCACATTATACACAGCATGGGCATGATGTAAAGTCTTGATAAAAACATTATCACGATAACCTTTTCGCAAACATTGTTCACCATAATCAACAGTAACCATATTGTGCTCTGGAGGGGCAGAAGGGGTAGGGATAAACATATGAACAGGATAGGCTCCATCTAGGAAAAACAGTATTCCAAGAATTATTAGCAATACAATGATGAATATCACAATGACCACAGTTTTCCCTTTTTGTGACAGAGCGAGCGATGGGGAGTCGGGTTCTGGTCTACGAGGAGCTGCAAAAGGCTGCTCCTCCTCAGGAATGGGACGGCCAAAGGGGTACATGTTCCCTAACTAAAAGTCCAAAGCTAAACTAAAAAAAATAATAACAGTCACACCGAAGCCGGCCAGGGGGGGTTCTTCACCCTCAAAAGGGATCTTCTCCCTGTGTCCGTTAAAGCCTCACAGACAGGCTTCTATTGTTCGTTCCCTAATCCCACGACGGAGTCGCACAACTTTTGCAACTCAGGAGCACCTAATCCGGGCCCAGGCACAATCCTAGTGTTCCATCTGACAGTGTCTCGACAGTGCACCAGGGCTCTTACCAGCAGTCCGTCCCTAACACTTTAACTATTCTTCAACAAAGTTCTCTTCTAATTCCCTATCTCAGCCCTTCTTCCAGTGCTCAGTTCTCCTTCCTTCCCTTCCTGGGCCGCAGATTATAACGAGTGCTCCCTCGCACCTTTGGATCTGTGAACAGAATGGGGGGCTAAATGGCAGGGGACTTATCCGCTGATGTTTGCTCACTGTGATCAGGAGAGGTCGCACTACTTGCAATCAGAGCCGGCCTCTCCTCTCTTTGATCCGGCTCCTCACCCCTCAACAAAGCATCCGAGAAGGGTATGTACCGAGGAACTACTTCACATTCATCATCAGCGACGCCGTTTCTCACCCATTCGTCATATGGCAGTGGCAGTGGGACGCGCTTCACGTGGGACGCATGTGTCCATGCCTTGCAGCCCTGGATCCGGAGTGCAGTGCGGGTGGTAAGGAGAACTTGCCTCGGCTCAGACCACCTTGGATCCAAGCAGGACTTCCGCTGGTACTTCTTGACGACAACCCAGTCCCCGGGTTGTATGGTGTGTCATTTCCCCTCTGGCAGCGGCTTCAGAGTGTCTGCTACCTGCTGATGAACAGAACGGAGATCTTTAGTCAAAGCATACAGGTAATCTACCAACAAAGGGTATTCTATTTCCGAGAAACATTTAGGTCTAGGGACACCCCACACGTTGGCCGGACGGCCGAAAATGACCTCGTGGGGTGAGACACCTGTCCTGGAATTGACTGTCACTCTAGTGGAAAGCAAAGCTAGGGGAAGTGCGTCTGGCCAACGTAACCCTGTGCTCTCTTGTATCTTGGCCATTTTTAACTTCAGAGTCCCGTTGAACCTCTCTACCAAACCCGCAGCCTGGGGGTGTCGGGCTGCATGGAATTTCTGTGTTATCTGCAGTCCCTTACATATCTGTTTCATCAATTCGGCATTAAAGGATATGCCGTTGTCACTCCAGATCACCCGGGGCAATCCGTAGCGCGAGAAATATTCCTTGATCAACATCTTAGCCGTTGAAATAGCCGTACAATCCTTAGTTGGGAAAGCCTCCACCCACCTACTAAAGGAACATACCACCACCAAGACGTACTTAAGGTTATTGACTCTCTCCATTTCAATATAATCCATTTGGATCACTTCAAAAGGAAAAGAAGAAGGAGCAAAATTGCCAACCGGAACAGGTGTTCCCTTTCCAGGATTATGTCGTAAACAAACCATGAATTGCTGCACTAAATGGGTTGCCACCTTGGAAATGTTCTTATTACTCCACACTGGGTCTAATAATTTACATATTCCTTTCGCACTAATATGAGCTGGCCCATGAGCCATTGTCACCACTGGGAGGACATATGCGTCCGGGAGTAACCATCGTCTTTTGTCTGACACATCCGTCCAACACTCATCCGAGTCCAACCGCCCCCACCATCCTTCCATGTCTTCAACGTCCGGTACCCACCTAGCTGGTCCTGCCACAAACATTCGTGGGAGTTTTGTCCTAGCCGTCTCCTTAGCTGTCTGATCTGCAAATGCATTGCCCCGTCCTACATCATCTACCAATGCTTTGTGTGCACTACATTTGATCACAGCCAGTCGTCTGGGAAGCGTCAATGCTGTCAATAGTCGCAATATCAACTGACCATTCTGAATCCTTTGTCCGTGTGATGTCAAAAACCCTCTTTCTGCCCACAGTCGCCCATAGCTATGAGGCACGCCAAAGGCGTATTGGCTGTCAGTGTAAATATTCACATCCAGTCCTTCACTCAATTCACACGCTCGTTTCAATGCTATTATTTCTGCAGCCTGGGCTGAGTGGTACGGAACCCTAGAAGTCTCCACCACTGTTTTCAATGTTTTGACCGCGTATGCTGCAGTTGAGGTGCCATCCGCAAGTTTAAAACAGGAACCATCAACATACAGCTCCCCGTCAGGATCATCTAGGGGGTGTCCATTAAATCTATCCTTCCCTTCGTCTCCTCCTCTGTCCAAAACAAACAATCATGGACTTCATCGTCCTTTTCATCTGAAGGGATGGGTAGCAACGTGGCCGGGTTCAAAGTGGCACATCTTGCAATCGTAACATGGGGTGCGAATAATGTGAGCTCATAACCAGTAAGACGAGCACTAGTTAAATGCTGCGTCTGCGTTCTGTTCAATAAAATGTCCACAGCATGCGGTACCATCACTGTGAGATCAGAACCCAGCACGAACCCCGCCGATTGTCTAATTGAGACCGCAGCAGCCGCTGTAGCCCTTAGACAGCTCGGCAACGCTCTCGCCACATTGTCAAGCATAGCAGAAAAGTAAGCACAAGGTCTCTGTTTCCCTCCAAAACATTGAGTTAGGACAGACAACGGGCAACCTTCCGCCTCATGTACATAAAGCACAAAAGGCTTCTGGTAATCAGGGGTTCCCAAAACAGGTGCAGAACACAAAGCAGTTTTTAGTGACTCAAAAGCTTCCAGGGTAGGGGTTCGTGCACCTCCTTAGTAGTCATATACAAAAGAGGTTTGGTTAGTAAGGCATAATTGGGTATCCACTGGCGACAATACGAGGTTATGCCCAAAAACGCGCGCACCTCTCGCTGCGTGTTTGGTACAGCCATGTTAGTTATCGCCTTGATGCGCTCCGGTGTCAACCTCCTCCCCTCCTTCGATAGGAGATGACCTAAGTAGGTAACCTCCTGTCGACAGTATTGGAATTTGGAAAGGGACACTTTGTGTCCATTCCGAGCCAAATGGTGCAACAATTTAACCGTAGCATCTCGACACCCATCTTCGGTGTCAGATGCTATTAAAAGGTCATCCACATATTGCAATAAAACATTGCCCTTGGGGAGTTCCAAATCATCCAATTGAGCCTTCAAAGCCTGACTGTAAATGCTGGGGCTCTCAGTATAGCCTTGAGGAATTCTACAAAATCTGAAGCTGCGGCCAGCCAATGAGAATCCAAAAAGATGACGGCTGTCAGGGTGCACCGGTATACTAAAGAAAGCGTTTTTCAAATCCAAAACAGAGAAATATTTGGCGGTGGGAGGAATAATTGTCAAAATCGTTGTAATGTCAGAGACCACTGGATATTGGGGTTCAACCACCTTATTAATGTGGCGTAAATCAATCACAAAACGATAAACATCAGGTGCACCTTCACCTGCATCAGCAGAGGGTCTTTTAGGAATCGGAAGAACAGGGCTATTACAAATGTTAGAGGCCGTTTCCTCCACTACACCCGACCGTATCAAGTCCTGTATTATTTGTAGCAAAGCCTTTTCACCATCCCCAGATATTTTATACTGCGGTATTCGGGGCAATCGGGCTCCCACCTTAACGTTGATAGACACGGGGGCAATATCCACCTTTCCCACATCAGTATCACCACTGGCCCACAAAGTCTCCGGAATCCCCACAACTTCAGCTGGAAGAGGCTCGTCTTTTGAGAAGCACTGTTGCGCACGTGCGACAGTAGGCCCTAAAGTCAAGTACACACCATCTGGAGAACAGTAAATGGTGGAATGCAGTCTCTTCAACAAATCCAAACCCAACAAATTCTCGCCACAATTCGAAGTCAAAAGGAAAGGAGAGTCAACGGTGAAAGGACCAATTGAAAGTGTAAGAGGCTTAGAAATGGGGCTAATTACCGGAGTACCTGAGAACCCAACGGAAATATTATTCCTGCCAGACAGAGCCGCCCCTGGGACCTGAGAACGTGCCACAGATTTTTTCATAGCACCAGTGTCCACCAAGAACTTCTGAGGAGACCCCAACAAATCCGTAGTCACATATTTTCCTCGTTGATCAACATCCACAGAAACTGGTCCCATGCTCTGTCCTACGCTGTCCTAGTTATGGGAGAAGCCAGTCATGTCATCCAATGCGTATGCGTCATGGTAGTACTGTCGGTCTCTGTCATGGTCACTCTCAGATTGAAAATGTTGTAGATCCCTCTCTCCGTCAAAGTAATTTCTCCCTGGTCGCCTTCCTTCATCAGACTGTCTGTCATCCCTGCGAAATTCACCGCGACCTCTACCTCTGCCTGGTCCAGCATTGGACCAAAGCTCTGGACAATCTCTCCACCAGTGCCCCTCCTTTTTGCAGTTCGCGTACTGATTCGGCCCCAGTCTCTCTCTCTTCTCTCCCCTTCTATAACTACTTCCACCTCGACCCGCTACCATGGGCGGGGCTCCACGTCCCCGACCCTTCGACACCTGCTGCAACAGCACCCTTGTCTTCAAGTCTTTGGCTTTCTTTTCCTGCCTTTCTTTGTTCTCGTTCTCTCTATGTTCATAATACTGAGCCATACTAAGGAATCCCGGAGGGGGTGGACGTCGTCAACGTACTCTCCGATGCCTGCAATCGAGCCGCTATTTCTGGTAACAAGTTACTTACGAACCTATTTACAAAAAGTCGCAAGCCCCCATCTTGAGAGAGATCCTGACCACTAAAATCCAAAAAGGCTTCTTCGAAACGAGTGAAGAAATCCGAAACCGCTTCGTCCTTTTTTTGTCTACATGCAGTCAACTTATCCCAATCCACCTGCTTTGGAGGAATAAGGGAGTGCATACATTTTAATATTCGCCCAGGTAATGCTAGGATCTCAGGTTTTGGTTTCTCCCCTGGCTTCCGGTCCTTGTCCCAGTCCTTAAATTCCTCCCAAGTACCTCCCAATTCCTCCACATGATCTGTACCCTTCACCTGCCTCCACACATCCACCGGAACCAGTAATCCAAAGAACAATTCTATGTCAGCTAAAGTCATGACCGTCGAGGAAGCTGCTTCCGTCAATTCTTTGTAATAAGCAGTCGGGTTCTTTCTAGAGTCTGGCAACTGCGCCTTCAGCGCCAACACCTCACTTCGTTTCCAAGGCGTGTATACCCACTGTTCCTGGAAATGAGCCTCTACACGAGCTCTGGTCACATTATGAGTCACTGGGTCTACCACTTCAGGCACTTCAGGATGGAAAATAGGGTGAACTTCATGCATTGGATGCACTCCAGGAAAATGGGGCCCTCCTGCTGATGGCAACTCATTTCTATATTCCAGCAAAATCCTCAAACTCTGTAACACATTCCCATCCCAGTATTAGCCCTATAGGCTCTGTCCTTAATGTCATAAAGAACCTGGGGCGCCATTCCACCATAACCCTGTTCCCACAACGCTATAAGCGTCGTTGACATATGCCATAAGGCATGCTGCTGCATCAGAGGCTCATAATCCTTCATTGTGGACCAGATGTCTTCCAGCACGTAAATAGGACTCCTAGCCCACTGACAAGCCTGATTAGCCACTATAGTTTTTTCATCCAACCCAACAGTAGAGCGTGTAAGCAATTTACGTACTTGGGTAAATAAACCCCTTCCGGCACCTCGAGTCGGGGTCGGCAACCCACCTTGGGGGTAGCGCTAGCAGAAACAGTGGGAAGCGCAGAAGAGATCACAGAGGGGGCAGGTGGGCTCGCCGCAAAGAAAGAAAGCAAGGGCGCGATCATGGAAGAGGTGACAGAAGACAATGTTTGTTCAACATCTCTCAACAAAGATGGGGCTGAAACAGAGGAATTGGGGGTGCCGATCAAGGAAGGAGCAACCGTTTGTGGAACTGAAACAGCCGCAGGGGAAGCAGAACCTGTCAACACGGGGTACAATGATTGCGGAGCATACAGGGGAGGGGGTCGAACATTCAAAATGTCTTCCATCTCATCTTGCTCTTCCTCTCTTACTACATAGCTTTTATCCGTCTGTAACCTATGAAGTCTGTCTGCACGCTCAATCTGCTTCTCATTCTCTTTCTTAGTATGTTCTCTCGCCTTCTGGGCCATCATCTGCGCTGCTCTCTTCTGGGCCGCCTTCTCCTCTCTTATCTGCCGTTCCCTTACTTCTTTTTGCCACATCCTCAAGGAATCGAACATACTTTGACGGCTACGCTTAGCGAATAATCTGTCCTGCAAATAATCTAATTTTGCCACATCGAAAGAACCAATCAACGGCCACTGCAAATCTACATTACCCTTAGTATACTTGTGCCACAAAGTATTAAACAAAATTGGAGTCAATCCATGTTTTACATACATCTCGAAATTGGGAGAGCCCTCCACTGGGGCGGGTTGGCTCTCAGCCAATCTAGTGTCCGAGGCGCCGCAGCAGCACCTGAGGCACCGTAGCTTACTGAAACACGGCATCTTCACCCAATCACACACCAACACAAAATTCACACTCACCCTCTCACCAACGCCCAGACCGCACAATCACTACCAAGCACACATACACATTTTCACATTTCTTATGCATCAAAACCCTGCCAAACACGTGTTACCAAAATGGGACAAGGCCCGTCGACCAAGTCCTGGGGAACCTGGACCCTACCGGAGACCGAACAGCACGCTCACTGTTCTGAGATTGGGGAACACATCCGCCACCCGGGTGGCACTACAGATCGCGGCGCACTTTACCACTGGAGACCTGGGACCCGCTCTCAGCAAACCACACACACTAGGGGTTCGAGTGAGTCCCAGAATCCGCCCGCAATGAGTCACGCCTCGACCGCAGTACCACCCGGTCAGATGACCACAAACAAACGTCCACCCAACCTCCGCCAAGTCTGTCAGAGCACCACTCGCACTTTGAGTTCCCCGGAGCACACTAGCCCCAGGAGCACATGGGCTCCTCCAACCACTAGAGACACGCCGGTCTCGGAGACACACCAGTCTCTTGGAGCATCCCAGCTCCCTCAATCAACAGTCGGACCACTCACCTGCTGTACGCGGTACCGACCTCTACCGTTCTCCACCTCCGGCTGCTGGGACCAACACGGTCAGCTCCAAAGTTCCGCCTTTCCGGACCCCGGCGCTATATCATGAACCGGGACCTCTCCCGATCAGTAGGATGGGGCAGCGCTGCGAGAACCAAGCTCGGCATCAAATGGGTACCCGGACCCACCGTGCCGACCAGAGGGTCCCCAGTCTTCTGCTACCCACTTACGGGTGAGAAAGATCCTTATCGCGGGGTTCCTGTTCGGGCGCCATCGGATAAGCGTGGCTCAAATCCACCCGAGTGACTTACCGCACTCACCTATAATTACCAAGTAAGAAGTCAGCCGGACAGTGGAGAAGTATAAACAAAGTATTTTATTAGGCCACAAACTCCCATATGAGAGGGCCCTGTCCGACCTCACCCCTAAGAGTGCGCCGAGAGGACTGACTCATCTCATCACAGCAATACATTATAACATGGTACAGCAAAGTAAAACACGGCCATACTGGAAAAGTACTGGACCCCGGAGAGGGTGAACAATGGCCTCACACAAGAGGCATCTGCACCTGCAATAGCAACATTTGGTTATCTCTGCCCAAGGCCGCGGAGCCGGGCCTCAGCATCTCCAGCGCATGAGAACATTACTGATTAGGGTTTTTGTTACTAGTTTCGGTCACAGTTAGCTAAGAAACTAAAACTGCTGCGTTCAGGGTTTTTCCTATTCCTACGGGAGGGGCAGTGAGCGAGTGCGACTCGCACGCAGAGAAACACTTCAAAATGGTGGCACACAAGCTAAGCTAAGAAAACTGAATAACATCACACGCATAAATGAATAGATGAAATGAAGAATATAAACGCAAATGCATAAATGAATACATCATTAGTTAGACCCATTATGTTAACTCATAAATGCATAAGTAAGTGGGCGGGGCATCAGAAAATGAAACCTATCAGCAGCCATATAGGTTCGCCTATACTGGAAGGGAGGGTTCCTTATGGGAGTTTAGGGGCACAGGAGTGTCGGGGGGATGGTAGGGGTGCACTGGGTGGGGAGCAAAGGGAAAAAACGAAAAAATACTCATCTCACTCTATGAGCTTACTATTTGGGCGAGCTGATTTAGACAGGAGACTTCTAACTAATGGCAGAGGTAACAGTTCAATGTAGAAAGAAGTGCTTTATCTCCTGGAACTTTAATGGTTTGAGATGCCCAAGGAGGCAGAGACTGATCATGAAGTATTTAGAGCTTTCCGAGGCGCATATTTGTATCCTTCAAGAGACACACTTGACCGCCGAGGAATCTAAAAAACTGTTTTCTAATACCTCCTGGGTTGAGAGCTTTTGTTTCTCTAGTCAAACCAGAAACAATCGGGGAGTTGCAATTGTGATAAAGCGGGGGCTGGCGTGTTCAATTAAATCTATCCAGACAGAACAAACGGGGAGGTGGATTGTTGCTTGTCTCAATATCGAGGGTAAGGATTTGACCTGTGCTTCCATTTACGGTCCGAATGTGGACGATGCATCCTATATCTCGAAACTTTATTCAAAGTTGATTCTGGAGAACCCGCCAATGATTGTGGGGGAGATTTCAATGTCCTCTTGGATCCCCTAAGGGATAGGTCAAACCAAAGCCAGTATAATGGGGCACCCCATATTCGGCGTGCAATGAAGAACCTGATCCATGATCTAGATTTGTCAGATGCCTGGAGAGGGAAGATGGGCGAGTTAGCCGGGTTTACTTTTCACAGTAAAAAGAACCATCACTTCTCTAGGATTGACTATATATTAGTGAGTAAAGATCTCCTGACTAAAACATCTTCTATATCCATCCTCCCGTTTCTTCTTTCAGACCATGTCCCCGTGCTGTTTTCATACAACGAAATAACCAATCCAACTCAGACTAGGTTGACCCTTAATAGGGGAAAATTGGCTGACTCCGACATCGTTCAGGGCATTAAAACATCCTCTCTAGAGTTTTTCGAGATCAATCTCGGTTCCACAAGTATGGAAATAGTCTGGGATGCCTTTAAGGCTAATCTAAGGGGTCGGCTCCAAGGCCTTATATGCTCTAAAAACCGAGCTGAAAGCCAGGAGTTTAAATTTTGTGAGGACAAAATTAAGAGCTTAGAGGCTGATTTTTCTAGCACAATAGGTGGGCCTCTGGAAAAGATGATTAAGGTGCAGGAAGACCTCAAACTATCCTGACAAAATTGTAGAGGGAAGTTAGAGGATAAATGTAAGGCCCAATGGCTCAATAAGAGCATGGAGAATTATGAGTATGGGGAAAAGGCAGTGCCCTACTTGCATAGAAAGCTAGATCTGACCACATTAAAAATAACATTAGCGAGCTTATTATAAATGAAGGTGGGGACAAGTCTAAGGATATAGAAGATATAAAGAACTGTCTGCTCTCCCTTTTTCTGATTTATATAAAGAGAACATATGTCCCTCACAACATCAAATACGGACATGGCTGAGCACCAAAACTCTATCTTCCCTCTCGCAAGCAGGTAAAGATCTCCTGGACTCCTCGATCTCTTGAGGAAGAGATAAGAACCCAAATTAGGTCATCAACAAATAAGAAAGCATCCGGTCTGGACGCCCTCCCAAATGAGGTATATAAACACCTGGTTGACGAGGTTACCCTAGTCTTGAGAACTCTGTTTCAGTCAATTTACAACCCTACAGGGAAAGTCCCCAACTCATGGAGAGAGGCAACTATTGGTTTAATACCCAAGGCCGGGAAGGACCCCCTGAGAGCAGACTCTTACCATCTGATCTCCCTGCTAAATTCCGACTATAAAATCTTTATGGGTATATTAGCAGGGAGATTAGCCAAGCTGGCTCCCGGATTGGTCAATTCTGACCAAAAGGGATTTATCAACGGACGATATATACAGGAGCAAACACAGCTTCTCATAGGTAACATCGATCTCGCTGTAGTTAGAGCAGAACCCTTGGCAGTTTTCGCTCTAGATGCCGCCAAGGTGTTCGACAGAGTTTGCTGGTCTTATCTTTGGGAGGTATTAGAAGCAATGGGCTGTGGGCCTGTGTTTATTCACACCTTAAGACAATGTTATGAGGGAGCCTCAGCAAAAATCCTGATTAACGGCTCACTTACTCCCAGTTTTGAGATACAGAGGGGAACCAGGCAAGGGTGTCCCCTGTCACCCTTACTGTTTGACTTATATATAGAGCCGTTGGCCCAGGCAATAAGGTTAGATGATTAAATCCCCCCTTTTAAGTCTCAGCAATATTTGTCAAAAATATCATCCTCTATACTAGCGACCCAGCAGCAACTATTCCGAGGGTTGAAACCCTCTTGGGGGAATTCGGCTTAATTTCTGGCTACTTGGCCAACTCCTCCAAGACAGAGGTAATGTGCTGGAATATTGAGCAGTGGAGGGGGCAAGCAAGTATGGAATTTAAATATCTAGGCATCACCATAGTCAAAGAAGTGGACAAGATTGCCCCTCTAAACCTGGGGAAAGGTACTAAGGAGGTAGACCGTCTGTTTGCAAGATGGAAGAACCTCCCCCTAACCATATTCGGCAAGGTAAACTTGGTCAAGATGACTATTCTGCCCAAACTGACCTATATTTTTAATGCCGCCCCTCTGGCATTCCCCCAGCAAGGTATTAAGAAAATACAGAGTAAGATCAGGAGTTTTGTATGGGGAGACAAAGGAGTTAGACTGTCATGGAAGAAACTAAGGCGACGGCTGGTCAAGGGTGGGCTAGCTCTTCCAGACATCAGCTGGTATTTGGTAGCATTCCAATTTAAGTCTATTCTGATGCTTCTGGCAAATCCGGCAGGCTCAGCGTGGGGAGCACTGCTTGGAGAGCTGGCTAAGAATGAGGGGGGCGATTGTACAGAAGGGTTTTTCTATAAATTTGGGTCATTGAAATTTTCCAAAAAATTATGCTTGAAGGTCCTAAAAAATGCACTTAAAATCTGGCTTAAAGTAAGGAACAGGTGCGGGATAAGTTACTATTCAGATCATGCCCCTGTCTGGGACTCCCTGGGGACCCCTCCCTGTCTTAAAGATGGGTTGGCTGTACCTATTAGGAGAGCTGGAGTCTCTACTTTGTCAGATCTGGGGGATACGAATGGTATACATCCATGGGAGGCATTAAGAGCTAGGATAGGCCCCGGCATATCCAAGTTTAAGTTTTTACAATTAAAATCCTGGTTTGAGGCAGAGAGCGAGGGGATAAGGGGTGACTGGGACACAGAGCTTCTTTTTTTATCACCACAACCATTGAAGAAAGAAGTTTCAATTTGGTACAGAAAACTGGTAGAGGCAGATGACCAGAATATTCCAACACAGGCCTCTGCATGGAATCAATCTCCATTTGAGTCCACAATAGGGGATCTCTTGGAATCTTCTTTAAAACTTCTGTATAAATTCACAAAATCAGCCAGTTTAAGGAAGAATCACTTCTTTGTCACCAATAGAATATATTATACCCCAGCAAAAATCGCGAAATTTGCCCCAGCCCCCGAGCCGAAGTGCTATAGATGTATGGCTCCTAAGGCAGATGACATCCATGTTTTTTTTAGTATCCTGCACTGGACTTGTTTTGGAAAGGGATTGGGAATTTTCTTTGCTGGATTTTTGATTTGAATATAGTGGTAAATGGATCTTTGGTCTTTTTTGCCGACGACGGTATTTTAACAAAGGATCTGGCAGTGTGGGAGAAAGGACTATTACTATGCCTTATTTTGTTGGCACGTAGAGAAATCTGTGCAAAGTGGAAAGATCCAAGCCCCCCAAGAACGGAAGAATGTCTCAAATCTGCACTGGCCATGGCCCGCCTTGACCTTGTCGGTCCCACCAGCACTCGGACTAATCTTTGGCAACCCCTCATTAACATGGGCCAAGATCTAAGGTTGCTTAGGTAATTAACAACGCAGGTACCCGGTCCTATGATTACACCTTAGCTCCGGTGAAAGGAGTTGGCCGGGAAACCTAAGCAATTGTAGTTGGCCGGAGGGAGCCCAGAGACAACGGCTGTAACACTCTGCTATATGCTTATAGGTGAGATGAGGACAAAAAAAAAAAAAGAGTCCCTAGAAGTCCAGAGACCTAGGAGGAAACTGGAACTAGGGTATCATGGTGGCAGCAACAGTGTCCCTAGAGTTAGAGAAACCTTTCATGACCAAAAGAACCTGAGCAACATAGTCCCTCCCTACCATGTTGGGGATGACATCCACAAATGGATATCTGCTTTAGAATGTGTCTGTAAAGTCCAGAATATCCCACAAGAGCAGTGGGCAGCTATCTTGTGGCTCTCCTTTGCTGACAAATGTAGAGATAAGCTCCTCACTGTTACAGAAGAGAATGCTGATAATTACTCCATTTTGAAAAATGCTCTCATGGATGGGTTTGGCTTTACCATTGAACAGTATAGGGTTAAATTCAGAGACACCCAGAAAGCACAGACCCTGGAGTGGGTAGATTTTGTGGATAGTGCTAGTAAGGCTCTTGAAGGTTGGTTACTTGGCAGTAAAGTGCATGATTACCAAGGATTGTACAATTTGATTATGAGGGAGAAAATCCTCAATAATTGTCAAAATCAGCTTTTGCATCAATACCTGATGGACTAAGATCTGACTTCTTCCCAAGAATTGGGAAAGAAGGCAGATAAATGGGTCAGAACCAGGGTTAAGCAGAAAAATCAGAGCAATAGTGTTGACCCGGAGAAGCAGGATTATTCTAAGACTCAAGATAAGGGTGGAGACCAGGGCAAAGACTAAAAGGAGTCTTCTCAAGGGCCCTTAAAACCTGCATCTGTGGGGGGGTCACAATCAAACATAAAAGACATAAAGAAACCTTGGTGTTGTCTCTGTAAACTGAAGACTCATTGGACAAAGGATGCTGATTGTCCAAAGGCCAAGGAAACTACAACTACCACCACTGCCCCTAAGTCAACTGAGCCCCTTAGCTCCAGTACAAGTGATGGTACAACAAACTAGGGAATAGCAGGCTTAACCTTGGGTTCTGAGTTGGGTTCTGGCTTAGTCAGAACTCCAGCTCAGGCTGTTCTAGTTTGTGATGGCAACATAGATCTTGCCACATTACTTGTCAGTCCCAGTAACCTGGGCAAGTACAGACAACAGCCTTTGATAAATGGAACAGAGGCAATGGCCTACAGGGACACTGGGGCCAGTGTCACAATGGTGGTAGAAAAACGTGTGTCTCCTGACCAAATCATGCTTGGAGAATTATACCAAGTGACCAATGCTAACAATGTCAGGACTGACCATTCCTTGGAAGTTGTTAATCTCAGCTGGGGAGGGGCAACTTGACCTAAAAAGGTTGTAGTATCTTCAGACCTACCAGTAGATTGTTTGTTGGGCAATGATTTGGAAACTTCAGCCTGGGCTGAGGTTGAGTTCAGGACTCATGCGGAAATGTTGGGAGTCTCTGCAATTGTGTTTGCTGTGACTAGGTCACAATCCAAACTGACCTCCACTGAACAGGCCCTGGATCCTGGAACAATGGACCAGGTGCCTTCCAAGAGGAGGTGCAGGAGGGGTAAGGCTATGTCTTCCCCTCAAGCTTAGAGTGAGGATCAGTGTCTTGAGGGAGAAGATGTTAGTCTCTGTGAAGAGACTGCCCCAGATGATCTTGAGCCTGATCAGGTTGAGTTCTTGGGGGCAGGGGGCCCTTCCAGGGCAGATTTGAGTTTGGAGCAGCAAACCTGCCCTTCTCTTGAACCCCTCAGACAGCAAGCTGATGATGAGGCTGCTAGGAATGTCAGGTGTTTCCATAGGATCTACTGGGATGAGGGACTTTTGTACTCAGAGGATAGAGAGCCCAAGCCTGGTGTCACCAGGAGGTTGGTTATACCCTTGCAGTTCAGAAGCTTCCTATTCACACAATCACATGACATTCCCTGGCAGGACACTTAGAGCAAAGCAAGACATTGGACAGGCTTGTCCCTCACTTTCAAGGGCCCCACATGTCTGAGGGCACAAAGGAGTTTTGTCATTACTGTGCCAATTGCCAAGCCAGTGGTAAATCTGGTGGAACCACAAAGGGTCCCTTAAGTCCACTCCCAATGGTTGGGGTTGCCTTTGAGAGGGTTGGGATTTACATAATTGGTCCCATGAACCGTCCTACAGCATCTGGCACAGTTACATTCTAGTGGTGGTGGACCATGCCACTAGGTATCCAGAGGCCATTTCCCCTTAGGACCACTACAACTCCTGTGATGGCCAGAGTCCTCTTAGGAATTTTTTCCAAAGTGCGTTTCCCTAAGGAGGTTTTAACTGACAGAGGTACCAACTTCATCTTAAGTTATATCACTGCAGTGCGGAAGGAGTGCAGATTGAATTACAAATTTACCATACCCTATCATCCTCAATGCAATGGGTTAGTTGATAGGTTCAACGAAACCCTGAAGAGTATGATCATGGGCCTCCCAGAAATGCTGAGGCGGAAATGGGAGGGCCTCCTGCCCTGCCTTCTCTTTGCATACAGAGAGGTCCCACAGAAAGGGGTTGGCTACATCCCTTTTGAACTTCTGTTTGGGTAGCCAGTTAGGGTTCCCTTGTGTCTGATGGAGGAGGGATGGGAGTTACCGCTCACACCTTCCAAACAGTGCATAGTGGACTATGGACTTGGTCTCTGCTCCAGGATAGCTGAGTACATGAAGAAGGCCAGTAAAAAACTGGAGGCTAGCCTAGAACTCCAAAAAGCTTGGCATGACCAAAGGGATGTCCTGACTGTTTACCAGCCAGGTCAGAAAGTGTGGGTGCTGGAACCTGTGGCTCCAGCAGCTCTACAGAACAAATGGAGGGGACCCCACACAATAATTGAGCAAAAGAGTGAGGTCACCTACCTGGTGGACCTTGGCACTCCCAGGAGCACCCATAGGGTACTCCATGTAAACAGGATCAAACCTTTTGTGGGCAGGGCTGACATGGGCTTGCTCATGGCAACGAATGAGGGACAGAAGGAAGAGAGTGACCCTCTCTCTGATCTACTCTCACAAAACCCTGATGACGGGTCAGTAGAGGGCGTAGCCTCAGCAGGCAGCCTCACTGACCAACAAGAGATTCATTGAAGCAAGGTCCTCAATAACCCGGGCGTAGTTGGTGTAGCTGGACTATGCGGAGGTCCACGGAGTTGGGAACAAACTCCGTGGAACTCAGCTCCGCCACCTGCTTCCACCTCCCTCCCCCATTAACAATTAATTAGACATTAATGAAAACTAAAACAAAAAACACTTACCTGTACTGCGGCGTCCCCGGGCTGCCTTCCTCCTCTTCCTCGCCGTCTCTGGCTTGGCAGTTCGGGCTGGACTGTTCCCATGAGGCACAGGGTCAGACTGATTTACATATGGCTGAACTGGGGTGGCAGAGTGGGCTAAAGAACGGTGATGGATTAAACCCAGATCTGTTGACTGGGTGTGAGTGTTTGATTGGTTCAGGTGCTCCATCCATCACCACCTCCTTTTGTACCACATTGTTCGCCATAAGTTGTCAGGGTATGCTTAGACGTGAGTCCCTTGCTCACTTTGCCATTGGATTCAAGCAAGCCGGGCTGAAGACAGCTGAAATGCCAGAAACCGGTCCTCGGAAGCTTGTTTCCGGTCCAGGGAAGGCATGGCTTGGCAGTTCGGGCTGGACTGTTCCCATGAGGCACAGGGTCAGACTGATTTGCATATGGCCATGTCTGAACTGGGGTGACAGAGTGGGCTAAAGAACGGTGATGGATTAAACCCAGATCTGTTGACTGGGTGTGAGTGTTTGATTGGTTCAGATGCTCCGTCCATCACCACCCCCTTTTGTACCACCCTCCAATATGGAGCACCTGTTGTTCAAGCTCCATGTCACAGTAGACTTCACCTTATGTGGTGCACTCATCTACAGACAATAGGGACCACGCTGCAACTTCACCAACACCATCACAGACTTTGTTGCAGCACTCACCCTTAACCGGCAGTTGCAGTTAAAAGCCTAGGCCTATATGTGGATAAGAAACTATCCATGGAAAAACAAGTTACCACCGTAGTAGGCACCAGTATAGGCTTGCTAAGACAACTTAGAAAGATCGCTGCCCTACTCTCCTTTTCCACCCTGAGGCACGCAGTCTCAGCCACTATTCTGGCTAGGCTGGACTACGGGAACTCCCTTTATCTGGGTTTGCCACAGCGGCTGCTGGACAAACTACAGGGAGTCATGAACGACGCAGCTAGGCTGATATTTAAAAAACCTAGAAATGCCCATGCCTCTCCCCTGATGCAGGAGTTACACTGGCTGCCAGTTCGCCAGCGAATCATTTTCAAAGGAATGTGCATTGCTCACAAGGCTTTGTATGGAAAAGCCCCAAAATACCTGAAATCCCGACTATCCCCCTACATACCGGGTAGGACTTTGCGTTCGTCGGATGCTACTCTTCTGTCCCAGCCCCGCTTCAAATTGACCACGGTGGGGGGCCGTGCCTTCTCCAACACGATCCCAGCTTTATGGAACAAATTGGATCCAGAGCTCAGGAAGGAGAGCAATCTACTTTCCTTCAGAAAGAAACTTAAAACCGTACTATTTAAACAAGCCTGGAGCAGGTCTTAGGTGCATAGCTGGTTTCCAAGTGAATTTAACATCTATCATGTAAATCTGGTCAGACCGCGCTTAGAGACCCCTGTGGTTATAACGCGCCATACAAATTAAATAAATAAATAAATAAATAAATAACACTAGCATTTGCATCCAACTAGGAGATATTCCACCTGGAAAACCACGCCAACCCCAACTCAAAAGCCCTCAACTAAGGCTGTGGTAGCCTCTCCCTCACTGTAGGAAGGTGGCTACCTGACTATGGTTACCCCAGATTTTTTGCCTGTGTTTAGCTGGTTTTTTGACTTAGTTGACCTGGTTCCCTGCTAATCAGGGCCCCAGGCCATCTGCTCTCTCTGTAAAATGGATTCCATGTACCCTAGGTACATACCAATTGGAAATGGACTCCTTGTCAGCCCCTGTAGAATGCACTATAGGTGCACAGGGCATAGGGGCCACTAAGGCCTACCAGGGGCTGCAGCATATCTTTTGCCACCCCTGGCTGGTTCTTAAATTGACACAACTGGCTGATCACTCAGCTGGGGTAAGGTGGTGTACACACCCCTTGCTTAGATATAGTATACCTATGTCTAAACCTATATCTGGACACATGTAAACCTGTGAGCCACTCCTATAGACAGGCCTCACCAATCCTGGAGGCTGGGTGCATGGTTTTTATGTGAGATGGAGCTCTAGCATGAGCTGAGCCTGTCTGCAGCCGTCGGGAACAAATCCCTAAGCTGTTTCAGGATAATGCCATACCATATACTATTAAGTGCCTTATAATCCTCGCGGTTATTTAGCAACTCTGGTTTGGCTTTATCAAAACATGTCGTGTAAGGTGTCATACGCTTTGGAATACCATCCCCTCGCCAGTTCTGGCGACGGGGATGGCATTCCACCCCTCTAGAGGGGTAAGACATGTTACTTCACTTTAATGCGGTTGATTTCTCCAAAGGCCTTAAGATCCACAAAATGGATGCCTCTGCCACAGACAAATGTCTGGACCCCTGGAGCTGACCGAAACCCAGTCAAGGGGGTCCTGGACAAAGGGTTTCCTGTCACAGGAGGGTGTCACCGCCCTCCAGACAGGAGATAGTGTATTGTAGCAGGGAGGTTTGAAAGAAACCAGACACTGCCTGGGGCGCACAAGGCTGCCCCTTGCATAATCCGGCCAAACCGGTTCTGGGGCACTCCAGCCCTCGTGCCAGGGCGGCCTGGATCAAAGGAAGGGGGTGTATCCACCCACTTCCTGGGTCCCACCCATAGGAGGGGACCTAGCAGGTAATCACGCCCACCAGATTCGAATAAGAGTGGGAGCAGTGCCAATGCACAACAGATTTCCTGGAAGAAACATTTGAAACGATATTCTGGACCCTTCGCCCTCCATCTCAACGTGGAAGCCCGAAGAATCTCCCTTGTGGTCAAGGAGTGACCACCCTGCAGCAGCAGGCACCATCCAGCCCTCGACGTCTACTTAGTTGCAGTTCCCGCCGGAACTCGAGCGACTGAGATCGACGAGATCAAGCCTGCCCAGCTTCTAACAGCCCGATCCACAGTCCATGCAAAGCTGAGACCCGTGGAGGCGACCGGAAGCGTGGGGCACGCCATCTTGAAGTGACCACGAGACGCTGACCGTGCAGCCCACGAGTGACCCTCGAAGCTGTACACCGGGGTTTGAGAAGCCCCCACCCTGAGCTACTCCTGAGCCGAAGTTCAGCCCTCCACACTCGACGAGTGCTGCGTGGGGCCCTTTGGCACGATTTGGCTCAACGCGTTGGCCCGGTCACTTGCCAGCTGGCTTGTGGTCCCTGTGCCGACGAACTACAAAAGAAGACTCGTGATTCTGGTTGCTCCAGATCCACACCAGCTCCCCTGAAAGGGAGCCCCGACTCTGACCTTCCTGGTCCGAGTGAGACGCCATCTTCCAATCCCGCGTGGATTGCTCTTACCAAGGCTTGTTTGCTCCAAACCGGAAGCCGACTGCACCGACGGTGAGAGCCTGCGTGGGACAGATCGTGACCTGCTCCTGGACGTCGCAGATGCCCCAGAGCCCACGTGACAGCGAAGAGAAGCGCCTCGACGACCACCTGATTGCGCCCGACATTGCCTGGTTCCGTCCTGGTTCCACCCTGGTCACTGCTGAGTGACCCAGACTCTGTCCCCTCTGCTTTCAGGTACTCTACAACTTGAATCCACCCTTGGACTCCACCGGACACTTCGTCTTCACCCTGCCTGCAGCCCTTTCAGCTTCAAGCACCAAGAGCCTGCGTGTCAAAACCCGACGCCACTTCGACCCTGTGCACCCACTTCCTGTGGGTGAGGTAACTTTGCTCCGCCGGTGTTCCCACACTGGTGCACACCTCTAGGGTCTGTGTGTTAAGTTTTGTTCCTCTAGGTTCAGCGGAAGTGTCCTTAAACTTTAACTATTTGACTTTTACGCACCATTGGTTAACATTGGTGCATGCGTGCGCTTTCCGCACATCTCCCGAATCCCGAGGGCCATTCCCGACTTCAGCATTGCTTGTCCTGACTGCTCCCAGCGATTCCCTAGGCCCTAGGCCTAACCACTGTTCGAGTGGCCTCTCTTATACCACTTGTTTAGTATATGGTTTGAGTGGCCCCCTGCCCTCATCCATAATTGTGCAACTTGTATGTTTAAACAGTGCTTTTGATTTAACGCTTGTGCCCCTTTATTCATAAAGAATACTGGGGATTGTTTTTAGTAATAAACACATATATTTTTATAATATATACTTGTGTGGTGTCCTTTCATTTGGTATTACAGGATTGTATGTGGTAAAACAGCTCGCTTAACACGACCTCTTAAGTTAAGCCTTTAGGCTGCTTAGTCCATGCTACCACTAGGATAGCTTGTCTAATAAGGTTGACTTACAACCAGACACCATAAGGGGATTGTTTGGTCAGGTAGTAGGTGGTTCCAGAATTGGAAACATCCCCTACCAGGCCAACTTCTCACATTGGTGAGCAGCGGTGCGGATTTGAGCTTGCTGTTGTTTTACCATTGCAATCTTTATATCAAATTGAAAGATCACATCAAGTACCTCTAGGTACATATAAAATCAAAAGCTTAGCATATTAAGTTCTACTGAACTTAGTAGTTGTAGGTTGAAGGGAGTAGCACACCCCTGACTACAACTCACTAGCAAGGTCCAGTAGGAAAACACTTAGTGTAGGTAAGTGCACCACTTACACCTCACTAGTAACCATGTCTGACACAGGAAAAGCCTCAGGGTCTGCTCCTGTGACAGTTGACCCTACCCAGGCAACTTTTAGATATGACAAACTAACCCGCAGAGACTTGATTGCCTTGTGCAAAGCAAGAGGGTTAAAAAGGGGCAGAAGCCCCACCTGCCTAATCCTGGTAGAAATCCTAGAACAGGATGACTTAGAGAAGGCAAAAGCAGCTTCCCTAGATACAGGAACTGGAGGGAACCCCCCTGCAGTTGATCCCCTTGAAGAAGAGGATGATGATGACTTGGATGAGGACTCAGATGTTGGGGACTTAGAAGTACAGGATCAGGGTAGCCAGGTTCCAGTTGGTAGGCTTAGCCAGGCCAACTTGGACCTACTGGGGAATGGAGAGGGCCAGCACCTCCCCAGAACCCAACATATGATTCTCCCAGGCAACAGAAGAGTGAGATCTCCCTCAGGGGACTCTCATCTTTCTAGTGCCTCCAGAGAATCAGAGAGAGGCATGAGTGCTTCTCAGAAAGCTGAGCATAGGGCTAGAATGAGGGCTGTCAGACTCCAGATAGAGAGAGAGGAGGTGGCCCTGAGTCAAGCTAAGCTTACCTTAGCTCAAGCTAAACTTGCCTTGGCAAGAGAGCAGAAATTGTGTGGCTTAGATGCCACTGGTGGCAGCAATATTCCTAAAGAGAAACCCAGGTCCTATGATAGTAGAAACCTGACAAAGATTGTGCCCCCCTACAAGGAAGGGGATGATATCCACAAATGGATAACTGCTCTTGAGAGAGCCTGCATGGTACAGCAGGTTCCTGAGGAACAGTGGGCAGCAATCTTATGGTACTCCTTTTCAGAGAAAGGGAGAGATAAGCTCCTCACTGTTAGACATGAGGATGCAAACAATTACAAAGTCCTGAAGAGTGTTCTGATAGATGGGTTTGGCTTAACCACTGAACAGTACAGG
Source organism: Lissotriton helveticus (assembly GCF_964261635.1). NCBI lineage: Eukaryota > Metazoa > Chordata > Amphibia > Caudata > Salamandridae > Lissotriton > Lissotriton helveticus. The sequence goes on along the minus strand of NC_136057.1, from coordinate 1,709,914,339 downwards.
TTGAAGTTCAGAGACACCCAGAAGACACAGACTCAGGACTGGACTGATTTTGTTGATTGTGCAACTAAGGCTCTGGAGGGTTGGCTACATGGCAGCAAAGTACATGACTTTACAGGATTGTATAATTTGATTATGAGGGAGCAGATCCTAAGTAATTGTCAGAACCAGCTCTTACACCAACACCTGGTAGACTCTGATCTGACCTCTCCCCAAGAATTGGGAAAGAAGGCAGACAAATGGGTCAGAACCAGGATTAGGCCTAAGAATCAGGACAATAACCAGAAGAAGGAGTCTACCAAGCCTCAAGATAAGGGTGGGGATAAAAGTAAAGAAAAGACTTCCCCAGGGCCCCAAAACTCCAAGGATGGGGGTGGGTCCCAAGACACTTCTTCAACTGAGAAAAAACCCTATTGTTATCCCTGTAAACAGGTGGGGCATTACAAAACAGACAGCTGTTGTCCCAAGAATAACAATAAAGAGAATATACCTCCGAAGCCAGCTTCAACACCTCCTGTTACTGTCAGCAGTAATCCCCCAGGAAGTGGAAGCACACCCAGGAATCTGGGTGGGTTTACTTTTGGAAATCAGGTGGACCCTGGCCTATCCAGGTCCCCATCACCCAATGATCTTGTTTATGAGGCTGGCATGGGGTTTGCCAACTTCTCTGCTTGCCCAAATACTTTGAGCAAGTATAGACAAGAACCCATCATCAATGGTTTAAGAGTTGAAGCTTTTAGAGACACAGGGGCTAGCATCACCATGGTGGCTGATGGCATAGTCCCCTCTAAGCAACTTTTACCTGGTGCCACATACCAGGTAATAAACATTGATGGCATCCAAACAAATCATCCCATGGCAGTAGTAAGTCTCAGCTGGGGAGGTGTCACTGGCCCAAAGAGAGTGGCAGTGTCCCCAAACTTGCCTGTAGACTGTCTACTGGGGAATGATTTAGAAATCTCAGCCTGGGCTGGGGTTGAACAGGAAATCCATTCTAGAATGGTAAATTCCAATGGAAAGGTTAGTGGGGCTGTAATGGCTACAGCCCCAATTCAAGATGTCCTTCCTGAAAAGGTTGGTAGGGCGGAGATACTCCCTGCCCCATCTTTAGCAAAAGCTCTTCCTGAACAGAATAGCAAAGCTGTTATGATAACAGCAGAAACCCAAACTGAGTCTCCTCCTGAAAAGGTTGGTGGGGCTGTGATGGCCACAGCCCAAACTCAAACTGACACGTGTGTTGTGAAACCTGAAATGATGGATAACTCCACACAAACTGAGAGCATGGAGGAGGAAGAGAAATCTCCCCCTCACCAGACTTTAGGACAGGATCAGCCTCCTCAGGGAACTGATCTTACCCCTGATGAAGGAACTGCCCCAGAGGTGGTTGGGCCTAGCCTGACAGAACCTCTGATGTCAGTGGACCCTTCTCAGGTGGGACCCAGTCTGGAGCAGGTAACCTGCCCCTCTCTACCTTGCCTTAGCCAGCCCAGGGCTGCAGAGGACAAGAAGGACAGTGAGACCCAGAGGGCCCCCTGTCAAATAAAGCACCCCCATCAAAAGATTAGGTGCACCAAAACTAGTAGCCCTAGTAAGGTGAAAACTTTAAAAACTCCTGAGGGAGCCCCCTTAAAAACAGTTAGGGACCTCCCACAGATGGATTCTGTTGGGCACAGCCAAACCTGGGACCCAAGGGGCCCAAACCTGAACTGTCCCTCCAGCAAGCCAAACAGAGGGACCCAGCCTCCAGCTTTAGGTAGCCAGAGGTTGACCCTGAGAGCACAGTGCAACTCAGTTAAAGAGAGAAAGGCACACATGGTGGAAGATAATTGGAGGAAGCTAAGCCCTAAATTAGTAGAGCCTCGCTTCAATACTCCATATCCAAACCAGCCTTTAACTTTGCATAAACACACCCAAGGTAGTGATTCCCTATGGTGGAGACCCTCTAATACCCAAAGGGTGAGGGACTGCTTAGTGGACCATGAGACAGGGGGTACCCATGCTAGTGCAGGTACTTCCTTATATGGCCACTCAGGCAATATAGGCTTACCTGGCCAAGGATAGCCTTATCTCCTTTCGTTTGGGGGGGGGGGTTATGTAGGAAGGTGGCTACCTGACTATGGTTACCCCAGATTTTTTGCCTGTGTTTAGCTGGTTTTTTGACTTAGTTGACCTGGTTCCCTGCTAATCAGGGCCCCAGGCCATCTGCTCTCTCTGTAAAATGGATTCCATGTACCCTAGGTACATACCAATTGGAAATGGACTCCTTGTCAGCCCCTGTAGAATGCACTATAGGTGCACAGGGCATAGGGGCCACTAAGGCCTACCAGGGGCTGCAGCATATCTTTTGCCACCCCTGGCTGGTTCTTAAATTGACACAACTGGCTGATCACTCAGCTGGGGTAAGGTGGTGTACACACCCCTTGCTTAGATATAGTATACCTATGTCTAAACCTATATCTGGACACATGTAAACCTGTGAGCCACTCCTATAGACAGGCCTCACCAATCCTGGAGGCTGGGTGCATGGTTTTTATGTGAGATGGAGCTCTAGCATGAGCTGAGCCTGTCTGCAGCCGTCGGGAACAAATCCCTAAGCTGTTTCAGGATAATGCCATACCATATACTATTAAGTGCCTTATAATCCTCGCGGTTATTTAGCAACTCTGGTTTGGCTTTATCAAAACATGTCGTGTAAGGTGTCATACGCTTTGGAATACCATCCCCTCGCCAGTTCTGGCGACGGGGATGGCATTCCACCCCTCTAGAGGGGTAAGACATGTTACTTCACTTTAATGCGGTTGATTTCTCCAAAGGCCTTAAGATCCACAAAATGGATGCCTCTGCCACAGACAAATGTCTGGACCCCTGGAGCTGACCGAAACCCAGTCAAGGGGGTCCTGGACAAAGGGTTTCCTGTCACAGGAGGGTGTCACCGCCCTCCAGACAGGAGATAGTGTATTGTAGCAGGGAGGTTTGAAAGAAACCAGACACTGCCTGGGGCGCACAAGGCTGCCCCTTGCATAATCCGGCCAAACCGGTTCTGGGGCACTCCAGCCCTCGTGCCAGGGCGGCCTGGATCAAAGGAAGGGGGTGTATCCACCCACTTCCTGGGTCCCACCCATAGGAGGGGACCTAGCAGGTAATCACGCCCACCAGATTCGAATAAGAGTGGGAGCAGTGCCAATGCACAACAGATTTCCTGGAAGAAACATTTGAAACGATATTCTGGACCCTTCGCCCTCCATCTCAACGTGGAAGCCCGAAGAATCTCCCTTGTGGTCAAGGAGTGACCACCCTGCAGCAGCAGGCACCATCCAGCCCTCGACGTCTACTTAGTTGCAGTTCCCGCCGGAACTCGAGCGACTGAGATCGACGAGATCAAGCCTGCCCAGCTTCTAACAGCCCGATCCACAGTCCATGCAAAGCTGAGACCCGTGGAGGCGACCGGAAGCGTGGGGCACGCCATCTTGAAGTGACCACGAGACGCTGACCGTGCAGCCCACGAGTGACCCTCGAAGCTGTACACCGGGGTTTGAGAAGCCCCCACCCTGAGCTACTCCTGAGCCGAAGTTCAGCCCTCCACACTCGACGAGTGCTGCGTGGGGCCCTTTGGCACGATTTGGCTCAACGCGTTGGCCCGGTCACTTGCCAGCTGGCTTGTGGTCCCTGTGCCGACGAACTACAAAAGAAGACTCGTGATTCTGGTTGCTCCAGATCCACACCAGCTCCCCTGAAAGGGAGCCCCGACTCTGACCTTCCTGGTCCGAGTGAGACGCCATCTTCCAATCCCGCGTGGATTGCTCTTACCAAGGCTTGTTTGCTCCAAACCGGAAGCCGACTGCACCGACGGTGAGAGCCTGCGTGGGACAGATCGTGACCTGCTCCTGGACGTCGCAGATGCCCCAGAGCCCACGTGACAGCGAAGAGAAGCGCCTCGACGACCACCTGATTGCGCCCGACATTGCCTGGTTCCGTCCTGGTTCCACCCTGGTCACTGCTGAGTGACCCAGACTCTGTCCCCTCTGCTTTCAGGTACTCTACAACTTGAATCCACCCTTGGACTCCACCGGACACTTCGTCTTCACCCTGCCTGCAGCCCTTTCAGCTTCAAGCACCAAGAGCCTGCGTGTCAAAACCCGACGCCACTTCGACCCTGTGCACCCACTTCCTGTGGGTGAGGTAACTTTGCTCCGCCGGTGTTCCCACACTGGTGCACACCTCTAGGGTCTGTGTGTTAAGTTTTGTTCCTCTAGGTTCAGCGGAAGTGTCCTTAAACTTTAACTATTTGACTTTTACGCACCATTGGTTAACATTGGTGCATGCGTGCGCTTTCCGCACATCTCCCGAATCCCGAGGGCCATTCCCGACTTCAGCATTGCTTGTCCTGACTGCTCCCAGCGATTCCCTAGGCCCTAGGCCTAACCACTGTTCGAGTGGCCTCTCTTATACCACTTGTTTAGTATATGGTTTGAGTGGCCCCCTGCCCTCATCCATAATTGTGCAACTTGTATGTTTAAACAGTGCTTTTGATTTAACGCTTGTGCCCCTTTATTCATAAAGAATACTGGGGATTGTTTTTAGTAATAAACACATATATTTTTATAATATATACTTGTGTGGTGTCCTTTCATTTGGTATTACAGGATTGTATGTGGTAAAACAGCTCGCTTAACACGACCTCTTAAGTTAAGCCTTTAGGCTGCTTAGTCCATGCTACCACTAGGATAGCTTGTCTAATAAGGTTGACTTACAACCAGACACCATAAGGGGATTGTTTGGTCAGGTAGTAGGTGGTTCCAGAATTGGAAACATCCCCTACCAGGCCAACTTCTCACATTCACCAAATAAGTAAAGGAACCTACCCACTTCGCAGGACATCACTTGGATCCTTTTTACACCACCTTCGACAACATCTGAGTTGATAAACCCGCTCCAGTCTCCTGGATACCCCAAACCCTCATCAAGTTCAACATCCCCGTCCTGGTCCAATGCACATGTACCACCACCAGACCGACACTGAAACAGCATCACTGATAAAGACTGGAACACTGCTCTCTCAACACCTACTGACCCGAACACAGTAATAGCTTCTCCAAAGCCATCAAGAAATTCAACAGTTTGATCACCTTATGTGCATGCTCCCTTGTCACCCTCACCAATATGATATAATGGGGTAACTCACAATTGTCCACGGACCTGGGTATCGAATGGTATAAGAAACAATGGTCCGAGACTTCCTTAAGCTACAATTCAGTTACGCAAAACATTCATTAGTCAGAAGGCATCCGGTACATATAGAGATAGCATTGTATCATTAATGTACCAACATTGTCTTAGAAATGCTAACAAGTATATCCTCAACAGATACAAAGGCACAACATGTCCCTCCAAAGGTGACTATTTATTATTATTTATCATAACAGATCACCATATTCAATATTAAAAAAATATAGAGAGAAAGAGGTTGCTCCAAGGGGAGTGTGAAAAAGGAAAGTGCTTGTGATATAGGGTAGATATAAAGGAAGGGAATCCAAAAAGCAAATTCAATAACCAATCAATTATACATCCTGGTATCCTTATAAAAACAGGCCGTGGTTCATAGTGGCACCAGTTTCACAAATAGGCCGGACCAACAAGGATTCACAAATACTCCTTCTTTGTTTTTCTGATGATGCACATTCATTTGCGTAAAGGCAGGGCTGAGATGAGCACAGGTACAGGCCCACGGTGGTGGGGGGGGTGGGGGGGAGATTGTGGACGTTTCGACCTTAGTGCAATGAGGGTAAGTTATGTCCTTTGCAGGTGGGTCTTCCTCAGGACAGGGGGAGGAGGGGGCAACCTGGAGGTGTAAATAGGTTCACTTGTTAGAGACCTGATACATTTTTTAACCCAGGTCTCTAACGAGTGAACCTATTTACACCTCCAGGTTGCCCCCCCCCCCCCGGCTGTGGGCCTGTACCTGTGATCATCCCAGCCCTGTCATGGGCCAATGTCATCGCATTCCTGAAGATACCTTCAACAGACCCTTCAACACTCGTCAAATATGGACTAAAATCCATGATACCATTCCTGGCCAAGGTCTTAAAGAAGATCATTACCAGATGCCTCACCGGATAACTCAACAACCACCAAATCCTCGACACCACTCGGTCTGGTTTCAGAACAAACAACAGGATGGAAACTGCCCTCATTGCAAAGACATGGCGACCCTCATCCACATGGACCTCTCCACAGTGTTCGACAAGGGAACCAACCTTTACAATGCAGTCATTACATCGCACTACCTTTACAAAGCAGTCATTACATTGCAACATCCTTTACATCGCATATCATTACCATGCAGCCATTACATTGCATGTCACTAAAACGCATGTCATTACAATGCATGTCACTACAATGCTGGCATTACATCGCAAGTCATTACAATGCACACCATTACAACGCATAGAACCCTTACACTATCCAACACTTACCCTACTGTTGCACTCACTGGAGTTAGAATAGTAATTATTATCCCTATACTATCCAACACTTACCTTAAATGCAATGTAATGGTATGCATTGTAATGGTATGTGTTGTAAAGGTATAATGCGATGTAATGGAATGCATTGTAAACATAGTTTCTGAAAATGCAATGTAATGGCATGCTGTGTAAAAGAATGCATTGTAACGGATAATGCGATGTGAAACTGCGTTGTAAAGGCATGCATTGTAAACATATGCATTGTTATGTCATACATTTGTTTGACACGGTCTCTCATCCTATCTTCTTCCAATGCATACAAAACATCAGAATCCAAGGACATGCACTCCGATGGATCTTCTCCTGCCTGACTGGAAGGACCCAGTCAGCCAGCTTGACACTACACCTTGGATGCTTGCTACCTCATTGCAGAATTCGGCAAGGATCCCCCTGAGCCCGATCTACGTCAGCGCCATGCCGGCATCATCCTCTTTAACAACATCAACGTCTTCTCCTATGCCAATCACACACAACTTGTTCTCTTTCTCACAGAGAAGATGCCCAGTACCCAAATCAAATTCAATACCTGCATGCTTGAAATCCTCCAATGGATGAAGACCAACTGTCTGAAGCTGAACTCCGACAAGGAAGAGCACGTCACCTTGAGACTCCACCTGATGGCCAACAGAGCTAGGACTGACGCCCACCACCCACACCAAGAACCTTTGTATTGTCATCGACAGCAAACTCAACATGTCCACCCAAGTCAACTCGGTCATCGCCTCATGCTTCCAGACCCTGAGGACCCCGAGGAAGATTTTCAAATCCTCCCATTCAGTACCCGTAAAACCATCAGGCATGCTCTTGTCACATGCAAGCTGGACTACAGGAACACCCTCTATGCAGGGATCAACAAAACACTCACCAGAAGTCTGCAGACCACTCAGAACTCGGCAGCCAAATTACACTTAACCTCCCAATCTGCACTCACATTACACCACACTTGAAGAAGCTCCACTGACTCCCCTGCACAAGCTCGCCCAATTTAGACTCCTCACTCACACTTTCAAGGCACTACATAAAACTGGCCCAGCATACTTCAACAACTGCATCTACTTTCACAAACTTTCAAGACGTCTCCGCTCGTCCGGGCTCCTACTTACACACATCTCACACATATGGAAAAGTAGATCCGGCAGTCTTCTCCTATATTATTCCTAGAGCATGGAATACACTTAAGAACCTTCTCCTCACTTCCCGACTTCCACAAGAAGCTGACGACCTGGCTTTTTGACTAATCTCAATAGGCCCTAGGTTTGGCTAGACTCACACCTTCTCAGCACCAGAATACCCTCCTGCACTCTACAAAGCTGCATAAGATAACATAGCAAGGGATAAAGCACTAGTTTCTTAGCACAGGGAGTGCAGACAATCCTCTATGGAGTCAGGCACATAGGCTGGAGTATACCAGCGAGGTTTTCGCAGCTTTGGCCTTTATTAAGGTACATATAAGATTGACTCACTGATACGTTCATTATCATGTCCCACATGCTGTCTTGTAAAAAGGTTTGTGTACTTTGGAAATCTGTGTGAAAGATGGAATAAAATAAGATTTTTTTGGCCTCGACATATACCTTCATTAGAGCACCTGCTGCCAGCATGCTGTAGAACCCTGGCAGATATTGCACTGTGTTTCTCGGGAAACAACCTTTACAACGCAATTTTTACAACGCACTAACATTACAACAAAACTTTTACAACGCAACATCCATTACACCGCATGCAATTACAACGCAACCATTACAACGCATGACACTACAACGCACACCACTACAACGCATGTCATTACAATGCAGTCATTACAACGCATACCATTACAACGCATAAAATTACCATCCAACACTTACCCTACTGTTGCACCCCCTGGAGTTAGAATAGTAATTTTAACCCCTACACTATCCAACACTTACCCTACTGTTGCACCCCCTGGAGTTAGAATAGTAATTTTTACCCCTACACTATCCAACACTTACCCTACTGTTGCACCCCCTGGAGTTAGAATAGTAATTTTTACCCCTACACTATCCAATACTTACCAAACATGCAATGTAATTTTATGCGTTGTAATGGTATGCGTTGTAAAGGTATTATGCGTTTTAATGGAATGCGTTGTAAATGTAGTTTTTAAAATTTCGTTGTAATGGCATGCGTTGTAATGGAATGCGTTGTAATGGATGTTGCGTTGTAAAAAATGTGTTGTAAAGGTATGCGTTGTAAAAGTGTGCGTTGTAACGTCATACATCCGTGTTTCTCATCTTCCCCTTCTGTGTCTGTAGTATGCTTCTGCCTGGTACTTTAAAACTAATTTTAGTTTGTCTTTTTAAACCCTCTGATGTGATGTGATTTTTAGGTCTGGCCTAGAGACAGCTTCCAATTGTTTGCCTCGTGTAATTAAAAAACTGATAACTAAAAAACAATGCATATGCATACAGAGAAAAGTTTTTGGTCAACCCTCTTCGTTCATTGGTCTGTGCAAGTGTCATTCATATTTTGCTTCTGCCCACCACAGCATGCAGCCATGGGTCAACACGCTTTAGCATCCGGTTGTAGTGCTCTGGGAGTGACTCTAACTTGCCTCATTGCTTGCACACATTTGTAAAACTGGCATTGGCAAATCCATTATGTCTGAGATTGGTGTGCTAATACATATAGTGTTATCACAGCAGAGTGAGGCACATTTGAGGGAGCCAGATGGAGGGGACAGGGGAGCTTTATTTGTAAAAAGTGTCTCTTATGAAATGTAATGCCAACAGGAAGTGGACTATTCAAATAGTCGGTGTCATTAGGTGAGAAATGGATACTCCTCTGGCCTGCATAAAGGTGTGAGTGACAAACGTTCAAGCCAATGGTCGAATGAGGTTGAGTGAAAAAACAAACAATAGTTGAAGGGGGCAGACTCTCCATGTATATTGTTAGCAATAGGTTTGCCAGCTGTGCTGTCAGACACCAGACCCAAAAATAAACGTGCTTCATGGTCATTCTTTATTTTAGCATCGACCTGTTTGTGTCATAGTGAGCAATATTTTGATTTAAAGTTTTGTTTTTCAGTTTGTGTACTATGCCATCATTTGGAACCCATTACGCTCTATGTGGGGAGACCGCGTTGGCTTCCCTGACGGTTTTTATGAGACTCATTTGCTTGAATTCCATCTGTTTTTAACCAGATATTTTTAAGGTCACCAATACACATTTCTTTCTTTGCTTTCCAACTTTCTTCTGAGCTTCTGCCAGAGAATTCTCTTTACAAGAAAATACCCATCCCATTTAGACAGCTGCATTTTTGCGTTTTTAATGTTATATCTTTTCTACATATACATGCAAAAATGCTTCAAAAATTCTCACGTTTCCGAAGGCAAGAAGGAGAAAGAGAAAGTGACATATACAGCAAAGCAGAGGCTGATATTTATGTGAGAAGATAAGAGATAGGGATGATGCGGGGAAACGAAAGGAACAGGTGAAAATGAAGGCAACTGAAGCCTTGTTGGCCAATAGTGAGGTAGTAGAAGAGGCAAACTGGGGGCGGGCAAATGGGTGAAAACCCAGGTGATTCTGGGGGAAGGGATGGGGGTGCAGGACAAACATCTGACCTAACAGGTATTTTGCTATGACACGGCCAGCGCTGGACTTGTCATAGCATTTTCTTTTCTGTCCTATTGCCTCCCACCCTTGCTCTCGTTGTTTGATCTCTCCCACCCACCCTCTCATTGTACGTGTTTCCCTCCCCAACTCACCATAGGAAAAAAAGCACCATGACGCAGCCAGCACTGGCCACATCTTAGCACGTTTTTTCCCTAATTTTTAGTAATGCTGCACAGCCCCTCTGCTCTACAACATGGCTAAAAGACATTGGCAAAGCAATAGCTTTTGCAAAGGCCAGACCTATTGGTTTTGCCAATGCTTGTTGCATTTGTATCTCTCCTGGAGCACAGCCTGTTTATGATCCCTTTGATTGACTTCATTGTATCCTTTTACTTCTCACATTTAGAGGACTACTTTTTTGTTTCTCATTCAGCAGTCTGTCAAAGTGCATGTGTTTTCCAGCTCTTTCTCTTGTGTGCTGCTTCCCCCATACCCACACCCTCTTCTATATATTTTTTTCAGTTTTGTATAGCGTAAACTCGAATCCCCACCCACGTTCTGGCCTGAGCTCTACCACCAACCCATCTTTTGATAAAGAGACCCCCCTCCCCCGCTCGGATTCTTCTCTGCACCCCGTGGTGAGAGGGGAGAGCCCGGCTGGTGCTCTGCCCCTCACCCCTCTCCGGAGGAGCCGCCTGGCCAGATTCCGCTCCCACTGTTATCCCTTTGTGAGAAGGAATGCCCCGTCCAGGTTCCGCTCTATTTTGACTCACTCCTGCCTGAGGCCTCTGCATCCGGGAGAGGGGGGTTTGGACCAGACTCAAGAAACTTTGTGTTCTGCACAACTTATCTCTGAGAGAGGAACGCCAGCAGATCTTGGAGAGGGGCCAATGTAGGCAAGGGGGCGCAGAGGCCTTTACTGTCAGCAGCAGGGAGGGGGTGGAGGAAGAATGAGGAGAGAGGGATGAGGATAAGGGTGAAGAAGTATTTTGAGTGGCACTCACTTCTTCACGGAAAGATGGGACACAGTGGGCACCCCTGAGCGGGAGGCCAATCACGGTCCACACAGATGTTACTAGACTAAGGATGATTTAAACAGCAGAGCTTTCCCTCAGAAGACTTTCACCATTTAGAAAAGCAAAGTAATCTCTCGGGCTATACAGATTTTAAAGACATGCTATATGCTATCACAGCTGTCCCTCAGGTAAGATAGACCCTTACCAGCTTTGATTACAGAGTGGCACAGTTCTCTCTCAAGTTACATAGGTTCATCTGATAGAGACATCTAGCCGCAGATTCCTTACCTTAGAATATCCCAGGCATCAAGCTGGATCCAGAAGACTTTTTGCTCGAGCAATACCCTTGAGCACCGATAGGTGGCGTCGGTCAGCTCCACGTGACGGTGTTGGCGTCGTCCGCGCCGGAAGTGACGTACGCCTCTTCTATATAGGAGCCACCTCAGTGTGCTGATGTCAGTTCTTAACCTTCTGCACCAGGTAGCACAGATCCGTGAAGAGAGCTACCCTCTGTCACTTTTTGACATGCTTTTTTCAACGTTTTGTCAATAATGTTTGGTGTGTAGGTTTTTTCCTCAATGTCGGAAACTTGCAGATTCAAATCGTGCAGTGCCTGCCATTGCGCCATGTCGCCATGTCAATGACAGATCCACACTTAATATGTCTCTGGTGCCTGGAGCGTGACCATGACTCTAAGTCATGCTCCAAGTGCTGGGCCATGACTCCGAAGACTTTGAGGGAGCAATTCCTAAAGCTGACTATGGCCCGGCATTCGACTTCACGCTATTTTCCCCAGAGTTTTGTTCCCAGTCCCGGTCGAGACTGGTCTGGGCACCGCTCTGGGAGTCCGAAGTCCTCTTCATCCCACTCAAATTGATTGGGTCGGTCAAGTAAGAGGCATAAAACACACAAGAAGTCGGAGCACCCTTCAACTTCTCACCGTCCATCGGCCGACGTGACGGAGGGATTTCAATGCTCTAGGCCTAGTTCTGCAGAACCTGTGCCTGGGTCCGCTCCACGTTTCACTGCCTACCAGGATCTGGAGAATCCCCAGCTCAGCTTAAAGAATTTTATAAGGCCATGTGCCTCATATTTGGGTGACCTGACCCTCCCTCCATGCCTTCAGGCCCCAGCGGCTCAGAAGGGGTGCCATCGAGTTCCGCGACTGCAGCACCAACCCCGGTGCCCCCCAATTGATCAGGTGGTGGATCAGGGCTGGCGCCGGCCATGCCCCTGAGATTTTCACTGGCGCCGGCCCCTGTGCTGAGTCTCCCAACACTGCAGGCGCTTCCCGGCTGCACCAGCCCCATTCTTATTCCTGACGACCTAGACACGGATCGGCGCCTATCAATATTGAATCCAGTGCCGACTGCACCCTTGAATTCTAGGTCAGTTCCTCAGCCTTATTTTGAGCAGCTAGGGATGGAGGAAGATTGGGAGGGGTAGCTGGACCCTATACAAGACCAGCCTGAGCACGAAATGGGCTGGTGTGAGGAATTGCGATTCTCCTATTACCATGACCGGAGAATCTGGATTTCATTAAAGACACGGAGGCTAACATTATGCATTAATCCTTTTAATGCAGCTCTCACACAGCCGCTTACGTCACAAAGAAAGAACAAGAACTAAGTGACATCACAGTGTCCATAAAGGCCAGGTGCCAAGGGAGATCAGCCTCTTATAAATGCCTCGAGAGACAGGAGAAGTTGAAACGGAGGAACGAAGCTTGAACTTGGAAGAGGAACTGGAGACCATCTTGAATTCCAAGTAGATTCATCAGTTAGAATTGTCTGAAATGGAAAGACGAGGTAAATCAAGGAGAAGGAAGGAAGGTGACTTCATGAGAAGCATGAGCAAAACATCACAATAAGAAAGCATTGCAAGACTTAAATGACTGTAAACCAGATTAAATAACATTCCCAATTGCCCTCAGGGAGGGACGGGAGGGATAATGTTAGCCTCCGTGTCTTTAATGAAATCCAGATTCTCTGGTCATGGTAATAGGAGAATCGCAATTTCATTACAAGACAGGAGGCTACATTATGCATGTTGGTAGCCTTGAATAACTGCATCAGAAACGTGTTCAATTGGTTTGCAGTAGTGATGTGCGAAGGTATAGGCGTTAGACCAATGAGCGGATTTAAGGATAGCCTCCAACTTACCACCAGACCAGAAAGATTTGCTGGCCATAGCGCTCCTAAGAGAGTGAGCCTGGAACTTAGACAGGTCAATACCAGCAAGGTTCATAGCAATTTTAACCCACCTAGCGATAGAGCAGGATGAGATGGGTTTAAAGGGGCTAACGTAAGAGACTAAAAGTTGATTTGCACCAGGAGGACGAAGGTCGGACATTCTGGAATCGTATTCCTTCATGCAATCAACAACACATAGTTTTGGGTGAGAATCAAAACGAGGGTAGAAGATAAAGTCAGACATGGTTTTAGTCCTTCTAGATATTTCGAATTTAACACCAAACATGTCGTAACATCTATTAGAGATGTCAAGAGCCTTTACATCGGAAAATCTGCGACAAGAGACTAGGCATAAGAGGGAGGCAAGCTTAATAGAGAGACATTTCCTGTTAAGGAGAGAATTATTAGGCCATGAACAAAAAAGATCAAGCAGTAATTTAACATCCCAAACTGATTGATATCTAGGGCGAGGGGGTCTCTTGAGACGAATGCTTTTAAGGACTCTGCAGATAATAACGTTTTTACCTACCGATTTACCATTGACAAGGGCATGGCCGGCTGAAATTGCGGATCTAAAGCAATTAATTGATCTATAGGAGAGGCCATTATCATAGATTTCAACGAGGAAATTAACAACAGAGACTATAGGAGCCTCCACGGGATCCAGGTTCCTTTCCAGGCACCAACTAGACCATTTCTTCCAGATGTTATTGTATCTGTAATGGGTTCCTGGTGCCCATGACTCTCCGAGGAGAGTGAGAGCAGACGACGAAAGTCCAGACAGTTGGTGAGATTGCCTGACACTTTCCAGGCAAGAAGGTTCAAACTCCCCGAAGCGACCAGGTGATGGTCTTCTCCGTCTGCGTTTAGGAGGAGGCCCCGAGTCGCGGGAATCAAGAGGGGAACGTCGCAAGAAAGTTCCAGAGCAGTGGGGAACCAGGCTTGAGACGGCCAAAAGGGGGTTATCAGGACAAGGGAGCATTGTTCTTGTCTCACCTTCTGAAGAACCCTCTGAATCATTGCAAAGGGGGGAAAGGCATAAGGGCAAAGGGGAGCCCAAGGCTGGAGGAAGGCGTTCACAGCTAGAGCACCCGGGTCTGGCATCCAGCTGAAGTACTGGGGAAGTTGGAAGGTCAACCTGCTCGCGAAGAGGTCCACGTCGAAGGGACCCCAGAGAGTGTTCAGGGAATTGAAGATTGCCACATCGAGTTTCCAGTCGCTGAAATCTAGGAGGAACCTCGAGTTCCAGTCCGCTGAGATATTGGATTTCCCCGGGAGGTATTCTGCTCTCAGAGAAATCTTGTGTTCTAGGCAGAACATCCATAGTTTCTTGGCCAGATCCGATAGGTCTGCGGACCTCGTGCCACCGAGACGGTTGATGTAAGAGACCGCAGACACGTTGTCCATTTTCAGAAGGACAGACCTGCCCTGGAGTGAGTGTCTGAAACTCATCAAGGCATAAAGTCCAGCGGTCAGTTCTAAAAAATTTATGTGGTGGGAGGACTCGGAAGGGGTCCAAACTCCGCCGGTGTCCTGGTCGAGGAGGCGAGCGCCCCAGCCATGGAGACTGGCATCTGATTCCAAGACGAAGTCTGGGGTGGAGCCAAAGATAGCCCTTCCATTCCACGCGTCCAAATTGTCCAGCCACCAGGCGAGTTCCAGTCTCGCTGGCTGATCCAGGGAGACCTTGTCCCCATACCAGAGACCGGACCGGAGGGCTTGGGCTTTCACCCTCTGGAGGGCACGGTAGTTTAGAGGGCCCGGGAAGATGGCTTGGATCGAAGAGGAAAGAAGACCCAAGAGTCTGGCTAACTCTCGTAGGGAGAGGGATTGGTGTTTTAGGACAAACCTGATTTCCTTTCTGATTTTCGCGATCTTCTTCTTCGGGAGTGAAAGAAGACAGCTTGAGGTGTCCACGGTGAAGCCTAGGAACTCCAGGCACTTTGAGGGAGTCAGGATCGACTTCTCTCTGTTTATAATGAAGCCGAGGTCCTCTATCAACTCCATGGAGACCTTGAGGTCTTCTAGGATTTGTTCCTGGGTTTGAGACATGATAAGGATGTCGTCCAGGTAGATAATTAGGCGAACCCCTCTTGCTCTGAGGATCGAGACGATGGCTCTCATGACCTTGGTGAAGCACCAAGGGGCGGAAGAGAGGCCGAAGGGGAGGGCTCGAAATTGGTAGAGATGTCCGTCCCAAATAAATTGAAGGAAGGATTGGTGTTCCTTGGCCATAGGGATGGTAAAGTAGGCGTCCTTCAGATCTAGCTTGACTAGCCAATCTCCTTGGAGAAGAAGGTCCCTGAGGAGATGGATGCCCTCCATCTTGAAGTGGCGATAGACGAGGTATTTGTTCACTTCTCGTAGATTTATGACAGGCCTCCAGCCTTTGTCTTTTTTCTCTACCAAGAAGAGGGTACTCACAAAGTTCTTTTGTGACCAAGGAACCTCGATAATGGCTCCCTTTTGGAGCATAGAGGAGACCTCCTCCCTGGCGATAGCTAGGTGATCCGGGGGGAGGTCCAAGGGTCTCGGAGTCGTGGATTGGTAAGGGATGTCCACGAAATCTATCATGAACCCGCGGACAGTTTGTAGGACCCACGGGTCCTGGGTATAGCTTTCCCAGACATGGTAAAACAATTTGAGCCTTCCCCCGACCTTTGGAGGGGAGGGGGAAGGGAGGGCACTTACTTGAGGTGTTGGTATTAGGTGCTCCACGGGAGGGGAAGCCTCTGCCTCGGGAACCACGAGCTCCTCGTTGGGGGTAGAACTGCTTGTTCGAGGGGTAGTATCCTCTTCCTGCACCACCTCTTCCTCTGCCGGGGTTATAGGGCCGGAAATTGGCACGGCCGGAAGAACGGCCCCTTCTTCCGGCCTGGTCAAAAACATTAGATGGGAATACTTTCTTCAGGTTGCTCTGGGCCCTGTCGAGCGCCGTAAAGGTCGCGACGTATCTACCAATTGACTTGATCATATCTTGCCCAAAGAGTAGGCCATGGGGTTCGGAAGAGGGTTCTTTATCAGCCATGTCCCCGAGTTTGGGGTTAATTCTGTTTAAGACAGTTTTCCTCCTTTCCATGTTGAGGCTTGAATTGGCGTTCCCTAGGAGAACGATGGCCCTCTGGCTCCATCCCCTGATGAGTGCAGTATCGAGGGGAGCATCTGAGATGTAGGACTCCTCAGCGAGATCAAGGATTTTGGTGAGGGGGCCTAGGATGTCTAGTAGACGGTCCTGGCAGGATTTGAATGCTCTTTCGAGCCCTTTTCTAGGGTCCTTACCCAGTTTAAAGAGAAATTTGATGAGGTCGGGGTCAAGGTTGGGGGTCTGGCAGACCTTATCCCCAATCCATGGTCTCGGGCATTCAGCACGCATAATGTTCCTAGTATCAAACTCCAAGGAGTTTCTCAACCATTTAGTTATAAACTTGCCAACATGTTCCTGGGGGGACCACTTAGAGCTATTGGGGCGTGAGATGTTGACTGGAGAAAACATTTCTCCCCCTAGGGGGTCGAGGATGGCATCCTTGGAGGAGGAAGGGCCTAGGTCTAGATCTGGGAAGGAGTTGGGGTCCGAGTCAGAGAGGTGGTCATTAGGGTCGAAAACGAACTCGTCGTAGGGTTCCTCAAAGGTCTCCTCCAGGTCAGAAAAGGTATCGGAAGGAGCACTAGCACCGTGACCAGTTGTGCCGCTTAGGGCACCTTCCAGAGTTGTACCGCCAAGGGTACCCAACCTAGGTGTGCCGCGAGGGGCACCAATGCCTCTTGGAGCGCTAAGGCTTCCCAAATCCAGAGAGGTGCTTGGACCTCCAAAGTTCCCCGCACGACTATCAATAGTGTGCTTTGTTTTCCTAGGTGCTTTGAGGCTTGGAGGGTCATTAGGGTGTTGTCCAAGGTCGCTGAGGGTCCTTTTACGTGACAATACCTCACTGAAGGTATCGAGCATGCATGCTCTCATTTCCTTCTTCAGAAAGTTTTTGAAGGAGTCGCTATTGTGAGAGGGAGAGGAGGCAGTGGCATCCTCGCTCTCCATATCGGACATTCTGAATGGCAGGGGGCAACAGAGGGCTTAACCTGCCTGTTATCTTGCTCCTTTTTTTTTTTTTTTTTTATATGCTGGTAAGTGCCACGTTTTTTTTTTTTTTTTTTTTTATGTGATAATGGCACGTTTATCTGCCTGCGCGAGTGTATTTGGGGGCCGTTGTGGGGTATTGCCGGAGTAGCAGCAGCAGTTTGTCAGACGCGGGAGCAACTGACGAGCTCGAGAGTGCTTAGAGGAGAGGAATGACCCTTGAGAGGCAGGGGGCGTCACGCCGCCGCTGCCGAGGGTCATTCCTCTAATGCGGAAGGCGCGAGGCGGCGGAAAACACCGGGACAGTGTCGGGAGGCAGCGCGAGGGAAAAACGGGCAGCTAGGGTGGATTCGAGGTAATCCATGTTAGGGTTGAGGCATGATTGAGGGCCGACTCCGTCACGGGTAGTAGACGGGGGCCGAGTTTCAGCGGTCGGGAAGGCGGGTGTGAGCGTGTGTACTGGGGGGTACAGGGAGGACACACAGCGCGGGGGAGACGACCGAAAATTGGAGGTCTCGAGGGTACACAATCAAAGAGGGGTAACGACAAGGGATGGGAGCACACGAGTCCCTATGGGGTCAGCGCGAGCATGTAGGCAAAAGCGCAAGCAGTATACAGTATACAGTAAGCATACATATGTATGGGTAATAACAGATATAAAGGTTAATAAACAGCATCAACAATTATCAATAAAGTACACAGTGCTAGCATTAAGAAAGCAAGGAGTGGTAAAGGCAACTTATCTGTCTGAGAGCCGCATTTAAAAGAGGCTGATCTCCCTTGGCACCTGGCCTTTATGGACACTGTGATGTCACTTAGTTCTTGTTCTTTCTTTGTGACGTAAGCGGCTGTGTGAGAGCTGCATTAAAAGGATTAATGCATAATGTAGCCTCCTGTCTTGTAATGAAATTGAGTGGGCCAGTAGACTGGATACCTCCCCAGATTCTGGACCTTCAGCTCCCCTCGGTGGAAGTCAAGGCGAACATCTTGACAGAGATCCTACAACCAGGTGTCTCCTCCTCAGAACCCCTCCTGCCTTTCAACAAGGCGTTGACTGGTGTCCTTCAGGGGAACCTGGGCCACGGCCAGCACCTGGGCTCTTGTGAATAGGACAGTCATCTGCCGCCATCATACCACTCCAGGCAACCCAAAATTCCTCACCAACCAACCTACCCCCAAGAGCTTTGTGGTCCAGGCATGTACCTCACAAGGCACGTTCCTTTCCGCACCCACGGCCAGGGAATCCAAGAGGATGGATATTTGAGGCAAGAAGATTTTTTCTACTGCCAGCCTTGCATTGCAGTCGGTAAACACTGCATGCCTATTGGGCCGTTACTCCCACTCCTTGTGGGAAACGGTTGCTCAAGTGCTGCCACAGGTCCTGGAGGAGAGCACTGCAACATTCCGTCCATCATCTTGTGTGTTTTGCAGGTCCTGGAGGAGGCACAGCCATTCTCTCCCCAGCGGTATCAGACGGGAAAGATGCAGCAAGGTTCACCATTTGTTGTGGGCTTGACACCAACGACTCACTGGGCAAAGCAATGTCATCGACGGTGGCTGTTCAATGCCACACCTGGCTGAGAACTTCTGGCTTTTCTAGGAATGTCCAGGCTTTCCTTATGGACATGCCTTTGATGGCACCCGTCTATTTGGAGATCAGGTCGAGATGGCCCTGGATGACTTTATGGACTCGTGGCCATAGAGTGTTCCAGCGCCAGAAGTAGGCTGTGGTTGTAAAAGTACAAGGGTTTTTGTCCTAGTCTAGATCTTTGAGCTCTCAACTACTTCCTCAAAAAGGAAAAGTACAAAATGCTCACTCAGGCTCAGGTTTTATCTTTCCTAGACCCCGGAGACTGGATTGTAGCATTGGACTTGCAGGACGCCTATTTTCACATTCCCGTCCTGCCTTCCCATCGGCCCTACCTGTGGTTCATGGTAGGCCATGAGCACTTTCAGTTCACCGTACTCCCCTTTGGCCTTGCCAGCACCCGTCGGGTGTTCACCATGGAGATAGCGGTGTTTGCAGCTAACTGCGCAGAGCAGGGATGCCAGACTTCCCCTATCTCAATGACTGGCAGTTGAAGGGGAGCTCACCCCAGACTGTCCTCTCCCACCTCCAGACTACAGTGTATCTCTTGCTTTCGCTGGGGTTCACTATGAACGTGCTGAAGTCATACCTGACTCCTTCTCAGATGCTCCCTATTATCTGAGCTGTTCTGGAAACAGTGCAGTTTCGGGCCTATCCTCCAGAGCAATGAGTCCAGGATATTCAGGCTATGATACCAGTGTTTCAGCCTCTTTTCTGGATTTCGGTGAGATTGACTCTGATGCTGCTGGGCCTCATGGCGTTCTGCATCCTACTAGTGACACATGCTAGAAGGCATATGCAGGCTCTGCAGTGGGACCTGAACTTCCGGTGGCTGCAGCATCAGGGGAATCTCTTTGACATGGTCCAGATCTCGGAGGGAACTGCACAGGATCTGCAGTGGTGGTTCACCAATCACAATTGGGTCAGAGGCATACCTCTGTCCCTTTCCCAGCCAAATCACACAGTAGTGACAGATGCATCACTCCTGGAATGGGGTGGCAATCTCGGAGAGGTGGAGATCAGAGGACTCTGGTCTCCGAGGGAATCCAGACTCCATATCAACTTAATGAAGCTCCGAGCAATTCTCTTGGCATTGAAAGCTTTTCTCCCTTTCATCAAGGGAAAGCTGTTTCAGGTGTTCACGGACAACACCTCCGCCATGTGGTACTGCAACAAACTGGGTGAAGTGGGGTCAAGAACACTGTCAAGAGGCCCATCATCTTTGGATATGCCTGGAATAGCAGAGCATAACTCTGGTAGTTCAACACATGGCGGGTTCCCTGAATGCCAGGGTGGACAAACTCAGCCGTCGAAGCCTAGCGGATCACAAATGGCATCTCCATTCGGAGGTGGTGCAAGGTCTCTTTCAAAAGTGGGCAAAGCCTTGGTTAGATCAGCTCACCTCTGCAGAGAATGTGCAGAGTCAGCAGTTTTATGCCCTGGGCTTCCAGGGCAGCACTCGCTCTGCAAAGCTTTTTGTCTCAAGTGGCGCAGCGGCAGTTGAAAGCGTTCAACTTTCCTCCTGAAGTCTATACTGTGATTTTGGCAGCCAGGCATCTCTCTACCAAGACAGTGTACACCTGCTGGTGGAAATGTGTAAAATATTGCACAGAAAGGTCTATTTATCCTCTTTCTGCTTTCTTCTCTCAAGTCGTTCTGTTTATTTTGACCCTTGCCCAGTTGGGCTCTGCTTTGGGCACTCTTAAGGGGTACCTTTCAGCCTTGTTTGCCTTCTTGAGTCTGCCAGACCAACCCTCTTTATTTAAATCCCCCTATTGCAAACAGATTTCTCAAGGGGTTTCTAAATAGGTGAAGTAGTGTGGCTCACTGGTTAGAGGCGGCAGACCCGAGAGCAGAGGACGGCCCGGGACCAGGGTTCGATTCCCGGCGCGGCAGGTTTCTGGACCAGGGTCAGCGGACTCGATAATTCTCTCGCCTCGGTGCCCACTCTGATCAGCGATCACACTCGGCAACTCTGGGCATAAGCTTGCCTCATCTTCACTAACGGCCCCACCAGACCGCCGGGGATGCCTGGTCTCACCCTGGAGATACCCATTAAGGGACCATCTCTCAGGGAAGCCAGGAAGGGTTTCACAGCGGTCGAAGCGCCTTGGGACCCTACGGGTAAGTAGTGCGCTATATAAATGCCTATACATTTACATTTACACATATGTTTCCACCTGCCCCATTCATCACGCCTCAGTGCGACCTTAATTTGGTTCTCACCCTGGTTCTCACCAACTGCGCAGATGAGCTGGCACCCCTACGTAACCCCAACAGACAGCGCCCCAGGATGGCCACCTGGTTCACTGCCTACCTCCAAGAATCCAGGCGCACCTGCAGACGTCTCAAGAAAAATTGGAGAAACAGCAAATCCTTGGATGACCGGACCACCTACAAGAATGCCATGACAGAATACCACCAACACATCAGATCCACCAAAAGGACGTGCATCCGGAACAAGATCCTCGCCAACTCCAGCAACCCCAAGGAACTCTTCAGCATCATCCAGGAATTCACCAGCACCCCTCCCCAGCGAAACCACGGACATCACCCCCTCCCAGGACCTCTGCAACAGGCTCGACTCCTACTTCCATCTGAAGCTCATGGGCCTCTATGACAATTTCAACAACTAGTCACCTGACTCCGAAACAACCCCAGCAATGCCAGCCAACCCACCATCTCCTCCTGGACCCCAGTCACCACTGAAGACACCGCATCGACCATGAAAGGTATCCACTCAGGAGCCCCCATGGACCCCTGCACCGCACATCTTCCATAGAGCTACTGCTACCATTGCTCGAGTACTAAGACGCACCATCAACGCCACCTTCGAAACCGGCATCTTTCTTGGTGACTGGAAACGCGCAGAAGTCAGACCCCTACTCAAGAAGCCACCAGTAGACCCCACGGACCTCAAGAACTACCAACCCATCTCCCTCCTCCCTTTCACGGCCAAAGTCACAGAGAAGACAGTTAACGTCCAGCTAACGAAATTAATTGAAGAAAACTCCATCCTCTACCCCTCCCAAACCGGATTCCGCAGCAACCACAGCACAGAGACAGCTCTACTCGCCACACAGTTGACATCCGCACCCTCCTCGACCAAGGACACACCACAGCCCTGATCCTACTCGACCTCACTGCAGCCTTCAACACCATCTCCCACCGCACACTCACCGTCAGACTCCACGAAGCCGTCATTCAGAATACCGCCCTCGAATGGCTCCACTCCTTTGTCGCCGGGAGAACCCAAAGAATCAGACTCCCACCCTTCCTCTCTGAACCAACGAAAATCAACTGTGGATTGTCGCTCAGCCCCACGCTCTTCAACATCTACATGGCCCCCTCGCCACCATCATCAGACAGTATGGACTCAGCACAGTATCCTATGCCGATGACACCCAGCTCGTCCTCTCCCTCACCAAGGACCACATTACCACCAGACTCAACTTCCAGGAAGAAATGAAAGACATTGCATCCTGGATGAGCAACAGCTGCCTGAAGCTCAACTCGGAGAAGACTGAGGTCCTCATTCTCGGACCCTCCACCTCTGCATGGGACAACTCCTGGTGGCCCACCACCCTCGGCAGCCCCCCACGCCCAAAACCTCAGCATCATACTCGACTCCTCCCTCTCCATGACCCGACACGTCAACGCCGTCACCTCCACCTGCTTCAACTCCCTTCGCATCCTCCGAAACACCTTCAAATGGATCCCCCCAAATCAAGGAAGACCATCACCCACGCACTCATAACCAGCAGACTGGACTACAGAAACGCCCTCTACGCCGGGATCAACAAGTCTCTACTCCTCAAAGTCCAGACCATACAGAACACCGCAGCCAGACTCATACTCGGCATCCCTCAACACAAACACATCGCCCAGCACCTGCGCAACCTCTACTGGCCTCCCCAGAAAAGAGTAACCTTCAAGATACTCACCCACGCCTTTAAATGCCTCCACAACACCGGACCCCAATACCTCAACAACAGAATCTCCTTCCACACACCCAAGAGGAACCTCCCATCCGCTGACCTCACCGTCGCCAAACCCCCACACATCTGCAGAGCAAGATCAGGTGGGAGAACCTTCTCCTACATCGCGGTCAAGACTTGGAACGAGCTACTGATCTACATCAGGTGCACCCCAACCCTACACATCTTCAGGAAGACCCTCAAGACCTGGCTCTTTGACTGACCGGAGGTGCATTCCCCCCCCTCCCCCCAGCACCATGAGACCCTTATGGGTGAGTAGTGAACTTATAACCTTCCTGATGTTCGCTCCATTCGAACCTCTGTACAACTGCCCCCTCCATCTGCTTTCCATGATAACAGCCTTTTTAGTAGCAATACCTTCTGCCAGGAGGGTGAGCGAATTCCAGACTCTGTCATCCAAGCCTCCTTACCTTACTCCTTACTAGGGCCTCTTTCTTACCGAAAGTGGCAAAACCATTCCACGTGGGGCAATCAGTCACCATGCCTACTTTCTATGCTCCTCCACAACCATCTAAAGAGGAGGAGCAACTTCACCTTCTGGACCCAAATAGAGCGTTGTTGTTCTACCTTGACCACACTAAAGAGTTCCAGGTGGATGACCAACACTTCGTGAGGTAGAATGGATGAAAGACAGTTTGCGCGGTGCAGAAGAGTATTATCTCACGAGGGGTCATCCTCTGCATCAAAATTTGCTACACTCAGGCCAAGAAACAGCCGGCTTAAAAGCTCATTCCACCAGAGCGAAGGCTGCGACCTCAACGTTGCAACGTGGCAGTCCAGCCCTTGATATTTGTTAGGCAGCAACATGGGCATCCCTGCACATGTTCACTAAGCACTAGTGCCTGGACAGTCAAGTCCGCAGGGATGGCCTGTTTGGCTGCTGTGTCCTGCAGGACTTCCTGGTCTAATCTGGTTTGCAGTCCCCCCTCCTGGGATCGTATTGCTTGGGTATCTATTCTAAGGTAAGGAATCTGCGGCTAGATGTCTCTACCTTCGGTAATGCCTTACCTGGTAGAGAGATAATCTAGCCAAAGATTCCTTACCAACCCACCCATTCATCTGCGCACTGCAGACAGGTTTTTAGGTTCAGGGCCCTTGTTGTTCTAAACACCTTTACTGTCAGTGCACGTCATGGTTCAGTGTTTCTGGCGTGGAAAGTCGTGAAAAGTAACTGTCGTCAGCACGCTAAGGAGGCGCCTATATAGGTGACGTGAATGTCACTTCCAGCACGAACGACGTAAACGATGTCAATGCGGAGCCGACCGATGCCACCTATCAGGTCACATAGGTATTGCTCGAGCAAAAGCTATCCAGATCCAGACTGATGCCTGGGATATTCTGAGGTAAGAAATCTGCAGATAGATTATGTCTCTACCAGATAAAGCATTGATGATTAAAAATAACTTGTCCTATAGGTGTAGACATTAAGATGGCACAGCTATTCTTCCCGCTATGCAGATTTCAGAGGCCATCGGATCCTAGACCTGTCCTTCCGGCTATACAAGTCATATTGTGTCGAACCATATAATTTTAGAAATATCGCCACAGTTATGCAGATCGTCCTTGAAACACACATAGCTTTCCTTAGGGATACACAGATCTTTCAGGCTCCTGGCATGAGATGGCACGTCCATCCTTCAGGTTACACAGATCTTAGATGCTCAGGCTACAGCATGACACCGCTATCATCAGGTTGCACAGATCCTACAGGCTCAGGTCATACAAACTCATGTTGTAGTGTTGCAACGGGCGCACAGATTTGTAGATTGCTTTCAGAGACAGCAGAGCTATCCCTCATAATTCATATATCATACTCTCAGGCAGTAGGCCATCGCAGATTGTTTTGTGATTACACGTAATTTTACAGATTGCAAGACTGCCCAACTACCCTACATCCTATAGGCTCAGATCATAGTATGACAGACCTACCCTGCGGGATACTCAGGCCCTACCACAACACAGCTGTCCCTCGGATTACACAGCTCTCATGGCCACCAGGACAGTAAAGCAATTCCTCCGGTTAGGCAGATTTGAAGTGATTTATGACTGCATAGTTACCCTTGAGGATATAAAGACCTTACAGGTTTGGGCCGTAGAATAGTTCAACATCCATACGGGTTTCCAGGTTTATCGACCATACAACAGCTGTCCCGTGTGTGGCTTCGAGTTTACACTGTTAGGAGGAGAAATACCACAACTGTCTATGTGTGTATCCAAGAACTGAAGGCTCAGGTTCAATGTAGGAATGGGCTAGGAATGCAAAGCGGCCCTGGAGGATTTTTAATGCCAGGCCCAAGTTGTACTGGTCAGGTAAGAGGAGCGATTAAGTCTGACTCGTTATAAAAAATTCCGCCCTAGGATAAACGGAGCTTAACAATGTTTTTTAAGTGCAAGTTCATAAATGTTTTACGTTTAACTAAATTGGTTTTCCCAATAGCCAGATCAATAGCTCCCTAATATGGAAAACATTGACCCATGTAAGGTGTACCCCAATATGGCAAGTCAGTAACCAGGTCTGAGCTGAGCTGTACTCTCCTGGTCTTGCCCTGCACCCACATTCATACCTGCTGATGGATGACCCCCCCCCCTGTCTTCCCTGCCCCGCACTGACCTCTCACCCCTCGCTGCACCTCTTACCTGCATGGGAATGGGTTATAGTGTTAGTTCCTCTGATTCCCTGGAGAATATATCCAGCCCAGAGGACATTTAGTGCCAGGAAATTGGGTGTGTCCAGGTGGAATTGGTGTTAACTACGTCTCAGGTGATGTTAGGTGTAGTGAAGTTACCCTAACTACACTTCATCACCAGCTGTGCGGCTTGGCTAAAAACCATCGGCAAAGTCAATTGGTCCCAGAAGTTAGGCATGTTGGCTTTGATAATGATTTTTTTATTCTGCACTTTTGTGCTAAAAACATATCTTGTTTTTATTTACAGGTCCCAGTGGCAACTGTCTTATTGGATCGGTGGAACAGAAAAAGGAAATTAGCACCCGCGTCGTTCTACAGGGACACATATCCATGGTGACACACATTGTGCTCCTATAATGACGTTACCAGCAATAGCTGTCTTCCCATGATGCTCTTGTTTGATTTTTTTCTCCTGATTCTTTGCAGCATCAGCAAAAGGCATTTTACTTTTTGACAGTGATGCACTCCATCAGCAAACGGCATTGGCAAAGTCAATAGGTCCGAAAGGCAAGACCTATTGGCTTTGACAATGCCTGTTGTATGTAATCTCCCCTTTCACTACTTTCCCCTTTTTTTGCTCTAGAGTCTCCCTTAGCTGGCTTCCAACCCTTGTTGTGCATTCACAAAGCGAATATAGTTTTTTATATATATATATATATATATATATATATATATATATATATATATATATATATATATATATATATATATATATATATATATATATTACCTACTGGCGGGTAGGTATATATAGTTAGGATTTTTTCTCTATGGGATTTTTGAAAATTCTATGTCTAATAACTTTGGCGTTTGTGGACGGAATTGGCTGAAATTTTCAGGAAAATGGCACATTTTGTTTCTGAGCAGCCCTTGAAAATTTGGGGGGGGTTCGTCAAGGGGGGGGCCGAGAAAAAAGGGGGGTCCCAAAACGTGTTTTTAACATTGAGTTTTCCATAGGGCGGTTGGCCTCACTTTTAGCCCGAACGGCTGAATGGATTTGCACGAAACTTGGCAAAATTGTAGGGACTGGTAGCCCGATGTGCCTTTGCTAGGTCTCAATATATGTGCTCCAGTGGATTTTGAGAAATTAACGTTCAAAAAAAGATATATATCTGTAACAGCGGACCGGGCAGCGCTCCGGTTCGCGGACCTTTCGCGGTATGGAACTTTGTGAAGCGAAGCTGATTGGTTCTCCGGCGTCTGTGAACATTCCAAACAGTCCATAGCGGCCGCCATCTTGTCTTTCGGTAGGATCGAGAGACAAGAGGAGGCCAAAGCGAAGGGGCAAATGACCATAAGGGGGCATAGTAGATCCTCGCTGACCCCCTAAGTTTGATGTGGAGGTTTTAAAAGGGCCCCGCGGGGCAAAAAAAAATAATAATAATAATAATCGAACGGCTGAATGGATTTGCACGAAACTTGGTAAAATATTAGGGACTGGTAGCCCGATGTGCCTTTGCTAGGTCTCAATATATGTGCTCCAGTGGATTTTGAGAAATTAACGTTCAAAAAAAGATATATATCTGTAACAGCGCTCCGCTTCGCGTAACGGAGGTTTGCGAAGCTGATTGGTTCTCCGGCGTCTGTAAACATTCCAAACAGTCCGTAGCGGCCGCCATCTTGTCTCTCGGTAGGATCGAGAGACAAGAGGAGGCCAAAGCGAAGGGGCAAATGACCATAAGGGGGCATAGTAGATCCTCCCTGACCTCTTAGGTTTGATGTACCTAAGAAGGTAAATATCGCTTAACTTTGGTAATATGCCCCAACGTCTGTTAACGTTCGATTCGAAGGAAATCAGGAAGTGTTGAAAAACATTGTCTGCGCCATCTTGCCTTTTTTCAAATGCCACACTTTTGTCGTGCACGGCAGTCATTTTAGATGCCTTGACCAGACCCACTCTCTGCACGCTGTCGATCCTTAGCATGGCTCCCCACCCTCGCAAGCATCTTCCCCAGGCACTGGTCACCCCCGCTCTCTGTCTTATGCATGGGCAATAAACCTCCCCCCATCTGCGCTGCTCTTCCCTGAGAATCACACTCTGTGCCCGCCCGACACCTCCCTTTCGCCCTATTCACTACCGCACCCTCTGACACTCCTCTTCCTCTGTGTCCGATTGTCCAGGCTATCAGCTAGCCCTGCAGATGTAGTTTATGGCTCCAGCTGTAAAGAATCACCCCTCTTCAAAGGAGTTATAGTAGATCAAGGCCCACACCCGATGAGATCCGTCACACCACACGTGTTCCTACTATCTGAAAACCATCCTGTATTGTGATTGGGGAGGGGACCGAGCCTGAAGCGGAAGATTCCAGGAATGACTCTTTGTACATCAAAGTTTTTACAATTATGTGTCACATTTAAAATATATAGCACTCCAACAAAGTAGTAGGAATATTAAACTTTAATAACATATAAATATATACAACAAAACAAAAACAGTAAAAACATTTAAACAACGAAGAGACCGTGGCAATTTCTTTTGAATTCCTGATGAGGACATGTTACTAGTTCTTTCAAATTATGAAAATTCAGAAGATGTTGCCTGGGGGTGGGTCGTCAGTAGCAGTCTGTTGTGCGAATAGTTCCAAGGCAGCAGAACGCGCTGAAATCTAGATGGCACGAAAGTGATGTCTAGTAAGTTGCCGCCCAGCAAATAACGGCGTGGGGCGCCGCGGGGGTGAGTGAGTCCAGTAGGCACCACAGCTATTCTTACCGGCATTGCAGAATTACTGCTGGGGACAATGCCTGTGCTGTAGCAGGGTCACAGCAGAAACAAAAAGGATTCTGTTGAAGATGTTGTTGGTTTTCAATTTGAAAACAGTTCTGGTGTCAACTGCTATGGTAATGTAGTGGTTAATGTTTTGTTTTCTCTAGAAAATGTAAAAGAGGGGGAGGCAGTCCAAAGTTCCGTTAAAAGGGCAAAGGAAAGGATCGGTGGTTTGAACTATCACTCAAAAAGGGGAGGGGGTGCAACAATTTTTCCTACCGGGTCACACTGTGCTTTCACCGGAACTGAGGTCTGCAGGATTCTAGTAATTCAAAGTGAGGCTGGCGCCAGCATGGGAGCGCCGACGTCCCGCGGATACAGTTTCGTCACTCCACGGGCGATCATGGCAGTCATTCCCCATCGGGGGTCGGAGACTCCTGCGGCTCCTCTAGAATCTTCAAGGTCGTGGAGGACTACGGTGGTGGAGTCAACCAGTGACCGGGCCATTTCTTCATGCTGGGCCCGCTCTTGCCAGGTCGATCGCCATTTTGAGAGTTCGGCAGCTACCGGCGATCGCGGGGTCACATGAGCGGACGGGCTCCACCCTGCCGGGCGAGACGTTGCAGCATCGCCACAGTGGACGAACCCTTTTCGGGGCGCCTGGAGCGCTGAGGGTGCAGCTGGGAAGCCTTCACCTGAGGAGGCGGGAGAGGCCTGTTCGCACCGTCTCTCCCTCCCAGTGCACCCCACGGCGCCCCGCTTGACATTTGTTATGGCCGGTGGCGATGAGGACGGGGGGGGGGGGTCGGAGGCATGTGCAAGACATCCCCCCCAGTGTTGTCAAAGCCATTTTTGAAGAAAGAAGTGGTGCCTGGCGTGTTGCCGCTGCTATTACGAAGGAGAAAAGAAAAAATGTCCCGTCCGTCTTTGGGCCGGGCTTCCGGTGGATGTCGGCCGGACGCCCCTGGCTCTGGCCCCATGAACGGGTTCCTTGGTTTATCGGCTGCAGCCGGATCCCGTCGGCCTCGGCCCCCCGACCGTTGGTGGCCGGACCGGAAGAGCATGTGGCGGGACTACCTGAAACTCTCAAGGGCCACCGCGGCCGGACTGGGAGAGAGAGGGGAGGGTCGAGGAGACATTCCCTCCCCTGCAACTCTTCAGCGTTGTAAAGGCAATCCCCTGGCCGGGTCCCGCTGGCCTCGGCCTCTCCTCCGGCTACACCCTACGTTAGGATCTCCTGGCCGAGGCGTGGCAGCAGGACCCGCCTTATATGGGCTGCTCCCGGCTGGGCGTAGCCGCAACCCTGCCCCACCTTGGAAGTTTCCAGAGTGGGGGCGGATGTTCTACTGACTTGCATTTTCCCTAGTCTATCGATTTTTTTGGCGTGGCAGGCGGTGGGACAGCGAGGGGTGATTTGGTTTCTCTTACTGTTTTTCTGGTCTCTCACCACTGGCATATTTCTAACGTTTTCTTGTTTCTAGGACATTAATAGGTTTTATCATTACGTTATGTTATCGTTTCTTTGTTCGTTGTTTAATAAAAGTTCATGTTCATCAGTGGCCTGCTGATTTTCATTTTCCTATTCTTTTCTTTCCAGGTTGTTTCATGCTAAAGTTTCTGTTAACAGGATACAGTGATCACTTCGTTATTATTGCATATGTCCTTTTCACTAGGGGTGCTCTCTGGTCGGGCCAGATGACGTATCTCTAGTAAATGGTCCGGGTGAAACAGGTGCATCAATCAGTGGGGAGTAGATAGGCATGACAGATTACAACGGGGGAGAAAGGTCCGCATTACGTTCCCTTTCACTATTTGCAAAGATTTTCCTACGTATATTTGCAAACAGGGAATACCTCCAAAAAGAACCAATTCCCAAACAGTCAATGTTTGGGGAAACAATCAATCAATGAGGAACGAAATAGGCACGACGTGTTAAAGGTTTGCGTTACCTACCCTTCACTATCTGCAAAGGGAGAGAGAATATTCCTATTCTTCCTCGTTTGCAGGCAGAGAAGATTCTTAAGAGAACCAACTTCGAACAATTCAATGCTCGATTCAAACAATCAACAAGGGGTACTGTGAACACAAATGAACGCCGCTTATGTACATACACATTGGTATTATCAACAGGTTGTTCCTAATGTTTCTATTTTAGGGAGGTCAAAAAGAGATCCCATTAGTGGCCTACTGATTTTGCTCGATTCCTTTTGTTTTTTTACACGATTTTTCGCTATCTGCAAAGACTAAACAGAGTATTGCGACTCTGTGCTTGTTTGTAAATAGAGAATGAACCAAAGAGAACAATCAATCAAATGGAGAGAGAAGCAGGCACGACGGATTACAACGGGGGCAAAGGCCTGCGTTAACTACCCTTCACTATCTGCAAAGAGAGAGTACTCCTAATAGAAATGAGGGGTGGGGGGCAGCATTCAAAGCAGATCAGTGTGCATAAACACGAAAATGTTTTTACTTACCACGTACTTGACATTCGACAGCTTATGATATTTGCTATTAAAAAACCATTGAAATTCACTGAAAAAACCATAGGTTATAGACCATATATAGTTAGGAATTAGCATTTACAAAACCTTGAAAATTCACTGAAAAAACCATAGGTTATAGACCATATATAGTTAGGAATTAGCATTTAAAAAACCTTATTTTACTCACACAAAACCATTGAAATTCCATATATAGTTAGTTGCACTAACTATATATCGCGCACCCGCAATCCACTGCTGATCATGTCACATATTACATCATTCATGACATGGTCAGTGACATCACTGATGACATCACTGATGACATCTCAAATGACATCACTGATGACATCACTGATGACATCTCATTTGACATCATTCTTGTGCTAATACGATAAACCTCTTCAGACTCTAATATAACCTTAGATACACTCAGTGTATACAGACACTCACACACTGCCACTCATCCATGGAGTTACTCACACACCCAGTCAGTCATGCAAAGAAACAATCTCACCTCCATTTCTTCAACTATACAGTTATACACACCTTACTTATTGAAACATATACTAACACATATTTACTCTCTTATACAATCCCTGATACAAGTTCACAATGATCGATACAACCACTCACTCATTCAGTGGCTCTCATGCACAGTTATTTATATATGCCAACTCTCACATGTACTGTGTTTTACATATGTACTTACTATGACATGTAGCATTGAGATATCCATTCACTCATCAATACACTCATGCACACAGTCAACTGCCCATGTAGCTGTTTCCACATGCACTCTTGAACTCATACACCTAGTGAATAAACTGCTCACACATCTATGCACAGAGTCACACACCTTCCAGCCACCCCCATACAAACTCAATCTCCCATAGAAATACTTGGGCAACCAATTAATAACACATATAGCCTCTCGTATAGCTAATGATCAACACATGCAGCAGTTTACATCACAACAGACATAATGATGCACAAATTAAGACAGTTTAGTCACTAACCCATGCATTCAGTGAGACACATTTAATCACTCACTCATACAGTCAGTCACGCACCTACTAAATCCTTCATCCAGACACTTATACATCCACTCATTCTTCAATATGTAAGACATATTTTAACTTTACAGAAACATACAGTCACTGGATGTTGTCATCAGTGATGTCATCAGTGATGTCATTTGAGATGTCATCAGTGATGTCATCAGTGATGTCACTGACCATGTCATGAATGATGTAATATGTGACATGATCAGCAGTGGATTGCGGGTGCGCGATATATAGTTAGTGCAACTAACTATATATGGAATTTCAATGGTTTTGTGTGAGTAAAATAAGGTTTTTTAAATGCTAATTCCTAACTATATATGGTCTATAACCTATGGTTTTTTCAGTGAATTTTCAAGGTTTTGTAAATGCTAATTCCTAACTATATATGGTCTATAACCTATGGTTTTTTCAGTGAATATATATATAACCAGCACTTATATTGACCACAACCTTTGATAATTACATCGAATCAATCATTGGAAGTATGGAACTTTGGAATTCACAATCTAATGGCAATCATGTAAATTCTTTTTTAATGCACTTGCATTTGTCATAGCACAACTTTGAATGCTATACAGTTTTTTGAACTCAGCGGCATGATTGTTATGTTGGTGGAGCACCATGCTCTCCATTTGTGCTAAAGTTTTTTCAAATCTAAAAGATTTCCTTTTTTATTTGATTGAAATGATTAATTTGCCATTACGATGTGATTGTGTTAAACTTAGATTTGAAGTTTATCACTTACTTAGAGCACTATGCTGCAATTTCTCTTTTTCCTTTTTTACCTTTGTGGTATTGTTCTGCATTAATACTTCCTGTTTGTATATATGATGTCCACATTGTTGTGCACCTTTGCGACCTGTTTCTTTAGGCGCTTTGGCTTTTATCTTGTATATATTGTATCCATTTGCTCCGATCGCGTCATGTGACCAAGCTCCG
Source organism: Lissotriton helveticus (assembly GCF_964261635.1). Classification (NCBI taxonomy): domain Eukaryota; kingdom Metazoa; phylum Chordata; class Amphibia; order Caudata; family Salamandridae; genus Lissotriton; species Lissotriton helveticus. The sequence continues at coordinate 1,709,881,499 of NC_136057.1, read as the reverse complement.
TTCGCGGAGCGAAACGCGTCAGGGAGAGCACTTGCTCAATGATTTGCAATAAACTTTCTGCACTGCTACACTCCATGTTGTTTGGCGTCTCTTACTTGACTTGGAAGTAAGAGAAGTTTTTGTAAAGGAAAAGGAGAAGGAGGTCCGTGCCCGACTTTTGACCGCAGTCATCGGCGGTCGGGTTTTCTTTGATATATATTATATTATATATATATATTTACCACCAAAGGGCGCACTTTGCACAGCTGGTGCGCGTGGCGAGGCAGGACTAGCCTCGAGTTTCCATTTCTCAATAAGACAAAATTACACGCAGCACTCTCCCGGGGGTAGATTACAAAAACTGTTTATTTATTTAGCAAGCCATTACTCCTTCCTCCACCAACACGTTTCGACTGGCAGGTCTTGATCACGGTGCAATATAAATGTACAGAGGGGGCTTTCAGTCGCCTCCGCGTCTATTGGTTTGTTAAATTGTCATTCACATTTTGCTTCCGCCCACCACATAATAGAGCATGGGACAATGGATCAGCTCACCTACGCCATAGGTCGCCTTGCACTGTGAGTGATGGTACTTTTCCTGATCACATTTGCCCACCTGTCTAAAAAGTAAAGTACTTCGGTGCCATAGGACTTTCTTTTCCATTAACTTCCTTTGCTGTTCTGCTTGCTTACCTCTGTCCAGTTTGTTTTGTATTCTTGAACTCCTTTCATCTCTCGCCTTGTTTATTCTGTAGTTGCCTTCTTTTGGTGTTTTTGTTTCTGTTGTCTACATTAGGTGTTGTTTGCCCTTTTCTCTGGCTCTGTTCTAGCCCAGTTATTTTCTTGTATAACCTATTTTGGCCCGTTTCTATTTTACTGCTGTTATCTGCTGTTTTCTTTTTCTCATTCTATGTAATTTTATTGGATTGTTATTTTTAGGTCGAAGCCTACCAGACAGTGCAGCTGTCTGGCTGCCAAGACTTCTTGGGGACATTCCGAAAGTTTCCCTGGAATTATATTCCGCCCACTGCTCACCATTGCCTTGTGGTTTGTAACTTTATGCCACTCTATGCCATGTCACTTTATGACATTCCACTCTATGACACTCTACGCCATTCTACTTAGCTCCACTGTACCACACTCTGCTCCACTCTATGCCACTCCACGCTATGACACCTTTCTCCACTCTATGATACTTCACTCTACAAACTTCACTCTGACCCTTTCCACTCTGCCCCGCTCCCCTCTATCTCACTCAACTTTATGACAACTCCACTCTACAACCCTCCATTCTATGACACTCCACTCTACAATATTCCACTCTACAACACTCTACTTTACTCCACTCTATGACTCTACTCCACTGTAAACTGCTCCACTCTATGCTCCTCCACTCTATGATACTCTATGTCACCCTATGCCACTCCACTCTACACTGCTTTACTCTATGCCTCTTCACTCTACGTCATTTTACTCCACTCTTTGCTACGCCACCCCACTCTGTCTACAACACTTTACCCCACTTTAAGCCTCTTCCCTGCACACACCTTCACTCTATGATCCTCCACTCTACACCCGTCCACTCTACGACCCTCCGCACTATGACACGTTACTCTATGCTACTCTCTGCCACGCCATACCACTCTACACCACTCTACTACACCCCACAGCACGTCACTTCATGTCACTCCATTCTACGCAACTGTGTTCTAAAACACTCCATCCTATCCCACTCCACACTGTACCGCTCCACTCTATCCTACTCCACTCTATGACACTCTACTCCACTCTATGAAACTCTACTCCACTCTATGATACTCCACTCTACAACACTCTACTTCACTCTTCTCTTCTCTACCACACTCTACTCCACTCTACATCACTCTACGCCCCTCCGCTATATGCCCCTCTACTGTATGGCCCTTCATTCTACGCTACTCCACACCACTCTAAGACACTCTATGCCACTTCATGACAGTTTACTCCTCTCTACAACACTTTACTCCACTCTACGCCACTCTACTTCACTCTTTTTCAGTCTACACCACTCCACTTTATCCCATTCTACTCCACTCTATGCAACTTCTCGCCACTTTACTCCACTCTAGGCCATTCCACTCTACTCTATGACACACTACTCTACTCTACACCACTCCACTCTTTGCCACTCTATGCACCTCTCTCTACAATACTCCACTCTACAACACTTTATGCCATTCTACGCCATTCCACTCCACTATACACCATGCTAATCCCCTATATGCCACTCCACTCTATGACACTCCACTCCAATCTACTCTACGATACCCTACCTCACTCTATGCACATCCATTCTGCACCACTCTACTCCACTCTCTGCCACTCCATGATACTCTGTTCAACTCTACACAACTCCTTCTACATCACTCCATGCCACTTTATTCCATTTCACGCCACTCCACCCTAGACCCCTCCACTCCGTGCAACTCTATGCCACCTCACACTATGAGACTCTATGCCACTCCACTCTAAGACACTCTACTCCACTCTCTGCCACTCCATGATACTCTGTTCAACTCTACACAACTCATTCTACATCACTCCATGCCACTTTATTCTATTTCACGCCACTCCACCCTACACCCCTCCAATCCATGCAACTCTATGCCACCTCACACTATTAGACTCTATGCCACCTCACACTATGAGACTCTATGCCACTCCACTCTAAGTCACTCTACTCCACTCTACTCCACTTTATGCCCCTCCACTCTATGCCAATCTACAAAACTCTACTCCACTCTAAACAACTCTACTCCACGACATTTCATGATACTCCACTCAACAAAAATCCACTCCACTCTATCCACTTCACTCAATGAAACTCCACTCCACGCCAATCTTCTCTAAGCCACTTACTTTTAGCCATGCTGAACAGTAGCCACGCTGGTGTACCACATGGTTAATACTCATCATTGGCAAAAGCCAATTGCTCTTGCACAAGTGAAACTGATTAGCTATGCCAATGTCTGTTTACCATAATTTTATTTTTTTGCCGATTTTTGCCCTTGCTTGCATTTCGCCTTGCCTATGTGCCTGGATAAAGGTTAGGTGGCAAGTTCTGCTGAATCATATTCACACAGCAGCTGATCTTGAGCTGTGACGATCACTGTAGATCAGTCAAAGGCCAGAGCAGCTCAGGAGAAGGTGAGCAAAGAGATGAGGATAGACTTCTATAAAGGTAAACCTGCCTGCGTTTATGTACAGCTTGCCCATCTCTCTCAAAAGATACAGACCACAGTCTGCGGCTACAGAGCGGTCCTCTTCCATGGCTGCGGCTCCCATGCTCTAGGATCTGGAAAAGACTGAGAAAGGGCCCATTGTTGAGGGTTGTATTTGGTGCTGTAGATAGAGTCTCTCCAGTCCTGAGACCCCAAGGTCCCCAGACTCCAGCTCACTCAGTTCCCACAGTATCACGTTGCTCTTTTCAACCTATGGTCCATTTATACCAAAGCTGTCCCTTAGGTTACACAGATCTTTCCGGGAGTCCATTGGTTACACAGATCTGTCAGGATACGAGTGTAGGGTGGACCATTTATTTCTAGCGTCACACAGTTCTTAACACTTAAGGTCACAGGACAGCACAGCCATCCCACAGATTCTAGAAATCTTACAGATCAGTATATAGGAGATCCAGGTATCTCTCAGGTTATAAACGGTACTTACAGACTCGTGTCATTGGGCAGTACAGCTTTACGTCTGGTTTAAAAGATCTTACATGGTCAGTCCACAGGATGGCACAGCTGGTACACTGGTTAGAGGCGACAGACCTGGAAGCAGAGGACGGCCCGGGACCAGGGTTCTATCCCCGATGCGGCAGGGTCGTGGACCAGGGTCAGCGGACTTGATAATTCTCGCCTCTGTGCCTACTCTAACCAGGGATCACACTCGGCAACTCTGGGCATTAGCTTGCCTCATCTCCACAACGGCCCCCCACATACGCCGGGGATGCCTGGTTTCACCTTGGAGATACCCAGTAGGGACCATCTCACAGGGAAAGCCAGGACGGGTTCCCAAGCGGTCTACAGCGCAGAGATACTCCTTCGGGAGTCGATTCTAGCGCTTTAGAAACCCACAATTAATTATCAACGGTCTTACAGACTCCGGCCATAGAATGGAACCTGCACACCACAGGTTACACGGATTACAGCCCACGCAAGGCACAGCTATCCCTCGGTTCACACAGATCTTACAGGCTCAGGTCTTCGAACTATACAGCTAGGTTTGATAGATCTTGGCGGATGAGTCTGTAGGTGGCCTCAGCTATTTCCAGGGTTAGACAGGTCTTACAGGTTCAGAAGGAGACGAACAGAACTATCCATTATGTTTACAGGATCAGGTGATGTTTTTGGGGTTATTCAGATCTTACAGTCTCAGGCAATAGCAAGGCACATGTATACCTCAGGGCACACAGATCTTGTAGGGTTAGGACATAGGATGTTAAAGCAGTCCTTTAGATTGCCTAGGTCTGACGGGGGTCTGACGGGCTCAGGCTGTAATTTGGCACCACTATCTCTCACATTACATGGGTCCTAGAGGTTCAGGCCATAGCTTTCACACAGTGTGACCAACCCACCTGCCTACCCATAGTACCCTAGAAGTTGTCCTTACTTTGAACTTAACTAGACTTTCCTGTGCCCATTGGAAACTATTCTCCTCCCTGTAACTAGTTTTACCATAATGCAGCACAATGCATAATACAATTCTCAGTCTGCGCCACGTGTCTACTGACGAAAGCAGTTGAACGCCTTTAAGTATCCGAGAGGATGTGTGTGCACTCTGTGGTTACACTCTTGCAGCCAGGTCTATTTGTGTCTCGTGTGTGTCATCTATTACTGCACCTCACTTTGTCTGTGTGAATGACAGTGACGCGAAGTGACAGCGAGTACCAGCAGCTGATCTCTGCTTTGCGCACAGTTGGAGGGCCTGCTGATCTGATTGTGGTATATCGTTGCTTCGTAGCCTACTCCACACTGAGAAGGCACCTGCCTTCAAGACCTCATACCACAATGCAAAAACCAAGAGTATCCACTGTCTCCATTGGAATCACTCACCTAGGAACATCTCTGTTCACTATCTTTGTAAGTCTTTGTTCTGCTAATGCAGCTGTCAAACAGACAAATTGCAAATAACATACACAGAGTGGGCTTTGGGGTTCTTTCTTCCAATATTGGGTTTTTGGGACCAAGCTCTTTCGGTCATTGGCTTGAGACTTTATCAATAACCTCTTGCCTAGCCTAGTAGAGTATTCACCTCTCAACTAATACCATTGGCTGTTTACATGTATCCCTCCTCATCCCCTTGGGTGCTGGCAGGTATGAGCTACTACTTTACAACTATAGCCCTCAGTTACTCCCTATTAGCTCCCTTTATTGTGTCTCGCTCTCGTGTCCTAGCAATGCTTGCGTTAGCACACTAAACCTACAACTATTGGCTTGTGTATCTCAATAAATAGCAGGAAACTGCGTGGCCAACCACTCTATGCAGACTACTTCAGCAATTCGAGGAGGCAACACTCGGGGAGACCCTCAACGCTTCCCACATACGTCACACTACATGCATACATACTTCTGACCATACAGAGCAGGTCAGAAGCTTCAGATACAACCTTAGTGGACCGCGCTGCGGGGCCACACCAGTGGTACAACAGGCAATAGAAGTGTTTACATGCAATACATGCCATCTCTTCTGCTAGGGCAACACAGTGCCCTGGGCATTTTTCTTAAAAGGCAAACGCGGCATCAGGGAGATCTATGTCCAGGAAATTCCTACAGGGATGTTGACCGTGGCGTCTTCTTCATACTGGCTCCATGCGGCAGCAGGTTCAAAACAGCAACAGTGGGTGATTAAGAGAATAGCTTTGGGCACCCCGAGGAAGGCCTCCTTGGTCACCCTGAGGTGCTCAATGTTGGGCAGAGCTCCCGCTTTGCTGTTCTACTTTGTGTGGTCTCTTAAAGCGGCAAAACATTGGGACACTCTTGCGTTGGAGCCTCTAGTGTGTGGACCTGTGTATCCTACAGCGGCATGCTGAGAGGGAGGGGCCCTGCCTGGGGCCCCCTTTCCTCAGGGCTGCCTCTGCTGTCAGCTCTAGGAGCGAGAGGAGTGGGCCCTGCAGCGGTTCTCACCGCCAGAGACAGGGCGGCAGGAATGTGGTTCAACAGGCCCAGAGCTCATCACTCAGCTCCTCTTTGAAGTCGGGCAGGGAGGCAGGGAATGGAGAGAGGGGAAGAAAACGAAAGAGGTAGAGAGAGTGAAGAGGGAGAAGAGAGTGGGAGAGAGAGGAAAGTGCAAAGAATGAGAGACAGACTGAAGGAGGAGTAAACATTGCTATGGGAGGGATGAGGGAAAATTGCGATAGAAAGTGCTGGGAGGGAAGAGAGGGAAAATGGGAAGAGGCAGAAATTGGAATATAGTAAAAGAAAAGAATGTGGAGAAATAATAATAATAATAATAATCCACATTTGTAAAGCGCACAATCACCCGTAAGGGTGGAGACTGACTGATACAAATAACAATAGGACGTTGTGAAATAACCTGTCACGTGCCTGTAATGCCGCAATTCAAGCCTGTGAGATATTTTAACGGACAGGGAGGGAGGAATTAAAAGACCGAACATTTTGAAGGAAGAGGTACTAGGGATGGGTTAAGGAACAGGAGAGGGGAAGAGATTATAATGTTGGAGACAAGGTATGTGCAGCAGGCAGTGTTGGTGAGAAAAGATCACAGCATCCAGGTACTTGTAGCACTAATTCTTCATTAGGGGTTGAGTATAAATCTCCGTCTCTGGGAAAAGTTGGTCCTAACTATAATTACCTACTATAACTACCTACCAACTATAACTACCTTCTATCACAAGTATATCCTACTGGCAATAGCCAGTAGGTAGTTATAGTTAGGACCAACTTTTCCCAAAGACTGAGTTTTTTTGTTTTACTAAGAACTTTGGCGCTGTTTGACGAATCTTCACAAAATTTTCAAAACTAGTATGCAAGTTATTTGAGAAGCTGTCTGGAAAGTTTCTGGGTGATTTGTGTGGTGCGGACCGAGAAAAATGGGATGGTGGTCCAAAAACACTTTTTCCCCATGCAATGTTTCTGGGGATTTTACAGTTTTTAGACACAACTACAGCCCAAAGAGCTGAACGGAATTACACCAAATTTTGCAGAAAGGTAGATCTTGGTCTAGAAAGAGACCTTTTTGTAGTGTTGTGTAAATCTGCCCAGTAGTGTGCGAGTTATTAAAGAAAGACATTGATAGATATCTAGGGATGCAGATTCTCCGCCAGTACCCGCCCAATTGGAGAAAAGAAAATCACCCACTATTACTTTACGTTAAAAAAACATTGAAAACAAAGGTTGCAGAGACGTTATAGTTAGGTTGACGTTTCACCTGCATGAAACCATTGAAATTCAGAAATTAAGGACAACACCTCTGGATTCATCCTTTTTCTAATACAAATAGCATTTGGCTGATACATACTGCTTGCTTTAATGTTGCCCTTCAATTTGTGTGTTTTAATTGTTTTTTATAAAATCTATGGTTCAAATTGGTGGCAAATCATTTTGTGGTGGGCAACACCTGCTCATTGTAGTGTAAACAAAGAGAACATACATGGTTTTGTGCGACAAACGGAACCCCTAGGCACCATTATATGTTCATGCCTGATTTTGTGCATGTACCTGATTATGTGTGTACTTATGTACCTGTTTGAAATTGTAGGCTTGTGTGTGTGTGTAGCGTTGTGTTTGTATATGTGTGATCCTGTTAATGAGTGCAACTGTATGTGTGAATAGTAGAACGTGTCTGACTGTGTGTCTTTGTGTGTACGATTGTCTCTACTTTGGATTTTGTGTTTCTATGATTATGTCTGATGGCAACTGCATATCTTTGTGTGAGGGATGATTCACACAATTGTGTCTGTATCATTGTGTCTTTATGTATTTTTGCTTGTTTGATTTCATGTGTCTGTGAGGATGTCTGTCTTTTTTTAGACAGTGAATGCGATTGTGTGCCTGAGTGTAACAATGTATACGTACATGAATATTTATAAATTAATAACTATGTTTGTTCTTCTGATTGTGTTTGTGCTGGTGTCTGTGTTAGTGTACTTATGTGAGGGTAACTACCCAGTTGTTTGGGTGAGGGAGTGTGCGTGTACAAACACACACACTAAATCACCCAAAAACGTGCACACAGCAGCGAGTTTATTTATTTATTTATAAAGTTTTATATAGCGCAAACTTGATTCCGAAGGATATCAGAGCGCTTTACAATACTTTTTATAACAACAGTTGAACCACATTGTAACAGTTAGGAACATAATTCAAAACATAAAGTGAGACAACAAATCACTGAGGGCGCATGCATCAGATAGAGTGAGGGCGATAGATAGATAGAGTGAGTGTGTGTTTTGTGTCCTTGTGAACTGTTCCATGTGTTATTTTACTTTTCTGTCTTTGTATGAGCATGACTTTATGTGTCTGTGAGAGATGTATGTGCGTTGGTATGTATGAGATTGCATGCATTTAGGAGTGTAACTAATTATTTGTGTATGTGTAACTACATATATGAGTGTGCATGCATCAGGTTGTGTTTGCCAATGAGTGTGCGTGATTGTGTCTGAATATAGGTGAGTGTAACTGTATGTGCGTGTTTGTGTGCGTATGTATGTGTGACTAATCTGAATGTAAGTATGAATGTGTGTGGGGGTGTTTTTGTGATTGTATGTGAATGTGACTGATATGTCTGTGGGAAGGATTATTGTACGTGTGGCTCTGTGCGTGATTGTGTGTGTACTTTTGCACAAGTGATTTTATGTGTCTGAAATTGTGCTTGAGGTTGCCTGCATCTGTATGTGAGATGGAGTGCACATGTTTTAAGATTATGCCTGTGTGTACATTTGTGTGTCATTGTATGCGTTTGTGACTTTGTTTTGAGTGTAACTATATATATGTGCATAATTGCATGTAGCAGTGTGTCTTTCTATCTAACTATGCATGTATGTGTTATTGGGATCGGTGTGTGTTTCTACCTGTGTGTGTATGTGTTTGATGGATCTCTTTGCAGAGAATTATGCATGTATTAAAATTGTGTGTTTGAGTATTTTTTGTGTTTGTGAGCGTGTGTTCCACCAATTGTGTGCATGAGTGTAACTTTGTACGCCTGTTTTACTATAACTATCTGACAGTGTGAGTGCATCTGATTGTGTGACTGTATATCTAATTGTACCTGCATTTGTACATGTGTGTGTGAGAGAGTACAAGTGTATATCTGTGTGGGGCTGTAAGTCTGTTTTTGAGTTTAGTTGTGTGAGTATCTCTTTATTAACAGGACCTGTCCACATCACTGCATGTGTGTCTCTTTTTCTCTGCCTCTCGCTTTGTGTGCCTCTACAGTTAGGTGTCACTGCATGCCTGTCTCTTTAAAAGGCTGCGTTTGCTTAATTGCATGTTTAACCCTACGTGTGCATGTTGCTTGCCTGCCTCTTATGTTTCTTTATCTGTATTTCATCATGAGACCTGTCTTCATGCCTATCTCTTTGTGCTTGCTTGTGTGTCTTTTTCCCCTCTCTTTGTTTTTAGGTTGAGCCTGGGCAGCGCATGCGCTGCTGTGAGAGCCATGCTATATTGGAGTGTGTACTTGAAACCTCGCCCACTCTCTGCCCATATTTGTCATTGGCTTGTGTCATTGTCCTTAGTAAATGCTGGCTTCTGATTCGTTATTAGGCTTGTTAGTCCCTTCTTAGTAGCGCCTTGTTTTCATTCATAACCTCCCACAAGGACTGGCCCTTTTACTTCGGTTGTTACACGGTACGTCTTCTTTAGTCTGTAAGCACTATTTTCTTTAATGAGTTTCTCTTACTGCGGGAGGGCCGGAGGGTCTCTCATGCTCAGTTGTGACCACCGGCTTCTTAATTTAACTCCTAGCAAACGGGTAGCTCTTCAGGGGCCATGGGAGACAGAAGAGATCAACTCAGCAATGCCCTCAAGCATCTGCAATACAATAGGTCAGAGGTCTAGCATTTGCAAGAGTTTTAACTATTGGCTTTGTAAATGACAATGGGCCATATGTATCAAGGCCAAATGGGTTCGCAAAGTTTGCGAACCCATTTTCGCAAAATGATATGTATGAAAGTATTTGGGTGCAAAATAAGGAATCGCAAAATTTGCCATTCCTTATTTTGCGATTGCAGTTAAGGAATCGCAAAATTTGCGATTCCTTAAATGCAATGTATGATGCAAAAAAAATTCAAAAATGCCCTTAAGGAATCGCAAATTACCACCAACTTGTAGTTGGTGGTAATTTGCGATTTCTTTTACAAATGCACTTTATGCAATCTGTAAAGGTGCCATGTGACACTCATACATGCCCTTAGGGCATGTATGTGCGCCATATGCGCACACATGTCATTTTCAGGGGTGCAGCAGGGTGTTCTTGAGACACCCCTGCACCCTTGAAATTATTCTCAATTTGCGATTAGCAAATTGCAATTCGCAAATTGAGATTAATTTCACATTCATTCCTATGGGCCTCCTGGCCCAAAGAAATGAATGGGAAATTATTCCTTAATTACGATTAGCAATTTGCTAATCGCAATTAAGGGATTTTAAGGAATCGCTAAAAAAAAGCGATTTTCTACATACATACCATTTTGCGATTTCTAAATAGCGATTCCTTAATATGCGCTATTAAGAAATCGCAAAAGGGTATGTTCATACATATGGCCCAAAGCCTTTTATTTATGTTTTAAAAACCAAAACATAAATAAAAGACATTGTCATTTACAATGCTAATAGCTCAAACTGGTGTAAATGCGAGACCTATTGCATTGCGGATGCTTGTTATTTTTTTTTGCCCCTCTGTCTCTTTTTCCTCTTTCTCTAAGTGCAGCTGGGTTTCTGTGACTCTCACTGCCACGCATAAAGACAGATGTAGCTGTTAACAATATTTTATCACACATATAAAATGTTGAAGCATTGCAAGCAAGCTAAGCATTTTAGTAGGCCTTGAGGGCATCTTCCCATGAATTAATTACAGGCAAAATCTGATACTCAGTAGGGTCTCTGCATGTATCACAATTTATGTATGCGGTGAAAAATTACTGCAAGGGAGACACGCATGTCAAGTCATATCTGAAAGGGGGATTGGCTATCTTGCAAGGAAAGTCTAAAAGAGTTATTCTTTTTCATTCTTTTTTTTTTTTTTTTTTTGTTTTTTTTTGAAAACCTTTATTGAACAATGGAAGCTCACAAATACTGGCCTACAACCCCACGGGCTGGCCAGAAACAGAATGGTCAAATAACCAGCATACAAAAGAAGATCTGCACAGGATATAACATCAGGAGCACTGGTGAAGCAATAAAACAATCGAGCGTTCAGCAAGAGCAGGATAATAAAGGTTAAGTTTTCTAGCGCGGGGAGGGGACCAAAGGAATAACGGGCCGTATATGAGAATACAAGGGAGGGACCGCGGCAAGCCGCCATTTTATAAACACAACGTAAGAAAATGAAGCCATATAATCAAATCTAGCAAAGGACAAAAACAGAATCAGATCATCAAACAGCGACAGTGGCAACAATCAATCGCGCTCACCCACCTCCGCCCCTACCCGAACAAAGAAGACGTGTTCCAAAAGCCCCAGCACAAAGACTATGCAATACGCACCCCAACGGAAAAAGGGCACCTCCATAAAGGAGGAAGGGAAGGAGGAAGAAAAGGACAACAAAAGGAACACCCGCCAGACCATGCACCCCCAGGGGGAAAAACAGGACAATAAAACCGGCATGCGATGGAACAGAAACACGATACCAGAATAGGCAGCGAACCACAATCAGCCACACACCGGAAGAAGGACAGAAAACCCCCGGGGGAGATACGAGGTGACAGAGTCCCGAAAAAGTGAATACACAAGAGCCATAGAACAAAAAGGGAAAATAAGGGGGGAAAAAGACCCCCCGACACAAACAGACCCCCCCACCCACCCCTAAGCCCACCCTGCACCCCTGCAGAAGGCTACGGCCTACCCCCCCGCAGCGTGCCTGTCGCCCTAAGTAGAACCCGAAATTTAGTGGAGCAAGGAAAGTTAGAATTAAAAGACAAAAAAGGGGGGGGGGGAAGGAAGGGAAGGAAAGAAGGGAGTAAAGACATACCAACATACACACGGGGGAGGGCCAAAGACAGGAGTAAACGCACCCATCCACCCGCCCGGGTTGAAGGTCCAAGTCCTCGGGAAGCCAAAGAGTATCAGGCCAAAGTCCAGGAGCACTAACCAGTTACACAGAACCATATCAGGACACAAAGATCATCCAAACCGTTCATGAGCTACCGCATATAAGAGCCAGGTTTCATCAGCCCTGACCCTTTTTATCCAAAGCAGTAAGGGTCCGATCCAACGAGGACCCTGCCAGAAAGAACAGAAGGCAGGCAGCAGGAGAGTCCAACGGCAGTCCAAAAAAGTCACAGGAAGAAAAGCACGGAAGATCCAGGAAAATCACAGAATGTAGCAAACGATGCAGGCACAGTTCCAAGGATATATCCATAAAAACCGACCCATCCGGGCCGGCACAGGAGACGTCATCGGGCAGTGGTGATTGAGAGGGACCAGGAGAATCATGAAAGTCCGGCAAAACAAAATCCAGCTCCCGGGCCAAGGGCAGAGGAGGCAGCACAGGAGGAGAAGGCGCCGTCAGGTTGCGCACCTCCGGGGCGGCAGCCAGGGCAGAGGCCGCCAGGAGAGTACCAGCCACACCCCGCGATATCAATGCCTCATCCGGTCGCGGGGGCCCGGGAGGCCCGCAGTGAGGAACCGTCTCCAGAGCCAGGAGTGGCGCGGCCACCGAGAGCCGCCAGGATAGCAGGATGTTCAAGATCCCCTTAAGTGCAGGAAAACATTTACAGTATCCGACACCCGGGCCTTGCGGCGGGCCCCCAGTGCTCGTCCGGGCCCGGCCCAAACAATTGGGGTTGGTCGCCATCTTGAGAGCCCGCACAGGCCGCGCGGCCAACAACCTCCGCCGGGGCGGCAGTCAAGCAGAAGAAGTCCCGCCGACAGGCAGAAGAACACCCCGGACAGGAAGGGGGGCCACCAGAAGAAGGGGATTCGCCGGCCCCCCAATGTCGCCAGTCCCGTTCTCCGAGTCCGGGCGGCAAAGAACAAAATGGCCGGACCGGAGAACAAAGGGGGAGGAAGCTGAACACACGAGGAACCCCAATAATGAAGGGCAGCGGCACCATCCAAGGCTGCTGCCACACAGGAGTCTCTCAGCCAGGAACCTCCGGCTCACACGAACAGCGGCCCTCCAATCACCTCCAGCGCGCTCCGAAGGGCGAGCCCGCAGGCTGCATCCGGCCCAGGAGCCGGGACGAAGAACCAGGCCAGTCCGCTCTCGAGTCCCGGGAACGGTCGGGGGCACTGCACCGGACCCACAGCAGCCAGGACAACTGGAACAAGTGGTAAGTGCCTGCAGAGCGTCGGAATAGTACCACACAGCAAGGAGGGCTTCCCGGGGCAGGATAAATGCAGGATAAATGTGAAAAACACAGGCGGGCGAACGGAGCCGAGCTAAAGCGCGGCCATCTCGGTCGCGAGCTAGGCTCCTCCCCCCTCTTTTTCATTCTTAAAGTAAATCTAGTAGGCAACATTAAAGGTATGCATGGAATGTGCAAACCTCCAACGTGCAGACTTGGAAGGGGGTCAAACGTACACGAAACATTACTAAAAATGGCTGTTCTTAGTTTCCTTTATTCAAGATTTTTGGTATTTCTTGGATATTCAGGTGTTTCTTTAGAAGAAGGCATATTTTGCCAAGCTTATCTGCAAAATGCGTTTTTGTTTTAAGAACCACGATGTGCCAGGTCATGTTTGTCATAGTTCGACTTCTGGCCACACTCTTTCACTCCACCGGCCTTCACTTACCGGTACCTCCCCCCCCCCACCCCAGTTTTAAGGGCACTGCTTTGCAGCTATGAGCCTGTGTTGACCCTGTATGCCTTTCAAGCTTATTTAAGGATAGCTAACAGTATTTTGATAGCGCTTAATACAGAACTATCTCTAGGCGCTAAGTCAGGACGTGTGTCTGTGGCGCCTTTGAGTGTGTCCCTGCTCTGCTAAGTGAATGCATGTCGTACTTTAAGTCTCTTTCTGCTGGTCTGTGTCTGCGGGAGTGTGTGTCGTTGTGTGAGTTTGCATCTCACATGTGTCTCTCTGACAGCTTGTTGGCACTGTTCTCTCTCCTTCCACCTAACGGTGAGGTGCCCGGGTGCCTCGGCGCTATAGCAGAATATAGACCGCGGCCATCTTAAAGGAAACGTGTCAATACTCTAAACACATTAGTTCGCCTACCATTAGGATACCTCATTTAGTGACCTAGCCATTAGTTCCACCTGGCCCCACACCATTACTTCAATATGACCTCTACTTCCCCCACTATTACTTCGGCACACTATTACTTTGACATGGCCTTTACTTACCTGCACTTCTGTGTTGTTTGGTGACCTCGACCTAAGAGGAGACTTTTAATCCATTCTATCTTTATTTCAACAGGGCTTTGTTATTATAACTCCATTTTATAGCCTAGTAAACACAAACACCCAGGACAAGATAGAGACCTAATCCCTGAATCACCTGAATTTTTGGGTGTCTTGGGGTTCGCTCCGCTCTCCACACTTTTCTCAAGCTCATCCAAGTTTGTGTTTTTTCTCTCTGTTCCTCCTACTCTTTCATTCGCACTTTCTCTCTGTCGGTTAGGGACAGTTCTAGCTCTCTCACCACACTCAAGTAGTCTAAAAATCTCATGTTAAAAATAGAAACAGATATATACATAGGGGTCTTCCAGTCAGCCCTCTTCATCTATTGGTCTGTACAGATGTCCTTCAATACTTAGCTGCCGCCCACCACAGCAAGTAGGATAAGGCAGTGAGTCAACTCACTTCAGCCATTAGCTCCCTTCACTGTGAGTGACAGGATTTTACTTGTGAAAATCCACATAAAAAATGGTTCATTTCGGCTCCAAGTCTGGTGGGTCAATTCCTGCTTTAAATTCATGTTTTTGTAACTGTTTTGCAATGGGTCATTTTTTTTTTTTAAATCATTTGCATGCCACTTTTTTTATGGCAGATGGCAGGGTCTTTATTCTTTTTATTTCTTTTAAATGTTAATGCCTATTGCATGTAAATGCAGGTTTCCCAAGGGCAGACCTATTGGCTGGGCCAATTTTTGGTTAATACCTGGACCCCTCTCTGAGAGGGAAAGCAGGTGCGTATATGATTCCTCAGCATGGACACAATAGAAAGACTTTCCTCTCTATAGCGGGTATTGTGAAATAGGTTTAATAGTCTGTCTATTATATTACAACTGTAAATTACATTTATGTAGCGCCTACTGCCCCTGATGAGGCGTTGAAGTGTGTTGTGGTAAATAGCACGCTAGTCTGGAACCCACAACTAGAAGTAAGAAGCTAGTTGATGAGTAAAACAAGTTTTTTTTTCTTGTGGATTTGTTGTGGTAAGTGTGTTAAGTTAGGGATCTTTAACCCCTTGGCCGCGGCGGTAATTCCGCCGTGGCGCTAGGGGGCAGGGGGGGCCGCGCGGCGCCACCATGCTTGTGACGGAACCATTCCGTCACGAGCCACGGTGGCGCTGTGCTTGTGACGGAATGGTTCCGTCACGGCCCCGCCCACTCAATAGAATGCGCCACGCAGGCGCAAAATCAACACCGCGCAGGCGCGGCGGCCGGGCCGTGACGGAACCATTTCGTCACCAGCATAGCCCCACCGTGGCTCGTGACTGAATGGTTCCGTCACCAGCACGCAAGGGGTTAAGATTGCGTGCATTGAGGTAACGGGTTTGTAGGAACCCGTTTGGTGCCAGGGGATAACACCCGAAGACCTCTGAGTTCTCCCTGTTCCGGACCACAGAAACACGGAGTCTTCTAGTCGAGTCAGAGATCAAGTTTTATTGATAGCTACCAAGTAACAGGTGTCCTAGAAGCACGACAAACACGGGTCATGTGTTCTCAGGAGACTGTTCGTTTTTACAGAACCAGCCTTCTCCTTATGTACAGAAATAATAGCTGCAAGCAAGAATTCTTGAGTTTATGATATGGCTATACACATATTTCTACAATAATACAAAAGAGCGAAGTCATGTAGGCAAGCCCGTATTTTAGATGTCCAATTCGTGATAGATTACCTAGCCAGGCCCGGAACTCCCATCAGATATCGGTGAAGCCCCAATAAAAGAAGACACCTCCTAGTCATAAAACTGGCCATAAACAGGGAGCGTGGACAGGTGTGTATGTGTGTAGAAAACATGATCTGTACGCGGTGAATGGTTTGTGGTATGTTGTGCATTGATGCTATCGTGTTTGGCCACTGGGCGAGGAGCTGCCCAAACAGGTTCGGCTGGAGGCGATGGAGTCAGTTGGGACAGGTCAGGGGGGAGTCAGGGAAGGTGGACGTGTCCTTTTAGATCAAGCTCGACCTTTAATTGACTTATCTTGAGGGCAAGACACAAGATGGATACCGTTTACAAAATGGAGTCTGAGGGGTCGGGACGGAAACTACGATTCAGGGGTGTTAGCATGTCTCGATCATGACGCAAATGCATAGGAATGATGCCCTAATCATTATCGGTTCGTCGACACCAAATTCGTCATGGTACGTTGATGTTTCGGGACACGGGTATCGGACCTCGATACCGGGACAACAGTAGGGTCCAGAATTTCAGAACCACAGACCCTCCTTTTGCCCTCATATAAGGCAATAATTCATGTTAATCCGAGTCTAAGTCTGTATGAAGGAATTCGTGGAGATGCTGCTGTAGCATCATTCTGTTGCTCAGTTCGTCCCTTGACACAGGCTTCCGTACACATGAGGTAGCACAGAGGCCACATAGTGCAGGAGCGCACTGTACACACAGGCAGAACATAATCAGAAGGGCTAAGATCATCCCAATGAAGATCAGTGTTTTCCATACCCAGGTAGCGATCAGTTCCCAGAACCACCCTAGTAAGGACCAGTCCCCTTTTTCTACGTGAAGGGAACCAGATATCTCGTGTAGCTTAGAGATGGCCTGGTACACTGTCGGTGCGTTATCAGGGATGAAAATGCAACAACTGGATTGGATCACTCTACACACACCACCACGATCGGCGAGTATGATATCTAGGGCAACTCGGTTCTGAAGGGTCATAAGTCGATCCGACTGAAGTTCGGTCGTCAAATTGCCAAGGGCTCCGGCTGTTGTAATCACGGCGGATTCAACTATCCTCGATAACTGGCGAATATTCCTGCTGTTCACCATAGGCCCCCAAAATGGCAGAAAACCCTTTGCGAAGTCAGCGAATTCCTGACCCGCGGTGTCGTCTTTACTCACGACACCTCTAGCTGTCCTTGTCCGATGGTAATCTGCTCTGGCCGTGTAGGTGGGAGGCAGCAGAAATGATATAAAACATGTACCTGAGAAGTCAGGGGGCAACCAGGTGTAGGCTTGGTCATGGCAGACGAAATACGTGCCTTTGGCTGCTAATAGTATAGGGGAAGTTCGGGAAGCGAACACATAGGTTTCCGTGCATATACTCTTTCCTAATTGTGCTTTGGGATCCCTGCGATACCTTGTAAACATAAGTGACCTCGGTTGGGTACTATCCAAACTGGGCGGGATTTCTTTGCTGTCTGGCTCTTACTCAGGTAAACCCCATATTTAGTTACGTTCCAACGAGTGTACGGAGTGAGTTCATCTTTGGGAATCGTAAGATAGGTGTCGAACTCTCTACTCATATTTCTTATCCCTGCTACTAGTGCCTTGTTACTGGAATCACTCTCAGTAGAACGGGTCGGGTATGGTTCTAGGGTGAATAGGAACATGGTCTGGAAAGCCCACAGAGAACCATAATAACTGAATGGCAGGATGAAGTATGGGATACCCTTATCAGTCGTGTGCGGCATGAGTCCACATACCCAACAGTTCGATGTGTTTATTATGGACTGGTGTTGGTGTAGAAGTTGAGTGAATGAGTTATTTACAAATTCGAGTCTTCTGGCAGACTCGTGTTCAGGTAGAGGGTGAAAGTAGTGTGGAGAGATAGTAGGAGGAGGCGGTGGCCGGGTGTCATTTGAAAAAGTAACTTGGAATACGAATAGAGTATAACCAGTCAAAAACATCGTTATGCTACACAACATTAAAATACACGTTATCAAAAACCTTCTTTTGGCCAGTACAGTGCATAATTGTCTTTCAAAGTTCGTGAGTCTGGTAGGTCTCTTTACCCTAGGAAACTCCATCCTCTAGTTGCTGCCCGCGGTGGTAGGTTGGTTCTGCCAGGGAGTGCGCTCTGTTCAGTCCGGGGTAACTCCCTTGGACCAACCAGAACCGTTGACCTAAACGTCCCCAGTTGCACTCCCCAGACTTCAACCGCGACCCTAGCAGCAGAACCGGATGGCGGTTCGAAAATCAAAAATGAGCAAGTTTCCTGAGAGTGAGAGAGCTGAAAAAAAATCAAAAAATAGTTCTTGGGGGAAGGGAAATCACATTAGTTTGCTTTTTATTAGTCTCTTTGTCTTGACCTTAGATTATATTGTTGTTTCCCAGGTACGGTGTGGTCTTCAAACAATGTCTTGGGTTCTGAAGTATCCAACTGCATTGACGGTGGCACAAGTCCTTGAAAAATATGATCACTCTCCTTTTCGGTACTAGTTTCTTTTAAACGTGCATCGCTGAAAGGGATGAAGCGAGGTATGGATTCTGTCTCGGAGTCGGCAATTCCTTCATTGACCCACCGGTCGTATGGAAGGGGCAGAGGGACCCGTTTACAATGGGTCCCGTGCACCCAGTTCTTTTTGCCTTCCACCCGAACAGCTGATCTCGTGGAAAGAAGTACCAGGTACGGTCCGGTCCACCTCGGCTGTCCGTTGTTTGTGCGCTGGAAATTCCGCACCAAGACCCACGTGCCGGGTTCGATGGAGTGACCTGGATCGTCAGAGGCTGGCGGAGAGGAACTGTGAACCTGTTGGTGTAAAACACGCAATTTAGTTGTTAATTCGCACAAATAGTCAAGCAGTACGGGGTGCTCTATTTCGCTGAGTTTCTTTGGCCTTGGCACGCCCCAGACGTTGGCTGGGCGGCCAAACACTATCTCATGGGGGCTAAGTCCTAACCTGGAATGGACGGTCATTCTGGTTGACAAAAGTGCTAGGGGCAAGGCGTCAGGCCATTTAAGACCTGTACAGGCTTGGATCTTGGCTAATTTGAGCTTTAAAGTGCCATTGTAGCATTCTACTAATCCAGCTGATTGGGGGTGATTCGCAGAGTGAAACTTTTGTTGTATGCCTAAACACTCACACACTCTCTTCATCACGCGTCCTACGAATTCACTTCCATTATCACTCCAGACGATTCTAGGCATGCCGAATCTCGGGAAGAACTCTTTGACAAGGGCTTTGGCAGTTGACAAGGCAGTATTGTCCTTAAGGGGGTATGCTTCCACCCACCTGGAGAAAGCGCAAACAACAACGAGCACATACTTCAGATTGTTGCATCTCTCAATGTGAATGAAATCGAGCTGCAAAACCTCGAACGGATACGTTGGAGGCGCAAAATGACCAGCTGGAGTTGGGGTTCCCCTACCGGGATTGTACTTCAAACACACCATACAGTTTCTGACCACATTCTCTGCATATTTCGGGATATTGCTATTTTGCCATACTGGGGCCAATACTTTACAGATTCCTTTCGAACTGATGTGTGCAAATCCATGAGCCATTGTTACTACTGCAAGTACATAGGCGTTAGGTAATAGCCATCGCTGGTGTTCTGACAATTCGACCCAACAACCATTCGCATCTAACCTACCCTTACTTTCTCTCCATTCATTCACCTCTTTCTCAGTTGCCTCGGCTTGTATAGATTTCACGCTTTCGATGGTGTCCTCACACATTCCCACATCAGTAATCCATCTAGCGGGACCTACAACATACATCCGACTCATTGTGTTCCTTGCAGTCTCTTTCGCAACCTCGTCTGCAAATGCCTTCCCGCGGCCAACATCATCCTGAATCTTTTTGTGTGCACTGCATTTTACAATTGCAACTTGTAGTGGTAAGGTCAGTGACTCGAGGAGTTCATTAACTAACTGACCATGTTGTATTTTTGCACCATGTGACGTAAGAAACCCACGTTCACGCCACAATCTCCCAAAACTGTGAGCCACACCAAAGGCGTATTGACTGTCAGTGTACACATTCACTCGCTTTCCTTTCGCTAACACACATGCTCTGGTAAGCGCAATTAGCTATGCAGCTTGTGCAGAATTATGGGAAATGCGCGCGGTCTCTATAATGGTGTGTAATGTCGTTACGGCATATGCGGCAGTCGTATCACCATTCGGCAGCTTGAAACATGAACCATCAACCCATAAAGTTTCGTTGCATTCAGGAAGGGGAGTGTCCTGTAAGTCTACTCTCCCTTTTGTCTCTTCTTCTGTCCTAAAACAGCAGTCATGGTTATCAATCTTGTCTGTTTCTGGCGGAATGGGTAATAACGTTGCGGGATTCAGTGCATCGCACCTCTTTATGTGGATGTGACTTGCTAGCAGTGTAAGTTCGTAACTGGATAGTCGAGCGCTAGTAAGGTGTTGTGTCTTTGTCCTGTTTAGTAAAATGTCTACTGCATGCGGAACCATAACGATCAGAGTATTGTTCATGACTAATCCAGCGGATTGTCGGATGCAGACAGCTGCTGCGGCGGTAGCCCTCAGACAACTTGGTAGGGCTTTAGCCACAGGGTCTAGAGTTGCCGAAAAATGCGCGCATGGGCGCTGTTTGTCCCCAAAATGTTGTGTTAAAACTGATAATGCACAACCTTCCTTCTCATGGACATATAATGTAAAAGGCCTACTGTAGTTGGGGTTTCCCAACACAGGAGCCGAACATAATGCATCACGCAACTTGTGGAAACTCGTCTGACAATCTTCAGACCAGGGCATAGGATTTGGCGTGTCTTTACAGAGTAGTGCCAGCAAGGGTTTAGCTAGTAGTGAGAAATTCGGTATCCATTGTCTACAGTACGATGTAATGCCCAAGAAGGCTCGAACCTCTCTCTGTGTCCTCGGGGCACTCAGTTCTGCAATTGCCTGTATTCTTTCTGGTGTCAGTCTCCTTCCCTCCTTCGACAAGATGTGACCTAAGTAGGTTACTTCTTGTCGGCAAAATTGTAGTTTGGAAAGAGAGACTTTGTGCTTCATGTCATATAAGTTACGTAATAATGATTACGTAGTTTTCTTGCAAATCTCTTCAGTGTCTGCAGCGATCAGCAGATCGTCTACGTACTGAATCAGAGTTGAACCATTCGGTAGAATAATCGTGTCTAGTTGTGTTTTCAGGGCCTGACTGAATATTGATGGGCTTTCGCAGTAGCCTTGAGGAGCGCACTTGAAGCGGAAGCTTCGTCCTCCTAAATTGAATCCAAAAATATCTCTACTCTCCTCAGCAATCGGGATGCTGAAGAAAGCGTTCTTCAGGTCAATCACCGAGAACCAATTTGCTGAAGCTGGAACCATCGTCAATAAAGCAGTAATGTCGGGGACAACTGGAAACTGTGGGATAACTATCTTGTTCACTTCTCTGAGGTCGATCACGAACCTACACACAGGCGGTTGTAAAGGATCTGTACGCTTTAAGACGGGCAGAACTGGACTGTTACAAACATTTCCTGTTGTTTCTTCGATGACGTCTTTATCAATCAGGTCATAAACAATCGTCAATAATGCATTTTCGCATTCGCTAGATATTTTGTATTGGGGAATACGTGGCAACCTAACGTTGGCTTTCAATGTTATGACATACGGTGCTATCTCCAAACGACCTACATCATTAGAGCCATTAGCCCAAAGTATATCAGGAAGTGATGACAATTCAGTCGGAATATTGTCCTTTGACAAATACATTGGAGAAATGACTTTCTTACCTAAAGTAAGTTGTACTCCCAAGGGGGAACAGTACAAAGTCGCATATAACCTTTTTAGCAAATCCAAACCTAACAAATTTTCACCGCAACCTGTTGTAAGAATGAGGGGTGCTTCTAATTCGCACGGGCCAATAGAAAGAGATATAGGACTGGAGATCGGGTTTCTAACAGGGGCGCCAGAGAAACCTACTGAAGCATTCATTTCGCCAGACAAAGGTGCGCCAGGAAGTTTCGAGTGCATGATAGAACTTTTTGTAGCACCAGTATCCAGCAGAAATGGCTCTGACACTCCTGAGGTAATTACCTTGACATAAGGTCCATTCTGATCTACTGGAACTGAAATAACTCCCTCTCTTTGTCCATGGCTGTCCTAGCAATCGTTACCCTCATTTTCGTGTTCGGTGTAATAGTCGTCAGCATAGTACTGAGCTGACCTGGACGACGCATTATTCTGTTGGTCAAAGCTGTTCATCCAATTCTGAGGCGGAAAAGAAGTTGTATTCTGGGTGAAATTTCCACGGCCCCTACCTCTAGGGGCATGTTGAACACCTCTTCCCCTTACACCTGAAGCACCGCTCAAACGTCGCGCAAGAGCCGGACAATTACCTTTAAAGTGACCCTCTTCCTTGCAATACGCACATTGATTCGGGCCATAAGCAATACGCTGATGGGAAAACTCGTTTCCTTGCGCGTTTCTCGAATACTGCTGTTGTGGTTGATAATTGGGCTGACTAGTCGTACGAGGCGGATAGGCTTGCTGGAGAAGAACTTTAGTTTTTAAATCTTTTGTCTTTTTGTCGACTTTATCTAGCTCGTCTTTGCGCCTATTTTCATAGTACTGGGCTGTAGCTAAAATTTGCGCTGACGTAGAGACAGCCCAAGCACTCTCTGAATCTTTCAGTTTATTACACAGTTCAGGGATTAAATTATGTACGAATTTGTCTACAAACAATCTTTGACCACCCTCGGTAGCCATATCCTGACCACTATGATCGGTGAAAGTCTCCTCAAATCTTGTGAAAAAGTCAGACACATTCTCATCTTTCTTCTGCTTGCACGCAGATAGCTTGCCCCAGTTTACGCGTACTTCAGGCATTATCGTTTTCATGTACGCGATAATTCTACCGGGAAGTTCAGCTATTAACGGCTCAGGTTTAGAACCACCTATTTGTCTAGCATCTATAGCGGCAATGTTCGCCCATGAGTCACCTAGTTCTTGGTCATGGTTCGTATGACGTATTTTGCTCCATAGAGGATGTGGAACAACGTTCCCAAACAACATGTCGATATCCGCTAAATTCATTATACATGAGCTTGCAGTTTGTGATAACTCCTTATAATACCCAGTCGGGTTTTTACGAGGATCAGGCAGTGTCTGCTTGAGTGCTAAGACATCGGATCTTTTCCAGGGGACATGTACCCATACACGCTGGCAATGAGGCAGAATTGGTGGATTCGCATTCGCATCACCTTCCCTCCAAACCGGAGGAACCTCTCTCATGGGGTACTGTCTCGCTCTTTTCCCACCTGGTGCATCGTCTTCGTGACATGATCTAGAGACGTTTCCCTTACTCCTATAAGAGAGCAATAACTCTATCGCTTTCTCAACATCTGCACCTATAATCATACCTTCATAGAACTTAAAGCGTGTACGCCATAGTTCGTTCATTGTGTATTTGGGATCATTTGTCTTCACATCTTCGCCCAGATATACACACATTTCTTCGAATACGTATCTCTGAGTGGGTGCATTCCATTGACGGAAAACTTCCATAACAGGCTGAACATCATATCTAACAGTATCCGTAATCCATTGGCGTGCTAGTTCATTCAGCACTTTTCTTTCCTCGTAATCAGGCAGTTGACTACGTAACTGTCTATCTTCTGTTTTAGGGGTCGTTTTAGGCGACCCGAAGAAAGGTGAAAGCAGACCAGTGACGGTACCTGTCACTCTTTGTCTAATAGAAGGAGAACCTTGCGGAGGAGCAAGTGCATCGGAAAAAACAGGCTGAGGCAAAGAAGAAGTAGAGGCAATAGCAGAGGAAGTTGAAGTAGGAGCAGACGTAGTATCATAGACAATAGCTGGAGCTGTAGGCAAAGTCGTAGAAGTAGACGGAGTAGGTAGCAAAGATGGCGGCCCTTGAGAGGGCTGCGCCGGAGAAGTAGAAACCAGCTGAAGAGGAGCTGGCGTTCGTGCAAGAGCTGGGTTACGTGCGCCGGGGCGCGGTATAGTAAAATGCTTTGGCGTTGTAGTATCGTCTAACGCATACGGTGGAGGTGAGCTTAATAAGTGGGACATTAATGGATCTTTCTCGGATCCCTCCTCTTGACCTTGTCCCTTATTTGGTAACATCGGGTAGCATTTATCTACTGCTAGTTTCTTGCTCCTAAGTATTTGTTCGCTTTCTTGCTCTTCCTCGTTATCCCTGTATGCAACGGCAGCTTGCACCATTGACATACCTCTTTTATTCTTTTTTGCTAATTTTATTTCTTTCTGTTTGGCTTCTTTGCGCCATAAGCGGAAAGAGTCAAACATCGCCGGCCGGGCTTTTCTCTTAAATAATTTGACCTCTAGGTTATCTAATATTTCTGAGTCGAAACTACCATATTGGGGCCATTTTAAAACACCATCCTTGCGGGTGTATTTTATCCACACTTCATTATATGTGATAGGACCTACGCCGTGCTTTACATAGAGCTCATATGTTGGAGTTCCAATCGGAGGAACCGGACAGGAATCCTCTAATCGGGAGTCCTTACTATAACCAAGACAAAACAAGTTTCCAAGTCTGCTAAAACCAGGCATCTTTGCTCACTAGTCTAGCTTCAAACTTCAAAGGATTATCTGTTACGATATTTCTCGTGAATACACAAGTCCTTCGGCTTTGGGGCTTGCAAGTACCAAATCAAAGCGTATCTCAAGGATACCAAAAACTAAGGACAAACTAAGGACTGGGAGACGCTCCACTTATACTCAACTGAAGTATTTGAAGATCGGTGACGTCGCTAGAAGACTCGTCTATCGTTTCGCTCTACCAAGGATCATTGGGTCCAAAACAAGGCGATAGTCAGGGCAGCAGTCCTTCGTAGGCGTCGGGACGCGGGGAACCTCGCAGCAAAGACCTTCGGAACCACGTCGACATACAGGGGTCGCTGAAGTGGCTGGCCGTCCTCTGGAATTTTCACACGAAGCTCCTCACGAACATCTGGCTTGGACCGTCGCCGCTTGATACCGCCCCGAGTTGGGCGCCAACTGAGGTAACGGGTTTTTAGGAACCCGTTTGGTGCCAGGGGATAACACCCGAAGACCTCTGAGTTCTCCCTGTTCCGGACCACAGAAACACGGAGTCTTCTAGTCGAGTCAGAGATCAAGTTTTATTGATAGCTACCAAGTAACAGGTGTCCTAGAAGCACGACAAACACGGGTCATGTGTTCTCAGGAGACTGTTCGTTTTTACAGAACCAGCCTTCTCCTTATATACAGAAATAATAGCTGCAAGCAAGAATTCTTGAGTTTATGATATGGCTATACACATATTTCTACAATAATACAAAAGAGCGAAGTCATGTAGGCAAGCCCGTATTTTAGATGTCCAATTCGTGATAGATTACCTAGCCAGGCCCGGAACTCCCATCAGATATCGGTGAAGCCCCAATAAAAGAAGGCACCTCCTAGTCATAAAACTGGCCATAAACAGGGAGCGTGGACAGGTGTGTATGTGTGTAGAAAACATGATCTGTACGCGGTGAATGGTTTGTGGTATGTTGTGCATTGATGCTATCGTGTTTGGCCACTGGGCGAGGAGCTGCCCAAACAGGTTCGGCTGGAGCCGATGGAGTCAGTTGGGACAGGTCAGGGGGGAGTCAGGGAAGGTGGACGTGTCCTTTTAGATCAAGCTCGACCTTTAATTGACTTATCATGAGGGCAAGACACAAGATGGATACCGTTTACAAAATGGAGTCTGAGGGGTCGGGACGGAAACTACGATTCAGGGGTGTTAGCATGTCTCGATCATGACGCAAATGCATAGGAATGATGCCCTAATCATTATCGGTTCGTCGACACCAAATTCGTCATGGTACATTGATGTTTCGGGACACGGGTATCGGACCTCGATACCGGGACAACAGTAGGGTCCAGAATTTCAGAACTACAGCATTTACTGTTTATGTTTGAAAATAATGGATTAATTGAAGTGGATTAGTAAAGGGAAGATGTCAGTTGTTACTAGGAGTGGGGGACATGTGCGCCTGCTACTTGAATGAATTGGATAAAGTAGGGAAGAGTTTGGAAAGGGTGTTTTGGGAGTCCATACTAGTCCAAGAAGTTTGGGATGAGTCAAAGAGTGCAGGTATGCACAGGAGTGGAAAGGGAGCATTGCCCCTGCCTCCCTAGTCCCAGTAAGTAAGAATGAATATATAAATGTAAAGAGACATACCCACATATCTAAATATAGTGATATGCATACATACATACACACATAAACATATTATACTTATGCAAGTAGGAGTCCTGGGACGGCTTGCTTGGGAATGGATAGCCAGCACCTAGGCACCGGTATTCCTAAACCCAGGGCCGACTTTAGGACAGTGCGACCAGTGTGGTTGCACAGGCCGCTGACCTATGGAGGGGCGCTGACCTCATCGGGCGGGCACTGTGTTTATCAATATTTTCTGATTGGAGATATGAGCGGCACTTTTGCCCGGTGGTAATGAGGGAATCGAGGAGGCGGTCATGAGGTGTTGGGGCACCAAAACAAATATTGCACCAGGCGCCACCAACGCTAAAGCTGGCCCTACCTAAACCCTCGATGCATGAATAACCTAATAACCTGCTGACTGCTGCATAGTCTTCCTAAACAGGTGAGGCAGGGTGCACCACATCTTTCCCTATTGTATTGGGTGTAGAACAGACTATTTACTTAGGCTCTCAATAGCAGAACTCACCCAAATTGTGGTGAATGCACACACGTTCCTTCATTGGGGGATCTTGATGTAAATATCCTGTTTCCTAAACACATGGGCCCTTATCAGAGGATGAACCTACAGAAATCCTATCATCAGAGTCTGCACCAACACCTGGGTGGCCACAAACCATTACTGCTCACAACTACACAGAAGAGCGAAGAGGTGATGGATTGTGGTGTTTCCACAATGTAGAAACCTGCATTGCTTAAAATGCGAAACAAGATCTGAAGGGTAACATGAACAAACTTTAGAATACTGAGAGCATAAATGTCACATGTACACATGAAACGAGAGGATATCTTTATATATTTGATCCTTTATTTCAGATATTATAATGGAAAGCCAATATAGCCAGCGCGTTTCGCCCACTGCGGGCTTCTTCAGGGCATCCAATAGGAGAAGAACTCCTTGGCACAAGTGTTCGGTTTCAGTGTAAATGATAAAAAGGAGAACCACAAGCTGTACCTGTTGAATATCTTTTTGTATGATCCAGTATTGACAAAGGATATTTAAGAAAAGTGTTCCTCCAACAGAGAGCAGTTTGGCAAGGGTAAAGCACAAACGGCGTTAGTAATGTGGACCGGTCAGCCATATCTTCGACTGGACCCATATTCAGTTCCGGCATCCCAATCACTGCAAATTCCATTGGAAAGTGCCTAAACGCATGGGTCCTTATCAGAGGATGAACCTACAGAAATCCTATCATCAGAGTCCGTACCAAGACCTGGGTGGCCACAGACCATTACTACTCACACCTACACGGAAGAGCGAAGAGGTGATGGATTGTGGTGCTTCCATGATGTAGAAACCTGCACTGCTTAAAATGCATAGCACCTTCTTCTTGGTAGCAGCTGACAGGGAACGATAGTGGAGGGGAGGCGGCGGGGGGGGATACAAAATATTATAAGATACACTTAGCTATTTGCGGCTTCCTCCGTCATCCCTTGTTGTCTCTCAAAGGCCGGGACCAGGAAACAAGCAGGCTCTCTCCCCTAAGCCAATCACAATGCTGCAATGTAGCGTTGTGATTGATCTGAGTGCCGTGGTTCGACGCTCAGACACTGAATAGGAGACTGGGCATGTTCCTCACCTGGCTGCACATTTCAGCCTGTTGGGGAAAATAGAACGCATGCATGACTGTTTGGCCGGCCCAAGACGGCCAGCCAAACGGTTATGCGCACTTGGAGTATGCAAACTACTCCTCCCCCAGTGCCTCCAGCCCAGTCCTACCCTAACCCAGCCCGAACCTACAAAAAATAAAATAATAACTATGTTAGTATCATTTAATTTTTCCTGCTCTGAGAGTAGTGGAGTGACACCCTACCGCCTTAAAAAAGAGCCGCCCCTGCTTCTTCTGACAGGTACAGCTAGAATATTGGAAAAGTTCAGAAATGGGTGTATGTCATGTGGATATGATAAAAATATGAAGCTATTATATATAAGGTTGCTGACTGCCCCAGAGGGTTTTCTGGTGGGGGAAAGGCGTTGGAGTTCTAATATTTAAATATGTGAAAAATGACCAGAACAATGTACCGTTCTTCTACCCTTGTAGTGCTCTGCTTTAGTCAGTCTCTTCAAGCCTCAGCACATCTATTATTGGCAATACATAGACTGACCTGAGCTGGGAAGAGCGGCCATCTTAACGGTCAGAAGACCAAGATCTGCTCATGGGCTCCTCACCATACTTCTCCCCTTCAAGTCGTGATGCTCCCTTGGGCCCGTCCGATGTCAGTCCATAAGGCGTGTATCGTTTAACGGGGATACCCAATCAATCCTCAGATCAGTGCCACCAGCAAGAAGACATTCTCCCCACCGTGAACACTAACGGAGGGTTCTCCACTTGCCGGATCTCCTTCCTAAAAACACCCTGGTTTGGCTGGCTCAGCGACAGAGGACTCCAGGGAAAAGGGGCAGAGTGAGCATCACAGACAAGTGGCTCATCTTCAGTCTGCGATACCTCAGTCACATCACTCCCACCATAACAGTTATGGCTTCCTCCCCAGGGGCGACTGCAGTTTAAGCCACTCGGTCTCACTCTGATGACTCCCAGCACCCTAAGATGTCTCTCTGAAGTCTTCTGGTCCCACCAACCCATCTGACAGGCGAGGTCAGGCACACGGATAGGACGTGTCATCGCCCCCACAGGATTGGGACACAGATCCCTTTGGTTCAGAGATGATCTGAAGCAGCGTCCCTCAACATCTAAGACAGGCAGGAGAATCTTTGCAGAGTGACCGATTGCCCTTAAAGTGGTGTTGCAGTAGCCACCCAGATGCCTCCAGGAAGTACCGTCCACGCACCGGTCTGTTGGCTAGTGCACAACACTCTATGTGTCTCATCTCGCTGTGGCCTTATCGTCACCCGACTAATGTACAGCGGCCTCAGGGAAGATTCAAAAGTGCTACCTCATGAGGCTTTCTAGGCCCATCCAACCACAGGCTCTGACTCCCGCTATCGGGGGTCACACAGACGATCGTAAATGACACTAACTCTACATCTAGACCTAGCTCTTGTGGCTGTGCCGCCATTTCCAATGGAACTCCTCCGCCTGCAAGGTCCCCTGAGGTGGCTTTCAGATGCCTGAAGGGCTTAAAAAACAAAAAATGCTAAAATTAGATTATAATTTCTCTAGATGGTTCTCTGCCGACGTTTCTGGTCAGACATATCTTCATTCAAGGTGTTAGGACAGTACAGACGGTCCATAAATCAGTCGATTTCGGCATAATAAACAATATCAATTTGAGTGGCCCAGCTTCCATATGAGAGCTTGAATACAAAATTTTTTAGCTATCGCGACAAGAATTTTAGATTCTATTAAGGACACGGAGGCGAGGATTATGCTTTCTCATTTCTTTACTGCACAAAACAGCAGCCAATGAAAATGAAAACTACAATGTAAAAAACAACATTTTCCATGAGGCTTTGAACCACGCCTCTCATACAACAACCAATCACAGAGTCCATAAACATATATAGTATCGAGACACTAATCTGGCCTCCTCTTTCTTTGCGCGAACAGTCTTGTCATAGTGAACAAAAGTCTTAACTCTCAACGGAGAGAACAGATCCTTAGGAAATCCCAAACGTAGAAAATCCAGAACCACAAGGAATCATCCTCCACCAGGAAAGGACAGCACCATCCACAGGAGGCAGCTAACTCTTGTTGGAATCATTTCCTGAAACAGAAAAAGAAGTTTGAGAAAAGAAGCCCACAAAACCTACTTCTCAGAGGGTGGGTATAAAGTTGTTAAGCAACATCATTTCAAGACAACTTTACAGTTACATAACTGTCCCAACGGGTGGGATAATCCTCGCCTCCGTGTCCTTAATAGAATCTAAAATTTTTGTCGCGATAGCTAGAAAATTTTGTATTCTATGGCAGGACCGGAGGCTTCTGATTATGCTGGTTCAAAGCTCATAAATCAAGCTCATCAAGCACAGCATCAGAAACATGAGGAATAGGCTTATAGTAGAACACCTTAAACGTTGAGTCCGAAGACCAATCAGCCGCCCCGAGGATATCCTCTAAGCGGGATCCCAATAAATTGGCTTTAGAAGCCATCGCCCCTCTAGCCGAATGCGCACCATAAGCAGAGATATCAATGCCTGCCTCAGACATGATCCATCGAACCCATCTGGCTAAGGTAGCCGCAGCGACAGGTTTGAAGGGTTTTTGAATAGATATGAGCAACTGTCCCAAAGGATCAACCCTGTGTGCTATAGTACGCTCCTCATAACATTTGAGACACTGCAACACACAAAGCTTGCTATTATGAGGAAAAGCGGGATATTCCACTGAGCGTGACATGGTTTTAGTACGGCGTGTGATAACAAAGGAGACACCTTGGGGAGAAAACATCCTACCAGCCAAATCCAAAGCTCTAACATCTGAAACCCTGCGACATGAAATGAGGCACAAAAGCATAGTGAGCTTAGCAGAAAGCTGTTTCAAAGACAAATCACCATTAGCGGGCCAGGAATCCAACAGATTAAGCACTTTAGTAACATCCCACATCGTGGAGTACCTGGGCCGAGGAGGATTAGCCACACGCACCCCTCTAAGCAACTTACAAACCAGAGGATGCATCCCCACCGGTTTACCGTCAATGTGGTCGTGACCAGCAGAAATTGCAGACCTGAAGTTATTAACCGACCTGTAAGCCAGGCCCGTAGCTGCACGCTCAGACAGAAAATTCAATACCTCAGTCACATTTGATCCCACAGGATCCACCTGTTTTGAAAGGCACCAACCCACCCACTTGTTCCAAGAAGCGGAGTAACGTTTCCGGGTGGAAGGAGCCCACGCCTGTTGCATAAAGCCGGAATCCTCTCGTGAAAGGCCTGCAAGGCATTCATGTCTCCGGAGAGCGTCCACACCATTAAGGTCAACTGATTCTGCAGGACCAAGGGATGGCACGCTCCCACTGGGTCCTGCAGAAGAGTCGGGAAGACAGGGAGCAGGAAGGGGAGATCCACAGACAACTCCAACAGTGTGGGAAACCACGACTGAGTCGACCAAAAAGGAGTCACCAACACTATCGTCGCCCTCTGTCGGCGTACCAGCGCCGCCACTCTCGGAATCAGTGCGAACGGTGGAAAGGCATAATTCCTCCGTCGCCCCCAATGGTGAAGGAACGCATCTGCCCCTATCGCCATCGGGTCCGCTCTCCAACTGTAATATAGGGGGAGATGGGCATTGAGACGGGAGGCAAACAAGTCCTTCTGACAAGGGCCTCGCATAGTCATGATCTGAGCAAACAGCAACGGATGGAGTCTCCAATCGCTGAAATCTCGGAGAAACCGGGAGTTCCAATCCGCCACCTGATTGAACTTCCCCGGAAGGTACTCTGCCACCACCGAGATCTTGCGATCCAGGCAGAAATGCCAAAATTCCTTCGCAATTTGAACCAACATTCGGGACCTCGTCCCCCCTAAGCGGTTGATGTATCTCACCGCTGAGACATTGTCCATTCGGAGGAGAATACAACAATTGCTCTTCAGAGGTGAGATAGACCTGATGGCGAACGACCCTGCCAACAACACCAGGCAGTTTATATGTAATGCTAGTTCGTCTGCCGACCAGCGTCCTCCTGTGGTAAAATCCCCACAGCGAGCGCCCCAGCCCCATTGGCTGGCGTCCGACTCGACTACCACATCCGGGGCTGCGCCAAAGATGGCACGGCCATTCCAGGCTGACATGTGATCTAGCCACCACTGAAGCTCCTCTCGAGCTTCCGTCGAGAGAGGAATAAGGTGGTCGTAGTGAAATTGCCTCTGCAAGTAAAAGATCTTCAATCTCTGAAGGGCCCTGTAGTGCAGGGGCCCCGGGAAGATGGCTTGGATAGACGAGGCCAGGAGGCCCACTATCCTCGCCAACACTCGCAAAGAGATCTTCTCCTTGGTCAGTGTGGAAACTATTTCTCTCTTGATGGACCTTATCTTCTGGAGAGGAAGAAGCAGCTGAGCTGACACAAAGTCTATCAGGAAACCTAAAAACTCCATCTGTTGATTCGGTATCATCACCGACTTTTTGGTGTTGATCACGAATCCCAGATCCTGCAAGAGGGACACAGTCCACTGTAAGTGGGTGAGAAGGAGGGTGCGTTCCTGGGCTAGAAGGAGCATGTCGTCCAGGTAGATGATGAGGCGAACTCCCATCTCCCGAAGACGAGATACCACCGGCTTCAGAAGCTTGGTGAAGACCCACGGGACTGAGGAAAGACCAAAGGGGAGCACTGTGTACCGGAACCACTGCCCTTTCCAAGGAAATTGCAAGAATTTCTGATGAGAGGGGCAGATGGGGACCGTCAGATAGGCGTCTTTCAAATCTAGACGGACCATCCAATCGTTCTCCAGCAAGAGATCTCTTAAAAGATGGATACCCTCCATCTTGAAATGGCGATATGCAACGTGTGGATTGAAATCTCTCAGATTCAGTACTAGGCGTTGACCGCCGCCTTTCTTTTGAACTAGAAAGACATTGCTGCTGAAACCTCCGGGAAGGAAGGGTTCCACAGCAATGGCTTCTTTGGCTAACAAGTCTGAAAGTTCTGAGTCGATAAAACTCTGTTCTAGAAGGGAAAAAAGGAGAGGAGGGGGAGGAAAGGCCTGCAGGGGACATCCCAAAACCTCTATCTGATAACCCTTGACAGTCTGGAGGACCCATGCATCTGATGTTAGATGCGACCAATTCACCACAAAATGACGTAGTCTGCCCCCCAGTGGAGTGGAACCCACCTGACTTACCCGAGGACTGGTTGTCGAAGTTCTTGTAACCTCTATTGACTCCTCGGTTATAGCGACCTCTGAAGCCGCGGGACCTTGACGGGTAGAAACCGGCCTGGTCCGGTTCCTGCGTGTATCCTCTGCCCCGCCTAGGGGCGTATCCCCGCTGAGGACCGGGAGTTGAATAACGGCCGGTCGAGCGTCCTCTACCACGTCCGGCCCTGTGAGAGACCTGATTTAACACCCTCTTCAAGGAGGACTGCGATTTATCGAGGGAGGCAAAAGTATTAACGAATTTAGCAATGTCCTTCACGAAGTTGTCTCCGAACAATTGACCTTCCGCCAAAGGACCCGGCTCAGATGAAGCCAACTCTACCAACTGAGGATCGATCCGGAGTAACACTGACTTCCGGCGTTCTGAGGCAAGGGCGCAGTTGGCGTTGCCGAGCAGGCAAATGGCACGTTGAGCCCAACTCGCCAGGACCTCAGGGTGAATGGCATCCCCTGTTTCTTGCGCCTGTAGGGCCAGTTCCAAGATTTTTGCTAGAGGTCCGGAAAGGTCGAGGACCTTATCTTGGCACGCCCTGAGCGCGCGATCAATACCTTTCTTCGGGTCTTTCTTGTATTTCTTAAGAAAGGTTGTCATGGACGTGTCAATGTCCGGCGTGATGGCCACCTTGTGGGCTAAGTCGGGGCGGGGGCATTCGGATTTTAGGCGGGCCCTGACCTCCTTGTCAAATCCCTTGCGGAGATGAGTTTCCATGTAGGCCGGAACAGCGGGGGGAGGAACCCAGTCGGAGGACCTGGGGTGTACAATGTCAGAAGGGTCAAAGGAGAAGGGGGTAGGAACGACAGGAGAGGAAGCATGCTTCCTTTTCTTAGTGCGCTTGCGTGGGGCAGCGTCAGAGGAATCAGTATCGGTGTCCGTGCCGGTGGTAGTAGTATCAGGGACGGGCGAAGGAGGAGGGCGAGACGGAAGAACCTTATCGCCCGAAGAAGAGTCCTTTGCCTTACACAGTTTACCATAGGACTGGGCGTGGGGCCATGCAGAGTCACCGGCAACTTTGTTAGGGGCAGGGGGACGGGAAGGGTCGTGTTTGGGCAGAGGAAGGGGCGTACCAGGGGCCAAGAGCTCTAGCTTTTTGGCCAAGGGAAGCAGGGCTGAAGAAAGAGCCTTATCCAGTTTAGCGTCCAACCTTTTATCAATTAAGTCCTCCATGGACTCCTCTTCATAATATTCATCTTGTCCCTGGTATCCACACGCAGCACCCTCCTCATCGCAGTATTCAGAATCTGCCATCATCACCAGGAATTGAAAATTCCACTCAGAGTCCCCAGAGGGAAGCACAATTACCAGCCCAGGCAAGGGCGTCAAGCAGGGGAAGTGCCAAGCACAGGAGCCGGAAATACCAAAGAAAACCACTCAGGTGAAGTCCAGTTCTAGGACTAATGGAGGGAAAAAGCCTTATCAAGGGGAAGAAAGGCTGCCCAAAAATTGACCCCCTCCCCAATCACAGGGAAGTCAGGGGTTAATGCTGTGAGGCTCCGATTTTAATCTGCGGGCAAGCGCTGCTTAATTTCTCCAAAAAACGGCCCTCGGCTCCTGGCCAACTGCGTGTAAACCCCTCTTCAGCTGGGGGCAGAGCGTCAATGAGGCACAATGAGGGGGCGCGCGCGTGCGAGACGCGCGCGACCACCGTCAGCGCACGCCGGGCGTCAGACGAGCTCCGGCGCACGCCTCTTTCCCCGAGGGGGGGCCAAGTCCCTCCGAGCCGCGGACCGCGAGCAAACGCGGCCGCCGGAGAAGCAGCAAGCGGGGAGGGAAAGGGGGGCCTGACAGCGCTACACGCGCTCAAAAGCTAAGGGGCCGATGCGGAGCGGGCCAGAGAGGCGCCGCCCCGAGTCGGTAGAAAAAGGGGCAAAGCCGCCGCAGCGGTCACGTACAAGAAACAACAACCGGTAACCTGCAATAAAGGTTAGAAGTCGGGTGAAACACAGCAGTGTCTACAGCAACAAGCATTCAATAGCGCTGCAGTTAGGCATACATGGAATCAACCAAGAGGCAAAATAAGCATATATAGTAGAGAGCACTTATCTGGGCTGCGGAGCAGCAAAGAAAGAGGAGGCCAGATTAGTGTCTCGATACTATATATGTTTATGGACTCTGTGATTGGTTGTTGTATGAGAGGCGTGGTTCAAAGCCTCATGGGAAATGTTGTTTTTTACATTGTAGTTTTCATTTTCATTGGCTGCTGTTTTGTGCAGTAAAGAAATGAGAAAGCATAATCAGAAGCCTCCGGTCCTGCCATAGAATTTAGGGGTAAATAAGAGCGTTTGAAAGGTTTTTTTTTATTAATTGAGGGTTTCAGCTATTGTAAGTAGTGGTGTATATTTTGCATTATCTTTCGATTGTAAACGATAAAATATGTTATCATCCTGATTTATATTTTCACTTTCATTCGCATTTGACAAATGTGTTGCTTGCAAGTCTAAGCCAGTGGGGCCAACCCTGGGGGTGGGAGTGTGCCATCGGGCAGTTCCTTGTGAGTAACCTGGTGCCCCTGAATTTTCCCAGACGCCACTGCTGGTGGCCCTGATGTCAATTTTCTGAATTGCCATTCATGGCTTGGCACCACCAATCGGCATTCGACCATGACATGTTAATACAAGGTTGGTTGAAGGCAAAGGCAGGCACGCTAACAGGGTCAACAGCCTGCTTGCTATTTCGTGTCTCTAAATTCCTGCTGCTGAATTATTTTATGTTGTATGTGGATTTGGATATGACCTCGTGGTGCCCCGGGCAAACTGGGGGGTGCCTGGCAGCACGAACCCGGGCTTTTCACACCGGCACAGTTATAAAGGTGTCTTTGTGCCTGGTCTGTGAGTATTGCCCCGGTTACTTACCGGTAATCTTCATTACTCCGAGTCCGTGTCTTCCTCGCCACAGTAATTACCCATGAGCCTCCGGCTCCACACAGAACTCCAAGTACAAAAACAGCACTCTAGTCTCCCTCTCCCTCCTCCAAGATGGCCCACAGTGGCTCCAGCCAATCCCATAAAGGGACACAGAAGCACCAACACGACCTGAAGAACCAAGCCGCAGACATGAAGCCACCACCAGGGCCGGGAGGGAAGGGAAACTATACTGTGGCGAGGAAGACACGGACTCGGAGTAATGAAGATTACCGGTAAGTAACCGGGGCATTACCTCCTCGTCCTGTCTTCCTCGCCACAGTAATTACCCATGAGCCGATACCAAAGCAATCAGCTTCATGCAAGGAAAACACTCCACAGAAATCATGCAGAGAAACATATTTCAATCACAAGAGGTACAAAATTTCACAGAAACATACACCTCAAGGAATCCCAGCCGAAAGTACAGAAGAGGCAAAGGAAAACAGAACCCCCACCCCCAATCCGAAGGCGATAAGGGGACATGAAAGTAAGCGCGGATGATCAAGTGGCAGCCCGGCAAACATCCACCACAGACACCCCATTAAAAGTGGCCCACGATACAGAAACAGATCTGGTGGACCGACCCTGAACAGGACGAGGGGGAAGGACAGAAACAGAACCATAAGCCAACAGCATGGCCCCCTTAATCCAACGACTGACAGTGGACACGGAGGGCTACAGGCCCTGACGAGACAAACCAAAATTTGACAAATAAATTGTCAACCTCACAAAAGGAAGAAGTGCGAGATGAATAAACAACAAAGCACGACGCACATCCAACAGGAGGAGAAGGCAAACCTCAGTCGAGGAAGGATCAGGACAAAGAAGCGGAAGAACCACTCCAGCAGAACGGTGAAGTAAGAAACCACCTCAGGAATAAACGTAGGATGAGGGCACAATAACACACGACCAGACAAATGACCAAAAATGGAGCAGACCGCAGGAAGGCACCCAGCTCACCAATACGCCTGGCAGAGGTAAGAGCCACAAGAAACACCACTGAGAATGACAAGAACTCCAGGCCCACCGACACCAAAGGCCCGAAAGGAGCCAACCGCAAGGAACGCAACACCAGAGGAAGGTCCCAAGGAGGAGAACATAAGATAGGACGGGGACGTTGCAAAGAAGCGACTTAAAAAGTCGAGCCATCAAAGGATAAACTACGAACCAAAGGCAGGACATGAATTGCCCGAATGGCAGCCCAACGAGCCCCGAGAGTGGAAATGGTCAAGCCCAAAAGGAAACCATCATCCAAAAAATCCAGAAGACGAGTAGGGTCCAAAGAATCCAACGACAGACCCGTGACACATACACCAAGAGGCAAAGTCATCCCAATGCTTAGCATAGGACTCAAGAGAAGAAGGCCTCCGAGACTGCCGAACGACACCAGCAACCGCAAAAGAACAACCCGCACGCAACAGCGATCCCCACTCAAGAGCCAGGCCCGCAGACCCAGGGACCGGAACATAGGCAGAGGTAGAAGAGGATCCAACAGAGGATAAGGCACGAACGGTAACGTCCAGCCCAGAGACACATCTAATTCCAGCAACAGGGGATAACAAGAACGACGGCACCACCCCGGAGCAACCAGAAGGACAAACGACCCCATCCTCACGATCTCCAGCAAGACCAACGGAATCAGGGAAAGGGAGGAAAGGCATACAACAGGCCACTCGGTCAAAGGAATGAGAGGGCGTCCACCCTCCAGGCATCCCGGCAAGGCATAATCGTGCAAAAGCAGCGGAGTCTGGCATAGTACCGGGAGGCAAACAGGTCCACAATCGGACAGCCAAACATCTCCCGCAAGCACCCGAACATCAACCGCGTGAGGGACAAAGACCCCATGGAAGGAAAACACCCGGTGCAGACAATCCATCAGAGTGCTCACCGCACCAGGCAGGTAAACGGTAGACAGGGATCCAGGTCCACCACCGCCCAACAACAAAACAGACGGTAGATGCAACCGAGGGAGCGAACCCTGCACCCCCATGAAGGATCACACAAGACAACACCACCTGATCGGCTGTCCGGATCCGCACAAGGCGACCCCGAAGAAGATCTGAAAAAGCCAACAGACCAAACAGGACGGGCTACAGCACCTCGTAGGGGGAAAACAACACCGACTGAGGCCAAATCCCTAGAGACGTCGAATCCCCAGAGTAGCACCTCACCCCAGTAGACAGGCACCGGTAGAGAGAACCCGGGAGGGAACAACCAGAAACAGGCGGCCCCCGGACGGATGACCCAAAACCAACCACCACACCGGGACCACCCGAACCGCCGGGGACACGAGGACCAAAACACCCATAACCATGGAACAGGTGACCCAAGCAACAAAACGAGGGACACCAAGGTATACATGTGAAGGCGAGCCCATGGAACGTACAGAAGGTCTCAGAAATACAGAGGGAGAGAAAAGAAAATAGCAAATCTCTCTATTGGGACCTAATAGTGTCCTCTTTACATGCCCAGAATACACAGTTAATCTGGAAACAACCAAGAAAACAAAAACAAGAGAAGATGCACAAGGAGAGGAAAAAGATACCCATCAGCCCACTCATAAGTGGAATCTCGTCATCTGGGTATATGTTGGTAAATGGTGTCCTCTAGGGTCTGCCTTGGAAACAATCCATAGGACTGCCTAGTGATGGACCCAGAACATTTCACCAACAGATGACAGTATATGAGCGGGAGGGGTTGAGGTTGCAGTGCTCAAAGAAAAAGAAGAAGAAAAGGAAAATAATCCAAGTGATTCTAAAAATACCTACGATGATGTCATGAAATACTTTATTAGGGCTGACCATCAAAGTGGTATGGTTAAAAACAGTATGCTGATAGCATGTAAGGAATTGCTACCCACCAATGTTGTTATTCGGTCAACATGTTTCAGCCTCAAGGGCTTTCGTCAGGACCTATGGTGCTACTGCAACACTTACTTAAGTGATGTGAAAGTGGGATCTACATCTGCTTTCCAAACTGAAAAGAGTGTATCTTCTCCTGCATAGACACAATACAAAAGACAGAAACAGAGACATGGACAAATTATGTCAACAAAAAGAAGTGCACAGACTGCAAACTCTCGTTTCTATGGTCTTTATAATATGGCCATGAACACTTGAAAGGCACTCACCCTTATTGTGGGGAGAGAAAACCTCACCTCACCTGGCCACTGCTCAGGAAGAAAGGGAGGCCACGCACTGGAAATAAACAGAACACTTAGAAAGTTATAACCAGTGGTAGTAGAAACACAATCTACAGACAAGAAAAACTGGATTCAAAACACATAAATCAGAGACACACATGGTGACACAATGGCCAGACTGGTTTCCTCTTGCATCAGGAAAGTATACCACAAAGCCTCACTGACTGCACTGCTTGCACAAACCTGTAGACCTATAAAGTACAAAGGCCCAGGTAGCCAGCCGCAGTCACTGGGAATAGAGGCGCCTACTCCTGTGCTTTCCACCTAGTACTCAAAGACCAAAGACCAAAGCAATAATGCTATTGACTGTACCACCACCACTGACCTCTCCGTCGTTGCCTCGGAGTGAAAACTGAGCCGAGGGGGAGGCGACGACTGATGGTCACACGCGATGTTAAATACACTGCAGTGGACCTGAAAGGAAACTCCTTTGTTTCAAAATTTGATTGGCTCATGTGTAGGCCAATGGGAATCGGCTCACAGGCAGCCAACCGTGACCTACACTGATAAGCCTGCAGTGGACCTGAAAGGAAATTCCTTTGTTTCAAAATTTGATTGGCTCATGTGTAGGCCAATGGGAATCGGCTCACAGGCAGCCAACCGTGACCTACACTGATAAGCCTGCAGTGGACCTGAAAGGAAACTCCTTTGTTTCAAAATTTGATTGGCTCATGTGTAGGCCAATGGGAATCGGCTCACAGGCAGCCAACCGTGACCTACACTGATAAGCCTGCAGTGGACCTGAAAGGAAACTCCTTTGTTTCAAAATTTGATTGGCTCATATGTAGGCCAATGGGAATCGGCTCACAGGCAGCCAACCGTGACCTACACTGATAAGCCTGCAGTGGACCTGAAAGGAAACTCCTTTGTTTCAAAATTTGATTGGCTCATGTGTAGGCCAATGGGAATCGGCTCACAGGCAGCCAACCGTGACCTACACTGATAAGCCTGCAGTGGACCTGAAAGGAAACTCCTTTGTTTCAAAATTTGATTGGCTCATGTGTAGGCCAATGGGAATCGGCTCCCAGGCAGCCAAACGTGACCTACACTGATAAGCCTGCAGTGGACCTGAAAGGAAACTCCTTTGTTTCAAAATTTGATTGGCTCATGTGTAGGCCAATGGGAATCGGCTCACAGGCAGCCAACCGTGACCAACACTGATAAGCCTCAGCCACATTAACAGGCCGACCGTGAGACATACCTCACGCGCATATGCGCACCAGTCAAATCGTAAGGCAGTAAGATGGTGTGTTGTATTCTATCCAAAGAAGAGCCATAAGAAGAGCTAGGTGTGTTTATTTATTTATACTGCTAGAGGGCAATGTTTAGAGGTCGCGCGCTAATTTAGCCGTTTGCCAACTTCCAGTCGGATAGTACCGGGGGCTTAAACTGATATAGACACTGGCTACATATATTCAATATATATAGAACATGAGAAGGGGAACCCTACCCAGCGAGGGTGTTAGAGCTCAGTGGAGGTAACCCTTATGCCAAAGGCTGTTAGCACAAGGACTCTGTGTTCGGAAAAACAATCTGCGCAATCACAGCTGCATCCAAGGAATGTCATCATTCAATCCTTCTGTGTCACTATGAAGTTTGAAAACCCACTTCTGTTCTTTCCTCAATAGGAAAAGTGAAACATCCGTGACGTGACTAGGTATGTAAGGTTGTTCTAGAACCAACCATCTCAGTTCATCTGGACTATGTCTCTTGTCAAGGAAGTGAGTGGTGAGCCGTGTTGCCTGTTTTCTGCGTCTCATGGTGCTCATATGTTCCTGCACGCGCAATTTGATTTTTCTTGCGGTCATGCCGATATACCTTAGTCCACAGGGGTAGGTAATCTGGTATATCACTTTCTCACTGTTGCAATTAGTGTGATGTTTCAATTGCCATGGTCGCGAGGTCCCAATGTCCACTTCAAGTGTTTTGCTGGTCAGTGGGCATACTGAGCAATTCCCGCAGGGATGATGTCCTCGTACCGGGGGCAGACCCCATAGAGTTTGCGGGGGTTCACATACTTCTTGCCGAGGTCGTGTATGCACAAGAGAGTCTCTCAAGTTGTTCCCTCTTTTAAAAGAAAAGAGTGGAAGGGGAATGGTCTCACCGGAGCTGTTCAGAATGCGCCACCTTTTCCTGATCATCTTTTGGATTTTAGAAGATGATGTGTTGTACGTTGTCACGCACACCAATCTGTCTAGTGGTGGTTTGACAACTGGAGGCTCAAGCAGCGCTTCGCGATGGTTATTCGCAGCGCGTTTCATTGAAGTCCGGACAAGGTTATTCGGATAGCGTCTCACTTTCAACTTCATGGAGAGATCATTCGCTTTTCGGCGGAAGTCTGGAATGTTTGAACAATTCCTCCGGACCCTCAAGAACTGTCCAAAGGGGAGGTTCTCACGGAGGGACCGGGGGTGATGGCTATCGAATCTCAGCAGGGAGTTCCGAGCCATGGGTTTCCGATACAAGGAGCTCGCCAAATGGCCATCTTCTGGAAAGATGACAAGATCCAAGAAGGGGAGCTCTGTTCTACTATGCTCAAGGGTAAACCTCAAAAAAGCATTCTGACCATTCAGCCACTCTTGAAACAACAAGAGGGAAGGTACATCGCCACGCCAGACGACAAGAATGTCGTCGATGTACCGCTTCCACATCATCAATTGATGATGATGAGGGTTGTTGGTGCTCAACACGTGGTGGGTCTCAAACTGGTGGACATACAAATTAGCCAGGCTGGGGGCAAATTTGCTGCCCATTGATGTCCCCGAGGTTTGTAAATACAGGGAATCCTCAAAGGCAAAAAAATTCTCGGTCATAGCAATCCGAGCTAATTCCATGACAAAGTGAGTGGGAGTTGTCAAGGTAGAAGGGAAAGCCTCTAAAAGTTCTTGTACAGTTTGTAGTGTATCCATTTGAGGAATACAAGTGTACAAAGATTCGACATCAAAACTAGCTAAAATGTCAGTATTAATGTCGAAGGTCACCTCAGGTAGAATGCGCAGGACATCTTTGGTGTCCTGAAGGTAGGTCGGCATTGTCTTAACAATGGGACTTAAAAAGATGTCAACAAAGGAGGACAGAGGTTCGAGCAAAGATCCAATGCCCGAAATGATCGGACGGCCCGGAGGGGGTCTCGCAGGCTTATGAATCTTTGGGAGGATGTAAAAGTAGGGAGTGATGGGACACTTGGTGACTAAAAAGATTGCCTCTTTCGGAGTAATCCAGCCTTCTGCGCTGGCTTCCTCTACCAGATGTTTGATCTCATTAGTTAGTCTTGGCGTGGGATTTTCAGCAAGGAGGGTGTAGGACTGTGCATTGCCTAGTTGTCTCAGGCATTCAGCTCGGTAGTCAGTAGTGTTGAGAATGACTATGGCACCCCCCTTGTCCGCTGGTTTAATCACTATCCCCGTGTCTTTCGAGAGAGTGTCCAGGGCTGATCTGTCTCTTTTTGATATATTCTGGTAGTTCCCCTCT
This sequence comes from Lissotriton helveticus, assembly GCF_964261635.1. Classification (NCBI taxonomy): domain Eukaryota; kingdom Metazoa; phylum Chordata; class Amphibia; order Caudata; family Salamandridae; genus Lissotriton; species Lissotriton helveticus. The sequence continues at coordinate 1,709,838,699 of NC_136057.1, read as the reverse complement.
TTGGAAAAGTCCATAGATTTGAGGTCTTGTAGTATTGCAGCCTCAAAAGTGCCAACTTTGGATGGTACTTGTTGCAACAGGGGCATGAAAGTGGATCTAACTTTAAGACCTGTGTTTGTATCTTCAGTCGGGGTATCTGTTTCTTTGTTTTTGAAGAAATAGTGCAGCCTGATGGTTCTGAAAAATCGTTCGATCTCCCCTCTTATCAAAAAGGGTTCCCCACTGTTGGTCGGGACAAACCCTAGGCCTCTGTTTAGAACATCCTGTTCAGTAGGAGTGATCACTCGACTACTTAGGTTCACTACCAAGTCTTCATCCTCTTGTGACTCGCTCATTGCCCTTGTTTGTTGTGTGTTGTTGTCGAGTCCTGGTTGTCTGACCACTGAACTTGGTTTTGGCCTCTCCGCCTGCCTCTGTTCCAACCTCGGCCCTGTCCTAAAAAAGCCTGGTTTTCAAAATACTGAGGCTGCATCGGGTAATGAGACATTGGTGGGGGAAACTGGGGATAACCCCACGGGGCTGGTGGCCACCATGACCCCGTCTGGTACATGTTTCCACGATTATTGTATCGACGATTCGGTCGATTACCACGGCCTCTGCCTCTGGGTTGGCTATTGTCTCCACTCTCAGAGCCAGAAGACTCAGTCTCAGATGATGTGGCATATGAAGAGCCTGCAGTGTGTTTGGGTTTATTGGTATCAGTGGGAGTGTAATTATCACTGGTGTAGGGATACACCTTCTCATGTGAGAACTTAGCCAGGTCTTTCTTGAACTTTTCTATCTTGGCGAGAAAAATTGGATCTTTATACTCCTTGTTTGCTTTGTTGGAGTCTTCTAATTGTTTCTCAAATCTTTTGGTTGTTAGGGTGGTCTTAATTTGCCCTTCTAGAATTTGAATCTCGACCAAGATGGCATCTGCAATACGTTTGGCTGTAGTGATAATTAAAATCAGCCAGTCTCTTGTACAGCGCCAGGCTATTAAGGACCAGTCTTTGACAAAGACCTTGTCAGTGAGGAAGAGCCTAGGCGCGTTGGTAACTATGAGACCTGTGGGTGAACATTTGCCATGTAAATATTCTGCCATTATTTGACCGTGTATGATGGTACGTGAGTGACTTTTTTTCAGGTTTAATATCGTTTCCCAGTCTCCCACAATAGCTGGAGCTGGAGTGGGGATCTGGTCTAGCATACTAGGATTTTCAGATAAAATCGATGAAAGGAATTCATCGTCGAAACCAAGACCGCCAAAGTCCGCCATGGTGTCGTCAAATCAGAATGTGAAGAATCCAGGGGATGCACCAAATGGTCAGTGCCTTAATTCAAGATGAAGGACCCGCAGCCAAGGCTGCACAACAGAACAGAGAGATAAACGGTTATGGGGGGGTCCAAGGGGAAAAAATTATTATAGACCTACTGGTACCTAGTCCCCCAACTAGACACTAAAACACACGGAAGGTACAGAAGGTCTCAGAAATACAGAGGGAGAGAAAAGAAAATAGCAAATCTCTCTATTGGGACCTAATAGTGTCCTCTTTACATGCCCAGAATACACAGTTAATCTGGAAACAACCAAGAAAACAAAAACAAGAGAAGATGCACAAGGAGAGGAAAAAGATACCCATCAGCCCACTCTTCTCTTGTTTTTGTTTTCTTGGTGTGTTTTAGTGTCTAGTTGGGGGACTAGGTACCAGTAGGTCTATAATAATTTTTTCCCCTCGGACCCCCCCTTAACCGTTTATCTCTCTGTTCTGTTGTGCAGCCTTGGCTGCGGGTCCTTCATCTTGAATTAAGGCACTGACCATTTGGTGCATCCCCTGGATTCTTCACATTCTGATTTGACGACACCATGGCGGACTTTGGCGGTCTTGGTTTCGACGATGAATTCCTTTCATCGATTTTATCTGAAAATCCTAGTATGCTAGACCAGATCCCCACTCCAGCTCCAGCTATTGTGGGAGACTGGGAAACGATATTAAACCTGAAAAAAAGTCACTCACGTACCATCATACACGGTCAAATAATGGCAGAATATTTACATGGCAAATGTTCACCCACAGGTCTCATAGTTACCAACGCGCCTAGGCTCTTCCTCACTGACAAGGTCTTTGTCAAAGACTGGTCCTTAATAGCCTGGCGCTGTACAAGAGACTGGCTGATTTTAATTATCACTACAGCCAAACGTATTGCAGATGCCATCTTGGTCGAGATTCAAATTCTAGAAGGGCAAATTAAGACCACCCTAACAACCAAAAGATTTGAGAAACAATTAGAAGACTCCAACAAAGCAAACAAGGAGTATAAAGATCCAATTTTTCTCGCCAAGATAGAAAAGTTCAAGAAAGACCTGGCTAAGTTCTCACATGAGAAGGTGTATCCCTACATCAGTGATAATTACACTCCCACTGATACCAATAAACCCAAACACACTGCAGGCTCTTCATATGCCACATCATCTGAGACTGAGTCTTCTGGCTCTGAGAGTGGAGACAATAGCCAACCCAGAGGCAGAGGCCGTGGTAATCGACCGAATCGTCGATACAATAATCGTGGAAACATGTACCAGACGGGGTCATGGTGGCCACCAGCCCCGTGGGGTTTTCCCCAGTTTCCCCCACCAATGTCTCATTACCCGATGCAGCCTCAGTATTTTGAAAACCAGGCTTTTTTAGGACAGGGCCGAGGTTGGAACAGAGGCAGGCGGAGAGGCCAAAACCAAGTTCAGTGGTCAGACAACCAGGACTCGACAACAACACACAACAAACAAGGGCAATGAGCGAGTCACAAGAGGATGAAGACTTGGTAGTGAACCTAAGTAGTCGAGTGATCACTCCTACTGAACAGGATGTTCTAAACAGAGGCCTAGGGTTTGTCCCGACCAACAGTGGGGAGCCCTTTTTGATAAGAGGGGAGATCGAACGATTTTTCAGAACCATCAGGCTGCACTATTTCTTCAAAAACAAAGAAACAGATACCCCGACTGAAGATACAAACACAGGTCTTAAAGTTAGATCCACTTTCATGCCCCTGTTGCAACAAGTACCATCCAAAGTTGGCACTTTTGAGGCTGCAATACTACAAGACCTCAAATCTATGGACTTTTCCAAAGAGGGGAACTACCAGAATATATCAAAAAGAGACAGATCAGCCCTGGACACTCTCTCGAAAGACACGGGGATAGTGATTAAACCAGCGGACAAGGGGGGTGCCATAGTCATTCTCAACACTACTGACTACCGAGCTGAATGCCTGAGACAACTAGGCAATGCACAGTCCTACACCCTCCTTGCTGAAAATCCCACGCCAAGACTAACTAATGAGATCAAACATCTGGTAGAGGAAGCCAGCGCAGAAGGCTGGATTACTCCGAAAGAGGCAATCTTTTTAGTCACCAAGTGTCCCATCACTCCCTACTTTTACATCCTCCCAAAGATTCATAAGCCTGCGAGACCCCCTCCGGGCCGTCCGATCATTTCGGGCATTGGATCTTTGCTCGAACCTCTGTCCTCCTTTGTTGACATCTTTTTAAGTCCCATTGTTAAGACAATGCCGACCTACCTTCAGGACAGCAAAGATGTCCTGCGCATTCTACCTGAGGTGACCTTCGACATTAATACTGACATTTTAGCTAGTTTTGATGTCGAATCTTTGTACACTTGTATTCCTCAAATGGATACACTACAAACTGTACAAGAACTTTTAGAGGCTTTCCCTTCTACCTTGACAACTCCCACTCACTTTGTCATGGAAATAGCTCGGATTGCTATGACCGAGAATTTTTTTGCCTTTGAGGATTCCCTGTATTTACAAACCTCGGGGACATCAATGGGCAGCAAATTTGCCCCCAGCCTGGCTAATTTGTATGTCCACCAGTTTGGGACCCACCACGTGTTGAGCACCAACAACCCTCATCATCATCAATTGATGATGTGGAAGCGGTACATCGACGACATTCTTGTCGTCTGGCGTGGCGATGTACCTTCCCTCTTGTTGTTTCAAGAGTGGTTGAATGGTCAGAATGCTTTTTTGAGGTTTACCCTTGAGCATAGTAGAACAGAGCTCCCCTTCTTGGATCTTGTCATCTTTCCAGAAGATGGCCATTTGGCGAGCTCCTTGTATCGGAAACCCATGGCTCGGAACTCCCTGCTGAGATTCGATAGCCATCACCCCCGGTCCCTCCGTGAGAACCTCCCCTTTGGACAGTTCTTGAGGGTCCGGAGGAATTGTTCAAACATTCCAGACTTCCGCCGAAAAGCGAAAGATCTCTCCATGAAGTTGAAAGTGAGACGCTATCCGAATAACCTTGTCCGGACTTCAATGAAACGCGCTGCGAATAACCATCGCGAAGCGCTGCTTGAGCCTCCAGTTGTCAAACCACCACTAGACAGATTGGTGTGCGTGACAACGTACAACACATCATCTTCTAAAATCCAAAAGATGATCAGGAAAAGGTGGCGCATTCTGAACAGCTCCGGTGAGACCATTCCCCTTCCACTCTTTTCTTTTAAAAGAGGGAACAACTTGAGAGACTCTCTTGTGCATACACGACCTCGGCAAGAAGTATGTGAACCCCCGCAAACTCTATGGGGTCTGCCCCCGGTACGAGGACATCATTCCTGCGGGAATTGCTCAGTATGCCCACTGACCAGCAAAACACTTGAAGTGGACATTGGGACCTCGCGACCATGGCAATTGAAACATCACACTAATTGCAACAGTGAGAAAGTGATATACCAGATTACCTGCCCCTGTGGACTAAGGTATATCGGCATGACCGCAAGAAAAATCAAATTGCGCGTGCAGGAACATATGAGCACCATGAGACGCAGAAAACAGGCAACACGGCTCACCACTCACTTCCTTGACAAGAGACATAGTCCAGATGAACTGAGATGGTTGGTTCTAGAACAACCTTACATACCTAGTCACGTCACGGATGTTTCACTTTTCCTATTGAGGAAAGAACAGAAGTGGGTTTTCAAACTTCATAGTGACACAGAAGGATTGAATGATGACATTCCTTGGATGCAGCTGTGATTGCGCAGATTGTTTTTCCGAACACAGAGTCCTTGTGCTAACAGCCTTTGGCATAAGGGTTACCTCCACTGAGCTCTAACACCCTCGCTGGGTAGGGTTCCCCTTCTCATGTTCTATATATATTGAATATATGTAGCCAGTGTCTATATCAGTTTAAGCCCCCGGTACTATCCGACTGGAAGTTGGCAAACGGCTAAATTAGCGCGCGACCTCTAAACATTGCCCTCTAGCAGTATAAATAAATAAACACACCTAGCTCTTCTTATGGCTCTTCTTTGGATAGAATACAACACACCATCTTACTGCCTTACGATTTGACTGGTGCGCATATGCGCGTGAGGTATGTCTCACGGTCGGCCTGTTAATGTGGCTGAGGCTTATCAGTGTTGGTCACGGTTGGCTGCCTGTGAGCCGATTCCCATTGGCCTACACATGAGCCAATCAAATTTTTAAACAAAGGAGTTTCCTTTCAGGTCCACTGCAGGCTTATCAGTGTAGGTCACGTTTGGCTGCCTGTGAGCCGATTCCCATTGGCCTACACATGAGCCAATCAAATTTTGAAACAAAGGAGTTTCCTTTCAGGTCCACTGCAGGCTTATCAGTGTAGGTCACGGTTGGCTGCCTGTGAGCCGATTCCCATTGGCCTACACATGAGCCAATCAAATTTTGAAACAAAGGAGTTTCCTTTCAGGTCCACTGCAGGCTTATCAGTGTAGGTCACGGTTGGCTGCCTGTGAGCCGATTCCCATTGGCCTACACATGAGCCAATCAAATTTTGAAACAAAGGAGTTTCCTTTCAGGTCCACTGCAGGCTTATCAGTGTAGGTCACGGTTGGCTGCCTGTGAGCCGATTCCCATTGGCCTACACATGAGCCAATCAAATTTTGAAACAAAGGAATTTCCTTTCAGGTCCACTGCAGGCTTATCAGTGTAGGTCACGGTTGGCTGCCTGTGAGCCGATTCCCATTGGCCTACACATGAGCCAATCAAATTTTGAAACAAAGGAGTTTCCTTTCAGGTCCACTGCAGTGTATTTAACATCGCGTGTGACCATCAGTCGTCGCCTCCCCCTCGGCTCAGTTTTCACTCCGAGGCAACGACGGAGAGGTCAGTGGTGGTGGTACAGTCAATAGCATTATTGCTTTGGTCTTTGGTCTTTGAGTACTAGGTGGAAAGCACAGGAGTAGGCGCCTCTATTCCCAGTGACTGCGGCTGGCTACCTGGGCCTTTGTACTTTATAGGTCTACAGGTTTGTGCAAGCAGTGCAGTCAGTGAGGCTTTGTGGTATACTTTCCTGATGCAAGAGGAAACCAGTCTGGCCATTGTGTCACCATGGGTGTCTCTGATTTATGTGTTTTGAATCCAGTTTTTCTTGTCTGCAGATTGTGTTTCTACTACCACTGGTTATAACTTTCTAAGTGTTCTGTTTATTTCCAGTGCGTGGCCTCCCTTTCTTCCTGAGCAGTGGCCAGGTGAGGTGAGGTTTTCTCTCCCCACAATAAGGGTGAGTGTCTTTCAAGTGTTCATAGCCATATTATAAAGACCATAGAAACGAGAGTTTGCAGTCTGTGCACTTCTTTTTGTTGACATAATTTGTCCATGTCTCTGTTTCTGTCTTTTGTATTGTGTCTATGCAGGAGAAGATACACTCTTTTCAGTTTGGAAAGCAGATGTAGATCCCACTTTCACATCACTTAAGTAAGTGTTGCAGTAGCACCATAGGTCCTGACGAAAGCCCTTGAGGCTGAAACATGTTGACCGAATAACAACATTGGTGGGTAGCAATTCCTTACATGCTATCAGCATACTGTTTTTAACCATACCACTTTGATGGTCAGCCCTAATAAAGTATTTCATGACATCATCGTAGGTATTTTTAGAATCACTTGGATTATTTTCCTTTTCTTCTTCTTTTTCTTTGAGCACTGCAACCTCAACCCCTCCCGCTCATATACTGTCATCTGTTGGTGAAATGTTCTGGGTCCATCACTAGGCAGTCCTATGGATTGTTTCCAAGGCAGACCCTAGAGGACACCATTTACCAACATATACCCAGATGACGAGATTCCACTTATGAGTGGGCTGATGGGTATCTTTTTCCTCTCCTTGTGCATCTTCTCTTGTTTTTGTTTTCTTGGTTGTTTCCAGATTAACTGTGTATTCTGGGCATGTAAAGAGGACACTATTAGGTCCCAATAGAGAGATTTGCTATTTTCTTTTCTCTCCCTCTGTATTTCTGAGACCTTCTGTACCTTCCGTGTGTTTTAGTGTCTAGTTGGGGGACTAGGTACCAGTAGGTCTATAATAATTTTTTCCCCTCGGACCCCCCCTTAACCGTTTATCTCTCCGAGCCCATGGAACGGTCAACAAGGACGCAGACATCAGGCCCTGAACCCGCAACTACAAGCCCACAGGATGAGAAGGCCCCGATAACATGGACCGCACAGAAGACAACAGAGACAGAATCCGAGCAGGGGTCAGGAACATCAAACCCAACGGAGACATGAACAGAGCCCCAAAAAAAGACAAGTGCCGCGCAGGAACCAGGGAGGACCTCGGAACATTCACCAGGAAGCCGTGATGCATCCAACAAGAGGAGCCAGAACCGCAGGAAAAAAATCCCGGGCGACGACCAGAGGCCAAAAGTCAAAACCTGGAACAGGTAGTGACGACCCAGGAAGCAGAAACGGAGAAACCTCCGAGAATCCGGGTGAACAGGCATATGCAGAAAAGCACCATACAAGCCCATGGAGGCCAGAAAAATCCCCAGGAGAACCGAGATCCACAGTGCGTCGCGGCACCAAGAAGAGGAAGGAACAAACCTCCAACCCCAAATGATCCTCGGGTACGAGAATCAAGGCAGACCCCAGAACAAAGGACTCGACACCCTCCAAAAGAGCCACCCGCCTCAGAGCGTCCCTGGGACATGGAGCGGGCCTGAAACAGGTAGGGGGAGACAGGGTAAATCCAAGACGCACACCTCCGGACACCACCTGTAGCACCCACTGATCAGACACAGTCTCGCGCCAAGAGTCCACGAAGCAAGCGAGGCGACCCCCAACCGGACCCACTCCAGGAGCGAACCAGCCAGGATGATGAAGCGGGAGCGGAGGAGGGAGAAGCACCGGGACTAGACAAAGGAAGGACCACCCCGGCCTCGCCCCCACCCAAGAAAGGGCTGACCATGCATGGCCCCCACGAGAATGACCAAAAAAAGGCCACTGGCTACCAAAGGCTCGGAAGCGACCAGCACGTCCAGGTCATCACCATGTCCCTCAAAGGGGACCCAAACAAGTAGACCCCAGAAAACGGGAATACCATCAGGAGACCCTACTGTGCCGCATCAGACATCCAGGAGCGGAGCCACAATAGACGTCTCGCAGTAATCGAAGACCCAGCCGCAGAGGCCGCCGCCCCCAATGAATCAAAGAGACATCAGAAAGCAGACGAACCCGCTGCACCATCCACGACAAAGCAGCAGATACATCCACCCCTCGGGCCAACAATCCAGCTAAAGACCGAAAATACTGAAGCAAGGATTGGAATGCGTAAGAGGAATAGGCAGCAGCCCTGAAAGAGAGAGAAGCAGCCGCAAAAGAGCGCCTAACCGCACCATCCACCTTAGGAACTAAAGGATCCACAGGAGAGGAATCCCCAGAAACAACAGCCCCATGAGAGGATAAACCGTCATCAAGGACTCAACCCCAACCGAGGACGGGAAGTCACCAACAAAGTCCAGCAGAGGTCAGCGTATACACAAAAATCGCAGAAAGAGCCCTCGTACAAAACATACCATTCAACATCCAATTCCCAAAATAGAAGAATGGACAGTCAAAGAATCAGGCACAGGACGCCGATACTGTGAAAACAGAGCGTCCACCAGAGGCAGAATAGAAGGAAACACCAAGTAATCGCAATGCGACCCAGTACCATCATCAGGCCGGTACCATGCACAAAGCGACCGCTGACATCAACCTGCACCTCATTCCCAGATTCAGCAGCAGCAGCGCCATCAACCCTAGCCCTTGTAGCAGGAGGGACAGGAACTTGACCCTGCAATGCCGCAGCCACAGCAGAATAAATCAATCGCTGTAACAAAATCCAAAGAAGGAACTAGCACCCCTGAACCAGAAGCCATTACCAAGGAACCAGGAGCAGGACATTCAGGTGAACCACGCTCCAACATAGCCACCCACGAGTGAAGTAGCGGAAAGAAACAGGCAAGGAACGGGACAACATGCCCGGCACAAAAAAGTACACAGGTTGCCAGGCAACCCTACAAACCAGTCCCCGCCCGACTTTCATGAACATAAATGCAGCATGAAGAGTCGCGCGCATGAGCAAATACCTCCCCATATAGACACCGGCAGCAGGAGCAACGGAGACCCGAAGGCGCTCACACCGCATCATAGCACAGAACCGGCAGCAGGTAATAAGAGAATGGAAGCCTCCGGCCCCCATAGCAAGCTCCCTCGGCCCCGGGAAAATGAACCAAACGCGACCGGGAGCCTCCAGCCCCCAGACCAAGCGCACCCGCAAGTGTGAAAGTCAGGAAATACATACACATACAACGGGAGATCCGGGGCCCAGAGCAAACGCACCCGGTCACGCTACGGCCGCTCAGCAGGACGCGCGGCCGGAATGAAACACACACAAACGGCAGAGCAGGAACCCACGCGCCCAGCACAACGAGTCGAAAAACGACTCCAGCCGCAAATAGACGCCACGAAAGTCCGCTAAAGCAGGACAAGAGGCGTGTAGGCAGAAGAAGGGGGAAACACAAATTTAAAACAGAAAGAAAGACGCTAATGAAAAACATCAAGTAACAACACAATTAGAACGAAAACTACTTCCCCCAACTTGATACCCAAGGACATAAGGGGCTGCACAAGCAGGACCCCAGCCCCACTCACCTGACCAGCAGGGAACACAGCACTTGGAGAAGTGCAGAAAAAAAGAACAGGTCGTGTTGGTGCTTCTGTGTCCCTTTATGGGATTGGCTGGAGCCACTGGGGGCCATCTTGGAGGAGGGAGAGGGAGACTAGAGCGCTGTTTTTAGGTCTCGTGACCTATCAATGCGCATGCGCATTGAGAGAAGCGAGACTATAGGGCTTTAAACAAAGCTTAACTAACTGTGGCGATTTGGTGCTGTGCCCGTGCGCTTTTAGGTCAATGCGCTTGCGCATTGACCTAAAATGCGCGTGCACAGCATCAAATCGCCAGCCATCTGTTCCCCAGCTTGGATCTCCTGGCTGCTCCTCCTCTAATTATCCGCACATCAAAGGCTGCTCCCGCCCCCTGCTTCACACTTCAAACGAATGCTACCGAGAGCATTTCCCGGCCGGCCGCTTTTAATTTCATTTCGCAAGCAGTTCCCCCTCCTCCCTCTCCTCCCTCTCCTGACTTTCTCCTGCCTGCCACACCAATCCAAACTGAGGCGCTGCCGCTCCAGTCCCTGTATTACTCCCACTCATCTATGATTAGGAATAAAAGACTGTTGGTTAAAAACAGTTTCAAGATAAAAATGGTTTCCCATTACTTTTGCAGAATGTTCTGCATTTCCTTAACCGCCTCCAACTCTCCGACTTTCACATGCACATACCACTTTGCTGATACTGACCGCGACATGCGCTTTATAAGCAGGAAATAGAATTCTACAGGAAACCATACTACCGAAGACCATTCGAGGGTGTGAGCTCAATGCCACCTGAAGAGTACGTACAATTATTATACTTAAAGTTCAGTCAACTACCCTTGATGCACGGACAACCTTTGAAGAAAGTGAAAAGCATGTACCCTCACCCTCACCCTCACTCACCCTCAACCCCTCACCCTCACTCACCCTCAACCCCTCACCCTCACTCACCCTCAACCCCTCACCCTCACCCTCACTCACCCTCACTCACCCTCAACCCCTCACCCTCAACCCCTCACCCTCACTCACCCTCAACCCCTCACCCTCACTCACCCTCAACCCTCACTCACCCTCACCCTCACTCACCCTCACCCTCACTCACCCTCAACCCCTCACCCTCACTCACCCTCACTCACCCTCACTCACCCTCACTCACCCTCACTAACCCTCACTCACCCTCACCCTCACTCACCCTCACTCACCCTCACCCTCACTCACCCTCACCCTCACTCACCCTCACCCTCACTCACCCTCACTCACCCTCAACCCCTCACCCTCACCCACCCTCAACCCCTCACCCTCAACCCCTCACTCACTCTCACTCACCCTCACTCACCCTCAACCCCTCACCCTCACCCTCACTCACCCTCACCCTCACTCACCCTCACCCTCACTCACCCTCACCCTCACTCACCCTCAACCCCTCACCCTCACTCACCCTCACCCTCACTCACCCTCAACCCCTCACCCTCACTCACCCTCAACCCCTCACCCTCACTCACCCTCAACCCCTCACCCTCACCCTCACTCACCCTCACTCACCCTCACTCACACTCACCCTCACTCACCCTCACCCTCACTCACCCTCACTCACCCTCACTCACCCTCACCCACCCTCACTCACCCTCACCCTCACTCACCCTCACCCTCACTCACTCTCACTCACCCTCACCCTCACTCACCCTCACCCTCACTCACCCTCACCCTCACTCACCCTCACTCACCCTCAACCCCTCACCCTCACTCACCCTCACTCACCCTCACTCACCCTCACTCACCCTCAACACCTCACCCTCACCCTCACCCTCACTCACCCTCACTCACCCTCATCCCCTCACCCTCACTCACCCTCAACCCCTCACCCTCACCCTCACTCACCCTCAACCCATCACCCTCAACCCCTCACTCACCCTCACTCTCACTCACCCTCACTCACCCTCAACCCCTCACCCTCACTCACCCTCACTCACCCTCACCCTCACTCACCCTCAACCCCTCACCCTCACTCACCCTCACTCACCCTCACTCACCCTCACCCTCACTCACCCTCACCCTCACCCTCACTCACCCTCAACCCCTCACCCTCACTCACCCTCAACCCCTCACCCTCACTCACCCTCAACCCCTCACCCTCACTCACCCTCATCCCCTCACCCTCACTCACCCTCACCCTCACTCACCCTCACCCTCACCCTCACTCACCCTCACTCACCCTCACCCTCACTCACCCTCACTCACCCTCACCCTCACTCACCCTCACTCACCCTCACCCTCACTCACCCTCACTCACCCTCACCCTCACTCACCCTCACCCTCACTCACCCTCACCCACCCTCAACCCCTCACCCTCAACCCCCTCACCCTCACTCACCCTCACGCACCCTCACCATCACTCACCCTCAACCCCTCACCCTCACTCACCCTCAACCCCTCAGCCTCACCCTCACTCACCCTCAACCCCTCACCCTCAACCCCTCACTCACCCTCACTCTCACTCACCCTCACTCTCACTCACCCTCACTCACCCTCACCCTCACTCACCCTCACCCTCACTCACCCTCACTCACCCTCAACCCCTCACCCTCACTCACCCTCACCCTCACTCACCCTCAATCCCTCACCCTCACTCACCCTCAACCCTCACCCTCACTCACCCTCACCCTCACTCACCCTCAACCCCTCACCCTCAACCCCTCACCCTCACTCACCCTCACCCTCACTCACCCTCAACCCCTCACCCTCACTCACCCTCAACCCCTCACCCTCACTCACCCTCACCCTCACTCACCCTCAACCCCTCACCCTCACTCACCCTCACCCTCACTCACCCTCACTCACCCTCACCCTCACTCACCCTCACCCTCACCCTCACTCACCCTCACCCCTCACCCTCACTCACCCTCACCCTCACTCACCCTCACTCACCCTCAACCCCTCACCCTCACTCACCCTCAACCCCTCACCCTCACCCTCACTCACCCTCAACCCCTCACCCTCAACCCCTCACTCACCCTCACTCTCACTCACCCTCACTCACCCTCAACCCCTCACCCTCACCCTCACTCACCCTCACCCTCACTCACCCTCACCCACCCTCACCCACCCTCACCCTCACCCTCACTCACCCTCACTCACCCTCACTCACCCTCACCCTCACTCACCCTCACCCTCACTCACCCTCACCCCCCTCACCCTCCACTCACCCTCACTCACCCTCACCCTCACTCACCCTCACCCCTCACCCTCACTCACCCTCAACCCCTCACCCTCACTCACCCTCAACCCCTCACCCTCACTCACCCTCACCCACCCTCACCCTCACCCTCACTCACCCTCAACCCCTCACCCTCACTCACCCTCAACCCCTCACCCTCACTCACCCTCAACCCCTCACCCTCAACCCCTCACTCACCCTCACTCTCACTCACCCTCACTCACCCTCAACCCCTCACCCCTCACTCACCCTCACCCTCACTCACCCTCACCCTCACTCACTCAAACCCCTCACCCTCACTCACCCTCACCCTCACTCACCCTCAACCCCTCACCCTCACTCACCCTCACCCTCACCCTCACCCCCTCACCCTCACTCACCCTCAACCCCTCACCCTCACTCACCCTCACCCTCACTCACCCTCAACCCCTCACCCTCAACCCCTCACCCTCACTCACCCTCAACCCCTCACCCTCACTCACCCTCAACCCCTCACCCTCACTCACCCTCACCCTCACTCTCACTCACCCTCACTCACCCTCAACCCCTCACCCTCACTCACCCTCACTCACCCTCACCCTCACTCACCCTCACCCTCACTCACCCTCACTCACCCTCACCCTCACTCACCCTCACCCTCACTCATCCTCAACCCCTCACCCTCACTCACCCTCAACCCCTCACTCACCCTCACTCTCACTCACCCTCACTCACCCTCAACCCCTCACCCTCACTCACCCTCACCCTCACTCACCCTCACTCACCCTCAACCCCTCACCCTCACCCTCACTCACCCTCACCCTCCCCCTCACTCACCCTCAACCCCTCACCCTCACCCTCACTCACCCTCACCCTCACTCACCCTCAACCCCTCACCCTCACTCACCCTCAACCCCTCACCCTCACCCTCACTCACCCTCACCCTCACTCACCCTCAACCCCTCACCCTCACTCACCCTCACCCTCACTCACCCTCACCCTCACTCACCCTCAACCCCTCACCCTCACTCACTCTCAACCCCTCACCCTCACTCACCCTCAACCCCTCACCCTCACTCACCCTCAACCCCTCACCCTCACTCACCCTCACAACACATATTGTGTTACAATAGGTGTCACATTTGCGAAAGATAAAACTATTGGCATTGTAAATAACAAAGCTATTAATTTCGCTATTTTCAAAACAAGCACATAAATAAAAAATGTGTCCTTTACAATACCAATAGCTCAAACTTTCCTAATGCGAGACCTATTGCATTGCTGTGCTTCTCTCCCCTGCTGCACTCTCCTGCTCTCTAGAGATGTGGCCCAACGACCAGAGCTGCCATCTAAGTCACGTAAATACAAAACATGTTGCATTCCAAAAGCTATAGGTGTCACATTCGCGAAAGTTATAACTATTGGCATTGTAAATGACAAAGCCATCAATTTAGCAATTTTAAAAACCAACAAATAAATAAAATATGTCATTTACAAGACCAATAACTTCAACTTTTCTAATGCGAGACCTATTGCATTTCCAATGCTTGTTGTACTTGGAGTTCTGTGTGGAGCCGGAGGCTCATGGGTAATTACTGTGGCGAGGAAGACAGGACGAGGAGGTAATGTGTGCTAGTATTGCTCTTGGAGATCGTTTATGTTAGCTTAGTGTGTCGTCCAATCGCAGGGCATGATTGAGCAAGCCACTGGGCTATGTCGTTGCATCATTACATACATTTGTATGATGGCAGAACTCTCAAGTTTCCCTGACATGTCACGTGACGTGTGCGTAGCTCATCCAGTACGGGTATTTGCCGTGCATTCTGGGACTTGTGGTCCGTTGTTATCATACTAACAAATCAATATGTAGAATGCAGAGAAAAACAACCTTGCTTGGTTGCGCTTCACACACAGGGCCCTGGGAAACTTGAGAACCAGGAGGAGGAATCTGGCATGAGGCCCAGCGGGTACCACACGCTTCTCCAGCTCCACCCTATCACAATGCGAAGATCAAAGGGTCGCATTCCCCTCAAGAGTTCGTAAGGAATTCTCAAACAAACCGCGTTGGAGAAGAGACGGTTCCTTTAAGAGATGCTTGTTTTTTTCCTCGAAGAGCAGGACTTTGCGCTTTCCAGGAATGCCTGGGGGGCCTGGCTGGCCATGCCGCAGCAGGTTGGGTGAGTCCCCGCCCCCCTTCTCTGCCACACACACACATCTCCATGTAAGTTTCCGCTGAGTGAAGTGCCTCTTCTGACACCTGGCAAAGAGTGCGCCTTCGTCGATCGGAGGATACATACTTATAAATACAACCTTATCTTTCGTTGATTTCGTTTTTATTGACATCCGAGGGCCCGGGAGACACAAAAGGTTCAGAATAGATAAAAGAAAGGCAGAGTGAGTCAACTCTGCTGCATGAGTGCACCCTGTGCAGCAGGTGCCCCAACCGCGGGGCGACGTCAACAACGGCCCTCAGAAGGGGGGTGGTCTGTGTAGCGCTCTAGTGCTCCGAGGGTCTCGGCTGAGCCCCGGAAGCACTAGCACACATTGTAGCACTCTCTGGCCAGGCGTGGCCAGAGAGATATAAAATAAACGGGCGGAAGTGGCTCGGCACTTTCCGTCCAGACCAGTAACGTGTCTGCATGTCCCTTATGTGTAAGAGTGCCACGTGTACATATTGCGACCCCAAAGCATACAGGGTCACAGTCCCCACACTGGCGACGAAGGTGGGATCGGCGTGAGTCCCACCAAAGAAACAGCGGACGGAGACGCCGAATCTCGAAGCGGCCTAGACTGTCGGCCCAACACCAGCGCAAGAGACCCAGCGACGCGGAAAGAAAGAAATCGCCTACCGGTAAGCAGCGTATGCCAGAAGCTGCGTGGGGACCGGTACCGGCGACGCTCCGAAGCGGAGCGGGAGAGAACGCTGAAGGGAGGCCCGACCGGCCGACTGGAAAGTGCGCGCATGCGCAGACGAGTGAGGCCGACGCAAGCCTCAAGCCAGCATCGCGGAAGCACGCGAACAGAAGCAAGGCAGCACGCCGGCCCAGCAACGCCAGGCGCTGGAAGTAAGACGCCGACTGAGCGCGCATGCAGCAGTCCAAAGGGACAACAAGCCACACGAGGGGGAAAATAATAGAAGCAGTCCAAAGAGACAACAAGCCACACGAGGGAGAAATAATAGAAACTTTGCAACAAGCACAAGTCAAACCAATTACCCCCACCAGCATAGCTCCAACAAGCACAAGGCAAGCCAAACCTCCAACAAGACAGCAATTAGAGCATTCCCCACTAAGGCATGTCGCTAACCCAAGGAGGAGCCACAGGAGGAGCCACCGGAGGAGCCACCGGAAGTGCCCCACAGGTGGCAGTGCCCCCTGCAGCTCAGGCCCCGGCGCCCTCCGCACACGCACAGTTACAGGCATTACCACCTTTCAGCGAGCTAATTGACCCGGGGACAGCAGCGCCCCGATGGGCAGTGTGGTTGGGGCAACTCAACAATTATTTTACAGCCACCCGAGAAAAAGACAACGAGGTGAAGCGATCATTACTTCTCCACTTCGGAGGCACAGAACTATATAAGTTGTTTCGACACCTCCCCAACACAGGTGCCGCCAATGACTTTGATGCTGCCGTCAACGCACTTAATGCACATTTCGACCCCCAGCTAAACCCCCACTACGAGAGGTTCAAATTCAGACAAGCCAAACAACGTGAAGGAGAAACAATGGACGCGTTTCACGCTCGTCTACGAGATCTGATAAGCACGTGTACCGAGGACGACGAAAAGAAGGAAGTCACGGCACAACTCATCCAGGGCTGTCGAAACAAACATCTACGGACATTAATTCTGAGGCAGCCGAGAATATCCCTCGACGAAATCCTGATCCTTGCTCGGTCCCATGAGCTGTCTGACGCCCGCGCCACCGCGATGGAGGCGGCCCTTAACCCTCACCATGAGGCAGGAGCTATGATCAAAACAGAACGAGTGGATGCCGTGCGCATGTCAAACCGAGGAAGCAGAGGTCGAGGGCCGGCGCGAGCACGACGCCAAACGCCGTGCGGCTACTGCGGCAGGGACGAACACACCCAAGATGGCTGCCCAGCACGTGGCAAGACATGTTCCAAATGCGGCACTCCCAACCACTTTGCCAGCGTGTGTAGAGGAGGACCCCGAGGACGGAACCCTTCAGGAAGGCGATCAGCAGCAGGAGCAGTCAAACAACTGTCACTAGATGAGCACTCAACGTCACGCTCCACTAAGTCACCCAGATCACGGCAGCCGCAGTACGACGACTCGTCCACAGATGATGAAGACGAATGCTACTTCGTGTCCTTTGTCAAGGAGCTGAAGAGAAGCCGACGACCGCAACCCAAGTGCCAGATACAGATCCACGGATCGCCAGCGATCGGAGTCATCGACACCGGAGCAACGGTGAATGTGATGGGAGTTCAACATTACAAAGCACTCAATCCAAAACCCGCACTCGTTCCCTCCAAAGCCAGGATCTTCACTTATGGCAGTCAGGATCCCCTCCCACTGCGAGGCAAAATGATCGTACAGGTCCGAGCAGAAGACCAGGAAGTCACTACCACGTTCCATGTGATCGACAAGGAGGCCGTCCTGCTGGTTGGGAGCAACACGGCGGAGGACCTAGGCCTCATTGCCTTCGCAAACGCTGTGCGGGCGCTGCAAGTTGAAGACATCCTTCTAATGTTCCCCAAGCTCTTCACAGGCCTTGGCACCATCAAGCATCCTCCCATCAAGCTCCACATAGACCCCACGGTGCAGCCAATCGCACTCCGACACCGGAGAGTGCCATTTCACCTGCGTGACGCAGTTGAACAAGAGCTGAACCTGCTTGAAACACAAGGTGTGATCGAGAAAGTCTCCGGACCAACGCCATGGGTGTCCCCCATGGTCATAGCCGAGAAACCGAAACAACCCGGAAAAATCCGGATTTGCATTGACATGAGGATCCCTAACAAAGCCATTCGCCGTGAACGACACCTCACACCTACAGTCGACGACATCCTGACTGACTTAAACGGCGCCCAGTGGTTTTCCAAACTGGACCTCAATGCCGGATATCACCAGCTGAGGCTAGCTGAGGAAAGCCGATACATCACAACATTCTCGACACACCTTGGGCTGAGACGATACAAGAGGCTAAACTTCGGGATCTCATCTGCAGCTGAGATCTTTCAGAACACTATCAAAGAAATCCTCTCTGGGCTGCATGGAGTGCTGAATGTCAGCGACGATATCCTAATCCATGCCAAGACGAGCGAAGAACACCACCACCGGCTGAAAGCGACGCTACACCGACTGGCACAATATGGCGTAACCCTCCACAAAGACAAGTGCCAATTTTTCAAAAAGTCAATCGAATTTTTCGGCTATGTATTCGGATCTGAAGGAGTTGCCGTCGACCCACGCAAATCTGTGGCCATCAAGAATGCACCTGCACCTGCCACAGCGTCGGAAGTGCGCAGTTTCCTGGGAATGGCGCAATACTGTGCGAGGTTCATCCCCAACTTAGCCACGATTGCGGAGCCACTTAGAAACCTCACGAAAAAGGAGAGCGCATGGCGATGGACAGAGATCGAAGCCAATGCATTCAATCAAATAAAAACTGCACTGCTAGACAGCACCACGATGGCCTACTTTGACACCTCCAAACCCACCGAAATAGTGGTGGACGCCAGCCCGGTTGGCCTAGGGGCTCTGATATCTCAAGAAACCGAGCCAGGCACATGGTCGCCGCTAGCATTTGCGAGCAAAGCGCTGACCTCGACTGAATCGAGGTACTCACAGGTCGAGCGAGAGGCCCTGGCAGTAAAGTGGGCATGTGCCCATTTCCACTTGTATATCTCAGGACACCCATTCCGCATGATAACAGACCACCAACCGTTGATACCCTTATTCAAGGGCACCGCTCCTCATCCACCACCAAGGATAGAACGCTGGGCAATCCAAGTGCAGCAGTACCAAATGGACCTCGCTTACCGCCCAGGGGCCAAGAACCCCGCAGACTTTTTGTCCAGGCATCCCGGACCGGAGGAAAGCCGACACACGGAGGCGGAAGGTTATGAGACTCCTGAAGGGCAGGGACTCTAGAAGGCAGGAGGGCTGTGGGTCATTCGTTGACCAATCAAACGGGTGTCACTGGCAGGGCTGGGGCAGAGTCAGTCACCTGTCAGGTCGGTGCCCCGGAAAGGGCTGCCCGGAGTGAGGGTCTGAGTCACTATGCCTCCCTCACAGCTGGAGGGCTGGGGCCGGGTCGCTCAAGAGTCACGCTCACAGGGGCAGTTTATGGCCTTTCAGAGATGTCTGCCCACAAAGAAATCTTCAATTTTTCCTGCAGGCCAGCTTGCACCTGCTTCATGTCAAGCACACCTCCACATAAATCCGCCCCAAGAACCCACAGCCAAGTGCAACCCCCCCAGAGGCAGCCCCCCTCCAACCTGCCCAAATCCCCAGAACATCATCTCTCCAGCCCTGGAGCGCCTCTGTAGCGCGGAGAGATACTGTGCAATGTAAGTACAAGCGCTGGTGTCGTCATATTTACATGTCACGCTGTCTGTGCCCGGGTGAAGTGCCCTCAAAGATCAGAGGCAATTACCAGGCACTATCTCTTGTTTTGTTGCTAACTTATCTTCTGTGGTTCACACCGCACTGTAATGATGATAATAATAATGTGCTTTGTGTGCAGCGCTTGTTACTGTACTTGTGCCGCTTCCTGGCACTGTAAACAGCGCCACTGGAATTATGCAGCAGGAGTGCACCAAGTTATGCGGCAGAGTGGACTAAATTATGCGGCAAGAAAAGGCACATTATGCGCTATTATGCGGCACATTTTTTGATACTATTACTTAATTATTTTGTATTTTTTTTTTTACAAATGGTAATACTGCCTGGGTAAAGATTTAACCTCAGTACAAGTTTAACAAGCAAGTGCAGGAAAAAGCAACAGAAAGATGACCGGTTAACCTTGGCAAAAGGCATTCCACTGCACGCAAACCAACATCACCACGTTTTTGCAACTTTTCATCCGCTTAAGCTAGACACAACGTTTTTTTGTTAAAATCTGCAGATTATGCAGCAGAAGATGGATAATGTGGCTACCAGGGCAAAAACATAATTATGCTTAAAAAAAAAACTGCAGCCGCGGAATCGCATACTTCCAGTGGCAATGACTGTAATTAAGCAGTGTCCCTATTACCTAATTTAATGGTACTCAAATTAATGACCTTTGAAGGATGGAAGACTGAGTTTGCAATGCTAGATTCACTCTCACGACCAGTAGATCACTGAATAAATCAGTGACAGGGTTCACCACGGGACTCAAAGGTAGATGAGAGGACTGAGCACAGGCTGCAGAGATTTGCATATAACACACAGGTCCCTTGCTTCAAACTCAACCACACCTGACTGACCGGCCTCCATTAAAGGATGGAAAAAGTAGCACCCAGAAGCAGGGAAATGAGAAACCCTATAATTTAGGCACCTGCAGCTAATGCAATGGGTGTCGCCAAAAGACTTTTCGTCCTTTTCTAGAAACACTGGCCCCTGAGTGACTAAACATTTCAGGATAAATAGCCGGGACGGGCTGGTGGTGTCACTCATGATACCAGGCAAGCTCGGTACAGGTAAGAGCAGTGGGTGATGGGGAGGTGCAGGGGAAAGTCGACAAACAGACAGGACAGGGAAAATACATATATAAATAAAACCACTTAGCTTGCGCTCGTTGCATCACAGACAGGTGCGTACCACAGGCCTCCACGGTAGGGGGGGGGGGCAAGCTCCAGGAGCCCCCCTCAGCACAGCACTCTGGCCGGAGAGCTCCTGATTGTGCCTGGAGGGGGCCCCTTCACGCACCTTGCAGGTAGGCCCCCTCACGTTAAGTTACGCCAGTGATCACAGACTCGGCAATGCAGCGAGTGCAAGGTACATGGTTTTATTTATTTATTTTCCCTATCGTGTCCTATGCCTACTCCTCCTACCGGAGTAGGCATACCGAAATGAGTAAGTGCCTTCTGTGAATACCAAAATCAGTAAGTGCCTTCTGTGAATACCAAAATGGTAGTAAATTTAGGATTTTGTCTTAAGTTAGTTCTGTGAATCGGGCCCCTAGTGCTGAGCCGCAGCCAGGGATCTGGTTCGAGACTGCCTTGATAATAACCAACACAAATCTTAACAAAAACAATGATATATATATTTTTTTATAATAAATTATTTAAATTACATGGTTTGTGGGACATATTATTCTGGAAACATTACCGACTACCCAGGATATTGAGTGGGGGAAGTATTTGTGTTCATTATTATTGTGTTTTCCCTGGTTGCTTCCCCTGTTAATTGTGTTGTGTTTTTTTCAGGGACCCTCTTATGTGTTTGTCGTCGAGACTGCCTTGAGCCTTCAGTACCTTCACCACCGCTACACACACAATCACACTACAGACACAAACACACGATTAAAATAAACGTTTTTTGCACATTTATATTTTTCAAACGCTCACACTAAAATACCGGAGTAAACGGGAGAGGGCGGTCCTCGTGCACCGCGATGCTCTCACATAGTGTCTGTCTGACTCGGTCTCTGCTAACTGGCGTGTCCCATAGTGTGGGTTACACGTGACCACATATACAAACATACACATATCATACATGCCAACAGCCGATTCAGGAGGGAGGCTCCCGATTTGTAAATCAAAAAAATGCTTTTTTCGGCTGTTTCCCTCCTGGAATTGAACACTACCACTTCTATCTTCTGAAATGGTGGCGTGTATGACAGAAAATCAGATGCCCTCACACAGACACATACAATTACACACAAAGGCGTACATAATTACATAATCACACACATACAAGAATAAACCATCAGACTTCTTCACAAAAGCGCTTCAACGCTTTGTCAGGGGTGGTAAGCGCTATATAAATACAATTTTACAATACAATACATACATATTTAGCCCGAGGCGCACACTCCGTTCATGTCCCGGCTACTCTACCTGCTGCTCACCCGTGTACCCTGCTGGGTCCCTAGAAAGGGGAGGGGGCTGTGGGCGGCGGGGCCTTGGCAATCCGCGGAGGTGAAAGGTTCATTCCAGGAAAGGATCAAAGCTCCCCCTCCCCCACAGCCAGGAATGGGCAGGCTCAGAAGGAGGCAGGCCAGCTGTAAACATCCTAGAGTGCAGGAGGAGGTGACTGACTGCACCGCTTCCTCAGTGTGACACACAGGGCGAGACACCGCAGCTCTCCACAGAGCGTGAGGCACTACAATGCTGCTGTGGCGTAAGGCGCTATACAGCGAGAGACGCTCTCCTATTGGGGACTGTGGATACAGTGTGTCCTCGAAACCAGGATAAGAGAGTTGTAAGTCTGGTATTCCCACTAGGCCACACTGTGTGATCCTGGGCAAGTCACTTCTTCTCTCCCTGCCCCACGTTCCCTTCTCTGTCAACATTCAGAGCTCCTCGGAAGCTGGAGAGTAAACAGTTCTCGGAGGGTGATAGAGGTTTTAATAAAAGGTGGACGAGATATTGAAAGCTTGAGCGAGGCTCTAGCCAGATGCCAGGGCCTGGCTGTGCCAGCGGTTCCCTTGGAGCCTTGAGCCCAAACCCAGGAGCGCCTTCATGTGTCTTCTGCCAGCCACCCCACACTCTAACATCATATCCCAAAAATTAAAAATAAGGAATTAACCTTTCATTTAAAACAATCGAAGGAAAGAGATACCCATCTAGTAGCTGAACCGCGCGGTGTAAATCCAGAAAAGTAGGCATCAGTTCCGGCTTCTCCACTTGACCAAACTGTGATCATAGGCAGATATTTAATTTCACCCTGCCTCCTTTTTAGGTCTCGCCTACTCCATTCCGCAGGAATGAGTATGCGAGTCTAATGCAGCTAAACCACTACTTAAACCCAAGGCTCTCAAAAGGCTCCCAAAAAGCGGATTTCGAGAAGTGCACGTCCTCGTGCACGAGCTTGCCCGAGCCTTCTGCCTATCAGCCTCCCTCCCACCTCCCCCCTAATTGCTTTAACTTTCACGGCCTCGAGGCCGTGAGCTACTTGAAAGAGATCTACTCCGCAGCTAATCTGACATCAGCATCTCTCCCACTCCCACCTCCCACGGCCGTCCTTTCTGCCCGCCTCGCACACCACATACGAGCTTGCCCCACCAGATAATGTGCACCGTGGTTATTTTTTGACAGTGTGCAATGCTTTGCACAATATTCCAGTGCATGTTTCTGTTTGTTTTAGCTCGCCAAAGCGCACGTTTTCTTCATTTGCCTACCTAGTAATGCTTCTCTTCCTCCCTGCCTTGTCTTGCCCGTGTGGCTCTCCCCTGCGCCCTTCCATGATGCGCTCTCCCTAGTGTGCTCCCCCAACCCACGCTGCTTTCATGTCTGCGTCCTTCTCAAGCTCCACCTTGCTATTGCATGTTTGCTCTCCCTGCACCATCTATGTTGTTCTCTAGCTTCTGGTACCCATTTACTTGTTATGTTATGTTATGTTATTTAATTTTTTGTATAGCGCGCGGCGACTCAAAAAGAGTATCCCGGCGCTTTTGGTAAAGGAGAGCTGCATCATAATAACATAACACGTTAAAAGAGGGGGACAAAACAATGAAGACCAGAAAGGCAAGGTCTACTGAGTGAACAGCCACGTCTTAAGATCCTTTCTGAAGGCCAGTAAGCTGGTTGCTCCCCGCAGAGAGAGCGGCAGGGAGTTCCACAGCTGCGGTGCAAGTAAACCAAAAGAGCGGCCACCCACGCGGGCTCTCTTCACTCGCGGGACGACCGCCAAGAATAGAGACTCAGACCTCAAGGAGCGAGTTGGATGATAAAAAGTCATTCTCTTTTGAAGATATTTTGCCCCCACCACATGGAGGGCCTTATAGGCCAGGGTCAGAGCCTTAAAGGCAATCCGTTTCCGGACTGGAAGCCAGTGCAAGGTCTTCAACAGCCCCGTTGCACTTGCCCGCCTATTTAAGCCAAAAATGGCTCTTGCGGCCGCGTTCTGCACCACTTGGAGCCGCTGCAGCAAGTATTCTGGTAGGCCCAAGTAGAGGATGTTAGAAAAATCTAACCTGGATCCAATAAGAGCCTGTACTTCTGCCCTCCAATGTTGCTTTAGCCACTCTCAGGCTCACCTCCTGCTCCCCCTCTCACAATGCGCGTGCACTCCCCCTACCCCTCCCATTTGTTCTCTATTCTTGCATTTGTTTATGGCCGCCAGGCCGTGACACCACATCAAAGGGCTTCTCCCAGCGTGCGCTCTGCGGCTTCTCCTCCCCTAATTATTCATGGCCGGCCGGCCGGCCGTGCTCTGCGGCTTCTCCTCCCAAAATTATTCATGGCCGGCCGGCCGGCCGTACTTTCAGTTTCCCGGCCGCCCCCCACTTCCCATGCATGTCTTGTTTGGCGAAATGTTACTCAATGACCTTGCTTTAAACAAGAAGGCCCTTAATACTTTCTAAACAGGCTTATTCTGCCACCCTTATTCTGCTGCTAAGTGCTGTTAGTTTAACTCGCACAAAGTCATATTACGTAAAGAGAAAGGCTGTATGCAAGTGAGTGCTTTACCCATCACCCACTGAAACTGCTGACCTGTTGCTCCGGCATGTACACAAGAGTGGCATACGCTACGCACTACGATCTCTGCATTGTATGCGGCCATATTGCTTGTGCTGTTCACTTCTGCTAGCACTCCGTACTGTCACCAAGCTAGCTCTCAGGGAGTCTCTCGTGTGCTTTAGCCTGCAGTTTATCGATGTAAACATCCCACGCATTCCGCTGGGGCGCCACCCCCTGCTGCACAGACTGTGTTCTCTACGTTACCGTTTTGACAGCCGCCCACTCAGCCAGAGTCCTAATGTCGGGGCGGGAGTGGACTTCCGGAGTATATCTTCACAGCGCTTCAAAGGTGCAAACCCTAGTTTCTCTTGTGCAGCAATGTGCCAGAAGCGCGTCCCTGCCTCGTCTTCCCAGCGCACACACCTACTCACGCCACTGAGCATCAGCGATGGGTGGTAATACGACCCAAAGGTGAGCCGAGGAAATTGCCAGTGCCCACCACACCCAGCGATCGTAGTGCGTAGATCGTAATGGCTTCTGGTAACACAAAGGCACCCGAGTGACTTACGACACTTAATATGGCCAACAGCAAATACATGCAAACAATACATTCTGCAGGACCGCTGCTGCACACCGCAACACATGCATTGATGTCAAGAAATGGAAAAAACACTGGTAAATGTAAGATAATTGTATAATAGCTTTACTGTCTTTTTGGATTTTTAAATTACCTTACAATTGTGGCGTTGGCGAATCGATTTTGGTGCATCCTACCACTGCCTGCCACTGTTATCATAGCATACCGATCATTAAAAGTGCTGACTCTCAAAGGCCCCGATCTTTAACATCGGGTGAAAGTAGCTTGTATATATAGTCATCTTGTGCTCTCGTTATTCCTCATTACAGAAAACAAAAGAGTGCTAGCTAATGGGACAGCAATTTACCATTTTTTTACGGGTTTCCTATTCTAGTTTGCTTTTGTAGCTGAAGACTTAGATAGATATCTTGTACACTTTGATACGCAAGACCCACAGCACTCACAGTGATTACACCATTCTCGAAGTGCCTTCCACAGGTGAGTGCCATTTAAATAGGTGATAACACGCATCATTCCCTGTTTGTCTCCACATCCACTAGTTTGAACACATTTCCTCGGACCTTGCTATCGGACAGCCGTGTTGTGTTGACGTTAATATACAACTCTGTGACTGCCTTGCATTAAATACATTAATTAATGCGATCATAGGCATGCTTGTTGATATTAGATATGTGACACCCTGCGTTGTTCAATATCCGACATGTGACACAGTTTTTATACAGAAAGGCGTTCTGCCTTGGAGCTGCTTACTTCTGAAAGCTAAAACGTCTTTATAAACACACACACAACCACACACACAACTACACACACACACAACCACACACACAACCACATACACAACCACACACACACACACAACCACACAAACACACACAACCACACACAACCACACACACCCAACCACACACACCCAACCACACACACACAAGCACACACACACAACCACACACACAACCACAACACACACAACCACAACCACACACAACCACACACACACACAACCACACACACAACCACACGCACAACTACACCCAGAACCACACACACAGCCACACTCCCAACCACACACACAACCACACACACGACCACACACACAACCACACACAACCACACACACAAGCACAACCACACATACAACCACACACACAACCACACCGTCAGTGCACAGTTTCACCAGGCACAGACACCATCAGTCGTCAGTGCATGCTTTCACCGGGCACAAACACCACCAGCTGTCAGTGCACACTTTCACCGGGCACAAACAACACCAGCCGTCAGTGCACGCTTCCACCAGGCACACACCACCAGCCGTCAGTGCACGCTTTCACCAGGCACACACACCACCACCAGCCATCAGTGCACGCTTTCACCAGCCACACACACACACACACCACCAGCCATCAGTGCACGCTTTCACCAGCCACACACACACCACCAGCCATCAGTGCACGCTTTCGCCGGGCACAAACACCACTAGATGTCAGTGCACACTTCCACCAGGCACACACCACCAGACGTCAGTGCACGCTTTCACCAGGCACACACACACCACCAGCCATCAGTGCATGCTTTCACTAGTCTCACACACACCACCAGCCGTCGGTGCACGCTTTCACCAGGCACACACCACCAGCGTCAGTGCACGCTTTCACCAGGCACACACACCACCAGCCGGCAGTGCACAATTCCACCACAGCACCACTCAGCACCACCACAGCACCACTCAGCACCACTACAGCATCACTCAGTGGCACCACAACATCACTATGCGCTACAACAGCATCACTGAACGCCACAGCATCACTTGTCCTCAAAACAACATCACTCAGCGCCACCAGAGCATCAATCTGTGCAACCATTCAACAACAACTGGTTCAAATATTTTCTGTCAATGTTTCAAGCTTTATTACGAATGTCATAAAAAGATGTTAAATGTTTTCACTTCTGTTCTTGTTAAAACATTGTGATTTTTCAGATCAATACATGTAAGACAGGGGAAAACTAAACATGTACCTTTACTTATGCTATAGATGTAACATTTGCTAACTTTATAACTATTGGCATTTCTAATAACAAAATTAATACTTTTATATTTTGAAAAACAAACACAATTTTTTTTTTTTACATTTTACACACCCAAAGCTCAAACTTTTCTATTGCGAGACCTATTGCATTGCAAATGCTTGTTTTCTTCTTTATAACAGCCCCTGACCCTGTTTAAAGGCCAGGGCGCTCCCCCAACGCGGTAGCACACCCTGCTCTGCCGTGCCCCTGACCCCTGCTGCCTGCCGGTTCGATCCCTAGTGGCCCAGTGGTGGGTCTCCTTCACTGGTACCTGTTGTTTCTCTGTGCCTCTTCTCCCTAATTTCTGTCTTTCTTTTTGCTGTCTTGATTTCTATCTTTCTTTTTGCTGTCTTGATTTCTATCTTTCTTTGCTTTTCCCACAGTTTTTATTTTCCGACTTGTATTGCCTTGTCTGTGCCGTTTTTTAACCCACTGTTGTATCCCATTATTCTGTATTGCCTTGTCTGTGCCACTCATTCCCCTCGTCCCTATTCCGCGTCTGCCCCGCGTCTGTTTCCCGCCGCTGCCTCCCCTGTGACCCCGCCCCGAGCCCCAATTCGCTCCCGCTACCCCCTCCCAGCTGCTCCTCCCTCCCTCGATCCCTCATAATGCAGGCCGCTGCGCTGCCGCGCCGCTGCCGCGCCGAAGGTGCGCCTAAGGCAAGCCCATCTGCGCCCGTCCGCACCTGGACCGCGCCCAGCGCAATAACCCCTGGCCCCCGCAGGAGCCATACAACCAGGCTGAGCTACGACACCGCCAACTTCCACGCACTCAACACTTGCCGAGCATCCACCTGCGACCGAGCCACCCCAAAGCGCACCCACGGACCCTTCTCCTGCCGAACATGCAACTTCACCTGCCTCCGCACTGCCACCCCACCCCCCGGACCATGCAACAACAACCACCTCATGTGTAACCTTCTCAACACCCGCTCCGTCCACAAACACGCCATCGAACTCTGGGACCTCCTCGACACAACTGCACCTGACGTTGCCTTCCTCACGGAAACCTGGATGAATGCCCCCGACATCGCCATAGCCATCCCGGACGGCTACAATATCACCCGGAAGGACCGCATCAACCAAGGAATCGCCATCATCCACAGGAACTCGATCAGCATCACGACCAACACGAGGACGCCCTCCCCTCCGCCAAACATCTACACTTCCAGATCCACACCGACCCCAAGACCACCCTCAGAGGAACCCTCGGCTACAGTCCCCCGGGACCACGCACACAATTCAGCGAAGCCATCGGCGATTTCATCAGTGCGCATGCCCTCACCTCCGCAGACTACATTCTCCTGGGTGACCTGAACTTCCACCTGGAGACCAACAACGAAAAGAACACCACCTCCCTACTTAAAAACCTTACCAACCTCGGACTCAAGCAACTGGTGACCACCCACACCCACCTTGCCGGTCACACGCTAGACCCCATTTTCTCCGCCAACAACGTCTCCTCCATCCACACTACCCGCCTGCACTGGACAGACCACAGCTGCGTCCACTTCACCTTCCAGAAGACCACATCCCACCACCGCCCACAACAGATCCCCCGCAGATGCTGGAGCAAAGTCACCACAGACCAGCTGACCACATCACTGAGCCAGAACCCACCAAACGACACAACTGACGGCAACGCCGCCACACGCAACCTCACACAGTGGATCAGTGACTGCGCCGACGCCCTCGCACAACTAAAAAAAACCTCCGGCAAGTCCAGCAACAAGAAAGCCACCTGGTTCACCGACGACCTCAAGAACACAAAGAAATCATGCCGAACCCTCGAGAAGACCTGGCGCCACGACCAAACAACAGAGAACCTCACACCTCTCAAGAACGCCACCCGCAAACACCACTAACTAATCCGCACCACCAAAAGGACCGCTTTCAAAGAATGCCTAGACAACAGCGCGCACAACAGCAAGGAGCTCTTCAGCATCGTGAAAGAACTCTTCAACCTCAGCGCCAACTCCAACGACATCCCATCCTCGCAAGACCTCTGCGACTCCCTCGCCACCTACTTTCACCGCAAGATCGCCGACATACACGACAGCTTCGAAGCCCAGACCCCGCTACCAGCCACAGAGCCAACGCCCCCCACTGACACCCTCAGCACCTGGACCCCCGTCAGCATCGAGGACACCACCCACGTCATGAACACCATCCACTCCGGCTCACCATCAGATCCCTGCCCTCACCACATATTCAACAAAGCAGACGCCGTCATCGCACCCCTCTTCCCGAACGTCATGAACAACTCCTTCTTGTCCGCCACCTTCCCAGAGAACTGGAAGCATGCCGAGATCAACGCCCTACTGAAGAAACCCACAGCGGACCCAAAGGATCTCAAGAACTTCTGGCTCATCTCCCTTCTTCCCTTCCCAGCGAAGGTCATCGAGAAGACCGTCAAAAAACAGCTGACCACCTTCCTTGAGGCAAATGGCTCCCTCGACCCTTCCCAGTCTGGCTACCGACCCAACCAAGGCACCGAGACCGCCCTCATTGCAGCCACAAACGACATCAGGACCATGCTCGACAATGGGGAAACTGCCGCCCTCATCCTTCTAGACCTCTCTGCCGCCTTCGATACTGTCTGCCACCGAACTCTAAGAATCCGCCTCCACAACGCAGGGATCCAAGGAAAGGCCCTGGAATGGATCACCTCATTTCTCTCCGACAGAACCCAGAGAGTCCGACTCCCTCCCTTCTGGTTCGCGACAACCAAAATCATCTGCGGCGTACCCCAAGGCTCCTCACTCAGCCTGACCCTCTTCAATGTCTACATGAGCCCCCTCGCCGCCATCATATGAAAACACAACCTCAACATCATCACCTACGCCGACGACACCCAGCTGATCCTCTCCCTCACCAAAGACCCAGCCACCGCCAGAATCAACCTCCAGGAAGGAATGAAAGACGTCGCGGAATGGATGAAATACAGCCGCCCAAAGCTAAACTCAGACAAAATGGAGGTCCTCATCCTGGGAACATCACAATCTGCCTGGAACGACTCCTGGTGGCCCACCGCGCTGGGCTCCACACCAACACCCACGGACCACACACGCAACCTAGGATTCCTCTTGGACTCCTTGCTCACCATGTCCAAACAAGTCAACGCCATCTCGTCCTCATGCTTCAACACCCTGCGCATGGTTCCAAAGATCTTCAGGTGGATCCCCACCGAAACGAGAAGGACGGTCACCCAGGCCCTCGTCACTAGCCGGTTGGACTACGGAAACGCCCTATACGCAGGAACCACAGCAAAACTTCAGAACAGACTCCAGCGCATACAGAACGCATCTGCACGCCTCATCCTGGACATCCCCCGACACAGCCACATAACCGCCCACCTGAGAGACCTGCACTGGCTCCCTGTCAACAAAAGAATCACGTTCAGGCTCCTCACCCACGCACACAAAGCACTCCACAACGCCGGACACGAATAGCTCCGCTCCACCACCCTCGCCCTCGCCGCCATCCCACGGATCCGCAGAACCACCACCGGAGGAAGATCGTTCTCCTACCTGGCCGCCAAGACATAAAACTCCCTCCCTGCCCACCTACGTCTGACCCAGGACCACATCACCTTCAGTAGACACCTCAAGACCTGGCTGTTCGAGCAGTAGCAGCACCGCCCTCCTCCCCCCAGCGCCTTGATCCCCCCACGGGTGAGTAGCGCGCTCTATACATTTCTTGATTGATTGATTGATTGATTGATGAGAGCACCTTGAAATGCATGAGGTCAGTAAATGTGCAGTACCAAAACCTCTCCTGTAGTTGATATAATACACTATAATGTTGCATGCATGACCCTCAATGCAGCAATCTAATCTAAAGTACTGAGTTGAAATGCTTCTGCATGTTAAATAAATAAAAAAATTTGAAGGACCATTATTTATTTTATTATATTCAGTGTTTTCTATAGCGCGAAACAGACCCTGAGTTGGGTGTCAGAGCGCTTTACATTTCAACCACTTCGATATCAGCAGATATCCAATTCTTTAACGTCAAGAACATGTCTATGTGTTCCTCTAAAATTGGCAAATATTAATCCATCAACAAAAATATAAAGAGAAATAATAAAAATCTATAGATTACTTTCAAGATTGTCTTGTCGTACTTCATTTTAGGAGTAGAGGCTAGCCATTCAAGCTCAGTTAATGACAGTATCTTGCATCGGGAGGAGAACAGTTTCTTTGTTCTGAGTTAGGAACGCCGTATTGACAGCCCATTTCCATAACGACTTAGACATTCCTGTTGGTCATTATAGGAGATATTTACCCATCAGAAATTACTTAGTCTTCTTTTTGAATAGAGGAGCATAGGTGATTCTTCTGATATTCGGTGGGAGTGAATTCCAAATCCTTGGTGCTGCTCCCGTGAATGCTCTATCGTATGTTTTTTTCTTACGGAAGAGTGCTGGTTTCAGTAGAAAATCCGACGATTCTCTCGAGGGTCTAGTACCACCGGATAGAATCATTTTATGAGCTGGGTACTGTGGAGTTTTATGGTGTATTGCCTTGTGAGTGATACAAGCAATTTTTAGCTCTATTCTTGCTTTGTATGATATCCAGTTGATCGCTTTCAGATGAGGAGTGATGTGGTCGTATTTTCTTGTTCCCGTTATAAGTCTAGTTGCTGCATTGAGACAAGCTTTTAGGGGTGCTGTTGAGATCTTAGGGAGTCCTGATAGGTTTGCGCATCCAAATTCAATTCTTGATATGACCAGTGCTTGGACTGCCAATTTCAGATCACTGGGAGCGATGAGTGGCTTCAGTTTCCTGAGGTAATTCAGATGAAAACAAGCGTTTTTTGCCATTGTGTTGATGTGTGCTCGCATGTTTAGATCTTTGTCCAGTGTGATACCCAGGGATTTGGTTAAGTCAACTATAGTCGGGGTACCGTTTAGTGCTGTGATCACCTTGGTCCATTCTTTGATCTTGGCTGAACTTTTAGGAGGGGAGGTCAGAAGGAATTAGTTTTTTTGTGAGTTGAGCTGAAGAGGATTGTCAGCCAGCCATTCAATGGTTTTCTGGAGTGCATGGTGTGAAGAAAAATATATAGATTTATTACCCAACACATGGTTCATAGTTTTGATCTCTTCCGGAGATGATATCTTCATATACAGCTGGGTGTCATCAGCATACATGTGAAACAAAATGTTAACCTTATGCAGTACTTCAGTTAATGGTTAGATGTTTAGGTTAAATAGTGAAGGGGATAAGGTTGATCCTTGTGGGACCCCAATTTGAATCGGAGATTGTGGGGATAGCTCGTTGTCTACCAGGAATCTTTGTGATCTGTTCTCTATGAAGGAGTGGAACAATTTCAGTACAGTTCCTGATAAGCCCATCCTATTTTCCATGAGCTCTAATAATTTGGGATGGTTTACTGTGTCAAATGCAGATGATAGGTCTAGAAGGATCAGGAGACAGGTTTCATTATGGTCGAGGGCCAGCAAAGCGTCATCTACTATGTGTAGGATTGCTTTTTCCGTACTGTGGTTTGGTCCGAACCCTGATTTGCAGTCATTAAGTAGCTCAAATTCAGTAATGTGTTGACTTAACTGATTGTGCGCACATTTTTCTAGTGCTTTGGCTAGTAGGGGAATAGTTGTTACCGGACGAAAGTTGTTAGGGTCCGATGGGTTCTCCGTAGGTTTCTTTAGGAGAGAGACCACTTGGCCTGTTTTTAGGCAGTATGGAATTGATCCGTGGGCATGAAGAACCGGGTTTTAGAACCCAGCCGCGCCAGGGACACGCCCAAAGTCTTCGGGTTCTCCTGTCTTGGCAAACAGAGACACGGAATACTTCTAGGTGGCGTCAGAGATCAAATTTATTAGCTGCAGCTAGTAACAGTAATCGCAGCAATACAACACGGTGTACAACTCAAGAAACTGTTCAAATTTCATAGAGCAAGACATCACCTTTTATACACAATATTCTCATTATAAATGTACACCCACTGCGCAAACTTCTGACCAATAGGACACATTTTCTAACTGAGTATCACATTAACAAAAACCCACTTTACAGTAACCCAACCCAAAAGTTAATTATTAGGACTGTCCCAAATTCAATCTTTGCAAGCCGGACAAATTTATAATTGAAAAGCACAACCCATGTAATGTCAGAACATAAAGGAAACAGTAATAGATGCTGGACAAGATAAAACATGTGCAAGGAAACTAAAGGTTAACGAGGTCCTGAACAGTGATTGCCAATTTCAGACAACGATCAGCCAGGGAAATTGGCCTCACGAAGGGTCAGTTTCAGGTGAAGAGGTCAGCGTCCTGCAGTTCACTCACAAGTCAGACAAGCATTTGCAATGCAATAGGTCTCGCAGCATTAAAGTTTGAGTTATTGGCATTGTATATGACAATGTGTTGCATTACATTTTTAACAAAGTCTGTATTGGTGTATAAAGATGATTTGCAAGATGATAGCGATGGAGTGGGGATGGATGGATGGATTGATGGATGGATGGAGTGGAGGGGATGGATGGATGGATGGAGTGGGGGATGGATGGATGGAGTGAGGGATGGATGGATGGATGGAGTGGAGGGGATGGATGGATGGATGGAGTGGGGGGATGGATTGATGGATGGATGGATGGAGTGGAGTGGAGGGGATGGATGGATGGAGAGGATAGGTCTCATATTTACACTAGTTTATGCTATTGGCATTATAAATGACAATGCTTTTTATTTATGTTTTGGTTTTAAAACATAAAAGGCATTGTCATTTACAATGCCAATGGCTTAAACTTGCGTAAACGCGAGATCTATTGCATTGCAAATGCTTCTTTAATATGAGTGATTTAAAAGTCTGTGGAGGGCGTTGCCTCAGTTTAATGCATGACTCACTTAAACTTCTGTGGAAGGGATGCCTGTCAAGAGTCTGGGGAGGAGCTAGAGCTGAAATTATTGTTAAATGGAAAGAATGCTGTAAAAGGACGGAAATCCTGATATTGATAATTTCAAGAAAAAGAATGAAGTGAAAATGGCATGAATAAAGATTTTTAACGTTAACTTTTGGAGCCCTAATAAGAGATGCTTCTTTCTGGTTGTGCATGGGACTTTTCATCCAACAGTTGCTCGACAGAGTGGACTTTATACTTTGAGAGGCCCCAGCCGCCCTGCACGCACCCCAGCACCAATTGATTTTCGGTGTAGGCTGTTGGGAGGCACATACTACAGGATAGAGAGGTCTGTTTACAAAGGCATTTATGAGGCCAGGAAGTAGTAATGCACGAATGCTCTTTCACATGCTATTGCACTTTTGTGAAACGGCCCCAAACGTCCAATTCCATATTAGTGAAAGTGCACACACAGAGTGCAGAGCTTTTTATGTGCACCAAGTGTGTATCATTATTATTTTTTTTAATCTTTTGGAGACAGTTCACAATGGCATGTAAAAGTAATTACCTGCTTCATATATTCCAATATGCCTTTCTGAATATGTCCCTCTGTGTTCTGCCATCGGACAGTGGCTGACTTTGCCCCTTCTCCACAGGGGCGTAACACAGGCCCCCGCAGTGTGGGGGGGCCCCGGGGGCCTCGCGCTTCAGGGGGCCCCTCACTCAGCAAAGGTAGCAACCAAGCCTCTTCAGTGCGCGCATGCCATGGCCTCTTCATTAATGAAATGGTTGGTGCGCATGCGCACGCCCGGGCCCTGGCGTAACAGATGCCATTTCTAACTCAGGACTGGGCCCCTCTTCGCGCCGCCCAGATCAGACCGGGAATGAATCTCTTGAGGGGCCCCACGCCCCCCACATGCAGTGAGTGTGGCTTAGGGGAGCGGGAGGGAGGCTGCCTAGGAGCAGCAGGAGCGGTGGCACGTGATCCGAAGGACGCAGTTGGAGGAAGGTGTTAAGGTAAGTTTAGTTGAAATTGTATTTACATTACTCTGTCGCTCCCCCCACACTCGCGCCGAGCTCCCTCCCCCCCCCTTTACCCCCTCTTGCCGGCCGCGACGGGACTCCTGGAACGGAAGAACTCCGAGGCCCAGAGAACCGAAGGATGTAAGGAGAGAAAAAGAGAGACCCCATTTATTTCTTATTATTATAGACCCAAACGGACGTGAGAACCGAAATATGTAGCAAGATAAACGAAAGATGCAGGGGGGAGAACCAAAGGTTGCAAGGAGAGCAAGAGAACGGAAGAGTGGATGCGCTGAGAGAGGCGAAGAGAGAGTGAACCGTAGGGTACAGGAGGGCCATAGAACCATAGGGTGCAAGAAGGGACCCAGGGCCGGCGGGAGCAGAGATAGACAGACAGCCATAACAGGTCCCAGGACCGATGGGTGCAGGAGAAGAGAGCTGAAAGGTTCAGAGGCCCAAAGAAGCGCATGGCGCTGGGAGAGAGAGAACCGAAAGCCGCAAGGGCCCCGAGATCCAAAGAGTGCAGGGGCCAAGAGAACTGAAGGGCCCAGTGGTGAGGAAAACCGAAGGGTGGAGGGGCCAGAGAACCGAAGGGTGCAAGGAGCAGAGAACCGAAGGGTGGAGGGGCCAGAGAACCGAAGGGTGCAAGGAGCAGAGAACCGAAGGGTGCAAGGAGCAGAGAACCGAAGGGTGGAGGGGCCAGAGAACCGAAGGGTGCAAGGAGCAGAGAACCGAAGGGTGGAGGGGCCATAGAACCGAAGGGTGCAAGGAGCAGAGAACCGAAGGGTGCAAGGAGCAGAGAACCGAAGGGTGGAGGGGCCAGAGAACCGAAGGGTGCAAGGAGCAGAGAACCGAAGGGTGGAGGGGCCAGAGAACCGAAGGGTGCAAGGAGCAGAGAACCGAAGGGTGGAGGGGCCAGAGAACCGAAGGGTGCAAGGAGCAGAGAACCGAAGGGTGCAAGGAGCAGAGAACCGAAGGGTGCAAGGAGCAGAGAACCGAAGGGTGCAAGGAGCAGAGAACCGAAGGGTGGAGGGGCCAGAGAACCGAAGGGTGCAAGGAGCAGAGAACCGAAGGGTGCAAGGAGCAGAGAACCGAAGGGTGGAGGGGCCAGAGAACCGAAGGGTGCAAGGAGCAGAGAACCGAAGGGTGCAAGGAGCAGAGAACCGAAGGGTGGAGGGGCCAGAGAACCGAAGGGTGCAAGGAGCAGAGAACCGAAGGGTGGAGGGGCCAGAGAACCGAAGGGTGCAAGGAGCAGAGAACCGAAGGGTGCAAGGAGCAGAGAACCGAAGGGTGCAAGGAGCAGAGAACCGAAGGGTGGAGGGGCCAGAGAACCGAAGGGTGCAAGGAGCAGAGAACCGAAGGGTGCAAGGAGCAGAGAACCGAAGGGTGGAGGGGCCAGAGAACCGAAGGGTGCAAGGAGCAGAGAACCGAAGGGTGCAAGGAGCAGAGAACCGAAGGGTGGAGGGGCCAGAGAACCGAAGGGTGCAAGGAGCAGAGAACCGAAGGGTGCAAGGAGCAGAGAACCGAAGGGTGGAGGGGCCAGAGAACCGAAGGGTGCAAGGAGCAGAGAACCGAAGGGTGCAAGGAGCAGAGAACCGAAGGGTGGAGGGGCCAGAGAACCGAAGGGTGCAAGGAGCAGAGAACCGAAGGGTGGAGGGGCCAGAGAACCGAAGGGTGCAAGGAGCAGAGAACCGAAGGGTGGAGGGGCCAGAGAACCGAAGGGTGCAAGGAGCAGAGAACCGAAGGGTGCAAGGAGCAGAGAACCGAAGGGTGGAGGGGCCAGAGAACCGAAGGGTGCAAGGAGCAGAGAACCGAAGGGTGGAGGGGCCAGAGAACCGAAGGGTGCAAGGAGCAGAGAACCGAAGGGTGGAGGGGCCAGAGAACCGAAGGGTGCAAGGAGCAGAGAACCGAAGGGTGCAAGGAGCAGAGAACCGAAGGGTGCAAGGAGCAGAGAACCGAAGGGTGCAAGGAGCAGAGAACCGAAGGGTGGAGGGGCCAGAGAACCGAAGGGTGCAAGGAGCAGAGAACCGAAGGGTGCAAGGAGCAGAGAACCGAAGGGTGGAGGGGCCAGAGAACCGAAGGGTGCAAGGAGCAGAGAACCGAAGGGTGCAAGGAGCAGAGAACCGAAGGGTGGAGGGGCCAGAGAACCGAAGGGTGCAAGGAGCAGAGAACCGAAGGGTGGAGGGGCCAGAGAACCGAAGGGTGCAAGGAGCAGAGAACCGAAGGGTGGAGGGGCCAGAGAACCGAAGGGTGCAAGGAGCAGAGAACCGAAGGGTGCAAGGAGCAGAGAACCGAAGGGTGGAGGGGCCAGAGAACCGAAGGGTGCAAGGAGCAGAGAACCGAAGGGTGGAGGGGCCAGAGAACCGAAGGGTGCAAGGAGCAGAGAACCGAAGGGTGCAAGGAGCAGAGAACCGAAGGGTGGAGGGGCCAGAGAACCGAAGGGTGCAAGGAGCAGAGAACCGAAGGGTGGAGGGGCCAGAGAACCGAAGGGTGCAAGGAGCAGAGAACCGAAGGGTGCAAGGAGCAGAGAACCGAAGGGTGCAAGGAGCAGAGAACCGAAGGGTGCAAGGAGCAGAGAACCGAAGGGTGGAGGGGCCAGAGAACCGAAGGGTGCAAGGAGCAGAGAACCGAAGGGTGGAGGGGCCAGAGAACCGAAGGGTGGAGGGGCCAGAGAACCGAAGGGTGCAAGGAGCAGAGAACCGAAGGGTGGAGGGGCCAGAGAACCGAAGGGTGCAAGGAGCAGAGAACCGAAGGGTGCAAGGAGCAGAGAACCGAAGGGTGCAAGGAGCAGAGAACCGAAGGGTGGAGGGGCCAGAGAACCGAAGGGTGCAAGGAGCAGAGAACCGAAGGGTGGAGGGGCCAGAGAACCGAAGGGTGCAAGGAGCAGAGAACCGAAGGGTGGAGGGGCCAGAGAACCGAAGGGTGCAAGGAGCAGAGAACCGAAGGGTGCAAGGAGCAGAGAACCGAAGGGTGGAGGGGCCAGAGAACCGAAGGGTGCAAGGAGCAGAGAACCGAAGGGTGGAGGGGCCAGAGAACCGAAGGGTGCAAGGAGCAGAGAACCGAAGGGTGCAAGGAGCAGAGAACCGAAGGGTGGAGGGGCCAGAGAACCGAAGGGTGCAAGGAGCAGAGAACCGAAGGGTGGAGGGGCCAGAGAACCGAAGGGTGCAAGGAGCAGAGAACCGAAGGGTGCAAGGAGCAGAGAACCGAAGGGTGCAAGGAGCAGAGAACCGAAGGGTGCAAGGAGCAGAGAACCGAAGGGTGGAGGGGCCAGAGAACCGAAGGGTGCAAGGAGCAGAGAACCGAAGGGTGGAGGGGCCAGAGAACCGAAGGGTGGAGGGGCCAGAGAACCGAAGGGTGCAAGGAGCAGAGAACCGAAGGGTGGAGGGGCCAGAGAACCGAAGGGTGCAAGGAGCAGAGAACCGAAGGGTGCAAGGAGCAGAGAACCGAAGGGTGCAAGGAGCAGAGAACCGAAGGGTGGAGGGGCCAGAGAACCGAAGGGTGGAGGGGCCAGAGAACCGAAGGGTGGAGGGGCCAGAGAACCGAAGAGTGCAAGGAGCAGAGAACCAAAGGGTGGAGGGGCCAGAGAACCGAAGGGTGCAAGGAGCAGAGAACCGAAGGGTGGAGGGGCCAGAGAACCGAAGGGTGCAAGGAGCAGAGAACCGAAGGGAGGAGGGGCCAGAGAACCGAAGGGTGGAGGGGCCAGAGAACCGAAGGGTGCAAGGAGCAGAGAACCGAAGGGTGGAGGGGCCCAGAGAACCGAAGGGTGGAGGGGCCAGAGAACCGAAGGGTGGAGGGGCCAGAGAACCGAAGGGTGCAAGGAGCAGAGAACCGAAGGGTGGAGGGGCCAGAGAACCGAAGGGTGCAAGGAGCAGAGAACCGAAGGGTGGAGGGGCCAGAGAACCGAAGGGTGCAAGGAGCAGAGAACCGAAGGGTGGAGGGGCCCAGAGAACCGAAGGGTGGAGGGGCCAGAGAACCGAAGGGTGCAAGGAGCAGAGAACCGAAGGGAGGAGGGGCCAGAGAACCGAAGGGTGGAGGGGCCAGAGAACCGAAGGGTGGAGGGGCCAGAGAACCGAAGGGTGCAAGGAGCAGAGAACCGAAGGGTGGAGGGGCCCAGAGAACCGAAGGGTGGAGGGGCCAGAGAACCGAAGGGTGGAGGGGCCAGAGAACCGAAGGGTGCAAGGAGCAGAGAACCGAAGGGTGGAGGGGCCAGAGAACCGAAGGGTGCAAGGAGCAGAGAACCGAAGGGTGGAGGGGCCAGAGAACCGAAGGGTGCAAGGAGCAGAGAACCGAAGGGTGGAGGGGCCCAGAGAACCGAAGGGTGGAGGGGCCAGAGAACCGAAGGGTGCAAGGAGCAGAGAACCGAAGGGAGGAGGGGCCAGAGAACCGAAGGGTGGAGGGGCCAGAGAACCGAAGGGTGCAAGGAGCAGAGAACCGAAGGGTGGAGGTGTTTAGAAAACTTCAAAGAGAGCAAATGGAACCAAAAGTTGTAGGGGTGGGGGGGGCGAAAGCTGCATAGGCCCACTGTACTGAAGGGAGTGGGGCCACAGAGAAAGAAAGGGACTGAAGATCCGAAGGCTCAAGTAAGAGAACTGCAAGATGCAGAGGAACCAGAGGGAGGGGGTGAGAGAACCCAAGGCCAAGGGTGGAGGAGGGGCCTAGCGTACCAGAGGATGCAAGGAAAGAGAGAGAGTGAGACGAATGGGTCGTGGGCACAGAGAAATAGAGAGTACAGGAGGGAGACCGAACTGGAGGCCCCAGGGAGAGAGGCCCAAAGGGTCCCAAGAAGGAAGGCGCAGGGGCTAGGAGAACTGAAGGGCCCAGAGACCCAGAGCATCGCATGGTGCAGGAAGAGGTACAAGGACGCTGAGAATAGAAGGTTACAGAGGTCAGGAGAATCCGAGGGTGTAGAGGGGCACAGAGAACTGAAGCATAAAGGGCGAAGAGAAGCGAATAGCGCAGAGAAAAGCACAGGGAGGAAACAGTACGAAAGAGGGCAGAAGGGTAAGGACAATGGAACAAAGGGTGTGCGGAACAAGAGTTCTGAATGATGAAAGGGCACAGAGACTGGTGGTTTGTTTCCAGTTCAAACATGTCTGACTGCCGTCCACTTTTCCTAGTCATGACAGACTCACATGGATTCAGTTATCAGCCAGGGGGTAATACCGAAAACACGCACGCACTTCTGGCGTGAACAGATGCAGATTGTTCAGCATAGACTAGTGAACTCCGAGCACGCACAAGTGCGCTCCTAACAGCTGCTTGCACACAGGGATCTGAAATGAACCCCTTTTTCTGACACTATACTGAGCGGAATGTATGGAACACAAAATGATGAAAGGCTGAGATAAATCACCTCCATGATATCTTCAGACCCTGAGAATAATTCCAGATTCGAGCTCAGCTAACCGGTTTTATTGCAGAACGGAGGCGAACTGCAACTCCTAACACTTATACACTTTTGCAACTTAAGTAATGTTCTCGCTGCCGTGCTTTGAATGTGCTGTGTAGAGGTTGAGTGCTGTTGTATGGGAACACTGAAAGAAATTCAAATGTACTACAACAAGTTAATCTGCAATTGTTAAGGCTAATCTGCAAGTGTAAAGGGTGGTTGGGAGCTGGGTATTGGGAAATTGGCATTTATTGATCAAATCACTCCAAGGTTTGTGGCAAATATTTATTGTTTTTGAGCATCAGTGCAAAGAGTTGACAACTGAGCTGTAAAGTAAGTGTGTGCTTTTAATTGTAAGTGTATATATATATATATATATATATATATATATATATATATATATATATATATATATAGCCGTTACTACCCCATACCAGGTATGGAAGGGACAGTTATGTTAAAAAAAATGCATTAATAGTGCACTGTTAGCTCTGAATCTTGCGTACCCCAAACACATGATACATATAACTAATAAGGGAACGATTTTCAGTCTGTGTGGCTGACTTCCTTATTTATTTCTATATTGCTGCACTAAGCACATTACATAGATAGTACAGTGTGCAACTGTCTGTATGTGAGGCTGCACGTCACACACATATTTTACAGCATTTTAGTTTTAGAAACACGGGCACGTATGCTTGGAGCAGTGCGCGGCATGTCTTTGGGTATACTGAATAAGCAGCTACCTATGTTGTTGAGGGATATCTCTTTAATAATTTATTCAACAAAAGGAGGGACTGGGGGGCGTGTTTAACGACGTCCATGTACAAGCCCCAAAATGACTAGTAAGCAAAGAGAGTAAGAAGTTCCTCTGTGTGTGGTTGGTAGAGGACCAAGAGGGGCCAAAGCATAGTGAGTCCAACTGGACCACTTCGTGTTTGCAGGGACAAGGGAGGGGGGATTCCCTTATCGTAACTAGGGCTCTTACACACCCAAAGCTAGGTGTCATGCTTCATCATATGAGCCTTCCCCTTGTCAGGTCGGCGCTGCAATACCTGATGGGCACCCAAACCTTTGGCTCTTTGTACCATGAGCTGTGGTGCATTGTACAGTAATATGTACTGTAAAGTACTGTATGTTATAGAGTGATGTGTATTATAGAGTGATGTATGCTGTACAGTAGAATGTGCTGTAGAGCGGTGTACGTTGTAGAGTAGTGCTTTGTAGATTGATATGTGCGTAAAATGTTGCACACTGTAGAATGTTTTGCACTGTAGTGTTGCATACTGTAGAGCAGTATGTGCTATTGAATTGTATGTACTGTATAGTAGTATGCACTGCAAAACAATGTGTGCTGTAGAAGGGCATGTTTTGTAAACGGGCATATGCTGTAATTAGGCATGCGCTGTCAAGGGGCATGCGCTGTAAAGGAGCATGCATTGTAGAGGAGCGTGCGCTGTAAAATGACGTGTACTGTAGTACAACATGCATTGTACAATGGTATGCGCTGTAAAAGGCTATATGCTGTAGAAGTTTATGCACTATACAGGGATGTGCACTGTACAGCATTGTGCGCTGTAAAGGGCTATGTGTTGTAGAGGACTGCATGTTGCAGAGCGATATGCGCTGTAAATTAATATGTGCTTTAGATTGGTATGCATTGTAAAGTGATATGTGCTGTAGATTAGTGTGCGTGCTAGAGTGGTGTGCGCTGTAAATAGGTGTGTGTTGTAGAGTAGTGTATGTTGTAGAGTAGTGCTCATTGTACAATTAGGTGCGTCGTAGAACAATGTGCGCTTTAAAGTGTGCATTGTAGAGTGCTGTGCGTTGTCGAGTGCTATGCATTCTACAGGTGCGCATTTTGTAGAGTGGTGTCCATTGTAGAATGCTGTGCATTGTAGAAAATGTGCGATGTACAATACTATGCGTTGTAGAGTGGTGTGCACTGTACAATGGCGTGTGCTTTAGAGCAATGTACACTGTAAAGGGGCGCACGCAGTATAGAGGCGCATGCAGTATAAAGATGCATGCAGTACCCAAGTGCACCCTGTAGAAGGGTGCATGCTGTAAAGAAATGCGCCCTGTAGAGACGTCTGTGCTATAGAGGGGTGCGCGCTGAAGTGTGTCATGCTGTACAGGAGTGTGCATTTTACAGTGGTGGTAGAGGCGTCTGTGCTGTAAAGGGCTGCGCGCTGTACAGTGATGCACGCTATAGTGTTACACGCTGTACAGGAATGTGCATTGTACCGGGATGTGCGCTGTAATGGGATGTATGGTGTAGAGAGATGCGCAATGTAGTAAGGTGCCTGCTGTAGAGGAGTAGGTGTTGCAGGCGTTGTGCACTGTACAGTAGTACACGCTGTAAAACACCATACGCTTCAAAAGGCATGCAGTGTAGAAGGGCATGCGCTGTAGAGTAGTGCATGCTGTAGAAGCGCCTAAGCTGTAGAGAGGTGCACACTGCAAAGGGGTGCGTGCTATAATGTTGCGCACTGTAACAGGATGTACGCTGTAGAGGAATAAGTATTGTAGTAAGGTGCGCATTGTAGAGGGGTGGGCATTGTAGGAAATTTCCACTATAAAGTGGTGCACACTGTCTAGAGGTGCACGCTGTGAGGGCGCATGCTGTAGTAAGATGCGCGCACACTGTAAAGGAATGTGCAATGTAGATTAGTTATAGAACAGTGTATACGTAATAAGTATTAATAACGTGTAAATGAATTGTACTTTTCTAACAATATGGCATATTAATTTGAGCATTAGTTGGTTTGTAAGACTGTTTGTGATTTAAAAACTGCGTGGTCATAGACTGCAATACAGAATAATAATGAGAATGTGAAGTTATTTTGTTTAAGTGAGATTGCAAAAGCACTTAATGAATAGGATGGAATTGCTAATATACCTTTCAGTTGTTTGAGCTTTTATTTTGTGTTTCTTTATGTATTTTGCAGCCGTGAAAGCGTAAACTGCAACACATAAAGAGAATGATATCTTAACATTTTTTGTTCAGAAGAATTGTAGTTATTTTTAAAGGCTATTTAAAACACACCTAATGTTCTAAGTCCTTTTAAAGAAAAATTAATGTCTGAGTTACATGTACGCAGTTTAAAAACGCTTTGTTTGTGCTAAAATGGCTTTTATGTTATAAGAAAGTTTCTACGAATATATAGCATCTAAATGGGCAAATGTTGTCGTTTGAAACAGTTTCGTGTGTCCAAATTGAAGCCAGCTGTCCATGCATGACTGAAAATGAAACTAAATGTGTAAGCACGGCTAAGAACGAAACTAAATGTCTAAGCAAAAACATATTTTGCAACAACAGGGAAGTGCCATCTCGATGTAAATAGCTGTATGCCTTACAATTGTTTAAGCATTTGCCCTTCATTGAAGCTATATGTGCCTTACTTAACAAACGTATTGTTGTTTTAGAAAGCTTTT
The DNA here is from genome assembly GCF_964261635.1 of Lissotriton helveticus. Taxonomy (NCBI): domain Eukaryota; kingdom Metazoa; phylum Chordata; class Amphibia; order Caudata; family Salamandridae; genus Lissotriton; species Lissotriton helveticus. Next base: position 1,709,794,605 of record NC_136057.1, on the reverse strand, counting down.
TTATTGTCTCAAGAATTAGCTTGTAGTGTGGTGTATGCTGTAATAGATGGTATGTGTTGTAGTGGATGTCTGCTGTTGAGTTGTATGTAATAGAGCGATATGTATTGTTAAGGGCAAAGTACATAGTAGTGTAAACTGCAGACTGGTATTGAATGCAAAATGCACATTGTTGTTAAGTGCAGAGTGCCTATTGTTAAGTGCAGAGAGCAGTTTGCTGCTAAGTGCAGGGCACAGATTGTTTCTGAGTGCAAAGTGCAAATTGTTAATGAGTGCAGGGTGCAGATCGCTATTAAGTGTACAATGTTAAATGCACAGTGCATATTGTTGTTAAGCGCAGACAGCAGAGTGTTACTGAATGCAAGGTGCAAATTGCCACTGAACACAAAGTGCAGATTGTTGCTGAGTGCAGAGTGCTACAGCGCAACGCTCCACTCTACAGCGCAGTGCTCCACTCTACAGCGCAGCGCTCCACTCTACAGCGCAACACTACACAACGCAGCATTCTGCTCTACAGCGCAGCGCTCCACTCTACAGTGCAGCATTCACTCTACAGTGCAGCATTCACTCTACAGCGCAGCGCTCCACTCTACAGCACTCCACTCTACAGCGCAGCACTCCACTCTACAGCGTAGCGCTCCACTCTACAGCGCAGCGCTCCACTCTACAGCGCAGCGCTCCACTCCACAGCGCAGCGCTCCACTCTACAGCGCAGCACGCCGCTCTACAGCGCAACACTCCACTTTACAGCGCAACACTCCACTCTACAGCGCAACACTCCACTCTACAGCGCAACACTCCACTCTACAGCGCAACGTTCCAGTCTGCAGCACAGCGCGCCACTCTACAGCTGCAGCATTCACTCTACAGTGCAGCGCTCCACTCTACAGCGCAGCACTCCACTTTACAGCGCAGCGCTCCACTTTACAGCGCAGCGCTCCACTCTACAGTACAGTGCTCCACTCTACAGCACTCCACTTCACAGCGCAGCGCTCCATTCTACAACGCAGCAGTCCACTCTACAGCGCAGAATTTCCCAGTATAGCACTCCACTCTACAGCGCAACGCTCCACTCTACAGAGCAGCGCACCACTCTACAGCGCAGCGCTCCACTCTACAACGCAACACTACACAACGCAGCATTCTGCTGTACAGCGCAGCACTCCACTCTACAGCGCAGCATTCACTCTACAGTGCAGCATTCACTCTACAGCGCAGCGCTCCACTCTACAGCGCAGCATTCACTCTACAGTGCAGCATTCACTCTACAGCGCAACGCTCCACTCTACAGCGCAGCATTACAAAACGCAGAACCCAGTCTACAGTGTAGCACTTCATAGCCCAGCACTCCACTCTACAGCGCAGCACTATACAATGCAGCACTCCACTCTACAGCGCAGAGCTCCACTCTACAGCGCAGCGCACCACTCTATAGCGCAGCGCTCCACTCTACAGCGCAGCGCTCCACTCTACAGCGCAGCGCTCCACTCTACAGCGCAGCGCTCCACGCTACAACGCAGCACTACACAACGCAGCACTCCACTTTACAGCACAGAACTCCCCAGTATAGCACTCCACTCTACAGCGCAGCACTCCACTCTACAGCGCAGCGCTCCACTCTACAGCGCAGCGCTCCACTCTACAGCGCAGCGCTCCACTCTACAGCGCAGCGCTCCACTCTACAGCGCAACACTAGACAACGCAGCATTCTGCTGTACAGCGCAGCGCTCCACTCTACAGTGCAGCATTCACTCTACAGTGCAGCATTCACTCTACAGCGCAGCGCTCCACTCTACAGCACTCCACTCTACAGCGCAGCACTCCACTCTACAGCGCAGCGCTCCACTCTACAGCGCAGCGCTCCACTCTACAGCGCAGCGCTCCACTCCACAGCGCAGCGCTCCACTCTACAGCGCAGCACGCCGCTCTACAGCGCAACACTCCACTTTACAGCGCAACACTCCACTCTACAGCGCAACACTCCACTCTACAGCGCAACACTCCACTCTACAGCGCAACGTTCCAGTCTGCAGCACAGCGCGCCACTCTACAGCGCAGTGCGCCACAGCGCCATGCTCCACTCTACAGCGCAGCACTACACAACACTCCACTTTACAGCGCAGACCTTCCCAATTTAGCCCACCACTGTACAGCGCAGCATTCCACTCTATAGAGCAGCACTCCACTCTACAGCGCAACGCTCCACTCTACAGCGCAGCGCTCCACTCTACAGCGCAGCGCTCCACTCTATAGCGCAGCGCTCCACTCTACAGTGCAGCGCTCCACTCTACAGCGCAGCGCTCCACTCTACAGCGCAGCGCTCCACTCTACAGCGCAGCGCTCCATTCTACAGCGCAACACTACACAACGCAGCATTCTGCTTTACAGCGCAGCGCTCCACTCTACAGCGCAGCATTCACTCTACAGTGCAGCATTCACTCTACAGCGCAGCGCTCCACTCTACAGCGCAGCGCTCCACAACGCAGCACTCCACTCTACAGCACAGAACTCCCCAGTATAGCATTCCACTCTACAGCGCAGCACTCCACTCTACAAAGCAGCGCTCCACTCTACAGCGCAACGCTCCACTCTACAGCGCAGCGCTCCACTCTACAGCGCAGCGCTCCACTCTACAGCGCAGCGCTCCACTCTACAGTGCAGCACTACACAACGCAGCACTCCACTCTACAGCACAGAACTCCCCAGTATAGCATTCCACTCTACAGCGCAGCACTCCACTCTACAAAGCAGCGCTCCACTCTACAGCGCAACGCTCCACTCTACAGCGCAGCGCTCCACTCTACAGCGCAGCGCTCCACTCTACAGCGCAACACTAGACAACGCAGCATTCTGCTTTACAGCGCAGCGCTCCACTCTACAGCGCAGCATTCACTCTACAGTGCAGCATTCACTCTACAGCGCAGCGCTCCACTCTACAGCGCAGCGCTCCACTCTACAGCGCAGCGCTCCACTCTACAGCGCAGCGCTCCACTCTACAGCGCAGTGCTCCACTCTATAGCGCTCCACTCCACAGCGCAGCGCTCCTCTACAGCGCAGCACGCCGCTCTACAGCGCAACACTCCACTCTACAGCGTAGCACAACACTCCACTCTACAGTGCAACACTCCACTCTACAGCGCAGCGTTCCAGTCTGCAGCACAGCGCGCCACTCTACAGCGCAGCGCGCCACAGCGCAGTGCTCCACTCTACAGCGCAGCACTACACAACACAACACTCCACTTTACAGCGCAGACCTTCCCAATTTAGCACACCACTGTACAGCGCAGCATTCCACTCTACAGAGCAGCACTCACTCTACAGCGCAATGCTCCACTCTACAGCGCAATGCTCCACTCTACAGCGCAACGCTCCACTCTACAGCGCAACGCTCCACTCTACAGCGCAACGCTCCACTCTACAGCGCAGCGCTTCACTCTACAGCGCAGCGCTCCACTCTACAGCGCAGCGCTCCACTCTACAGCACAACACTACACAAAGCAGCATTCTGCTCTACAGCGCAGCGCTCCACTCTACAGCGCAGCATTCACTCTACAGCGCAGCGCTCCACTCTACAGCGCTGCGCTCCACTCTACAGCGCTCTACTCTACAGCACAGCGCTCCACTCTACAGCGCAACACTCCACTCTACAGCGCAACACTCCACTCTACAACGCAGCAGTCCACTCTACAGCACAGAACTTCCCAGTATAGCATTCCACTCTACAGCGCAGCACTCCACTCTACAAAGCAGCGCTCCACTCTACAGCGCAGCACTCTATAGCGCAGCGCTCCACTCTACAGTGCAGCACTACACAATGCAGCACTCCACTCTACAGCACAGAACTCCCCAGTAAAGCATTCCACTCTACAGCGCAGCACTCCACTCTACAAAGCAGCGCTCCACTCTACAGCGCAGCGCTCCACTCTACAGCGCAGCGCTCCACTCTACAGCGCAGCGCTCCACTCTACAGCGCAACACTAGACAACACAGCATTCTGCTGTACAGCGCAGCGCTCCACTCTACAGTGCAGCATTCACTCTACAGTGCAGCATTCACTCTACAGCGCAGCGCTCCACTCTACAGTGCAGGGCTCCACTGTACAGCGCTCCACTCTACAGCACAGCGCTCCACTCTACAGCGCAGCGCTCCACTCTACAGAGCAGCGCTCCACTCTACAGCGCAGCGCTCCACTCTACAGCGCAGCGCTCCACTCTACAGCGCAGCGCTCCACTCTACAGCGCAGCGCTCCACTCTACATCGCAGCGCTCCACTCTACATCGCAGCGCTCCACTCTACAGCGCAGCGCTCCACTCTACAGCGCAGCGCTCCACTTCACAGCGCAGCGCTCCATTCTACAGTGCAGTGCTCCACTCTACAGCGCTCCACTCCACAGCGCAGTGCTCCACTCTACAGCGCAGCACGCCACTCTACAGCGCAGCACGCCACTCTACAGCGCAACACGCCACTCTACAGCGCAACACGCCACTCTACAGCGCAACACTCCACTCTACAGCGCAACACTCCACTCTACAGCGCAACACTCCACTCTACAGCGCAACACTCCACTCTACAGCGCAACACTCCACTCTACAGCGCAGCACAACACAACACTCCACTTTACAGCGCAGACCTTCCCAATTTAGCACACCACTGTACAGCGCAGCATTCCACTCTACAAAGCAGCACTCACTCTACAGCGCAGCGGTCCAGTCTGCAGTGCAGCGCGCCACTCTACAGCGCAGCGCGCCACTCTCCAGCGCAACACTCCCCTCTACAGCGCAACACTCCACTCTACAGCGCAGCACTCCACTCTACAGCGCAACACTACACAACGCAGCATTCTGCTCTACAGCGCAGCGCTCCACTCTACAGCGCGGCATTCACTCTACAGCGCAGCATCCACTCTACAGTGCCGGATTCACTCTACAGCGCAGCGCTCCACTCTACAGCGCTCCACTCTACAGCGCAGCGCTCCACTCTACAGCGCAGCGCTCTACTCTACAGCGCAGTGCTCCACTCTACAACACACCACCCCACTATACAGCGCTGCACTCTACAACGCAGCACTCCACTGTACAGCACAAACAGTTCCTAACATGCTCATTGTATTGAAAACACACACATTATTATTGTAGTTAAACACAAACACTTTTTTACGGACTAATTATCGAAAACACCCACTTTTCAACACACTTGTATTAAAACACGCACATTATATTAAAAAAACCATTAAAAAAAATTGTATGCAGAAGCTGTTTGCACACAGTCGGCAAGGGGAAACTGAAACTGACATGTTCTTCACAAACCAGCCTGCAACAAAGTAACAAAATGTAGAACTGCTCGTGTAAAACTGAAACTGACATGCTCTTCACAGTTGACGCGCGCGCGACCTAATCCAAGTCGAAGATCTGCGCGTTCACATCTCTTGTCTCTTGTCTGTTCCCCTTGAGCCCTTGAAAACTGAAATGATCACAATAAGTCTCGCAGCGACGGATCGCTTTCGCGATCCGGTTCGCAGGTGCGAGACCTAAAAAGGGCCTGTTTAATGCATACATGAACAATGAGGCCCATGCAACTTTATTCGTTCGGTTACCTCCACGGCCTACGTGAGGGCAACACAAAATGGAGTTATGAACAATGCAAAAAAAATGGAGTCCGGTCCCGAAAACCACGGAACCTCAGACCCTCCTTTTGCCATTACGTAGGCAATGACCTAAACTCACGTCAATCTGAATTCAGATCTATATCTATTCTCATCAGGTCATCAAGGTGTTGCTGTAACATCATCTTATTTTCCTTCACTTCTCTCGGGACGGGTCTTCTCACACAGATTGTAGCACAAAGACTACAAATGGCGGGACCACACTGGATGCATGAGCAACACGAGAAAAGGATCGCTAAAGTTATACCAAGGAACATCAGAATCTTCCATCCCCATTTGGACAGCAGTTCCCAAAACCATCCCATCAATGACCAGTTCCCTTCGTCTACATGTATAGACTCAGCGGACTTATGTAACCTCAAGATGGCTTGGTGCACTGTCGGGGTGTTATCTGGTATGAAAACGCAGCAACTAGACCTGATCAATTTACATACTCCACCTCTATCTGCAAGTATAATATCTAAAGCAAAGCTGTTCTGTAATGTCATAAGGCGATCCGCTTGAAGCTCGGCTGTAATATTGCTAAGAGCACCTGCAGTCTCATTGATAGTGGCCTCGACCACTCTCGTAAGCTGACGAATATTCCTACTATTAGCCATAGGCCCCCAAAAGGGCAAGAAACCCTTAAAGAAGTCTCCAACTTCTTGTGCAGCAGTGTCTTTCACATCGATAACACCTCTACCATATCTTGTCTTATGGTAGTTGAAAGCAGCTGTGTATGTAGGGGGAAGCAAAAATGCCACATAACATGTGCCTGAAAAATCAGAAGGCAACCATGTATATGCTCTGTCATAACAAACAAAATACGTGCCTTTGGCTGGCACGAACGGTGGAGATTTCTGGGACGTATAAACATAGGTGTGAACACACACACTCTTACCAAGCTGAGCTCTCGGATTCTGACCATTACCTTGCAGACAAAAATGACCTCGGTGGGGTACAATCTAAATAGGAGGAGACCTTTTCTGTCTCTCTTTCTCTGTCAGACTAATACTATATCTCGTCTTGTTCCAACCAACATATGCTCGTACTTCATCTTTAGGGATACCATTATATGCATCAATATCTCTGACCATATCTACTATTCCCTGTATCAAAGCATTATTATTCGCATTGTCTTTGACAGAACGTACAGGAGATGCTTCATTCGCATAGATAAACATTGACTGGAGTGCCCATACTGACCCATTAGGCGAAAAAGGCAAAACCAAATATGGCATTCCCTTATCAGTCGTATGTGGCATAAAACCACACACCCAACAATTCGTGGTATTTACAACTAGCTGATGCTGATGTAACATCTGTATAAACAAATTGTTCACAAATTCTAATCTTCGTGTCTGTTCATGTTCAGGCAACGTATGAAAGTCATGTGGGGAAACAGTAGGAAAAGAAAGAGTAGGTTGGGAGGTAGATGCAAGTGTCTGTTGTGATGCATAGAAAATCCAACCCACACAAACCAACGTAATGTTCAAAAGCATAAGAAAACACATTATTAAAAAACATTTGCTACGAACCAATATACACATTTGCACTCTGAAATCAACTCTTTTAACACCCTTGTCGGACTCAAAAGACTCCATCCTCTAATGTGCTGCTCACGGCAATTTTCCTTCTTCACTTAAGTGTGCGTCAAGATCGTACTAAGGACCCTAAACCACAGACCTTGTGTCAATACGCGGCTCACCCCTTAAGAACTTATACCGTGACCCTGCAGCTGAGTCCGGATGGTGACTCGAAAAAGAAAAAGTAAAAAAAAAAGTCTCTTGATCTGACAAGGTGTAATTCACTACATAAAAAAATTCAGATTTATTTGTCCATTTCAAACGTCCTTTTTCGATCTCAGATTGTAGCGCTCTTTGCCAGGCACAGTCTGATCCTTAAAGAGGAGTTCCGGATTCGTCGTGTCGAGTCTCAGAGACGGAGGCACAGCAGCTTGCAGAACATCATCATCCTCGCGTTCCGACTGAGTCCATGTCAAATGTGCATCACTAAAAGGTACGAATCTGGGAACCCTTTCGCATTCCGAGTCAGCTATTCCATCCCTCACCCACTTGTCATACGGTAAGGGCAAAGGGACTTTCTTAGTATGGGTGGCATGCACCCAATTCTTTTTACCAGCTACTCTAACAGCAGTCCGAGTTACTAACAAAACCAAATAGGGACCAGTTCATCTCGGCTCCAAATTCTTGGATCGCTGAAAATTCTTCGTCAAGATAAAATCACCAGGTTGGATCGTGTGCCCTGGATCTGCAGTAGCTGTCGGCAAACTGTCATAGACCTGTTGGTGGAGAACACGTAATTTAGCAGTCAAGTCATGTAAGTAATCCACCAACATAGGGTACTCAAGGTCTCTGTATTTTTTAGGACGAGGCACACCCCAAACATTCGCTGGACGACCAAAAACTATTTCGTATGGGCTAAGTCCCACACGAGAATGCACTGTGGTCCTTGTTGACAAAAGAGCCAACGGCAAGGCATCCGGCCATGTAAGACCAGTGCTCGCTTGAATCTTAGCAAGTTTCAGCTTTAATGTGCCGTTATAGCATTCAACAAGACCTGCTGACTGGGGGTGATTCGCAGCGTGGAACTTCTGATTTATCCCTAATCCAATACACACTTTCTTCATGACTCGACCCACAAATTCACTCCCATTGTCCGACCATACAATTCTCGGCAAACCAAATCTAGGGAAATACTCTTTGAGCAAAACCTTAGCTGTAGACAAGGCAGTATTATCCTTTAGGGGGTAGGCCTCTATCCATCTGGAAAAGGCGCAAACAACCACAAGGACATACTTCAGATTGTTTCATCTCTCCATGTGAATGTAATCTAGCTGTATCACTTCAAATGGATACGTCGGAGGAGCAAAATGACCAGCTGGAGTTGGAGTTCCCTTGCCAGGATTATACTTCAGACAAATCATGCAATGCTTCACAACATTCTCAGCACATTTCGGAATTCCAGCATTCTGCCATACTGGAGCCAACAACTTGCACATTCCCTTCGAACTAATGTGAGCCATTCCATGAGCCATAGTAACCACTGGGAGCACATACGCATCAGGCAACAACCATCGCTGGTGTTCTGACAACTCAACCCAACAACCCGTCGAATCCAACATACCCGTACTCTCTCTCCACGTACTCACTTCTGTTTCCGTAGCTTCATCCTGAATCATCTTCACACTTTCTATTGTGTCTTCACACATTCCACTTTCCACAATCCATCTTGCAGGACCTGCCACATACATACGGCTCATCATGTCTCTCACCGTTTCCTTCGCAACTTCATCCGCAAACGCATTCCCTCGACCTACATCGTCCACAACTTTCTTATGCGCACTACACTTCACAATTGCAATCTGTTTTGGGAGAGCAAGAGATTCCAAAAGTTCATTCACTAACTGCCCATGCTGAATTTTTGTGCCATGGGAAGTAAGGAATCCTCTTTCTCTCCACAAACGTCCAAAACTATGGGCAACACCAAACGCATACTGGCTATCAGTATAAACATTCACTCGCTTTCCCTCTGACAATACACACACTCGTATCAATGCAATCAACTATGCTGCTTGCGCAGAATTCTGTGCTATGCGTGCTGTCTCAACAACTGTATGTAAAGTTGTGACGGCATATGCTGCAGTTGTTTCACCATTCGGAAGCTTGAAACACAAACCATCTACACATAAAGTACCATCAACATTCTCAAGAGGAGTATCTTTTAGGTCAACTCTAGCTTTCGTTTCTTCCTCTGTACGAAGAAAACAATCATGCTGTTCTTGAGCATCTGACTCTACAGAAATCGGCAACAACGTAGCTGGATTCAATACATTACATCTTTTAATGTGAACATGGCTAGCCAAAAGAGTCAACTCATAACCTGACAGACGTGCACTAGTAAGGTGCTGTGTCTTGGTCCTGTTCAATAAGGTATCCACTGCATGTGGGACCATCACAATCAACGTATTATCCAATACCAAACCAGCAGACTCTCGGATAGAAACAGCCGCTGCCGCTGTAGCTCTGAAACAGCTCAGCAACGTTTTAGCTACCGGATCTAACATCGCTGAAAAATACGCACATGGGCGTTGCTTCTCTCCGAATCTCTGTGTCAATACTGACAATGCACAACCTTCTCTCTCGTGTTCATACAACGTGAAAGGTTTACTGTAGTCAGGAGTACCCAATACCGGAGCCAAACTCAATGCATCACGTAATTCAGAAAAACTTTTCTGACACTCATCAGACCAAGGGAGAGGATGCGGAGTATCTTTAAGAGTCAGCGCCAACAGAGGTTTCGCTAGCAGGGAAAAATTAGGGATCCATTGTCTACAATACGAGGTGATACCTAAGAAAGCATGCACTTCTCTCTGTGTGGATGGTACACTCATTTGCGCAATCGTTTGAATTCGTTCTGGGGTCAACCTTCTTCCCTCCTTCGACAAGAGATGACCTAAGTAGGTTACTTCTTGGTGGCAATACTGTAACTTGGAAGGTGGCACTTTATGATGAAGGTCAGATAAATGTCATAACAAAGAAAGAGTAGCCTCTTTACAAATCTTTTCGTCATCAGCGGCAACCAACAGATCATCAACGTACTGGATAAGAGTAGCACCATTAGGCAACACAAAGCTATCAAGCTGAGTTTTCAACGCCTGACTATAGATGGAGGGACTTTCACAATAACCTTGGGGAGCTCTCTTAAACTGGAAGCTTCGTCCTCCTAAAGAGAAGCCAAAAATATCTCTACTCTCCTCAGCAATCGGAATGCTAAAGAAAGCATTCTTCAGGTCAATAACAGAAAACCAGGCTGCCGAAGCAGGAATCAGAGTCAACAAAGCAGTGATATCAGGGACAACAGGAAACTGTGGCACCACAATCTTATTCACTTCTCGAAGATCGATCACAAACCGATACACAGGTGGCTGAGAAGCATCAGTACGCTTAAGGACAGGCAATACAGGACTGTTACACACATTACCTCTAGTTTCCTCAACTACACCCTTCTCAACCAGATCATAGACAATCGCTAATAGAGCTCTCTCGCCATCACTAGATATTTTATACTGCGGAATACGAGGTAGCCTAGCATTCGATTTGAGGGTGACAACATAAGGTGGAATCTGCAAAAGACCAACATCATTAGGACCTGTAGCCCAAAGTGTATCAGGAAGAGACGCAATTCCAGTGGAAGACAATTTTTAGACACATCCATCGGAGAAATCACTTTCTTACCTACGGTAAGATGTACTCCCGAAGGAGACCAATGTAATGTCGCATACAATCTTTTCAGCAAGTCCAAACCCAACAGATTCTCATTACAACCAGTCGTCAAAATAAGAGGACCTTCCAATTCACAAGGGCCAATAGAAAGGAGCAAAGGATTAGAAATCGGGTTACAAACTGGGGCGCCTGAAAATTCTACAGAAACATTGGTCAAGCCAGACAAAGGTGCGCCAGGAAGTTTAGAGTGCATAATAGAACTCTTTGTCGCACCTGTATCCAAAAGAAAAGGTTCTGTCACACCTGATGTAGTCACTTCAACATAAGGTCCACACTGGTCTACTGGAACTGACACTACTCCCTCTCTTTGCCCATGGCTGTCCTAACTATCATTATAACCAGCACGCTTACTCCCGACATAATAATCATCAACATAGTACTGTGCAGACTGACCACTCGGAACATTCTGTCTTTCAAAGAAATTTGCAGAATTCTGAAGGAAAGAGGAACGCTCATTCTGGGGTAACACACCACGTCCCCTACCCCTAGGAGCTTGCTGGAAACCACCACGACCTCTCTGACCAGATACGCCATTCGCACGCTGTAACAAAGCCGGGCAACTATTCTTAAAATGACCTTCCTCTCTGCAATAAGCACACTGATTAGGACCAGGAAAGAATCGCGGAGCATAAGGCTCAGGTTTCTGTAACAATCTCTGAAACTGTGCAGGTTGCTGAAACTGAGGCTGATTCTGACGAGGCGGATAAGCTTGCTGCAAAAGAACCTTAGTCTTTAAATCTTTCGTTTTCTTCTCTGCTTTATCCTTCTCATCTTTATCCCTATTCTCATAATATTGTGCAGTAGCCAATATCTGGGCCGATGAAGAAACAGCCCATGAACTCTCAGAGTCCTTTAACTTATTGGAAAGTTCCGGAAGCAAATTAAAGACAAATTTGTCCACGAACAGCCTTTGATCACCTTCCATACTCATGTCCTGACCACTATGATCGATAAACGTTTCTTCAAACCTCGTGAAGAAATCAGACACACTCTCGTCTTTCTTTTGTTTGCATGCTGCTAACTTGTCCCAATTCACTCGTAAAGCAGGCATCATAGTTTTCATTAGATTAATAATCCTACCAGGTAATTCTGCAACTAAAGGCTCAGGTTTGGCATCTCCAACCTGTCGACCATCTGCAGCAACAATATTAGCCCACGTATCTCCTAATTCTGCCGCATGATTCTCATGACGAATCTTCGCCCACAAAGGTTGAGGAACTACATTACCCATTAACATATCTATGTCAGCTAAATTCATAATACACGCTTCAACTGTCTGGGACAACTCCTTGTAATAACCAGCAGGATTCTTACGAGGGTCAGGTAATGTCTGCTTAAGAGCCAAGACCTCTGCTCTCTTCCAAGGGACATGTACCCACACTCGCTGAAAATGGGCCTCTACAGCCTGAATACCCTGATTAACATTAGCAGCAACTGCCTCTCTCCATACAGGAGGAACTTCTCTCATAGGATACTGCTTCACTTTCCTCCTAACAGAAGGATCAGGTCCGTACAATGGCTGAGACAGGAGTCTAGTTCTGAAGGCAAGTATCGTCTCTACAGCATCAGTAACATCAGATTCCACTATCGTCCCTTTAGCAAACTCTGACTGAACATCAGGCACTTCCTGCGGAATCGGACCCAACTCATTATCTTCCCATTCCTGCCGCAGAAAAGCACACATTACATCAAAAACATACCTTTGCTTAGGCGGCTCCCACTGAAAGAAAACATCCATAATTGCTGGCAAATTATACCTGGAAGCATTTAAAATCCATCTACGAGCCAACAGATCCAACACTGCTCGCTCTTCGGAACTAGGAAGCTGACTACGACTCTGCTTACGTTACGAAACAGGGGTCATACTCAGTGGCCCAAACAATGGAGACAACAGATTAACAACAGTTTCTGTCATTCGTTTTCGAGCAGAAGGGGAAGAAGTAGGCGTAAAAACAGGAAAGTTAAAATCTTGAGACAAAGTAGGAACAAGAGCACTAGGAGTCTGAGATGCAGAAGCAGAAGGCAAAGGAGTTTGAGGCAGAGCTGGAAGCAAAGCTTGCGACCCTAGAGTGGGTTGCGCAGTAGGAGGCAAAACCATCTGTGGAGCACCGGGTGGCTGAACAACAGCAGGAGGTTGAACAACAAAGGGTAGAACAACCGGGGGTAATGGAGGCGCAGTAGCACACTGCACATAAGGGGGTGGCAATCTCAGTAAATGAGACATCAAAGGATCTTTTTCAGGGTCTTCCGTCACTTTCGGAGGAGAAGACGGCAAGGCCGGATAACATTTATCTATGGCCATGCAACGCTGTCTATCTAAAACTTCACACACTCGATCTTCCTCATCTGACTTAAACTGCCTAGCAGCTTGTAGTACTGACATATTCTTATCTTTCCTATCTGTTTTTGCTTGCTTAATTTCTCGCTGTTTGGCTTCCTTTCGCCAAAGGCGGAAAGAGTCAAACATCGCCGCCGGGCTTTCTTCTTAAATAGGGCAACTTCCAGATTATCTAAAATATTTACTTCAAAACTACCATGTTGGGACCACCATAAAGCACCATCTTTCCTTGTATAGCAGACCCACACTTCATTATAAGTGATAGGACCCACTCCGTGTTTTGAATAGAGCTCATGAGTTGGAGTTCCAACCGGAGGTATCGGACACGAATCCTCCAATCGGGAATCCCTGTTGCAACCACAACTAAACCATTTCCCAATTTTGCTAAGACCAGGCATCTTATAGCTCACTAGTCTAGCTTCAAACTTCAAGGGGTTATCAACTATCGATACACTCGTAAATATACGAGCCCCTCGGATTCGATTTTTGCAAAAATCAAATCAAAACCAAGAACCAAAACAAAGTCGTGGGAGCGACCCACTTATACTTAACCAAATATCTGTCACGCCACCAGAAGACCGTCTATCGTCTTGCTTTACAAAGGATCAATCAAGGGTCAGGGCAGCAGTCCTTCGTAGCCGTTGGAAAGCGGGAAGCCTCGCAGAAAAGACCTTCGATCCACGTCGACATGCAGGGGTCAATGAAGTGGTGGCCTTCCTCCAGAATTTCCTCACGTGGCTCCTCACGATCCTCGGGCTTGGACCAGTACCGCTGAAGTCGCCCCACGTTGGGCGCCAACTGAAGAACCGGGTTTTAGAACCCAGCGGTGCCAGGGACACGCCCAAAGTCTTCGAGTTCTCCTGTCTTGGCAAACAGAGACACGGAATACTTCTAGGTGGCGTCAGAGATCAACTTTATTAGCTGCAGCTAGTAACAGTAATCTAAGCAATACAACACGGTGTACAACTCAAGAAACTGTTCAAATTTCATAGAGCAAGACATCACCTTTTATACACAATATTCTCATTATAAATGTACACCCACTGCGCAAAATTCCGGACCAATAGGACACATTTTCTAACTGAGTATCACATTAACAGAAACCCAATTTACAGTAACCCAACCCAAAAGTTAATTATTAGGACTGTCCCAAATTCAATCTTTGCAAGCCGAACAAATTTATAATTGAAAAGCACAACCCATGTAATGTCAGAACATAAAGGAAACAGTAATAGATGCTGGACAAGATAAAACATGTGCAAGGAAACTAAAGGTTAACGAGGTCCTGAACAGTGATTGCCAATTTCAGACAACGATCAGCCAGGAAAATTGACCTCACGAAGGGTTAGTTTCAGGTGAAGAGGTCAGCGTCCTGCAGTTCACTCACAAGTCAGAAAAGGGCCTGTTTAATGCATACATGAACAATGAGGCCCATGCAACTTTGTTCGTTCGGTTACCTCCACGGCCTACGTGAGGGCAACACAAAATGGCGTTATGAACAACGCAAAAGAAAATGGAGTCCGGTCGCGAAAACCACGGAACTTCAGGCAAGCGATTCATTAATTATCCTAGTCCAGTAGGGGATGACCATGTGGTTGCAGGAGGGCCAGCATTTATACGGTAGCGGTTCATTGTAATGAGTATTTGGTTTCAGAGAAAGTAATATTTTGGTAATGTCACGATGATCATAGAGTTTGAAGGTTGACCAATGGGCATTATTTTGGGGTATTACCTGAGTCGCAGGGCAGGGTTCCTCCCTTGTTCACTCCTTAGGTTTTAGGCTCTTTCAGCGTTATTGTTGAGTTCTCTCTCCAACGAGCTGGCTTCATCAGTAAAGAATGTTGAAAAATCTTAACAGTTCAGGTCTGATTTAGATGTTAATAGGGAAGATTTGGCAAATTTGTTTGATTGATCTTTTAGTAGATCGGAGAGTTTCCGCAGTCTGTTCTTTGCGTTTTCAAGTTCATTTCTAATAAATTATTTTTTTGATTTAAGTACGCTTTTATTGTAGGTTTTTCTGGTCATTCTTAGTTGTTTTTAGTGGGGGGATGACGGAGTTTGTCTCCATTTTCTTTCTGTTATTCTGAGTTTACGCCTTTCTTCATTAAGTGGTCCGTTGAACCAAGGCTTTTTATCTTTGATCTTTATTCTTTTAACTTTTAGCGGGGCAATGTCCTCAATTATTTGAGATATCGTCTGATTGTAGTGATCTGTAAGATCGTTGATGTCCGTTAGTTCAGAAGGGGGTTGGAGTTCTTTCTCGCCTTGTATTGTAAAGATGGCCGACTGGTAGGAGCTCGGGGAAGGAGCTCCAAGTGCTTGGGATCCCCTTTTGGATATAACCCTGTTAGCAGCAGCCTCTACCTGAAACCAATCCCCTAAAAAGTAACTGATTGAGCTCTACAATCTCTGCATATCCTTTTGGCAATTTTGCGAACAGTGGATCACTCTCTCTTACCCTGTTCATCGGAGTTCTTGGACATTGGAATTCCTGTGCATCGGAGTTTGCCTGTGGCTTTGGGGACATCCGTGAAGTTGCTGTCGCTATCGGTGTCTAGCGAATCCAGGGCATCTCCGCTCACTGCCATCTACTCGGGATTGCTGGAGACTGAGATGATTCTCGGGAGGAATGCTGGCGATGGGAAAGGGGAGAGGCTGGCTGGCACGAGTGGACCGGAGTAACGAACTGGCCCCCTCCTGAAGCGGAGGCCGTCCGCAGCTGGAGCAGCGGTGAAGCAACGCGCTGCAGGCGGCGTGATGGGCTCTCCTTGCTGGCCCCTACCGGGACCCAGAGAGTGGACCCTCGCCCTGACCAAGGACTGTTGGCGTGGCGGGCTCTCGAGGCAGGCTCTCTCTGTTGGCCCCCGGCCCCGATCATGGATGCCGTCCTCAGGGCATAGACGGCTGGTCATGAACGCCGTGGTGCGGCCCCCGTTGACCCCGCACACTGGTTAGTGGTTGCCCTGCTCCGGACAACCAAGTGACGGGATCCCGGGCTTCCCCTCTGCTGCCGCCCGGTTCCTTTGTGTACTTCCGGCAGCCGCAGCCCTTTCCTCTGGTATGTGTGGTGGGAGCTCGTGGCCCGCAGCAGGAGGCGGAGAGCTGGCGTCCTGCATCTTCGCTATTTGAGTACATGTCCGCTTGCCCTCCAGCAGCGGTGTCCCCCGGAGAGTGTTCTGCATCGGGGCGAGACCTCCGATGGTAGCGGGGACATGGTGCCTGCCGAGCACCTCGAGGATCGAGCCTGACTTACTGGGCCTCCGTGAGTGCTCGAGGTGCAGCCCTGCCCCCCCGCCTGAAGAGCCCACACACAGAAGCGACGACTTCACGCTTCACTCCATGTTCTCTCATCAGATCCTCAAGTGGCCAAGCCTGCCTAAGTAGCTGCAGCTACTCCACTGGACCTGAACGTATGGACCACAGAGCGTTTAACTACACCGCCCAAATCAGGTCCTCTCTTAATTCGACTACTGACACAACAACGCTACCAAGGTAACCTTTTCTTTGATCTTTTTTACTCTCCTATCGTGACCCTTTATCTGCTGGTGCAGGTCAGTGGCTTTTGGGGGGATAGTTTTTCCCAAAATGGCTGATTGTTTATCTGCTCCAAAATGGATGTCCTCCCTTTAAAACAGGGCAAGTGGCCCTCTCACCCACCCATTCTTCACCTCCAAGGGAGCCTTTTTACAACTCTTCCTCACTAGCCTATTTCTCTTTCATTTCAGCTGAAACAGGACTGATACAACTGAAGTAGGACTATTCTGTCCTCCCCATCTGTCCTCCGTTGGACACAAACAAAGGACTGCATAACCCTCTACTAAGCTCTCGACTAAAAAGTCGGCCATCTTAGACTGCCTCAACCACTTCCAAATCCTTAATACATTAGCCCTAACTCAAAACTAACCCCAGCCAGCTATGACACTCTAGCCTAGACTACAGCATACTACAACACATACTTTCACACCCGACTCCCCTCACCTACACCCCAGCTCACAACATGGAACTCACAGACAATCACATCTACAATATCATTTACCCCCCCCAAACTCACTAAAAAAATCTGCCAAACGATTGAAACATCATTTTTTTAAATCTCACCCAGAAACTCCCTTTGCTGATCCTAATTTTCCACACCAAACGTAGAGCCCAATGGAGGAAAGCCTTCCTAGCCCTACTCTCGATTTCCTCCATGAGGAAATCCGCCCATGGTCTAGTGATTTCCATTGCACCATCACAACTCTTCCAAGCGACAGCAACCATCACCATTTACAATAACAGAACTATTCTCATTCAGTCCACGGACCGTAGTCTAAATCTAGTTGATAACATCTTCCCCATTATTAAAGAGCATGTGTCTAATCCACTTACTACCACCCAATCGACCCTCACACTTAGTACCCAAGATTCCACAGCTCCAACCCCTTATGCCACCCCCCCTATTCCCCTGCCATCACGGCGCTCAGATCCTGACGCCTCCCTCAACTTTTCTACCCCATCTTCCAACGCACGTCTCCTCTCTTCACCTAACCCTCACAGAATTCCAACTTGCACGACTGTGACAACAAATTCACCCTTTACTCAATCTGTAAGCTCCCCCGGAATGACCACCACCTCTAGCCCCTCCCCCACCATAAGCATCCCTCCCCTACCTCCACCCTGCCTCATAACGACACTCTCTTCCTCCCCCACCCCAGTACTGAAACTACTCACGCACCCGCTATAGAAGTTGTTCCCCCATCGGTTTCAGTCTGATGTCACTCCCCCTCTAACAGCTCCCCCACCTAGTCCTCTCTTCCCCTACACCTTCCCTATTCCACCTGTCCACCTCGAACACTGAACCCCCTATTCCAGCCAACACCCCTGTGATCACCAGGTGGCGTATAAAAGGACTCCCCGCCACGACCATTTAATGAACATCCCACCCCCTCTAATCCGCCCTTAGAACATATCCCACCCCCCATTACTCCTCCCACACCCCCTCACCTACCAACCGCACCTACTGCCCAGATAGCTTCTGCAGCAACTCTCCTAATCACACACGCAACACCCTCTCCTATGTTTCCATCAAATCATACACCAGACCATACTACACTCCCAGCCACACCTCCCTCACCCTCTCACCCACCACCAACCACTCCTAATGCCCATACATCCATACCAGCGATCTTCCCAACCCTTTACACAACACCCCCTCCTATTCTTCCCACGTCTGCATCAGACATCACATCGAACCGAGCCAAGACTCCTCAACTCATACCACAGACAACTATCCCTACCATTACCGTTCCAAACACCTCTCTGGGCAAGATTATGTCCACACTTCTCCACAATAAAGAGGAATTCCATACTTTAAAAGAGTTGATTTTGAAAAACCCAAGGCACCCCAGACCCCCCAGGACCCTTTACCCAAGCAAGCCCCCTACCCATCCTCCACTCTCATACATACATAATCCCCCCTACTGGACTTCAATGCCCTCCAATAATTCTGCCACCCGCCCACTGCGAAGCATCAATCCACTTTCGGGGTACGACATACGCTGCCTTCTACACTCTTATGAACCCGTTCACACGACCCACATAGCCCCCACACACCTTCCCATCCCCACTATCCACCCCAACCCATCCTCCACTCTCATACATACATAATCCCCCCTACTGGACTTCAATGCCCTCCAATAATTCTGCCACGCGCCCACTGCGAAGCATCAATCCACTTTCGGGGTACGACATACGCTGCCTTCTACACTCTTATGAACCCGTTCACACGACCCACATAGCCCCCACACACCTTCCCATCCCCACTATCCACCCCAACCCTCACAGGTCCTCCACACAAAACAATAGAGGTATCGTTGACAATAATCTTAGAAAAGTCACACTCACTCTGGACCCCTCCTCCTCCCTCATCACTCCCCGGCTTAAATGCACACTCCTGAACTGTAGATCGGCCTCTAGACACGCAGCAGATATAACCGACCTCATTATCGCGCACGAGCTAGACCTGACAATACTCACCGAAACCTGGTTAACAGATTCTTCTTCGCCACTCATTGACATCCTAGTACCCCCTAATTACATCATCATCAGATTGGACAGTAGTGGCAAGACAGGGGGTGGAATGGCATGTATACACCGGAGCAACCTCTCCGTAAAGAGAGCCATATCCCCTGTATTCTCCTCCTGTGTACACATCTGCCTCGACATCAACAGCGATGGCAATCCAGTATGCTCTTTAAATATTATCTACCATCCACCAGGGGACAACCTCACCTTCACTGAACACCTCATGGACATGGTCACAACGAATTCTGGATGACAAAACACACAATATTCCTTGATGATTTCAACCTCCACTGGAACTATCACAACGACACTGTGTTCAATAGTTTCAAACACTTCCTTAGCGCTCTAGACCTCACCAAAATCTGCAACAGCCCTACACACGACAAAGGCTCTATCTTGGATCTAATCATCTCCAAAGGCGACTCCATCCAACTCGATTCGATCCAACCCTGTGATTGGTCAGACAACCATATTATCACCTTCTTCATCAATAAAACCGTGAAACTTAACTCGGCTCAATCCACAAACCAATGATTTGGAAAAGAGACCTGAAGAAACTCAATCCCAACTCATTACCATCTCCCAGTTAAAATCTTCTCCTACCCCCTACTGGCACCTCCGATGTACAGGTTCTCACCAACCACTACCTCAAATCTATGACCTCGATTATCAATGAGGTTGCTCCCCTTCAGATAAAGAGAGCTTCCTCTAAAATCTCAAAACCATGGTACGACGGGCTGCTTAACGAAGATAGACGATTTGTGAGATTGGAGGAACGCAATTAGAGATCAGTCCCATCGGCTATGCACCTTAAAACACTAAAGAAAAAAAGAAACACTCACTTTAGAAAGATCAAACGCTCAAAAGCAGACTTATTTAGCCACCAGCTAGACCAAGCAAGAAACCGGCCCAAAAAACTGTTTGAGCTAATCAAAACTCAATCCAAGGATGAACCTCAACTATTACAAAACACAATTAGCACACAACCGACCTGTGAAGAATTCTCTACCTCCTTTAATCTAAAGACAGATAACATCAGGAAAGATCTCCTCATTGACCTAAGCCTACACTCTAGCCCTCACAGAAAAACATCCCTTGTTCTAAACAAGCACTGGCGTTGCCAATAGGTTTCGCATTTGGAAAGTTGGAGCTATTGGTTTTGTAAATGACATTTTATATTTATATATCGTTATTGGCATTGTCAAAAACAATATATAAATATAAAATGTCATTTACAAAACCAATAGCTCCAACTTTCCAAATGCGAAACCTATTGGCAACGCCAGTGCTTGTTATGTAAGAGAAATCAACACATGGAAAGCGCACTATATAAAACTCTAAAATAAATAAGCAATGCCCACCATCCTACCAAGGTAGTACGACCGAACCACGCCTTGCTTCGCCTGTGCAAAATTATGTAGAAGACCAAAATAGGAAAAAAAAGTTTATTAATCTATGTATATATTTATTGCAGATGGTTTAAAGTAGCCCGATACATGACCTCAATGTTCGTAGTTCCTGTGTGATTGGTAATCTAAAAGACAACATTCGTGTACTCAAGTTCCAGGATGCACGACCTATCAACCAATTCTGAGCAATAAATGTAAAGTCATCAATAAAAAAAATGTTTAAAGGCTGAGGGGTTGCCGGAGCACTTTTTAAATATTTTCCAGGCATGGTATATATAGATTTTACAATACATGCATAGTTGTTCCACTGATTTCTGTGGATGCTCGGTGTCCACATACAGGGTCCCGCTGCTGTTCGCCAGGAACTTAGCCTGGCTGTGTAACCGCACTTGGTAACCCGATACAAGGCAATTCCTTGAAACTGTTGGGCAACTTTAAAAAAAACATTGCCCAGTTAAAAGGGGGGCTTGGGGGAGGGAGCCGACCGCCGGGAGGTCTCCTCCCCCGGGCGGTTTGGGAGAGCTGCGAGGGGTGTCCCTTTAAGAGGGACAGAAGTTTCTAGAATTGGGCTGGTCCAGTAGGACCAGAATAGCCCAATTATAAACCCCCCGCCCACTGCCTACCAGCCACCATTTTAGGTTTGGTGACCTGGTGGCTAGGTGGGCTCATAGCTTTTTGTGTGAGGATTTAGGAATTTGTAATTTTTATTACTGTTTCTTGAGGCGGTTTTTCTGTGGCTATTATGGAAGACTCGCGTGTAGTGGAGGCTATGAGGCTGCTGGCTGACGCGGGACGACTGGATTTGTTGGTGGGTGGGGGGCCGGCGCGCCCCCAGCGCCAGGCCTCCGCTGGTGTATCTGCCGCTGTTTTGGCGTGCGAGTCGCCGAAGAGAAGACGCTCTGGTCAGGTGAGTGAGAGGGGCCGGTCTCGTACGAAGAAACCGGCCCCTCCGGGCCAAGCGCGCGCTGTGGTGGGGGCGGGGAAAGCTCCGGCGCTGCCTGGCGCTTTGGTCTCGGGGGCGGGTGTAGTGCGACCGACCCCCTCGTTTGCAGCGGGAGGGGCGCGTGCATTGGGGGTAGCTCCGGAGGTTTTTGTTTCCCCCGCCGGGCTTTCGCGAGAGGTGACAGGCGCGGTACCTCACGCGCTGTCTAGGCAAGCGGGCGGGGCTCGGCTGGGGAGTGCTGTGTCAGCCGTTGTACCGGCTGCGGGGAAGCCGGCGGGTAAGAGGGGGGGGCGGAGAGCGGGCGGGAAGCGCTCCGCCTCAGACCCTGTTTCTGAATCAAGGGCAGAGCTTGTGAAGGGGCAGTCAGTGCGGGGAGCGCGAAGGGGCTCCCTGCAGTTTGTAGAGGTGCAAGGGTCTTGGCAGCAGGTGGGGGAATCGGTGGGTCGACCATTAACCCCTTCAGTTCAGGTAGTGGGGGAAACGCAAGGTGAATTTGGCTGTGAGGAAGGGTTTGGCTTACTCCCTGCAAGGCAGTTAGTGTCACAGAGACAGGTGGTTGCGGAGAACTTTTCTGGACGGTTTGCTGCAGAGGGGCCAGATGTTGTGGGGGGTCCGGGTTCACAAGTGGGCCAGGCCGGAGCTGATGATCAGACAGGTATGCCTGTTCAGGATTTAGGAGGTAATTTGGGGAGTCCATTGCTTTTTTCTACTCCTGGTTCTCTCAGGGGTGCTGCTTTGTCGGTAGGGGGGGGTTCCAGGGGAGAGGGGGAGTGGGCACAAGTAGGGGAGGGGGGGTCAGTTTCTGGCGCTACTCTAGATTTGGAGGGCCCCCGGTTTGAGGAGGCTGGGACTTTTGGTTTTCTTGATGTGTCTGACCGTTTACAGGGGAGAGATGGGGGTATGTCCCAGGTGCGGCGCGGAGCATTTTCTTGTTCTGGGCTTGGCGCAGGTCATGTGGACGAGACAGGCAGATCAGGGCTTGAAGGGGCCGTGTGGCGGGAGGCGGTAGGTGTGCCACATCCTGTTGTTGGAGGTTCGGAAGGTGTTGGGTTTCATGGTATGGTGTATCAGCCGGAGGGGGATTTGAGGAATTTCAGTGGCTGGCCGGTACAGGGGACTGGGGCGGCTGCCCATTATGGGCAAGTGGGTGCTGGTGGCCCCTACTTGATGTTTGGCTCTCCTGGGTGGGAACATTTTGGGGCTGCAGGTTTGGCGCAACGTGGTCTTCGGAAAGATAGTGTTGGGCAAGTTTTGGCTTCAAGGGCTCCGGTTCCTGTTTCCTCAACGGTGGCGGTTGATAATTTGGATGGCAGTGAAGATGAGGAGATGATTGGCGACTCTCCGGTCAGGGAGGTGCCTGGCAGGAGGTTTAGGGGAAGTTCTTTAGATAGGGGGCAAGGCACGTTTCTAGGTGCTACTAGACAGGAGATGAGGGCTGTGTCAGGTATGGTAGCCGTGGACCCTAGTACACCAGTCCAAACTTTTTCTTTTCAGGACAGGGATAGGGGCGCCGGTCCAGACTTGGCAGGGCGCGGTCCAGTCCACTTTCGCCAAGGTGAAGTGAGGAGAATGCCTCGCGCGGCCGTCTCTGTTCCACCGAGGGATCCCGCCGCGGCTAGCACACGAGGGTCCGGCGTGACCCCGCTGGCCCCAACGAGTAGCAGGTATAGGTGGCAGGCCTTGCCGGCGGCTATGGAGCTGCAGAGTCAACGCGCAGGGAGGTACAGGCGGGTACAGTCTGCTCCCCCTCCTGGATTTTTAAAATCAGTTAAAAGTACAGTGGTGGATACCGGGTTGGGTAAGACCCGTGATGAATTGTTGCATACCAGTGTTGATTCAGTGGTGTTGGACTACGACGACGAGAGTCCTGAAGAAGGTGAAGTGCGGGATCCGGAAAGGGGGGTGCCCTCTCATGTTTCTTCTAGTGTGTTACAGGCTCCAGTGGTCCAAAGTCAAGTGCAAGGGAGAAGAGAGCACGGCCCATCGAGTAGGGCGCCTCGCAGACCGGATGCATTGACCTCGGAGACACGGGCGGAGCCATCGAGAGTGGTCTCTCTGTTGCCAGGTGAGCAATCAGCCACACAGGCCAAACCTAAGATGGTGTCTGTGGGTACCGGTGGTGAAACTGAAGTGATTAGTAGTGATGGCCGTCTGGTTAAAGGTCGATATGTTAAAGACACAGCAGTTGGTACAGATGATGTGGTAGACATTCAGAACACAGTGGTAGGTCATGTTATGGCTGGTGCTTCCAGCAAGGTTAAAGAGCCTGTGGCCAGTAAAGAACTAAAAATCAAGAAAATGCCTTACATGGGGGTTACGAAACCGTTAGGTGCTCATCTCATGTTAAGTACAAAGGAACGAATTTGGAATGGTGAGTATGTGGAACTACTGAAGCTACTCCACAGGGAAGTCCGGTCTAAAGAAGGGTCTAAGGAGGAGGAGTTTGAGCTGGCTAAACGCCCCAGAGTGCCTTTAACTATTGAAAACTGGACAGCTGCATTTTTGATTTATGCTAGTGTATATTGCGAAAAGTTCCCTGAGCGCAGCGTGTCCCTTTTTAAATACATGGACGTCATTCGCAAGGCCCAGATCACCGGGGGTGGTTTTGCTTGGTCTCAATATGATGAGGAATTTAGGGCCAGAATGGCTTGGGACCCGGAAGCTAAGTGGGGGGAGATAGATAATGACTTGTGGCAACACACAATGGGGTCAGCGTCAGGGGGGAAAACCATTTTCACGGCAAGTGGTTTGCCGTTAGTTTATCGGCCTTTTCAGGGGAAGCCCACCCGGGGAGGGGTGGGGGCCACTGCAACCTTGTACTCAGGGTCTGGTTTCTGTTGGGAATTTAATAGGGGCTCCTGTACCAGGGAGTATTGTAAATTTAAACATGAATGCTCAGGTTGTGGTAAGAAACACCCGTTGTCCAAGTGTTGGAACAATCAGCCATCGGACGGTACACAGGGAAAGCAAACAGTTTCAGGAACATCAAATACGACTTCACAGTTTTCAGGAGGAAGGGGATACAGAGGTGCTAAGGGTGCTGGGTCCAAGGGCTCGTACGCCAGTTAATTTAGAAAGGCTGCGCATTGCCCTCCATGGTTTCGAAGATCAGTCAGCAAAAGTTACACTGTTGGAAGGTTTTCAGTTTGGGTTCCGACTCGGTTACTTAGGTGCTAGGGACCGGAGGTGGTCTGCCAATTTAAAATCAGCTTCTGAACATGCCACAGTGGTACAAGACAAACTTAATAAGGAGGTACATGAAGGGAGGATGGCTGGCCCGTTTCACGATTGGCCGATCCATAACTTGATTGTTTCACCGGTTGGAGTTGTCCCGAAGAAAGAACCGGGACAGTTTCGCCTGATTCAACATTTGTCATGGCCTGAAGGGTCGTCTGTTAATGATTTCATTGACCCAGAGGCAGTGTCTGTCTCTTACTCTTCGGTTGACGTGGCCATGTCACTTGTTGTGAAAGCGGGCGCAGCCGCTGAGATGGCTAAGTGTGACATCAAGTCTGCTTTTCGGCTATTGCCTGTCCACCCGGACGATTGGAGCCTTTTAGGTATTCAGTTCAATGGTAAGTGGTACGTGGACAAGGCTCTGCCGATGGGCTGCTCCATCTCATGTGCCTTGTTTGAGTGTTTTAGTACTTTTCTGCAATGGTATTTTTCCCATCAGTCCGGTCATACCCTGGTAACACACTATCTCGATGATTTTTTCTTTGTTGGATCCCCGGGCTCCGCGGAGTGCCAGAAGGCTCTGGACACATTCCAAGGGCTCATGGAGGATTTGGGAGTTCCTTTGGCTCCCGAGAAAACAATGGGCCCTGCCACTGTCCTATCCTTTTTGGGTATTGAAATAGACTCTGTGAGTATGTCTGCTCGACTGCCGGAAGACAAAAGGGTCAACATGATTGAATTACTGGATGTGATGTTGTCAAGGAGAAAAGTGTTGGTGAAAGAGATTCAAGTGCTTTTGGGTCATTTGAATTTTGCCTGCAGAGTGGTGAGAGCGGGCAGGACCTTTTGTAGGAGACTGGGCAGGGCTTTGGCAGGTCATCATTTGCCCCACCATCGTGTTCGTCTGTCTGCTGGTGTCAAGGAGGATTTGAGAATGTGGAAGTTTTTTCTGAACTCCTTCAATGGTGTCCCCTTGGTCAGAGAGGTTGACTTTCAGTGGGATGTACAAATGTTTTCGGATGCTGCTGGCAGTGATGGTTTTGGGCTCTTTTGGAATGGCAAATGGTGTGCAGAACGTTGGCCTGATGAATGGTTGAATGGAGGTCGCAGCATCACTTTTCTGGAACTGTTCCCCTTATTGGTCGCCTTGACATTGTGGGGGGAGGAATTGGCGCACAAGAAAGTGCTGTTTCGTGTGGATAACATGGCGGTGGTGGAGATAGTGAATCGCCAATCGGCCAGGGACGGACAAGTGTTGAAACTTATGAGAGTTTTTGTTCTTGGTTGTTTGAAACACGATATTCATTTTCGTGCGTTGCACATTCCTGGTGTGGACAATGACATTGCGGATGCTCTGTCTCGTTCACAGTGGGAGAGATTCCGTGGTCTGGCGAGGGATGCGGACAGATCCCCGACTCCGATGCCGAGTCATCTGTGGCACGTCGGCGAGGTCGGGTCGTTCAATTGGTGGTAGGTTCTCTGTCTGTGTCCACGCGTTCTGCGTATTCCCTTGCGTGGAAGGAATTTCTGGAATCTGGTGCTGTCAGAAGGGAGGATCTGTCGAGTCGGTCGGATGATGTGGTCAACTTTATACTGGACCTCATGGATAAGGGTTTGACCAAAGTAACCATTGCTGGGAAACTGGCGGGGATTGCTTTCATGGGGAAGTTGTGGTGGGGCTATCCTCCATCTGCGGGGGAAATTGGTAGAAGGATGCTTGAGGGCTGGGCCAGGGAGCAAGGGCACATTGGTAGATCCAGAGCCCCTATATCTTGGCAAGTTCTTGCCAGGTTAATTACGGTTTTGCCTTTAGTTTGTTCAGATGATTTTGAGGCATGTCTTTTCTCTATGTTGATGGCTTTCATGTTTTTTGGTGCTTTCAGGGTATCTGAGTT
Organism: Lissotriton helveticus; assembly: GCF_964261635.1. Lineage (NCBI taxonomy): Eukaryota > Metazoa > Chordata > Amphibia > Caudata > Salamandridae > Lissotriton > Lissotriton helveticus. The sequence goes on along the minus strand of NC_136057.1, from coordinate 1,709,767,836 downwards.
GTTGGGTTCAAAGTATAAGTGTGGATTGTTTTGGAAGGACGTTTTTTGTTATGATGAGGGAGTTCATGTATGGTTGGCCAGTTCTAAAACGGATCAGACGGGTAAGGGGAAAGGTGTATGGTTACAGGCATGTGCTCCGAAGCTTACTTGCCCTCTACTGCTTGCGCGGCGCTGGCGTTCCTTGTGTGGGGGTGGCGATGAAGTCCTGGTTTTCCAACATATCAATGGCACCCCTGTAACACCTTATCAATTACGTATGGTTTTGCGCAAAGCGCTACAGCACATAGGTCTCAATGGCAATATTTATGGTACTCACTCTTTCAGAATAGGTGCTGCCACTGAAGCTTTTCACAGAAATTGGTCTGAAAGGGATATTAAGCGATTGGGGCGCTGGTCTTCCAACTGTTTCCAGCGTTACGTGAGGAGCTCGGCGGAGGAGGCGCATGCGTCATCCTCCTTCACAGGATTCTAACTCTCTTTTCTTTTTCAGGATCCGTTGCTGGGCCTCGCTCCTCGGTGGTAACGGTCTGGATAGTGGGGCATTCATTTGTCAAGTGGGCCAGAGTCCAGGCGGCGAGGAGTTACTTTGGAGATCTACTTGGTTTCAATGATCGAATGTTTAACGTTCTTTGGAAGGGTAAAGGTGGGATGCTCTGGAAAGAGTTGATCCCTTGTTTGAACAACAACATGGTGGGCGGTGTCTGCCCGGATATTTTAGTCATTCATTTGGGAGAAAATGACCTATGTGCAACGAAAGGTGTAGTCTTGCTGCGAGCTATGAAACGAGATTTAGGCCTCATTAAGGAACGATGGGCTGGGTGTCATGTTTTTTGGACAGAGTTAATTCCTCGCAGGATATGGAGGGGAGCGGTGAATCCCAGGGCTGTCGATCGGGCTAGGAAGAAAGTGAATTCGGAGGTGTCTCGTTGCTGTAGGAGCCTTGGTTTCAGTAGGATTTCACACAGGGACATTAAGTTTGAGGCTGTTGAGTTCTTTAGGGATGATGGAGTTCATTTGTCCCGTGTGGGCATGGAACTTTACTTGTTGGAGATTCGTGAGGTTTTAGCCCGGGCATTGGCCATGCAGCGCTGATTTTCTGGTTGTCTTTCGCTTTGCGGTTGGGGGGCAGAAAGGGAGGCGTTGCTTCCCCGCCTACCTTTCTGGGTGGCGGTGTTTTTGGGTATCATTATGGTTTTTAGGCAGATTGCTGGTTGAGTATTAGTTCAAGTATTTCTTTGACAAGTGCTGGGGTATGTTGGTCATGGTTTGACCGTTCAGTTTTGTGAGGGGGGGGTATCTGCAGGAGTGCAGGGTCAGGCAGGGTTTATGGTTATGGAGGACCTGACCGTTGTTATTGCAATTGTGGTTGGACGAATAAAGTTTTAACGATGACGTATGTTTGTTTAATGACGAAATGTTTTATTGATGATGTAATTTTATTGATGACGTAATGTTATAATGCTGTTATATTGTTATTGATGTATTGTTGGGAGCGGGAGGGCTCAAATGTTTTAGGGGTGGGGGAGGGTTCGGGGGGCTGAGTTTGTAGTTATTTATTTATTTAGTGAGGTTTAGTTTTGTAAGGCGTTGCCAAGGTTTGTGTTTGTAATGTGCACCTGTGTCTTAATAAAGCGGCCTTTTACACACACAAACAACTTTTGGTCTACTTTTCTCCCACCCCTCGCCCTCTCTCCCAAGGGGGGCTTGGGGGAGGGAGCCGACCGCCGGGAGGTCTCCTCCCCCGGGCGGTTTGGGAGAGCTGCGAGGGGTGTCCCTTTAAGAGGGACAGAAGTTTCTAGAATTGGGCTGGTCCAGTAGGACCAGAATAGCCCAATTATAAACCCCCCGCCCACTGCCTACCAGCCACCATTTTAGGTTTGGTGACCTGGTGGCTAGGTGGGCTCATAGCTTTTTGTCCCACCCTCCCTCCCTCAATTTTTCGCTTTAAATGCTCCTCTTTTCCCCTCGCTGCTCAGTTTTTCCCCATTTTTTGGGGGTTTTTTGCCCCTATTTTCTTTTTTAAGTAAAAGGCTGTTTTGTGGGCTACCGGTGTGCAGGGGTTGTTTCTCTTGTATTTGTATCCGTCGCTAGACACAGGTGCTGTGCGGTGTTTTTGGGTATCATTACGGTTTTTAGGCAGATTGCTGGTTGAGTATTAGTTCAAGTATTTCTTTGACAAGTGCTGGGGTATGTTGGTCATGGTTTGACCGTTCAGTTTTGTGAGGGGGGGGTATCTGCAGGAGTGCAGGGTCAGGCAGGGTTTATGGTTATGGAGGACCTGACCGTTGTTATTGCAATTGTGGTTGGACGAATAAAGTTTTAACGATGACGTATGTTTGTTTAATGACGAAATGTTTTATTGATGATGTAATTTTATTGATGACGTAATGTTATAATGCTGTTATATTGTTATTGATGTATTGTTGGGAGCGGGAGGGCTCAAATGTTTTAGGGGTGGGGGAGGGTTCGGGGGGCTGAGTTTGTAGTTATTTATTTATTTAGTGAGGTTTAGTTTTGTAAGGCGTTGCCAAGGTTTGTGTTTGTAATGTGCACCTGTGTCTTAATAAAGCGGCCTTTTACACACACAAACAACTTTTGGTCTACTTTTCTCCCACCCCTCGCCCTCTCTCCCAAAGGCCGTTGACAGCTTTATCGGAACACTTCCGGAGATTTTGGAGAAACAAACGAATCTGAATTAGCTTGCGCTACAAGGGATGCGAGGCCGGCTGACAAGGGCGAAAAAAGATGCGCCATTTATCCCAGGTGGGAAAAAAAACACAGCCGTGTGCCTTATTTGTAAGGAGCTTTCAGAATTCGATTGTACACGAAGCCTGTTTGCAGACTTTTGCCTGTACTTTGGCTTCTTTATACCAAAACATTTTGGTTATTATTTGTAAAGGCCTTTTTCTCCCCGCGGGCGGCTTGTTTTCCTCCCTCCCTCCCCCTTTGCTCCCGGGTGGTTTTGAAGAGCGTGCTCTGCCTGGAGATGTTTTTTCTAGCCGCCTGGACCTGCCAGCGACGGAGCCGGCTGGTTTTCTCCGGTCGCCCCGCGGGATGCCCTGCGAGATGTCCTTGTGTCTCGCGCACAAAGCAGGTCATTTCAGAGGGGCGTTGAGGTCTGGGGCCTTCCAGCTTTAAAACCCACTAGACATATTAAGGTGCCCCTCTCGCCATACGACACATTAATCAACTAACAATGCCCTGGCGCCTGTACGGTCCGTAAGGCCTCCGTGACTGCCTGCCCCTTCCGATTGACTATGTGCAAAAAGCTCGTATTTCTGTGGTGACTTTCACTGGTGGTGTTCCTTCACATTCGAGTTCCTTTAGCCTCGGCATTTCCACGAATTACCAAGTGCAACCCATGACATTCAAACCCAAAAAGCACTAAACTGGTACATGGGGAGACCTGGCCACAGGCGGCCATCTTATCACCCTAAATTCTGTCGTCACGACTTCCGTCCTCGAACTATTACAGAGTCTGCTGGTACTGATGTGAATGCGCCTGCCGGAGGCCACCCGGTGGCCATCAGGAGGGCGGGCCCTTAGTCACGTAGGGCTGCCCAGCCGCGGGCCGTGGAGGGAGTTACAGGTGGGGCAGGGAGGCGGGGAGGGGGAGGGGCAGGGTGGAGGGACCTAAACACTGGCATATGGATTATTGCAGGTAAGTACACAATTTAATTATTAAAACGAAATTCGTAGCGCGCACAGCATCGCATTGTGCGATGCAGTGCGCGCTACGAAATTCGTTTTAATAATTAAATTGTGTACTTACCTGCAAAAATCCATATGCCAGTGTTTAGGTCCCTCCACCCTGCCCCTCCCCCTCCCCGCCTCCCTGCCCCACCGTAACTCCCTCCACGGCCCGCGGCTGGGGCTGCCCCCGCCCCCAGCTATTGGTTGCCACCCCTCCTCAGGGCAGGCTGCCCGGTGGAAGGGGAGGACCTGTGACGCACGTCCGGGGCTGGCAGGGAGAGGGTATATCCCCCCCACTGGCCATTGTGGTGGCCTCTTTGCCGCTCCGGACGTTGCGTCGAACACGTCGGGACACTCTTTTCGGTGCCCCTGAAGGTCGGCCGGAAGTCGGTCTGGACGAGGCATGTCTAGCGTCGGGTGTTGTCTGCTGTGGTTCGCCGCCGGCGTGTTTCTCTGTGGTGAGTCGGGAGGCTGGCGGGGGTTACGGCGTTTTCATTGAAGGGTCAGCGGTGGTGCCTCTGACCCTCCGCGGGTCGGGGGGCATGCCTCTGCCAAATGCCCCGGGAGATTTCTAGCCCGTCTCGGCTCAGTGCGCAGAGCGTTCGTCCTTAAACTGAAGGTTTTACAATATATACTTTCCTCCTATGCCTGTATGTGCAGGCAACCGGTGCCCATTTTCAGCCTCTTATGTGTAGCGTGAGGGTGTAGCGTGAGGGATTAGGAAACGCGTGTGTTGCCCGTTTATCGCTCCTGGGCACTGGTGCGGGGTACCTGGTGAGGTCCTTTTGTGTTTTCAGCTATTGATCATGTCAGCCCGGGCAGCCAAAGGTTAACAAGGAAGCTCTAGAGATGAGGGCACCGTTCGGAGGAATTTGCAGTGAGCGTGTGCGAGAATCCAAGGGTCATAGCCGAAAGTTAGTTACTTCCCGCGTGTATGGCGGCGTGAGGTCCTTCTAACCGCGTTTTCAGGCACGGGACAATGTGGTCGGCAGCTCTTCGTACAGCACCGCGTACAGTGAAGGTTTGTTGTCTGCGGGTTCTGCTGCATTATGGGAAATATTTTTGATAATAACGGACTAATTCTTGATAAGGTTGGTAAATGCTTGTTTCTGACTTTACAGAAAGGGAAGAGCACTCGCTCAGCATGCGAGAGGTTGAGGGGTCGATGCACGTATTCTCCAGAATATACTCTCGTTGTTGAAAGTCAATTATTTAAACTTTGCCCGTTTTGAGTCCGACTGCAGTTTTGTTCTTCCTGCTACTTGTGATCATAAGGTGGGACGTTTTCAAACAATTTAGGTTGGGCGATAAAAGTGCAAAGAGGCTTATCATGGTCTGCGGCAGCCAGCTCGGTATCTGCACCAGATCGCACATGTTATAATGGTTCCGTCCGTGTGGATGAGGGTAAGCGAATTGCGGCGGCAGCCATGCTTAGGTATTGTGCAGGCACGTAGAGAACCCCGTTATATGCGTGTCCCGGGTAATAGCCACGGCCTTTGGTTTCTGCGCATCATAGATTTTACATTCCGCAGATAGTGTTTATGTTCAACTTTAACTAACTTTTACTCACATTATTTTACAGTGTGAGCCTTCTGCTCTGGGCGTAGCTAGGTCGTTGTCATGCGGGGGTCCGGTCATTGTTCAAACCGAGTGCTCCGGTTTCGCAAGTGTGGCGTGTGGGGGCATAGGATGGCGATGGGTCACTGCATGCATGTGTAGGCATTTGCGAATAGTTGCTGCACACGTGGGCAATGGCGCACGGATGCGGCCATCTTTGCCTCAGCTGCGTCACACATGGTTAATGGTGCCCTGGTGTGGCCATCTTGGCTACTCTCTCCTGGCTGGGGTACCCACCTGGACTTGGCAATTGAAGTTTGTGTGCAGCGGCATGCTAGGCGTCACATCCTGAGGGAGGTTTCCACTTTTGGCATGGAGGCGCAATTTTGGATCGGAGGTATGTGGACTTGTGGCCGGGCGGTGCTGGCGTAACTACGTGTACCATTGGGCCCTGTGGCTTGGTGGGTGGCGGCTATCTTTGGGCCTTTCGCGGCACGTCTGTTGTAGGTTGTTGTGCTGACACACTTTGGTCAGTCTCCCAACATTTAGAACGGCGCTATTTCTATAACGCAGTGTTTGTTAAGTGCACGCATAAATGGATGGGCAAGCCTGAGGATGGTGCTGGTCCTTGGCAGTTGTGCTCGACTACTTGGTGCACGTGTGTAATAGTGGACGGGTGCGGCCATTTTGGTGACACCATGGTGTGATGTTCGGCGCTTAGGGTATTGGCGTCCAGTGCGGCCATTTTCTGGGGCGGCTTGTTTCTTGGTCCGGCGCTAGACGTGTTTGGCGCCGGTGGGCAAGGAATTTGGGAGCTCAGTTCGTCAATACCTGCGCATGTGGGTAAGTTCGGACATATTGATGGGGCATTTCCTTTGAATGTATGTTGGGGGGGGAATACAAGGTACGGGTTTTCCCCCATTTTGTTGCATTTCCGTGCAAGCGCCCACTTTGGTAACTACCTGAGGTATGCGCAGTCTATGGACGTGCCATTCATGTGGTAGACCTCTGTATATGCACTGCCTGCTGGTTCGCACAGCGGGATATCTGTCTGGCGCCCAGTACAGCGTAGCCATCCATGAGGTATGCGCAGTTTTGGTACGGGCCATTTTGAAGCAGACCCCTATTAGCACTGCCTGCTGGTTCGTTTAGAGTTACACCATTTTGCGCCCAGCAGTCTGAGTAGTATGCGTTGTTAGGTACGGAGTAGGGAAGTAATGCCAGCACGCCCCGCTAGGCCAGAAGAGAACTTCACGGATAGAAAGAATGCCTTCTGCAGCATGGTGTCTTTCGCCAGCTTCGTCCTGGTCGGCTGCCAGTCGGCGGGAGCTACAGTTGAACTTTTGCGGGGTGAGGGGGGGTCGCGGCCCAGGTCGGTTACAGCACGGGGAGGCTACTACCCGCGAGGGGATTTATGGGCCCCGGGTTTGAGCCTCGGCGATGCTCCAGAACTTCATGTGATCTGTACGCTATGCAAAGCGTCGTTTAGAAGTTAGAATCCTATTGTAGTTCTGTGAGCTATTAACTGTCATCACAGAATTGCCTGCGAACTGCAAGTTAGGATTGGAGCCTTACACTTTTACCAGTCTCTTTATCCTAATGTCCAAAAAGGGTTTGTTTGGTTAGGAGTGCATTATTATTCTAATGCCAATCCCAACCAGTGTTGTATGTCGGAGTCTGGAGTTCGTGCTTTCCATAAACACTCTTAAAAATACTGTCTACAGCTATGGATGCATGGCATTACCACACCTTCTTTCCTGATTGTCTTGTAACTTAGATAAGAAGAACTCAAGGATGCCACGTTTTGCTAGCAAAAGCTGCCCAGGGAATATTCCGTGTTGGGAGTTTACTGCCCCCCTGGTATTGCTGCTCCCGGCACAAGACCCCCCGGTGCCAGAGTTCGCAGGACCAGTAGAGTCCAAAAATGCCATCCTAACAGGCAACGTCAAGTTATTGCTGAGGTCCAAATAGGATATATCACGCGACCCAATTATTGATAGAAGGGAACTATAGTGGATAGGCGGCTTGTCCACACGAGTTCTTACTGTAGTTACTCCTACCCTGTTCGGTCTTTTAATCCAACCAGTGAGTTACTCAAAGCTGCATTGTTGCTTGCATGTGGTGTGTCTACCAAAAACGTTGTATTCGTGGTGTTAGATCACTGTCGAAGATAGACTTTGATTTCGCATATTACCAAACATTTCTTTCTTGTGATTAGTTAAAATGAAGCTGTTTCCTGCAGTTTATAACAGTTCGTTATACTTTGTTCTTTATACATGCAGGGTATAGGCCTTGGTCTCTCCCTGGCAGCACTTGCGCTGTCTCATCGAGGCATGATGCAGGCACGATAGGCCATGAGGCCCCGCCCGCTTTCTACTCATCTTATTATCGGATCTTTCGTTGGGGATTCTTGCAGGAGTTGCTGAAGAGATCCTAGTACGACCTGCTCATTAGTTCTAGTGACAGAGCTTTAATGACGGTTTTGCCCCTTGTAAATTCTGGGAGTGGGAGTGACACTGGGCGTCATATTGCACATGTATCGTGTTTTCTTTTCAGTGTTATACTATAGCTTATAACTCTACTTTAATGTCGCCTGGTACTCCCCTATCAAGCTATAGATCAGCTTGCAGGTAGTTTCTACAATGGTATGGGTGGGAGTATGTCACCAGCATTGCAGGTGATAGAACTGGTCTATATTAGTATAGCTGGATGCTGGACAGGATGGGTGGGAGTATGTCACCAGCATAGCATGTGATAGGACTGGTCTATAATATTATCGCTGGATGCTGGACAGGAATTAGAATATACCCTACCCCTGTTTCCTATATAAGAAACTCCCTCACTGAGGTAGGCATACACAAGAACGTAGCGGCGGCGGGTGCAGTGGCGCCGGGGACGCCTGTATCTCCGCTGAGCATGGGTCATGGGTGCTCAGCAGACTTTGAATGACTGCTCGGTCCAGGGAGGCGCGTGCTGAGCGCTCAGTGTACAGGTAAATGTGCATGGACACCTGCTCGTGGCTCTGGGCAACTCAGATAGGCACGAATTCCTTGGGCAGAGGGTGTTTCAACTGTACACACGCGGTCGTCCTCTAGCTTTTAGGTCAATAAGGCGGGGCATTATTTGGGTAGGGCAGATGTGCCTATGGATCTCCGCAGAACATGGTGCTAGGACTGGTAGCTGCCGGCAAGCTTTGTTGGGAAGTTTAAGTTCACACCCTGTACAAACGATAGAATTTTAACTACCTGAAACCTGGTCGTGAAAGCTATTCTATTGTGACTGTCCTTAGATGCTACTCTGTGCTGTTAATCCCTTGCTTCCCCCGCACAAACCCAATGTTGGCCGCCGAGCATGCCTTACATGTGAAGTCTCGCACGTTGTGCACTAGGGCATGATGTGTCTTGAGTGTGGGCTGTACGCACATTTTATGGTGGAGGCGCTGTATGGGCCATTCTATGAACACCATGGTGGTCGGTTCATGGATGGTACTTACTTGGTGGTGTTGCTGGTCGGGGGGAAGGCTGGGATATCTACTGACAATTATACATGTGTAATCGTGGGAATATATAATTGCCAGCATATCCGTGTTCTGACAACACTAGTCAGGCTTGGCCAGTCAGATCCCTTAAATCTATCCCTTAGTCGGCGCACACTTAGAGACATTGAAGCGGTTGCGCGAATGTTTTGGCTAGCATAAGCAGGGCCATAGACCTTCCATAACTCGTTGATGCCTGCGACCTGGGTACCACGTGACCTAGGCAGAGAGAGCTCTGAGGTCTGGCAGCAGAGAGGCACTAGCATCAAGAGGGCCTGGACAGGTACTGAGATCAGACACAGATGAGTACGTGTCTCATTTAAGGAGTTGCAAGTGTGACTATGTATCTCATTCCCAGGCTAGTCTTGCCTCACTGAGAGCGTTACAGTGATGGGGTGATGCAAGTAGCGTCCTTGAACCCCGAGCTTTGTGGGGACATAGGGGGCCACCCATTGACGGGCCTGTTGACGGTTTTCTGGTTATACATTTGCCTCCAGGGTGTGTAAGGCAGCAGGGAGAGGAGCTGAACTCTGGGCCGCAGTAAGAGAAGGGGGGGCCAATCGGCCCCCACGCAGGCATGGCGGGGCCCGGCTCCTCCCACACCCCGCTCCTCTTCGTGGTCGCTTGCCCCCCGCCCTCGCCCCGGAAGTAGTTGTGCACTTCCGGGGTGAGGGGGCGGGGCCGCGGCTGCGAAGGGGTTAAGAGCCTGGGGAGCGCGGGAAGCGGCCTCTTTGTGCCCGCGCTCCCAGGCTCGCTCCTCGCCCCACCGTGGGGCTGTGTAATTTTCTTTGTTTTTTCTTACAGGTCACCTTTTCCGAGGGAGCAGATCGGGGAAGAGAATCGCGACTTTTGTGGCGGAGTGGATCAATCGGGCGTAGCGGAGGAGCCGACGAGTTCGTGGTGGGGCATTAAAAGCGGCGACCGGAGATTGGATTTGACGGTGGGACCCTGCGAGCTCAGCGAGGCCGGGGAGAGCGCACCGCCGACAGGGACTCCTACGAGAGCGCTTGGGCATTGAAGAGATAAGGTATTTTGCGGGGCGGGCGGGGCTCGGCAGCGGCACGATAAACGGGCCACAACGAGCAGGGACAGGAGAAAGTGAGTCTGGTACGCTGTCCGTCCTCGGGGTGGAATACGAAGAAGTCGGGAAATCAGCGGTGATCATTGTCATTGTGCAGCCTCTCTTAGCGCGGTAGTCAGCACGTCAGTCTCATAATTTGAGGGTTCGGAGTTCGATCTTCAGAGAGGGCATTTTAATTTTCCTCCTTGTAAAACGAACTTGGGACGGGCCCGGTTCTTGCTTTCGCTTTACCCGGCGGGTTCTGCAAATGTTAAGCAGGGACAGCTAGGGCAGAGAGCGGAGGGGAGACCAGAGGAAGTTTTCTTCGTGCACAATTGTTTTAGAACTGACAACGTATTTGAGGGCAATTAACTAGGTGACTGTGTCTTCACATACGGCAACTGTGCTATGTAAAGGGCTCTGATACCATTACAATGAATATATGATCGATGTGGTGCACAGACATAATATCGACTCCAAAATATCGACTGGAAAGAATATCGAGTTGTAAATATCGTTTGGAGAAAATATCGACTAGACAGAATATCGACAGTCAAAATATCGTTTTTAAGGTAAGTGAAGTAATATCGACTGTAAATAATATAGACAGTGAAAATATCCAAGTATATAATCTAGATAGTAAAAAATATAGTTTTTTAAATAATATTTAATTATTTATAGTGTTTTATGTTATATTATATGTGAAAAGTGTCATTTTTTTTAATTATTATTTTTAATTAATAATTTTTTTAAATTATTGTGTAATTTTATTCTGTAGCGGGTTGTGGGTTTATAGAGGAATAGGGTGGGAAGTAATTTAATTATAATAAATTAAATATGTAAATTTATTAATTGGTAGTAATAATTAATTAATTGGTAATTAAATAATATATGTTAATTATTTACAATTAAATTGGTAATTAATTTAATTTAATTGATTAATTGCTAATTATGTAAATTAAAATAATGTATTTTCTGTAGCGGGTTGTGGGTTTATAGGGGAATAGGGTGGGAAGTAATTTAATTATAATTAATTAAATATGTAAATTTAATAATTGGTAGTAATATTTAAATAATTGTAAATTAAAAAATATTTTTTAATTAATTAAAATGTAATTGGCAATTACTTTAATTTAATTGATTAATTGCTAATTATGTTAAATTAAAGGGGTATTTTTAGGGTTCAGGGTCAGTTTTCAGTTTTTGGGCAAAGGGGTATTTTTAGGGTTCAGGGTCAGTTTTCAGTTTTTGGGTAAAGGGGTATTTTTAGGGTTCAGGGTCAGTTTTCAGTTTTTGGGTAAAGGGGTATTTTTAGGGTTCAGGGTCAGTTTTCAGTTTTTGGGCAAAGGGGTATTTTTAGGGTTCAGGGTCAGTTTTCAGTTTTTGGGCAAAGGGGTATTTTTAGGGTTCAGGGTCAGTTTTCAGTTTTTGGGCAAAGGGGTATTTTTAGGGTTCATGGTCAGTTTTCAGTTTTTGGGCAAAGGGGTATTTTTAGGGTTCAGGGTCAGTTTTCAGTTTTTGGGTAAAGGGGTATTTTTAGGGTTCAGGGTCAGTTTTCAGTTTTTGGGCAAAGGGGTATTTTTAGGGTTCAGGGTCAGTTTTCAGTTTTTGGGTAAAGGGGTATTTTTAGGGTTCAGGGTCAGTTTTCAGTTTTTGGGTAAAGGGGTATTTTTAGGGTTCAGGGTCAGTTTTCAGTTTTTGGGTAAAGGGGTATTTTTAGGGTTCAGGGTCAGTTTTCAGTTTTTGGGTAAAGGGGTATTTTTAGGGTTCAGGGTCAGTTTTGGGTTTTTGGGGTACATATACAATATTGCCTATTATTTAATTAAATTTTGTTACTATATATATATGTTTTAAGAAATATGATGAATTTTTTTTATTTTTTTACTTTCATTAATTATTTAATTATTAAAAGTTATTTTAAGTATTGTTAATTATATTTTAGTAATTAATTTTTTATATTAATGTAATTAAACATTGTTTTTAGTAAAGTCGATATTTTTTACAACGATATTTTTGTAAACGATATTTTGTACTCGATATTTTTGTACTTACCTGTTTGTAGATTGGAACTCGATATTTTGACTGTCGATATTTTGTCAACGATATTTTGGGTAGTCGATATTCTGTCAGTCGATATTCTGTCAGTGATCCGATCGATGTGTGTGGCACAAACAGCGAATTTATTGTCAGGTGCAGAATTTTATCAGCAAAGCGAATGTGCCCTGCTTGTTTATTTTAGGAAGGGTAATTTAACTTGGAGGCTGATGTTGGTTAATTCTCTCATGTGAAGTGTTCCCATGTATTGCAACTGGTGAAATATAAAGTGCGCTGATACTAATTTTGAACAAGTGTAAGATTGGTTCTGTTTATTACAAAGGTGGTTGAGTAGGCAGGCCCCCCAAGGGACTTAATTGTCGTTTTACATATAAGTGCTTGACTTAGTGCAATTGAAAGGCACACAAGGAAGTGTTTAAATTTATTTTGAAGTTATAAGGCCTTGTTTTAGCTGCAAGGAATAAGTACGTGAGCTGTAGTGTGTCTTTTAGAGGTGGTGTTTTGGAATTTAACATATTTTCTGTTTCCAGGTAAACGAGTCTAGGATCTTGATCCGTGTATTACAGCGCGGGCGCCTTCAACTGGGTCAGGTACGGAGCACGGTGTGCTCATAAATATGTCTGCAAGAAGGGGGCATGGGAATGCGAACGTGGGTTTAATGTTTCAAAAAATGATGCGCAGAATGTCTGCAATGGATAAGCGACTGGGGAAGTTTGACAAACTGGATAAGACTGTAGCGGAATTGGGTGCAAAGGTAGATGCTCAGGCTGGGCCATCTGGGAGACCTAAGCGGACGATAGTACCGCCCAAACCAAGGGGCGTATTTGTGACACCACCCAAGCGGGCAAAAACTAGGAGGGTGGGGGGTCATCCACAGAGTCCTACTCCCAATGTACCTCCAGCTGCACCTATCCCTCCACCTCAGGTCCCGTTGGGTGTCCCGGCACCGGTGCCCCAGCTGCCAGTGGCAGTGCCGGTAGTGCCAGCCATTCCGGTGGCGGCACCGGTGCCGCCTGTGGCGCCACCGCACACTCCGGTGCCCGTGAGTGCGGTCCCTACTTCTATTCCCGCGTCGGTGCCAATGCCAACAGACCTGGCAGCCCAGGTAGCAGCTGTCCTCCCGTGGTTGGGTGGGGGAGCGAAGTACTACATGGATAAGTGTATGCCCATGGGTTGTTCAATTTCATGTGCATATTTTGAGCAGTTCAGCTCTTTTTCTGGAATGGGCCTTAAGACAATGTACGGGTCACCAGTGGGTCATGCACTACCTGGATGATTTTCTTTTCCTGGGTCCGGCGGGTTCACAGGAGTGTGCTTCAGCATTGCAGGAATTTTGCATGCTCATGCGCTTTTTTGGGGTCCCGTTGGCGCAGGGGAAGACAGTGGGGCCAGTAACATGCCTCGAATTTTTAGGCATTGAGCTGGATTCAGTAGAGGGCTGTTTTAGACTACCAAAGGAAAAGATTCAAAGATTCAAGAATACACTAGGACTATGCCTACAAGCTAAGAAAGTGAATTTAGGACTGTTGCAGCAGACAGTGGGGCAGTTAAATTTTGCATTAAGAGTAATTCCCATGGCACGCCCCTTTTCACGCTCAATTGCACAGGCCATGAGGGGTCTTCGGAAAAAACATCACCGGACACGGCTATCTGCTGAGGTTCGCCAGGACATGCGGATATGGATTGCATTCCTGGAGGACTTCAATGGCAGAGTGCTGTGGGGTGCACCCACGCTGTCCTCGGAGGACCTTGGTTTATGGACCGATGCGGCAGGCAGTGTAGGGTTTGGTGCAATCCTCGGCAAGGAGTGGGTGGCACAGAAGTGGCCCGCCTGGTGGGAGGAGAGCGGGCTGACGGTGAACATTGGTTTCCTCGAGCTCTTCCCAATCTGGGTGGCACTGAAAGTGTGGCCCGAGAATTTGGCCAACCGATCGGTAATCTTCTGGTCAGACAATATGACAGTGGTGGAATGCATCAACCAACAAGCTGCAAGGTGTCCACTTATTTTACGCCTGATCAAAGAGATTGTGCTGTGTTGCATGACATGGAATGTACTTTTCAGGGCAAAACATGTCCCGGGGGTGTTAAACAATGCAGCTGATGCCCTTTCTCGCTTTAAGATGCAGGTTTTCAGGGATCACTTGCCGGAGGCAGAGACAACCCCGGCCCACTTCCCGTCGACTCCCTGGCAAATTGGTGCCCCCAACTACATGACCTCGTGGCAGCCAGCCTAGCACCCAAGACAAGGACGGCATACGAAGGGGGCGTTCAGGTCTTACTGTCACTTTCTGGGCCAGGGCTGGGAGAGTAGGTGGACTATGGAGGCTAGCTTCAATGGGTACATAGGCGCCTTACACAGGGAAGGGCGCACGGCGGCGACAGCCAACAGGCACAAGGCGGCTATCTCCTTTTTCGCACGTGCAAAAGGGGGAAGGGACCCTACGAACAGCTTCCTTGCTCAGAAGGCGTTGAAGGGGTGGCGGCGCATGCAGCCACCTGCCACAGATTCTAGGAAACCAATAGGTTTTGAACGCTTATCAGCAGTTCTCCTCGCCCTACCGGACACATGTAGCTCTACGTCCGAGGTGGGCCTATTTAAAGCCGCATTCTCGTTGGCCTTTTATGGGGCATTTAGGGTGGGCGAACTTGTGGCGGCCAATAAAGGTGATAAGGTAGGTGGCCTTCAGCTGCGGGATGTCAGCATAAAGGGCGACACTATGTGGATTGTAATCAGGAAGTCAAAAACTGATTAGGAAGCTAGGGGGCAAAGTCTGGCATTACATCGTGCAAGGAACAATCCCTGCTGCCCGGTGACTCATGTGGAGGTACTGATAGGACAGCGGCCGCAGGAGTGTGGGGGGTCACTGCTAATGCATGAGGATAGGTCCCCTTTGACCAGATTTCAGTTCCAGAGGGTACTAGCCATGAGTATGGCAAGGGCTGGATATAACCACAAAGAGTTTGGGACCCACTCCTTCCGGATAGGGGCAGCCACAGAAGCAACGACCAGGGGTATGACCACAACTAGTGTGCAAAGGATTGGGAGATGGTCCTCAAGTGCCTATAAACGTTACGTGCGGTTGCACATGTTGTGAGAGCTGTCGCCATGGGGAGTATTTCTAACACCTGCTGTTTTTCTGGTTATTTACAGTTTCTCGGGCCTGTGACGCAGGACGGAAACTACCCACGGATCATCAAGGCAATTTATGTACATCACGGAGGAACCAGGAGGACAGAAGGAAGAATGTGATAGTTTGGGTAGTGGGGCATTCGTATGTCAAACGTGCTAATCCTATTTTTCTTGCAGGATCAGGTAAACAGAGGGTGGAGAGCAGGGGGTGTACGGTCTCCTTTCATGGCAGGGGGGGGGCTCCGCCTCAATCAGCTCAGGGGCTATATGTCGGACTTATTAGCACGGCATACTACACCTCCTTCGGCGGTGATCCTTCATCTAGGGGGGAATGATCTGACAGGTTTGGGTAGAAGGGTCCTCCTGGAAGAGATTCTATCAGCAGCAGGGTGGCTAGCGAAACGGTTGCCAGGGAGTGTAGTGGTATGGTCACAGCTGATACCGAGAATGCAATGGAGAGGGGGGGACTCAGTCAGCGCGTTGAATAGCTCGTTAAAGAGGGTCAACAACAAGCTGGACAAGTTATTTAGAACTCCGGTCTTACAGACCATTCCTCATGGTTGCATCTGGGGAGAGCACTTCTTCCTGCGGGACGGGGTCCACTTGACAGAGGAGGGGAATGCCCTTTTTATAAGAAATATCTTGGCATGGGTGGAAGTTTTTGCAGGGAGAGTATGATCTTTCTATAAGGGGTGTGTTCTGGGGGGGCCAGATAGTCGGTCAACTACCTGGCCTGTGGCGGTAAGGTCATTAATCGGTGAGCAGCATTTTAAGGTCCTTACGGGGGGGCGGACCCATTCACGAAAGGGGCCGCCCGCGGGAGGGGCCATTGGTCTCTCTCAGAACTTCAGGGGCAGGATATGATATCCAGTATTTTAAAGGGTGCGGGGGAGGGAGTCTACGCTTTCCTCAGGCTGGCAGCCACCCCTCACAACACTATGACGTCACTAAGGTGCGCGAGTGTCTGGGCCCTCCTGTTATGGTTAAATGGAGTTCAGGGAGCGCACGTG
This sequence comes from Lissotriton helveticus, assembly GCF_964261635.1. NCBI lineage: Eukaryota > Metazoa > Chordata > Amphibia > Caudata > Salamandridae > Lissotriton > Lissotriton helveticus. Next base: position 1,709,751,796 of record NC_136057.1, on the reverse strand, counting down.
GGTGTAACGTGCCCTGGGTTGCGCATGCGCATCTCGAACGTGAGAGCGCAGCTGTAAAAGGATCTGACACCGGTTGGCGACCTTGCCGTAAGACTTTATTATTATTAGAATGCAGTTTAATTTTCAGGATGATTAGATTCGGTTAGGAAACACGCTGTACTAGATATTTGTTAAGGTTAGCCCATCATACCATGTCGAAACGGATGTCAATCTAATGTTCTGAAAAATGTGCATTTTAATAATTGTCAGAAATGTTTATTTGATAAAAAAATTTGATTTGTTTTTATATTTTAATAAATACGGCCAGGGGGGGCCCTGTACCCCCTCACTTCCAAAGACCCCATGTGTTGACTGGTTGAATTGGGTAATTCAGTCAGTATGTTAAGGGGGGAGGTGGCCGGCAGTCCCAGACCATGAGAGAAGGGGGGTCCAATCGGCCCCCACGCAGGCATGGCGGGGCCCGGCTCCTCCCACACCCCGCTCCTCTTCGTGGTCGCTTGCCCCCCGCCCTCGCCCCGGAAGCAGTTGTGCACTTCCGGGGTGAGGGGGCGGGGCCGCGGCTGCGAAGGGGTTAAGAGCCTGGGGAGCGCGGGAAGCGGCCTCTTTGTGCCCGCGCTCCCAGGCTCGCTCCTCGCCCCACCGTGGGGCTGTGTAATTTTCCCCGCCCTCCATCCCCTTTTTTAGCAGACCTTGGGGCCGGCCAATGGTAGGTATAAGGTGTAGCAATGTGCTGGATTAGAGTATAGGATGCTTGATCCAGTAGGCCTTTTTTCCCGTCTACTGGAGAGTTGAACAGTGTAAATGTTTTGTGCATTGCTGTGATATTTTAACTAATTTTTCCTTAGGCCTTTTTCCCGCTGACAGGAATATCTGTATGTATATGTTTTGTGCTTTGCTGTGTATTAATAAATTTCTCCTTAGGCCTTTTTTCCCTTTTTAGTATAGCAATGTCGTATTTATTATGTGTGTCTGGCGGTAAGGTCATTAATCGGTGAGCAGCATTTTAAGGTCCTTACGGGGGGCGGACCCATTCACGAAAGGGGCCGCCCGCGGGAGGGGCCATTGGTCTCTCTCAGAACTTCAGGGGCAGGATATGATATCCAGTATTTTAAAGGGTGCGGGGGAGGGAGTCTACGCTTTCCTCAGGCTGGTAGCCACCCCTCACAACACTATGACGTCACTAAGGTGCGCGAGTGTCTGGGCCCTCCTGTTATGGTTAAATGGAGTTCAGGGAGCGCACGTGGGTGTAACGTGCCCTGGGTTGTGCATGCGCATCTCGAACGTGAGAGCGCAGCTGTAAAAGGATCTGACACCGGTTGGCGACCTTGCCGTAAGACTTTATTATTATTAGAATGCAGTTTAATTTTCAGGATGATTAGATTCGGTTAGGAAACACGCTGTACTAGATATTTGTTAAGGTTAGCCCATCATACCATGTCGAAACGGATGTCAATCTAATGTTCTGAAAAATGTGCATTTTAATAATTGTCAGAAATGTTTATTTGATTAAAAGTTTGGTTTGTTTTTATATTTTAATAAATACGGCCAGGGGGGGCCCTGTACCCCCTGACTTCCAGACCCCATGTGTTGACTGGTTGAATTGGGTAATTCAGTCAGTATGTTAAGGGGGGAGGTGGCCGGCAGTCCCAGACCATGTCGGACACTGTCAGTGAGATTAGTGCGCCCACTGTGAACAGAGAGCAGTGGGGCTAGGCGCTAAGATGCGGCAGCCAATCAATGGCGTGCGCTTGAAAGCGGTTGCATGGGTTATGGCCGTATTCCTGTGACAGCCGTGTCTCCGGGGGCATCATGGCAGTGAGGTAGCCGGTGACAATTAATGAGCTGCACTGGTAGCTAAAATGCAAGCCTGAATGTGTGCATGGCAGTGTATGTGTCTGAGGTTGTGGGCGTGACTCTTACGTCCCTTGGTGAGACCAGTGCTGCGTCGGGGTGCACAGTGGAGGGCTGCAGTCATGTAATCCCAGCTGGGCCTGCACACATGTGCCGGTAAAAGTGGCACCTTCCTCCGTGTGTACAGGGCGGAGTAGCGGTCATCTCGGAGCATGTTTGCATGCGGGCATGTGTTGCACCGAGTGCAGTGTTGGCAGCCACTTCCCACAGCGCAGGCCTGCCCTTGTATGCGAGTACTGCTAGGGTGCAGGGCCGTGGGCAGCCATTTCCCTCAGCGTAGGCCTGCCCTTGTATGCCAGAGCCGCTCCCTACTGCTAGGGTGCAGGGCCGTGGGCAGCCATTTCCCTCAGCGCAGGCCTGTTACCCGAATGGTGAGATCTCACTCTGTGGTGGCGAGAGCCGTGCCTCGCACTGAATGGGTGGGGCGGCGGCATGCATTAATCCTCGCTCCTAAAGGCCTCTCACTATGTTCTGGTGGACGCCAAGGACGGGCACTCGCACCCTTCCAAAGCCCTCCTTCTGATAGCTGTTTACATGCCGGTGCTCACAACACCACCGATCCGCCATTAGACACGGAAAAACAACACAGGAGCAGCAACCCGGGCCAGGGAGCGCCTGTGGGGCTTGAGCCTGTACTGCGCCCTCCCGATTCAAGTCCTGGCAGCAGCAGTAACAAGACTCGCATGAACAAAAGAGCAGAGAAGCAGCAAAAGAAATAGTGGTTGCTGTCCTACTGGTGAACTTCGTGTACCTCAATGTTCGGGTTGCGGGAATGCGAGCATGGGGAGAAGTGTGGGGATAGAAGCAGGCATGGTGAAAGGAGATGCGTGGAGGGAAGCCGGATGGGGGCGGGAGAGCCTGGTGGGGGGGGCGGGAATGCGAGAGGGGAGGAGAAGTGTGGCAGGTAGATGCGCGGAGGGAAGCCGGATGGGGGCGGGGGTTTCTGTGTGGACTCGGTGATAGTAGGATGTGTGTTGCAACTAAGAGGACATTGGTGAAAAAATGCTTCAGACGACAAAATACGTGTTAAACCCTTGTATACCTTAACAGCAAATGGCAGGCAGCCCTTCCCATATGACTATCCTTCCAAACAAGTAACAAACGGGCCAGTGAGGGGATGCGAGAGAGAAGGCAGGCGCTGGAGAGGGAGGGGGCGGGCTGCCCATATGGAGAGAGAGGGGTTTGGGCTGCCTGCTGGGCCGGGCTGCCTCTGATGATCTAATGCGAGTCACGGAAGGCAGGCGCTGGAGAGGGAGGGGGTGGGCAACTCGAACGACCATATGGCTGGGAGAAGCTGTGTGAGGGAGGCTGGGCTGACTGGGCTCGTTCACGAGAGGCTTGTGGTCACGTGATTCTCGTGGTGACTCACATGCACTGTGAAGAAACTGCAGTGGTTTGACTAGTCGATCGAGCACTTGAATTTTCGCCTATTACATTCGCAAGCAAATGATAATAGGCGAAACCTAAAAACCATGCTTCATGGTCTTCCTTCATACTTACACGGAAGAAACTATAGGCAAGATTCACAGTACTCTGAAGCCCTCCAATCACCTCACTGACCCTCTACCCGCAAATGCTGTAAAGGACTTTATCCCATTGCTTCACACGCTCTGGACCAAAATCATTAACAGCTCACTTCAACAAGGATGCATTCCGGACTCCCCTAAAGTGGGCCAAGTATCGCCCATACTAAAGAAACCCACAGCAGACCCCACCGACCTAAACAACTATCGCCCTATTTCCAATATCCCTACCTTGGCCAAACAGTTAGAAAAATGTGTACACCTCCAATTGACAAAACACATCGAGCACTTTGACCTCCTCAATCCACACCAATCAGGCTTCCGAGCATGCCACAGCACGGAATCAACCATGACACACATTATTGATGGCGCGCTTCAAATTCTTGATCTTAACGGTACTTGCCTCCTCATCCTACTCGACCTGTCATCAGCCTTTGATTCGGTCAAACACGAGAACCTACTAGATCTGTTGAATCACAGAATGGGTCCATCAGGAACAGTGCTCAAGTGGTTTACCTCCTTTCTTCATAACCGGACTCAGAAATTCAAGATTAACAATACCATGTCCACACCCGTTCCAGTAACACTTGGTGTCCCATAAGGATCCTCCCTATCCCCGACATTGTTCAATCTAGTCATGGAACCACTTACCGCACTGCTTTAAGCATCTAACATGCAATTTCACATGTACACAGACGATACCCAACTCTACCTTAAAATACACATACCCGAAGACATCAAACTACTCAACACAACGCTTAGGAACACACAAACATGGCTGGCAGAGAATCATCTCAAACTGAACGCTCTAAAAACTGAATTCCTCCTAATAGCACCACCTGCCAAAGTCCCCATCATTCAGGATTGGCTCAAACATCTTACTGCATTCAACTTTCAACCAAGGATCGTGGACTCAGCGAAATCATTAGGCATAACCCTCGACTGCAATCTCAATATGCAGCATCATATCAGTAATGCAACGAAGGGAGCTAATGTCCAAATCAATACATTGAGGAAGCTGAAACCCTTCCTGCCAGCCAGTGACTTCAGGACTGCAGTCCAAGCCCTAGTTATCCCTCGAGTAGATTATGGAAGTGTCGCCCTTTGTGGCCTCCCCATATCGACAACTGCACCCCTACGAGCCTCTATTAATGCTGCAGCGAGACTCATCACTGGTTCAAAAAAACACTCACACATCTCTCCTGACTTAAAATCCCTGAACTGGCTGCCATACGAAGATAGAATACACCTGAAATTTGAGTGCATGACGCATAAGGCTATACATCACAACTCTCCCAGTTACCTCGCTCAGAAATTGACAATCTCAAGTGGCTCTAGAGCCAAAAGAAGCACAGAAAATCTACTACTGAAACCACAAAGATTCCACAAGAAAAAAACATATAAACGGTCCTTCTCAGGGATGGCGCCCAGGATATGGAATGCTCTTCCTCCAGAAACCAGACTTATCTCATCCACGGCATCCTTCAAAAAAGAAGTAAAATCGATCCTCTTGGCTAAATTGACATGAATATAGGCTAAGGAAATCTCGAGACTCACTATTTTTCCTTTCATGACAATGACCAGCCAGACCACCTAGGCACCTTTGTTGCCTTGCCTTGACTCTATGGGTAATCATTTGCTCACTCCGTTTTGCTCATCTTTGCACAAAATTGCTTTGTTAATGATTCTTTTGTCTTTATATCCCCTATGTGTGTAAAGCGCTCTGATATCCGTGAGGATCTTGTTCGCGCTCTATAAAACTTTATAAATAAATAAAAATAAATAAATAAAATAAATTGTTAGAATCCCCGTGTTCAGATTTCCAGTGTCTCTCACCCAATTTATTTTTTATAAAATTTTTATTTTCAGTTTCAGAGGAAAAAAAAAAACATCACATAGATGAAATTCACCAAGGTGCAATAACATTCCCTCGAGGAGAACCAGTCCGGTAGCAGAAATGCATAAATGCCGAATCCACAATAACATAGGCAGATGTCCGGCATTGGCTAGTGTCCATGGCAGCCACGTCCATATTACGGCTGAACTAAACGGCCGGCCATAGGTCCTCGCTAGGTATCTTGGTGAACCATAACCCGAAAAACAGAACAACCCCCCCTCCCACCCCTCCCCCCATGGTGGCGACTCAATCAATCAAAACACTTCCGAACATCCAAGTTACACCTGAAACAAATGGAGTGACCTCAAGGATGCTGGGCAGACAGCTGACGGCAAGCCCTTAGACAGGAAATTCACCAATGGGCCCCATTGGAATTGGAAGTTCTTAAAATTACCAAGGAAAATGTCCGCCATTCTTTCCAAACTCAAGAGTTTCCACAGCCGGGCGTGCCACAGGGAGATGGCCGGTGCATCTTTTTGTTTCCAGGCAGCTGCCAATGTAATCTTGGCAGCACCCAGGCAAAGCCACAAAATCTTCTTGTCCGCCCTGGTTTGGTGCTCCAGACCGGGTTCTCGGAGGCCTAACAGGACGGAGGCCATCGAGTCCTCTATAGGATACTGCAGAATATCCCTAATATGCGAAAGGATTTCTTCCCAATAAGGCCGAATCACTGGGCAGTCCCACCAGATGTGGCGAAAGTCCCCAAGAAACCCACAGCCCCTCCAACATTTATCGGAAGCGGCCGGGTAGAAGCGATGTAGCCTGGTCGGGCATAAATACCACTGCATAAGAGTCTTGAGGTGGGCTTCCCTAAGGTGAAGCGAGTGATTAAACTTCGCTACATCCCTCCACAAAGCCGACCATTCAGTGTCTGAAATATCCCGCCCTAGCATCTCTTCCCATTGGCCCATATAACGAGGCCTAGGCGAGATCGCCGATTTAAGCAAAAGCTGGTACAGAAAGGAGATGACCCCCTTCATTGTCGACGTCCGCAGCAGGAAAGCCTCGAATGGAGAATGCGGTCTCGTGGCCGCCTCCAGTACCCCCGGGGACGTGGCCCAATGGAGCAGTTGAGCATGACGGTATTGGTCATTCTGGGGAACCCCATAGTCCCTCACGCAATCAGCAAAAGTGAGGGGAACCGGACCATGGAACAGGTGGGTCAGAGCCCTACATCCTCCCTCCCTCCAGGCATCGAAGTTCCCATCCCGCTGCGCCGGCGGGAAGGCCGGATTGTAATGCAAGGGTGTGAAGGGTGAGGGGAACGTAGTCCAACGCTCGTCCCCAGCGAGTGTGTCCCATACCTTCAGGACAGTACTCGTAGGAGTACTTAAATATGCGTTCAAAGGGCGGTCCTTCTTGGGTTTCCAAGCCAAATCCCACACTGACCTCCCCGCCACACTCCGGTCCATGTGCAGCCAGTGCTTCTCCGATTGTTGCTGCGACCACTCCACCAATATCCTCAACTGCGCCGCTTTATAATAAAGCTGGACATCAGGAAGACCCACACCGCCCTCCGACCTCGGTCTACGTAGTAGTGCAAAGGACAAGCGCGATCAGCCACCCTGCCACACAAATCGCAATATCTGCGTCCTAAGGCGCCGAAGATAGTCGCAGTCCAGAGAGATGGGTAAAGCCTGAAATAAATATAAATATTTAGGAAGAAGAACCATCTTTACCGCATGGATCCTGCCCAACCAGGACAAAAATTTAGGCTTCCACCTGTCCAATTCGGCTCGAGTCTTGGCCAATAAAGAGGGGAAATTGGCCGCGAATAATTTGCCCACAGTAGGAGTCAAGTGGACCCCCAAGTAGACAATCGAAGCAGCAGCCCAGGCTAAGGGTGTCAGGGTACGCACTCGTTCCACTTCAACCGGCGAGAGAGTAAGATTCAGGATGTATGACTTGTTGTAGTTAACCTTGAAGCCGGCCACCGCCTCATAGGACAGTAGGGCCTCCCTAACATAAGGCAGCGAACGTTCCGGGTCCGCCACGGATAGAAGGACGTCGTCCGCGAAGAGCGTGATTTTGTGTTGCTCTCCCGTGAACGGAATGCCCTGAATGCCCGCATGTTCCCTCACCGCCACCGCCAAGGGCTCTATGCTCAACGCAAACAGAAGCGGGGACAGGGGACAACCCTGCCTAGTGCCTCTGGTATGCGGGAAAAAAGCTGACAGGTGACCATTAACTCCCACTCGAGATCTAGGGCTGCAGAAGTTGGCTTTCACCATGGTAATGAACTTCTCCGAAAAGCCAAAAGCCACCATCGTACGGAACAGGAAGCGCCAGTCCACCCGGTCGAACGCCTTTTCGGCATCCAACCCCACCAGGACCGCCGGAATGCGAAACCGGTCCGCCTTTTCAATGAGATGCACTACTCTACGCGTATTGTCGTGAGTTTGACGCCCCTTGATAAACCCGAACTGGTCTGGGTGTATAATCGCTGGGAGCAGATCCTGCAGTCTATGCGCCAAGATCGCTGAGTATAATTTCGCATCCAAGTTAAGGAGCGCTATGGGGCGAAACGAGGCACACTGAGTGTGGTCTTTCCCCGGCTTCGGCAGAACCGTTATAACCGCCTCGGCCAGGGAACCCTCCGAAGAGCCAGACTCAGCCATGCTATTAAAAAGAGTCACCAAGAAATCACAAAGTTCAGATGCGAATGTCTTGTAGAAGACGGCAGTATATCCGTCTGGCCCAGGGGCCTTGTGCAGTTTCAAATTCTTAATAGCCCCAAGGACCTCCTCCCTGGTGATTGGACCCGCCAAGACGTCATTCCACTCACTGGACACCTGTGGAAGGGCCAAGCGCTGCAGATACCGCTCCTGGGCTCTCGCATCCAACTCAACTCCAGTGTAAAGATCCGCATAAAAGCGGCCAAAAACCGCAGCCTTGTCCTCATCCCGGTGATGCAACCCTCCCGCGGCGTCCCGAATCCCCCCGATATACTCACGCTCCCGCCTATCCCGCAGTTGCCTAGCCAGATGCCTGCCCACCTTATTACCGCAGGAATAAGACTGCCTGCCCAACCTCAATAGTGTCAGCTCAGCTCTGTTGTTGTAGTGAGCTCTCAATTTCCCACGAATAGCGGTCAAGGGCCGGAGAGTGATTCTAGAGGGGTTTAGCTTGTGAGCCTGCTCAAGTTTCGTCAGTTTGGTCTCCAGAGCCTCCCTGTCCCGGTGCCGCGCTTTATTAAGAGCCGCATTGAGGCCCAAGCAGGTGCCCCTGATGGACGCCTTCAGCGCATCCCAAGTGTTGGAGACCGAGGTGTCCGACACTGGGTTCAGCTCGAAAAATTCCCTAATGGCCTTACGGAGCGCCTTATTAGAGACATCATCCCGCACCACCGAAGCCGGGAAGTACCACTTCCGCTGCACATCACCAGAAGACGACCATCGAACGGTAAGCACCAACAGACTGTGGTCAGAGACCGAGAGTGGAAGAATGACGGAGTCAAGGATATCACCCCTAAGTGCCTGGCTAATAAAAATGTGGTCCAACCGGGAATAAGAATGATGGACATGCGAGAAAAAAGTGTAATCTCGGGTGGTAGAATGAAAAAAACGCCAGCTGTCCACCAATCCTAGGTCACCCACCAACCGCTGCGAGGAGGGAGAAAACACCCCTGTATGAGTCCTATGGGAACCAGAGCTATCCACACTCGCATCCCACACCAGGTTAAAGTCCCCCAAGAGGAACAGGTTCCCTTCCGCAAAATCACCCACCCGTTGCAACACACCTTGTAAAAATTGATTTTGACCAGCATTGGGGACATATACCACCACAAAAGTACAAAGCCTCCCACGGACCAGCCCCTTCACCATCAGCCAGCGTCCATCCTTATCACCACACACATCATGAGGTTGGAAATGCAGTGTAGAGCGAAATAAGAGAGCTACCCCTCTGTGCTTCGAGGACGCCGAGGACCTATAGATAATGGGAAATGCTTTATGGCGAAGGCGCATCTCGTCCTTACGCGCCAGGTGTGTCTCCTGGAGCCCCACCACATCCAACTGGTGGTCAGCTATGTACTTCCATACTTTCTGCCGCTTTTGTGGCGAGTTCAGGCCCTTAACGTTCCATGTCCCTATGCTAACAGGCATGGCGATCCCAGAGACCAGAACACTCCATAGATAGCGCGGAAGCCCCCCCCCCCGCACAGTCATCCACCCGCCATGCAAAGGAAACAGTGACCAACGGCCCAAAGCCCCTTCCCAAGCCTCATCGGCCCAACCATCCGCCTCCCGTAGTCCTTCCACCAACGCATCCAGATCTATAAACGCCACCATCACTCCCCTCCAGACCCACCAGAAGTGCCACAACGCGCTCCAGTCGCCACCATCAGTACCCACCCCCACCCCCCCAACAGTCCACCCCCCCCCTGAAAGAAAAAGGAACATCAATACAGTAAACGGAACATAAACAGTGAACATGATACTCATCAGTCTCAGCTGTCCAAAGTTCGCGGAGATCCGACCACTCCGGGGACAGGGCAGGGAGACCATTTCGGTTCCTCCCAGGGTTATGGTCTGGGGAGTCTTCTCCAAAAGTACATCCATTCACCCAGACCAGGGGGCCCATGCCCCCTCCAGCGCCGATCCGTCAACACTCGATTCTCCATCAAGCCGCACCAGAACTGGCCTGCGACACCGGCAGCGTCGCCGAAGCTACTGAAGCCACTGCGTTCCCCCTTTCCTGCAGGCTGGAATTGCGGTCCGGGCGCCCCCGAACTGGTGAGGACCCCACTCTGTGCCAAGAGGAGGATCGACGTCGCCGCCGAGACGGGGAAGCATTCGACCCCTGGGACGGAGCAACATCATCCAAGCCTAAGAGATCCTTTGCCTCCTGAAGGGAGCGTGTCTGCACCAACCTATTCTGCCATCTGAAGATGATCCTGAAGGGATGACCCCAAGAATATGCGATGCTGCGCTCCCGCAGAAAGGAAGTCACCGGCCGAAAATCCCTCCTTTTTTGGAGCGTAGAAGCCGCCAAGTCCTGAAAAAGCTGAGGATGATGGTCCCTGAACTGCAGCGAAGTAATGGCCCTGGCTTTACGAAGGATTTGTTCCTTCACCTGAAAGTCATGGACGCAGACAAGGATGTCCGGCGGCGGTCCCCCCCTCTCTTGGGCAAACCAACGCGGTGGACTCTATCCATCTGGAAATCCTTTACATCCTCGTCGTCCAAGATCTTCAGAAACAGTTCTTGTACATAGCCTCGCAGGTCTCCCGCCTCACCGTCCCAGGGCACCGCTTTAATACGTATGTTGTTCCGGCGGGAACGATTCTCTAGGTCTTCCGTGTGCGCCTGCAAGTCCAAATTCTGCTCCGTGAGACGGATGACATCCTGCTGAAGCAAGTGCATATCATTGGCCGTGGTCAAATCATGGTCCTCTAGAGTCGCCACTCTCTCGCCAATCCCATCCACATCTCTCCTCACCTCACGGAGGTCAGACGCCAGCTGCGCCCGCAATTCGGAGATATCCTCCTTGATGGAAGCAAAAAGTTCGGTCATAAATGCCTTGGTAGCCGGGGCCTCATCATCGGACACTCTTGGCGACCCACTGGGACCGGGGGACGCCGGCTGCTGGGAAGATTTGGCCGCTCCGTCCTTCCCCACGCGCCCCTTTCGAACCTGGTTAGCCATAATTCCTGGCAGCCCTCGTCGGGGCGGACGGCCCCCCAGACACTTCCAAGGCCAAACGGTACAGGGACCCGGCCTCGAGATGCGTTGACCGACTCCGTAGGGCAGCCCTACTCGATGTCCTCCACGCTACTTCGGGCCGGAGGCTCCCGGAAAATCCCTGGGCGCCGAGATCCCAATCGGCGAGAACGCACAGGCAACAGGGAACAAGGAGCCCCCCGTCGCCGATGGCAAGCCCCTATGAGAACTGAGCAGCGGGGAAGCACAGCGTCCAGCTATCCAGGCGTCAGCTCTAAGCGTTCATGCGACCGGGGGAGCCAGGCAAAATGGCGCCGCCACTCTCCACTTCCAGACCGCCTCCTGACCTCCAGGCGCGCTCCCCCTGCCTCTCTCCACTGCACTCTCCCTGGTCTCTGGGTCCACTATCCCCCTCCAGGGCAGCGCGGCCGGGCCCCGCTTCGTGGCACAATAGCACGTGGCGTCCGGAATGCGCCCTGAGACTCCACCGTCTCTCCGGGCCGGTACCCGTGGGCCTCCACGCTCCTACATAGACAGGTCCCCCCTCTCCTCCTGACCTGAAGCACCACCAGCGGCCTCTGGCAGATAGCGCCCCCTCCGCCGATTGCGTGGTGCGCCTCGAGCCGCCGGCGTCTGGGGGGACCCTCGGGTGGGCGGTGAGCGGGCTCCCTCCTCCGGCGCTGTAGCCCGAACTTCCGGCCGGCCTCCCGATCACTCGAGGCCGGTGATCCCAAGGCCTCACCCCTTCCTCGCTTCTGCCGCCTTCACGTGCGGCGCTGCGCTCCGCTGGCTGCACCGGACCCTTCCGCCACTCCTCACGGACCTCTGCCCACAGTCCGGGGGCCGATCTGTGCCGGCGACACCAAGCTATAAGTAGCTGTGTCGGATCGGCGCTGGAGAGGCACAGAAAAGCATCCTACTCCGACGCCATCTTCTCTCACCCAATTTTGGGTGCGATTGGTTGCTATATTGTTTTCTTTTTTTTTTGGCTTATATTTGGAAGGTGATGTGGTGGTGATCAGACCAGTCACTAGGAATGATTGAGATTGCTTGGATCGTATTTTCTTTGGAGATGATCCAGTCTAATGTAGCTCCTTTAGAGTGGGGTGGTAGGGCACATGCTTGTACTAGTGAGTGGTCGGCTAGGAATTCTTTCAGAATGTTGACCTGATTATCTTGGCTATCGTTCCAGTGAAGATTGAAGTCTCCTAGAAAAATATAATTGGGGTGAGGTTCTGAGTTGGTTGTAATAATTTCTATTAGGTGGTCTATAAATGTTAGATTTTTGCCTGGAGGGGTTATAGAATGTGTGTAGTTTGTACATCTGGTTGTCTGTGAATCGTGCTGTGAGCCTCAGGTATTCACATGAGTCTGAGAGAATTTTAGAGATAGTGATGTTTGATCTGTGGATACAGGCCACTCCCCCTCCTGTTTTGATTAGTCTATCTAGTCGTACAATGTTATAGTTTGGAGGCACCAGCAGGTCTAGGCATGGGGAGGATGATTCTAGCCACATCAGTATCTTGATTCATGATTAGGTTGGCAATGTCAGCGGCATGTTTCATTGCTGAACGGCCATTGATAAGTAGGCATGAGATCTTTTTTGTAGGGTTTTCTAGGTCAGGGTTGGAGTCGGGCCCCTCGGGCTTAGCGTTATTTCTTTCAGGTTATTTGAGTTTGGTTTTCTGTGATTTGTATGTGTTATTCTGTTGGAATTAATTGGTACCACCTGAATCTTCTAGTCACTTATTTTGTTGGGGAAGTTGGAAGTCGTATCGATGGAGAGTAGTAGGTTTTGGATTTCAGTGTCTGACAGATATCTAAGGAAGATACGTGGCCTGTGAACCCTATTGGATAGAGGCAGTTGGGTTCTGCTGAGCTTATTGTGGAGATTGTGTGCCGATTTTTGACTCTGGATAATTTTGGAGGGATAGCTTTCTGAGCGCAATAGAGTATGCTTCATGTTCCTAATAGCATTGCGCATGTCTGTAGCAATCCTCTCTGTCTGGGCCATGAGCATTTCTAATTCCTTCCCTGATTGAAGTGAGAGTTGGTGTTGGTGTTTTTGCAATGGGACTGCCAACATGTGGATCGTTAAGTTGGAAGGTTCATTCTCCGGCTGTTTGTAGATATCTTTCGTTCCCTCATTAGTTATTTTTTTGCTCTGAGGGGCAGGTCCTGACTTGATATCGGTCATGTTATTTGTCATCTCAGGGCATTGACTGTTGGGTGTTGTCTCTGACACCTCCATGATTTGTAAGGTTGTTGAGGTCTTAGCATCAGATGTGCGCAGGTAGGAAACATCCTTAACATCGCGGTCAGTACACTGCGATGCTGTTACATCACGGTCGTTACAACAAACGCGATGTAACCACGCTATGCCATTACAACGCAAGTCTTTACATCGACTTGCGCTAGATGGCGTGCTAACATTACAAATAGTGTAGTTTACTATCCCAACACCTTCCCTACTGTTAAGTGGACTGGTAAAGTAAATGACACGTTTCTAATGTTAACACGCCATCAAGCGCAAGTCGATGTAAAGACTTGCGTTGTAATGGTATAGCGTGGTAACATCACAGTCGTTGTAACGACTGCGTTGTAACACCACGCGTTGTACTCACTCGGGTTGTAACATCATAAATCCGTGCAGATTGATAGCTTTTATTTGGAGTGCTTCTATGGGGTTATTGCTGATTGTTGTGTGTATGGCTATTCTTGGGTTATTTGCTGTAGCGTGTGTCTCTGTGTGTTGTCTAGTCCTAGAGGATCTGGAGAGCGATTCTCCTGATCTGTTTTGATGTGTCTCTTTCCGATTACTCTCAGCTGAGTATGGATGTAGCTGTTGTCTTGTTGATGAGCTGATATAGGGAAGTTACGGACCTGATCTTTTAGCGTAGCAAAGTAATCATCAAATAGATCAAGATCCTTGTTGGCTGCTTGGATGAGTACCGTGCCACTTTTGTAGAAGGTTATATTTAAAGTGGCCTTTAGATTTTTGAAGGGTTTTATATTAAGCTTTGTTCCGTACGGGATGTTTCTTGACTCTTTGCTGTTTAGCAGATTCGACATTGCGGTATGCCATTTAGCTAGTGATCTGGTGTAGAAAATAAATTAGTTAATGATTGCTCTGTTTTTGAGGTATAGGAGGGGTCTAAGAAAATTGTTTCGGGGTTTTTCCTTAGTAGGTTGTATTTAAAGGTTTTGAAAGCATTTTTAGAGAGATTGGAGGGGTAGGCTATCGCTTGGGCGTTGTTACCTGGCGCTGAGAGTGCCCTGTAGAGGGTGAATTTATCTATTCCCAAGTGCACTCTCCTTACATTTACCCCTTTTCAAGGTTAATTCTTTAGAGGGCTCTGTCTTGTCGTGAATGATCGTATCTATGTTTTTGCATACATCTTTACGTAACCAATTGTCCTGTCCTATCATTTCTTTTAGCTATCTTGTTCTTTGTGTCAGTATTTTGTGATCTAAGTATTCACTTATTTATTAGATCACCTTTCCCTTACTGTTGGTGATGAATGTCAGTCCTTAATTAATTGATTAGTAATGTGTTTATCACTTGTTTATTTAAATCAGGAATGCAGGCTATCTAATTATTTAATTATACCATTAGATATTCTGAGAATGCTGGTTAATTGTAAACTGGGAATGCAGGCTATCTAATTATCTAATTAATTACTTAGACCATTAGTTTATTCTGTGAATGCTGGTTAATTGCAATTTTTAATTAATACTAGTATAATTAGCTTTCTGGTAATTTTATATGAATTTACTTACTACTAAATTATTTATATAAGGAATTTTTCTTGTAATTATCATATTTTTACATGACGTTTGTTCATGATTTACATGCTAAGCAGTTTCATGGGCTATCTCTTGGCTCTGCTCTCCCTGGTAATTTGTTGGCTCAGCCAAGTCTACGTTCGAAAACAGGGTAACCCCATCACAGTTTTTGGGGGCATTTTTATGTCAATCTGGTGACTATGCACTCCCTAGCACTCTGCAGTCACTGTGCAGTCACTCTGCACTCCCTAGCACCCCCTAGTCACTCTGCAATCCCTAGCACTCCCTAGTACTCCCTAGTCACTCTGTACTCCCTAGCACTCCCTAGTCACTCTGCACTCCCTAGCACTCCCTAGCCACTCTGCACTCCCTAGTCACTCTGCACTCCCTAGCACTCCCTAGCACTCTGCAGTCACTCTGCACTCCCTAGCACTCCCTAGTCACTCTGCACTCCCTAGCACTCCCTAGTCACTCTACATTCCCTAGCACTCCCTAGCACTCCCTAGCACTCCCTAGTCACTCTGCACTCCCTAGCACTCCCTAGTCACTCTGCATTCCCTAGCACTCCCTAGCACTCTGCAGTCACTCTGCACTCCCTAGTCACTCTGCACTCCCTAGCACTCCCTAGCACTCCCTGGTCACTTTGCACTCCCTAGTCACTCTGCACTCCCTAGCACTCCCTAACACTCTGCAGTCACTCTGCACTCCCTAGTCACTCTGCACTCCCTAGCCACTCTGCACTCCCTAGCACTCTGCAGTCACTCTGCACTCCCTAGTCACTCTGCATTCCCTAGCACTCCCTAGCACACTGCAGTCACTCTGCACTCCCTAGCACTCACTAGTCACTCTGCACTCCCTAGTCACTCTGCACTCCCTAGCACTCCCGAGTCACTCTGCACTCCCTAGCCCTCTCTAGTCACTCTGCACTCCCTAGCACTCCCTAGCACTCTGCAGTCACTCTGCACTCCCTAGCACTCTGCTCTCCCTAGCACTCCCTAGCACTCTGCAGTCACTCTGCACTCCCTAGCACTCTGCAGTCACTCTGCACTCTCTAGCACTCCCTAGCACTCTTCAGTCACTCTGCACTCCCTAGTCACTCTGCACTCCCTAGCACTCCCTAACACTCTGCAGTCACTCTGCACTCCCTAGCACTCCCTAGTCACTCTGCACTCCCTAGCACTCCCTAGTCACCCCCTAGCGCTCCCTAGCACTCCCTAGTCACTCTGCACTCCCTAGCACTCCCTAGTCACTCTGCACTCCCTAGCACTCCCTAGTCACTCTGCACTCCCTAGCACTCCCTATCACTCCCTAGCACTCTGCAGTCACTCTGCACTCCCTAGTCACTCTGCACTCCCTAACACTCCCTATCACACTGCAGTCACTCTACACTCCCTATCACTCCCTAGCCACTCTGCACTCCCTAGTCACTCTGCACTCCCTAGCACTCCCTAGCACTCTGCAGTCACTCTGCACTCCCTAGCACTCCCTAGTCACTCTGCACTCCCTAGCACTCCCTAGTCACTCTGCACTCCCTAGCACTCCCTAGCACTCTGCAGCCACTCTGCACTCCCTAGCACTCTGCAGTCACTCTGCACTCCCTAGCACTCTGCAGTCACTCTGCACTCCCTAGCACCCCCTAGCACTCTGCAGTCACTCTGCACTCCCTAGCACTCCCTAGTACTCCCTAGTCACTCCCTAGCACTCTGCACTCCCTAGCACTCCCTAGCACTCCCTAGCACTCCCTAGTCACTCTGCACTCCCTAGCACTCCCTAGCTACTCTGCACTCCCTAGTCACTCTGCACTCCCTAGCACCCCCTAGCACTCTGCAGTCCCTCTGCACTCCCTTGCACTCTGCACTCCCTAGCACTCCCTAGCACTCTGCAGTCACTCTGCACTCCTTAGCACTCCCTAGCACTCTGCAGTCACTCTGCACTCCCTAGCACTCTGCAGTCACTCTGCACTCCCTAGCACTCCCTAGTCACTCTGCACTCCCTAGCACTCCCTAGTCACTCTGCACTCCCTAGCACTCTGCACTCCCTAGCACTCCCTAGTCACTCTGCACTCCCTAGTCACTCTGCACTCCCTAGCACTCCCTAACACTCTGCAGTCACTCTGCACTCCCTAGCACTCCCTAGTCACTCTGCACTCCCTAGCACTCCCTAGTCACTCTGCACTCCCTAGCACTCCCTAGTCACTCTGCACTCCCTAGCACTCCCTAGCACTCTGCAGTCACTCTGCACTCCCTAGTCACTCTGCACTCCCTAGCACTCCCTAGTCACTCTGCACTCCCTAGC
Source organism: Lissotriton helveticus (assembly GCF_964261635.1). Taxonomy (NCBI): domain Eukaryota; kingdom Metazoa; phylum Chordata; class Amphibia; order Caudata; family Salamandridae; genus Lissotriton; species Lissotriton helveticus. Next base: position 1,709,734,724 of record NC_136057.1, on the reverse strand, counting down.
ACTCCCTAGCACTCTGCAGTCACTCTGCACTCCCTAGTCACTCTGCACTCCCTAGCACTCCCTGACACACTGCAGTCACTCTGCACTCCCTAGTCACTCTGCACTCCCGCCACTCTGCACTCCCTAGCACTCCCTAACACTCTGCAGTCACTCTGCACTCCCTAGTCACTCCCTAGCACTCTGCAGTCACTCTGCACTCCCTAGCACTCCCTAGCACTCTTCAGTCACTCTGCCCTCCCTAGTCACTCTGTACTCACCACTCTGCACTCACCACTCTGCACTCACCACTCACTACTCTGCACTCACCACTCTACTCTCTACTCTGCACTCTCTACTCTGCACTCTCTACTCTGCACTCACGCTCTGCACTCACACTCAGCACTCACCACTCACTACTCTGCTCACTCACTCTGCACTCACTACTCTGCACACTCACTTTGCACTCTGCACTCACACTCTGCACTCAATTTTATCAAATACCGAGGAGAGGGGACTGCCTGGAGTGTGCTTATGTGGAGAGAGAGAGGCCGCATGCAGCGTGCTTATGTGGAGAGAGAGGCTGCCGAAAAGTAAATTTTATCAAATACCGAGGAGAGGGGACTGCCTGGAGTGTGCTTATGTGGAGAGAGGCCGAATGGAGCGTGCTTATGTGGAGAGAGAGGCTGCCGAAAAGTGAATTTTATCAAATAACGAGGAGAGAGGACTGCCTGGAGTGTGCTTATGTGGAGAGAGAGAGAGGCCGCATGCAGCGTGCTTATGCGGAGAGAGAGGCTGCCAGGAGGGTCCACTTCCATGGAGATCGACTTGCCCGCCCCAGCTCCACGAAATAATGGCGGCCGCATTGCCGAGAAAAAAAATAAATAAATAAACAACAGCCACCCGCCGCATGACGATCGCAAAGGGGCGGGATGAGTAAAAATCGCGGGAACGCCCACGAATCTGCTCCGGCAATGACGGACAGATCGCTCTTCCAATGGCGTGCCTCCAATTATGGAGCTAGCCAATGGAAGAGAAGGTGGGACCAAAGCCAGTACTGTTCTAACATTAGATTTCGCCTGCACGAACGCTGCTGCTCAGCGGATTGCGAGGCGAAACCTAAAAATGAATGTGTCCTCATGTAATGCAACTGGTGCTCATGTAAAGCACTCTGATACCTTCGCTTAACGCTGCATAAAACTGCAACAAAAAAATCTATGAATGAAAAGAAGGTGACACCCGCCAAATGAGGTATGATACTCCTGACCCACGGCATGTCCCTCTCACGCCTTTTATTGATTTTGCTAGTTGTTAATGGTGCACATTTCAATATATTATGTGGCTGGTATTTAAATAGTGCATAAACGGTTAAAAGTACGGCCTTGTAGTATATGTGTGGTCAGTGGAGGTAGCATTTACCTTCTTTTTGAACTTTCCCTATGGATAGGGAGACCTGCACATATTTAGGGGAAGATATAATAATAAATACCAGTATTGGTAAAGCGCGAACAATTACCCCTAAGGGTCTCAAGGCGCTGGGGGCCATCGGGTAGATTAAGCGAGCTATTACCCAGAGTCACATGGTGCTGGGCTAATCTGCCTCCAGCACCGTGGATCAAACCGTGAGCCCCGGTGGTCCAGAGTCAGCCACCCTGGCCGCTGCACCACATCTCTTCCTACATATAAAGTTATGGGATTTTTATCCATTTTATGATAGAGGCATTTGTAGCGCACATTCTGCCAAAATAATGGCCTCGCAGCACCTTCGAGTCTGGTACCCGATGTCAAGAAGTGTGGCAAAGACCAGCTTGTGTTTGGCTTTCTGAGCTGTACTGTTCGTACTGTATTTGATGCTCTGTTGCTGCTTTCAATAGAAGTGTTTTAAATAATGTTCACTGTTTGCCATGTTTCCACATTTTTATAGATAAAAAACAATCAGTTGTTTGTCTGTATCAGCCTGATTCATGAAAAACGGGATTTGTAAGTCTCAAATAGCGATAAAATGCGACCCGCTATTGAGAACTCGCAAATCTGAATTCATGAAGATTACCGGAAAAAAATGCGACTCGCACGCGGGCGCAAAATCAGTTAGCGACTAACGATAATCGCAGAATAATCGCTATTTCCGGCTACCTGCGTCGGGAATGCGAATCGCAATCTCGCCCGATCGGGAATGCGACTCGCTATCACGCGCGATCGGGAATGCGAATTGCAATCTCGCGCGATCGGGAAAACGGGAAGTCGCTTTACGAGCACAGTGATGACATCACAACCAGGAAGCAGGCAGTTCCCACCCCCATTCACCACAGTGAGGCAGACCTCGAGGGAGCAAGTTGGAAAGCAGCAGCTATTCTGGTGATTGCGATTTTGCTACTACTCTGCTGCCATGTCCGAGGAACTTGTTCCTGGCCCCAGCAACAGCACAGGGCGGAAGAGGAAGCTAAAGTTCTCAGAGCAGGAGCTCGAAAATTTGATAGAAGGGGTGGTGGCCAACCACGACAGACTCTTTGGGATAAACTCCAGGAAGGTCCCGGAGCAAGACAAAAGGAGGATCTGGCTGGGAATAGCCTCCAGTGTGAACTCCGTGGGTGTGGCCGATAGGTCACTGGAGGAGCTCAAGAAGCGATGGTATGACCTCCGAGGTCGTGCCAAGGAGAGGGTGGCGGAGCGCCTTGGAGAGGCATCGGGCACTGGAGGTGGCGGACCTACAGTCCCTCCCAACACACCCTTGGAGGACCAGGTGGAGAACACCCTTGAGAGGGAGGCGTGCGTTGGCGTCACACTTCTGGACTCCTCCCGCCCCACCCAAGACACCCAAGGTAAGTGGCATGCGACTGCGACCCTGTCCCCTATGACCGTCCCTGACCAAATAGGCTCACATAATGTCCCTTAGTCATGCCTTTGTTGCGCATCAGGAAATGCCCTGAAGCATTGTGGGAGATGTAGTATGTCCACAATGTAGTAGTACCACAATGCAGCCAGACAGGTTCCAAAGTACGCAAATCCACAGCCATCCAGGGAATGTCACCCAGCATGCATGTAACATCAGCACGTCTGACAGTCACATGCAACTAATGAGTATCCACTTACCCTCACAGGTGGCGCAGAAAGCAGCGACAGTGAAAGGCTGCAAATAGATGAGGAGGCCCAGGAGGAGGATTTTCCACCGCAAACCCAGGCACCAGCCCCTGCCGCTGCAACAACACCAGCAGCCAGGCCCCCCACCGTTGTGGCCTCTGCATCTGCCGTTCCACCCACAGCCAAAGCCAGGCACCCCACCGTTGTGGCCCCTGCATCTGCCGTTCCACCCACAGCCAAAGCCAGGCACCCCACCGTTGTGGCCCCTGCATCTGCCGTTCCACCCACAGCCAATGCCAGGCCCCCCACCGTTGTGGCCCCTGCATCTACCGTTCCACCCACAGCCAAAGCCAGGCACCCCACTAATGTGCCTCCAGTCCCTGCCGCACCAGCAACGCCTGCTGTGACACCACCTGCAGCTGGTGCTACGACATCTGGGCCTGCGACAGCGCCAACACAGCGGCCAGCCACAGTGACAGGCCAGCAGAGCAGGCGTGGGAGTTCTCGCCATCACACCACAGCTGCAATCAGCAGGAGGGGCAATGGACAGAGACATGCCTGTTTGAGCGTAGAAAGACGCATGTTGAGGATCCATCAGCGCCAGTCACAGCAGCAAGGTGCCATTCAGCTCCAGCTTCACAAGATTGGGCGCAATGTGGCCGGAGTGGGAGACCGCATGGACCGCATGACGGCGGCCATGGGCTGCATGACTGCAGCCATGGAGGCAAACACTGCTGCGATGATTAAGCAGCGCAGTGCAGCAAGCCGGCGCCACCACCAGCTCATGAGCCGGCTGGCCTCCTACAGCAGGTCTAATTATGTGGCTGCAAATGCCACCTCACAGTTGTCGCGGCGGTCACTCACACAGCAGCACCAACTTGTACAGTGCTGTGAGGACATCACCAGGGTCCTGGAGCACCTCACCACGGCGGTAACGGCACTACACCCTCCTGCTCTACCTGCCACTGTAGGGGGTGACGATGGCAGTGAGGGGGCTTCCAGCGTCAGCAGCCAATCTGCCACACTAGTCCCGCCACTTAGGCGCAGCACCAGGGCAACGCCAGGTACAGGTGCCCCGGAAGAGGAAGAGCCTCAGAGGCGCTTGGGCATAACGCGCAGGAGGCGCAATTGACTCTTTCAGACAATCACTGGCACAGGCTGACTATAAGCCTGCCCTGTCCTTTCACACTGCAGTATGAAGGAATACTGTTAGTAGTAAATAGTTGTACTGATTACCTTTTTTTTTGTGAATGAAACAAATATATTTATTTTGCAGCACACATTAGCGTTGTGTAATCATTACATTTTGCATGCAATTGTGATTTGTGGGGTGAGGGAAGAGGGTGGGCTAGAAATTGTTCTCTTTGATGTGGTTGCGACGTCTGTGGCCTTCAGCTGGGTTCTCCCCGCGTGCATGGTGCGCATGTGCTGGTGGCCGGTCGTCCCCTTCTGATTCACTGCCTGAGATGTCAACAGGTATCCGGCGCTTGGTTGCAATGTTATGAAGCATTGCACAGACAGCCACAATGCGGCAGCACACAGCAGGACTGTAATACATGGCCCCACCTGTTTTGTGCAGTATACGGAACCTGCTCTTGAGCAGCCCAAATGTCCTTTCTATACAGTTCCTTGTCCGGATGTGCGCAACATTGTAGCGCCGTTGCTGAGGTGTGGCAGGGTTGAGGTAAGGGGTCAGGAGGTATTCCCGTAGGGCGTAGCCACTGTCACCTGAATGAGAGGAGCAGATGTTGATTGCCTGTGCAGCGCAGTTACTTCATAGCAATGTGACATTGTCGACAAAGTGTACTTTCCAAGTAGGTGTCCTTCCCCAAACTCTCCCCTGAGCAGTCGTGTGTGGAGTCCGCTGTGCCTGAAGATAAAGGAGTCATGGGTACTCCCTGGGTACTGGGCGACAATGTCAGTGATGATGGTCTTGGCATTGCAGACCATCTGTATGTTGAGGGAGTGGTAGGACTTTCTGTTGCGGAACATATACTCCGTGGCAGCTGGTGGGCAGATGGCGACGTGGGTACAGTCTATGCAGCCGAGGACATGGGGAAAATGGGCTACATTGTAAAATTGTAGTTTTGTCAGGTCCAATTCCTGTTGGCTCGTGGGAAATGTGATGTGACGGTGGAGCTGGGTGAGCATGGCGTCAACGAAAGTGTGGAGGCAGCGTGACATGGTGGGCTGGGATATCCCCCCAGCAGCCGCTACTATGCCCTGGAAACTCCCGGAGGCCAGGAGGTGCAGGCTACACAATACCTGCACATGTGTAGGCACCGAATTGTTTCGCCTTGTTGGGTGCTGCATGAGGGGGTCAAGTTCATGTATCAGCCAGATGATCATTTCCCCATTCAGCCTGTATTTAGCATATATCTGTTCTCTGGTTTGGCCCAGCAAGGTGACCCGCTGCCGGTAAATCCTTTCCTGCCTCATGCGTCTCCTCCGTGCTGCTCGCTGTAGCCTTCGCCGCCTCACCACCATGTACATTCCTGGCATTGTGGAACGCCTAATGCTGCTGCTGAATGTCCTTATGTGTGATTGGTCAGTCCTGGACCTGTTGGTGATTGGCCAACGGTTTTTCAAATTTTACTTAATCATGGCTTTTATGGTTACCACCTGCTTTGAGTTGTCCTTAATTTGCGCCGCGCAAACTGCGATTTTGGGTTTTTTCGCAATTGTATATTTTTCATGAATGCCGATTGAGAATATATTGCGTTTCGCTATTTATTTCGCAGATTCCGTGGTTGGTCGCTATTTCCGTATCGCTAATGCTCGACTACCGGGAATCTGCGACTATTATAGCGTAATCGCTATTATGTGTTAGCGTATTCGCTATTATGTGTTAGCGAATTCGCTATTTTGTTCTTGAATGCCAATTCCGTAAATTGCACCCGCAATTGCATTTTCGCTGCGATTGCGGGCGCTATTTCGCTTCATGAATCAGGCTGATATGTATCTTAAAAAACAGACGGAAAAATCGGAAATTAAGACTTCATTTGAGGGCCTCTCCATACTGTAAATCATAATTGACAGGGGAATAGTTGTGCACAATGGCAGCATAAAACTAATTAAAACATAGGATGTGATTGCCTAATGAATTTCCTAATGAAGCTTAAGGAGTTCCAGATGTGCACGTGGTCGGGATAAAGAAAAGCTAATGCTTTCTGGTGAGTGTGTTGTGTTATTGTAATTAGCTAAAAATGCACGGAAATCCCACAGACATTGATCGAAGTGTGAGTGAGCGTTTGTCAGTTCTGCAAATGTGCAAATGTGCTAAATACAGTTCTGTTGTTCAACCCTCAGAAACTATCCCCCAGATTCATCATGCTCCTCTTTTGCGAGTCCTTAATAGCGATTATTAAGGAATCGCTATTAAAGACTCGCAAAACGGGATGCATGTAGTAATCGCAAAATTCATAGCGATTTCTACATCTTCCTTATTTGCGATTCGCCTGCGATTAGCAATTAGCGAATCACAAATAAGGATGCGATTTCAAGGGTGCCAGGGTGTCCAAAGGACACCCTGTAGCACCCCTGAAATGGTGATTTCCACTGGTGTTGCGCACACACATGTCCAAAGGACATGTGTGCGTGTAACATCCAACTTAGAAAAATGCACTAAAGTGCATTTTTCTAAGTTTTCGCTATTTACCACGAAGTTACACTTCGCGGTAAATAGCGACCCAATATTGCGATTTCGCAATTTCGAAAAGGTTCATGAATAGCATTTAAGGAATCTCTAATTGAGATTCCTTAAATGCGATCGCAATTTGAGAAATCGCAATTATTTGCGATTTTTCAAATTGCGAGTTCATGAACCATTGATGAATCTCAAATGCCATTTTTGCGGGCGCAAACGGCCGAATTTTGCGATTCGCACCGTTTGCGCTTGCAAAAATGCTTGATGAATATACCTGTATGTCTGATAAATGCCAGTTAGACAGGAAAAAAGAAACTGGGCTAAATACAGTTAGAAATGGTGGAAACAATAAATGCCTTATAACCGGTAGCCCGAATAATTGATAGGTCGATGGGCTATACTAGGGTTGCGGCATCCTCCCTCGCTGTGACCTCTAGGCGCATCTCAGGGCCTAAAGGCGTAACATTGGATTGCTCACGGGAGGGTGCTTGTGTTGGAGGTCAGGCCTCACAAACGGCTGCCACAGCCTGTTTCTACGTTTTCGTCACCATGCTCCTGGTGCTGTTGAACCCTTGGAGTGTTTTATCCCTGCTCGTCATGAGCTGTCTTGTTTCTTTTGTTCACATTATCTTAAGGGCGCCATGTATGGGTGTTCTCGGTCTCTGTGCCCTCCATGTCCCCAGCATGCTGTGGGTAATCTCCATGAATGTCTTCATTTTGAGCCTGGCCCAGTGTTTCATTTGAGCCAGTGGTTTCATGTACTCGGTACCAGCACTTAATTGTCAACACTTATGACAGTCGGCCACATGGTGGCACTGTTTGTCTAATTTAGAGATGAGCACAGCAGTTGTTTATTAATCTAAAATACATTAAAATGACTAATACCGGCCACCCAAGCTTTCTTATGGCTTTGGGGTCCCAGAATAGTCTGAATTGTCACAGTTGTAGGAGACGATGTTTAGTAGTTTTGTTGGTATAGTCATTAGCAGCTGGGAGGAGCAAAGGGTGATGCAGCTGCAGTGATCTCCTGACGGGGTCCTATCACTTATTTTTTACAAATTAAGCACTGGTATCCTTGTAACTTTCCACCAACCTCCGTGAGTGCGATGGGTCGAGGTATAAGTGTCCGTGCACTAGGTCTTTTGGTGCATTGTGGTGTGTGTGTTAGTGGCCCTCTGGTTTGTTAATGACACTAGGCAAGATTCACACACATACCACAAAGATCAGCCATAATGTAAAAGGCGCATTAGGTTGGGAGACTGAGTGAACCTTTTTGCTCATATCTCTCTCTCCCTCCCTTTTTTAGGTCTCGCCTAGCGCAGCGCGCATGCACTGCTCTAGGAGAGGGCGTCTTGGAATCACTTCAGATATCCAAGAGACTTCTCCATGTGGGTCTGCCTCCTCCCATACATCCCATTGGCCTTTCCGTGTGGTTTTCAATAATGAAAGTACGCAAATGGCCAAAGACGGGTGCATGTTCCGCCTTTCCTCAAAACTTTCACTCCCATGGCCTAGGGGTCTTGGGACTGAGCGGCGACGTGCATTGTGCCAGCTGCATTCCTCCCTGATGGTTATCTTGGCTTTTCCAGCCATGTTTGTTTATTACACTTTGTTTTTCTCCTCCCTCTTTGATGTTTGCTTAGAGCTCCTGCCAGTTGAAAAAGGTCCAAACACTAAAACTCTTTGATGCTTGCTTAGAGCTCCTGCAGTTGAAAAGGTCCAAACACTAAAAAATTTAATGTTATTGGAAAAAAGTGTTTGAAGCTGTGCAACACTTCCATATGGACATCGCCTGCTTCCTGCAATGCTTAACTTGGTGTAATGTGAGCTGCTCCTAAAACCACCACGTTTTTCAGTAACAATAATTCCCAACACAAACTTTGGCAGTACGCAGATGGGCAAACTGAATTAAAACATGACATTACCTGCTTCCTGTAATGTTTTTCTTGCCATAATGAGGGCTGCGCCCAAATCAACAAGAGCTGCTCCCAAACCACCACGTCTTTCGGTAACAATAATGCACAACACAAAGTTTGTGTAGTTTTTTTCCCAAGTTAATGTCACCCTGCGATTACTTACATAGGGCATAAGTTTCCACTCTCGGCACCGCAATTATCCGTGGAAATATACCTCGCTTCTTCCCTTTTGCGTGAACTCCTCTCCACCACGGGGTTGCCTATGTTATATCTTTGTTATTTTTAGTGTCAGGCTTAATTTCAGCAGGAGTCTGCCAGTACACACATAGGCAAACTGAATTAAAACCTGACATCGCCTACTTCCTGCAATGCTTTACTTTCCGTAACAAAAGCTGCGCCCAAACCACCACATCTTTCAGTAACTTTAATTTCAGCAGGAGTCTGCCAGTACTCAGATGGGGAAATTTATTTAAAACCTGATGGATTGCAACTTTATTTCTGTTCTAAACAATGCATATGTCACTGCAGGTAAAAATAGTATTTCTACAGTGACTCTACGGTCCAATGTTGCACCCAAGTTTCCACTAACGGCAGCGCAATGATTCATGGGAATATAGCTTGCTTCTTCCCTTGCGCGTGAACTCCTCTCCACCATGGTGTTGCCTGTGCTTGACCTCTGTTATTATGAAAGCTGACATTATTTGCTTAACAGAAATAAACACTACTAGAAAAGCAACACAGGATGACTTCTTTATAGAGCAATATCATCATATGATATTTGATAAATACCATAAGCAACAAATAAACCATGGAATTGCACTTTACTACAAAAAGGAACTTTTCATCCTACCTATTTATGAAACACAGCAAGGAATTGCCATTATACATTTCACTATAAACCTTTATAATAGCAACTACCTAGTTATAATGCTGTACAAGCCACCACATATATCAATACAAACACTATTACAAACAATACTAACCATAACAAACTTCTTCCCCAATTTTAAATATATAATTATGGGAGATTTTAACATAGATTTAAATACAATCTCACCTAAAAGTTCACTACTTCTAGAATGTATGCACATGCAATTACAATGCAAACAAATTATAAACACTCACACCACAAACTACCAAACATTATAAGATCACATATACACAACTGAAGTATTAGAAGCATATGGAACATTAGAATGCTATTATAGTGATCACAAAGCGTTATGGGTAGCTATTTAAAATGGAAATAACTATTTTTCTCTCATTTCAGATGCTTACTATTCAAGATATTATTAACAAACCAGCGGAAGACAACACACCTTATCAAAAGCCTATCAGAACCTGTTCAACTAAAACGTACTACAAAACTGCAAAACAAGAGAACAATGTACTATACCATCTTGCATTAGCAGATGCAACAGGAGAGCAACCTGGTACAATGAAGATTTCTACAGTCAAACAAAAGAAAACAATGGATTGCTAATCCCCAACTTTATTATCAAAAACAATAAATCATATGAACGAAGCAAAGCAAAATGACACAATTCCTGTAATAGAAATTACAAATTTACAGAGAAAGGAAGCAGAAAAAATATTGCAGCCACCTGCACCTCCAGCATCACCAATTAAAGACATCAAAGGAGCAAACCTAAAAACACTAATGATGGTTTGTGGAACAATAGCAGTGGTAAGCCAATACACAACACTACAGCAAAAATGTATAAACTCATATGGACTATGGACTATGCATAAAAACCAGTTACAGTCACAGTTTACATACATATTTTGTTTTAAAAACACTTAACTCCTAATGCACTTTCATTACAATATTTCAACACTTCTCTTACCTCTTCCTGCACCCCTCTTCAATCTAAATACACCTCTATTACTTCTTCATAAACTGCTAATACAACTTCCACCATCTCTCTTACTTATTTCTGCAACCCTTTTACCTTTTTCTAAAAAAATATTGCTTCTTTCAAAACTTCTCCTATTTACTTCTCCACCTCTCATCATTTTTAAAACACACCTCTTACCTCTAGCTCCACCATTCCTTCTTTATATACCACACTTACTCCTTTCTCCCCAAAAATATTGCCTCTTTCAAAAATATCATAAACTCCTTCTACACCTCTTCTACTTCTTTGTACACTTATTTTCCATCTTTCACACTTTCTACACTACTCATTTAATTTTCCACCTCTCTTCATTTTTAAAACATCCCTCTTACCTCTATCTCCCCACAATTTTCTCTTTCTATATATCTCTTACTCCTTTCTCTACCACTATTACATTTTAATAACAAACGATTACCTCTTTCTACAATATTATAACCTCATTCAACACTTATCTAATTCTTTATACACTTATCTTCTAACTTTTAACACCCCACTAATCTCTTTCAACACCTTTCTTACTTCTTGCTACACTTCTCTTACTTAATTCACAACCTATCTTCATATTTTAAACAACCCTCTAACCTCTATCTCCACCCCATTTCCTCATTCTATACCTCTCTTACTCCTTTCTCTACCTCTACTAGATACTTCTACCGAACTATTACCTCTTTCAAATATACTAAAACCTGCTTCTACACCTCTCCTACTTCTTTATACACTTATTTTCGATCTTTCTACATCCCTCTAATCTCTTTCAACACCTCTCTTACTTGTTTATACACTAATATTAATTATTTCTAAAACTCAACATACCTTCACATATATCTATTCCTAATTCCACGTAACATCTCTTTAAAAAAACACAATCACAATACAACACTTCCTCACTCTAACTATATACTTTATATTTCACACTAAACTCAAAACTCACAATAACACTACATTATAACACAAACAATTTACGTAAAAACACATTATATATATATAATGGGATATGCATTAGGGATGTCCCAACTGAACAGCATGTGAAATTATAGGAGGATTGCTAAGCGGTCTAATACATCACTGGAAATTGGGTTGCAAAATATGCAACCATAAGAAAATTCAAGCTGAACAAATTTACCCGAAACAACAAATCAGACCGCACAATGTAAATATTGTTAATAAACGTAATTGTTATGTATTTTGGTATTCCTCACTTTTCTCTCATGTATTTATACACTTTAGGAATTAAGATTTTTTGTTAAGTCAATTTTAAAAGGGTTTGAAATGTTGCATAGGGTGAAATTAATTAATTTCATGGCATTAAGGTATCCTCCTATAGTGCGCTAAAAGAGGGTATGTTTTTTTAAATCACTAACAATCATTATGCATAGGTCATATAGGGTCTAAATATCAGTAGCATTTTCATCAAACAAGATACACTCATTGGTAAAATATGATTTAGTAGTATTTCACAGGGGGCTAATACATAATGATATCCCAAGTAATAGGGAACTATGTTTGGTTTTGAGAAAAGCAATCTGGGGATCAAGTCATTAATCCTGCCAGTATTATATTGCATTTTAAGCAGTAATAGGTCAATGACTGTATAGATTTTTGTTCACTGTTTTCGTAGATTAAATGTTATGTAAATAGTTTGTCTAATTTAGAGATGAGCACAGCAGTTGTTTATTAAGCTAAAATACATTAAAATGACTAATACCGGCCACCCAAGCTTTCTTATGGCTTTGGGGTCCCAGAATAGTCTGAATTGTCACAGTTGTAGGAGACGATGTTTAGTAGTGTTGTTGGTATAGTCATTAGCAGCTGGGAGGAGCAAAGGGTGATGCAGCTGCAGTGATCTCCTGACGGGGTCCTATCACTTATTTTTTACAAATTAAGCACTGGTATCCTTGTAACTTTCCACCAACCTCCGTGAGTGCGATGGGTCGAGGTATAAGTGTCCGTGCACTAGGTCTTTTGGTGCATTTTGGTGTGAGTGTTAGTGGCCCTCTGGTTTGTTAATGACACCAGGCAAGATTCACACACAGACCACAAATCTCAGCCATAATGTAAAAGGCGCATTAGGTTGGGTGACTGAGTGAACCTTTTTGCTCATATCTCTCTCTCCCTCCCTTTTTTAGGTCTCGCCGAGCGCAGAGCGCATGCACTGCTCTAGGAGAGGGCGTCTTGGAATCACTTCAGATATCCAAGAGACTTCTCCATGTGGGTCTGCTTCCTCCCATACATCCCATTGGCCTTTCCGTGTGGCTTTCAATAATGAAAGTACGCAAATGGCCAAAGACGGGTGCATGTTCCGCCTTTCCTCAAAACTTTCACTCCCATGGCCTAGGGGTCTTGGGACTGAGCGGCGACTTGCATTGTGCCAGCTGCATTCCTCCCTGATGGTTATCTTGGCTTTTCCAGCCATGTTTGTTTATTACACTTTGTTTTTCTCCTCCCTCTTTGATGTTTGCCTAGAGCTCCTGCCAGTTGAAAAGGTCCAAACACTAAAACTCTTTGATGCTTGCTTAGAGCTCCTGCAGTTGAAAAGGTCCAAACACTAAAAATGTTAATGTTGGGGGCGTGGCTACGAGCCAAGCGAAATGGCGGCGTAGTACGAGAGCTCTAAGACCGAAGCGGCTCCCAGTGCATTAATCCGCATATTCCAGCCGGAGCATTGTACCTCCGGTACCCGGACCGGGCTCCCGTCGCTGAGAGGTGTGGTCCGACTCTATTCCGGGCCGAATCGAGTGCCGCTGGCCGGTGGTGCAGAGACGGGCCCTGAGACGTCCGCTGGACGCCGTCCGGCCGCAAATCGTCAAGCCGACCGGAAGTGCCCTGTGGTCGGGGAGCCCTGCCGGAAGTTGCCGCTGGTCAACTGCGGTCTGCAGCGCCGGCGGTCCTGAGTCAGACCGGAGGTGTATCGGCCTGGGGCCATCATTTGCCCGACAACGTTGCTGTGGAGAGCTGCGGCCCCAGCGCTTGGAGACCCCCGGTAATAGAGGGTCCGAACTGCTGCTGTGCGGGCGGGGCGCGACGGCGGCGCCTGCCCCCACCTTTTCCTGATCGCTGGTGCACAGCACGATGTGCACGGCGGCCCTGGGGTCTGCGCTGCTGGGACTGGTGTGGTGTTGAGGAAGCCCAGTATTCTTTGCGGAGCCCTGCTGCCATTTTGCTACCGCTTTCCCACAGCCTAGCCCGGATTGCACACTGACACACTCTGCAACAACAGCGCCAGCACGATCACGAGCCATAACATCCACGCTATGGCGGGAAGAGGTCCCAGGCACGCTGCGGCGCAATCCAAGCTGGAGAAGTACGCCTTCGAGAAAAACGCTGTAAAACACCCGGAGGGCCGCACTTCCACGAGTACAGAGGGAGCCAAAAAAGTGACGTTGGAAGACCTAATGAAGATGCTCTCCAGTGTACAAACGATGGTGGGGTCTATATCAACGGACGTTGGCCTGCTGAGGGCAGACCTCCACAAGATGACGGAACGTGTGGCGCAGGTGGAAGTGGTCACCAAATCATTGGTGGAAGATACTTCGGAGTTACAGCGAGCTGCAGAGCGTATGGAGGCGGTCACCAGAAAACTACAGGAACGACTGGACGATCAAGAAGGACGCTCCAGAAGGAACAACGTCCGAATTTTGGGTATTCCAGAGTCGGAGGGCAAGCAATCCATGGATCTGTATGTGGAGGACTTAATCAGGATGAAGCTGCAGCCAAAGGGCCTCTCCCATTTCTTTTCTGTCGAAAGAGCGCACAGGGTCCCCGGGGGAAGGCCCAAGCAAGGGGCGCAACCGCGGCCAGTGCTGGCTAGACTTTTTAACTTCCGTGATAGGGATGCCATACTGCAAACAGCCAGGGTCTCTGCGCCTGTCAAGATACTGAACTCCACTCTTGCCTTCTTCCCGGACTATACGGCTGAGGTGGCCCGGCGACGGAAGACTTTCACTGACGTCAAAAAGGCTCTGAGAGCTAAGGAGATACCCTACTCCATGATTTTCCCGGCACGGCTCAGAATCGTGGATAATCATAAGGCATGGTTCTTCGACACCCCGGAGGCGGCGAGGGACTGGCTGGATGGTTGGAGACAAGTGGAAGCACCGCGACGAAGGGACAGGGGACAACGTGGCAGCCGGCCGGCTACTCCACCAGATCACCAGACGACCCAGGGTCATAGCCAGGATCTCTTTGCAGAATCGGGCCTGGAGGACGGAGAGCGCACAGAAGAGTAGGCCCCTGCAATCGTAGTCCTTGAGAGACACCACTTTGGAACATTGTCGATGTCACCCTTGGTGGACGCTCCGTGCTGGACGGAGGAGCTCACGTGGAGCCGCTCGTGAGGTCAAGGAGCTACTTACCCCTTGCAAGCAAGTACTTTGGGTTGGGTTGGGACTAAGCACTCTGCTCAGTTGGGGAGGCGGGCGGTTTTGGACCCGTGCAGCAGGGAGGCAGGGAGGCGGGGAAGAGGGGAATGGTTTGACTGTTTTAGTTTTTGCACTAAGCGACGATTTATGGCACGTGCTATGCGTATAGCTAGAGACACTTTCCTTGCAGGGGTGGGATGCAGGACCCGTCCCCTATTACCCAGTACGAAGACACACACACACCTCAATGACAGTACACATGACGGTTCCACCTGAGCAGAGCATACCCCATCCCTCTCACGCGTCGACCTTCACAGTCCTCACATGGAATGTCAGGGGTCTAGGCGACAAGGTGAAGCGGGGCCTAGTACTGCAATACTTGAAGCGTTGCAACCCAGCGATAGTCCTGTTGCAGGAGACTCACCTTGTGGGACTGGCCTCGAGGGCAATGGACAGATGGGGATATAAATTCATAGCGCATGCGGATTTCTCCTCCGGCTCTAGAGGGACGGGTATACTTATTCGGAAGAACTTCCCGATGGAGTGTCAACAGACCAAAATTGATTCCCAGGGCCGCTTTGCAGCTGCGACGATACAGTGGGAGGGCCAACTTTTCAATTTTGTCTCCGTGTATGTCCCACCGGGCCTACATGCCACGGCACACACGGCCCTAGCGGCCTTTATACTGTCGTTACCAACGGCGACGTTGGTGATAGGGGGCGACTTTAACGATGTTGTAGACCACACGATGGACAGGCACCCACATACCACGACGGTGCGGGGAGGCGGGCGACTCGCCGGCCTAATTGAAGCCCTTGGCCTCACAGACAGTTGGCGATACAAACATCCCTATGAGAAGCAATACACTTACTACTCAGCAACACATCACTGTCTCTCACGAATAGATTACATCCTGTTGTCCGGTGATGGGCTGCACGGCATTGAAGAGGCGGACATCCGTCCGAGAGGTATCTCGGATCATTCGCCACTGCGGCTCATTTATACGAATCACCGTCCCCATAGAAGCCGCGTCTTTCCCATTCATGCGGGCTACCTGCTGAGTGCTCCTTTGATGAAAACCCTGTCTAACGCCACTACACACTACTTCCAGGAGAATACTGGCTCCGTGAGCTCCCACAGCACCCTGTGGGAAGCTTATAAAGTGGTCATACGTGGGCAGGCAATAACGTCCATTGCTGCCCAGAAACGTACTCAGCGTCAAGAGCTCGGTGCCCTTGAGGACGCGCTTCAATGTGCGATCTCTGACCAGGAAGCTCACCCTTCTCCGGCGACTGCTCAGGCAGTTCGACTGCGGAACGTTGAGTGGGTTTCCTACCAAAGGGAGTTGGTGCAGACCAGG
Organism: Lissotriton helveticus; assembly: GCF_964261635.1. Lineage (NCBI taxonomy): Eukaryota > Metazoa > Chordata > Amphibia > Caudata > Salamandridae > Lissotriton > Lissotriton helveticus. The sequence goes on along the minus strand of NC_136057.1, from coordinate 1,709,718,492 downwards.
ATTCAAGCCTCCCGTCATAGGGTCTATGAGTTGGGCGATAAGGCCGGCAAGATGCTGGCCTGGCTCGACAGGAAAGAAAAAGCGGGCAGGGTGATTGCACACTTGACACCACCAGGGGAACCCTCGATCTCGGACCCCGGTGCCATAGTTGAACTTCTGGCTGATCACTTTGAGGCGATCTACGCCCCCCAGGCACCGTACTCGACTGACGAAGCCTATGAATATATTCGGGATCTGACGATCCCCTGCCTCTCACCTGAGGCAGCATTGGAGCTTGAGGAGGACGTCACTGTGGAAGAGATACGTGAAGCGACTGGCGCACTGGCTTCAGGCAAGGCTCTGGGTCCCAATGGTCTCCCAATCGAACTGTTCAAACACACTGCCCAGATAACGGCCCCCCATCTTCTCCGAATGTTTACGGACAGTCTAGAAAATGGGGAACTCCCTAGGGATCAACGCCTTGCCACAGTAATTCCGATCCATAAACCTGGAAAGGCGCCGGAATCATGCTCTTCCTACCGCCCCATCTCCTTATTGAACGCGGAACCAAAGATCCTTGCCAAATTACTGGCACAGCGTTTGGCTCCACACCTGAACACCCTGGTACACCTGGATCAGTCCGGATTTATGCCGAATCGTAATACCTCATATAATTTACGCCGTCTTCAAGCGGTAATGGCCCGCCGGGAGTGCTTACAGGAGCCGGCGGTACTTCTCTCGCTCGACGCCACTATGGCATTTGATACGGTAGAGTGGCCCTATCTGTTTGCTGTGCTTCATCACATGGGCTTCGGCCCCAAGTTCTGTGCGAGGGTCCGCTTGCTTTACACTAAGCCACTAGCCCAGATAGCAGCGAATGGTCACATCTCCAGAGATTTCCCAGTTGGTCGTGGGACGAGGCAGGGTTGCCCTTTATCCCCCTTACTGTTTACGCTAGTCCTTGAACCGCTGGCGATCTGGGTCAGGTGGGAGCCATCCATCAAAGGCATCAGATGGTCGCCGACGTGGGAGGATAGGATATCTCTCTACGCGGATGATATCCTTCTGTACCTCACCTCCCCCAAAAAATCTATTCTAGTCCTACTCAACGTTTGCGAGAAATTTGGCATGGTCTCAGGATACAGAATTAATTGGACTAAATCAGTCTTATACGTTCTTGCTGGGACCCCACCCCCGCTTCCGGCGGACTGTCCATTGCGATATACTGACGGCCCCTTCAGGTATCTGGGGATCCAGGTTTCTTCTGACCCGGACGAATTTCACGCCCTCAATTTGAGACCCCCTCTGGAGCGGTTCAAAAGGGACGTGAAGGTGTGGCGCTCCCTCCCTCTCACTCTCCTGGGCAAGGCCGCGTTATTCAAAATGATGACATTGCCCCGCTTTCTGTACCTCCTCGAGAACACACCGTTCCTGGTCTCCCCCACCTACTTTAAAAATATTGCGGCAGCTGTATCTGCTTTACTGTGGGACGGGAAACCGGCCCGGATCGCGCAATGCAAGCTGGTGAAGGACTGGTACGATGGGGGTATAGCGCTCCCCAACATTGAATTGTATTACTTGGCGGCCCACCTTAAGCAAATTAATTACTGGCTCCACGCCCCGCAGGCTGAACCCGCCTTTTTGGCAGATAGGCATGGTGTTGAACCCAGGGGACTGCTGAGAAACCTGTATAGTCGTAGAGTCCCGTCTGATCTGATAGGCCCGACCCGTCACACGGTCCAGCTCTGGTACAAGGCACACAGACACCTTCAATGTGCACACACAATTACACTAATGACACCCCTGTGGGACTCACACAGGTTGGGGTTCATGGGTAATAGTAAGGGGTTCCAGGCATGGGACTCCATAGGCATATCCGTGGTGGGTGATCTCTGGAGAAAACGCACCATAGTAGACTTCGCTTTTCTACATACCAAACATGATATGGCCCAATCAGAATATTACAGATATATGCAAATAAGACACGCGCTTCTCTCCACCATCCCGACCGGGACAACATTACACGACTCCACCCCTCTAGAGGACAGACTGCTTACGGAACACATGCCCCACAAAGCGACATCTCTCACGTATCGGAAACTGGTCAACAACCTCCCTGACATGCTGTCGAAGTTGCGCCTGTGTTGGGTGGGAGATGTTGGGGACCTTGATGACTCAGAATGGCAGGAGGCACTCTCCTCGACGAAGGAATCGGCGATCCCGTCCAGACTTAAACTGGTCCAGTTGAAAATCGTTCACCGCACATACTATACCAGAACGGTTCTTCACAAAATAGGGAGAACCTCTCACGAATTTTGCCTCCGTGGATGCGGGGAGAGGGGGACATTCTACCACACTATCTGGGACTGTAGATACGTAGCCACGTACTGGGCGGCGGTTATGCGGACCATTTCCTAAACCACAGAGGTTTCCCTACTGCCCAACCCACGTCGCTGTCTGTTAAACATTTGGGAGGCAGAAGATCTGACACATCGTCAGCAGGACTGGGCTGTGCTGGGCATGATGGTGGCGAAGCGCAATATAGCCAAACTGTGGGGCTCCAACGTCCTGCCCACGCTGAGAGACTGGTGCAAAGATATGGATGACGCCATGGTGGCCGAAAGGGCGGTGTTTGTTCATCGCGGCTGCCCGGCGAAGTGGGGGCGGATCTGGGGGGCATGGAATACATTTAGGGGGGATATATGTGAACCACCGCGAATTGACCCGGATGAAGACCTTTCTGATTGAGGACTGAGCCTGGTCTAAGTGTACTGATGGTTGTGTCACCTAGTGTGCTGCTTTCCGCCCCTTGATGGACGGATACTGAGAGGTGGGAGGGGGTTGATGGCCACACGGCTGGTTTACAATATAATGCAAGGTGTGACTGTCTATTTTCTCATCTTCGAAGGATTGATTACGCTGTACGTGCCTTTACGTTTTCACGGAAAAAGTTTTGTTATTTGGTTGTTGTTAAAATCATAGACCTAAGCCATATCGTATGCCTGAATTACTCGATACATGATGCACCCGGTTTCTATTCGCCGCCGGACCCCCGGGTTGTCGGCCATGCGGCTGTGTTATCCTACTGCCAATACCTGACCTCGATTTCTGCTGCGGCCGGCCCGGACGGGTTGTAGGCATTACGCTGTGTCATGCTAGAAGTGTACAATAAAGGTCTTTAAAAAAAAAAAAATGTTAATGGTTTTGGAAAAAAGTGTTTGAAGCTGTGCAACACTTCCATATGGACATCGCCTGCTTCCTGCAATGCTTAACTTGCTGTAACGTGAGCTGCTCCTAAACCACCAGGTTTTTCAGTAACAATATTTCCCAACACAAACTTTGGCAGTACGCAGATGGGAAAACTGAATTAAAACATGACATTACCTGCTTCCTGTAATGTTTTTCTTGCCATAATGAGGGCTGCGCCCAAATCAACAAGAGCTGCTCCCAAACCACCACGTCTTTCGGTAACAATAATGCACAACACAAAGTTTGTGTAGTGTTTATCCCAAGTTAATGTCACCCTGCGATTACTTACATAGGGCATAAGTTTCCACTCTCGGCACCGCAATTATCCGTGGAAATGTACCTCGCTTCTTCCCTTTTGCGTGAACTCCTCTCCACCACGGAGTTGCCTATGTTATATCTTTGTTATTTTTAGTGTCAGGCTTAATTTCAGCAGGAGTCTGCCAGTACACACATAGGCAAACTGAATTAAAACCTGACATCGCCTACTTCCTGCAATGCTTTACTTGCCGTAACAAAAGCTGCGCCCAAACCACCACATCTTTCAGTAACTTTAATTTCAGCAGGAGTCTGCCAGTACTCAGATGGGGAAATTTATTTAAAACCTGATGGTTTGCAAATATATTTCTGTTCTAAACAATGCATATGTCACTGCAGGTAAAAATAGTATTTCTACAGTGACTCTACGGTCCAATGTTGCACCCAAGTTTCCACTAACAGCAGCGCAATGATTCATGGGAATATAGCTCGCTTCTTCCCTTGCGCGTGAACTCCTCTCCACCATGGTGTTGCCTGTGCTTGACCTCTGTTATTATGAAAGCTGACATTATTTGCTTAACAGAAATAAACACTACTAGAAAAGCAACACAGGATGACTTCTTTATAGAGCAATATCATCATATGATATTTGATAAATACCATAAGCAACAAATAAACCACGGAATTGCACTTTACTACAAAAAGGAACTTATCATCCTACCTATTTATGAAACGCAGCAAGGAATTGCCATTATACATTTCACTATAAACCTTTATAATAGCAACTACCTAGTTATAATGCTGTACAAGCCACCACATATATCAATACAAACACTATTACAAACAATACTCACCATAACAAACTTCTTCCCCAATTTTAAATATATAATTATGGCAGATTTTAACATAGATTTAAATACAATCTCACCTAAAAGTTCACTACTTCTAGAATGTATGCACATGCAATTACAATACAAACAAATTATAAACACTCACACCACAAACTACCAAACATTATTAGATCACATATACACAACTGAAGTATTAGAAGCATATGGAACATTAGAATGCTATTATAGTGATCACAAAGCGTTATGGGTAGCAATTTAAAATGGAAATAACTATTTTTCTCTCATTTCAGATGCTTACTATTCAAGATATTATTAACAAACCAGCGGAAGACAACAAACCTTATCAAAAGCCTATCAGAACCTGTTCAACTAAAACGTACTACAAAACTGCAAAACAAGAGAACAAAGTACTATACAATCTTGCATTAGCAGATGGAACAGGAGAGCAACCTGTTACAATGAAGATTTCTACAGTCAAACAAAAGAAAACAATGGATTGCTAATCCCCAACTTTATTATCAAAAACAATAAATCATATTAACGAAGCAAAGCAAAATGACACAATTCCTGTAATAGTAATTACAAATTTACAGAGAAAAGAAGCAGAAAAAATATTGCAGCCACCTGCACCTCCAGCATCACCAATTAAAGACATCAAAGGAGCAAACCTAAAAACACTAATGATAGTTTGTGGAACAATAGCAGAGGTAAGTCAATACACAACAGTACAGCAAAAATGTATAAACTCATATGGACTATGGACTATGCATAAAAACCAGTTACAGTCACAGTTCACATACATATTTTGTTTTAAAAACACTTAACTCCTAATGCACTTTCATTACAATATTTCAACACTTCTCTTACCTCTTCCTGCACCCCTCTTCAATCTAAATACACCTCTATTACTTCTTCATAAACTGCTAATACAACTTTCACCATCTCTCTTACTTATTTCTGCAACCCTTTTACCTTTTTCTAAAAAAATATTGCTTCTTTCAAAACTTCTCTTATTTACTTCTCCACCTCTCATCATTTTTAAAACACACCTCTTACCTCTAGCTCCACCATTCCTTCTTTATATACCACACTTACTCCTTTCTCCCGAAAAATATTGCCTCTTTCAAAAATATCATAAACTCCTTCTACACCTCTTCTACTTCTTTATACACTTATTTTCCATCTTTCACACTTTCTACACTACTCATTTAATTTTCCACCTCTCTTCATTTTTAAAACATCCCTCTTACCTCTATCTCCCCACAATTTTCTCTTTCTACATATCTCTTACTCCTTTCTCTACCACTATTACATGTTAATAACAAACTATTACCTCTTTCTACAATATTATAACCTCATTCAACACCTTATCTAATTCTTTATACACTTATCTTCTAACTTTTAACACCCCACTAATCTCTTTCAACACCTTTCTTACTTCTTGCTACACTTCTCTTACTTAATTCACAACCTATCTTCATATTTTAAACAACCCTCTAACCTCTATCTCCACCCCATTTCCTCATTCTATACCTCTCTTACTCCTTTCTCTACCTCTACTAGATACTTCTACCGAACTATTACCTCTTTCAAATATACTAAAACCTCCTTCTACACCTCTCCTACTTCTTTATACACTTATTTTCGATCTTTCTACATCCCTCTAATCTCTTTCAACACCTCTCTTACTTGTTTATACACTAATATTAATTATTTCTAAAACTCAACATACCTTCACATATATCTATTCCTAATTCTACGTAACATCTCTTTAAAAAAACACAATCACAATACAACACTTCCTCACTCTAACTATATACTTTATATTTCACACTAAACTCAAAACTCACAATAACACTACATTATAACACAAACAATTTACGTAAAAACACATTATATATATATAATGGGATATACATTAGGGATGTCCCAACTGAACAGCATGTGAAATTATAGGAGGATTGCTAAGCGGTCTAGTACATCACTGGAAATTGGGTTGCAAAATATGCAACCATAAGAAAATTCAAGCTGAACAAATTTACCCGAAACAACAAATCAGACCGCACAATGTAAATATTGTTAATAAACGTAATTGTTATGTATTTTGGTATTCCTCACTTTTCTCTCATGTATTTAAACACTTTAGGAATTAAGATTTTTTGTTAAGTCAATTTTAAAAGGGTTTGAAATGTTGCATAGGGTGAAATTAATTAATTTCATGGCATTAAGGTATCCTCCTATAGTGCGCTAAAAGAGTTTATGTTTTTTTAAATCACTAACAATCATTATGCATAGGTCATATAGGGTCTAAATATCAGTAGCATTTTCATCAAACAAGATACACTCATTGGTAAAATATGATTTAGCAGTATTTCACAGGGGGCTAATACATAATGATATCCCAAGTAATATGGAACTATGTTTGGTTTTGAGAAAAGCAATCTGGGGATCAAGTCATTAATCCTGCCAGTATTATATTGCATTTTAAGCAGTAATAGGTCAATGACTGTATAGATTTTTGTTCACTGTTTTCGTAGATTAAATGTTATGTAGATAGTTTGTCTAATTTAGAGATGAGCACAGCAGTTGTTTATTAATCTAAAATACATTAAAATGACTAATGCCGGCCACCCAAGCTTTCTTATGGCTTTGGGGTCCCAGAATAGTCTGAATTGTCACAGTTGTAGGAGACGATGTTTAGTAGTGTTGTTGGTATAGTCATTAGCAGCTGGGAGGAGCAAAGGGTGATGCAGCTGCAGTGATCTCCTGACGGGGTCCTATCACTTATTTTTTACAAATTAAGCACTGGTATCCTTGTAACTTTCCACCAACCTCCGTGAGTGCGATGGGTCGAGGTATAAGTGTCCGTGCACTAGGTCTTTTGGTGCATTGTGGTGTGTGTGTTAGTGGCCCTCTAGTTTGTTAATGACACCAGGCAAGATTCACACACAGACCACAAATCTCAGCCATAATGTAAAAGGCGCATTAGGTTGGGAGACTGAGTGAACCTTTTTGCTCATATCTCTCTCTCCCTCCCTTTTTTAGGTCTCACCTAGCGCAGCGCGCATGCACTGCTCTAGGAGAGGGCGTCCTGGAATCACTTCAGATATCCAAGAGACTTCTCCATGTGGGTCTGACTCCTCCCATACATCCCATTGGCCTTTCCGTGTGGCTTTCAATAATGAAAGTACGCAAATGGCCAAAGACGGGTGCATGTTCCGCCTTTCCTCAAAACTTTCACTCCCATGGCCTAGGGGTCTTGGGACTGAGCGGCGACGTGCATTGTGCCAGCTGCATTCCTCCCTGATGGTTATCTTGGCTTTTCCAGCCATGTTTGTTTATTACACTTTGTTTTTCTCCTCCCTCTTTGATGTTTGCTTAGAGCTCCTGCCAGTTGAAAAGGTCCAAACACTAAAACTCTTTGATGCTTGCTTAGAGCTCCTGCAGTTGAAAAGGTCCAAACACTAAAAATTTTAATGTTAGTGGAAAAAAGTGTTTGACGCTGTGCAACACTTCCATATGGACATCGCCTGCTTCCTGCAATGCTTAACGTGCTGTAACGTGAGCTGCTCCTCAACCACCACGTTTTTCAGTAACAATAATTCCCAACACAAACTTTGGCAGTACGCAGATGGGCAAACTGAATTAAAACATGACATTACCTGCTTCCTGTAATGTTTTTCTTGCCATAATGAGGGCTGCGCCCAAATCAACAAGAGCTGCTCCCAAACCACCACGTCTTTCGGTAACAATAATGCACAACACAAAGTTTGTGTAGTTTTTTTCCCAAGTTAATGTCACCCTGCGATTACTTACATAGGGCATAAGTTTCCACTCTCGGCACCGCAATTATCCGTGGAAATATACCTCGCTTCTTCCCTTTTGCGTGAACTCCTCTCCACCACGGGGTTGCCTATGTTATATCTTTGTTATTTTTAGTGTCAGGCTTAATTTCAGCAGGAGTCTGCCAGTACACACATAGGCAAACTGAATTAAAACCTGACATCGCCTACTTCCTGCAATGCTTTACTTTCCGTAACAAAAGCTGCGCCCAAACCACCACATCTTTCAGTAACTTTAATTTCAGCAGGAGTCTGCCAGTACTCAGATGGGGAAATTTATTTAAAACCTGATGGTTTGCAACTTTATTTCTGTTCTAAACAATGCATATGTCACTGCAAGTAAAAATAGTTTTTCTACAGTGACTCTACGGTCCAATGTTGCACCCAAGTTTCCACTAACGACAGCGCAATGATTCATGGGAATATAGCTCGCTTCTTCCCTTGCGCGTGAACTCCTCTCCACCATGGTGTTGCCTGTGCTTGACCTCTGTTATTATTAAAGCTGACATTATTTGCTTAACAGAAATAAACACTACTAGAAAAGCAACACAGGATGACTTTTTTATAGAGCAATATCATCATATGATATTTGATAAATACCATAAGCAACAAATAAACCACGGAATTGCACTTTACTACAAAAAGGAACTTTTCATCCTACCTATTTATGAAACGCAGCAAGGAATTGCCATTATACATTTCACTATAAACCTTTATAATAGAAACTACCTAGTTATAATGCTGTACAAGCCACCACATATATCAATACAAACACTATTACAAACAATACTAACCATAACAAACTTCTTCCCCAATTTTAAATATATAATTATGGGAGATTTTAACATAGATTTAAATACAATCTCACCTAAAAGTTCACTACTTCTAGAATGTATGCACATGCAATTACAATGCAAACAAATTATAAACACTCACACCACAAACTACCAAACATTATTAGATCACATATACACAACTGAAGTATTAGAAGCATATGGAACATTAGAATGCTATTATAGTGATCACAAAGCGTTATGGGTAGCAATTTAAAATGTAAATACCTATTTTTCTCTCATTTCAGATGCTTACTATTCAAGATATTATTAACAAACCAGCGGAAGACAACAAACCTTATCAAAAGCCTATCAGAACCTGTTCAACTAAAACGTACTACAAAACTGCAAAACAAGAGAACAAAGTACTATACCATCTTGCATTAGCAGATGCAACAGGAGAACAACCTGTTACAATGAAGATTTCTACAGCCAAACAAAAGAAAACAATGAATTGCTAATCCCCAACTTTATTATCAAAAACAATAAATCATATTAACGAAGCAAAGCAAAATGACACAATTCCTGTAATAGAAATTACAAATTTACAGAGAAAAGAAGCAGAAAAAATATTGCAGCCACCTGCACCTCCAGCATCACCAATTAAAGACATCAAAGGAGCAAACCTAAAAACACTAATGATGGTTTGTGGAACAATAGCAGAGGTAAGTCAATACACAACACTACAGCAAAAATGTATAAACTCATATGGCCTATGGACTATGCATAAAAACCAGTTACAGTTCACATACATATTTTGTTTTAAAAACACTTAACTCCTAATGCACTTTCATTACAATATTTCAACACTTCTCTTACCTCTTCCTGCACCCCTCTTCAATCTAAATACACCTCTATTACTTCTTCATAAACTGCTAATACAACTTTCACCATCTCTCTTACTTATTTCTGCAACCCTTTTACCTTTTTCTAAAAAAATATTGCTTCTTTCAAAACTTCTCTTATTTACTTCTCCACCTCTCATCGTTTTTAAAACACACCTCTTACCTCTAGCTCCACCATTCCTTCTTTATATACCACACTTACTCCTTTCTCCCAAAAAATATTGCCTCTTTCAAAAATATCATAAACTCCTTCTACACCTCTTCTACTTCTTTATACACTTCTTTTCCATCTTTCACACTTTCTACACTACTCATTTAATTTTCCACCTATCTTCATTTTTAAAACATCCCTCTTACCTCTATCTCCCCACAATTTTCTCTTTCTATATATCTCTTACTCCTTTCTCTACCACTATTACATGTTAATAACAAACTATTACCTCTTTCTACAATATTATAACCTCATTCAACACCTTATCTAATTCTTTATACACTTATCTTCTAACTTTTAACACCCCACTAATCTCTTTCAACACCTTTCTTACTTCTTGCTACACTTCTCTTACTTAATTCACAACCTATATTCCTAAAATTCAAGCTGAGCAAATTTACCCGAAACAACAAATCAGACCGCACAATGTAAATATTGTTAATAAACGTAATTGTTATGTATTTTGGTATTCCTCACTTTTCTCTCATGTATTTATACACTTTAGGAATTAAGATTTTTTTGTTAAGTCAATTTTAAAAGGGTTTGAAATGTTGCATAGGGTGAAATTAAGTAATTTCATGGCATTAAGGTATCCTCCTATAGTGCGCTAATTGAGGGTATGTTTTTTTTAAATCACTAACAATCATTATGCATAGGTCATATAGGGTCTACATATCAGTAGCATTTTCATCAAACAAGATACACTCATTGGTAAAATATGATTTAGCAGTATTTCACAGGGGGCTAATACATAATGATATCCCAAGTAATAGGGAACTATGTTTGGTTTTGAGAAAAGCAATCTGGGGATCAAGTCATTAATCCTGCCAGTATTATATTGCATTTTAAGCAGTAATAGGTCAATGACTGTATAGATTTTTGTTCACTGTTTTCGTAGATTAAATGTTATGTAAATAGTGTAGATCTGTATATAGATATTTGTATATATCATCAATTTATGATTCATGCAAAAAAAATTCTCTAAATCCCTACATTAGTCCCAATGATCAACTGCTATTTATCAATCGTGATGTTTTGATACTGCATTCATGCAGAAATAATATTGCATCTATTTGTTCCAAATAAGTTGAATGGAATTGATTAATTTTTTCTTGTCAATCCATGAAAGTTTTAGGCTGTGATAATATATTCATTTTTTACATGGAATCGGCCCGGGGTATTGTAAAGTATTTTCTTTATGTTTACCATGTGACCATGTGATACACTTGAGAGGTGGAGCATCACTTTAAAAAAAGTATATATTAAGTCTGCTGACCGGGTGTACGGTGTGTGAACAAGAGCACTTGTTGCTCGAAACGCGTCGCCCGTTGAGAGGTTGCAAATAAAATCTACCTTGCCGACAGCCTGGGGTCCGTGTCTTTATTTCGCCGCGGTGGCGGAGGTGGTGAAGATATTTGGTGCATATATATATATATATATATATATATCCACCACAGTTTTTTTTTTAAATCAATAAACAACAAGCTGAGGCCCATAATCGTTCCTTAATGAGTTTTTAATAAGCAAATTCATCCGACGCGTTTCACAGCGTCCGTTGCTTGTTCATGGGTACGGGTGCCACATTTCATCAATAAAGTTATATTCAAACCATGTATCACCTGGCATTCTTTTCACAACAAGTGAAAACAGACAATTGTAAATGTATCGCGTACATAATGTGGTTCACAAAAAATTCAATTTCGTTTTTAGAGTAATCCATATAGTTCATTTCACTATATAATATAAAATAAAATAGTGGACTTCTGACAAACATTTCAATTGTGTGCTTCGATAACAGGACTCCATTTCCCATACATCCTACTCAGTAGTATGACGATCAGGTTTCATTTGTGGCAATATACATTCCAGTGACAAATATTATTCAAAACATCACGGCATGTGGCACGTATTTGCAATTGTGGTACTAACTGTAAACGAACCACCGTATATACTAAGTCAATTTGTATATTGCCTACATAGTTTAGGACAGAGTCAAAAGTACAGGACTCCATTTCCCATAATTCTGTGGTTGCAACTATGGAGATCCGATGATATAGTTATATACAACTTATTGTGGTCATAATACAGAACATTCAGCCCTTGTGGGCAAATCATACCGGAACATCAACTATAAACTAATATCCTAGTTGGTGTCAGTTAACATTATTATGTAAAAAACAATAACATAATTTCTGTAATGATATACAGATAGTATTTAGGCTCGCGCTTTCACGGGTGAGATAATTCATAACTCATCCACGGCATAATAACACGCTGCCTTCAGCCCCCACTTAAATTTATACATAAATCAAAGACCGGTAACAGTAAGTTCCATAAACCAAATTGAAAATAGACATCATGCCCTAGTGGGCAACCAATCATATTTGCTGCCTGTTCTACAAACATTCATTTCATGTCTAGATCTTTAATCAAGTAAAACCTGAAACTTATGGTTCACTAATCCTGTATTGACGTACCCCTCAAGCCCAAGTGGGCAAACATTAATAATAGATACGTATCCTTTCACAACAATTTCACATTTTCTGTGTACACTCCTGTACCATGTCATAAAATTAATAATAGAAGGGCAATAATGCACAAAGAACAACCAAGTTAACTGACATTTGCCGCCCGTAATTCCTTGGCAAATACTTTCGCTCAATAACCTTCTTTTCAAAACTTCATCAAACCACAGAGCATCTGAAATTTAAAACGAAGAATGCACTGATTAAAATCGCATAATGGAAAAACAACAAGGGGGGGGAGAGAGAGAGAAGTGGATTCAGTCTCCCTAAGCGTCATGAATAAACAAAGTAGAATCCACAGAGTGGTAGTTCAGTGGTCCCTCAAGGATGGGGAGCACACCGTGTTTTTTAAATGCCCCTCACACACCAACAGGCCCCTTGGTGTCATGCTTCATCATCGGGGCCTTCGCACCCCTCTACGGGATGCGGCGTGCTACGACAGAACGACTACGCAGGAGCACTTTGTAGTGAACTATGTGAGGGAGTGTGTTTGCGTGATGTGAGTGAGGTGAGGTGAAAAAAGTGATTAAAAAATACCTGGCACTAAGGAGAAGAGAAAATTTTTATTCTGTCCCTGGCTGGTATTAGTAAAAAGTGCAAAGACTGGTTGAAAAAATACGTGCTAGGGTATATCAACCAACAACAGTGTCAACATGTTTCGGAGTACAAGACTCCTTCTTCAGGACGAGGATATGCACTATGATCCCCACCTTACTCACATGGAATGTGAAAGTGCTCAAAAAAATAATTACAAAAATAATGTGTAATGTACCTATCAATGTTTTAAGTGATGGTTCGCTCGTTGCGCCCAATTGGCGTTTGAAATATCTGAAAAGGAAAGACAAAGTAAATAAACTAGTCGGATGTCCAGGAACATAGTGGACTTGCTAGTCGGATGTCCAGGAAACAAGAATAAGGGAAAAAAAGGGGGAGTATTCCTTTTTGTAACAATGGTAAGTATGCAGAACTCCACTGTGGGTCTGGTACCTTGCAAGAGAAAGACATTTGAGGGGGACATACAATTCAAGACACAATCATACATACACACACGCAATATCCCTGGTATACATGGGAATGAAAAAGATGGTATTTTGTTGTGGTACAGGCTTACTTAAGTTCAAAGTGCGGATGGCCCCATGAGCCTTAGCGTGGTATTGGGGGTATCACTCCTCATTGCCCAGTCAGCAACCTATAAGATAGTAAATAGCGGTATTCAGGGAGGTGAAAAATAGAGATTAAAGCCAGGTTACTAGTGAGTGAGAATACACCCTCAGTTTCAACCGGCTCCTACTCACGATGACTGCAAGGACTGGATGCCTGCCTTCCCCTCAACGCTGCTCCGCTGTAAGTGAGCTCTCAAGGCGGAGATTTGCATTTTATACCCTCAGGGGCGGTTAATTAGTTAGGGAAAATTGAATAATTGTAAGCGGAAGAGGCCCATATACGGGTAGATGCAAGGTCTCTGTTTAGAAGAGTCCCGGAGCTGCGCAGAGCTAGGACGCGCTGGTTCTAAGGTGAACAGAAGCCCAGCGCGCATGCGCAGGGCAGAGCCGGTATAGCGGTAGTGGCGTGCTTGCAACGCATGCGCAGACCCTGTTATGGGGTCAATGACGCGTCGCGCATGCGCGAATAAACAAAAAACGGAGATAGTGTATACCGGTACTGGCAAATATCTCAAAAAATACAGATTCACTGTATCCCTCAGTCGTTCACCCAAGGGGGGAGAGAGAGGCAGATCAAATGGCCAGATATACAAAAGGCCAGATATACAATGTAGTAGGGTGTTATAAACAATGGTGATTGTCAAAATGGCTCTAAACACCTCCCTCCTCGGTAGGGGAGGGGGGGCGGGGTGGGGGGGGTTGTTTTTTGTGTATACCTTAGGGATTGAAAAAGTACTGTAAGGGTCAGAAAGGCAATCGCACGGGCATTCCCTGTGACATTATAACCCCGAGGATGATGGTTTCACACAAAAGGGTAGCAGTCCTATGTCACTCATCATATTATTCATACAGTGTTATGAAGCTAACGTAATTGGCTCCATGGGTTGGAGTCATTAAGGCCTGTGACATCGGTGCCCAGCCGGAACACCCAACGTTGTTCCTTTTCCAACAGACCAACGTCTGATGGAAGTTGTTCAATCACTGTCCAATGTACATCGTTGACACAGTGCTGATGTTCCAGGAAATGTGCTGACATTTTTGTGGTTACCTTCTTGCACCTAATGTTGCTCTTATGCTCATTTATCCTGACTTTAACTTGTCTGGTGGTCATGCCCACATATTCCTTGCCGCAGGGACAGGTGATCAGGTAGACCACGTTTCTACTATTGCAATTCGTGAACATTCGTTGCTCTCAGCTTGTCCCATTGGCGAAGGAGAGGGTCTGGCTCTTCTTAGTCAGGTGACAGCAGTTGCAGTTGCCACATTGATGGTGGCCATGTATCCCTTTTAGTCTGGTCTGCTCTGCCTTCGGTGATTTTGGCCTTGTGTGGACTAAGATGTCCTTCAGGTTCCTGCCTCGTCTGTGGGCGAACATCGGTTTTTCTAGGGATAATGTGCCACATGTGAGGGTACGCCAATGTCTATTCACCAGTTTCGTCACTTGGTTGGTGACCGGGCTGTAGGTGGTTACACAGACCGTTCTCTCCATCTGGTTGTCGGATGTAGGTTTGTCTTCAAGAAGGGACTCACGATTGTTATTTCTGGCTCTTTTCATAGCCTTCTGAATCACAGGGGTTGGGTACTTCCTTTCTTTAAGCTTAGTGCAGAGGTCTTGCGCTTGACGTTTATATTTCGCCAGGTCGCTACAATTCCGACGCAGGCGGAGGAACTGCCCATAAGGTAGGTTCTCCCTCAGGTGACGCGGATGGAAACTGTCGAACCTGAGGAGACAGTTCCTGGCCGTCGGTTTGAAATGGGTTTCTGTCTTGAGAAAACCATCTTCATGGTAGATATTGAGGTCCAGAAAAACCATAGATCTATTTGACATTTGGTGAGTGAACTTGAGAAAACTGTTCTGATTATTCAGCCATTGCATGAACTCAGTAATGGAGTTCTCGTCCCCCTCCCAGATAACTAGGACGTCGTCAATATAGCGTCGCCACGTGTGTATCCTAGTTCTGTAGGGGTTGTTTGGATGGAGGATTTTGGAGGACTTCAAATGGTGGACATAGAGTCCTGCCAGACTGGGAGCAAAAGTGCTCCCCATGCTGGTCCCATGGCTTTGCCAGTATAGAGTTCCCTCGTACTCAAAGAAGTTTTTTGTAAGTGCTAAAGAGATGCATTCCATTACTACCCCTCTGGGGGTTTGGTATTTCCAATGAGTGGAGTGGAGTACCTCCTCAATGATCAGAAGTGTCTCATCGTGCGGGAGGCTCGTGTAGAGACTCTCCACATCCAAGCTCAGTAGCATTTGTGATTCAGGGTTAAATGGGTGACACTGCAAAAGTTGGAGTACTGCCTTCGTGTCCCTCAGATAGGTATCAGTAGCCTGCACAAGGGGTCTCAAGAAAGCATCAGCAAACTTAGATAGGGGTTCAAGAATGGATGAAATACCCGATACAATCGGGCGTCCGGGTGGATTCTCAAGGTTTTTGTGTACTTTCGGGATGGTGTAAAAGTACGGCGTTCGTGGGTTCTTTTGGACTAGAAACTCTGACTCTTTTTTGGATAGCCAGTCATGCGCCAGGGCCTCCTCAATCATTCCTTGTATCCTTACTCTAAGGGACTCGGTAGGATCTACAGCCAGGACCTGATAGTTTCTGTTATCAGCTAGGAGCCTTCTACATTCCTTGTCATAGGCAGAGGAGGTCTGTATAACCACGGCTCCCCCTTTGTCAGCTGGTTTAATAACTAGGTCCCTGTTCTGACCGAGTTCCCTGATAGCTTCATTTTCCACTTTGCTGATGTTTTGGAATACTCTGTTTGGTATCCAAATTCTTTAGTTCTTGCATGATTACTGATACCTATCTGAGGGACACGAAGGCAGTACTCCAACTTTTGCAGTGTCACCCATTTAACCCTGAATCACAAATGCTACTGAGCTTGGATGTGGAGAGTCTCTACACGAGCCTCCCGCACGATGAGACACTTCTGATCATTGAGGAGGTACTCCACTCCACTCATTGGAAATACCAAACCCCCAGAGGGGTAGTAATGGAATGCATCTCTTTAGCACTTACAAAAAACTTCTTTGAGTACGAGGGAACTCTATACTGGCAAAGCCATGGGACCAGCATGGGGAGCACTTTTGCTCCCAGTCTGGCAGGACTCTATGTCCACCATTTGGAGTCCTCCAAAATCCTCCATCCAAACAACCCCTACAGAACTAGGATACACACGTGGCGACGCTATATTGACGACGTCCTAGTTATCTGGGAGGGGGACGAGAACTCCATTACTGAGTTCATGCAATGGCTGAATAATCAGAACAGTTTTCTCAAGTTCACTCACCAAATGTCAAATAGATCTATGGTTTTTCTGGACCTCAATATCTACCATGAAGATGGTTTTCTCAAGACAGAAACCCATTTCAAACCGACGGCCAGGAACTGTCTCCTCAGGTTCGACAGTTTCCATCCGCGTCACCTGAGGGAGAACCTACCTTATGGGCAGTTCCTCCGCCTGCGTCGGAATTGTAGCGACCTGGCGAAATATAAACGTCAAGCGCAAGACCTCTGCACTAAGCTTAAAGAAAGGAAGTACCCAACCCCTGTGATTCAGAAGGCTATGAAAAGAGCCAGAAATAACAATCGTGAGTCCCTTCTTGAAGACAAACCTACATCCGACAACCAGATGGAGAGAACGGTCTGTGTAACCACCTACAGCCAGGTCACCAACCAAGTGACGAAACTGGTGAATAGACATTGGCGTACCCTCACATGTGGCACATTATCCCTAGAAAAACCGATGTTCGCCCACAGACGAGGCAGGAACCTGAAGGACATCTTAGTCCACACAAGGCCAAAATCACCGAAGGCAGAGCAGACCAGACTAAAAGGGATACATGGCCACCATCAATGTGGCAACTGCAACTGCTGTCACCTGACTAAGAAGAGCCAGACCCTCTCCTTCGCCAATGGGACAAGCTGGGAGCAACGAATGTTCACGAATTGCAATAGTAGAAACGTGGTCTACCTGATCACCTGTCCCTGCGGCAAGGAATATGTGGGCATGACCACCAGACAAGTTAAAGTCAGGATAAATGAGCATAAGAGCAACATTAGGTGCAAGAAGGTAACCACAAAAATGTCAGCACATTTCCTGGAACATCAGCACTGTGTCAACGATGTACATTGGACAGTGATTGAACAACTTCCATCAGACGTTGGTCTGTTGGAAAAGGAACAACGTTGGGTGTTCCGGCTGGGCACCGATGTCACAGGCCTTAATGACTCCATCCCATGGAGCCAATTACGTTAGCTTCATAACACTGTATGAATAATATGATGAGTGACATAGGACTGCTACCCTTTTGTGTGAAACCATCATCCTCGGGGTTATAATGTCACAGGGAATGCCCGTGCGATTGCCTTTATGACCCTTACAGTACTTTTTCAATCCCTAAGGTATACACAAAAAACAACCCCCCCCACCCCGCCCCCCCTCCCCTACCGAGGAGGGAGGTGTTTAGGGCCATTTTGACAATCACCATTGTTTATAACACCCTACTACATTGTATATCTGGCCTTTTGTATATCTGGCCATTTGATCTGCCTCTCTCTCCCCCCTTGGGTGAACGACTGAGGGATACAGTGAATCTGTATTTTTTGAGATATTTGCCAGTACCGGTATACACTATCTCCGTTTTTTGTTTATTCGCGCATGCGCGACGCGTCATTGACCCCATAACAGGGTCTGCGCATGCGTTGCAAGCACGCCACTACCGCTATACCGGCTCTGCCCTGCGCATGCGCGCTGGGCTTCTGTTCACCTTAGAGCCAGCGCGTCCTAGATCTGCGCAGCTCCGGGACTCTTCTAAACAGAGACCTTGCATCTACCCGTATATGGGCCTCTTCCGCTTACAATTATTCAATTTTCCCTAACTAATTAACCGCCCCTGAGGGTATAAAATGCGAATCTCCGCCTTGAGAGCTCACTTACAGCGGAGCAGCGTTGAGGGGAAGGCAGGCATCCAGTCCTTGCAGTCATCGTGAGTAGGAGCCGGTTGAAACTGAGGGTGTATTCTCACTCACTAGTAACCTGGCTTTAATCTCTATTTTTCACCTCCCTGAATACCGCTATTTACTATCTTATAGGTTGCTGACTGGGCAATGAGGAGTGATACCCCCAATACCACGCTAAGGCTCATGGGGCCATCCGCACTTTGAACTTAAGTAAGCCTGTACCACAACAAAATACCATCTTTTTCATTCCCATGTATACCAGGGATATTGCGTGTGTGTATGTATGATTGTGTCTTGAATTGTATGTCCCCCTCAAATGTCTTTCTCTTGCAAGGTACCAGACCCACAGTGGAGTTCTGCATACTTATCATTGTTACAAAAAGGAATACTCCCCCTTTTTTTCCCTTATTCTTGTTTCCTGGACATCCGACTAGCAAGTCCACTATGTTCCTGGACATCCGACTAGTTTATTTACTTTGTCTTTCCTTTTCAGATATTTCAAACGCCAATTGGGCGCAACGAGCGAACCATCACTTAAAACATTGATAGGTACATTACACATTATTTTTGTAATTATTTTTTTGAGCACTTTCACATTCCATGTGAGTAAGGTGGGGATCATAGTGCTTATCCTCGTCCTGAAGAAGGAGTCTTGTACTCCGAAACATGTTGACACTGTTGTTGGTTGATATACCCTAGCACGTATTTTTTCAACCAGTCTTTGCACTTTTTACTAATACCAGCCAGGGACAGAATAAAAATTTTCTCTTCTCCTTAGTGCCAGGTATTTTTTAATCACTTTTTTCACCTCACCTCACTCACATCACGCAAACACACTCCCTCACATAGTTCACTACAAAGTGCTCCTGCGTAGTCGTTCTGTCGTAGCACGCCGCATCCCGTAGAGGGGTGCGAAGGCCCCGATGATGAAGCATGACACCAAGGGGCCTGTTGGTGTGTGAGGGGCATTTAAAAAACACGGTGTGCTCCCCATCCTTGAGGGACCACTGAACTACCACTCTGTGGATTCTACTTTGTTTATTCATAAAATCGCATAATGACAGTGATGACAACATACACACCCCTGTTAGTGAATAACAAAGTGATTTACATATATTCAGTTAAAACCAATGTTTCTTTTCAGCATAGATAATTTTTTAAAAAATGTTTCCAAACAGTTACCATAAAATTAGCCCAAATGCACGGCAAGTGCCTCATCTCCTTTATGACCTGATGGTTGTAAAGTATGATACTTAATTATCATCTTCGATTCTAGTCGTCTCAGTTCCTTTAATCCGTCACCTCCCCTATCACGTTTGGGGACGCAATCCAAGACGACATATGACAGTAAGCTAGTGTTTTGTCTATGCTCCGCAAAGAAATGACGAGCAATGGGATATGGCTTGTCATGATGGGAAATAGCCCTCAAATGCTCCAAGACTCTCTTTTTAGCCTTATGAATGGAGAAAGACTAGGCGTGCTGCGGTATTTTGTATCATCTGAAGGCGGTTTAAAGAGGACTCGTTGGCTGCGATCAGTAAGGCATTACAGTAATCTAGCTTACTCAGTTCCAGGGTTTGGATCAGGGTCTTTCTCATGGAGTCGGGAAGATAGGGGAAGACTCTTCTCAGCAGACCCAGCACATGGAGCACGAGCCCACCGTATACGTTACATGCTTTTTTAGGTCGAGCCTGTAACAGCGCGCATGCGCTGTTCTGTTGAACACTTCATGAAGGGGCTTTAATACAAAGTAACCTAAGAACCGCACACGCTCGTGCGTGTGCTTTTTGTTTTGGCCCACGCTATTGGCCTTGGCATGCGTCTTTTTAACAAAGACAGCACGCAATTGTCCAAAGGCGGGCACTTTGCTCCGCCCATCGCCTAATGGTGTCGGTTACCCGCACGGCGGCCATGTGATTTCAATTATCGTGCTCAGACACGGGCGCGATAATTAAAACCAGATGTCTTGCTTTGGCGCGCGCGCGCTCTCGCGCCTAGCGTTATTCCCCTTCGCTTTAAGTGAAACCATTTTTTATAACACTTGTTTTAATCGGCCTAGCCTTCTATTGTAAAGTCCAGGTTGATTGAAATGCTTGTAAAAGCTGTGAAATCTGATAGTTTTTCGGTTTTGAAATGTAAACCTAAAAACAGCAATGATTTATAACATTTGCAAATATTTTGTGCCCTCTAAATCGTTTCAGACTGATTATCAGAGCAGAGGGTGAATTATCTTGCGCCAAAAGCATCCTGACAATTTCACTTGAATTTGTTTTCACCTGGCAGCTCTTGGATATTCCAGGAAAGCAAAACGTATATACAAATGGGCGGTATTTTTTTCCAACAAAAGATGGCCACCCTAATCAGAGCTTTCCTGTCTTGTATCACAAACACAACGCCCTGTAAATATTGCGTAAATCGATTAGAAGACGAGACAGCGTCTCGTCTTCTAATCATACGATCGTTGGATGAGGGAAATTTTAGAAAATCAACAAAACTTTGCCGTGCACCACCCTTGCCATTTCCCATTAGTGTTTGACCCCAGCCTCTCTCCCCAGACCCCTTGTCCCTCTCCTTCAGTTATAAACCTTTTAAACGCTGGGGCAGAAGCATCCCTGGGCTCATCCTCTCTTTGGAAGTGACGAGTCGGGTGGCGGAGCTCGCCGTCCAACCCGTTCCTCTGGGGGCCTCAGCTGTCCACCAGCCCCCCTCTGCAGACCCCTGACACTGCGAGTCTCCCTGTCACCCCCTCTGCGTCACAACTTCACTAGAATGGGGTGCTTGGGTTTCCGCACCTGCGCCCTACTCCAATCAGCTTCGGTAGAACCATCCGAACCGTAAGTGAACTGGCCTGTAAGGTACTGGGACTGGGAGTAATATGGGGGAGACATTTCCTCTGACGTCAGAGGCTCGAGCCAGCGGGAAAGCCCGGATCCTGTGTGATTTGTCTAACCCTTGTCTAGAGCCAGAACTCGAGAAGTGCATGCGATGTGATGGACAGCCGCTGTGCCCGAGCCTGTAAGGTTGAAAGAAAGGGACAGATATGGTGTTTGAACTTTGACCAGACTCTATAACCAGTATAACCTATGGGAATCATCCTCTTTTCAAAGCCCGAGCTTGTAGGCCTGTGTAACCCCACACTCTGCTTTCTAAAACCTGAGTCCCGAAGATCTGTGTAAACTAAGGGGTTGCTGCAATTTCTAAAGCCTGTGTTAAGCTAGGGAATAGATATTCTTTTTAAAGTCACAACATGTAAGTGAAGTTGACTTAAGGAACATATCTTATTTCTAATCCCAGAGCCTGTACATGTGTTGAAGCAGGGATAAACCTGTTTCCAAAGCCAGTGCCTGTCTATTTGTTAACCTAGGGGATAAACCTGTTTCTAAAGCCAGTGCCTGTGTATGTGTTAACCTAAGGGATAACCCCTTTTCTAGAGCCAGAGCCTGTGCATGTGAGAGCCAGAGCCTGTGCATGTGTTAACCTAAGTCCTCTAGGCAGTGCTGCTAGCTGCTACTCTGGTGCCATTGGCAATTCCTCATTCTAAGTCCTCTAAGCAGTGCTGCTACCTGCTTGTCTGATTTCATCAGTAGTTCCTAATTCTAAGTCCTCTTGCCAGTGCTGCAGCTGCTTCTCTGGCCCCAGTGGTAATTCCTCATTTTAGGTCCTCTAGGCAGTGCTGCAGCTGTGTCTCTGTTCAAGCATCCACTACACTCCAAACCAAAACGCATAGATAAAAGACATTGTCATTTAGAATGCCAATGGCTCTAACTCTAACAATTGCGAGACCTATTGCATTGCAAATGCTTGTCATAGTTAGGGTCTGTTCAAGATGCACATCCAAGTTCTTGGCTGTTGTTGTGGGGGTCGGGTCGGTTCCCAGTGCTGTAGGCCACCAATGTGGAGCCCACAGACGTGGGGCTTCTCCGAAGAGCAAGACTTCTGTTTTTCCGGCATTCAGCTGTAAGAAGTTGTTTTTCATCCATTGCGAGATGGCCAGCATGCCGGAAGAGAAGGTGGATTGAGCTGTCTGTGATATCTTATTGAAGGAGAAGGTAAGTTGGGTGTCATCTGCGTAGGATATTCGAATGAGCCCATAGTTCCTTAATAGTGCTGCCAAGGGGGCTATGTAGATGTTGAACATGGTTGGGCTTAAGCATGAACCTTGGGGTACCCCCTCGGTCAATTCTTTCGGATTGGACCGATATGGGTTCAGGTTGATGGTCTGGGAACGATTGGAAAGGAAGCTAGTCATCCATTGCAGTGCCACTCCCCCGATCCCAGCATCCCTCAGTCTCATGAGCAAAGTCTGGTGATGGACCGTATCGAATGCCGCGGAAAGAACTAACAGCACTAGGAGGTGGGTTGGCTCTGATCTAGTGCAAGCCTGATGTTATTGGTAACGGCCACCAGGGCTGTTTTCATGCTATGTTTGGGTTGAAAGCCCGATTGGGACGGGTCCAGGTAGCCAGCTGTTTTGATATGGTAGGACAGATGTTTGTTAACATGTTTTTCCAGAACTTTGCTCAAATAAGGTAAGAGGGAGATTGGGATGATCTGAGCCGCCTTCCATGAGGAGGGTAGGTGACCTTCCCTCAGGGATTGGTTTAGTAGGGAGCAGATAGGGTCTTATAGTAGTTTTGCAAGAGAGGCAGACATTCTTGCAGGTAGGACATCAAGAGGGAATCCGGATTTTACCTTGCACATAATTATTTCAGTTTCTTCTTGCGTTAAAAGGGGGAAATTCAGCATAATTTTTTATTTAGAGCTAGGAAGGGGGCTGTTGTGATGTCTGCTGATGGGGGACAGCTGTTCGAGGGAATCTTATTATAGATGGTATCTATTTTTCTGTATAAAAAAATCACTTATTTTGTCAGAGAGCGATTGGGAGAAGCCTTCTTCCGATTCGCATGCTTTGGGGCTGGTGAAAGTTTTCAGGATTTGGTACAGGGCTTTGGGGGTGTTTTCAGCTTGACTGAGTTGTTGGGCTATATGGGTTTTCCGAGCACGCTTTATGTTTTTGTGATAGAGGAAGAGAGTGGACCTATACTTTCTTTGTCATCATTGAGGTGGGTGCGGCGCCATCTTCTTTCAAGGTTTTTACAGCCGCTTTTTTCCTTGTGCAGTTCTGAGGAGAACCACGCTTCCTGGGGTTGTCTGGGTTCGTTTGAACTTGTTTTCAATGGGGCAATCAGTTCGATGGCGGCTATGGCTGACTTGTTGAAGTGGGCTAAGCTTTCTTCAATGTTACTATGAGGTATGTCCCTAATGGGTGTGAAGGCTGTTGTGAACATTTCTGGATTGACTTTGTGCCATTGTCTGTAGGAAGATTACTTACGTGGAACAGGCCGCTGTGATTCTCTGAGTCCCTGTAGTTGAAAATCGATAATTACGTGGTCAGACCAGTTAACTTACTTTGGGGCTTCGCATGTGAGGTGAAGAGAGTTGGAGAAGACGATGCCTAAGGTGTGTCCTGCTATGTGAATAGGGCCATTATTAGTTTTATTGCGATTCAGTGTAGCTAGATCGGCCAGGAAAGACGACTTAATATCCTAATATGGTAACACCTTCATAAAGCCAATAACCGTGCCCTACATATTATTATAATAACAATTTGCCATATTAAAATATAATTACAAATGATCAGAAAACGGAATTCCATCTACCTTTTGAAAACATTTACAAATTACACCATACTATTTAATAGTGTGTGTATTACAAATGTATATTTGCTTTTTAAATTCAGGAGAATTTTTTTTTTTTACATTTATATTAGTATTGTTAATGCATATTAGTACAAGCAGAAACAAACACCCTTTTATACGCCTTCAACTACAATACAGTAAAACAGTACACTGCTACAGAAGAACCACCACATGCAATAAGCATGCTGTAACATGTGTAACTACTTTTACTCCATTATGAACATGGTTTAACCCAACATGCTCAGTGATACTAGTTTCCATTCCACCTGACCCCACTCCCCCTGCTCCTCGACTACTCCTTCTCCTCCACTCCTCCCTCCGCTACCCTTCTCTCCCACCACCTCCACTCCCCCGCTCTCCCTGCACCACCACTCCCCCCTCTCTACACCTCCACTCGCACCTCCCTACCTCCACTCCCCCTCTCACCCTTCAACACCACTCCCGCCTCTCTCCACCTACACTCCACCTCCCTCTCTCCACCTCCACCTTCACTCCCCTCCATCTCCACTCCCCTGAATCTCCACTCCCCCTCTCTCCCTTCACCACCCCCTCTCCCCTTCCTCCACCTCCACCTCCACCTCCACTCCCCCCTCCCTGCACCTATACTCCCCCCTCCCTGCACCACTACTCCTGCCTCTCTGCACCTCTACTCCACTCTTCCTCCATTCCCACCCTCCACCTCCACCCCCCTTTTCAATCCCTCCACTCCCCTCTCTCTCCCTCCACCCCCTCTCTCCCTCCACCTCCACTCACCCCTCCCTCCACCTCCACTGCCCCCTCCCTCCACCTCCACTCCCCCTCTCTCCCTCCAACAACACTCCCACCTCTCTCCACCTACACTCCACCAACCTCCCTCCACCTCCACCTCCACTCCCCTCCACCTCCACTCCCCTCCATCTCCACTCCCCTCCATCTCCACTCCCCCCTCTCTCCGTCCACCCCCCCTCCCCTCCCTCTACCTCCACCTCCACTCCCCCGTCCCTGCATCTATACTCCCCCCTCCCTGCACCACTACTCCTGCCTCTCTGCACCTCTACTCCACTCTCCCTCCATTCCCACCCTCCACTTCCACTCCCCTTTCCAATCCCTCCACTCCCCTCTCTCTCCCTCCACCCTCTCTCTCCCTCCACCTCCACCTCCACTCACCCTCCCTCCACCTCCACTGCCCCTCCCTCCACTCTCACTCCCTACCCTCCACCTCCACTCCCCACTCCCCTCCACTAAAAAAAGAAGCTAAGAGTAGAAATAATACAACTCTCTCCCACCACTCCCACCCTCCATCTCCACTCCCCTTTCCCTTCCCTCCACCTCCACTCCCCCTCTCCACCTCCACTCCCACCACCTCCACACTCCCCTCCCTCCCTGCACCTTTACTCCCACCTCTACTCCCTACTTCCTCCCAACACCTCCTCTCCCCCTACCTCCACTCCTACCTCCACTCCCTCCTCCCTCTACCCCTCCACCTCCACTCCCTTTTCCTTTCCCTCCACCTCCAATCCCCCTTTCCACCTCCACTACCAACATCACCTCCACTCCCCCCTCCCTGCACCTTTACTCCCACCTCCACTCCCTCCCTGCACCTCCTCTCCCCATCCCTCCCTTCCATTCCCACTTCCCTCCACCTCCAGCTCCAGTCTCCCACCTTCACTCCACCCTCACTCCCTACACCTCCCTCACTCCCCCTCCCCCTCTCTCCCTACACCTCCACTCTTCCCTCCTCCCATCCCCCCTACCAACACCTCCACTCCACTCCTCCCCTCCCCTCCCCCAGTCCCTCCCTCCCTCCACCTCCACCTCCACCCCCCCTCCCCCCACTACCTCCTTCCTTCCATAAACAACAAAACTAGAACATTTTTTGTGTTAATTCTAGTTTTTATTATGATACTTCAGTTGTATATAATGTTTTGTAGGTTATATATAAAGTGACAAATGGTTATAACACTTTTTTGATTATAACTTATAACTTTTAAACATGCTGCACAACATTCACAATGCTCTGCAACACATGTTAAAAACGTTAACAAAGTCAATAGCTCTCTCTTTTTGTATAGCGTAAAAGGCCACATTTATTTGGCCATGTCTGCAGTGACTATAATAACACAATACGTAACTGAAAATCCCAGCCCTATTAATACAAAGTACAATGCCTAATGTCTGCCCTCTCTTCACAGTAACCTCACCCATGCAAATGACCAATCTTTCCAATAGCCTTATCTGAACCTGTTAAAATCCCTAAACTTGCACCCCAGTCTCTCACCTGTGCCTCCTCCACCCGCGAGGGGTGAATATTCTCATCGTGACTCACCTACCCCCCAAACTACTGCCACCTCTTCTGCCAGTCGTCAGCACTTGTCCTAAAATTGGGATGGCTCCTAACTGCAAAATGAACAGATTTAAACTCCCTACCCATTTTTCAATGTTTCCACACAGCCCAAAATCAAAAACATTTTGTCTCTAAAATCCTTAAAAAAAATTAATCAGGGTGAGTGGGAGGTAAAAAATGCCTATCTGCCCAACCTACCAACGGATCAGGAGTCACCCAGAGGCTGGACTCCTGTCCCCTTCACCTTAAACCCCCTTTTATCCAAGCCCGCCCACCCACTTACTCTAACCTTTCTCTTTCACTCCCTCGGTGGTCAATGCCACACACCCAAAGAAACCCTGTGGGGGGAGAAGGGTTGAGTGGGAGCGAAGCGCAATGGCCTGGTAAGCCCCCCCCCTGTGCTGCATAATTTTGCCGCAAGAGCTGTGTACCTCATTCATGTGGTTAGGGGGATCAACGTGTCACAGCACTACAACTCATCTCTGGCGATGGATTGGTTGTGAGTGGCTGCAGACTGCTGCCTTTGAAACCTTTGGGCCTGATTCTGATGCAGTTAGGAAGGCCTCCTAACGGCATTTGCTCTGTCCAAATCGGATTGGGAACGTGACTTTCCAACTGAAGGCCCGATTATGATGCAGTTAGGGAAGCATTCCCACCTAGGGCCCGATTACGATGGATGTAAGACGTTACAACGCATGCTTGCTGTTACAACGCCATTTTTACAACGCATACCATTACAACGCATAGCGCTTTGGGGTGCTGGATAGTGAATAGTTTAATTTACTATTCCAACTCCAGTCCCCGTGGACACTAGGGAAGGTGTTGGATAGTAAATTAAATCTATTCCCTATCCTAGAGCGCCCCCCAGCGCAATGCGTTGTAATGGTTTTCGTTGTAAGACCTGCGTTGTAATAGCACTGCATGGTAAAAGTTGCGTTGTAAAGGATGTTTCCCATTACGATTCGGTTAGGAACATAGGCTCCCATTGAAGTCAATGGGAGTCCAACCAAATCGTATCTGGAAGCATCCAAATGCATCGTACTCAGTTGGTTGGACTCTCCCAATTTGATTCGGTTGGAAACCATTCCCAAACCCATTCGGTCGGGAAGCTTTCCAAACCGCATCAGAATTGGGCCCTTTGTGTTTGACTTCCCAGGCAAGCCTCAGGATCTTTCCCTCCTGTGGCAAGTCTCTGTGTACAGCTTTAAACTGACTGACAGGGGTAGTTTACTGGCCTCCTGGCATACAACCACCATTGAAGCTTTCTTGGCAAGCATGAGGGCGTGCTCCACTTTCATGAAGGGACTCTTGAGCCTCCGTTGCTTTCGAGCAGCCTATGATAAGGCAGATCAAGGCATTCCTCTAAAAGAGTTTAGTTGCGCCAGCAGAAAGCTATCAGGGCATGCCAACACCACACCCTACCTACCTCCAGGTAATAAACATGCATCAATCTGCTGGGGCAACGAATTACATGAAAGACCCACATTTTCCAAATCCATCAGGGCAAGGCGTCCGCCAGGCCCAGCAAATTTGCATCACATTGAAATTAAAAGCAACACGAGCATCAACATTTTTCACACTGATGCCCACAAAAATTCAGGAACAAACCAGGCCGTGGCAGATTCCTTGCACCGGGTGAGAAGGTATTGGACCACTATTTTGTCTTCCATGCCACACTACTGTCAGATTGTGCCCTCTCTAAAAACGTATATTATACAATACAAATTTGGGACTCATAGGCAATGCACTTAACGGGGTACAATTGTGTCTCTGCAATTACAACCAGTCAGTCAGAATAGAGTCCATAGAATCAGTCAGAAACAAGCACCGGCAAAGTCAGTAAGTCTGGCATTGGCAAGCTAGTGCCATTGTTACATTTATTTTATTAGGTCAAGTCTACCAGACAGCACAAGCTGTCTGGCTGCAAACAACCAGATGTGGGCTTGTGAAGAACTTACATGGGCTTACAGGCCAGTCTATTACTTACCATTGGTTGACTTTATTACCTCTCTCATTTGCTTGCTTCTTATTCTATGGATTTCCTTGTCCACCTTGTCCCTCACCTGGAGTAAAACACCTTTACCTTGTCTCTGTTTCTATTATTATGCTGCTCATGTTTAGGGAACAATTGTTTGAGGTTTTCCTTAAACGCTACTTGAAAGGGCATGTCTTTTGCAGCTGTCTCCTTGGTGCGCTTCCCCACCGCCAACAAATACCCTCCTCTCGCTCTCCATGTTGTTGTCTCCCTCAGATTGCAAGCTCTTCCTTGTGCTCCTCCCCCACGCTCCATGTTCATTTTTACACGAAGCTTAACACAGCCCAGCTAACAATATCTTGGGTACATTCGGAAAGCTTCCCCAGGAATGCATTCTGCCTATTGCTCACCACGGGCCTTGTGGTTTGTAACTCACATTTTCTTGCTTTCTATTTGCTGATTTATTTTAGGATATCGAGCTGGAGGTTGTCCCTTCCTGTGCCCAAACCCTATTTACTGTATCCTTCCACCCCTATTGAATTTCTCTAAATAAGCTTTTAAATCTTCTTCTTAACGTGTCACATCTGCTGCGCATTAAAAGACAGAGGCCAAATGTCAGGCTCAGTTTTCCAATGAGGTTGGTGTTTACTTTCCTTTTCCTGACTTCAACGTGAGAGGATTTATAAGGCAATCATGCTGGCTACTGGGGCTGTGCTGCACAATGTTATTTTGTTTTTTTGTCTGGCACAAAACAAAATCTAAATGTCTGTAAACAAACTGTACAGATATATTTCAGAATATGGAAAGCACAAATGAAGAATATTTTTTGGTAATTCTGAAGTGTGGTGGAAACAAAAAATGTAATACGATCAAAACAAATCAATACACTAGGGGCCCGATGTAGGTAGCCAAATACCGGTCGGGAACGGCCGAAATTCGGTTATTTCGGCCCTTACCGACCGGAATCAGAGAATCGAGATGTATGTTGAAAAAAAGTGTCTGAATCGGTAAAAACCAGTCGGTAAAATACCGAATCGGTAATATCCGATTCGGTATCTCCCATTCATTCCTATGGGCCTGAAGGCCCATAGGGTTGAATGTGTGATAACGATTCGGATATTACCGATTCGGATATTACCGATTTGGTATTTACCGAGTGAGGATTCCGATTGTTACCGAATCGGTATTTTTTAACGATTTTTTAGCTACATACCGTTTTCCAATTCATAAATACCGATTCTGTATGATTCGGTATTTAAGAACCGGTAAAATGAAATTACCTACATCGGGCCCTAGGTCAGTGGTTTCCAATCTGTGCGCCGTGGTACCCCAGTGCGCTGTGAAAAGTAGCCAGGGGCGCCGTGCACTAAGCACGTGGATTGGGAACCGGAAGCCTTCAGTGTACAGCAGGTTTCTGCAATTATATAACACAAGCACAAACCATTCAAAATGCTGATGCTTTTTGCTTTTTCCTGCTTTTGTGGTCAGATGTCACATACTGTTATGTATCTGCTTGCATGCATCCCTCAATAGATAAACAGGTGTTTAGTTGGACCCCCGCTTCCACGCAGCATGCTGAATGTTCCAGAAACCTATTTTATGGACACCAACCTTTCCATAGTGAGGCAGAGCTGCAAAGACTAGTGTTTGCCCCATGTGAAAATGTAATCTGTTCAAATATCTTTTGCAGAGTCTTAAAAATAAATTCTGCCAAAATCTGGTCCGTACGTAAACCGGGTTTTCTGAAAAATCAACATGCATTTGAGGTGCAAGGATTCATTTTTGTGGGAGATGTTAACATAATATGGAGATTTTGGTAGTCTGTTTTGTAATCTGCTTTTGTAAAGTTTGTTTCTGTGGTTTGTTTCCATGTGCTACTCCTACAGTCTGATTTCACATGCTACTCTGGAAAGCTGCAGAAGTGACTTCTTTAATTGTGGCTAGCTCATCTAATGGCCTCAAAGTGTGAGAAGAGGGTGGCAAGGCCGTGGATAGTTTTTAGGCAATTTTGTAATTCCTAGCTGTGGTTCTAGTATCAGTGCTTGTGCTGGCAGTCTTACTACTACCCAAGAAAGCCACACTAGTAAAGTCTGGACTTTCATATTTATCTGTAGGATTTGCATGACACCTCCAATTGGATCCCTTTTGTGATTATCACCACTACATTCCATTCTTCCAGAATTTCACATGCCTCATCATACAACCTGCACCAGAACACAATTAAGCCTGGATGCCATATTTCCCCCATCTTTGCAAACAATGCAGTTTGTTGCATAGTTCAACATATGTTAGTGACAGAGCACCACACACGCATTCACACATACATACAAAGGGGCCGATTAGGATGGCGGACGGACTT
Organism: Lissotriton helveticus; assembly: GCF_964261635.1. Taxonomy (NCBI): domain Eukaryota; kingdom Metazoa; phylum Chordata; class Amphibia; order Caudata; family Salamandridae; genus Lissotriton; species Lissotriton helveticus. The sequence goes on along the minus strand of NC_136057.1, from coordinate 1,709,687,419 downwards.
GCGTCCGTCCACCACCCCTGAGTAGGAGGGACCGTCCGCGTGGGCAGCGGCGGTCCCTCCATGGCAATTAGGATGTGACCGCCAGGGTGGCGGTCACATCCTCTATTTTTAACATTGCGGCGGGTGCAGCTTCAAGCTGCACCCGCCGCAATGTTAAAAATGCATGTGTTGCATTTACATGCACAAAGCGGCAGGCACCGCACGGTGCCTGCTGCTTTGTGTACGCAAATGCAGGGGGGTACCATAGGTACCCCCCATGTGCACCCCCCACCCCCCATTCACCCAGGGGGCCCGCAACGGGCCCCCAAAGTGAATGTCCGTATGCTTTTCCATGGCGGAAAAGCCGCCGTGTAAAAGCATATTTACACCAACATCATAATATGGCGGACGGTGTCTCATAGACACCGCCTGCCATGTTATAGCTTTTCCGCCGCGGTCGGGAGCCGACCGCGGCGGAAAAGCGGCGGACGGAATTCCAGACCCACCAGCCATCCTAATTTGGCGGTGGGTCTTTGGAGTCTCCGCCGTGGTTTTTCCGCATCCTCCAGGCCGGCGGACACTTCCGCCGGCCCGGAGGATGCGGAAAAACCGCCATCCTAATCGGCCCCAAAGTCTGGTGTAAAAGCAATAATTCTTCAAAACTAATTTGTGAGTCAAATGACTACATGCAAGTAATACCTAAATGGTCTTACTGCGACCTGTCACGCACGTCATAGCCTACCATTGACACACTTTCACAGACTCCATGATTTTAATACCTTCATCGGCTTCATCCCTATTATTTTCAGGGGGAAAATGAAAGTACCCCTGAGGCTGTGCTTACATCCCCCCACTTGCCAGAAAAGAGTAACATAATAGGGAGCCACAGCCAACTGGCAATAGCTCAAGGGAGCCGGGGGTCCAAAAAGTTTGGGAACCACTGCACTAGGTGATGACATTTCCACACCTTATAGTTTGAGTGCTATATACTTATATCAGTAAAACTATACGTCTGTACAACTGTAATGGTCATTTCAATTGAAAATAAATGTGTTATCTGTAATGGCAGTGCACTACCACACCATGCATACTCCTCTTAACCCTACTCCATTCTACTCTGCACCACACCATATCACTGCACTCTACTCTTCATCACTCCACACTACCTCTCTCCACACTGTCACGCCACTCTACTCTGCACCACTCCATGCCATACCACTTCATTTGAAACTTCTCTGCTCTACACCACCCATCTCTAAGGCAATGCCCTCTACCCCACACTACTCTATTATGCATCACTGTACTGTTCACGAATCCACTCTACGCAACTCTAATATATTCAACACCACTGCACTCTACAACCCCACTACTGCATGCCACTGCAAACGCCACTCCACTCTACTCTGAAACAGTTTACTGTACACCACTTCACTCAATGCAACTCTATGCCACTCTATGCCATTCAACTCTACTTTACTCCACTCTATGCCGCTCTAATCTAGCCTTTGCCTTGCCACTGGCACTCTACTCCGCTACACACTGCAGCTGCATCCTACTCCAATACACTCTATGTCAATCTACTCTACACCACTGCACTGTTTGCCATTATAATCTACTCTGAAATACTCTACTCTATGCCACTGCACTCTGTCACTGCATTCTACTTTGCACCACTCTACTCTATGCTACTCTACGTCAATCCACTTGACGCCACTCTAATCTACTGTGCACCACTGCACTCTATGACATTGCACTCTATGCCACTTCACTGTACTTTCTTAAACTCTACTCTGCACCACTCTACTCTATGCCAGTGCACTCTACCCCACTCTACTATGCACCACTGCATTCTTGACCACTGTACCACTACACTCTATACCACTGCACTCTACGACACTGCACTCTATGACACTGCACTCTACAACACCCTATTCTCCAAGACTGCACTATCCGCCACTGAACTCAACACCCCTCTACTCCGCACCACTGCCCTCTATGCCACTGCACTCTATGTCACTGCTCTCTACTCTGTAGCACTCAACTCTAAACCACTCTACTGTACTCTATGGCAATGCACCCTACACCACTACATTCTTTGCCACTCTAATCTATTCTGCACCACTTCACTCCATTCCACTGCACTCTACATCACTCTACACTATCTGCACCACTCCACTTCATGCCAGTTCCCTCTACTATATCTACTCTACACCACTGCACTGTGTGCCACTGTACTCCACTCTGTGCCATTGCACTCTACGCCACTGCAATCTACTCTGCACCCCACCACTCTACGTCACTGTATGCTACACTTAAGGACTCCACACCTTTATTCAAAACCAGTGCACTCTACGCCAATGTACTCTGCACCACTGTACTTTAGGCCACTTCACTCTTGTCCACTCTATGACACTCCACTCTCATGATACTCTACTCTATGTCGCTCTACACAAGCTTATAAAGCCCTCCACCACGCCGGACCAGCATACCTGAACCACCACCTCTCATTCCTCATACCTTCCAGCAGAGCCAGACTGGCTACCGGGCAGTTTTGTGTGCTGTCGTCCTGGGGGCTAATTTCGTTGATGGGGACCTGCGTGTGCAAAACGAAATTCGTTTTGCTTTTTTTATTTCAAATCGCACGCAGGTCCCCATCAACGAAATAAGCCCCCACTGCAGAGAAATTAGCCCCAAGCTCGGCAGCACACACAATTGCCCGGTAGCCAGTCCGGCCCTGCCTTCCAGATACCTCCACTCCGCCGAACTGGCCTTCGCCACCGTCCCTTCGATCCGCAAGACCAGGGCCGGAGGAAAATCCTTCTTCTTCCTCGCCGCTAAGTCATGGAATGCCTAATCTCTCCACCTCATGCTCTCTAGGTCTGTGACACACTTTAGGAAGGCTCTTTGAATGAACCACAGAGCATAGTCGGACCTTCAAGCCCCCAGCCCAGCGCCTTGAGACCCTCATGGGTGAGTAGCAGTGCTCAACAAGTACAGATTGATTGATTGATTGATTGATCTACTCCATTAAACTCTGCTCCTTTCTATGACACTCTACTCCACTCTATGCCACTCCACGACATAACTCACTCCAATGCTCAACACATCTCCCTCTATGCCACTCCATGCCACTTTACTCCACTCTATTCTATGACACACTATTCCATTCTACTCCACTACTCCTTCCTGTGCTACTTTTCCCACACCCCTTCTCACTCCCCTTAGCTTCTCTCATACCCACTCTTCCATTGCCCCTCCCACAACCACGTTTTTAAAACATTTTATATATTAATATATTTTTTTAGAAGGACCAGTCCGCAAATTGCTGCCAGCTCCTACCCCTTAAATAAAGATTAAGTGCTTATGGGCTACTTTTGTCATTTTTTTAAATATACCTATCCTCATCCAGCGTAATTTTGGATTGAGGAATACAAATAAGTGATAGAAGTAATGATTAAATTAATCTGAGCCACTGATGATCACTTGGACTGCATCCCAGCCCACAGTTTTTTTGCCCACCATGATGATTAGAATCAGCAATAAGCAAATCAGCCCTGATGTTGCTCCAATAGGAACAGTCCATTCCAAATTGCCACGCCAGGACCTCTCTAAACCAGAAGACAAGCAACCCACAACTGGTTGTGGCTGTTTGGGCATCTTCAGTTGGATGCAATTTAGTTCTAGTGACACAATGAGTAAGGGGCCCATATCTCGGCATAGCTGTCACACTTAGGGTGTCGTATTGTGGAATACAAAAAAGTGGTGGATAGAATGCTTGACAAAAAAGGGTTGGATAGAATGCTTGACAAAAAAGTGAAGGATAGAATGCTTGACAAAAAAGTGATTGAGAGAATGCTTGACAAAAAAGTGATGAATAGAATGCTTGACAAAAAAGTGAGAGATAAAACACTTGAATTAATCTTAGCTACTGGTAAATACTCACATTGCAACCCTGTCCATCATTTTTTTGCCCACCTGTCACCTCAGATTAGACTCTGATTTGCAAATGGCTGTTCCTGTGTGAGGTGGCTAAAGAAGAATAGACTGGACTGCGACACAAAGTAATAACCAGTTGCTGAGATTAATTCAAGCCATCAATGTATTTTGTGTTCCTAAGTGAGATACCCAGTGTTTGATGGGAATGTCCAGACGTGGGTCACCTTGCTGTGTCACTAGACTCATACATATATCTATATATTCAATGGGAAAAAACAAAGGTTAAAGGGACTTTATAGTTAAGTGAAACAGTTAAGTAAAATATACCTTTTAAACATTCAAAAACACTGGAATTCACCAGTTATAGTTATCTCTTGAAACTGTAAGCTATCCCCTATAGTACCAATATCTCGCACCCCGCCGTACACAGTATTGATATCAATGATGTTATCGAACTTGTCATGAGTGCTGTAATATGTAAGGTAACTCGCAGTGTTAGAGTTACTTTAGGGCACGAGTTACAGTTACTTGAGATAACTATCAGTTTTTTATTTGTTCCTTTAACCACTGTGTTTTTTTACTGAATTTCTAAACTTTGTTTTGAATAGCTAATTATAACTGTCACTTTAACCTTTGTTTCTTCAATGCATTTTTAGGTTTAAAAAAAAAGTAAGTTACTGTCAATATATAAAAGGTGAACCTATTGGTTTTGTCAATAAACATTTCGATAAAGCATTAATAAAAAAATTAATAAATGTGTCAATCTGTTTTTTTATTTACACTCCTCAGGCCACATAATGGAGTCATAAAACTAACCACAGGCACTTCCTGCTTTCTCAAACTAAAGAGCAAAAGGCTGACAAATATAAATACATTTTCTTTGGGTCATATTCTAAAGACCCCAGGAGACATCGGGCTATTTTTTTTAAAAGTATTTGTGGGGGGCTGCTGCACACCCTGCAGCTGCCTCGCAACACTTCTGGTGGTGACCCTGACCAAATTGGGGACATCACCAGAAGTAAAAATAAATAAATTCCCCATGAATGGCATTTTAGGGTTAGGAGGGAATCACGACGCAGACCGGAAGTGTTGCTGATAACATTACTGCGGTCAGCAGTCTAGATCTCACGCTGGCTGCATAAATTGGGATGCTTGCCCAGACGCGCAGCGGACGCGTGTAGCGAGCGCACTGCTGGCTGCCTAAAGCAAGCCCGTCTGCGCTCGTCCACGCCTGGGCCACGAACCCTGGCCCAATCAACCCAGTACAGCCCAACACAACAATAATATCTTACTCCAGTACCCAGCTAAAAAATATTCAGCATGCTACAAACATTCCTTCTTGTCCGCACCCCCACACTTGCTCGTTAGCATATAATGCAACTTACAGCTGTTCCAATTGCCCCTTTATGCTGAACATCCACAATAAATCAGGAGCCACTCGGACCCAACTTATGCACACAAATCAGGAGGACATACATTTAGCGCTCATAAACTCCCGTGCACTCCCCAAACATAAATATGAAATAGCGGACTTCATAACAAACCACAACCTAGACATCTTATTTATAACAGAAACCTGGGGAGACCCTTCATTTGGCCAAGACTTCTGTGCCGCAACCCCAGAAGGGTACTGTGTAGTCAGGCAGGACAGAATCAATAAAAAAGGTGGTGGACTTGCAATAATGCATCGAGATAAATACATGGTCAGGACAGAAAGAATCCCCACCATGACATGCAAAGCTGTTACATTTATCATAAAACGTAATCACTCTCAATCCTTTAAAGGAACCCTCCTCTACCATCCCCCAGGCCCTCGAGCGGAATTCCTCTCTGCCCTGGGTAGCCTATTGAAACCCTTATCAGGAGAAGCGGATTTCACCATTTTGAGTGATTTCAACTTTCATCTGGAAAACCTCAACGACAATAATACCGTCATCCTTCTCACAGAACTAGAGGCTGTTGACTTCCGCCAGTTGGTAACCACCCCTACGCATTCAGCCGGTCACACGCTCGACGGGCTCTTTTCAAACAACACGCATCTATCACTAATAAAAACCATACCCCTCACCTAGACTGACCACTGGGCAGTTATCTTCAGCATTCAGGCAAATAAACCCCCCCGCTCACATACACCCACCCGACCCACTTAATTCATAGCCTGGAGCCGCGTAGATCAGCAGCTTCTCAAAACTCATCTGTCATCCTCCAACTACGATCCCACACCAGACCCCACACTGGCCTCTTCTAACTACTCAGAATGACTCAACAATGCCTTTAACGTATTAGTACCTCTGAAAAACCTCTCAAAAAACAGAACCACCCCTTCAGCCCCCTGGTTTTCCGATTCCCTCAGACTTGAAAAACAACGCTGTAGGAACCTTGAGAGATGCTGGCGTAGAGACCATAACATCACTGACAAAGCTCGCTATACCATCTCTCATTATAAACATCTCATCATTTCAGAGAAAAGCAAATATTACACCAACCAGATAGAATCGGCCCAAGACTCCACTAAACTACTCTTTCAGGTAGTCACCAAATTATCAGGATCCATAGCAAATCCCCCACCAGCACCCACCCACGATCTGTGCAGCACTCTAGCCAGCGCATTCCTAAACAAAGTCAGCAAAATATATGACAACTTCACCACGCAACCTAAAACTGACTACCCGAGGACCCCCCTTGACAGTAATGATAATTCTCCTTCCTTCGCGAACTTCAGTCAAATCTCATCAAAACAGATCAATGACCTCATCTTAACCATCAAGTCAGGTTCCCCAACTGACCCGTGCCGAGCCACGGTTTCAAAACTCATTCCTGACCTACTAACCCCAAACCTAACAGACATCTGCAATGCCATGTTCAACACCGGTATCTATCCTGCCACAAGGAAAAAGGCAATAATGAAACCGCTGCTGAAGAAGCTGCACCTTGACCCGCTAGACACAAAAAACTATAGACCTATCACAAGCCTCCCTCTCCCAGCAAAAATTTTTGAGAAAGTGATGAAACACACAACTAGTTCCTTACATTGAAGAAAACAACGTCCTGGATGAGACACAATTCGGTCTTAGGAACGGCCATGGCACAGAAACGGCCCTCATCAAAGCAGCAGATGAAATCAGAACAATTCTAAACCAAGGTGGGGCCACAGTTTTAGTGCTGCTGGACCTATCAGCGGCTTTTGACACGGTCGACCACGCTACACTAATCGACCGTGTCTCAAACATGGGCATCAAACTAAAGGCCAAAGAACTACTAGCCTCGTTTCTGTCCAACCGCACACAACTAGTGAGTCTCGGCAAATACAAGTCCGCTCCATTCACCCTCCCGTGCAGTGTGCCACAAGGATCATCCTTGAGTCCGACACTGTTTAACATCTATGTGTCGGACCTGGTCATGGTCATCAAGGCCCATGGGATGGGACTGATACCATACGCCGACGACACACAGCTGGTGCTCACAATTTACAACGACGGAAGAGCAATTGCGGCCAGCTTCCAAGATGGAATGCTCGCCATCAGCTCCTGGATGGCTAATAACTGCTTAAAGTTAAACTCCAACAAAACGGAAGAGCTTATTTTTGGCAAATTACACCCAGTATCGTCCCCTACTTGGTGGCCCACTACTCTGGGACCCCGCCCCCCCCTACCGAAAGTAAGAAACCTAGGGTTCATATTCGATGACACACTGGCCTTCGCAGCACACGCCAATACCATTGTCTCTTCATCCTTTTACACTCTCAGAATGATTAAAAAACTCCTATCCTTTCTCCCGTCAAGTGCAGGACAAACCCTGGTCAGCACCCTAGTAATGTCTAGAGTTGACTACTGCAACAGCCTGTTCATTAACGCTCAGAAAAAGATCACCAACAAACTGCAGATGGTGCAGATTGCTGCCGCTAGATTAATAACCGGTACCCCCAAGTATAAATCGATCTCATTGGTGGTTCGGAAACTGCACTGGCTACCTTTAACAAGCTGCATCAAATTCAAGGCCCTCTGTATTGCCTTCAAGGCCATTCACAACACCGGAGCTGACTTCCTGAAGAAAGCCTTCTGTGTTCACGTGCCTAATAGAACCTTACGTTCCCCAACGGCCAACTTCCTGGCTGTCCCCCGCTCAAAAACGGTCTCCTATGGTGACAAAAGATTCACTGTCGCCACTGCCAAACTATGGAACACCCTCCCTCAGCAAAGCAAATCCTGCCCAACCATACCTGCCTTCAGGAAACTAATACAACCTGGCTTTTCAACCAATAAGCACCATACATATATATATATATATATATATATATATACATACCATAAAAAAATGACTGCAACCTCTTCTCAGTCCTCAGCGCCGAGACACCCAAGGGTATTTGCGCGCTCTACAAATTGCTTACAATAAAGTAAATAAAAAATAAAATAAATAAAATAAAAGTAGCAGTAAATAATAAATGAGAGGCTTCAGACGCTGAGTTATATCTAACTTTTTACTTTTTTTAATGTATTTTGTGTCGGTGTCCCAGCCCCACCAGGAAACCTATAGATTACATTTTCATTGGGGGTTCTGGGGGAGCTCCAGTGTCCCAGTATGCCCATTGGCTCCCTGCAAGTGTCTTCATTGCATGCTGTTGTGTAGGAGTGGGCAACAGGTTTTGTTGTTTTGTATTTAAACTGAGGTTCAGTGTTGACCCCTACAACATTTTTTACATTGGGGCTGGGGGGGGAGGGAGTAACATGGCCCACGCAGCCCTGCCTGCTCCCCTACCTGCACACATCCCGGGTACTATGGGAGCCGACAAAAGCAGCTTCCTTTCTGCTCCTGTTGGGCAGGAACAATTCTATGTTTACCTGCGCTTGGGGAAGGGGCCATGTTCCCCCCTCCCCACAATAATAGGACCACCGACTACCCAAACCCTGCCCCCGATAGGCTCATTTTAAAAACAAATGGGAGCTGTGTATTAAAAAAATTGTTTTTACCATGGATACACTGATCCTCCACAAATTCACAGTCTTTTTTTTAATATAGTTTCAGCCCCAGGGTGATCCCTCTGGGACCGCCACTGGGTTTAGGGGAGAAGGGTATTCCTACCCTTCCCCCTTTTATGTTTTTTATTTTACATTTTATACGGACATGGGACTGAGCCCCTGAGTCCTAAAATGGCTGCCATTACATCTTTGTTAATGTGGTGTTTCATCACAGAAAACATGTTTTCTGGACCAAGATCTAGGTTTATGCCAAATTTCGTGAAATTCCATTCGATAGTTTTTGTAGTATCGCTATTCAATTTTCCTATAAAAAAAATGAATGAGGAGAAACTCAATTTGCCTCCCACCCCTTTTCTTGGCCACTGCTTGAAGGATCACTCTAAAACATTCCAGGAAGGACCTGAGGTGGATGAGAGATTTTGGGTACATTTTTGTGAAGATTTCACAAACTGTACCAAAATTATTAATAAAACAAAAAAAAAATGTTTTATGGAAACCTGGTCACAACTATATGTAATCTACCGCGAGTGTCCTCTTTGCCACACTTATCCACACATACAGGCTCTCTCTACTGAGCACATTACTTTCCACAATACTTCACAGTGAATTAAAGTGCACTTGATAAAGTGAGAAAAAAAGTCCTTATCTATTCTTGCTAGGTTACATCCTTTGTGATGGTGAAGAATAAAGGTGGGTGGCCCGTGAATCATCCTTGTGTTTCTAATGGGCCCCTTTCATCCCTCCTACAAGAAAGAAGATAAGACATAAAAGTTAAAATTACAGGATGCATGTACCCTATTCAAGTTTAAAAGCACAGGATAGTACATACAAAACAAACTTAAAAGAACCATGGCATATATGATGTGGTCGTAGTATACAGTACGGATTACTCTTCTATCAAATGTGTTGCCATCTCCTCATCCTGGTTGTGTCCCCTAGTCTGTTTAGTCTCGAGGTCGATGATCCATTTTGATTCCTTTTTCCTGAGTTCCCTGTTTCCTCCCCGGTGTCCCACATGTGCCTGCTCTATGGCAAAGTACCTCAACAGACTACTGTTAGATAGGTGAAATTCAGCAAAATGTCTTGCCACAGGGTATTGGGGGTCCTTATTGGTTATGGCTCTAAGGTCATCAAGCACCCTCTTTTTTGCCTGCAGGGTTGTACTCCCCACATATCTTTTATTGCAGGGACACTCCTGAATATAAATGACATATGGGGTGCTACATGTCAGGAATTGGGATATTTTGTGTTTGTCTTTCTTATGGGGAATACTGAATTCTCTAACCATTGTTCTATTTTTACTAGCTTTACAATGGCCGCACGGATAGAACCCCTTCAGGTTATGGCAGTTCCGATCAGTGTGGCTAGTTACATCTCCATGAACCAGGATGTCCCTGAGACGCCTGCTCTTCAGATATGTGATCATGGGTCTCTCACTTGCTTGGTGACCTAAAACTGGATCACTCTTAAGTATATTCCAGTTGTCATTAAGAATTTTTTTCACTTTTTGTGAATCCCTATTGAAAGTCAAGATAACTCTGGTCTTGATATCCTCCTCCGTGTTGTCTACTCATTTGTTCTCTGGTGTTTTTTCATGTGTCATTTCCTTCATTTTGGACACTGCTCTATTCAAGACCCAATCGGGGTACCCTCTCTCCTTAAACCTCTGAAGCATGATCTTTTCCTCTGCCTGGTTCCAGCTGTTATTGCTGCAGTTCCTTCTCGCTCTCAGCAGGTCCCCATATGGAATGCTCCATTTTAGAGTATCTGGGTGGCTGCTGAGAGTGTGAAGGAGACTGTTACCCGCTGTGTCTTTTCTGTAGAGCTTAGTCTGTAAGGTGTTTGCAGTAGCTATCAACTTCACATCAAGGAATTATATCTCATCCTTACTGGCATTGTGGGTTAACACAATGTTGTAGTGATTTTGGTTCAGGAGCTTAACGAATTCTATGGCCTCGAGTTCACTGCCTTTCCAGATTATAAAAAGGTCATCGATGTAACATAGCGATCTGACTACCTTTTTTAAATGGTTGGTACCTGATATATTTTTGTATTTCCTCCTCCCACCTCCCCAGGAACAGATTCGCGAAAACTAGGCGCGAAGCTCGTACCCATGGAAGTACCGGTGCTTTGTTTAAACAGCTCCCCATTAAACATAAAAATATTGTTTTGTAGGCACATCTCCATCATCTCTGTGAGCATTTTCGTGTGTCCTAGGTACATTATATGTTTCTCTCCTAGATACTTAGTACATGCTTCGATACCATGTTTTTGTTCTATGATGGTGTACAGTGAACATACCTCCATCGTTGAAAACATGTAACTTTCTTCCCACACAATCTTTTCAATTTTACACAGGGAGTCTTTGGTATCTTTTATATGAGACGGGAGCCTGGTCACATCTTCCTGTAGGAAGTGGTCAACATACTTCGATATGTTCTCAAAGACACTGCCTATAGATGATACAATAGGCCTTCCCAGGGGTGCCACAGGGTCTTTGTGTACTTCTGGGAGGAAGTATATTATAGGAAGTTTCGGATAATCTCTCTTTAAAAACAGATACTCTTCCCCACGATATGATATGTATATATATATATAAATATAATATAAGTACGAATATGCAGCTAAACTCACTTAGAGACAATTAATTGAATATTCATGCTGATATGGCGGACTCACGAACAGACAGGACTGTTATCACTGTTGTCCGTCATCACTGACCCTGCTTCTCACAACCAATAGAGAAGCATACATGGACACTTAAATGGGGGCATTGCTAGTGTAACAACACCAAGAGGCATTGAGAAAGGCGTGATGCTGAAACCGGTCTGCCTGAAATAAAATTCATTGAAGCGTGTTAAACTCCGAGGAGTGCGTTGTTAAATTCCTTTCTGGAAGTTGGTGACGAATATATATATATATATATATATATATATATATATATATATATATTAATGCAATGTGCCTTGAGCATTCGGAAAGCAACTCGACAGCGCTGTGCCCTCCGGCCTTTCCTTCTCAGCCTGCCTCTGTGCTCACCAACAATTCAAAATGCCGACGCGTTTCGAGGTGTGACCCTCTTCCTCATGGGCTTGCACAAAAAAGACTCCTGAAAAGCACTTCATTTCATTTCCGGTTTTAATTATTCCAAAACCCCCAGATAGGCGTGCATTTACTCCCACGTCATTCTACTGCATATTGGGATTTGGAGTCCGAGGCAAAATTATTTACTTTGGTAAGTTCAAGAGTTCATTTTTTATTTTCGTGCTTCAATTATAAACCTTAGTAGGTAGTGTTCGTTATCAGCAGGCTCTTAACAAGTCAGTGCTGTGCTCAGGGAGTTTTAAAGTTACAAACTCCGGCCTCACCCATGTAGATGACACTCTTCCTCCATGGATGATGGTGCATTTCTCGCGGCCAGACTGCGCTGACTTGTTAAGAGCCTGCTGATAACGAACACTACCTACTAAGGTTTATAATTGAAGCACGAAAATCAAAAATGAACTCTTGAACTTACCAAAGTAAATAATTTTGCCTCGGACTCCAAATCCCAATATGCAGTAGAATGACGTGGGAGTAAATGCACGCCTATCTGGGGGTTTTGGAATAATTAAAACCGGAAATGAAATGAAGTGCTTTTCAGGAGTCTTTTTTGTGCAAGCCCATGAGGAAGAGGGTCACACCTCGAAACGCGTCGGCATTTTGAATTGTTGGTGAGCGCAGAGGCAGGCTGAGAAGGAAAGGCCGGAGGGCACAGCGCTGTCGAGTTGCTTTCCGAATGCTCAAGGCACATTGCATTAATATATATATATATATATATATACATATATATATATATATATATATATATATATATATATATATATATATATATATGAACAGAAACTCCTGACCGCCAAAAGTAGCGGCTGCAGCAGGCGTAGACCTCACTCCAAGAATAGGTGCTTGTATTTGATCTAGCAAACACCAAAAAGCCACATCACACACTTCTGTGCCAGCAATCCATTTTATTTCAGCAAAGTGAAAAGAGCTAGTGCCCTCCCTGACGCGTTTCGCTCCGCAGGCGGAGCTTGATCACATGACGCGTCAGGAGTAGGCAGTGCATTAAATTGAAATTAAAAGCCCAAGCGCCTAAAGAAACAGGACGCAAGGGTTGCAACAAAGCAAATGGTCAACAAGTTCATAATGAAACCAAAAAGTTCAAAACATTGATGTTTGGTAGATGAACAAAAAAAGACACAATTAGAGCATAGTGCTCTAATAACAAGTAGGGATATCGTCACTTCAACAAGCCAGCAGATCAACTTGGGGCAGGTGAATCAACAGAAATCAATTGATTGTGTAAATCTCATCTGAGTTAATAAATATCAACCAAAAAAATAAATACAATGGATCCTGAGTTTCAACAATACAAACATTGTTTTAAGTATAGCAAGACCTTCTGGAAATCTAATGCTAGTGCATAGAAACATTTTAAGAACAGAGAGATAGACATGTCATACTCCCCAAGTTGGCTGTCAGCATCCCTATCACTGATACATTTTGTGTCTCAATGTGAACCAAATGCCATTGTGCTAAAGTGCAAGTGCTTAAAAATATTTCATGATCTAAATGAAAAATTAACAGGCTACAGAAAACTCAATTAGAGAACCTACAAATAAGAACCAGAAGGAAACAATTTCTCAGTGTGTTATCTCAAATTTGAGAATAGTAATTAACCGCACCAAAATACAAGGGAAACATATTGCATAAGGAAAAAAGAACTACACAGTTATTGGTCAGGGCTATAGCTATATTGATCAAGGAAACAACTCAAACAATTTACAGAAAATGATGCAAATCATCAAAAGCATTTAAACCTGCAGGGGCTCGAGTATCAAGCAACAGTATAAAATAAGCTTCCTTTTGGCGAAGCAATTTTTCTCGATCTCCACCTCTGCCCGGATTAGCCACTGAACAAAGTAAGGTATATGTGAGATCTTTTAGTTTCTTATCATGCACCGATTTAAAATGGCGCGCCACTGGATAGTTCATGTCAGAGTTGACTATGGCACGAATGTGCTGCAAAATGCGCTGGTTTGCTGGTAATTTAGTACTTCCAATATAAGACAATAGACAGGTGCAGGTCAGCTGGTAAACTACATAATCGCTGCGACATGTCAGATGTTCACGTATTGGAATCAGCCTATCGTTAAAAGCCGAAACATAGTGTGTACCATTAACTGCAAAAGTGCAAGCACGACAGGAGGTGCACCTGAAAAAACCTGGTTTGTTCAACCAATTTGTTTTAGGTGAAAGTTCAGGTTGAGACCTATCAAGTGAATCTTTCATAGATGGAGCCCTCCTGAAGGTAATAGCTGGTGATTTAGGTAGAAATGGTGCTAAAATCACATCAGTTAATACAATTGGCCATTCTGATCTGATAATATTGCTTATCTTGGATGTTTGAGAACTATAAGTGGTGATAAAACGAACAGAGCCCTGTTCGTTAGATCCAATGATCTCTTTATTTCTGGAGATTAAGAGTTCCTCACGAGGACGAGCAAGTACCTTAGTCAAAGCCTGATCTAAAATGGCTTTACTGTAACCTCGTTTGAGGAATCTTGTCCTGGATTCCATTAAGCATTTATCGAGTACCTCAGGACTACTGCAAATACGTTTGATTCGTATGAATTCCCCCAAAGGAATGCTATTGATGGTATGTGGTGGATGAGCACTGCGGGCATGCAAGATGGAATTGCCCGCAGTGCTCTTCCTGTGAAGTTTCGTATGTATGGTACCATGATCAATATAAACTTGGACATCCAAGAATTCTGCAGAATCAGATGTTATATTCGCAGTAAACTTTAAATTCCTGTCATTGACATTAATCTCATCGACAAAAGAAGCCGCTTGTTCTTTGGTGCCCCACCAGACGATAAAAATGTCGTCAATGAAGCGCCAATAATGCATTAGATGGGGAAGCCAGTGTGCGTGGGTGACACCCAGGACATGCTCCTCCCACCAGCCAACATGAAGACATGAATAGCTGGGGGAGAAGCATGAACCCATCGCCACCCCGCGTTCTTGATGGAAAAAGTCCTTTCCAAATTGAAAGTAATTATTGAAAAGGCATAGGCGTATCATTTCAAGCAGCATGAGGTTGTGATCTCTTAATGCTGCCTCTCGTCCATCTAGGAAATATTTAACTGCTTCTGAGCCCTGGAAATGGTTGATGCTGGTGTAAAGTGCCTCAATATCCATCACCAGGAAACAGAAATCAGGACCCCAAGTGACGTGACCAACCTTAACCAAAAAATCTGTAGTGTCTTTCAAGAAGGAAGGAAGAGAAAACATATGTGATTGAAGAAAAAAATCTACGTACTTTGAAATGTTTTCGTTCATGCTGCCCTGGGCGGAAATGATAGGCCGACCAGGGACAGGAGAAGTACATTTGTGAATTTTGGGTAACAAATAAAAAAGTGGAGTGATGGGATGTGACACATTCAAGAACTTAAATTCATCTTTTGTTAATAAGCCAGTTCTATACCAGAGATTAATAGCTTTTCTGGTGGTTTCATGGCTTTTGAGCATCACAAATTTAGTAGATTTGGTATAACAAAGAGGGTCACACAGCTGTATATATATATATATACTCACACACTCACGGGAAGATTTACCACCTTCATTCCAGCCCCAAACAAAACCAGCAAATTTACATCAAATAGATTTTCATCAGGCCAAAGGCATTTTGGACTTCCCAGGCCATGTTCACCAGCCAAACTAGTAACGATAATTGCGGCCACCTAATAACCCCATAAATACCAGTTCCACTACCAGGGGGCCTCCAGGTGAGTTAAAACAAATGCATTTTGGTAAGGGTAGTTCTGCAACAGTACATTCCCCCAGTGGGTTACTCGCGGCTGGACATATGTTCAATAAAGTTCATCACATCTCTGAGTTTGCTGTAAGTGAAGCAGAGATGTGATTAACTTTATTTAACTTATGTAGATATATCACAGTGGCGATCACCACTGTGTAGCTATAGTTAGGTCATAGAAAGAATGTTTTTTGTTTTGCTAATAACTTTGGTGCCGTTATAAATTATCTTCATGAAACTTACCAAACAAAGTTCATCCACATCAACTCCTTTGTGTAAAGTTTCAAGGTGATATGTCAAATGGGGGCCAAGAAAAAAGGGGGTGTCCCAAAACTTTGATTTCCTGTGTTCATTTGCATAGGGAAAGTTTGGAAGTGATACCAAAGAAACTGCTGGAAACCAAATTTGGCAAAAAGTTTGAACTTTACCCTGAAAGTGTGTTCCATGTACATTCAGCCGTTTTTGAGGAATTCATTTGTAAGAGGTACTCAGGGTGGTCATAAAGTGGTTAAAAAAGATAGTGACATCTGGACAGTTGGTTCTGCTGGAATTTTTGAAAAATAGGTCTCTCTGATTGGCCGAGGGCACTTTTTCTCCCATTGGCCTTATCCGTACCATAGGACCTATACCGGTTCTGAGGTACCTAACAATCTGATTGGCTGGCTGCAATTAGTTGAAACATTTTGCAGCTGCCATTACTGGACTCATGGACTCAGTCTTTGAATCCTGGATTTGTAAAAAAGAAACACATATAAGGTGGTAGGGTCAGGACCCCTTGACCCCCTGGCACTTATGGGATGGGTAATACAGTACTACTGTGGGACCCGGCGCGGCCCTACCATGAAGTACTGTGATACTCCCATGAAAGCCATACCACAGGAACATGGAAGCTTCATTAGGTGAAGTGTGGGCATTCCCACAGTACCATGGAGTTGATGCTTGAGTGGTGGTACTGCAGGGGTACTGTGGTACGTTAAACACATTTTGTTTTTAATGTACATGTGAGGTAGGGTCTGCGGGGAGATTGGCATCAATTGAGGGTTGGGCACAGGGCCTGGCAAGATTCCATGCCAGGTGCCAATACCTGGCTGCGCACAGTGGGGAGTTGGGCACTTGCAGGGGGCTGGATGCAGGGCTTGTCTGGAGACCATGTTCGGTGACCAACCCAACTCTGCACACAGCCGAAGGTTGTGCGCAGTCGGGGCTTGAGTGCTTATAGGGTGCTGAGCACAGAGCCTGACCAGAGACTAGGCCCGATGGCAACCCTACACTACACACGCCTGACTGCCAGGTACAGTGAGCGGTTGGCCGCCTGAGGTCGGTTGGAGCAGGGACAAGCAGCCAACCCCCTGCTGTGCATGGCCAAAGGTGGTGCGCAGGGAGTTGGATGATTGCCGGGGGTTAGCTGCAGGGTCTGGCTGGAGGTTCTGCTCAGCGGGCAAGTGGATGAATATCATTAAAAAACAAAGAAGTTCACAAAAAAAGGTTTGAGTGATGTTATAGTTAGGTATTGAAATAACACAAATACTAATGTTCTGAAAAAACACTGAAATTCACCATTTATAGCTTACTGAGCTAAATATAACTTGTGCCACCGCCATGCAGCGTTTTTGAGCTCACATATTATGTCACTTAAGGCATGTTACATTACATCATTGATGACATCACTGATGACATCTGAAATCACATCATTCATGACACAGGGTGTACTAACTCAGGAAGCGAGGCTTGCCTTAACTGGTAGAAATTAGATCACATGTATTCCACCTTAAATCTTCTGGCCTGGCTACCAGGGAAGCCGAGATCAAATCTAATATGCAATATACATACAGTAGTCTGAGACAAGGGGCCTTGTTACATGTAGAACATGCCCCATTTGCATTCCACCATGTAACCACCAGTGTACGAAGGTGCAAACGCAGTCCCGCCTAGGCTCGAAAGGAAGGAACGCGGAGATTGAGGTGGCAGACCCCTATTATTACAGGGACGTAGGCTCTGGAACAATATTACCCTTTTATGTTAATACTTATAGAGCGCACAGTTGCCTATAAGGCATCCTGGGCCCTATTATGTAAAGGACACACTTTCCCTGTTTGGGACTGGCGCACGTTCAAAAAGGTGCGCTGGGTGAAAACAGGGAAAGTGCGCCCCATTACATGAAATCCGCTGCCCCTAGGGGGGCTGTGAACTCGGGCAGCCTTGGAGGCAGCGCATTCAGGCAAAAAACGGAGCGGCGGCTTTGAAGCCGCTCGGTGTTTTCACAGTGCAGGCGGGGACAGTGAGTGACTTTACCCCCCTGCAAGGGGATGTATAGGGGGTCCATGGGACCCCATACCTCAGCCAGAGGGCTGTAAACAAGGGGTACACTGAGAGTAAACCATCTTTGAGATGGTGCAGTCAATGAGCGTCCTGAGATCTTCTTTGCCTCTGCACCCGTGTCTCTAATATAGCGCAGGAACAGAGGCAAAGGGATTCTCTCATTTGCAAGGGCTCACGCCCCCATGCAAAAGAGGGAACACCCTTTTGAGGAAGAGCTGTATGTGGGCCTGCGCTTTAAGTATTAGAGAAGGGGACACACTAGCGTCTGCAACCTCTTTTGTAACACCAAAGTGCCCCGGGGGCATGCAAAGTGGGCACAAACACCTGTTGTGCTTCAGGGGCACTTCTATATCACAGCCCCTGGTGCGGACATAAATGCTAATACGAAATAGGGGCGGGCACAGAGTAAATTACTGTGTATTGAACCGGTTCTTCACAGCTTTCCTAAAAGGGAATATAACATTTATCTCATGCAAGGAGGAGGTAATGAATTCCAAAGATGCGTTGCATTGACAGAGAATGACCTGCCACCGTCATCATCTCCACAATGCCAACAGCCTTCACCATCTCCACATCCAAGAGGGTGTAGGAAGCTGACTCTGTATATACTATACCAAAGTGAGGTACAGTGTGCACAGAGTCCAGTGGAACCGCAAGGGTAGATAGAGGTAAAAGTAGATAGCACCTTACTCTCTATTTGTGGTAGTGTGGGCGAGCAGTAAAGCTTTATCAGAGGGTAGTGTTATGCATTTGTTGTACACACTCAATCAGCAAATTATATCACACACTCAAAGACTGAACTTCAGACCAATTGGTTTTGTATAAAAATATTCTTGTAGTTATTTTATTTTGTAGAACCAAGCAAGCCTGGCACAGGTAAGCAATAAATACTTTACAGTAGAAATGCAATTTGTAAACAATTTGAATTGCAATTGTAAATATACTTTGATTTGATTACAGTAGTGTTACTGATAATGCAATGCTTTACACCACCACATCCACCACCACTACGTCCACCACCACCATGTCCACACCATCATGTCCTCCACCACCACACCCACCTCAACATCCACCACCACCACGTCCACCACATCCACATCCACCACCACCACGTCCACCACCACATCCACCTCACTCTATCTATATATCGCCCTCACTCTATAAGTCGCCCTCACTCTATCTATCGCCATCACTATATCTGTCGCCCTCACTCTATCTATCGCCCTCACTCTATCTATCGCCCTCACTCTATCTATCTATCTATCTATCTATCTATCTATCTATCTATCTATCTATCTATCTATCGCCCTCAGTCTATCTATCGCCCTTAGTCTATTTATTGCCCTCACTCTATCTATCTATCGCCCCTCACTCTATCTATCTATCGCCCTCACTCTATCTATCTATCTATCTATCTATCTATCTATCTATCTATCTATCTATCTATCTATCTATCTATATTTCGCCCTCACTCTATCTATCTATCGCCCCTCACTCTATCTATCTATCTATCTATCTATCTATCTATCTATCTATCACCCTCACTCTATCTATCTGTCTATCTATCGCCCTCACTCTATCTATCTGTCTATCTATCGCCCTCACTCTATCTAACTGTCTATCTATCGCCCTCACTCTATCGCCATCACTCTATCTATCGATCGTCCTCACTCTGTCTATCTATATATCGCCCTCACTCTATCTATCTATCGCCCTCACTCTATCTAGCTATCTATCTATCTATCTATCTATCGCCCTCAGTCTATCTATCGCGCTTAGTCTATCTATCGCCCTCACTCTATCTATCTATCGCCCCTCACTCTATCTATCTATCGCCCTCACTCTATCTATCTATCTATCTATCTATCTATCTATCTATCTATCTATCTATCTATCTTTCGCCCTCACTCTATCTAACTATTGCCCTCACTCTATCACCCTCACTCTATCTATCGCCCTCACTCTATCTATCTATCGCCCTCACTCTATCTATCGCCCTCACTCTATCTATCGCCCTCACTCTATCTATCTATCGCCCCTCACTCTACCTATCTATCTATCTATCTATCACCCTCACTCTATCTATATGTCTATCTATCGCCCTCACTCTATCTATCTGTCTATCTATCGACCTCACTCACTCTATCTGTCTATCTATCGCCCTCACTCTATCGCCATCACTCTATCTATTGATCACCCTCACTCTATCTGTCTATCTATATATCGCCCTCACTCTATCTATCTATCGCCCTCACTCTATCTATCGCACTCACTCTATCTATCTATCGCATCACCACAGCGTCACTCAGCACCACCACAGCATCACTCAGAGGCACCACAACATCACTATGCGCTACCACAGCATCATTGAACGCCACAGCATCACTCATCACCACCACATCACTCAGCGCCACCACAGCATCAATCTGTGCAACCATTCAACAACAACTGGTTCAAATATGTTCTCTCAATGTTTCAAACTATATTACAAATGTCACAAAAAGATGTTAATATTTCACTTCGGTTCTTGTATTTTCGTCACAATAAAATACACTGAACATTATCTTCACAAAAGTTATTTACAAAAGTTTCAGCTATTGCCATTATAAATTACAATACCTTTTATTTAAGTATTAATTATTTAAAAAAAATAAAAGCCATTGTTATTTGTAATAGCAATACATCTAAGTCACGTAAATACAACACATATTGGATTACAAATGCTATAGGTGTCACATTTGCGAAAGTTAAAACTATTGGCATTGTAAATGAAAAAGGGGCATAAGTAGGTAATTTCAATTTTGCGATTCTCAAATAGCGATTTTTAAGGAATCGCTATTTGAGAATTGCAAAATGGAATGTAGGTAATAATTCGCAATTTTTTTGCTAATCTCTAACATTCCTTAATTGCGATTAGCAAATTGCGAATCGCAATTAAGGAATGAGTGTCCCATTCATTCCTATGGGCCAAGAGGCCCATAGGAATGAATGGGGATACATTCTCAAATTGCGATTTTCTATTCCAAGGGTGCCAAGGTGTCCAAAGGACACCTGTTGCACACCTGGAATGTGCCTGTAGGGTACATGTGGCGCACATACATGCCCTAAGGCACAGCTTTCCAAACTGTGTGGCGCGACACGTTACTGTGTCGCGCCCCATGCGTAGGTGTGTCATGCGATGAAATGACGTCAGGGGCCGACATTAGGGGAATGCGTCAGCAGCAGAGCAAAAGCAGAGCAGGAGCGGAGTGGAGCCTCGGGGTCAGGAGCTCGATTCAGCGGCGGTCTCAGCGGCCTGGATACAGCGAGAGGCCAGCGGAAGTATTGACCTCCCCCCCCCCACCTCCGAGAGTGCTACGACGCTGCTCAAGGCTCTGCCCTGAGCGCGCAGCCTTTTTGTGTCACAGTGGCATCGGAGCCACCTCTACCCCACCATCCCAGGCACAACACTCGGCAAGTAAGTAGTTATGTTGGTTATATATGCTAATCTAGGCTTGCCTAAATATTTGGCGTTTGTTCCACTTCTTTGGGAGTGCAAAAACGTTCATGAATATAACGCCCTGCGGTAGTGACATGTATGTTAGAGAAATGGACATCAAAAGTTAGGTGAGATGAAATCCCCCTTCATTCTAATGTTTAGATCTGAGCATTCCCAAACATTTGGAAGTCAAAATACTTTCATAATTAAAAGGTTGAGTGCTAGTGACTGCATAGTAAAGAAATTGAAGTCAAAGGTTAGATGAGATTAATCCCCCTGGCTTACAGGCCTAAAGCTTGACAACGCACGAATATTTGGGCACATTCACTTAGACACAGTTAGCATGAGTAAGAAAAACATGTCTGCAGTGATTAGTTACATTAATATGCATTTTCCCTTATAGTAAAAGGGCAAAGGTTGGGTATTTGAGAAGTCAATCGAATCATCATTGTCCTCATCACTAGGTGAAGATGCCCATCTATAGACTGGTGCACATGTTCAGAGTTTTGTTCACTCTTCGTCCTGCAGTCAATCCCTGACTAGCCTGGATATAGTAGGGCCACCTGCCCGACTGTTCTGAGGTAGCATGTCAGACTGGCGAGGTAGAGAGCGAGATAAATGTGGTGTTGTCGTGTTAGCCTCATCTTTTTTCCAAAATTATGCTACTGCCCTCTCATTGACAACCAGAAAGACAATTAGGTAGTCTGCCCCCATGTGCCACAGCACATCCCTTGGGGGTGGGTAAAAAGGGTAAGAAAGGAAAGTTAGAGCCAGAATGCTCTCTTCCCACCAGTCACCTGAGGTTAGACTCCACCTATACCTACCCAAGCTGTTTTGTTCCCCGTCATTACCTGCCTAGATGAAAAATCTAAATTCTAAGATTGCATGTACTTAGTACAGATAGAAAACACAATCAGACTCATATTTCAGAATTTTTACATGCGATGACTTGTACTTTGTTGTGTACATAATGTTGCTAAGGAGAGTGTTGTATATATTTTGTTGGTGTAGGGTACATTTATACCTGGACCTTCATTTCCTACCGAAGAGAAGAGGCCTTGCTCAGCCAGTTCTATGGATTTGGTGCAATGTTGGCTGCTGTGGCGTAGCAAGGTTGCCCAAGGCCCTAATACTAGCAAAGAATATGAGACCCTGTCCCCGCCCTGGGAGATAAAAGATAGCTACATTAAAGTTGGACTGGGCCCTTTGGTATTTCCTTGTTGTTCAATGGTTATAATGCGCAATGTTGATTTCCTGTGATTCCTGTCACTATTAACTCCTTGGTTCTGTACTGGAAGTGGATTATTTCCTGCGCTACGAACTTCAACTATACTGTTTCACTATGCCTTGGTTATTGCACCGAGCATAATATAAACATGTTTAGATAAAAATAGAAAGGACTGGGCCCCTTGCACCCCTGATAACCACAGTGGCATCGGAGCCGCCTCTACCCCACCATCCCAGCCACTCACTCTGTAAGTACTTGCTTACACTCAGTTTTGCCAGTCACTGTCTTTGTTAGAACAGATTAACAATTGCTTTATTAACCTTCTTCCTTTCTCTAATTTGCTTGTAAATGCACCATTTGCCCACTACTTTTTCAAAAATTTCTCCCCTTAGGTGGTTCGGGGCCGCTCGCTTCGCTCGCTCGCGATACCGCGTCCCTAAAAATGTTTTGCCCGAAAGGTGTGTCACCAACATGACAAGTTTGGAAAGCTGTGCCCTAAGGGCATGTCTGGACATGGCACTTAGAATTTTTTTTTTTAATGCATTTTGACAGGAAATCGCAAAATACCATCTACTTGAAGTAGGTGGTATTTTGCGATTCCTTAAGCCAAAATCGCAATTTTAAAGGCACCCCTACATAGCATTTAAGGAATCGAAAAATTGTGATTCCTTAAATGCTTGAGCAAAATAAGGAATCGCTATTTTTGCAATTCCTTATTTTGCTAAGTGGCACCTACATACCAAAACGCCGTTTGCGATTCGCAAACGCCTTCCTACATATGCCCCACAGCTATTAATTTCGCTATTTTCAAAACCAACACATGAATAAAAAATGTGTCATTTACAATACCAATAGCTCAAACTTTCCTAATGTGAGACCTATTGCATTGCAAATGCTTGTTTAATTTAAATCTCCCACGTCCCTCTCCTAAAATGTTGGCATGTATGCTCTCTGCTTGTTTGCCAGTATTGTTCACGCACATCTGCGTTTATACATTTGCACTCTGTGCCTGCGTTCATGTATGCTGGAGTATGTGTGTGTACATCCATGAGCAGTTCCCCTGCCTGGATATGTTCGTGCAGGTTTACAATGTGTGGGATGTCCGGCCAGTGTTCACGCAGATGAGCCCGTATGCTCGTGTGTGCACGTGTACAGCCTCTCTGTCGTCGGCCTGCGTCCATGGAAGCTATAGCTGTGTGTTTACGTGCGGCGTGTGCCTGCCGTTTGGCGGGATTTGCTCACATCCACCAGTTTGCGCCCATGTGCAGTGCATGTGACTGTCCCCTCCCTAGTGTGCAGACGTGCAATCCCTCCAACAGCCTGTGTTCACCGCCCCCGCGCTCCTGCTGCAGGCCCCAGACCTCACGGGGCCTGGGAGGGCACTGCCCACCCTCTGCCCCGCTCCGCCCCTCCCCCGGGGGCCCCTTTGATGAGGAAACACATGATTTGGCAGGAAGTGGTTGGGCGGCGAAGATCTGACTGGGCGCCCAGGGGTCAGCGGATCCAGGGAAAAAGGCACATTCCAGCCCTCGGTGCAGGCCCAGCTGGGAGCCATCAGGCGGGCCTGGCCGCCCCTCCCCCGGCCTCGGGAACCCACAACAAACAGGCCGCATTGTTGGGGAATTCCTCGCATAACTCCCCGCCGCTGGCTGCTAGGTGAGAGGAGGGGGCACCCCAAGGTCCCGACCCGCCCCCTCCGCATAGTGCGGAGGTCTGAAATCTGGAGAGTGATTGATGGGGAAAGGAAAATGAGCCAAGATTCCCGCCACCCACAGCGAGCTCTCGGTGTGTGGAGCTCCGAACGTCGCAGACAGTGCATTCTGGGTCATGGAGTTCGCCGCCGCCATAGTCTTAAAGGAACAGTTCTGGCGTTTCCTAGACAGATCACAAAACTCTTGCAGACAGGCGTGATATTCCTCCTCCAGTTCGGACATCTGAAGATGCCTCATATGTTAGGTGCTAGTAATTTACAAATTCCAGAGATCACGACACAGTTCTTCACCAAGAACTCTCCAGATTCCAGGGGGAGCCATATCCAGAAAAGGATTTTTTTTTGCATTCAGGCACTTGTTTCTCTTTTCTTCAGATTATGTTCCTGGAAAGTACAGAAAACACCAGGGCCAGATGACTCATGCATGGAATGAGAAAAAAAAATGAGCTCTCGTATACTCTGTTTTTGGTTGACAAATGATGGCTTTCTGATAGCTCTTGTGTTAATATGTTTCAATTGAACAAAGTGGCCCGACACACATGAAAACAGTGCTAAGAGAAGGGAGTTCCGAGGAGCCTCTATCAAACCTGGGTGTGACTAGTTTGCCCAGTGTTTAAATGGATTTGCTGCTCTTCACCCTGTGGTCACATCAATTTGTGTATAAGATTATCGCATAAAAGCCAAATAACACGTTGTCAAGATGACACAGAGGGTAGGACCTTTTCCCTGTGATCTCAGTTCTCTCGTCAGTTGTGAGTAGCTCATTCTCTCCAAAGATCCCCCTCTGTCCCATGACTGGTGTGAGTAGCCAGTGCTTAATTTGAGCCAGTGGTTGAATTTGAGGCTCACCAGCACTTATTTTCGTGGACCTGCACTTATTTTTCCTCAACAGACTTTGATCCAGTCCAAGGCAGAGAAAAACACAAAACAGAGAAAGAGAGCTGAAGAGGAAGACGGAAAACCAGTGACAAAGGGAAACAAGCAGGGATGAAAAAGAACTAGCAAGAGCGAGATAAAGGGGCAGGGAGTGTCTGTTGGTGCGTTAAAGTGGCATGAGGTGGAATAAAAACTACACAGGCTTCGTGTTCAGCACCCTGACT
This sequence comes from Lissotriton helveticus, assembly GCF_964261635.1. Taxonomy (NCBI): domain Eukaryota; kingdom Metazoa; phylum Chordata; class Amphibia; order Caudata; family Salamandridae; genus Lissotriton; species Lissotriton helveticus. Next base: position 1,709,661,833 of record NC_136057.1, on the reverse strand, counting down.
TTCCATATCACCTGGCACAGGCTTTTGAACAAAATATTGGGCCGACACTTATTCTTTTAGAAATTAACCACTGTGACTAACCCCTCAATCCCGAGCTGGCTGGTTGTCTCGTGTCGGGTCACCTTTGATGATGAACCAGGGATTTGTTATTTGTGATGATTGTGGGGGTCGAAAAGCAGTCTAGCTTCACATTTGAGTGCCATTATTATATTTGAGCTTTATTGCAGGTTTTAGAGGTGAGCAGAGCTTGGTTTTGGTTAGGTTCAGCCCAAGACACATGCTGGACATTTGACTTCGATATGAGATGGGCAGCCACATGATCAAAGTGATGCAGGAGGCCATTAGGTGGCTGTGTATCATCAGCATACAGGTGATTTGTGATTACATGGTTGGTGTGGGAAGTTGGCCTGGTATATAATGTCCACTAATGTAAGTGGGCACCTTGTACCAGTCCAGACAAAACACATATGGTTATTTAAAAGATCTTAGACAACCTTAGAAACCTCTGTAAGTGGTAGCTGTGGAGAACAGCCTTCAGGCTTAATCTTGAAGGAGTGTAAAGCAACTTGTTTTTACCAGAATGCAATCTTAGAGTATAGATTAAATGGAAAAGAACCACACAAAGCATTTATAAAAATATGTATTTATTATATAACACTATCTAGTACGTTACAGTATCTCCCACACGGAGATACACACAAATCACACAATACTTTAGCAAAGAAATTACAGTAAATAGCACTAATACACAGGGGGCCCTGGGAAGGACCAAACCATATACTAAGAAAGTGGTATAAGAACCACAACTTGAGTCAGGACAAAGTCAAGAGGATGTAGAATTGCTGGGGACCCACAGAACCACCCAAGGTAAGTAGATAGGGACCCCACGGAGAGCGTGTGCAGTGTGTGAGCATAACTGCATGCTCCGTACAAGTCTATGTGCAAGCCTCAGTTGGATTTTTAAAGATTAGGGACCCTTCCCAGTGGATCCTGAAGAAACCCTGTGGAAGACAGAAGATTGGAGAGCCACCTCACCCTTGGATACCGTGGTACCCAAGTTACCTATCCCAGGGAAGCCGGGTGCATTGGTGTGAAGTGGCGTCGGAAACCGCAGTCGAATGCAATGTAGGACATCAGGAAAGTGCCACTTCTGGAAGAGGAGGAAGTGTCCAGAGGAATCTAAACATGGATTCTTGAAGAGGATTACCTCAAAGTAGAGGGGACAGACTCTATGTCACTCAGGGGTGACCAGCAGACTTGGAAGACGAATGCCCTCATATATCAGGTGCTTCAGGGAAGATGTCGATGACCATGCCTCTACAGCTGTGAAGACCAGGCGACACTGAGGAAGACCAGGACCTGGATGCCAGCTGTCCCATGAAGGATGTCGAGTGCTGAGGTGTCAATGTCCAGCGGGAGCACCAACAAGCCTTGGTAAATGCAATCAGCGCAGGCAGTCGAGAAGTTGGAAAGTTGGGACCAGCAAGGTCCAGGGGACTCACCACAAGCAGAGGAGTCAGGGCAGGGTCAGAGCAATCAGAGGAGCCCAAAAGAAGCAAGTGTGACCATCAAGTGGACCCACAGGCCAGAGTGGAGTCACCAGAGGACCTCAAGCAGCTTACCAAAAGATGCAGACCCCGATGCACATGATGTGCTGTGGCAGAAGATTCTGGTCACTGGAGGTGCTTGAGGTTGGGGCTGCTTGGAGCCAGAAGATCTTCTTGCAAATATGAAAACAAGCCTTTGCAACTGCAAAGTGGATGCGGTACTCAGGGGTTCGGTTATTACAACCCCAACGAGGACAAATGGCCTCAAAGGATTGCAGCCAGGCCAGCGCTGACCCTGTCACCCCCATCTCCATCAGGCGAGACAGCAGCGTTGACAGTCCTGTCAAGTATCACGCATCAGGTGTGACAGTCACGCATTTCAGTGCGGTGGTCCGCATCACCGCACTGAAATGCATTGTCACGCATTAGCCACCACCTACCAGCACGCGCCACCAATGGCGCCTCACCAGCTCTCTGTGGTTCACTTCTCCCGAGAGACGTGCTGCGGTTTCTGGGCTAGATCCTAAATAGTTAAATCACCATCTGCGCTCAACTCTGGGGTGGCTGAGAGCGCCACATTGTATCAACGCATTCTGCTCCAGCTGCCTGCTGTTGCCAACAATGTTATAATGTGCAATATCGAGAGGCGCCGGCGTGGCGCGCGGCCGTTTACAGAGTGCTGTCAGTCATGGCAGGGGGGCCGCCTGGATTAATCCGGATGCGTAGGTAGAGTGTCGTCACGTCCTGAGTTTCTCTCATGGCTGCCCGCCGCGCTAGAGGCATTACGATCGCATCGCGGCGGGCGGCGCAAAAAACTACTGCAGCAAGCTCACAGTGAGGTTGGCCATGATCGAGCAATGCCGGGGCCCGGGACGAGTGGCCAGAAAGCCTGAGAACAGGTAGTCTGCAGAGAGTGCACCTTCGATGGGCAGCAGTGCAGTCACGGACCGCTGCAGTCTCTGAACTCGAAGTAAGTGATTTACTCGGTGACACAGTATACGGACAGGTTAGCACCTGCATGCATGCACAATTTTTGTAAAGATAAAAGTGTGGCAACAAACTAATGTGGAAGTAACCCTGTGGTTTTAATGCGGTAACACTCAGATGGTGCCGTGAGGTAGCAAAATCTATGTTTTAGCAATGTGCAAGGCTGGATATTAGATTCGGCGAGTGAACCCGTGCGGCCGCTGCCAGAGTCATGGTGCATCATTAGTGGAGTTTACAGTCCTGGACTGCGGCAGACCGGATGTAACGGCGGGAGGTCACTCAAGTAAGTGTTAGGGCATTAGTAGTAAATCAGGCCTCAGGCTCTCAGCTTTCCCTTGCTGCACTACTTTAGGGCCCAGCCATCCGCACCGTGCCCGGGGAGGGGAACAGTAACAGTTGGCTATAGAGGCAGTGATTGCATTACTGGAGGAGGTGGGGTAGGAGGAGGGGAGTTGTGAAACACCAAATGCCCCCTCTTAATGTATCGACCCTGTGTAGGAGTGAAATACATTTTAGACTAGTCACCACCTTTGCTCCAGACAGTAAAACTGCATTGCCACCAAGAAATAGTTTGAAACACCCACGACTCTGCTGAGAAGTATCTTTACTTTGTTCATATAATGCTGCAGACCTGGGAGCAACAGGCTGCATTATGGTGGAAAAGAAGAGAACAAAAAAAACACATCACTTTAAATAAAAATGGACAGGGGAGCGGGCAGAGGAGCGGATTCTTAAAGGAGATAATAAAGGCAGTGATCGAAATTATTATTTTTTAGAGAAATTCAGAGGCAGAATTTATTTAGGTGTTTTTGGAATGTCAAGTGCGTGATGCGAGTGCAATGATCTGAAGGCACGGATTTCTGAACTGTTTCCACCGCGCCTAAAAACACTGATCATGCTTGCGCATAGTCCAAACTTGGACATTTCCAGAATTAGCGACGGCGGGCTGGTTTCTGTGACCCTTGGATGAGTGCGAGACATACATTATACTCTGTGCTGACTGAGCTTTGTAATTTGATTGACTTTCAAATGGTGCCGGCTAAGACATGTAAGGGCTGAGTTAAGGTAATCAAACTTTCAGTGCATGAGCAGTACCGCTCTTTTTTACCTAGGTTTTTTTTAATCAGACTTCACCTCAAATGCAGACAAGGATAACAGATATTAAGAACATTTACGTTTGTTCCAGTGGGGACTCAAGTTCATTTTTTTATTTTCTCACATTCTTACATCTTTCTGTTGTGGGCTGGGTCCTACGTGTGACAGAGAGGCCCTAGAGTTTACACTGATGCTCTGCATCCTGATTTCCTTGATTGACTGCTGGCAGCATGGAGAATCTAGGGGGGGCAGTGTAGGCAAAGGCTGTCTAAGGCATCTGTGTTTTAGTAGCTCAGCTAACTTGCTATGGCTGTTAATAAGTAAAACGAATGCTTCAATTATTCTAACCTACCTGCACCCCTGGCCTGTAGTGTACTGAGTCTGAGAATTGTGGAGTCACACATTCTGACTCTGCCAGCTTTTCAGTTGCCTGCTGTTAGTGCACTTTACTTAAATTACTTCTTAGATTCTTGTTGCCCAAATGGGTGCAATATTTTCGATATTGATACGTTTCCCTCATCTTCATCGTGTGATATTGCCCGCGATAAAGTGTCACTCATAGTTGTTGAAATGTCACTCATAATTTCACTGAAATTATGAAAATGTCACACACAGCAATCTGAAACCTTGGCAGCTATGCGTTGAGTGCAGCACGGTGTCAAACGCTGCACTCAGATCTAATAAAACTAATGCTGCTGTCTCGCCTTCATCCACTATCTGCCTAATGCGCTCGGTGGAATACAGAACGGCCGACTCCGTCGAGTAGCCAGCTCTGAATCCTGATTGTGATGAGTGGAGAAGGGCTTCTTCTTCTAGATGTTTCATAAGCTGCCTATTGGCAATCTTTTCCACAATCTTTGCACAGAAGGGGAGAAGGGAGATGGGGCGGAGATTTTGAAGTTGTGAAATGGGGATGTTGGGTTTCTTCTTTAAGGGAATAACCTGAGCAGTTTTCCACGCTTCAGGTACATGACATTCCTGGAAAGATAAGGTGACCATGTGGCTAATATGGTCAAGTAGCATGCTCTCCATAACTCCTTTGCACCGCGCCACTGGGCATGCGTCAGATGGAGATCCGGATTGTATGCTCTTAACGATTCCCAGTAGTTCATTTCTTTCAGGCGTTATAAAGCATGTAAGCCGAGATCTTTGTGTGGAGACAGCTTCAGTAACCCCAGGGCTGGTTAACAAATTGTTACCAGCAGTAAAAGTGTCATGAATTTTGTCCACCTTACCCACAAAAAAATCGGCTACAAGATCGCATAGCTCAGTAGAGTAGATATCTTGAGCTTCGAGCCTGGATGGAGTCGTGAGTTCTCTGTATATACTAAAGAGTTCTTTGGTGGGGTTGCCTGCTGACTCAATTCTATTTTTAAAGTAGATGCCCTTTTCTAATCTTACCAATTTCTGGTATTTTTTTATCTCTATCTTATAGCCTGCTTTGAGTTCAGGGGCATAGTTCTGCCTCCACCTCCGCTCCAACGTTTTACATTTGGCTTTAGCCAATCTAAGTTTTTCAGAGAACCACGGAGCTGTTTGGATTGCCTGGTCGGTGGTTTAATCACCCAGGGTGCTACCTCATCCAGGGCCTTGGACATCCAGTTCTCATAACTGCTCCATGTTTCCTGTAGTGTGTTAAATGGGGACAGGGGGTGTTTTAGTAAGGCGCGTTCGAATAGTTCAGGGGAAGATTTCTTCCAGACCCTGCGCTTTAGAGGTAAAGATCCTTTCAATTTAATTCGCGGGGGGCATCTTCTATTTCGAACGGGACGATGCTATGGTCCGACCAGATCAACTGGACCGGGGGTAGGACCCTAACACCTACCCAATTGGAAAAAATGGGGTCCAAGGTATGACCCAGCTGATGTGTGGGGGCTGTGGATAGCAGCCTAACCCCTACAGAGTTCAGTGCTGCTATCACGGTTTGTGCCTCTTTACAATCTTTGTCTTCACAGTGGAGATTGAGATCTCCCAAGACAAGAAACTCTTTGTGTCTAATTACTGGTTGGTGTACTAGGTCTAAAAGTTGGTTTCCAAATTGCGCTACACTCCCTGGGGGGCGATATATCAGTAATCCGTTTACCGTGTTTTTGGGATCTACTTTTAGGGTGAAAAGACCACATTCGGTGTTAGGTATGTTGGCTTTAGTTAGCGTACATTCTAGTTCTAGTTTATAAATTAAAGCTAGTCCCCCACCACGTTGTTTTTGTCTGTCTAGTCTCAACAGACTATAACCAGGGGGGATTGCTTCAAGAACCTCCGGGGAAGAAGTTTCATCCAACCATGTCTCCGTAAGAAACAAGGCGTCCGGTTCCCTATTTAGCAATAAGTCATATATCTCGACTTTATGTTTCCTCATAGACCTGAAGTTCAATAATAGCAGCTTTAACTTGGCTACTTCCCTCTCCTCCCCTCTAGACAGTGGCAGTGTCAGATTACACGTCTTACAGTAGGAAGGTAATGAGTCAACCATTAGAGTATGGAAGCAACTACTGCCCGATTTCTGACTAAATGAAAGCAGCTCCATTTTGGTGTAACATAGTCGATGTTTAGACTTGTCCTGCAATGACTCCGGGTTTGAGGGATCAAGGGGTGCTGCCCCGCGCCCCGGTCGTTCGCGGACGGGCGCAGACGGGCAGGACTCTGGCTTGACTCCGGCGCGCGAACGGCACGCCCGCTGTACGCGTCCGCTGCGTGGAGCCATAGCCGTATATTTTTATAGAGGCGCCTGAGTGTCAGAAGAGGAAAGCCCTCTCCAAGATGGCCGCCACTAACCTCTCGGCTCAGTCCCTCGGAAATGCCGGCCCTAAATCGGCCAGTAAGTGAAGGGGGAGGCAAGTAATCTGCCAGGTGCTTTTTTAAAAATAAAGATCTTAAGGGCGTGGAATCCGCACCCCGAAATCGGTGCGAGATTCAAAGCGCGGCGGTAGTGTGCAGCGTAACGCGCTGGTGCCGGGGGGAGGGAAAAGACACAAAGGGGAATATCAAAGTTTTTTAAAACAATTAAAAGTTTCGACCGCCCGGCTCACACCTCAGGGGTAAAATATCAGCAATCTCCAGATTGGAGTGAATCTTCTATTTTTATAGAGGCGCCTGAGTGGCAGAAGAGGAAAGCCCTCTCCAAGATGGCCGCCACTAACCTCTCGGCTCAGTCCCTCGGAAATGCCGGCCCTAAATCGGCCAGTAAGTGAAGGGGGAGGCAAGTAATCTGCCAGGTGCTTTTTTTAAAATAAAGATCTTAAGGGCGTGGAATCCGCACCCCGAAATCGGTGCGAGATTCAAAGCGCCGCGGTAGTGTGCAGCGTAACGCGCTGGTGCCGGGGGGAGGGAAAAGACACAAAGGGGAATATCAAAGTTTTTTAAAACAATTAAAAGTTTCAACCGCCCGGCTCACGCCTCAGGGGTAAAATATCAGCAATCAGCATTACCACGCACTGCCATTACTACGCTGCTTTTACAATGCAAGTCGTTTCAACGACTTGCGCTGGAGGGCACTGTTGGACAAGGAATAGTTTAATTTTCTATTCCAACACCTTCCCTACTGTAACGTGGGCTGGAGTTGGAATAGAAAATTAAACTATTCCACTATCCAGCGCTTACAGCACAAGTCGACTTGCGTTGTAAAAACAGCGTTGTAATGGCACGCATGGTAATAGCCCGCGTTGTGCTGACATACAACCATCAATGACTTGTAAGGTTGCTCTCTTTCGGCTACTTCTGGACACACTGGATTTTGCAGTTGTCAGATTTTTTTATTGTGTATCACCAAAACTGTTGTTTGCTCTGGAAATACTTATATTATTGCAGTGCTCTCTGTCATTAAGCTGACTTTCCACATGTAAAAGATATGCGTTCCAACTTACAACAAAAAGCCTGCCTTCTTCGTGAGATTTCTTTGTTTAAAGAAAGAGCTGCATGAGTTCACGTCTCTGCAAAACGTAAACACATATTTCTGGCCACGTGAGGCCACGTCATTTCCTTTAAAAACTGCCTCTCGGTTACAAACTATGAGGGGCCCTGTGTGGTCTCAAAGTCTAATGTGAAATACCATATTGATCTTATTTTGTTGTGCAAATTATGTGGGGACCACTTTCTATGCATGACTGCCACATCCCACACTGTCTGTGTATGTGACACCTTCCAGACTTTTTAGCCAACAGCACTTTACATACAATGATGTTTTAATGTCTTACTTGTTATGTAAAAGGGCAAAATGGTGTTTCAAAACAGGGATGCTCAACCTTGAATTACTATAGCCCTGGCTATGACAGACTTTCAGGAGAGCCACACAAGGGATATATTGACAAACAGTGACTAACAATGGGAACCACTTACATTGACACTTGTTCTACTGAGCATCTGCGATGTATCTGGCACTCACAAACCAACGTTGGACACCCTGGTCCAGAGCATGCTAAGCTCACACATTATGGGTACTTTGAATTTACGACTGTTCAGCCTGGCTCCATACATAAGGCATTGACAGCAGCAGGGCCAGCAACAACCTCCTCTATGCCCCCTCAAAAAAACCTCCCAAAACAAACAAGCATTTGAAATGCAATCGGTCTCACCTTTTGGAACTTATATGTATTTAGCTATGCAGCACATCAGCCTGGGTGCTCAAACATCCACTGTTCTTTAACACGGAGGGAAAGTAAGCACCAAACTGCATGACAAGCCAAGTATGGGAACAGACGTGGAGAAATATTGCCTTTCAGCTGGAAAGCCAAAGTCCAAAGCTCTTTTTTTAATATAAAATCAGGGCCTTCGGTGGTCATATCACTGAAAATACAAGATTTGAAAAAAATATTATTGTCTACAGGTGCTCGTGGAAGACAATTTCTATGGACTGGAATCTAGAGAATGCTAAAGTGATTCTGGTATTTTACTCACCTCTATCAAGTTAAATAGAGGCATTTGAACCGGAAAAAAAATCACTAAGCGGAAGCAGGCAAGTCCTAGGGCTGATCTCCAGAGCTCATAAAGTACATACATATAAAAGTATATACTAAAGTATATACAAGAGGTCTCAAATGCTCGACCTAACAAGCATTGGAAATGCAATAGGTCTCGCAGCATTAGAGTTAGTGCTTTTAGAATTGTTTATGGGTTTTTTTGTAAATCTTTAGCATTTTTGTTTCCTGTAGCCAATGCTAAAGAATTAAAAAAAAAAAACCATAAACATTTCTAAAAGCTCTAACTCAATGCTCCGAGACCTATTCCACTGTGTGAGGGTGAGGGGTTGAGGGTGAGTGAGGGTGAGTGAGGGTGAGTGAGGGTGGGTGAGGGTGGGTGAGGGTGAGGGGTTGAGGGTGAGTGAGAGTGAGGGTGAGGGTGAGTGAGGGTGAGTAAGGGTGAGTGAGGGTGAGGGTGAGTGAGTGAGGGTGAGGGTGAGTGAGTGAGGGTGAGTGAGGGTGAGTGAGGGTGAGGGTGAGTGAGGGTGAGGGGTTGATGTTGAGGGTGAGGGGTTGAGGGTGAGTGAGGGTGAGTGAGGGGTTGAGGGTGAGTGAGGGTGAGGGTGAGTGAGGGGTTGAGGGTGAGTGAGGGGTTGAGGGTGAGTGAGGGTGAGGGGTTGAGGGTGAGTGAGGGTGAGTGAGGGTGAGGGTGAGTGAGGGTGAGTGAGGGTGATGGGTTGAGGGTGAGTGAGGGTGAGTGAGGGTGAGGGTGAGTGAGGGTGAGGGGTTGAGGGTGAGTGAGGGTGAGGGTGAGTGAGGGTGAGGGTGAGTGAGGGGTTGAGGGTGAGTGAGGGGTTGAGGGTGAGTGAGGGGTTGAGGGTGAGTGAGGGGTTGAGGGTGAGTGAGGGTGAGGGTGAGTGAGGGTGAGGGGTTGAGGGTGAGTGAGGGACCGCAAAGCTATGGGGGGCAGAAATACCACAGGAGGGGGCTATAGCATAAATACCACTGGGAGTTGATAGAGCGGGAAAACGGCCAGAGATTTGCAGGGCAGAGAGAGCACCACAGCGAGACAGCAACATTTTGAGTCTGGTTCCTGTTTACGGATGTTAATTTTCCATTTACTATTCCAATGTTCTCAACCAGCTAATACCTATTTTGAGTTGGCTTAGTAGAAAAGCAGTTGTCCGTTTTCTAACCTTATTTAAATCATGTATAGAATGAAGACTAATTCGTAGGTGCCCCTGTGTGGTCTTCTGTGTTTGTGTGTGCCGTGTCCAGTCTAAAACTCTTTTAATGTTTAAAGTATGCCATGGTATGTAAGAGGGAAGATTCATGTTAGTTTACAGGTCTCAGGCGAGCCGTTTCACCACTCCACATTAAGAATGCAAGGCTAGCTGATACTTTTAAACAGTAATTTCAGTAGCCAATAATAGATGAAATAATGCTCTCTGACAACTGCAATATGACTTTCATTCTCAGAAGTATGTACATCGTAGAAATCGTAGTGTAATGTTTTAACCGGGCTCGTTCACAAGAGACAGCTGAACAGTGAAGTTTCAACCTCTTTACGTGCTGCTTGGCTTGTGCTGAGTTACGGAATTATACACTGGGATTGTACATTGCTGATCTGCAGATTGTTAGTATCAGTTGTGAACATTTCGGACTAGAAAATAAAATTCTTGAATGTACCATTACCTAGGGAAACTGTTAATAGCCCTACCAGCCCCGATGGATAAATGGAGTGGAGGAGTGAATGGATGGATGGATGGAGTGGGGGGTGGATGGATGGATGGAGTAGGGGGATGGATGGATGGAGTGGGGGGATGGAGTGGGGGGATGGATCGATGGATGGAGTGGGATGGATGGAGTGGAGGGGATGAATGGATGGATGGATGGTAGGATGGATGGAGTGAGGTGGATGGATGGATGGATGGAGTGGGGGGGTTGGATGGAGTGGGGGGATGGATGGAGTGGGGGGTGAATGGATGGATGGGGGATGGAGTGGGGGATGGATGGATCATGGATGGTGGATGGAGTGGGGGGATGGATGGATGGGGTGGAGGGGATGAACTACTAGAAGCAAATTTATTTTCGGAAACGCAATGATTATGGGGGTTACGTTTTAAATTACGGGTGAAGTGTTCTGTAACATACACATTACGTGCACCCAGGATAACCATTTAAAGACAACCGTTCAAAAAACATTACCAAAAGTGAGATCGATGGCCTGGCAAAGGAGAGTTAAATAGACTGTTTTTGGTGGTAGGAGGGAGGGCACCCTACGGGGAGATGGAGCTTTGGAGCTGAATGATCGGAGCTCGTGAAATGTCCGCCGCGCTGAATTGTTCAAAGGTATTTTTACGCCCTGTAAAAGAAAATAAGCATGTCGTGTACACAGCGGGGGTGGAAGGACTTTAAATAGACACTGTGAAAAGTACAGAGCTGCCGACTTTCGTACTTGGAAACCGGTTTCGAGTTTTTCCTCTGCCATGCCTACAAAAAGATAGATATCGATCAGCACAAACTAAATAAACAGTGAGAATCAAAAATAAAAATAACAAGACGGAGGGAAGAGAGGGGAGGGGGAGGAGAAATGCCTACAAAAAAAGATATCGAGCAGCACAAATTAAATAAACAGTGGGAATCAAAAAGAAAAAGAAAATTACAAAGGTAATCGTTAGAACTACTTAAGCCGGCAGCGGGGGGGGGGGGGTAGAGGCGTGTAAGGAGAGTTAAATAGACAGACTGTTTTTGGTGGTAGGAGGGAGGACACCCTACGGGGTGATGGAGCTTTGGAACTGAATGCTCGTAGCTCGTGAAATGTCCGCCGCGCTGTATTGTTAAAAGTTATTTAAACGGCCTGCAAAAGAAAATAAGCATGTCGTGTACATAGCGGGGGTGGAATGAGAGTTAAATAGACTGTTTTTGGTGGTAGGAGGGAGGGCACCCTACGGGGAGATGGAGCTTTGGAGCTGAATGATCGGAGCTCGTGAAATGTCCGCCGCGCTGAATTGTTCAAAGGTATTTTTACGCCCTGTAAAAGAAAATAAGCATGTCGTGTACACAGCGGGGGTGGAAGGACTTTAAATAGACACTGTGAAAAGTACAGAGCTGCCGACTTTCGTACTTGGAAACCGGTTTCGAGTTTTGCCTCTGCCATGCCTACAAAAAGATAGATATCGATCAGCACAAACTAAATAAACAGTGAGAATCAAAAATAAAAATAACAAGACGGAGGGAAGAGAGGGGAGGGGGGAGGAGAAATGCGACACGGCGGGAAGGGGCAGGCAGGATGACTCAGGGGAGGGGGCGGAGCGGGGCAGAGCGGCATGTGGGTGTGAAGAAGCCGGGCCTTTGAAGTGAAGCTAAGCTTCACTTCAAAGGTGTCGGAGGAATGCGGGCGGCTGTGCACGCGCTTTTAAGCTCAATGCACATGCGCATTGAGCTTAAAAGTCACGGGCACTGCAAGGAATCGCCACGATTCCTTGCAAGTTAGATAAAGAGTCGATGAGCCCCTATAGTCTCGCTTGCTCGATGCGCATGCGCATCGACAGGCGAGACCTAAAAATGTAGACTGAAGAATGAGGCTTTGGCAAGGAAGGGCTGAAAGACAGGCATGCAGGAAGCAGCACATGAGTTTGGGAAACTGGTACCTTTCGCCACTGGTCAGTGCTCCGGACAACGTAGTCATTTTCTGCGCTTTTATTTTTTAATTTATGGTACAATTGCGCCATCACGTGTATATTCTTGGTATTACATGTGTACATTCTCTCCTAAGGATTATTCGTCCCTGTGATTGCAAAATAACTTTCTGCTCATATGAAGCAGCAGTGCACCTGAATTCATTTGACCAATACGTCACAATTTTTAGGTAATTTTGTTGATTACATGAAAGCTATATCTACTTACCAAATACAACTACCTTGACCTATAAACCAAGGCACCTACTGCATGGCACCCTTGCATGGAGTTTCTTCATGTCTTCCCAGGAGTACCTCTCAGGGTGGACCACTACGATCAATGGGGACTTATGGGTTTACAATTCGGGGGTCATGGGTCCAATGCGCCAGAGCCAGTAACTGTGATTTAAGGATCTTCCGCACTCCTATCGATAAATACCTACGGTTGTCATGGTCGGACTGGCGTGTCGGGCAATCAGGCAGTGCCCGAATGGCTGGTTTGGCAGGTGAGGGTGTGGGTGTTTTTGGCTGTTTGTGCACCTGTTTTATGGTCTGCTGGACTGGTTTTTACTGTTGATTTCCCTGATTTAAAACAACCATTGCCTGCAGCAAACACAAACGCATGCAGTCTACCGTACCTTAAAAAAACACGTATACAGCGTTAAAACCTGCCCCAATTTGCACACACGGGCTACTTATTTAGCTAACACAAGGGGATGATGGACGGAGTGCTGAAACTTTTCAGACACTCACCCCAGTCACAAATCTGGGTTGAATCCATCATCGTTCTTTAGCTCTCTTCGCCACCTCAGTTCAGAACCAGCTATATGCAAATCAGTCTGACCCTGTGCCTCATGGGAACAGTCCAGCCTGAACTGCCAAGCCAGGTCCTCCCTGAACCGGAAACAAGCATCCTGGGACCGGTTTCGGTGTAACACCCCTCTTCAGCCAGGCTAGCCAGAAGTGGGTGCTGTGCTCTCCATGCCACTGGAGTCAAGCTACCCTGGCTGAGGAGGGCTGAAAGCCCAAAACCGGTCCTAGGATGCTTGTTTCCAGTCCAGGGAGGACCTAGCCTGGCAGTTCAGGCTGGACTGTTCCCATTCGGCGCAGGGTCAAGACTGATTTGCATATGGCTGGGTCCAAACTGGAATGGCAAGGGGAGCAACAAAACAATGGATTAAGGCTCAGATCTCTGTACTGGGGTGAATGTATGACATTGTTCTGCATTCTATCCATCATTTCTTCTTTTTGCATTGGTCACCCTGAGTGGGACAGGTATGCCCAGACATGGGTCACATGCTCTCTATGCCACTGGAGTCAAGCTATCCTGGCTGATGAGGATTGAAAGCCCGAAACCGGTCCTAGGATGCTTGTTTCCAGTCCAGGGAGGACCTGGCCTGGCAGTTCAGGCTGGACTGTTCCCATTGGGCGCAAGGTCAAGACTTATTTGAATATGGCTGGGTCCAAACTGGAATGGCATGGGGAGCAAAAAAACGATGGATTTAGGCCCAGCTGAACTGAGGTGAATATCAAACATTGTTCTGCATTCTGTCCATCAATTCTTCTTTCTACTTATTTAGCTATGAGATTCCCTTGTGAGGGCCACTTTTATTTTGATGCGTGGGTCTATTTTCTGTCCCAGTCCGACCTTGATGGTAGTAGTGCCTGATGTGGCAGCTCACTCCCTGAATATTTTGTTGTGGTTTGCCTTTATGAGGGGGAAAAAGGACTGTGTCAACTTGAACATTTCCTACTTGCACACGTTTATGTTTTGAATGTCACGTTATCCCTCAGGGCAGTCTAAGGAATAGACATTGACTCTGGCATTAGCAGGAGAATTCAGTCTTCTTGAGTAGTGGATTAGACTTGGTAGTGTGTCATAGAATAGAGTGGAGTGAAATGGCATGGAGTAGCATAGAAGGAGTTGTGTAGAGTCGAGTAGTGTTGCAAAGTGGTATAGAGTGGCGTTGAGTGGCATCGGGTGGCATAGAGTGACATAGGGTAGAGTAGTTTAATGGAGTAGAGGGTCATAGAGTGGAATATCGTACAGTGCAGTGTTTGTAGATTGAATCAGTTCAGGGTAGAGTGAAATGGTGCAGGGTAGGGTTCAGAGGTGTAGAGTAGAGTGGGGTAGAGTGCAGTGGTGTAGAATAGATCAGAGTGGCGTGGAGTGATGTGGAGTGTTGTTGCATAGAGCGCATTGGCTTAGAGTGCATAGAGTGCAGTTGCGTAGAGTAGATTGTTTCAGAGTAGAGTGAAGGGACACAGCATGCAGTGGTGCAGGGTGGAGTGGTGCCAGGTAGAGTGCAGTGGCATAGAGTAGTGGCGTAGAGTGCATTGGAGTAGAGTGGAGTGGTGTACAGAGCAGTGGCATTGAGTGGAGGGGCGCAGACTGGAGTAGAGTGGCATAGATTAGATTGGAGTGGAGCAGAGTAGAATGCAGCAGCATAGAGTTGTGGCATAGAGTGTAGTAGCATAGAGTGCAGTGATGCATAGTAGTGTGGCTTAGAGTGGAGTGGTGTGGAGTAGAGTGAAATGGCCTAGACTGTACTGGTGTATGGATGACATGTCACTCCCACACCTTGGAGTCCTCTGGATTATGCAACATTTCCTAAATGCTGATTTACACACATATGATAGATTGTCTCAATATAATGTGTGTATAATGCAAAGTGCTCTGACACCCTACACTGGTATGAGTGGTGCTACATAACTAATTAAATGCATCTAAAAGAGAGTGGTATGGAGACCCGAGGGGCACTGTTAAAACATGCTAGTGAGGGATCCGTGATGGAGGTGGTCACCACCTCCACCATAGATGGAGGAGAGCCAACAAATATTGTCGCACTGGGTGCCATCAGTGCTAAAGATGGCCCTGTGCATTGGTCTTGAGTAAAGTGGTCTAGAGGGCATTGGCATTTTGTGGAGTGGAGTAGAATAGAGTGACGTGGAGTGGTGCAGGGTAGATTGCAGATGCATAGAGTGGAATGGCGCATAGTGGAATAGTGGCATAGAGTAGATTGTTTCAGAGTAGAGTGCAGTGGCATAGAGTGCATTGTCGTAAAATGCAGTGATGCAGAGTAGATTAGAGTGGATTGGCATAGAGTGCAGTGGCGTAGAGTGTAGTGATGTAGAGTAGTGCAGTGACGTACAATGCATTAGTGTAGAGTGGCATAAAGTAGAGTGATGCAGAGCAGTGTGCAGTGGCATAGAGTGCAGTGGTGCAGAGAAGAGTGGGGTAGAATGAAGTGGCATAGAATGGAGTGTTGCAGAATAAAGTGTAGTGGAGCAGGGTAGAGTGGGGTAATGTACAGTGAAGAGTGTAGTGGTGTAGAGTGCAGCGGTGCAGAGTGCAGTGGCAGAGAGTGCAGTCGCAGAGAGTACAGTGTTACATACTAGATTGTCCTAGAGTGCAGTTGTGTGTAGTAGAGTGGCCTGGAGTCCATTGGTGTAGCGTGGTTCGGAGTAGAGTGGCGTAGAAAGCAGTGGTGTACAGTACAGTAGTGCAGAGTAGAGTAGACGGGCGTAGAGTGCAGTGACCTACAGTTAGATGGTGTGGAGTGTATTGGCGTAAAGTGTTGCAGAGTAGAGTAAAGTGGCGTAGAGTGCTGTGGTGCAGAGTACATTGGTGTAGAGTGCAATGACATGGAGTGCACTGGTTTTGAGTTACATGGTGCAGAGCGCATTGGTGTAGTGTGCAGTGACGTAGAGTAGAGTGGCGTGGAGTGGCACAGAGTGGTGTGGAGTGCAGTGGCAAAAAGTGCAGTGGTGAATAGATTAGTGTGGAGTAGAGAGCATTGGAATAAAGTAGAATAGTGTAGAGTAGAAAGGTTTAGAGTGAAGTGTCGTAGATGGGAGTGGTGCAGAGGAGAGTGTGGTGTGGAGTAGCGTGGAGTGGAATGGTATAATGTGGAGTGGTGCAGAGTAGAGTGCAGTGATGTGGAGTGGTTCAGAATAGAGTGTAGTGGGGTAAAGTGATAGTGTGGTATCGCACTGCCATTAACAACACATCTTCAGTTGAAACGACCATTATATTTGCACGGACATACAGTTTAAAACTGTATACAGCACACAAACAATAATGTGTGGAAATGTCACCACCATGTGTATTGATTTGTTTTGATTGCATTAAAATATTGTTTTCAGCCACACTTCAGGATGACTCAAAAATGTGCTTCATTTGTGCTTTTCTAAATCTGATATATTCTGAAATATCTGCACAGTTGATTTACAGACATTTACATTTTGTTGTGTGCTATAAAAATTATAACGTCATACAGCCTTTCTCAAGAACAACCCCAGTGGTCAGCATGATGGTCACATAAATCCTCTCACTTCGAGGTCAGAAAAAGAAGCGTAAACAACAAGCGCCCTAGAATACAGAGCCTGACATTTGACCTCTACCCTTGAAATCACAGGAAATATGACAAAATAAGAACAGGATTTAAAGGCCTGTTTACAAAAACCACTACTTGTGGAAGAATACAGTAAATAGATTTGGGCAATGGAAGGGATTAACTCAAGCTGGACAGCCTAAAACAAATACAGCCAGCAAATAGAAAGCAAGCAAATGTGAACAAGCATTGGCATAGCCAATAGGTCTCGCCTTTGGGACCTTAGGATTTCTGTAAAGGTACTAGTACTTATGTAAAGTGCTTTGATACCTTCGTTCATGCTACATAATGCAAAAAATAAAAAGGAATGAAAGGAGAAGTGCGTGCAGATTTCTCAGGTGGGGGAGTGAAAAGATGCACTCTGTAGAGTTACGCTGTGCCTATCTGCTGTAGATATTTGGTTTTTCTCCACAACAGTTAGGGTAAAATGCTGATTGCTAACGTTCTTCTGTTTTGTTTAACCAGAAGCAGGATCATTCGGTCAACAAATGGTTAAGCATCACAATGTAGCTATTTACTGAAACCCCACAATGATTTTGCCCTTCCTCCCCAGGACATGAGTGGTCTTTAAGGAGCTTTAACTACTGTAGCAGCTGCTTGTTGCCTTCCAGGGTAGGCTTGTTGGCCAAGGCCCTCTCATTAGACGAGGCTGATGATTCCGCTGAAAAGTAAGATGTCACCGTAATAGATTTTGTTTCTGTTCCTTTGTGTTTTACAGAAAAAGAAACCTCACTATTGTGGAGGTGGGGTGGAGGGGACGCGCCTTCTAATGAAAGCGGTAAGGTCTGGTAATAAAACCTGACCCAAAACATATGCCAGCTTGCACGCCGCTCCTGCTGGCTCCTATTATATAATGCCAGTACCAAATCAGAAAGCGAGCACACTATAAAAAAATCAGGAGCCGAATTAAAATGAGGTGAAAGTGAGTTATCCCAGTGTGCAGTGAAGGCGGGGCTGGAGAATGCTGCATCTTGGTGCTGAGTAACAGATGTTTATTGCAAACCAAATGAATGTTAATTAGTCCGTCGGCCTCTAGTAGGATGAAAGGCTGAGCAGATGCGCTGGGGTTCTAACCTGCGGTTGTGAGGTCAAACATAAGATTAATAGGGTGCCCTCCTTAAAGTTAAGATTGCATTATATAATGCCAGTGCCAAATCAGAAAGCGAGCACAGTAGAGAAAATCAGGAGCCGTGTGCGTAAGCAGAGGCCTTGCTACCCCTGCCTCGGCCTCCACTGTCAAAACACGATTCTGCTGCCTTCCTCCTTCTACAAGTCAACAGCAATGGGCCTAGCATAACAGCGAAAGCACAAGTTTCTCATTGCAAACAGAGCATTGGCAGGGCTGTGCATGTGGCATGTGAAGGGAGGGTTGGTTAAAAAGAATGGCGCGAGAGAGAAGCGGGGGCGAGTGAGCACGGCAGCGTGGTGAACGCGCTAATTAAAAACAGATGGTGCCATGACCCTGAACAGATGGCGCCTCTGCTCGTAACTGCAGGCCGTAGGCCATGGGTGGATACATTTACTGAGAAAGGTGGGACATGCAGCCGCCTTTGCCCAATTGCGTGCTGTCTTTTTAGAAAGACAAATGCAAAGACCAATTTAAATAATGCAGAAGATAAAAAACACACGCACGAGAGTGTGAAAATCCAGAGTGATTCCAAGAGGTCGTTTTCCTAGAGCAGCCCATGCGCTCTGCGCTAGACTCGACTTAAAAACCACAAAGCCAATAGTAAGAAATGGGCAGAATGCATTCCCAGGGAAGTTTTACAAATGTCCCCAAGATGTCGTTAGCAGCTGCGCTGTCTGTTAGGCTTCGAACAGGTGGAGCACATTGTGTCTGACACTGGATCAACCATAGTTTCCCATTTTTAAATCTAAAAAAAATACAGGGCAAGTTGTTGGAACACCCGGAGCCTTAATACTTTCAAAGCATTATTGAGGTCAACCATCCATTTTTTTTAAAGCAAAATATTTTTATTATTAGGAGCTAAAAATAATAATATAATTAGATGGTTCAATAATTCATCCTTCAATTATTAAATCCGAAAGTACAAAATTGCAGCTTATAAATTGCATCCTCAGAGTAATCTCCAATGCTTCAAGTTCAATTCACAAAAACTCACTTCACACAAAAGCGCCCCAAATGTGATGTAGATCCCATCCCATCCATCTTAACTGCAAATAAAATTTCAAACCATTTTGAAAAACTGGTTGTGAGCCGCGTTTTCTAATATTGTATCGCTATGGCTCTCGCAATCAGAATATAGAATATATATTTATTTATATAAATAGATAGATATTGAAATTTCACTTCTTTGTTAGAAATATTTGGATAGTGTGACACATATCCCAATAGTGAAATTTTTTTAATTTGACGGATCATGAAAAACAGCCTCCTCTCATAAAAGGAAAATGTATTCCCCCAATACTGAACTATCTTTGAGCAAGACCAAGCGATGTGGCACTAATTACCTATACTTTTCAAAAAACATCTAAAGCAGAATGGTTTACATTTTGCGTCACATTTCTGTAAGAGAGATTGAGTGCCAAAAATCAACCATTTTGCATAACGTAGCATTCTTCTAGGATTTGCCCCCGTTTTTCTTTAAAAAAATATTTAATGTATTGCTTTCCACATTGTTTCAGAAAAATGAAATTGAACTCTTTATCCCATTTCATGCTGTTTCACAAAATCGAGGATGAAAGCATATACATCACAAACTGTAGAACTGAAAACGTATAAGCTGCTTTAAATGATGTTGAAAAGTTTTTAGAGAAATATCCAAGATCAAATTTTAAATCGAATGGTCGAAAGGTCCAATTTTGCCAGTTGGAGATGAAGACAAAGTACCATATTTACAAAATGGCTTTAAGCCACAAAAAGTGGCTTGTCAATTTGTAAATATGGTGCAGGTCATTGCGCCATCGGAAAGGCAAAAAAGTAGGGTCTGGTAGCTTGATCCCCTTGTAATTTTTACCCAGAATGTCTTGATTTTGGGCCCTGCCAGGTCCTGAAGTCAAGAGAGACCTTGAGATTGGTTCCAAAGCTTTGTGGGTGGGTTTTTTAACAGCAATGCATGGCCGGGTTCTGGAGAACAGCAGCCCTGGCCTGGTAGGCTAGGCGAGGTCTGGTCAATACAGGGAAAAGGGCTTGCCTTTGAGTTGCTCATTGAAGTCCATATGGTATTCAGTTTCTTTTATGGTGGCTGGCACAGAATCTATACTGGGACTGTCAAATGTGAGGTGACCAGCTCCCAAAAGCAGTGGAGATGGCAGGTTTTGCTGTTTGTTTCAGTGTTTCTTCCGGGATACAGACTACAAGAAGTGTAATAATAATCATAATATTAAAAATAATAACATATAAAATTATAGATGGGTAACAGTCAATAAAAGGGATGTTTTTTCACCAACGGGTTCTGACTGACATCAAATAGACAAAGGGCGCGAAGCTCGAATTCCAAGATGAAACACATCACATTATTCACTTTTTATCCATCGATTAGTTTTCGTTATGTGTGACCTCTAAAATCATCTGTCCCAATTCCAACTGCTACACAGGGACAGAGCAGTAATGAGCAAGCTGCTGCTCTAGTGCTTTAAATAGACAGAAAAAACGTCTGCCTCTCAACCACATCCACTCCCACCAACCACCCTCTATGCCTCCCGACCTCTTCCGACGCTGTGCTTTCTGCTCCCACTGGTAGGAGAGAGCCAGTGCGGGACTGACAGGCTCTATGAGAGCCCAGCCAGAGCAGCCGCAATACCTTTATGACAAAGCAGCAGTGGGAAACAACTTATGTTTGTTTGTTGGAACAAAACACCAGTGAATAAACAGATTTCGACAATGATATTCACGCGTGTGGCTCTCAGTGACTTCCATGCATAATAATAATAATAATATAATCCAAATATTAATATTAATAATAATAAAAAAGCTCAGTGAATCAGTGAAACAAAAGCTCTCCAGTAACATGTGCTCTGATATGCTGATTACAAGTCGAATCTCAGCAAGGCCAAATCAACCTCCCATTTTACTGAGATGAGTTTGTAAGTACAAATTGGGCAACACCTACTATTTATAGCACTTAGATAGTAACCTCATCTAATAGTGTGCAAAGAGGAGCAAGGTAAATTCATAGCAGGACAGACAGGCTTCTCAGAAGTTAGCACGAGGCCTAAGGTCAAAATGTAAAGTTGGCCCTTTGGATGCTTCTTCCATTTTGAAGCAAATGCACTTTAGAAAAAGATAAAAATGCCATCTGACCCCCGCTAATCGTCTGGCCAAACATGAACTGCCTCTTTATTAATGAAGACAGCAGGCTAAGCTTCGGTGGTCAATTTGTAAAAAACATAAGTGCCGGTGTTGCAAAATATATATGAATATCCATACAAATTCATGTGTATGCACTTCAAAAGATATCATGCTTAGCTTTATCACATTAAGATGAGGCCTGGAGCTCCAAAGGGCTTCCTATCTGACATTGACTGGACAAGCTTCTACAAGCTATTCTGTACCCCCTTAGAGGTCACTTTGCCTGTCCTGACTACATGATAATTGTTATTCTGGTTGTGCAAGTTGCTAACACAGTGCAGAGCCTGCCTTTCTGGTCTGCCCATATCTGGCTATTTATAATTTGCATAGTGCAGACATTGCACATCCATGTTAGCCATATTTGGATTGGTGCTTTATTCTAGTTCCGCTGAAATGGCATTACTTAATGTATATAGCACCTAGAATCCTGTCACTCTGGGAAGAAGCAGTCTGAGAGCCCCTAAGTTGGCAGATCTGACTTCTTCCTTGCTAATTAGCAATGATGCATGCTTTTGGTACCAATAAATACATTTCACTCTGTTTCTGAGCAAACCTGCTATGTCTGGTGAGTTTCAATCATTTGCTCGTGGGAGGGTGCCAGTATTTCCCCATCAGCCGGGGCTCTCGTCATGAGGCAGCTTGTACCAGCCCATTTCGCCTGTTAGCACCGCCTAAAACAGATCAAACTACTAACCATGAAAGTGGGTATGGCTTAATGACCAGAGCTGACAACTACAGCGCTGGGGAACCAGGTTCAAGTCTCGGTGTCGGCTCAACATCCTGTGATTCTGGGCAAATCACTTAATCTCCCTGTAAATGAATGTGTCCTTAACTAGTGCTCTGGAAAAGTGTGAGTGTTGATGAATAAGTGTCAGTGCTGAGTACTGGAAACAAATGGCTTAAATTAACCACTGGCTATCTTACAAAAAACTCAAGGAATAAATGTTTCAGAAAGAGACGGAGGCCCTGGAAAGTAGTGTGCCAGGTTCATAATGCTCCCTCTGCCACCCCTTGTGACTTCTCTGAGTGTAGGTTACAAGGGTAAATAGATTCCATGGTGGTTACCCACCTGCTCTTTCAAGTGAATGTCAGTTTAACAAGGAAATGGTGTTTCAAAGTTTTATGAATGGTATCCCTGTAAAATATGGAGCTTTATGTTTTATAAACTGGTTGCAAAAACTGGTCACAATTTGCAGCCAGTATTTTTGATACCAGGGTTTATTTTTTTAAACTGATCTGTGTACCAATAGGTTGGCTCACCAAAATTCTGAATTGGACTGGGCTGCAACTTGATGTACCGCATTAGTATTGATGATCTAGGTCGCAAATTGTGACTCACTCTGATTGGAAACAATCACAGGGATGGTGCCTTCCCCAGTCAGCAGACCATCGTGTCTGTGATTGTGCTTTAATAAAGAAAACTTTTTTTTTTTTAATGCAGCCTGTTTCCCTAAAAGGAAAGATTACTAAGTTTTCAAGAAAAAAGTTTTCTTTTTTTAAATACTTTCACTGAGAGTTGGCAGTGATCCTACCCACAACACGCCTTTTTTCATGCAGCGATTCGGTATGGAGTACAAACCCATTTTAGGAATTGGTAAAAATTTGTGGACATCTATAACGCATTTTTTGTATATATTCAAAAATGTATTTTGCAGTTGCAAATAACGGTTTGGTACATTTCGTACATCTAGCCCTTGGCTCTGAAGAGCCTATCCCTTGTTAGACAAAAGGACACTACGCATGCTGCGACATTTCTGCCTGGCGGAATAAACTGCCAGCCGGGCTGTGAAGTTACATGGACTCTCTCAGAGTGCATGACTAATTTATAGGCACGCAGTAATGGGTAACCCTACACAGCCTTGCCTGTGCCTGAAGAATAGTGTGGGAAATATCACTTTCACCACAGCCGCCCACAGCTTTGGTGATGCATAAGGGTATAATATGTGAGAACGTCGCATTCCATTGGAGGCCTATTCTCCCTCTAGCACAGCTGTAGCCTCTCCCTTCCAGTTGCTCTCTATCTCTCCCTCTCCTCCCTCTCTTACTCTCTCTCTCTCTTTTCCCTCTTGCTTGTCTTCTACCGTCGCTTAACACCCAGTGGTACAACACAAAAAAAGCATTAGCAAAGTCAATAGGACTCACCTATTCAAGAACTATTGGCTTTGCTAATATGTTTTAGCCATGTGTACACCAGCATGGCTGCTGTTCAGCATGGCTAAAAGTAGTGGGGTAAAGGAGTGTGGCATAAAGTGTTGTAAAGTGGAGTAGAGTGGAGTAGTGTGTCATAGAATAGAGTGGAGTAAAGTGGCATGGAGTGGCATGGAAGGAGTTGTGTAGAGTGTCAGTTGTGTTGTAGAATGGCACAGAGTGGAGTAAAGTGCTGTAGAGTGGAGTGGCATAGGGTGGAATAGGGTGCCAGTGGAGCGGAGTTTAATGGAGTAGAGCATCACAGAGTGGAGTATCGTGAAGTGGTGTGCCGTAGAGTGACTTAGAGTGAAGTGGCGTAAAGTACAGTGGTGCAGAGTAGACTGGCGTAGAGCGCAGTGGCCTTGTTGCTCTATATCTGTTGTACTCAAAGTACATCACAGGGGCCTCATGCTGCCCTCCTGACCTTTACTTGCGGCCCTCCAGCTAAACAAATGCACTGGACTACTGTTCCTTGAGACAGCACTAACATTCAGAAAGATGTGGAAAAAAACCAGCAATCATTTATAACCAAAGTAAAAGACAAGAAGCAAATAAGGTGCACCACACCACTTACTCTAAGAACAGATTTTAAAAAAAAAAATCTTGAAACAAATGTGCAAAAATACGATATAATTTCCTCGAGAATTAAAAAAAAAGTGTATTTTACTAACATGCAGACGTGTTTCACCTCAGTACATCAGATTATATCAATGCATTCAGAATATTTTTTTAAAAGCAGAATGAATGCAGAAACATTTATGCCTCCTCCCACCCGGGACAACAATGACAATAGTGAACAAGAGCAAAGTCAGTTGTCACATAGTACCCTCTGGGTGGCCTGGGTTGTTATTACACATGCACTTCAATATTGTTTATTAAATCAAACACAAAAGGTTTGTACAGATTATATATCCTGAACTCAGGTGCTCTTATATGTCATAATGAAGTAAAAGGAGTAAAAATGGAATTCGACAAATGCCTAGGATTACACAATTTAGTCAAGTGGGGTAGCTAGTATTGATACTAGGTTTTTGGTTTCACATTGAACTATTCTATTTTATTCCAATGCAAAAATCAAGTTACTTCTTTTTTAGGTCTCGCCTGTCGATGCGCATGCGCATCGAGCTTGCGAGACTATTGGGGCTTAACCACTCTTTAACTAACTTACAAGGAATCGTGGCGATTCCTTGCAGTGCCCGTGACTTTTAAGCTCAATGCGCATGTGCATTGAGCTTAAAAGCGCGTGCACATCAGTTCCCTCAGCCGCACTCCAGGCCCCTGCTGTTTTCACACCCTCTCCCCGCTCCGCCCCCTCCCCTGCCCGCCGTGTCGCATTGCTCCTCCCCCCTCCCCTTATCTGCCTTTCCCTCCGTCTTACAGCGCTTTCGCTTTTACAGCTGCTTACAGTTTGGCTAATTGCGGGGTTTCATTTTGCGTGTGTGCTACTACATCTTACAACGCTTTTGCTTTTCCAACACCGCACATTATATCAGTGTGTTACGGCGCTTCCGCTTTTCCCACACCAGGCATTGTATCAGTGTGTTATGGCGCTTTTTCTTTTCCCCACACCAGACCTCATGTTGCTTGTATTTTTTACCATGTCGCCTACGGCTCTTTCGCTTTTTCAACACCAGACCTCGTGTTGCTTTTTTCCTCCGCCTACACTGCGTTGCGTATGCATGCGGTCACAGCAGCGGGTGGTTTTGCCATGCAGCGGGGGGGCTCCTTCAATAAAGCTAACATGCTCCATGCTGACCGAGTGATATGCCACCAGCGGGGGTTTTACCCTGCCGCAGGGGGCCTCCCTCAATAAAGCCATCATGCTCCGTGCTGACCGAATGATTTGCCCACACTCCCAGGTTGTTGAGCCTATGCCGGGTCTCAAACCTTCATGCCTGCAGCCTCACTTTGTTTATCTCCCACCTAACCCTCGTTGCGCTGTTTGTTCACTTCACAGGCTTACAAGCACTTCACATAAGTGCCTCGGCTTCATCTTTCAGCCTTGCAGCCGTTTTGGGCTGAATTATTACCACGTTACAAAAATCCAAACATTTATTTGCCACCCTTTTATTTCACTTAACTTACCTGATCCTACTTTAGTTTGCAAGTGCTTGTTTTTTCAGCTGATCCTCGTTAGTTGCTTTGCAAACTAAACGTGGATCGGCTGAAAACACAAGTGATTGCAGCTTGTGTTTTCAGCTTATCCTTACCCCTCCCCCCCAGCCGTCCCCTAACATTTTTGTTTTTCAGAAAGCACACATGCTTACGGCCGATCCTCGCCTCCTCCGACCCCTTTCTCCTGATGATAGGCATCCCTGCAAACACATGTGCTAAGAAACACTTACTTCAGAGCCGAGGACACTGCCAACCGTCTGCTCCCCCTCCCCTTATCTGCCTTTCCCTCCGTCTTGTTTTTTTTTTTACCCGCTCCGCCCCCTCCCCTGCCCGCCGTGTCGCATTTCTTTTCTCCTCTTTGCTCCTCCAGCAGTTCTCTGTCACCTTTCCTTCTCTCCTCCCTTGTCCACCTTTTCATTGTTTTTGCCCACCTCTCCTCCAGTTGAACTCTGTCACTAGCTCCTTTCAGCCCCTTCTCATTCCAGTGTTTTCGGGTCCCATCTCATGCTTGTTATAAAGGGGCTGCCAAAATGCGGACACTCCTCAAGCCTCTGCTTCACATGAGACTCTGCGGCTCTCCTGGGACAATAAACCACTCCAGAACAAACATGGAGTTGTCATACGCGGCCATCTATCTCAATTAAAGGCCACATAGCTTCTCTAACCTCTAGGAAAATCTAGCCCTGCTATTTAATTTTGGTGCGGGATTACTGTGTAAAGAAGGTTTGCATAACGTCTCATCTGACTAACTAGTGCTTTAGTTTAGCATTGTATGTGTTTTCATAGGCTTGTGTGTATGTCCTTTAATGCATGTGCATGCTTGTCTTTTTCTGTTCAGTTCCCGTGTCAGTGTGTGCTTACCTGGATTTCCGTTTGTCTAATTTATGTGGCCTTTGTCAACGAGGCAATCCGCTACTCTGTCCAACGTTTATGAAGACGAGACACTCAACCACGCAATGCCACTCACACACACAACGCCACTCACACACACAACGCCACTCACACACGCAACGCCACTCACCCACGCAACGCCACTCACCCACGCAACGCCACTCACCCACGCAACGCCACTCAACCACGCAACGCCACTCAACGCCACTCACACAAACAACGCCACTCACACAAACAACGCCACTCATCCACGCAACGCCACTCATCCACGCAACGCCACTCATCCACGCAACGCCACTCATCCATTTGCAAAACGAAAAATGTTAAACTCTTCTATTGCGAGACCTATTGCATTTTCAATGCTTGTTTACAATTGACTCTCTCAAGGCTTACCCAGAGGTGCAGTAAAGGAATACTGATTCAGAGACAGAATAACACAGTATTGTCAAACCTATGACTTACTAGAGACTAGGCGCATCATTTAGAGGACAGTATGGAATGCAACACCAAAAACGATCCAATGACTCACTGACCACAACATGATTTGCTTCTCCTACGACCGTCTAAACCCCGATCCACCGCCCCGCCACGACATCCTACTCACAGCATGCTGGCATCAATGCGGCCCTCGGGCACTCTACAGACTGTACTTTGTGGCCCCTGGGAAAATGCTTATGAGTACCCATACTTTATAAGGTTATGGAACTCTGAGGTGACTTGCAAATTCCTTATTATGTACGGTAGGGGGTACTTTATCCCATATAATGCATGGCCACACCACCATCTTTCCCACAAACCACGTAAAACCTTGCTGCGTAGCTCTTTCAAAGAAAAGAGAGAGCATGTTAGCAAACATGAAAAATAAAAATATAAGCTTTTGTGCAAAATTAAACACATCAAAAACCTGTTAGATATTTGTTGCAGTCAGATATTAGAAACAGTTCAATACAAGTGAGTTTTTTAAAAACAAAAAAAGCTGCAGTAGCTCCGAACATGTAGAAAGATTTTAGCTTTTCTCTAAGGGGTGAAATAAAAATATTCTCTCTACTTGCCATTGTAAACTATTAAAATAGAGCCGAAGAAAGAAAAGCAAGGTGTGCTCTGTGACTTGACCTGCCTTTCACCTCCGCTGCTGGATCTGGCAGCCTGCATTGTGCCATCAGAACTCGACTATATTAACCATATAATAGTCGAGTTCGGACGTCTTTTCTTTATAATTGCGACTTGATGCGGCACAAACCGCTGATTATTAGGACCCGCCGATTATTTAGGGATTACAGAATCCCATGTATTTTACATTTGTAAATTTCACTTCTGCATGTTTCCCTGGTCCTCATACTGCCACGCGCTAGTATTGTATTGTATTGTAATTGCATTTATATAGCGCTTACTACCCCTGACGAGGCGTCTAAGCGCTTTTTCGGCAGGTAGCACGCTACTCCGGGACCCACAGAGGATTAGTGTTGAATTAGTATAGTGAAACATGTAAGTACATTTTAAGTGGTGGATAGGTTAGTCAGTAATTTAAGATTCGGAATGATAGCAGAAGAATAGAGTAGGACAAAGGTCATCACTCAGACATACAGAAAATGCTACTCTATAAAGCGTTTATAATTGAAATATTATTCTTGATAACTAATATGCCGTTTGGCAAAGATCATTGGAAAAATAACTTTCTGTCCTCTCGTCTCTCTCCTTCCCTCTCATAGCCACTGTCCTTTCTTTGACGCACATTGAGGGCGACATACGCACTCTACCATCAACCAACGTGACGCAGTACTCCAGCCTCGCCCCCTCTGCACAGCCCTCTCGCGCCTCCTACCATGCCTCCTCCCCGCGCACAGTAGCTCGTGCAAGGAGGCCTGTGGCCCCGTTCCAGTCCGGAAGGTGCCCTGGGGACGCCAATTTCTGCGCGCTGATTGGATGTTTCGGATGCTAGTTTGTGATAACTGTACACATGCCAGCAAAGGTAGGATGAGGCCACGAGGGCTGGCTGGCAGGTTCCCAGCTCGCGCTCCCGCCGCTGCGGCGTGCACACCTGCTACCTCTCAGGGGACTGCGATCTCCCGTACATGCCAGCCTGCTGAGGGACAGTTTGTATCTTTGTGGATGTTGGTGTGGGTGTGTTTGTGTTCTGAGCGTGGATGTTTGTGCGGGGGGGGTAAGCAGGTAGGGTGGAGTTAAGTATCGCCCTGGCATCAGGAGGAAACATTAACCAGGTACAATTCAAACTCTAGCTTTAAATTGAATTCAGAGAACCTATGCTAGCAGCAGTGTGAAAGCGCCCAAAAATGGAAAAAGGCGCACACACAGTGCCCCATTGTTCAGTAATGGAAGTTTTCATGGGCCGCACCTCTCTGCTCTTACCACTGTCACTTCTGAACGGAAGCCTTCAAACCACCACCACTAATGTTGATGTCCCTTGGGGACATTTTTTGAAAATGTAGAGTCAAATAGGGTGTTTTACACCATATTTCCGCATAAATCATGGTCTAGCATGCTACCTATGTCGTCCTCACTCCAGTGCCCTACATGGAGCTAATAAGGGCTATATATATAAATGTTACTGTGTAATTACACTACAAGAAGTGGTGCAGGTTTACCCACCCTATGATATTTTACTGAAAATGATTAAAAAAAAAAAACACACCTGTCATCACAATTACCATAAATAAGTATTGAAATATAAAGCCATTAGTAAAACAGGTAGTTTAAGACATGTAGTTTGATGTGCTTAACATGTACAGGGAGTGTCAGATAACAGTGAATTGCTCAGCCTAAGGCTTAATCAATGTAACTTATAAGGGCCATATTTTTTGACAATGTTGTATTCTTTTGACTGGAATTTTCCATCTCGCAGGTGAGGCAAGGCACACTTCAAGCACCTGAAACTTCGGGCGATTTGTACAATGAAGTGGTGGAGCGTGACGTTAGCCTCCTGGGCTTAACGACACGCTTCGCCACTTCAGAAACGCAAGGCTGCACCATATTTACAAGAATGGGGTGCAGCCTTGCGTTTCCTCCTGCGATGGAGCTAAATTTAACAACTTAGCGCCAACGCAGGCACCCTTGCACCAGAGTCCAAGGGTGTCTGCGTGCAGTGGAGGATTGGGTATGTGTAGGAAGATGACCCTTCCTTCACATAAACAATCCTTTTTATTTTTTAATTTTTTTAAATTGTTTTATTTGTCATTTTCTGAAAAAACGATGCAGTACAATAATACATGACAAGATATGAGCTCCATAACAAGACACCGCGCAGGGTGTCAGATCACTTCCAAAGATAGCCATGTTCAAAACAAAGGGTGGAGGAAAGGCAGAAGACAGTCCTTACAAACATTAATTTGGCAGCGCCATGCTCCCGGGTGAACCACTCCACCGGGCAGCCTGGCGGAAGCTCCAGATTCAAAGGTGCAACAGTGACTGAACAGGGGACAGGTGTAAGTCAAGCAGCAACCAGCACCAGCGGCCGCCGCGGGCCAAGGGCCAGCGGGGAGCGCGGGGGAGATAGCAATGGGGGGAAGGTACAGGCAGCGCATGGATAGGGCGGGAGCAGAAGAGGAGGTCAGGCATCGCCCATCTCCGCGGCCGCCGCGGTCCCAGGGCCGGCGGGGAGCGCAGGAGAGACGGCACCACTCGAGGAGGAATGGGAAAGAAGATAGGCGACCAGGGGGCCCCAAATGTCCACCGGCCGCGATCTAGCAGGCATCAGGTCCCAGAATACAGAGAGGAGCGTTTGACAACGGGATGCATCTGCAAGCCAGTCCGCAACAACAGGGGCTGGACGGCGGCCCCAGCACATCGCGACCCTGCGTCTCGCCAGCAGCAGGAGCATAGCGATTAGCCGACAAGAAGCGTCTGGGCACGGTTTAACAAATCCGAGAAGACAAAGGAGGGGGTCCGGGTTCACGGTGGCGCTGGTGATTTCAGATACAGTAGAGCAGACCTCCATCCAAAACCCCCGCACCCTCGGGCAAAGCCAGGACAGATGAGCGAAGTCCACGGCTGGTGCCGAGCATCACCTGCAGGAGTCCTCCGGACTCAGTCCCACGCGATGAAGATACATCGGAGTGCGGTAAAACCTGTGCAAAAATTTAAAATGAATCAGGCGGAACCTATAGTTCGGGGAGAGTTTGGTCGTTTGGTTGCAGCAGTAAGACCAATCGGCATCCGAAATGTCCACGCCGAGATCTGCAGATCACGCGCCCGAGTCGAGGAGATGGGGGAGGCCACAAACGCAAAAGCATACTATCTAGTGACAAGTTTATGCGGGGACTCCGAAGTGTACACAAAATCCAGTGCTGGGAAAGTAGGCGGCGGATGTGGGAAGGTCGGGTGCAATTTCCGACAGGTGGCACGCAGCTGATAAAAGAGAAGAGTGTCCATCAGGGAGGGAGACTCAGGGAGGAAATAAAAGGAGTCATCCAGGTATAGATCTGCAACAGTCTTAAGACCCCGAGACGCCGCATGGCGAGACATGCTGGAGGACTGCAGGGGCGGAAAATCCGGGTGGTCGATGACGGGTACGGCGTTAGAGGATAAGTGAGAAAGACCTAATAGACGGCAAAGATATAACCATGCCCAGCGCAGCGTCCCTATAGTGTTAACTCCGCCCGGGGACGCACCGCAGGAGTAAAAAGTGCTGTGGATAGGGGCCAAGGAGAGGCAACATCCAGCTCCACCGCAAAATGGGGCTGGTAAGGGGTAGGATGCAGCCAGAAATGAAGGAAACTAGCTTGCGCACAGAGAGCGTACAATTTAATATCCGGGGCACCCAACCCGCCGGCCGACATAGGCAAGGTTAGGATTTCGTAGGCAATACTAGGTTGTCACCCGGCCCAGATCTGCGATACTACCAGCGACCGGAGTCGGCGGAAGAAATAGGAGGTAAGAGGGATAGGTATGTTAGAGAAAAGGTAAAGGAATTTGGGGAGTACCTCCATCTTAGCTATGGCAACCCGGCCTGCCAGGGATAGTGGCAACCGGCTACACTGGGGGACTTTAGACTCGAGACAATCTGCTGCGCGGCCAAAGTTGGAGCGCCATCGCTCATCTGGGTCTCTGCTCAGCCAAATCCCCAGATAGCGCGTGGAGCCAGACGCCCACTCAAAAGGATATTCTGGCGCAAATGAATGAGTAGTGTCTGTCAAGGGGAAGAGCACCGACTTGTTCCAGTTGATCTGGATGCCCGAGAGCCCGCCGAACCGGATCACCTCCCGTACCAGGGGGCTTAAGTTTTCTTGGGGGTGTCGAACTTAAAGAGTGATGTCGTCAGCATACATGGAGACCAGGAGGGAGCGGGATGAAAAGCTGATACCCCTGTGGGTATGATGCTGCCGCAGCCGGGCAGCCAAGGGTTCCATTGCGATGGTGAAAAGCATGGGCGATAACGGACACCCTTGCCTGGTTCCGTGCGAGATGGCGATGGGATCCGACACCAGTCCATTTATACGAAGCCAAGCCGTGGGATCAGTATAGAGTAAACGAATGTTCTGCAAGCAATGGGCACTAAAACCCATTCGGGACAAGACGTAAAATAGAAAGGGCCGGAAGCTCAGGGTTAATTTGGTGTAGTACAGAAAAGATAGTTCGTAGATTGTGTGAGGTGGCCCTGCCCGGGATGAAGCCAGATTGATCGGGAAGAGCAATGGTGGGCATTAATAATAAAAAGCGAGAGGCAATCAGCTTAGCGAAGATCTTATTATCTATGTTGATAAGGGAGAGGGGGCTGTAGGAGTCGCAGCGATCAGCAGGTTTGTCGGGCTTGAGGAGAAGGGTCAGCGAGGCCTCGTGGAGAGACGGCAGGAGCGTGCCCGTATCGAAGGATTCGTCGAACATGGCGGCAAGATGGGGGACCAGGAGAGTGGCAAACGCTTTATAAAAGGCGGCTGTCAGGCCATCCAGGCCCGGTGCCTTGTCGCTCGGGAGGCTGCTAAATGCCGCCAGGATCTCTTCCTTCGAGAAGGGCTCATCGAGAAACTTACGATGATAATCCGCCAGTCAGACTAAGGCGATGAACTCGAAATATTGTTCAAACTCCGCCAAGGGAGGAGGAGAACCCGCGGAATAGAGATTAGAGTAGAATGCTACAAACCGGGCCCTGATCTCCTCCGTGGACGTGGTGCGGTCCGGGCCCCCATCACTAAGGGCGGTGATGTAAGAAGCAGCTTGCGGGGGTCGCAATAGGTTGGCGAGAGTACGCCCCCGGGCGACCCCTCTCCCCGAAGCAGCGGGCACGGCCCTCCCTACCCAGAAAGGACAGCTCACGGCCCACTTCTTCTGAAAATTCGGTGTGTTTTTGGTGCAGAATCGCCAACGCGTCGGGGCTGGGGTTGAGCAACAGAGCGGCGTCCAAGTCACGAATCTCACCCTCCAAATGAGCAAGCGCAGAACGAATAGACCGGAGAACACCCGATTGCTTAGAGATGCACTCACCTCGAATAAATACCTTAAATCTCTCCCAGAGGGTAGAGGCCGAGTCAACAGATCCCACGTTAAGCTCAAAAAAGGTGGCAATGGCGGTTTGACCTTCATCACAAAATACCGAATCCCTAAGTGCATGAGGGGAAAGATGCCATGAAAAAGCCCGTCGCTGAGAACCAGGGGGTCGAAGAATGAGCTGGACTGGCGCATGATCGGACAGGGTGCGGGCCATATGAGTGGCATCGACTGTCCAGGACAGGACGTCTGGAGAGGCGACCCAGAGGTCTATTCTTGACCAAAAGCCCCGCACACCCGTGATACAAGTACCCTCCCGGGCGTCCGGGCGGAGATGGCGCCAAACATCAAAGAGCGAATTGTCGGCCAGAATAGAGGACAAAGCAGTGGCGGCCTGCGGGCTAGACCGGGAAGTACCCGACCGGTCCAGCGCAGTGGGGAGGGTAACATTAAAATCCCCTCCCCAAATAACGGCAGCAGGACCGCAGGAGGAAATCAGATGCCAGACGTGGTGGAAAAAGTCGGGGTTGTCAGAGTCCGGGCCATACACCGCAGCAATGGTGACCGGCTGTGCTTGCAGGAGGCCATGCAAGATCATGTATCTACCCTCCAGGTCAACGCAGGCACTGGAAGTCTGCCAAGGGAGGCCATGGTGCAGCAAAATGGACACTCCCCTGGCATAGGAGGAATAGGTAGAGGAGTGAGTTTCCCCCCAATAGCGCGCCTGGAGCCTGGAAACCGAGCTGAGAAGTAGATGGGTTTCCTGCAATAAACAAATATCCACGCAGTGGCGCTGCAAATGAGCATGGGTTAGGCGGGCCTTGCGATAATCATTCAGGCCACGGATATTCCATGTCCAACACGTGAGATTAGCCATCAGAAAAATCAAAGAGGGAGGCATCGCACGAGGGGCGTAGCAGGGGGATGAGCCATGTCCCACATCCGGCCACAACGGGGCGGTCTGGTGACCCAATGGGGGAAGTACGACAAGCAGCAGCACGATGGAGAGCAATCCAGCCCGGGGGAATTAGAGCAGCGCACCCAGGAAGCAGAAGATTAGGGCCACGTGGCCGCCGCAGCGAGCATGCGCTAGGACACACAGGGGAGCACCTTGCGCCAATCGCAAGAGAAGAGAGTTTCAAGCACAGCATAGCGTCAATAATGGAGCATACACAGCTATACAGAGGCAACATAAAGGCAACAAATCAAGGCAGCAAACACACTGGGAAAGCCACCTCTCCCCCCCTGGAGGCCCCCAGAGACGGCAGGAATGCAAGAGGAAGGGAAAGGAAGAGACATACCCCCGGCTCACATAGGGTAAAAAAAACGGCATCAGAGTACCTGGAACACATAGTAAAGCCCATAAGGCCCATCAGTCATTGTCACTCAGCTGGTTGGTGGCCTCACGCGAGGATCCGGAGGGGGAGTGTCTGGAGTCCTTATCCAGGTGGTTGGCGAAAGCGAGAGCCTCTCTTGGGTCTAGGAAGATCAGCGTCTTGTCGCCCTGGCGGACCCTCAGCTTTGCCGGATAGGCCAAAGAGTAAGACTCCTCATGTTTCTGGAGGATTGTCTTAGCTGGTAGAAATTCTCTCCTCACGGCCTGAACAGACATGGTGTAGTCGGGATAGAGTGAAAGAGTGTTGCCCTGCTGGGTGATGGTGCCTCTGTCCCTGGCAGCCCGGAGGATGGCATCCCGGTCGCGGAAATTCAAGATTTTGGCCACGATGGGGCGTGGAGGCATACCAGGACGAGGTCGCGGCCCCAGGGAGCGATGCGCCTGCTCCACCACAAAGAAGGATGAGAGGACGTCTTCAAACAGTTCCCTGAGGAGGTTCTCCATGTAGTCTTCCATCTTAGAGATATTTGTGGATTCAGGAAGGCCCGTGAGGCGGAGGTTGCTCCAACAAGAGCGCGCCTCCAAGTCCTCGTTCTTCCCGCGAATAACAGCTAGGATTTTGTCCATCTGGGGCAATTTCTGTCTATCCTGGGTGGCAGCGTCCTCTGCATCCGAGACCCTGGTTTCGACGTGTAGGAGCCGGTTGTCGTGAGAGTCTACCCGGGCCTTAACCGAATCGAGGCGAGCTGAGAGCTGCTCAAGTTGAGAGGCAATTCCGGTAACGGCTTACTTCACCTCCAGCAAAATCGCCTTGAGATCGTCATCACGCCCGGAGAGAGCATCTGAAGCCCCGACAGAGTCCGCCGCCTCAAGGCCCGCACCATCCTGGTGGGATGACCTGCGAAGGTCAAAAGCGATCTTGTGCTGCTTGGGATCCGACTTCCCCATACCTGAGCAAATTGCCGCGGGGCCAGCAGACACAGAGGGGGCGACCGGGCCCGGGGCAGGAGGTGAGGCGCAGGAGGAGCAAGGCAGCGGCAGGAGGATCCAGGAGACGAGCAAAGCCCCAAAGCGCCAGCCCCAGCCACGTGCTGCATCCACACAGGCAGGTTAGAGATGAGCCAGTCTAATGAGGCCGATCACCCAAGCCGTCTCAGGAGGGCGCACCACAGCGCCCGGGACCCCGGGTCAGCGCAAGGGATGTAGGGTGGGGGCGGCAATGGTCTAACCAAGTGGGGGCGAATAAGCACTCCTAGACAGCTTCCCCACCGATCACAGTAGGCCCAGCACCCAGGATAGCAGTCTCGGGACCCGGTCAGCCCACAGCAGATAGGCAGCAACAGGCACTGCCGCCAGGGAGGGCCTCAGGGGCAAACCATCAGGGGTAGCGTCGCCCCCAACTTCGCGATGGGTTCACCAGTGGTGGATGCGAGGCCGCAGCACAGGGAGCATGTCTCAGTGAAGAGGCCTCCAGACACAGATGGTGCACGGCGAGAGCGGGAGCAGCCCTGAAGCGGGGGGGGGGGCCAGGCAGTCGGGGCCCCGGCTAGACAGTCTCATCGGGGGTTAACCAGTAAGAACCACTGGACTCAGGAGGCCTCACCACGAACAGCGCCTCCCCCGGGGCTCAACCGCAGCGGGAGATCACCAGAGCCCTCCAGGCAGCAGGGTATTCTCAACAAGAGCACTAGGCCGGCTGGCCAGCCGCCTGGCAATCCCAGCCGGAGACCGCCCCCCCCCCCGGGTCCGGGACCACCACACGATTATTTGAGGCAGGGGGAGGCCCGTGCAGTTGGAGAGGATCCGCTTCTCCAGGCAGAAGCACGTTGCCGCGGGAGTCGGGCCCTGCCGCGGGCCGCAGCAGAGTGCGGGCCGGGAAGCACAGTCCGGCAGCAGGCGGCCTCTCACCAGGACCCTCGGCGGTGATCAGATGAGGCTCGGCCAGCGAGACCGAGGGCCGCAGGGGCTCGTGGGGCGAAGAGGGCGGCGCCAGCAGGGGAAGGCGCCCACACCAAGGAGGCAGGAGAGGGACGCCACCCCCGACCGCAATCCCGGCAGCGCCGCGCCCCCGGCGAGGCCGGGCCCAGCCCCAGACCGCGGCCGATGCGGGAACCAGGCCCCGAACAGGCCGCGTCACCACCGAGCCGGCCGAGGCAGTAGACTGCCCCCCCCATTGCCACCTATCGCACCTCCGCCGAAGGCTCTCCGGCACCACCATCCTCTGCTGGCATCAACATCAACATAAACAAACCATGGCATTTGGCTTTTTCTATGTGTGCTGCACAAGGCAGCACACATGGAAAAATCAGAAACAAGGAGAAATAATGCATTTCTCCTGGTTTGCCAACTTAAGACCAAGATTATCCTGGTCTTAATTTGGGTGCTGCCTCTTATGTACGCCACCCTTGTACATAGGGGGCAGCGTCAAATACAATGGGTGTTGTGGTGGAACTCCCACCGCAACACCCACTGTGCGCCCCTTTCACGCTAAACATAGTGTCAAAGAGTGCCTTATGTACAAGGCAGCGTTAAGCCACGTTAAGTGGCTTAACGCTGCCTTGTACATAAGCCAAGGCCACGAGAATTTCACAAAAAGTGATGTTCCTGTGGTGATAGGGGCTTGTACACATGCCCCCTTGTGTCTTAAAACAAGCTACTGTACTTGTAGAAACTACAGGGCATATTCTCAAGGACGTGTGCTAACCATCGCAAAAGTAACTTAACGCAACACTCAACATCGCAGTCTATCGCGGGAAAAGTTTGCCGTGTTAACGAAGTATTCACAACACGGCGGTACCATGCGATAGTCTCCAGATAACGTGTCAAATGACGCGATTTTGAGACAATATATTTGCTATAATATAAGTTTATTACAGTTCGAAATATATATATATGTTTAAAATATTTTAGATTATCGCTTGCTCTCATATATACTTTAAAGTTATTTACATATACTTTTGAGGCATAAAAAAAATGAGGGAATGGCGTTCCCGGCGCGTCACCATACGTCTATGATGTAAGACAGGGCCTGGCAGCGTGCACTCGTCGCATACGCAACGCACAGCGTGACCCCATACGTACATGACGTAACATGCAGCTTGGTACTGCGTGCCCGTCGCATACCAAAGTAGCAGCTGGCACAACCTCGTACGTATATGTTGTTATGTGGGACGCGGTGCCACAAGCCCATCGGATACGAAATGCGCATCATTTCAATGTGGTGGATATGATTCGCGTGCTGCTGGAGCTGGGTAGACTACTGGTATGGGACTGTAGTTTATGCAACAACAAAAAATGACATACATATTTTTGGGGAAGATATAAAATATTACATATTGTTTGAAGTTAAAAAAAGGATAATAGAGTTGCAAAATATGAAAAATAATCAGAAAAAATATAGGTTTTTATAAATATTAAAATATGAAATCAACATTTAAAAAACCTTTGAAATCCACTGAAAAACCATCGGTTTTACAGACGTTGTAGTTAGGAATTAGCATTTAAAAAAACTTTGAAATTCACTGAAAAAAACATAGGTTTCAGGGACGTTATAGTTAGTTGAACATTTGACTCATATAAAACTAGAGAAATACGCCAGTTATAGTTAGTTGAGCTAACTCTAACTCGCGCGCCGGCAATGCACTGCTGATGACATCACATATTACATCACTCATGACATGGTCAGTGACATCACTGATGACATCACTGATGGCATCACAGATTCCCGTGAGTGATGCTTTGTTTTCCTACAAACTGGGAGAATTTGGAGCTTTGATATATATATATATATATATATATATATATATATATATATATATATTCCTCTCAATTGTACCCGTCGCAGAGGGAACTCTTGATGTTGGTGCCAGCGTTTAAAGACCGGGACGTGTCTTTAGATCCATAAACAAACAAAGAACACGCGGCACTCTTCTTGGCAGTTACTATATTTAATTACAGGTTCACAGCAAAACTCCTACGCGTTTCGAACTAACGTTCTTGGTCACGGCAGTGCTTTACCATAGTTCTTTCTTTCTTTTGCTTTTTATACTTTACATTCACATATACTTTTTGTGATGCATTATGGGACTCGTAGTATTTACATTTTTTACATTTTTTTTTTTCCCCATATTTATGTTTTCACGATATGCAATTGATTTGGCATGATGTGCTGTGTGGGGATACATAAGAAACAGTTGTTCACCATATATTCAGCCTTTAGTAGGCATACAGTAAATATGTTTTTGATTTCCACGGATTAACCCTGGAATTCTCCATATACCCAGATTCTGCTTTCATGGGTTTGTGAATCCCCTGTTTACAAATGAATTCATTTCTAGGGCTGAGTGCCCTTTACCCCACACTTTTTAACACATCTTTGTGAACCTGTAACCATGAAGAAGAGGCGTTCTGCCTCGAAACGCGTCGGCAAATGGATAAAAGAAATGGATCCAAATACTGCGAGCAGCCTCGAGGTGCCTAATGGCTGTAAGGGACTGTAACGTGTGCTCTCTCTGAAGCTTAAGGGCATTTGGTGTGAACATGATTAGCGCGGCAGTCCGTGCCGAGGGAGAGGAGCACCATTTCCGAAGGTGTGTTGGAAAGGCTTGGGATGCGAACTGCTTTGCGTTCCGTAAGCGTACGGCCCCTGTGCTTAATCAGCTTGCAGTCACTGGATCCTACCTACTACAGGTTGAACAATGCTCTAAAAAGGACACTGGAATAAAGAGCCTACTATAGGTTTTTAAATAAATTGTCACCATCGGAACCACAAGTACCAGCATGCCACAAGGCACTCTCTGTGTGCCACGCCCACAATGGGTGGTGTTCTCGTTCAAACAAAGATGACGATCAAGCTAACACTGGTGACAGATCTTTATTTCCGTGCAGTAGCCCATGAAGAAGAGGCGTTCTGCCTCGAAACGCGTCGGCAAATGGATAAAAGAAATGGATCCAAATACTGCGAGCAGCCTCGAGGTGCCTAATGGCTGTAAGGGACTGTAACGTGTGCCCTCTCTGAAGCTTAAGGGCATTTGGTGTGAACATGATTAGCGCGGCAGTCCTTGCCGTGGGAGAGGAACACCATTTCCGAAGGTGTGTTGGAAAGGCTTGGGATGCGAACTGCTTTGCGTTCCGTAAGCGTACGGCCCCTGTGCTTAATCAGCTTGCAGTCACTGGATCCTACCTACTACAGGTTGAACAATGCTCTAAAAAGGACACTGGAATAAAGAGCCTACTATAGGTTTTTAAATAAATTGTCACCATCGGAACCACAAGTACCAGCATGCCACAAGGCACTCTCTGTGTGCCACGCCCACAATGGGTGGTGTTCTCGTTCAAATAAAGATGACAATCAAGCTAACACTGGTGACAGATCTTTATTTCCGTGCAGTAGCCCATGAAGAAGAGGCATTCTGCCTCGAAACGCGTCGGCAACTGGATAAAAGAAATGGATCCAAATACTGCGAGCAGCCTCGAGGTGCCTAATGGCTGTAAGGGACTGTAACGTGTGCCCTCTCTGAAGCTTAAGGGCATTTGGTGTGAACATGATTAGCGTGTCAGTCCTTGCCGTGGGAGAGGAACACCATTTCCGAAGGTGTGTTGGAAAGGCTTGGGATGCGAACTGCTTTGCGTTCCGTAAGCGTACGGCCCCTGTGCTTAATCAGCTTGCAGTCACTGGATCCTACCTACTACAGGTTGAACAATGCTCTAAAAAGGACACTGGAATAAAGAGCCTACTATAGGTTTTTAAATAAATTGTCACCATCGGAACCACAAGTACCAGCATGCCACAAAGCACTCTCTGTGTGCCACGCCCACAATGGGTGGTGTTCTCGTTCAAATAAAGATGACGATCAAGCTAACACTGGTGACAGATCTTTATTTCCGTGCAGTAGCCCATGAAGAAGAGGCATTCTGCCTCGAAACGCGTCGGCAAATGGATAAAAGAAATGGATCCAAATACTGCGAGCAGCCTCGAGGTGCCTAATGGCTATAAGGGACTGTAACGTGTGCCCTCTCTGAAGCTTAAGGGCATTTGGTGTGAACATTATTAGCGCGGCAGTCCTTGCCGTGGGAGAGGAGCACCATTTCCGAAGGTGTGTTGGAAAGGCTTGGGATGCGAACTGCTTTACGTTCCGTAATCGTGCGGCCCCTGTGCTTAATCAGCTTGCAGTCACTGGATCCTACCTACTACAGGTTGAACAATGCTCTAAAAAGGACACTGGAATAAAGAGCCTACTATAGGTTTTCAAATAAATTGTCACCATCGGAACCACAAGTACCAGCATGCCACAAAGCACTCTCTGTGTGCCACGCCCACAATGGGTGGTGTTCTCGTTCAAATAAAGATGACGATCAAGCTAACACTGGTGACAGATCTTTATTTCCGTGCAGTAGCCCATGAAGAAGAGGCGTTCTGCCTCGAAACGCGTCGTCAAATTGATAAAAGAAATGGATCCAAATACTGCGAGCAGCCTCGAGGTGCCTAATGGCTGTAAAGGACTGTAACGTGTGCCCTCTCTGAAGCTTAAGGGCATTTGGTGTGAACATATATATATATATATATATATATATATATATATATATATATATATATATATATATATATACTTTTTTCTTTTCCAATATCAATAGTGAAGCAATTGTAGATGACTAGTTATTATAAAAATGTACTTATGTATGTATACAAAAGATTTTGCACATATGCATTGACTTATATACATGTTAAACATAGAATAATATAACCATAAATAATATGTACATACGTTAAGCAGAACTAATGAAAATCTATTTATTTATAAACATGATTATTATACACATGCATACAAAGGAATATACATATCCAGGTAAACATATTTAATCCAAATAACTGGTTATATACACAAGGATATGCTGTATGTTTATGTTTGAGTATGGAGAGTTCCAAAGTTTGGCTGCTTGAACAGAGAAGGCTATGCCACCTATGGTTTTTTTCTTGTACATTGGGATTTTGAGATGAGGTGTCACTCTAGAGCAGAGGTTTCTTTGTTGAATGTATTTGGTAAATTTTTTCCTGATGAAGAGTGTCCCTATTCCATGTATCGCTTTGTGGGTGATACAAAGCAGCTTGAATATGGATCTTCTGGCAACGGGTAAACCAATGTAGGGCCTTCAAGGCAGGATAAATATGGGTGTGTGGCTTTGTAAGTAAGAGAAGTCTGGCAGCAGAGTTCTGAATCTGTTGTAGTATTTACATAGTTGTTAAAGATGATCCATGGGAGAGGCTATTGGCGTAATCGAGTTTTGACAGAACAAGAGAAATAGTAGTCTGGACCCCGTGTGGAAAGCCCGGATGGGGGAAGATGCGTTGCAGAGTTTTTATAGTAATGAAGCTTGATCTTGCTAGTTTGTCCAGTTGGGCATTCATTGATAGCTTGGAGTCCATGGTAGTTCAGAGGTTTCTTACTTCCTCAGATTCTTTAGGCAGTGTGCCCAGATGGTTGGGCCAGGCAGCAAGTGGTTCATAATGTTTCAAATCTTCACATGTGAGTATTTCCATTTTGGAAGCATTCAATTTGAGATGGCTCCATGTCATCCATTGATCAATGGCTCTGAGGCAATTGAAAATCTGTGAGTTTCCAATGTAGGGCTTTCCAGTTTAAGGAGTATTTTTGTGTGTCATCTGTATAGTTATAGTATGTGTAATTGAACGATCAGTGCCGGTAATGACTTCATGTAGATGTTGATAAGCATGGGAGAGTTGATAGAGTATTGAGGGACCCTTGCTTTTGTGAAGTGTGGTTTGGATTACATTATTTCTGTTTTTAAGGTAGGATATGATCCATTCAAGAGCAGTGGTATTAAAAGCTTGGCCCCTGCATCTATGCTGTAGCGCCAGTCACTCTTTCGCCATTAGATGTGTTGACTGTAAGAGTGCTGTTTGCTCTCCCCTTCTATTCAGGTAATAGAATAGATTGTAGTGTTATGACATAGAATGCATACCACAGATCTTATAGGAGAGACATTTATAAGTTAGAGGGACCCCCATCTGTAATACATTGTGAGAGTATGGGCATGCACTTCCCCTTACCGCTGCTTTCTCCTACCCTTCAGCAATTCCCCATGCAGCACAGATATTTTATGCAAAATAGTACAATGCATGAATCTCCAACATTCTAACCCAAAAATATTATTCCAACGTCCTATCCCCACAAGTAGGTGGTCATCCCCCATCCAAACCGTTAAACAATAGCTAGAAAAATCATGGGAGTTCCCGTGTATTTCTCAGATAGGGTGGGGTGTCCAAGGGATCCCCTCAGCAGCGACCCCTCCATCCAGTGTAGGACATAGGATATCTAACTCCAGCCCAGGAGAGGGATTTAAGTAGTATTTTCATTGACCATCAGCATATGCTGAAGGCCAATGTTCGAGCTCCCCCATTCGGTTACCAAGAAATTTAGATGAGGTTGTTGGACGATCTCGGGGTCACTTTGGGTAGCATGAGGCTCGAGACTGTAGAGCTGGTGGAGCCTCGATCAGAGTCCAAGTCCCGCACTGTAGCCATCCCTTCTGGCATTGGCGACCCTGTATCTCCTCTGCTTATCAGTGCCATCACCTCCACTAAGTTCTGTTAACCGAGTTGCTTCTCAACTTGGGAGGGAGCCGCAGAAGTGAGCAGCGATTTTCTGTACCTAAATCGGGAGTGATGTTCACGCTTTGATTGGGGACTCAAACTGGGCCCTTGCTGCAGGCGAAAATCCAGCCAGTCCCATATCTCCTGTAGAGACTGGAAAAATCAAGCACCATCGAATGTCGGCACCCGCAATTGGGCCGGAAACAACATTGCGTAGGGAAGACCCAGTTGTTGCAGTTTCTTCATAGCCTCCTGAAATGTGGCTCTCTGCCTTTGTACCTCACATGAGAAATCCAGAAAGATCCATATCATCGAGTTTTCATCTCTGAGATCTCCTTTATGGTGGCCTGCACTACGATGTGGTCTCGGTCTTTGTTGTAGAGTAATCGGGACACCGCTGGTGTCGAGGGTGGCCCCTGGCACCGGCTGCCTTGTTAGCACCCGATAGGCATGCTCAAGAGCAAATAATGCGGAGAAGCCCTCTGGCACCACTGCATCTCGTAGCTATTGCTTAAGATATTCTATCATATTGGTTCCCTCTACTTTCTCAGGTAGGCCTCCACCCGTATATTGTTATGACGGGAACGATTTTCAACATGCTCCGCTCAGAGCTCAGAGCTCTAATGTAGGAATCTCGGTTTCCATATTTGTCATTCTCTCCGTTGAGGTGAGTCTTAGTGGTATATCTGCCAGCTATCGTTGAGTAGTGGTAACTCTCTTCATTAGGCGCTTGTGTTCATTGTGTAGGAGGCTCAGATCAAAGCATAGATTTGGGCCCAGATCTTTTGACTGGGGGAGTGTGTAACATTGATCCACATTCAGTCCATCACTTGTTGTTTTTTGCAATTGCCGCCCTAAGTGCGCTGGGGATGCCCAGACGTGGGTCCCAGGCACTCCACACCACTTGGAGTCAAGCTAGCCGGGCTGAAGAGAGGTGTTACCTCGAAACCGGTCCGGTCCTCGGATGCTTGATTCCGGTCTGGGAAAGATATGGCTGTTGTAGTTCGGACTGGACTGTTCCCATGGGGCAACAGGGTCAGAGCTGATTTGCATAAAGCCATTATCTGACCCAGGGTGGTGTGGAGTGCAAAAAAACGATGGATTTGGGCCCAGATCTTTTGACTGGGGGAGTGTGTGACATTGATCCACATTCAGTCCATCACTTGTTGTTTTTTGCAACTCTCTTCATTAGGCGCTTGTGTTCATTGTGTAGGAGGCTCAGATCAAAGCATAGATTGTCTGTTTTTTTCCCAGTCCTGTCCTAGATGTTGTGTTTGCCTGGAGGATATAATGTAGTGAGGGGTTCCCATCTGATTCAGGCATTGGAGGTACCTCCTCGCGGTTGGGGGCAGACCCAGCTCGGCCCCCATGGTCCAGGTCTTGCCTGCGGGTGCGACTTGCCCATGGGCATCGCAGGTGACATCAAGACAAGAAGTCTAGGCCACAGTCTATTGACAGAGGAGGGTGTGTAGGCTGTACCAGTGCAGCAACGCAAAGATCAGTACCAAGCAATGTTAGTGACCCAGCTGTTGGGGGGTACAGGCAGTAAATATTCCTGCATAGGAGTCCTTCTTTAAAGCACCACTGTGCTGGGTGTCAGGCAGCTCCTGGTCAGTCAGGCTTGTCAATCACATGCACCCTGAAGGTGTAGGTGGAGACCGTCCTTCAGCCCTCTGCAATTCACTCTGCCGGCGTGCCAGAATTTTTAGGCAGCTCAGTCTCTTTCACTTCATGGAGCGCTCAGCAGGCCCTCAGGCCTATTTATGCGCCATTGGCAAACCTCTGGGGCCCAGATAGTGTGTCTGGCCTGTCCAGGGGCCCGCAGTCACACAGTTGTTGTCTGAAGTGGGGCAAAACCAGGTGTCGCAGCAGCTCTATTTGGGGTTATGAGCATTTTTTATTTCTCTTTTTTCAGGAAGAAATTGAAAGGGCGCAAGTCTTGGATAGGACAAAGGCCTCCATCCTTTTTGGCACTAGGAAGTAGCAGGAATAACAACCACAGCCTACTTCTGATGCCAGCACCCTCTCTATGGCTTCCATGGCCAAGAGAGCTGTCACTTTCTGGCGGAGTAATGAGATGTAGTCCTCCGTTAGCCTGTCGCAAGAAGG
This sequence comes from Lissotriton helveticus, assembly GCF_964261635.1. NCBI lineage: Eukaryota > Metazoa > Chordata > Amphibia > Caudata > Salamandridae > Lissotriton > Lissotriton helveticus. Next base: position 1,709,617,236 of record NC_136057.1, on the reverse strand, counting down.
TGGCATGGGTGGAGGGGTAATCACAAATGGGTGAGAATAGCACTTTTGGAAAATCTGGAAAACCCAGATATTATCTGTCCTCAACCGCCAATTAAAATTAATATACATATAATTAAACTACTCAATATAAGTTATTTCAATCGGGCCTTTGAGCGCAACTACAGCAATGAAAAAAATGTGGTTGAGCACCCAATGGATTTGTTAGATCTCCCACTAAAACAGAACTGTGTTGCATCTTTAAGTATCCTTGTACTAGCTTGTCGAAAGAAGAGATTTTAGAAATGTGTTTGTGACGGCCTGTACCGAAGGACATAGGCAAAGGCTGTGCTCTACAGTTTCAAGAAATAGGTTACACAAGTGACATTGACGGTTGTTATCCCTGTTCTTGTTCCAGGATCCCTCAAACTGCCCACAGCATAAAAAGGCTTTTTGTGCCCCCATATTTAAGTCGTAGTCTAGTTAAAGTTGCCCCTTATTTCTAAAAGTTGCATATGTGTAGTGAGAAAACGTATACTTGGTTATGGCAATTAAACCACGTTCATATGATACAATTTTCATCTTTTTAATTAACAGTTTATGGGTCGTCTCAGGGATCTCCACTAAGATTTTTAGTGTGGCAAGCTGATGATTTCCTGGTAAAAGCTTTAATTCTATATCCATTGCTACCAATCGTCCTCTTGGATGCACTTCCCGATCTTCTCTGATTAGACCCTTTCGGATGTACCACGATTCATTCTGACACTCACATAAATAATTAACTACATTTATTTAATTTCAAATAGTGAGCAGAGTATGAGCGAAATAAAATCTAATCATAGCACGTGGAGTCAAATGAAAGTGTGACTGTCAGCACAGGTTCTGATTCTGCCAATTACATCCCAGGCCCTCCCATTGGTAAGAGCTCTGAGAGGCAGTTAGAGACCTGTGTTAAGGAGTCATGAGGCCTTTTTAGGTCTCAACCTAAAGCATTGCTTTAGCAATGCTTGTTGTCCAGATTTCTAGTAAGCAGTCCGAAAAGTCTGCCAAAACAGCGGATTAGCCACAGTTCATGTTAGACAGGCGTGTGCACAAACCAGCTACGTCACAAACCACCATTTGTCATTACCTCGCATCAGACTTCAAAGCTGCCGCTCCCCCGCCCGCGCATCAGACTTCAAAGGAATGCTCTGCCGCTCCCCCGCCACAGCAATGCAGAGAGCTTGTTACTTTCATGACTCTTTCCCTTTACTAATTGCTGAGCGTCTTCCGGGTTTCCACCGAGAACACGCCAATCGTACTAACAAAGAGCTGGTCACAACTTCGTACTTCGGTACACTTTAACCACTGTACGTTGAGGTAAGCGCCAATAGCATGATTCAACTCCTGGTGTTTCTCACTCTGTGGGTCCAGTACTGCCTTCATACATCTTTGATATATTACCTGAATCGGTACTAAGTCACTCTTGGCACCTCGCACTGTGGAACCTTGCTCAGACTCGCATGGGCCACGCTTGCGATCATGTATCGAGCAAAACCACGTTTTAGATGTTTATTTTCATTCAATACCTCTTTGTTTCCTTTAGGACGAACCTGGCATGTTTGTACATTGTATTTTCACACTCGTCCTTCCACCGCGTTTTTTCACATGAACACGGTATTTTTCATCACCGTGAGACGCATTCCTTAGCAATTCTGATCACATCGGTGTGTTAAAAGCCTCTGCTGCCACCTTGTGGGTTGTTGACTCCTTCCTTATGATAAAGAAACAGAACTTCATTTTTAAATGGCTGTTGTTATTTTTACCTCGTTTCTTTCAAACGTGCGATAGCCATTTCCACAGCGCAATTCTACCTGCGCCATTGTAGTCTTGTTTTTGTTGCAAAGGTGCAATTAATGCGGCCTACTGAGATGTCTTTGTGAGTCTCCCGCTGTCCTATCTGTCATCAGCATGGGTCAGACCCACAGGCCTGTCAGTCTCAGCCATGCTCCTCTTGAAATCACCTCTCTCGCTGCTTAGACAACCCCTTTCACAGCCATGCCCATCAAAGCTCAATTTGTCCACCACACATCAAGTACTGCTTACAGGCCTTCCCCTGAACCCCCTCACATCACCAGACTCGTCTTCGAGCTGACAAAATGGTTCATTAAAAGGCTCGCTGGGCAACAGTAACTAACATGAGATATTACGAGCGACAAATAGTAAGGCTTCAAGTAGTCATTGTTCCACTTGCAGCCTTTATCACTGACACGCAACTCAGCACCTCCCCTCATCAACGCATTCACCTTCACTACCATCAGAGCCATCCATTCTTACATGCATCCAATAGGCACTTTCAAACATACTCTACCAACCTTCCTCGATCATGTAATTCTTTGTGTGGGCCCATCTTGCAGCCCCTCAGGCATGTACCCACTGCCAACCCAGCCATCAACTCCATCATAGATGCATCCTTCTTGCAGCCCCTCAGCCATGTCTGCAGCCATATCCCAAACTCTGCAACAGCCAGGCCTCCCACTTATAGCAATTGTCAATCTCAAGGTCCCTCAGTTGTGTGCAACCCTTACAACCTTCCCCAATTATGCATTCCTTACAGTGTGGGCCCCTCTTGCAGCCCATCAGCCATGCACCCACTGCCGCCCCCACAGCCACCACCCTCCAACACCACCCTCCAACTCCAACTCCAACACCACCCTCCAACTCCACCCTCCAACTCCAACTCCACCCTCCAACTCCACCCTCCACCCTCCAACTCCACCCTCCAACTCCACCCTCCAGCTCCAACTCCACCCTCCAACTCCAATTCCACCCTCCAACTCCACCCTCCAACTCCAACTCCACCCTCCAACTCTAACTCCACCCTCCAACTCCACCCTCCAACTCCACCTCCACCCTCCAACGCCACCCTTCAACTCCACCTCCACCCTCCAACTCCACCCTCCAACTACACCCTCCAACTACACCCTCCAAATCCAACTCCACCCTCCAAATCTAACTCCACGCTCCAACTCCAACTCCACCCTCCAACTCCACCCTCCAAATCCACCCTCCAACTCCACCCTCCAACTCCACCCTCCAACTCCAACTCCACCCTCCAACTCCAGCCTCCAACTCCACCCTCCAACTCCAACTCAACCCTCCACCCTCCAACTCCACCCTCCACCCTCCAGCTCCAACTCCACCCTCCAACTCCATCTCCACCCTCCAACTCCACCCTCCAACTCCACCCTCCAACTCCACCCTCCAACCCCACCCTCCAACCCCACCCTCCAACCCCACCCTCCAACTCCACCCTCCATCACTCAGGAACACCACCACATCACTCCGGGACACCACCACATCACTCAGCAGCACCGCCACATCACTCTGGGCACACCACCACATCACTCAGGAACACCACCACATCACTCGAGAACACCACCACATCACTCGGGGACACCACCACATCACTCGGGGACACCAGCACATCACTCAGGGACACCAGCACATCACTCTGGGACACCAGCACATCACTCGGGGACACCAGCACATCACTCGGGAACACCACCACATCACTCGGGGACACCACCACATCACTCGGGGACACCACCACATCACTCGGGGACACCACCACATCACTCGGGGACATCAACAGATCACTCGGGGACACCACCACATCACTCGGGGACACCACCACATCCCTCAGAGACACCACCACATCCCTCGGGGGCACCACCACATCACTCGGGGACACCACCACATCACTCGAGAACACAACCACATCACTCGAGAACACCACCACATCGCTCAGGAATACCACCACATCACTCGGGAACACCACCGCATCACTCGGGGACACCACCACATCACTCGGGGACACCTCCACATCACTCGGGGACACCACCACATCACTCAGGGGCACCACTCAGGGGCACCACCACATCACTCAGGGACACCACCACATCACTCGGGGACACCACCACATCCCTCAGGGACACCACCACATCACTCGGGAACACCAATATGTCACTCAGGAACACCACCACATCACTCTGGACCACCACCACATCACTCGGGGACACCACCACATCACTCGGGGACACCACCACATCACTCTGGGACACCACCACATCACTCTGGGAACACCACCACATCACTCAGGAACACCACCACATCACTCAGGGACACCACCACATCACTCGGGGACACCACCACATTACTCGGGGACACCACCACATCACTCGGGGACACCACCACATCACTCGGGGACACCACCACATCACTCTAATACACCACCACATCACTCGGGGACACCACCACATCACTCTGGACACCACCACATCACTCTAATACACCTCCACATCACTCTAATACACCTCCACATCACTCTAATACACCACCACATTACTCAGCCCAATCACATCATCACTCAGCACCACAACAGCACTGTCCTTGCTTGCTACCAACAAGCATTGCCATAGCCAATAGGACTCGCATTAGGAAAGTGTAAGCTATTGGCTTTGTGAATAACAATGCTATTAATTTATATATTTTCAAAGCCAACACATTAAAAAAATGTGTCATTTACAATACCAATAGCTCACACTTTCCTAATGCGAGACATATTGCATTGCAAATGCTTGTTTAAGGTCTGTCTCTTCTCAAAAAGGGGACTACCTCTCAGTGCCTAATTTGAGCCGATGGTTGCAGGCGGGGCTCACTTACACTCAGTTTTGGGAAACCTCACTTATTTTCTTCATCAGACTTTAATCGAGAGCAAGAGAGAGAAAAACTCACAAGCAGGAAAGGAGGAGCACGAGAAAGACAGATGTGACAAAGGGACAAGTGCCTCTGCAACTAGGGCTAGTGTCTACCTAACAGCCAGTCTCCTAGAGGTGAGGAGACATTGCCTACAGTCTTCACTTTATGCTGGATGATGTCAATGGTCTTCCTAATGTCTAGACGGCTGCCTGCATTTTGAAAGAGGAGTGGGATGTGACTGTCCCTGAAGGAGGATGTATGGAAGGGAGTGACTGGTGGTGGATTAGACAGGCATGAGGTGAGTTGATGACCACGCAGTCTTAATATTGGTAATGCCGACATTTAGTAGCGCTTTACAAATTAAGCACAGCTCCCTATCAAACTCTAAATACCTGAACACAACTTGCTTGGGCAAGTTTCCTCACCAGCCAGTGTGGCTGTGTTGTTTCTACTGTCAATTAGAGTCTGAAGCTGTGGTGTGTGCTTTCTGACTTATGGACCTTCAGAGGAAAAAGCACATGGGGGCAACCACTAAAAATCCTAATGTGCGAACTGCCACTGCTCATGTTTTTCACCCTTCCTCCCCTAACAGGGCCTATGAGACCAGCGCAGGAGCAAAATTTCAGCCCACTTTGCTATTAGGTACCTGAAAAATGCTTGAGTTTAAGACAAATGGCTTTGTTGCTAAGGCTGAGTACTGCATCCTGAGTATGTTGCATCATAAACATGTACTAAGACATGGGTACTCACAAACATTTCTCTGGGGGCCACAAAGTACTGTCTATGGTTGCCCGAGGGCCGCACCGATGCCAGCAGGGCAAGGGTCGAGGTGATGAAAGGTGGGCATAGGGGGGACTCGAAACAGATGCATCGTGGCGACAACAAACCGAACCTTCACGTGACGTCTGTCTGCCACCAACGCTCTATTGGGACGCACTAAGAATTAAAGTCAAAACAATGCTTATGCATTTTTTTTTTTTTTAAATATGTTTTTATTGCAGAGTTAGAAACAAAGCATCCAATCAGGTCAACCAGTACACCCTTGACCCCATAACGCCCAGTAGTATCCACAAAATTGCACACAGCCATTTCGCCCACATCCCGGAGGCTGGGTGGCGTATCAGTATTCCGGCATAGTGTCACGGTGACCATCCCACGGAGATACCTGGTCAACAACAAAAGCATAGTATCTGCATTTTCAAACCAACAAAACCCCCCCCACGAAGCCCCGCCTAGTGTAACTAGCCAGCCTATATGGGCTACGTCAGTATCAACAGTGCCCGCCGTCACAGATCCTTATCAGTACCCCCCATTGTAGCTGTCCGTGAAGCCTATCGAGGACCACTATCCCTGTACCCAAGGCTCTACACCCATCGGTCCTGTCCAGTCTGATATGCGTTACGGATCCCCACTGCAGGCTCCCTCCTAGTACTACAGCGGGACTCTAAAACCTACCCTCCTCCCTCCCCCCCTCCAACTGCTGTTGATGTGGGTAGTATTCATGGGATTGGACTCTAGGGCTCTCTACCTACAGAGGTCAGCTTATCGTACTACCAGGCTTCATTCCACCTCACTCTCTGATTGTTCTCGCCCTTCACCCAACGTCAGGTGGTCACGCAGCGCCTGCACAATCGTCTCCCAAGCTCTCGCTGTTTCCAAGCTCTTCTCATTACCCGCCTTGGTGGCCTGCCGCATTCTCACCACACTCTCACATCTGGACCATTTCAGCAGCTCATTCAACCATCTCCTGATCGATGGGCCCTCCTTGGATTTCCAATGCCAGGTAATTTCCCTTTGGGCCAATACGAGTCCCAGGTCTATAAATTTACTCGTAATTTTTGTCCGCTTTGTATGAGGAAACCAAAGCAGTAGGCATGTCGCTATGTCGAATTCCACCTCCCTGTCAGTTACCGTGTTCAGAAGCTCTCCCACCTCAGGCCAATATGTTCCTAATTTCGGGCAATCCCACAATAGGTGATCCAGCTCTACCTCCGGCGCTATGCACCTTGGGCATGCTGTGTCCTGTACCCGAAAATATCGTCTAATCTTCCCCGGGGTTAGATAAGCCCTATGTAATACAAAAAAATGCACCTGCTGGAAGCGGGCATTCCTGCTACCCTTCCACGTCCTTTCCAATATCTGGCTCCAAACCGTGTCCGGTATCGGTTTGCCCACACTTTCTTCCCACTTTGCTTTGAGGGTAGTCAGCGGCTCCAATCCTTCACGCAGCATTCTAGAGTGAAGGCAGGTCACCGCCTTAATCGTTCCCGCCGCCATCACCACATATTGGCAGGCCAAGGTTGTGTTCGGCTCTGTCAGACCCCCCTTCCAAAACTTTTGTATCGCTGCCACCACCGCCGCATGCAGTAGGTAGTGTCCATCGTGGAGGCCATACTGGTCCTGCAGTATCCGGAGGGGACCAACATCCCGTCGATAAATAAGTCCCCCACCATCAGCAAACCCAGCTCCTCCCATTCCTGCAACGGGGACCAATCGCCCCCATGTGGAAGCGCAGTCAACATCCCCAACAGGATCTCCGGCGCGTACGGTCGAGTTGCTTTCGCCCTCCGTAGACTCCTGTTCCAGCTCAGCCGGAGAGTCCTCTCTTCTACAGACAAACCTTTCAAGTCTAATTTCTGCTGCATAATTATATATGTGAGGACATGACGCTGTATGCCAGTCCCTCGTTCCTGTTCCGGGCCTCTAAATTCTTTAGCTACATTTTGCGTCAACACCTGTAACTGAGCAAAAACAATGCTTATGCATGTTAATAAAATACACTTTTTTAAAGTTTGCAGAGAGCTTATCATGTTTTTACATGTTTAGTGCAAGATGTCTTTAAAACGAAAGGTGTTCGTAAAGATGAGTGGACCAGGGCACCTTCTTTTCTTCTCTTCCATTACTTTAGTAAACGTGTAAATAAAGGAAACCCATTTCTTTCACAGTTGTCTGAATGTGGCTGCTCTGTCAAGTGAACAGCAGCCCAGCCCAGGGCTGCTGTTCACCAGGGGGCGGCAATTACAGGTCAGGAGGGTTACATGCAGCCCCCGGGCCGTACTTTAAGTATCCCTGTAAGATGTTCCACTGCCCCTAAATACAAGCATTGGGATTGCCAATAGGTCTCGCCTTTGGGACCTTATAAGTGTTTAGCCATGCAATAGTTGATGTTGTTGCACCAAGGATATTTTGCTGGATAACTAAACACTTATAAAGTCCCAAAGGCGAGACCGATTGGCTATGCCAATGCTTGTTATAAATTGTTTGTGGGATTTTCATTGTGTGGTGTTTTGACGTTATAACTGTTTTAGTACTGATAAATACTTTACACATAATCCTACATTAAGCCTGTGTGCTCTGTGCAATGGATACCTTGGAGTTTAGCCCAGGTGTAACTCACGGAAAATGTATTTTTCCTTATCAAGTCTGTGACCTTATTCTTTGTGGCAGACTCCCACCCACCCCAATTACTAGGCAACATACTTATACTGGCCTTTTAGATATCACCCTAGTTTCCCAATTTGACTCCCTGCGGAATCAGGTTTGGGTCTCGGCTTCGGCTCAACAACCTGTGATTCTGGGCAAGTTACTTAATCTCCCCGTGTTTATCGAAAATGATGTGTATTGTGATTGGTGTTCATGTAAAGCGCTGCAATACCTTCTGGTCGAGTCCGCGCTATATAAAAACTGCAACAACAAAGAAAGCGGATGAAGGCTCGAAGATGGGGTTACAAGTACAAACCGAGTGGTATGCGCATGGGGGAGTGTGACGCAGTGGTAGACGGTGCACAGGGCATGGGTGCCATAGAGTGCAGGAGTGCAGAGAGTCCATCATAGCTCAGTGAAAGTGGGAAACGTCGCAGAGTGGGCGTTTTGTTTTGTTCTGCTTTAGAATATGCTGTAGAACCTTGCATGGTCATTCTGTGGTTATACTAAATAAGCAGCTACCTATGTTATGCCATCTATTAATGTAATAAATGCACTTTCACAATTGCTTTATTAACCTTCCTGCTTTCTCGAATTTGCTTGAAAATGCACGATTTTTCTTATTTTTTTTCAAAAGTTGGCAACTTTCCCAAGCATGCGCACTGTAAGTTCCCCAGCGGGACTGTCACTGCGCACTACGGTCTGCTGCAGCCTGAGTGTGGACTGCCACTCAAGTTGCAGCAGGCCACCTCCCCTGCGCAATTCCCGCCGGCGGCTGTATTTTATTTAGATTAGAAGTCAGATAGTGATACTAGGATTGCGGCCGGCGGCCGCGGTGCAGGTCCATGGTGGCTGGTGGGGCTACGCCCCTACGCCCTAATGGACGCACCGCGGCTGTGTAATACGCCGGTCTCATTTCTCTTGACTATGCCCGGTACTGTTTTCTGAAGAGCATTACTAGGAATGAGATAAGTGAACAGTCACGCTCTCGGTAACAGCAGGGTAATTATGTATTTTGCTGTTCGGGTTTCATTGGCTTTTTTTGGCTCATTCAGAGGTCGATGGTGACCCCCAGTGGTACTTGAGTGTTTTACACCAGTGAAGGGGTGAAGAACATAAGTATGACTTAAAAGAACAAGCCCATCTACAGCGTTTACCTTACGGGAGCGTGCAGCGTCAGGCGCGTTAATTGCTAACAGAGAGCGTCGCTGCTTGCTCCCGCAAGGTAAACGCCATGCATGCAAGAGTACTAATAGGAAACAGTGCGAAACATGCACGAGTTTCAACAAAAGCCAGGAGCGATTCCAAGAGCCCACTCCAACTGCAGCGCTTGCGCGCTGCGTAGGCGGGACCTAACTACCAGAAGGCCCCAGTGTAGTGGAGAGGCACTAAATCTGCTCACATCACCTCCTTTGTTAATTAATTAAGATGCCTTTTCACCCTTGGCCTGAACAATGTGCACTGGCACACGGATAGGCAGTTTGAAAGGCTATTTACTTAAAGTCTCTGAGTAACTTAAATAAACGTTTCACTAAAGCTTAAAGCCACTTTGCTATTTTAGGTTTTTAGAGTTTTCCAGGGAGAGCCAGCGCCAGTTATCTATTCACTGCTTAATATGGAAAAAAATGAGCACAGAGGGGCCAGAGTTTTTCTTAGGAGGCTGGTGCTTTTTATTCCAATAAATATGAAAACTAAGGTGGCCTAGCTTTGATTCCAACCCATACCTCTTTCTTCCACTGCGCCAGTTCCAGTCTGTTTACTACTATCTTGCAGGTTCTTTTTCATCCATTAACCCAGTGTCACTGTTTTCCTATATTTCACCTCCTCCTCCGCCTTCCTCTCTTATGCCCTGAATCAAAGTCTAATGATGAACAATAACTTCAAGTCCTCTTAAATAAGAACCGGTGCTCATCACCTACAACCATTGGTACAAAATAAATACCCATTTCGAGATTCAGAAATGGTCAAACAAAACAGACCGCTTTTTCGTTGAGGGTTTTAAACGTAAAAACCACTGAAGCTGAATCTTCAGACTGTAGTACCCTCTATTATCACTTATAACAACATTTCTATTTTTAAAAAACTTTTTAAGGAATCTGTATTTCTTTTATTCATTTACCTATTATCAATACTCTTCATTTTACAACAAGCTGCAAGAAATGCACATTTTTGTTTTTCGCTAAAATATATCATTGTATTAGGTGAAAAATAACGCAGTACATTAAACTGTGGGTTTGTGACTCAGAACTCTGGCTGGGAAAATGATTGTGGGGTGCAGATCTTGTACAAAGGGTATTCGCGTGCATATGTTGTGCACAGGACTGTGCTTATGTAGATATCTATATCTATACTAATATAATAAAGAGAGAGCCCAAACCCTTGAGGCGGGTAATCTCAGGAACCACACACCAATCACAACACCCAATACAGCGTTGGAAAGGGCAGTTGCAGCAGAAGGACAGAGGCTATGCAGACGCCCACCATATACATTTAAAAGGTAAAAGTACCGTGCCAGCAAAGTAATCCCTTGTGGGCGTGTCTGCGTTGTGCTGTGGGCGTGACAAACGCTGGGGGCGTGTGGTACGTTCGGCCCTTCATGCCATGTCTCATATCGTGTGCTGTGGGCCCGTGCTGGGGGCGTGGGCGTGTGCGGGGCACGGGATTACGGAAAGAAAAACCCAGCTTGGTGCCCAATATTTCATTGTTTTTTCTTCCCAGGTACTGTACATTCCAGCTCTGAGTGTCCACCCTGCTCCCTTTAAATATCTCTGCACCCCATAATCATAACCCACCCTTACTCCTTAAAATACCCCAACACCCTTAAACACTAACCCATCTTAACCCTATAAATATACGCTGTACCCCAAAACCCAAACCTATCCCTAAACCCTAAAAATACCCCTGTACCCCAAAACCTAAACCTAGCCTTGAACCCTATAAATACCCCTGTACCTCAACCCCCAAACTTAGCCCTGAACCCTTAAAATACCCCTGTACCCCAAAACCCAAACCTAGCCCTGAACCCTAAAAATAACCCTGTACCCCAAAACCCAAACCTACCCCTGAACCCTAAAATACCCCTGTACCCCCAAAACCCAAACCTAGCCCTGAACCCCAAAAATACCCCTGTACCCCAAAACCCAAACCTAGCCCTGAACCCTTAAAATACCCCTGTACCCAAAACCCAAACCTAGCCCTGAACCCTAAAAATACCCCTTTACCCCAAAACCCAAACCTATCCCTAAACCCTAAAACTACCCCTGTACCCCATAACCCAAAACTATATCTGAACCCTTAAAATACCCAAACACCCCAAAACATATACCTCAGTACCCCAAAACATATACCCCTATACCCATACTTACCTTATCCAAACATTAAAAAAAACATGCTTTTACCATTCATGCATTTACAACGAATTTCGTTGTAAATGTATGCGTGGTAAAAGCATATAAAATGTAATGCCATGCGTTATAATGGCATTGCGGAGTCATGGTACTTTCGTAATGAAAGTGTGCGGAGTGATGTTATGCGGAAAGAAAGTTGCGGAATAATGGGTGTTTACCCTCCCCCGGTAAGTACATTGGTGGCACGGCGGCCCACATCTCCAGCAACATACTCATATTTTTTCACCACCGATTTGAAAAATGCACAGGTCTCTCTCATTGATGGCCAGCACCGACATACACTTTTAGACACACCTCCCGCCACAAGTTCTAGAATTGCGAACTTTAGAGCTGGGGGAGCTACGTTCGAATCTCGGCATCAGCTCAACATCCTGTGATTCCAGGCAAATCGCTTTGTCTCCCCGTAACTACCACAAATGAATGTGTTCTTGTGTAATGTAAATTGTGCTCATTCCATGTTGTAGAGTTCGCGCTATATAATATTGCAAGGAAAAATAAAGTAGGGAAACTCGAGTTCACACACTACTGAACGCGCACTCATAAGTGCATCAGCAGTGCACTGTGAATCGGAGCGTTCCACAGGCCTGTCACAGATAAGAAATGCTATCAAAACGAAATCCTACAAAACAATATACTACTGGCCGGCAGCAATTCCTACCCGAACAACGTCGGGACGGGCTGCTAGTGCATTGTATGAAGGAGCTTGGGTGTGCATATATTGTGCATGTTTGCGTGTATGCACATATTGTACATAGAGTGTGGGGATGCATTTTTGCAAAAAGGAATGTGGGTTTGTACCTACTGTGCACATGATTTTGTGTAAACAGATACTGTGAAATAGGTGTTGGGTATAAATATCTGGTGCAATATGGGGAGTATTGCACAAAGTGTCCAGGGAGGGCAGTGTACATGGGCAATGTATGTGTGCACACTTTCTGCACCACCAGCCGGCGCACTTCAGGATTCCATAAGGGGCTGCAGGAGCTTGCAGTGCCCCTTCAGTCATAAAGATCATGCTGGTGGTACATGTGCAAGTGCACAATTTGGAGAAGGGAATGGTGCTGTGGGGAAACATTTGTGCCTCTGCACAATATTACAGAGGCGGGGTCACAGAGGCAAAGGAGCTTTCAGGATGCGCACTGACTGTGCTTCACACTGTGGTAGCACATAGTCAACACCCCTCCATTGACCCTTGAAAGGAGGAAAAGCAGGTCCAATTGACCCCCCCAGACAACCCGTGCATGTGGGTGTAGCCCTCGCTATATGGGGATCTCTGTCTTCCTTTGAATGGTTTTGCTGGTTCCTTTAAACAGCTGGTCCGCCTTTGACCAATGTGCTGCCTCCTGGGCACAAGCTCCTTGCTGTGTTGGGGGTAGCGTATTAACTGTAACAGGGCACATTATCCCAGTTTGCACCCAACCCACCCATTTAAATGAGCAGTGCAGTGTAAACAGTGACAGTGAATCCTACATAAAATGCCAGCCCATTGTCTGGCTATGTATCTGTTGTACAAAGGAGTGTGGGGATTGCATATTGTGCACAGGCTCTGGCTCTTCAGATGTTTACATAAGCAATGGCGTAGCAAGGGTGCCATGGACCCTATTGCAGGTACTTCCTCCCTACTGCCCTGGTTATGGATTAAAAACTTTGGATAAATGGGCCCATTACACCTCAGTTCCACTGTACTCAGTTCCACTGTACTTGTATTAATGATAGCCGTGTCCTTGTTTCCATATGTCTATTCACCCACCCATTTCCCTACATCATTCTAGAACATCTTCTGTATCTGTTTGTGATCCCTTTATTATTGCTCGGCTCTATTACTTTCTTTCCTGCCTCTTTTCATCACCTGTTATTCACTCTCTACCCCCATTGTGTCCCTTCATTCTCCCATGTATCCCTCTGTTATGTTCATCCTTCCTCATAACTCTCCTGCCCCCCTTTTCATTAGTCACTGCATCTCTCCTCCACTTCATTATCTGTCCACTTCTAAGTATCTCTTAATTCACCCCATTATTTCATTAGTCTTTCTTCTATCTTTTCTCCCCTCTCCCCATTTTCTCCACCTTTCTTACCCGCTATCTCTCCATGCCACAATCCATGTGTTCTCTCCTCTATCACTCTTCTCTACATTGCCATCTTTCTATTGATTTATGCATCCTTTGATTCTTCCCTGTACCTCTTCACTTTCCCTCATTTCTACTCACCTCTGAATGACTGTTTCTGACACTGGGTTTCAGACATGACACTATAAAATGCAGTTCTAGCTATAACAACTCGCAAGTGGCAGGATTCATGCATTCTTCACTTTGCTTCAAAGAGGCCCACCGAATGACTTAGCCAAAGCAGAAGCAATTTTGGATCTCTGAAGTTTTTCAGGTCCTTGTATTACTCATCCAATCTAGGTTTCCGCTTTATTCTGATAATTTCGGTCCTGTTTATTTCAGTATAAAGACAAGACTACAAAGTCAGGAGTGCTCCGCATCTGGCCTTTGTTGCGGTGGAGGCGGAGCAATGAGGGCATAAAGAGGATATGTGAACAAGGATGTTGGAATAGAAATGCTTTTAGCCCAATTCTCTATGCATTGTACGACTTAATTTAGCATTCGCTGCACCATTTTGTATTCAGCCGCCATTTTGAGCCATGATCAAAACTACCATCTATCTCACTCTGTCTGCCTCGGCAGAAAGCAACTGCGATTTTCTTATTGTATTTCACCAAGTTTGAGCTTCGCTGTACTAATGAATAGACTGTTTTTGTCATCACATACCTTTCTCCCTAGATAGGTCTGCTCCCACCCTTAGAGCAGCGGATGCAGGCAGAGTAACCTTGACGCTGAGATAGCATGTACCTGGTCCCAGAATTGCAACTCATCCTTCTGTATCTTCTTTGTTCACCAGCTACCAATTGGAAAATTCCAGTCTGGGTGTGCCTTTAGTGGTCTGAACGTATACACTACGTGTTACCATGTTGGCAGAAGTCAGTCCCTCTGCCGCAATCTAAGGAAGATGGTCGGACCGAACTCCACTTGAGTGTACTTTCAATAAATACCTTTGATTTGTATTCTTTACTGTCTGACCAACTCTTCATTTGTATGGAAGGCTGAGAGGTGGTCGCGAGTGACCCTAAACGGCCACTTCCCTCACGGAGTGGCGCTTCGTGTTCTAGTTATTGAGTGTGGCTCTTCCGTATCCGGTTCACCTAACTTGTTTCATCCGGGTCATCGCGTCACACTGCATGTCGGCGTTCCTCATTGGGCTGCAGTTCAGCAGTTCTCACCCTGGCTCCTGGTTGAGTGCTCCTTGTCAATGCTCTGGTACCCGTCCCTTGATTCTCCTGCAAAAAAAGAGAAAGAAAGTATCCAGAGTGACTGTACGGTGGTAATATATTTATGAGTTACTCATCTTTTTGTTGGCCCCATGGCTTTGGAGATCCCGTTTTCTGTCTGTGCATTCTGAGGAAACTGTAGTATAAAAATAGTGGATTAGTGTCTCCTGAAGTTAAGGGAACATATCAGGTAGCCTGCATATTTTCTTTTATTTAATTCAAGGGAGTCCTTCCTGTTGTTTATGCCTACTTTTCGAATATCTTATGAATTTGTGACATTTTGGGCAATACTTCGCTCACTGCTATATCCTAATTGTAGGTGGGTGTTTTACTGTTCTATTCATTTATATTTCTTTGTTTGTCCTACCATGCTGTGATTACATGATCTGTCTCTATTCTCCCTCACAGATTGCACACTTTTCCTGTATATACTGTGTAGGAAGGCAGGATCCTTCTGCATGGTAACCCCCACTTTTTTGCCTGGTGCTATGCTGTTTCTGATTAGTCTGACTGGGAGCCTGCTAATCAGGACCCCAGTCTCTGTGCTTTCCCCCTAAATTGGTTATGGGAAGTACTTAGGTATATCCCATATTGAATTTTGGTGTGTCCTTATCAGTCCCTACCTAGCATATGGTACTAAGGTACCCAGGGCACAGGAACACAAGGGTTCACCATGGTCTGAAGCATGTATTATGTCACCCATGGCAGACCACTTAAACTGCAACTACAGGCCTGCCATTGCAGCCTGTGTAAGCTGCTGCTAGCACCACTTACGACAGATATAGGTTTCCTTATATCTAAGGTCACTGCACTTAAAATCTATGTCACCCCTAAAGCAGACCTTTCAATCCTGAAGGCAGGGTGCTCGGTTCTAAGTGTGAGGGTGCCCTGCATGAGCAGGACACCCCTACAACAGTTCATTCTCCCAGGTTGTAAGTGCATCAGCCATTACGATACGTAGAGTGGCCATGCGTCATTGCACGATGACCCTCTGGAAACTGACTATAACTAACCCTGTCATGATTGTTATAAAACATATTGGAATCATACCCACACACCATAAAGGTTGTAGGAGGTATGATTCCATGAGGTATGATTCCATGCACTGTAAAGCTCCTCCGGGAGGCCCTCAGTGCTCCCGGTACCAGTCTTCTAGACCCAGACAGCACAACATGGATGCTGCTGACCATCGACATGATGGACAATAGGTATCCTGTCAAAAGGAGGGGTGGCCACCTCTCAGACAGGGTTTAGTGTATTGGGTGTGGGTGTGGGTGGGGATGCTTGTCAGCGCCACTAAGTCTGCTTGAAGGGCGCATTTGGTACCCTCCTTGCATAGTACATTTCAAACTAGCTCCGGGAGCCGTCGGCTCCCGTTCTGGCGCGTAACTGGACAAAATACATGTGAGAATCCTCCCCACAGTCCAACCCCTCCCCTGGGAGGGAACCCTGAATTATCCCAACCTTTCGTTAGGATACTTAAGGGCTTACCTGTGGGTGGGTCCCTAGATTCGTTGTGGAACAAGATTCATCTCAAGATACTACATCTTTTCCGACCGTCTTGGCACTCTGGACTTCGCTGCACTTCGCTCTGGGTATCGAGACTGCAACTAGTAAGACTCCTGCCGCTCCTAGTCTCGTCGCCCTGGTCATCTGCTGCAACATCTTTGCCTGTGCCCTATACAGGAACCTTCCAGGGCCTGTGGACATCCAAGACACCTGAAGGAATATCCCTTGAAGTGAAGGAGTCACTTCCCTGCATCTGCAGGCACTGCATCAAAGCTGACCACTCTGCTGATCCTGGGCTCCCATGGGCTCCAAAATGCTCAGCAACATAGGTGGTCGTTCTTCACATCCCTCAAGGCCTGCCCTGTCCTCTAGCCAAGTTTGAGGCCAGTATCCCTCGTTGGAGACGCAGGAACAGAACCCCTGTGCACCGCGTCGACTTGCGGTTGCAAAGGCTTGTTGGCTTTCTTCCACCAAGATCTTTAGGCTCCAAGTAGCCCCAACCTCAAGCATCTCCAGTAACCAAGATCTTTGTCCTCACGGCATCACTTGCACAATGGGCCTGCATCTTTGGTGAGCTGCTCAAGGTCCTCTTGCGACTCCAGTGCCTCCGGCCTGAGTGTCCTCTTGAGGGTCTTCCTTGATTTCAGCAAACTCCCTTGATAGCTTGGGGCCTGCTCCGACTCCCCTGATTGTGGAAAGTCACCTGGACCTTGCTGATCCTGCCACTGCACCTTTTTCGTTTTCCATGTTGGTTGCGGTTGCCATGGCCTGTTGGTGCTCCCAACAGACACCGACCCCTCAACTCTCGACATGGGACAGCTCCCGAACAGCACCTGGCCTTCCACAGCATTGCCTGGTCCGCACAGCTGCAGCTCCAAGGTCACTGTCAGCTCTCTTGCAACACCCGAAATCGGTGGGCATTTGTCTTCCATGCCTCCTGGTCACTCCTGAGTGGCATAGACTCTGTCCCCTCTGCTTGCAGGTACTTCTCCTTCTGAATCCACCTTTGGGTTCCACCGGACACTTTCACCTTCTCCAGCAGCGGCATCTTCCTGAAGTCCTGTATTGGGTTCAACAGCGGTTTCCAACACCACTTCACACGCATGCACCCGGCTTCCCTGGTGTAGGTATACTGGTTCCTAGGGTATCCACAGGTAGGGTGGCTCTCTAACCTTCTGTCTTCCACTGGGTTTCTTTAGGGTCCACTGGGAAGGGTCCTTCTTCTTTAAAATTGCAACCGCAACTTACCCACTGACTTGTATTGAGTCTGTGGTCGTGTTTTCACTGTGCACACAGCCTCCGTGGGGTTCCTAGTTACTTACCTCAGGTGGTTCCTTGGGTCCCCAGCACTTCTACATCTTCTGGGCATAGTATTGACTCGAGTCGTGGTTCGCATACCACTCTTTTAGTATATGGTTTGGTCTCCCCCTGGTGACTACTGTAGATTTCGTGCTACTTACCTGTTTTCTCTGCAAAGTATTATGCGCATTGTGTATATATCTGGGCAGTAGATATCTGTATGTGTTAGTGAGTGTCTTTTAATGCATATTTTTATAACTACACTGTGCAGTTCTTTTTCACATAATCTATACCTAAAAGATCACGTTCCTGTAAAACATCTGCTTTACACTCCTTCTGGACTAAGCCTGAAGGCTGCTCTCCTCAGCTACCACTTAGAGAGCTTTCTAAGGTTGTGTAAGACCACTAAAATCACCATAAGGGTTGTCTGGATTGGTGCAGGGTGCTCACTTACATGAGTGAGCACCATATACCAAGTCAGCTTCTCACACCTTCTTTCAGGGCCGGACTGAGAACCAAAACCGGCCCTGGCAAAGTGCTCGGCCGGCCCCCTGTGGGTGCGACCGAGCTCTTTGCCGGGGCTGGTTTTCGGCCGATTTTGTTACAGGGCCGATTTTGCAGCTCAAAATCGGCCCTCACCCTTGCAGCGCACCGGGGGATTGCCCGGTGCCCGCAACGGCCAGTCCGGGCCTGCCTTCTTTCCCCTCTTCTCCCATTACACCAGTTTTGCTTTGACGCTGTTGGGCGTACTTGCATATCGTTCCTGAGGAAACTACAGGTGAGAAATTAACAGAACGCGAAGCCCACGTTTATTTTCCACCTGGGCGATATGAAGGACACCAAATAGCACTCTCTGATTAAGCTCACATGATAGGGAATCTACAAAAAGAAACCCAAGCCCTTACACTGAGGGTAGACTCTTTAAAGCATGGCTCTCAACCTGACATGGCATCTGGGTCTAATACATGGGCTAGAAGTGCGTTTAGTTTCTCTTCTCTCCTCTTCTGTTATTCAGGTAATCCTGCCATTCATGTCACTACTCCTACTATACCGTTGTCCCCTCCTGAAAGATTTATGGGAAAACCCACAAGGTTCACCACATTCAGAAATCAGTGTCAACTACATTTAATGTGTAAAGCCTCCTGTTTCCCTACTGAACATGCTAAGGTAGCATTTGTTTAATCCTATTTAGGAGGGACTGCTGCCACCTGGTCCATCCCATTGGTAGATCGTAATGACCCTCTAGTTTATAATTATACTGCTTTCAAAGAAGAGCTAAGGAGGTTATTTGACAGGCATTCCTTTATGAAATCCGTTGATACCAAATTGCTGAATCAGGATCTGATGAGTTATATACCTAGTTTTAATAGACTAGTGGCAGAAGCTGGGTGACCTGAAGCAAAGCGTAACATCCTTTTTTACAAAGGACTTAGAGATGATTCAAAAGACCTATTATCACATGTAGTAGATCCCCCGAGTCATGTAGTGCTCTTATTGACTGGTCGGTAAAGCTAGACCACCGATTAAATGAAAGAAGGAGAGAAAAAGGGCATTCTGACACCTGGATAGTGGGGTACAGAGATAAAAAGTAGAACCTGGGAAATCAGCAGACAAACCAGAACCCATGCAAATCGTTAGCATTAGGGGCTCCCTCAGTGATGAAGAGCGACAGAGAGGTCAAGTCAAGAAGCTTTGCCTTTACTGTGGAAAGCAAAGACATTTCTTGTGTGAATGTCCACTGAAACCTAAGAGACGAAGTGAGTCGGGAAACTCCTTAGCCCCAAGCCTGTGGGGGGCAAGTGCGCGGGGAAAGTCAGGATTGATTATCTCACAATTTGCAGAATAGTTCTATACCTTCCTTCCATCATTTCTTTGTTCAGTCTCTTCTCAAATGGGACTTGCACTCCATTGCAGTCCAGATTATGATTCTGCTGCTACGGGGAATTTCATGGACATACAATGGGCCAAACAAATGAGAATCTCTTTTATGACTAAGGCTATCATGGATGGGGTTAAAACCTTCATTAAATTTGGCCCCATAACACATGATACTGGAGATTTGACCCTCTTCTTACATGACAAACATAAAGAGATAATATCTTTTGATCTTATTCAATCCCTTCAGTTTCCAGCCATTTTGGGCATTCCATGGCTAACACAACACACCCTGACATTTATTTTGAGAGTTTTATATAGTGCTGACTAGACCCGGAGGTATCAGAGCGCTTTACATAAGGTTCCACAGAAATTACAAAATTACATCAGTTACACGTTACATCAGCTACTAGAATTCTTTTTTTTTTCAAGAGAGTAGAAGACGAAATAAATGGAGCTTAGAAGGGTAAGAGGGTATAGATAAATCTATGCGACACATTAAAGAGCGAGAAGGGGGGACAAATAGAGCGGATAGGGGGAGAGGAGGAGTGAGAAGGGAGAGGAAAGGTAGACGACAGGAGAGACGAAGGGAAAATCTGCCCAATGACCGACTGGGTAGGTGACGGCCGAGGAGGGAATCCACAGCCAGTCTCCCCTTTAGCTCTCAAGGTAGCTCCATCGGGCATCAGTCAGATAGCTAGGTCTCTACGTTACATCAGTTACAGGTTACATTGGTTGCTCGAAACATTTAAATAGCATATAAGACGAGATTAATGGCACGAGGAAAGGTAAGGGGGTAAGGGTAAAAGGGAAACGAGGAGCAAGATACAACGGGGAGACAAAGGAAAAAGTCTGCCCAATGTCCGGCTGGGTAGGTGATGGCTGGGTGGGAAGTCCATAGCCAATCTCCTCTGTAGCTATCAAGTTAGCTCTACCGGGCACAGGTCAAAGTGCTATGTCCCCGCTCCCGGTGTCAGACCATAAATTTCAGGTTACATCGTTACAAAAGGTTACACAGTTATTGGAGCCTGGCAACATAGTGACAAGTAAGATCGAGACAAACAAAAAGGACATATACGTAAGTAATATAATTTCTCACTGAGCACTCCACAATATTCATAAATATAGTATGATTGTAACAGGTTCAAATTGTAAGGTCATACATCCAATTGTCAATAAAGATCACGTCCTTCAATAGTCTTTATCGAGACAATATCCACTCGATTATAATCTTGAGGAAAAAAGACACCGGGGCTCCATGTTCAATCCTGGTAGTATAACCAAGTTAGTTTTATTGATAGTTCTCCAGTCAGATAATATTCTCAGCAGCCAACACGTGTTTCGTCAAGCATTATTGTCATGCCTCAATGACTTCATCAGGGCTGCAACCCAAGAGGAAGTTATTAGGAATTGTAATAATTAAACAATCTTCCATAAGTTTAAACATCACCTCCAAATGTCAGAAAGTGAAGTTAGGAAGAGTAATACACACCCTTGTAAAAAGGTGAAAAGTATAGTCTCAAAGTCGTGAGCTGGTTATTAAAGAAAAGACCAAAATTAACATGCACCCCACAGTGTCTGTGAAAGGACCAAGATGCCAATAAAGAAATGTAGGTTTAATAAAAGTAAGTTGAATAAAAATTACCTCAACTGGTAATCCATGTGCCATAAATAATATATTTGGCCACAAAATAATGTGTGAGACCAAATTCTGAAATAAAGGGAATGCCGCATTCAAAATATATCCAGGTGGTGTGGCAGAGAGGCTCCTGGGACTTGGAGTCCGCCTTGGTGTTCCGGCGGTCTCTACAAGCCCAGGAGCGCGGCACAGCGTCCCCAACCAGTCCTCCAACGGTCACTGCTCCAAAGGGACGAAACCAGCAGGGATTAGTCTGTGATAAGAAAAAAACACAGTCTGCCCAGTGACCTCTACGCTGCGGCACCCCAGTGACACCAAACCTGCTTCCCTTTCCCGGACACTAACACCATAGCCGAGGTTCCATTCACTGACCAGACACCAGCACCGAGCTTCCCAATCCCTGAAAGTGACAGCGTAGCCGAACTTCCCCTTCTCTGACAGTGACAACAGGCCAAGCTTCCTATCCCCTGAGAGTAACACTAGTGCCGAGCTTCCCATTCCCTAACAGTGACACCAGCACCTAGCTTCCCATTCCCTGACAGTGACAGCATAGCCGAGCTTCCCATTCCCTCACAATGACACCATAGTCAAGCTTCCTGATCCCTGACAGTAACACCAAATCTGAGCTTCCCATGCCGTGACAGTGACAGCATAGCCAACCTTCCTATTCCCTGATAGTGACACCATAGCAGAGCTTCCCATTCCGTGACACTAACACCATAGTCGAGCTTCCCATTCCCTGACAGTGACACCATAGCTGAAATTCCTGTTCTGTGACAATGGCACCATTATCGAGCTTCCCTGAAAGTAACACAATAGCCGAGCTTCCCATTCCCTGACAGTGACACCAGTGCAGTGCTACCTATTTCCTGCAATGAAACAGCACCAAGCTTCCCATTCCCTGACAGTGACACCATAGCTGAGCTTCCCATTCCTTGACAGTGTAACAATAGCCGAGATTCCCATTGCCTGAACGTGACACCATAGCCGAGCTTCCCAATCCTTTACATTGAGAGCAGTGCCGAGTTTCCCATTCGCTTACAGTGATACCAGCACCAAGCTTCTCATTTTGTTTCTGACAGTGACACCATAGCCGAGCTTCCCATTCTCTGACAGTGACACCAGTGACGAAATTCCCATTCCTTGAGAGTGACACCATAGCCAAGCTTCCCATTCCCTGACAGTGACACTAGCGCTGAGCTTCCCATTCTCTGGCAGTGACACCATACCAAGCTTCCCATTTTATGACAGTGACACCAGCACCAAGCTTCCTATTCCCTTATAATGACACCATAGTCGAGCTTCCCTTTCCCTGACAATGACACTGTAGCCGAGATTCCCATTCTCTGACAGTGACACGCAGAGCGTCTAATTGTCTCTGACAGTGAGATCAGCCTCAAACTTCCCATTCCCTGACAGTGACACCATAGCCGAGCTTCCCATTCCCTAACAGTAACAGCAGCGTTGAGCTTCCCATTCCCTGACAGTGGCACCATAGCTGAGCGTCCCATTCCCTGGCTGTGACACTAGCACCAAGCTTCTCTTTCTTTGAGAGTGACACCTGCACCAAGCTTTCCATTCCCTGAAAGTTACTCCATAGTCTAGCTTCCTGAAATCTGACAGTGACACCAAGCTTCCCATTGCCTGACAGTTACATCTGCCTCGAACTTCCCTTTTCCTGACAGTGACATCATAGCCAAGCTTCCGATTCCCTAACAGTAACAGGAGTGCTGAGCTTCCCATGATGATAAACGCTCGCACGTATGTGAATGGTGAAGCATTTTGGGAACTGTACTGCTAAACTTTGGCTGTGTGAATGATATTTCGATTAGCACAGACCTTCAATTGATGTATTTTCATGTTTTAAAACTGACGCGCACTAAAACGAATTAGAGCTTTAGGCAGCGCGAGAAAATTTTTAAATGCACTGCGCCGATTGATTTTACGAATCTGCACTTTGAAATTCTACTTTGTACTCCTGATACACTCACCACTGGGAAATCGATACTCCTGCTGCCCCGGTCCACCGCAAGCGCTAGGCTTGTTTGTGTGGAGGGCGCAGGGAGGCACCTTCTTCCGGCCTCACGGCCGAGGCAGGCACTGATTGGCTGCACACGTAGAGGCGGAGCTGAGTAACAGCCCGTCTTCTACAAAAGCCCATTGACTCTGCTACTCTCCCTGATGATAAACGCTCCCACGTATGTGAATGGTGAAGCATTTTGGGAACTGTACTGCTAAACTTTGGCTGTGTGAATGATATTTCGATTAGCACAGACCTTCAATTGATGTATTTTCATGTTTTAAAACTGACGCGCACTAAAACGAACTAGAGCTTTAGGCAGCGCGAGAAAATTTTTAAATGCACTGCGCCGATTGATTTTACGAATCTGCACTTTGAAATTCTACTTTGTACTCCTGATACACTCACCACTGGGAAATCGATACTCCTGCTGCCCCGGTCCACCGCAAGCGCTAGGCTTGTTTGTGTGGAGGGCGCAGGGAGGCACCTTCTTCCGGCCTCACGGCCGAGGCAGGCACTGATTGGCTGCACACGTAGAGGCGGAGCTGAGTAACAGCCCGTCTTCTACAAAAGCCCATTGACTCTGCTACTCTCCCTGATGATAAACGCTCGCACGTATGTGAATGGTGAAGCATTTTGGGAACTGTACTGCTAAACTTTGGCTGTTTGAATGATATTTCGATTGGTACACAGACAAAATATCGAAAAAAAAATATCGGAAAGACAAAATATCGAAGTTAAAATATCGAAGGTAAAAAATATTGGGAAGCAAATATATCGGATACAAAAATATCGTAATAGGTAAGTAAGTAGAAATATCGAAAAAAATAATATCGTATGACAAAATATCGACAATACAAAATATCGTGTAGTAATGGAAAAAATAAATAGTGTAGGAAAAAATATAATAATTGTAAATAAAAATTTGATAAAAAGGTCTATATTAAAAAATTACAATATATTTAATATAAAAATATTTTTAAAAAACATATATCGTTTTAGGAGCGGGTTATTGGGTTTATAGGGGATAAGGGTGGGAAGTAATTTAAAAATAATTAATAAATTAATATATATTTGTAAAAAAAATGTATTAATAATTAATTGGTAATTAATGAATATTAATTAGTTAATTAATTAATATAATTTTGTACATTATTTTATATAATAATTAATTGGTAATTAATGAATATTAATTAGTTAGTTAATTAATATAATATCGTACATAATTGTAAAAAATTAATAATTGGTAATTAATTATAATTAATTAGTTAATTAATTAATTAATATAATTTGACATAATTTTAAATAATAAATAATTGGTAATTAAATAATAATAATAATTATTTGGTAATTAATATTAACTAGTTAATTAATTAATATAATTTTGAATATATTTTTAAATAATAAATAATTGTTAATTAATTAATATTAATGAGTTAATTAATGAATATAATTTTTTACATATTTTTTAATAATAATTATTTGGTAATTAATTAATATAAATTATTTAATTATATTAATTAGCTTCATTTAGTTTAATATATATTTTTTACTTATTGTAAATTATTTTGGAAAATATAATATTAATAATTAAATTTATTTCTTTACAGCTAATGTGCAAATATATTAACTTTATTGTTATTATTAATTAATAATTAATTTGTAATTACATAATAATAATTATTTTTGGGTAAAGGAGTATTGTTAGAGTTCAGGGTCAGTTTTCAGTTCTTGGTTAAAGTGGTATTTTTAGGGTTCAGGGTCAGTTTTCTGTTTTTGGGTAAAGGGGTATTTCTTGGGTTCAGGGTCAGTTTTCAGTTTTTGGGTAAAGGGGTATTTCTTGAGTTCAGGGTCAGTTTTCAGTTTTTGGGTAAAGGGGTATTTTTAGGGTTCAGGGTCAGTTTTCAGTTTTTGGGTAAAGGGGTATTTCTTGGGTTCAGGGTCAGTTTTCAGTTTTTGGGTAAAGGGGTATTTTTAGGGTTCAGGGTCAGTTTTCAGTTTTTGGGTAAAGGGGTATTTTTTGGGTTCAGGGTCAGTTTTTAGTTTTTGGGTAAAGGGGTATTTTTTGGGTTCAGGGTCAGTTTTCAGTTTTTGGGTAAAGGGGTATTTTTTGGGTTCAGGGTCAGTTTTCAGTTTTTGGGTAAAGGGGTATTTTTAGGGTTCAGGGTCAGTTTTCAGTTTTTGGGTAAAGGGGTATTTCTTGGGTTCAGGGTCAGTTTTCAGTTTTTGGGTAAAGGGGTATTTTTTGGGTTCAGGGTCAGTTTTTAGTTTTTGGGTAAAGGGGTATTTTTTGGGTTCAGGGTCAGTTTTCAGTTTTTGGGTAAAGGGGTATTTTTTGGGTTCAGGGTCAGTTTTCAGTTTTTGGGTTAAGGGGTATTTTTAGGGTTCAGGGTCAGTTTTGGGTTTTTGGGTAAAGGGGTATTTTTAGGGGTCAGGGTCAGTTTTCAGTTTTTGGGTAAAGGGGTATTTTTTGGGTTCAGGGTCAGTTTTTAGTTTTTGGGTAAAGGGGTATTTTAAGGGGTCAGGGTCAGTTTTCAGTATTTGGGTAAAGGGGTATTTTTTGGGTTCAGGGTCAGTTTTCAGTTTTTGGGTTAAGGGGTATTTTTAGGGTTCAGGGTCAGTTTTGGGTTTTTGGGTAAAGGGGTATTTTTAGGGTTCAGGGTCAGTTTTGGGTTTTTGGGTAAAGGCGTATTTTTAGGGTTCAGGGTCAGTTTTTTGTTTTTGGGTAAAGGGGTATTTTTTGGGTTCAGGGTCAGTTTTAATTTAATGTACGCTGGATTTGGTATAGTAATAATTAAATTATTAGAGACCAACATATACTCACATTTAATATACAGTGCAAAATTTCTGATAAGATTGTTACATTATAGTAAGATAATGATACAAATAGTACAACATGATTGTAGAAACATTATTTTTATTTATGTTTCACAAATAAAATGTTATTTCATTACAAAATTCTTTTTATTACATTTGGTTTTATAAACATATTTTATAAACACAATGATAAGCAACTATACAGAAGCATTATTATTTTCATACTTTTTGTACAAAAATGAATATTATTTATTATCTCTTTTACATATTGTAATTTCATAAAGAAATGTAGAAATAACAAAAGTATTTTTTACACTTTATTTCAATACATAAAATATTTATTATGTGAGTCACATATTTTTAACACATTTTTCTATTATTATAAATTTTGACAATGTAGTTATATTTCTATACATTGTTAATATAAATATTATTCTTTTCATAATATGTATTTATTACATTCATTTACATATTTGTTAATCAAATCATTGTAGGATTAAAGTAAATATTTCTTTACAATAATAGAAACTTAATGTTCATTTTTGCATATTTAGTGAAGTATATATATTATATTTTATACTTGGGACTATTTTATTGCATTTGGGTGCTTTATTTTGTAACCGGGTTAGGTCGTTTTGGGTTATTTGGAAGAAGGGCTGATCGCGGTTGGGAGACACTTCACGTCGCTTCAGGTAAGGTTTATTTTATATGTTTTATGTGTATTTTAATGATGTTTTGAGATTAGTGACCTTATATTTTGTGTTGTTGAATGTGAGGGAGGTATGTTTTAGATTTCGAAAACAGATAATTACTTATGGTATATACACGTAGTGTTAGTTAGTTAACTCATTATATATAGAGTGAATTTTAGTCTTTTACGGTATATCTACAAGTGAAATCATCTATTTTAATATGTTTGTACCTAATTACTAGCTAATTAATGTGGGTGGGAATGTCTGTTTTCTATGTTTTTGTCATAGGTGTACGCTACATCGGAAGTTCCGTTTTTTTTTAAAGGAAGTGTTTGTTTGTTTAATTCAACACTGCTTTACAAACACTTCTTTACATTTTTCGGTTTTGCTGGAGCGATTCTTTCTATTTTTCAAATTTTTCGGGTTTTTTATGCTTATTCGATGGCTCTGGATAACGTGGATGTCTTAATTTTGGAACAGTTGTATTTTTACATTTTTTTGGGGTTAATTTGGCACTACCTGGATTACTTTGGTGGACAAGGAGGTTATTGGATTGACAACATGATTGGTAAATCCTTGCTTTCTTATTTTGTGTGGGTGGGTAATGTTATTTTTATTATGGAATAGTTTTTTACTTGTTATTTAGTTTTAATGTGTGCATATATTATAATAATATCTCTATATATTGCATACATTAAATACTTTAGAAGCTCACGTTACATATTTTTCCATACTTAGGTGATACTTTTAGTGTTTTATAACATTTTGGGAATTAATTAGAGTAGTGTTTTGGCAATGATATTTAGGTATTCTATGCCTTTTGTACTAGGGTAAAGTTTAACTTGTTCTTCCAGGTACTTGTGCATTTGTTTATTTTGCTTTGATGTTTTAGGGACAAGTTCAGTTACAGATTGGTCCATTCTAAATTCCTGGTAGCTCTGTTCTTTCTGTAGGCATTTAATGAAATGTTCTAGAGTAGGTTTGGTTCTGCCAGTTGATTGTACAAATGCATTGTGCCAACCTTCCACTGCATTGTTAGTTTTTGAATCTCCGTTAAGGGTACTTCTGTAAACGTTCCACCAGGGTATGAGGAATTTGGGATTTCGTCTGTGGCCAGATCTGTGGAGTCTGCCTACCCAGGTGTCTTCAAAGTAGTCGAGAAATGGACTTAATTTAGCTTCATTTTGTTTGTAGAAGGGGCTGTCTATAAGAATGTTGTAGTGTTCAGCTACGTCTGTTTCAGGTACATAAGCAAGTGCAATGAGTTTTTTAATTTGGAAAGCAAAAGATGAGTTTGTAGCATATTCGACACTTAGGGTAGTTTTTTGAAGGTGTCTCCATAAACACTGGTTTAAATGATAATAGCAGCCTTGAATGCAGGTATGGGGGTGGATTTTTATGATAGTTGAGAGCATTGCTTGCTCAAAATCAAGAATGATACTTTCAGGAGAAAAATCATTAGTTTTTTGTTTAATTATATTTATTAATTCCATATATGTGGAATTATTTTTGTTTGGTAATAGTGCATATAGCAAAGGTATGTTGCAGTTGTGGTAGAGGCCATGTATTGTGTATAATTGGAAAAATGGTTTGGGACAGATGTTAAATGTTCCATCCATCATCCAATATTGGCTTTGCTGCAGTTTAACTAAATTCATACTGGTACCAAAAATTATAAGCCTTTTGTCATTGTTTTCGTTGTCATAAACTATAAATGGTTGTTTATTTAAAGTTATTATTTGGTTAGCAGTTAAATTTATATCCTGATATGTTCTGGGAGATGGTGTTGTAGAAGTAGTAGCTTTTTTAGTTCGTGCTATAGTTCTTTTTAAGGAGAGGATATTTGGCATTTGAGTTGTGGCAGTTTTGGGGATTTTAGGAATGGCTTCTTTTAAAATGACATTTGTTTGCTTTTGGGAACCAGTACTAGCTTCTTTTATATTTTCCAAAGCTGTTCTAACTTCTATTTCAGTAACATTAGGTGGATGATTGTGTTCCCTAGTATACAGTACTGTAGCTTCTTTAGTTGTTGCTCTGCCATAGCACTTGTTAGAATAATATTTACAACATTTCCAATTTACTTGCATGCCATATTGCTTTTCTTGTGTATAAGTGTAACCCATGTAGCATAGTAATAGTTTTCCTTTCTGGCTGGTCACAAATTCGGCTCCTTCGGTCATTTTGTACTTTGTATATCTATAAAATGTATATATAATAGTTAATGTCAAATTAAATGTGATAAATAATCTATGTCAGTGATAAGTAGGAATGTTTATACTTACGTGTTTTTGAATTTACAGCAAAATTAGGAGCTGCTTGCTTCTTTAGTTGGGGATATTTATTTGTGATGTTGTTGTAGCTGTTATGAAAAACATGAAAGTAGTATATTATTAATTAATGTTTCGGTACATTTGCAATGTTAGAGCTCATTTCTACTACAAAAGTGTATCTTCATGATTCACATTGTGAAGATACTTACATATTTTTTTAGGTTGGTCTTTGCCAGTATAGTTGTTTCTTCAGCTTCTGGAGAGTAGTTTGTAGTGTTACCTTAAATAAAAAAGGAACATATGTATTAGAATAATCACCATGTTGGTATGTTTTTTAATAGATTATCTGGTAATTATGTTCTTTAATATACTTACATTGTGATTATTATCTGTATTATTCAGAATGTGGAGTTCTGTATTATGTCTGTATATCTATTCGTTGTGTTTGCTCTGTAAATAAACAATATATAATAGAACATATTTAGAACAGTTCTAAATGTTTGTATTGTTTTTCCACATTTATTTCAGTTGCATAATACTTACGTAGTAAAATGTATTGGAGAAATAGTACTGATGTCCTTAGTTCATTAGTAGTGCAGTTTTCAGTAGTAGAATCTACAGAAAAAAAGAAATATGTGGGGCAAAAGTCATTATTTCTGTGTGTTTAGATTTATGTGCACATAATGAATCAATGTGAAATTACTTACATAGTTATTAGAATCTGTATTCCTAGGGTTTGTTCACAGTTATTTTGAGTAGAATATTCAGTACTCGTTGTATCTAAAAAAAATAGTTTCATATAAATATTTAGCATGTTAAGTAGTATGAATAGCAAAGGGGCACTGGGTATTTAGCAGGTAAGTAAGTAGTATTAGCAAATAATGCATTTTCTATTTTATTTACTTACTTAGAAGATGTGATAGTAGGTTGATAGTCTGGTTCTTCTAGTTGTTGTGCAGCAATTCGGATAGAGATGAATCTCCTTCAGTGACTTTTGGCAAGTAGTTTGTGCTTAGATTTTAATTGTTTATATAGGGGAGTGTCAGTAGTAATTATTTTGCTATTGGTTCATTTAAAAAATTAGGTTTGTGATTGGTTAGTTAGTATATTTGAATTTCAGTTGTGATTACTTTGTAATAGAAGTGAAAAACAAAAACAAATTATAAAATTATACAAAGTACTATAGAATATTTTTATATGTGTAGGTGATATAATTATACCAATAGGATATTTTTGACAAATTAATAGTGTGTCTATAGTATTAATTTAAGTATTGTGTGTTTATTTAGATGTGAAAACATATAAAACGTTAATTAATTATGCAAACAGATGCATATAAAAAGTCGATATAGCTGATAATCCGATATTGAAGTGCACGATATTTTTGATGTCGATATTATAGTTAATGTCATTATTTTTTGTAGATAGCGATATTTTTGTTTTCCGATGTTAATGTAGTCGATATAAAAGTAAACGATGTTTTTGTATATCGATATTAAAAAATCGATATTTGTGTATATATCTAGTTAAGTATAGGAACCCGATATTTTTGATTTCGATATTTTTGCTCCGATATTTTTGTACGTCGATATTGTGAATCTCGATATTTTGTCAGACATTCATTTCGATTAGCACAGACCTTCAATTGATGTATTTTCATGTTTTAAAACTGACGCGCACTAAAACGAATTAGAGCTTTAGGCAGCGCGAGAAAATTTTTAAATGCACTGCGCCGGTTGATTTTACGAATCTGCACTTTGAAATTCTACTTTGTACTCCTGATACACTCACCACTGGGAAATCGATACTCCTGCTGCCCCGGTCCACCGCAAGCGCTAGGCTTGTTTGTGTGGAGGGCGCAGGGAGGCACCTTCTTCCGGCCTCACGGCCGAGGCAGGCACTGATTGGCTGCACACGTAGAGGCGGAACTGAGTAACAGCCCGTCTTCTACAAAAGCCCATTGACTCTGCTACTCTCCCTGATGATAAACGCTCGCACGTATGTGAATGGTGAAGCATTTTGGGAACTGTACTGCTAAACTTTGGCTGTGTGAATGATATTTCGATTAGCACAGACCTTCAATTGATGTATTTTCATGTTTTAAAACTGACGCGCACTAAAACGAATTAGAGCTTTAGGCAGCGCGAGAAAAATTTTACATTCACTGCGCCGATTGATTTTACGAATCTGCACTTTGAAATTCTACTTTGTACTCCTGATACACTCACCACTGGGAAATCGATACTCCTGCTGCCCCGGTCCACCGCAAGCGCTAGGCTTGTTTGTGTGGAGGGCGCAGGGAGGCACCTTCTTCCGGCCTCACGGCCGAGGCAGGCACTGATTGGCTGCACACGTAGAGGCGGAGCTGAGTAACAGCCCGTCTTCTACAAAAGCCCATTGACTCTGCTACTCTCCCTGATGATAAACGCTCGCACGTATGTGAATGGTGAAGCATTTTGGGAACTGTACTGCTAAACTTTGGCTGTGTGAATGATATTTCGATTAGCACAGACCTTCAATTGATGTATTTTCATGTTTTAAAACTGACGCGCACTAAAACGAATTAGAGCTTTAGGCAGCGCGAGAACATTTTTAAATGCACTGCGCCGATTGATTTTACGAATCTGCACTTTGAAATTCTACTTTGTACTCCTGATACACTCACCACTGGGAAATCGATACTCCTGCTGCCCCGGTCCACCGCAAGCGCTAGGCTTGTTTGTGTGGAGGGCACAGGGAGGCACCTTCTTCCGGCCTCACGGCTGAGGCAGGCACTGATTGGCTGCACACGTAGAGGCGGAGCTGAGTAACAGCCCGTCTTCTACAAAAGCCTAATGCCCCCTACGACGCGCAGCGGAGACGCGCTGCGATCGCGCCAGAGCCGCGCCAAAGACAAGCCTAAGACCTGCCCGTCTGGGCCCGTCCGGGACAGTACGGGGCTAGGGGCACGGAGCTATGACCCACCTACTCCGATAACCACAGGTATGAGCGCCTCCTTTCTAAAATCCCTGCGCCCCACCAAACATAAAAATTGTGCCACTTTATCGCCTTTACAACTTATAACAAATACCTGTTGCAACTGCAACTTCACTCTCTCTAATCATCAACCCTACCCGGAGCCCGATCACCACAACCAAACTCCTAAATTACGACCTAACCTAGGGGCCCAATGCTTCACGTTCTACAGTATCAACTGTAGGTCGCTACCGCAGCACAAATTTGATATTTTTCATCTCCTATTTGACAACAAACCCAGTGCTCTATTTTTAATGGAAACTTGGCTGCACGAAAGTGCGGGTCCTGATATAGCCACGGCTCTCCCACCTAACTATGCCATAGTTAGGAAAGATCGCAACGGTCAAGTGGGCGGGGGAATTGCTATTATCTTCAATAGAGACTTTACATGCACGTTTGAACCCGTTAATATCCCAGACTGTGAAGCGGCGTCGTTCAAATTGACTCTGACCCCCAATTTCACAGTCTCAGGCATCCTAATATACAGACCTCCTGGGAATGCCAATTCGTGGGCAGCAAACCTGGCTAATTACATCACTCCTTTCCATCTCTCCTCTAAAAACTTTTCCCTTTTGGGAGATTTTAATCTACATTTTGACGACCCTGCTAATGTGACTTGCAACAATTTAATGGATGACCTAGTAGCATTGAATCTAACACTACTCAACTCTGGGCCTACTCACAGGGCAGGACACTTGTTGGACCCTATCTTTTCCAATATTCCTGAACTGAAATGGCTAAATACGTCCCCTACTGGCTGGTCAGACCATTACCTTGTTCAATTCTGTCTAAAACTGCCACTACCCTCGAAACCAAACAACCCCTGCCCCATATCTTCCATGAGAAATTGGAAGAGGCTAGATGTTGAAAAATTTAATAATACACTAGCCATACATCCCCCGACCTTTGGCCATGATATGGAAAGTATAGCCACATCCACTCACGCTTGGCTTGAAAAGGCCAGTGAAAACTGCCTCCCCCTCTCTCGTCTAAAGAGTAACATCCACCGTCCCCCAGCACCATGGTTCAATGAAAATCTAAAAATTGAAAAATCAAAATGTGAAGTTCTAGAAAGGAAGTGGCGCAAAGACTATGCTCATGACAAAAAAATGGCATACCACAAAGCCAGAAATGAGTATCACTCTGCATGTGCCAAAGCGCGTGCCTCCTACGTGGCAAAGGCCATTGACACGGCGCCGAACAAGGCAAGAACGCTGTTTAATACAGTCAAAGACCTTGCCGGCGCAAACACGGCTGCTATAACTCGCCCTCTGGATAAAACAAAATGCCAAGTCCTTGCGTCTTTCTTTACCGATAAAATTGAAAAAATCATCTCCGACATCACCAGGAACACCCCTGGTCATGACCCTAGTGAGGAAATGCCCCTGCGGTCAACAAACTCTAATACCCTTGACCACTGGCCCCAATTCACCCTGGAATCATTGAAATCCACTCTTAAGACTGTCAAATCTGGTTCCCCTTGCGATCCATTACCCGCCTCTGTTTTCAGACAACTGGATGACCCAGCCTTGACCATCATTGCTGAAAGCCTTAATTCCTCCCTTCAGCTCTCCATAGTACCATCAATCTGGAAACATGCGATGGTATGTCCACTTTTGAAAAAACCCTCTGCAGACCCTGAATTACCTGCAAACTACCGACCCATTTCACTCCTCCCCATTTTTTCAAAATTACTTGAAAGACACATCCACTCTGCCCTCACTCTCTTCACCGAAGAAAATTCG
The DNA here is from genome assembly GCF_964261635.1 of Lissotriton helveticus. NCBI lineage: Eukaryota > Metazoa > Chordata > Amphibia > Caudata > Salamandridae > Lissotriton > Lissotriton helveticus. The sequence continues at coordinate 1,709,583,481 of NC_136057.1, read as the reverse complement.
CTCCTCCACCCGTCTCAGTCAGGCTTCAGAGCGGGTTTTTCCACTGAAACTGCTCTGCTGGGAGTAACTGAAACCATCAGGAAGCTCCTTGATGATGGCCAGACAGTTGCACTCATTCTGCTTGATTTGAGTGCGGCATTCGATACCATCTCCCACGCCAAACTCCTGGCCACGCTTGAGAGAAACGGTATACAGGGCAAAGCGCTCAAATGGATCGAGTCTTTCTTGTCCCAGAGAACCTTTCAGATCTCATCCCCCATCGCCTGTTCGGACACGTTTAGTACCCCGCACGGTGTACCCCAGGGTTCCATTCTAAGCCCTCTGTTTTTCAATCTGTACCTTAGACCCCTGGCAGATTTGGCAGACAGGGCGGGACTCACCCTGACGACATATGCTGACGACTCTCAGATCGTCTTCTCACTGTCAGAGTCCAAACCAACGGCTCCATCCTCCCTTAAAGTAGGGCTAGGAAATATCTTTAGCTGGATGTCTACAAACCAGCTGAAGCTGAACGGTGGAAAAACTGAAATCCTCCTCTTGGGGAAAAATAAACATCTATGGAATGCCTCCCATTGGCCCACGGAGCTAGGCAATATCCCCATCCCTGCTACCCACGTTAGAAATCTTGGGGTCACCATCGATAATACTCTCTCGATGAAACTTCAAGCTAACAAAGTAGTAGGCATCTGCCTCACCATCTTGAAATGGTTGAGAAAAATCCTCTGGATGCTGCCCCCTGCAACACAAAAGACCGTAGTCAGTGCCTTAATTACATCTCGGCTTGACTACGGCAACATTCTCTATCTGGGTTCGAATCAAGCAGTCATCAAACGCTTACAGCTAGTCCAAAACTCGGCTGCAAGATTACTCTGTAAAATTCCTAAAACGGCTAGCGTGTCCAAACATCTGAAGGACCTACATTGGCTCAGGGTAGAGAACCGGATCAGGTTCAAAGCCCTGAGCTACATGTTTAGGATAAAATCTGGTACAGCACCCAAGTATCTTTTATCCTTAGCGACCCCCTATACCCCGGGCAGAGAACTGCGTTCTCTTACCGCAGCAAACTTCTCGACCCCGAGATTCAAACTGGCAAGAATAGGAGGTAGATCTTTTTCTGTATTAGGGCCCTCCTTGTGGAACAAACTTCCCCCTAATATCCGAAAGGAAGAAAATTACGCCAGTTTCAGAAAGAATATAAAGACCTGGCTCTTCCAGAAATAAATCCCCATGCTTCACCGTTTCCCCCGTTCATAGAAGAATCATCGGCGCCGGGAAACCCTTTTTGGGTAGCTGTACAAATGTAAAAAATAAATAAAATAAAAAATAAAATTCCCTAACAGTAACAAGAGTGTTGTGCTTCCCATTCCCTCACAGTGACACCGTAGCTGAGCTTCCCATTCTCTGACAGCAACACCAGCGCCGAGCTTCCCATTCCTGGACAGTGAAACCAGTGTCAAGCTTCCCATTCCCTGACAGTGACACCTTAGCCGAAATTCCCATTCTGTGACAATGGCATCATAGCTGAGCTTCCCTTACCCTGACAGTAACACCATAGCCAAGCTTCCCATTTCCTGACAGTGACACGAATGCTGAGCTTCCCATTCTATGACAGTAACACCATTGCCGAGCTTCCTATTCCCTGACAGTGACACCAGCGCCGAGCTCCCCAATCCCTGACAGTCACACCAGGGCAGAGCTTCCCATTTCCTGACAGTGACACCAACACTGAGCTTCCCATTCCCTGGCAGTGACACCATCACAGCTTCCCATTCCTTGGCAGTGACACCATAGCAGATCTTCCCATTCCCTGACAGTGACACCAGCACCGAGCTTCCCTTTCCCTGATAGTGACTTCATAGGTGAGCTTCCCATTCCCTGACAGTGACACCAGTGCCGAACTTACCAATTCCTGATAGTGACTCCATAGGCGAGCTTACCACTACCTGACAGTAATACCAGCTCTGAGCTTCCCATTCCCTTTTAGTGACACCAGCACCGAGCTTCACATTTCCTGATAGTGACACCAGCACCGAGTTTCCCATTCCATGATAGTGACTTCATAGGCGATCTTCCTATTCCCTGATAGTGACACCAGCACCGAACTTACCATTCCCGATAGTGACTCCATAGGCAAGCTTCCCACTAACTGACAGTACAATCAGGTCTGAGGTTCCCATTCCCTGCCACTGGCCGTGACACTATAGCTGAGCTTCCAATTCCCTAACAGTAACACCATAGCCGAGCTTCCCATTCCCTGACAGTGACACCAGCGCTGAGCTGTCCATTCCCTGACAGTGACACCATAGCCGAGCTTCCCAATCACTGACAGTGACATCCGCGCCAAGCTTCCCATTCTCTAAAATTGAAACCCGCGCTGAGCTTCCTATTCCCTGAAATGTTACCATAGCCGAGCTTCCGATTCCCTGACAGTAACACCAGCACCAAGCTTCCCTTTCCCTAACATTGGCACAATAGCCGAGCTTCTCATTGACTGACAGTAACAACATAGCCGTGCTTCTCATTCCTGAACAATGACAACAGAGCCCAGCTTCCCATTCCCTGATAATGATACGATAGTCGAGCTTCCGATTCTCTGATTGTTACACCAGCACTGAGCTTCCCATTCCCTGACATTGGCAACAAAGCTGTGCTACCCATTTCCTGAAAGTGACACCAGCGCGGATCTTCCCATTCCCTAATGGTGACTCCACCGCTGAGCTTCTCATTCCCTAATAGTAACACCATAGCTGACATTCCTATTCCCTGGCAGTGGCACCATAGCTGAGCTTCCCATTCTCTAATGGTGACACCAATGCTTAGCTTCTCATTCCCTGACAGTGACTCCAGCGCCGAGATTCCCAATCCTTGACAGTGACACCATAGCAGAGCTTCCCATTCCCTGCTAGTGACACCAGCACCGATCCCATTCCTTGACACTGAAACCAGCGCTGAGCTTCCTATTCCAAGACAGTGATACCAGCGTCAACCTTCCCATTTCCTGATGCTGACACCATAACTGAGCTTCCCATTCGCTGACAGTGACACCAGTGCCGAGCTTCCCTTTCCACAACAGTGACACACTGTGGGGCTAGGGGTAGTTTTCAGGGCTGGGGGTTCGGGGTAGTTTTCAGGACTGGGGAGGGTTTGGGGTAGTTTTCAGGGCTGGGGGGCTGGGTATTTTTCAGGATAGATGGGGCAGGGGGAGTTTTCAGGGCTGAAGGGAGTTTTTCAGGGCTGGGGGAAGGGTTGTTTTTAGGAGGGAGGAGGTAGTTTTAGGTGTCAGGGCGTGGACTTGGCTGTTTTAGGGCCCAGGGCGGGGGGCAGGGATCTTCATACTTTTTTGACTTGGGGCCAGGGTAGTTTTTAGAGCTTGTGTAGTGTTTAGGGATTAGGAGAGGGTGGGGTCGTTTTTGGGGCTGGGTGGGCCGCGATAATTTTTAGTATTATAGTCAACAGTTGGTCCTAGACATCAAATCAGCATATACAATATAATGATATAGTTCGATTAGTCACTTTTGTCATTACTAGATTAAATCCATTATGGTTCATATAGAACAGAACATGACAGATACAGTAGTCCAAAATATCAGTTGATACAAGAAAAAATACACATAAAACCAAGCAAATATGTCTCACCAGAGTCCGAGAGACTTACTCATCTAATATATATTTTTTGAAAATAGCAAATATAAAATACAAATATTTACAAATGGGGTTCACTGTCAATAAGTGTGCACAGAAAAGAGTGAAAGTAAGTGCTCGTGTAAAGTGACCAAGATGGACAGTGTAGAAAAAATAGAATTTTTTAAAATGACAAACGTAGGTTGTCCAGTGAGGCGACTCGGAGCCGTTACAACTTGTGGATGGAGGCATACTGGTTGTTTGGCGTCTTGGGAGACGGACTAAAGTGAATTGGTATCGAAGACTGAGATTTGTTTCAAGGGACGTCTTGTTGTGCTCACTTCAGCACACTGGCAAATCTTTTTGGGTGCGGACTAACGTCGCACATGTGGCACACCGGTTAAGGGTGCCCACTGATATTGGGGTCATTAAACCTACGTGCACATTGTCCCCCCCCTCCCTCGTCCTGATGAAGACCCGTCCCTGAGGATCCTAGCCACCCGGTATTTTGTTTTGGGTCGATACGTTGACAATTCCCTTCCTTTGGAGCCTGTACCAACGTTTTCCTGTGCCCTCCCCCTTCCACCCTTTTCCCGTTGTCTCCTGTGCCAGTCCAGGAATACGGAGGACTATCCAACCACATGCCACTAAGAAAGAATCACATTTTTTGCGAGCTATTATTTTAGGACAGGCTCACCTACGTTTGTCACTTTAAAAAATTCTATTTTTTCTACACTGACCATCTTGGTCACTTTACACGAGCACTTACTTTCACTCTTTTCTGTGCACACTTATTGACAGTGAAGCCCATTTGTAAATATTTGTATTTTATATTGGCTATTTTCAAAAAATATATATTAAATGAGTAAGTCTCTCGGACTCTGGTGAGACATATTTGCTTGGTTTTATGTGTATTTTTTCTTGTATCAACTGATATTTTGGACTACTGTATCTGTCATGTTCTGTTCTATATGAACCATAATGGATTTAATCTAGTAATGACAAAAGTGACTCATCGAACTATATCATTATATTGTATATGCTGATTTGATGTCTAGGACCAACTGTTGACTATAATACTTGATACCCAGGTCCTTTGACTACAATTGGGTTACCCCTTGTTTTATAGCGATAATTTTTAGGGCTTAGGGAGGGCGGGGTAGATTTTAGGACTGGGGGCAGGGAAGTATCTAGGGCACGGAGGGGGATGGGGTCGGTTTTCAGGAAGGAGGGGGTCGTTTTAGGACTTAGGGTAGGAGTCAGGGGGTTAAGACTTAGCTTTCAAGTCTTAACCAAGGATTTGTCTTTACCATACATGCCGAAGCAACGCATAATTTGTTGTAAAGGTGTGCGTGGTAAAGGATTATTCGTGGTTAAGACTTGAGTTTTTAGGTCTCGCTGAGCGAACGCGCATGGGTTCTCAGCGAGACTTAAGTAAGGGCTCTCAAAAATGCACCCAAAGGCGGATTGCCGACAGTGCATGTGTGCGGGCGCGTGCACATCGCACACCATTAGCCTCTCCCCTCACTCATGCTGGTTTGCTTGCAGTCAGCATCAGACTTCAAAGGAATCTGCTCCCCCGCCCCCGCCGTTTCTGGCTTTGCTGGCTGGAGGCTGTCATGCCCAAGATCACACCCGATTAAACAGCCGAGGTAATGCGCCCATAAATTATAATGTTGCTTCCTGCTACTTTGGTGTCACCTCCGCTTTCATCATTGGATCCCAGTCTTTTGCTATCTAGATGTTGTAAAATAGACATGAAAGGCTTAGTTATGTCCTGATTAGGGTCACTTTCAGAAAGTCTTACAGAAACTACATTGTACGCATTCCTACCCGTTCTGGTCTCGTTTCTTAGAGGTTTATGGTGCTGTTCATTCACACTTGCCAGAGATAACGAAAGAGCTCTTTTGAGCTTCTTAATTAATTATGTGCTAAGAAATGTTTTATTGTGTACCATACCATGATGCCAAATTCTGTGTGAAGTCTGTGCATTGCAACAAACGGCTAGAGGCGCTGCTGAATTTTGCACAGCCTGCTGGCAGACTTCTGCAGGAGTACCACCGCACCCACCTCCACCACGTCCACCACCCACCACCACCACCATGTCCACCACCACTACCACCACCACCACATCCACCACCACGTCCACCACCACCACGTCCACAATCACCTCCTCCACCACCACCTCCACCACCGCCACATCCACCACATCCACCTCCACTACATCCACAACCACTACGTCCTCCACCACCACCACGTTCACCACCACCACGTCCACCAAACCCACCTCCACCACCACATCCAACACCACATCCACCACCACCTCCACCACCATGTCCACCACCACCACCACATCCACCACCACGTCCACCACCACGTCCACCACCACCATGTCCACAATCACCACCTCCACATCCACCACCACGTCCACCACCACGTCGTCCACCACCATGTCCACAATCACCACCTCCACCACCACCATGTCCACCACCACTACCACCACCACATCCACCACCACCACGTCCACCACCACCACGTCCACCACCACCACATCAACAATCACCACCTCCACCACATCCACCACCACTACATCCACCACCACTACGTCCACCACCACCACGTCCACCACCACCGCATTCACAAACACCACCTCCACCACCACCTCCACCACATGCACCACCACTACATCCACCACCACTATGTCCACCACCACATCCACCACCACATCCACCACGACCACGTCCACCACCACGACCACGTCCACCACCACCACCACACCTACCACCACCACATCCACCACCATGTCCACCACCACCATTTCCACCATGTCCACCACCACCACATCCACCACCACTATGTCCACCACCCACCACCACCACGTACACCACTACATCCACCACCACCACGCCCACCACCACCACTACTACGTCCACCACCACTAGGTCTACCACCACCATGTCCACCACCACGGCCACCACCACGTCCACCACCACCACTACCACCACATCCACCACCACCACATCCACCACCACCATGTCCACCACATCCAACACCACGTCCACCACCACCACACCCAGCACCACCACCACCAGGTCCACCTCCACTACCCCCACCACCACATCCACCACCACCGTGTCCACCACCACCATGTCCACCACATACACCACCATGTCCACCACCACCACGTCCATCACCACCATGTCCTCAACCACCACGTCCACCACCACCACGTCCATCACCACCACGTCCATCACCACCACGTCCATCACCACCACATCCATCACCACCACGTCCATCACCACCATGTCCACAACCATCACATCCACCACGTCCACCACACCCACCACCACGTCCACGGCCACATCCACCACAACCACATCCACCACCACTACGTCCACCACCACCATGTCCACCACCACCACATCCACCACCACCACACCCACCACCACCACATCCACCACCACCATGTCCACCACCACCACATCCACCACCACCACGTCCACCACCACCACGTCCACTAACCACGTCCACCATCACCACGTCCACAATCACCACCACCACCACATCCACCACCATACATCCACCACCACTATGTCCACCACCACCACATCTACCACCACCATGTCCACCACCACCACCACGTCCACCACCACACCCACCTCCACCACCACGTCCACCACCACCATGTCCACCACGTCCACCACATCCACCACCACGTCCACCACCACCATGCCCACCACCACCATGTCCACCATCACCACGTCCACCACCACCACGTCCATCACCACCATGTCCACAACCATTCCACCACCACTATGTCCACCACCACCACATCCACCACCACCACCACGTCCACCATCACATCCACCACCACTACGTCCACCACCACCATGTCCACCACCACTACGTCCACTACCACCATGCCCAGCACCACCACATCCACCACGACCACCACACCCACCACCACCAGACCCACCACCACGCCCACCACCACATCCACCACATCCACCACCACCACATCCTCCACCACCACGTCCACCACCACCACCATGTCCACCACATCCACCACCACATCCACCACCACCATGTCCACCTCCACCAATGTCCACCACCAACAATGTCCATCACCACCACATCCATCACCACCACGTCCATCACCACCATGTCCACAACCACCATGTCCACCACTTCCACCACCACAACGTCCACCACCACCACACCCACCACCACCACCACATCTACCACAACCACATCCACCACCACTATGTCCACAATCACCATGTCCACCACCACCACGTCCATCACCACCACACCCACCACCACGTCCACCACCACCACGTCCACAATCACCACCTTCACCACCACATCCACCACCACTACATCCATCACCACCATGTCCACCACGTCCACCACCACCACACCCACCTCCACCACCACCACATCCACCACCCACCACCACATCCACCACCACCACCACGTCCACCACCACCACGTCCACCACCACCACGTCCACCACCACCACGTCCACCACCACTATGTCCACCACCACCATGTCCACCACCACTACGTCCACTACCACCATGTCCAGCACCACCACATCCACCACACACACCCACCTCCACCACCACCACATCCACCACCACATCCATCACCACCACATCCACCACCACCACGTCCACCATCACCACATCTACCACCACCATGTCCACCACCACCATGTCCACCACCATGTCCACCACCAACAATGTCCATCACCACCACATCCATCACGACTATGTCTACAGCCACCATGTCCACCACATCCACCACGTCCACCACCACCACACTCACCACCACCACATCCACCACCACATCCACCACCACCACCACCACACCCACCACCACCACCACATCCACCACCACCACGTCCACCACCACCACACCCACTACCACCACCACATCCACCACCACTATGTCCACCACCACCACGTCCACCACCACCACACCCACCACCACTACCACCACATCCACCACCACTACCACCACGTCCACCACCACCATGTCCACCACCACCACGTCCTTCACCACCACCACGTCCATCACTACCATGTACACAACCACCACGTCCACCACCCCACCACCACCTCCATGTTCACCAGCAACACCGCCACCACCACATCCACCACCACCACATCCACATCCACATCCACCACCACGTCCACAACCACCATATCCACAACCACCATGTCCACAACCACCACCTCCACCTCCACCACGTCCACCACCACTACGTCCACCACCACTATGTCCACCACCACACACACCTCCACCACCATCACGTCCACCACCACTACCACCACCACCACGTCCACCACCACCATGTCCACCACCACCATGTCCAACACCGCCACATTCACCACCACATCCTCCACCACCACGTCCACCACCACCACATCCACCACCACCACCACGTCCACAACCACCACATCCACAACCACCACCACCACCACCACATCCACCACCACTATGTCCACCACCACCATGTCCACCACTACATCCACCTCCACCATGTCCACCACCACCACGTCCACCACCACCATGTCCACCACCACCGTGTCCACCACCACATCCACCGCCACCACCACCACGTCCACCACCACCACGGCCACCACCATGTCCACCACGAGGCCACTACCACATCCACCACGTCTACCTTCACCACCACCACATCCACTACCACCACCACATCCACCACCATGTCCACCACCAAGTCCATCACCAAGTCCACCACCAAGTCCACCACTACATCCACCACCATGTCCACCACCGCCACCACGTCCACCACCACCACCAAGTGCAATACCACGTCCACCACCACCACGTCCACCACGCCCACCACCACCGCGCTCGTCCACCACTACCACATCCACCACCACCATGACCACCACCACATCCACCACCACCACGTCCACCACTTCCACAACCACTACCTCCACCACCACCACGCCCACCACCACCACATCCACCACGTCCACCACCACTACCTCCACCACCACCATGTCCACCACCACCACGTCCACCACCACCACCACACCCACCTCCACCACCAACAAGTCCACCACCAGCATGTCCACTACCACCACATCCACCACCACCATGTCCACCACCACCACCATGTCCACCACAAACACCACCACATCCACCACCACGTCCACCACGTCCACCACCACCATGTCCACAACCACCACCACCACATCCAGCACCTGTACGTCCACCACCACTACATCCAGCACCATGTCCACCACCACCACGTCCACCACCACCACCCCACCCACCTCCACCATGTCCACAACATCCACCACCACCATGTCCACCACCACGGCCAGCACCACGTCCACCACAAGGCCACTACCAAGTCGTCCACCACCACGTCAACCTCCACCACCACCACATCCACTACTACCACTACATCCACCACCAAGTCCACCACCAAGTCCACCACCACATCCACCACTACATCCACCACCACCACGTCCACCACCACCATGTCCACCACCACCACCACACCCACCTCCACCACCAACACGTCCACCACCATCATGTCCACTACCACCACATCCACCACCACCATGTCCACCACCACCACCATGTCCACCACAAACACCACCACATCCACCACCACGTCCACCACGTCCACCACCACCACGTCCACAACCACCACCACCACATCCAGCACCTGTACGTCCACCACCACTACATCCAGCACCATGTCCACCACCACCACGTCCACCACCACCACCCTACCCACCTCCACCATGTCCACAACATCCACCACCACCATGTCCACCACCACGGCCAGCACCACGTCCACCACAAGGCCACTACCAAGTCGTCCACCACCACGTCAACCTCCACCACCACCACATCCACTACTACCACTACATCCACCACCAAGTCCACCACCACATCCACCACTACATCCACCACCACCACGTCCACCACCACCATGTCCACCACCACCACCACACCCACCTCCACCACCAACACGTCCAGCACCAGCATGTCCACTACCACCACATCCACCACCACCATGTCCACCACCACCACCATGTCCACCACAAACACCACCACATCCACCACCACGTCCACCACGTCCACAACCACCACCACCACATCCAGCACCTGTACGTCCACCACCACTACGTCCAACACAATGTCCACCACCACCACGTCCACCACCACCACCACCACACCCACCTCCACCACCACCACGTCCACCACCACGTCCACCACCACCACCACCACATCCACCACCACCATGTCCTCCACATCCACCACCACCATGTCCACCACCACGGCCAGCACCACGTCCACCACAAGGCCACTACCAAGTCCACCACCACCACGTCGACCTCCACCACCACCCCATCCACTACTACCACTAAATCCACCACCAAGTCCACCACCAAGTCTACCACCACATCCACCACTAAATCCACCACCACCACATCCACCACCACCACGTCCACCACCACCATGTCCACCTTTACGTCCACCACCACCCACCACATCCACCTTCACATCCAACACCACCACATCCACCACCACCACGTCCACCACCACCATGTCCACCACCACCATGTCCACCTTCATGTCCACCACCATGTCCACCACCACCACGTCCACCACCATGTCCACCACCACCATGTCCACCACCACATCCACCACCACCACGTCCACCACCACCACCACGTCCACCATCACCGCGTCCACCACCACCATGTCCACCACCACCATGTCCACCACTAACACCACCACGTCCACAACCACCACCTCCACCACCACTCCAAATACCACTCAGTGCCACGTAATTACACACCACATAATTACACTGCACTCAATGTAACATACACACCAAATACCAGTCGGTGCCACATAATTACACGCCACATAATTACACTCTACTGAATGCCACACACACGCCACACAATACCACTCAGTGCCACATAATTATATGCTACATATTTACACTGCACTCAATGCAACATACTCTCCACACAATATCACTCAGTGCCACATAATTATATGCTACATAATTACTCTGCGCTCAACGAAACATACACTCCAAATACCTCTCAGTGTCACATAATTATACCCTACATAATTACACTGCGGTCAACATAACATACACTTTAAATACCACTCAGTGCCACATAATTACATGCCACATAATTACACTGCACTCAATGCAACATACACTCCAAATACCACTCAGTGCCACATAATTATATGCTCCATCTTTACACTGTGCTCAACGCAATATACACTCCAAATACCACTCAGTGCCACATAATTACACGCCACATAATTACACTATCTATCTATCCATCTATCTATCTATCTATCTATCTATCGCCCTCACTCTAATGCTCTCACTCTATCTATATATCGCCCTCACTCTATCTATCACCCTCACTCTATCTATCGCCCTCACTCTATCTATCTATCACCCTCACTCTATCTATCTATCACCCTCACTCTATCTATCTATCTATCTATCTATCTATCTATCTATCGCCCTCACTCTATCTATCTATTGCCCTCTATCTGTCTATCGCCCTCACTCTATCTATCTATCGTCCTCACTCTATCTATCTGTCTATCTATCTATCGCCCTCACTCTATCTGTCTATCTATCACACTCAATCTATCTATCGCCATCACTCTATCTATCTATCGATCGCCCTCACTCTATCTGTCTATATATCGCCCTCACTCTATCTATCTATCACCCTCACTCTATCTATCGATCTATCGCCCTCACTCTATCTATCTATCACCCTCCCTCTATCTATCGCACTCACTCTATCTATCTATCACCCCTCCCTCTATCAATCCATCTATCTATCGCCCTCACTCTATCTATCACCCTCACTCTATCTATCTATCTATCTATCGCATTACCACAGCATCACTCAGGGGCACCACAACATCACTATGCGCCACCACAACATCACTCAACGCCACCACAGCATCAATCTGTGTAACCATTCAACAACAACTGGTTCAAATATGTTCTCTCAATGTTTCAAGCTTCATTACAAATGTCACAAAAAGATGTTAATATTTCACTTCTGTTCTTGTTTTTTCGTCACAATAAAATACACTGAACATAATCTTCACAAAAGTTATTTATAAAAGTTTAAGCTATTGCCATTATAAATACAATAACTTTTATTTAAGTATTAATTATTAATTATTTGTAATATCAATACATCTAAGTCACGTAAATACAACACATATTGCATTACAAATGCTATAGGTGTCACATTTGCGAAAGTTATAACTATTGGCATTGTAAATGACAAAGTTATTAATTTCGCTATTTTCAAAACCAACACATAAATAAAAAATGTGTCATTTACAATACCAATAACTCAAACTTTCCTAATGCGAGACCTATTGCATTGCAAATTCTTGTTGAGACTGCATGCAACCAGCATGTGTAGGGTCTTGGGTTGCTTGCAGCTTCATTTTATGGACGGATGGCAAAGTTCTCCCTGAAGCACAGAATCTACTTGAAAAATATGTAAGTGTCCCATACCCTCCTTATCCCCGGAGGTGATAATATACATGCCAACATTTTAAAACTTCAAAGAAGGAGATTATGGCTAAAAATCTGAGTAAGTTATTTTCTCCATTGACGTGTGTGGTACGCAATTTTAGGCGGTACACAGATAAAGTAAAGTTGTATGGTGTGGTGTGCGCTCTAGTCTATGTGCGCATACGCGATGACGCGGTGACGCACTAGACTAGAGCGGAGAGGCCGCGCATGCGCAGGAGCGATAGGAGATAGGCGCGAAAGACAAGAGCGGCAGTTGGCGACCGGAGCTGGGGACAGTTAGACGCTCGGCGCCCTTAGCTCTGTGATATATACATAAATGTATGAAAATAAACCTGTGTTAATTACAATACTGGCTCAGAGTGATCAGTGGAGGAAATAACATTACAGTGGCGACGAGGCTGGGACTTGGACACCACCCGGTGCAAGGACGACAGCAGACACCCCCACAGCCATCCTCAAGAGTCAGCAAGGCTAATCACCGGCAAAGAAGAGCTAAAGGGCGTGGCAGCAGCGCAGCATCAAGGCAATAAGCTGAACACCAACCACACAAGACAGGTCAGTGTGGCCCTAGACTTCAGGAGCCCCCAGGCTGCACCCTGGCAACCAAGGGAGACTCCCCAGAGCCAGAGGAAAGGGGGGAGAGTGCACAGTCTGCGCACAAGGCGAGAAGTACAACCCCAGGGAGCCCAAGGGGCCAAAGTGACGCATCAGTGAGCGCAGGAGTGTCAGGTGAACCCACTCAAAGGAGGGTCCAGGAAGGAAGACCCAGAAGTGAGGAAAGAATGGCGAATCAGGCGTCGGCCCTGATGGCTCCAGTTCCGTTTCTACCGAGACCAGGTGAACCCCAACTCAAATGGGAAGACTGGAAAGATTATTTCCTAAATTACATTGAGGCTCTAGGTGATGAAAGCGAAAGTGAGTTCACGCCGGAAAGAAAAAAGAGACTGTTGCTCCACAACTTAGGCCCAGAAGGGGTGAGAGTGTTTAAGAACCTGGTGCCCAAAGAGAGGGGTGCAGCGGAGACGGATGTGTTTGCAAATGCACTAGATGACCTGGACTGCCATTACCGCCCAGCGGTCTGCGTCTCGATAGACCGCTATAACTTCCAACAGCGGAAACAGGAGGCGGGAGAGTCCATTGATGATTACGTGGCAGCCCTTCGCCGTCTGGCAATCACATGTAGGTATGGCAACCTGCAGGATGAGTACATTAAGGACCAGATTGTAATGCACACCACCAGCAGGTCGGTGCAAGACAAGCTGTGGGCAATGAATGAGACAACCCTGAAAGAAGTGGTGGCGATGGTCAAAAAGGCCGAAATGTCGAAGAGAGGCGCAGACGCGGCGAAAAGGGAAAGTGGCCCAAGACAGATGGTCAACAAGATTGAGGAGGCACCACAATCCAGTAAACCCAAAAGTAACTACGGGGACCCGAGGAAAGATATGAGAGGAGCTGGGAAACAGGTGACTCGCTCTGGCCAGGGATCAAAATTCGCATGCTACAGATGTGGTAGTGCAGCACACGCGGCCCAGGACCGGCGTTGTCCCGCGTTCCGCGCCAGGTGCTCGTTCTGTGGGTTGACTGGCCATTTCGAAAAAGTCTGCCGAAAGAAAGGGGCGAAGTCCATGGTTAAGTGCATCGATGCAGCAGCGGCCAACGTAAGTGAGGAAGACGAAGTGGATGATGATGATCTAGTCCTGTGCATAGAGGATCAAGTTTTGGACGTGTCCGGCAAGCGAAGAGACAAGCCCCGCACCGACATGCTCATTGGGGGCGTCAAAGTACACGTGGCCGTGGATTCTGGATCCCCCTGGACCATTGTACAAAGGTCGATATGGGAAGAGGACTTCGTGCCTGCCATAGGTCCTGACTTGATGCCGCCGGACATCAGACCCATCTCGTATACTGAGAATACCATCCCCCTGGTTGGGTGCAGGGACTTGGAGTTCGAATTCCGAGGACGGTCAGCCACGTGCACCCTGTATGTAGCTGAAAAAGGCCCATCGGTACTGGGATGGAGAGATGCAGGTGATCTCGGTATCATCCTCAACCCTGGGGGGAAAGAACAGATCCTGCTAACAGACGAATGGCCCCTTTCGAAGGAGGAGGATTGGAAGGTGGCATACTCCAAAGTATTTGAGGGCACAGTTGGAAAACTGGACAAATTCGTGCACAAGATGGTCATCAAGGAGGGAGCAGTGCCAGTGGTGCATAAAGTACGGAACATACCGATGTCTACGAGCGAGGCGGTGCGCCAAGAACTAATGAGGTTGGAAGAGCAAGACATCATTGAACCAGTGGACAGTGCGGAATGGCTATCGCCCTTGGTGGTAGTTAAGAAGCCGAACGGCAAGGTCAGGCTCTGCGTGGACCTAAGGGAGCTCAACAAAAGCCTTGTAGTGGAGAGATTTCCGCTCCCCAGAATAGATGAGATGCTGGCGAGGACTAAAGGGATCAACCATTTCTCCACCATAGACCTGACGTCTGCGTACTACCAGATAGAATTGCATCCATCGAGCAGGAAGTACACAGCCTTCATAACGCCCTTTGGATGCTACCAATTCAAGAGAATGCCGTTCGGCCTGGCATCCGCTGCGGCCGTGTTCCAGAAACTTATGCATAGGTTGTTCAAGGACATTCCGGGAGTGCAATACTTCCAAGATGACATATTAGTGATGGGCTCCGACAAAAGCGAACACGACAGGAAGCTACACCGAGTGCTGGGAGTGCTGCAAAGCAGGGGATTGACGGCGGAATGGAGCAAGTGTAGAATAGGGTCCCGCTCTGTGACCTACCTGGGGCACGAGATAGGGACGCATGGCATATCACCGAAGGAACAAAATGTGAAAGCAATTAAAGATGCCAAGGCTCCAACTACCAAAGAGGAAGTGCGGTCATTCCTTGGAATGGCCGAGTATTACAGCCGGTTTGTCAGACATTTTGCCACCAGAACGCACCGGATGAGACAACTAATCAGGAACAATGCAAAGTTCGTATGGGATGCGGAGGCCCAATCCGAATTCGAGTCCATTAAAGACTGTATCAGCCACGCCATCCCGCTGCAAGGGTATGTCCCCACCGGAAAAACAGTGGTGACAACTGACGCAAGTGACAAGGGCCTGGGAGCTGTCTTGGCGCAAGAAAGGGAAGATGGTGCCAAGGAAACGATCTGTTTTGCATCCAGGGCGCTGTCCCCGACGGAACAACGGTACAGCGTAATCGAAAAAGAGATGCTGGCGGTCACATGGGCACTGAGCAAGTTTCGTCAGTTCATATGGGGCACAAGATTCAGGCTCCAAACGGATCACAAGCCACTTATCAAGGTGTTGACGTCATCGGGTCATGACACGGCCACCCCGAGGATAGCGAAGATGACCTTAAAGTTGCTGGACTATACATATGATGTAGAATACCTTCCAGGTACACAGAACAAAGTAGCTGATTACCTCAGCCGGGCGGCAGCAATGGAGGAGGCGCCAGGTGAGACCCAGGACACAGAGGAGATGGTAGCCAGCATGGAGGACCACGAAACGTCAATCAGTGCACAAGAATGGCAGGCAGCTTATGAGCTCGATGAGGAAAAGATGGAAGTAAGGAAACACCTTACCATGGGCTGGCCGGACAAGAAGAAGCTCAAGGAAGGTGTGCGACGATTTTATGAAATGAGGGAGGAACTATCCCTGAGTGACTCAGGAATATTCTTGTACAGAGGAGAGAAAGTGGTGCCCCCAGTGACACTGATACCAAGACTGCTGAATTTGCTCCATGAGGGGCATTTGGGCATCGTAAAAACCAAGGCGTTGGTCAAACAGATGTATTGGTGGCCGGGAATGGATAATCACATAGAGAGGCAAGTGAGGGAGTGTGTACAGTGCCAGGGCGCGGATAAGGTGCTTCGGCCACTCAGACCAGCTCTAGGGAAGTTCGACACCCCACGAGGCCCGTGGGAAGAAGTGGCCATTGACATTCTGGGGCCTGTGCTGGACAGCAGAGGAGTGAATAAGTACATTTGCGTGATAATTGACAAGTACTCCAAGTGGCCGGAAATAGACTTACAAGAGTCGATGGACACGGAGACGATCCTTAAGTTTCTAACCTCGGTGTTCCTCAGAGAAGGAATACCCAAATCCATTCTTAGTGACAATGGACCGCAATTTGTGTCAGACAAGTGGGGAAGATACATGAAGAGGAATGGGATCGAAGTGAAACACACGGCCGTGTACCATCCGGCTTGCAACGGCCAGGTCGAAAGGTTTAACAGGGTGCTCATGGGTTCCATCCAGGCGGCCATTTCGCAAGGAAAAGACTGGGAGATGGAAGTGATGAACATGCTGTGGGCTTACCGGATAACGCCCTCGGTGGTGGGGTACAGTCCGTTCCAAGTGCTTAGGGGACGTCATCCCTTCACTCGGGACAATGTGGCATGGCGGGAGAAGACCATCACCAGCAAGTGGTCCCCGGCGGTGGTGCAACACAACCTGGAGAAGGCCCAGAGGATCTACGCAGCCCACTATGACAAGCGACGAAGCACAAAGGACACGGCATTGGAAAAAGGGGAGTGGGTTAGGATCAAACTTCCCACTCTGCAAAAGAAAGGCGAAAGTAAGTTCAGCCAGCCGCTACAAGTCAAGGAAGTGCGTGGTAGGGCGGCTCTCCTCAGTGATGGAAAGGTCTGGTCGCAAGACCGCATGGCCAGAGTCAACAAAATATTGGTTTGGCCCAAGGTTGAGGTGGAAGAGAGTAGCAGGAATGACCAGGAGGCCAGATCCTTCGCGGAGCAAGGCACGGATAACCATGAAGAAGGCGCAAAGGCCGACAGTGAAATGGAAGCCTGGGGAGCCAGGTTGTCCGAGGGCCGTGATGAACAGGTGAACGCAGACCAGAGAGCAGATGCGAGAGAAGCTGGGGTGTCCCGAGGAGAGACAGAAGTGTCAGAGAGCATACCGGTAAGACACACCCGCAGTGGAAGGGCAGTTATTGTGCCCTCTCGTTATAGAGACTTTGATATGGAAGGACATTAGATGGGCTATGCCCCCCCTGGGTTCCCCACCAAGACTATTCTCAGTTGAGGACACCCAACCTGGTGGGAGGGGGGAACATGCTTCTGTTTTCATTAAAGGAGGGAGATATGTGGTGTGCGCTCTAGTCTATGTGCGCATACGCGATGACGCGGTGACGCACTAGACTAGAGCGGAGAGGCCGCGCATGCGCAGGAGCGATAGGAGATAGGCGCGAAAGACAAGAGCGGCAGTTGGCGACCGGAGCTGGGGACAGTTAGACGCTCGGCGCCCTTAGCTCTGTGATATATACATAAATGTATGAAAATAAACCTGTGTTAATTACAATACTGGCTCAGAGTGATCAGTGGAGGAAATAACATTACATATGGGGCCTTTTAAATTCGAGTCTCCTGCCTCAATCGGGTCTGTTGGCATGTATGGAACCATACTTACAAGTGTTCTGCTGAAGGATGTTTAAATGGCAAAATATACTTGGCTCTTTCTTCCCTTACCTGTCATCAAGCTCGGAGTCAGTGCTACAGCAGGCAGAGTCTGTGACAAAATTATTGTGCACTGGGCTGCAGCAGCATATCACAGTCAGTGCATACTCCAAATCAGACGAGACCATTTCCGAGCTCATGCTGGCTTGTCACCAGCAGATCATCGTTCGTCAATTGCCGGGTTTCTGCCTGCAGGAATCAGGAGGCGGGAGATTCGCCTTTAAATCGGTAGTCTCCCGCCGGAATCGGGAGGGTTGACATGTATAGGGTTGATTGACTAGACCTGCGGATGATCCAACAGTGCCCTCTTGTGGACACTTGTAAAATGTTTCAGGTGTCGGAAAAATGGGCTTTCATTTTGCAGCTAATAGGGCACCGGCAGAGTCCAGAGTTGACTATTTATTTTACCTTTTCGGTCTAGATGTAGCGCGAACCATCCATTGCTACACAACCGCTTGTAGTAAATTAAGTACTCTCAACAAGAGTGCTGGGTGCAGTACCGCCTTCTACTATATCTTAGCAATAAACCTTTGTTCATCTTATGCCACATAGCTAAACCCCCTAGGATCATCTACTAACGGCTCATGGTCAAATTTTTATTTATTTATTTAGTGCATTTTTATATAGCGCGGATTTTCCCCAAAGGTGTCAGAGCCCTTCACAATAGAACCAAGTACGTTACATGAGGAGAATATTACAAATTTACACATTGCAGAAAAAAACGAGAAACAAGAACAGGTAAAATAAAATAATAGATGGCAATCACTCAAAAAAACAAAAAACACAATAGGATGAAGATTGTACAAGCATAGATTACAAATTTACAATAATGAAAGAGCTTCCTTGAGGGAAATGAAAAGAGGTGTATTAGTTCTGGAAGTGTCTTTTGAAAAGAAGAGATTGGAAGTCAGTTTTCAAGGTCTGGGTAGAGGTGGTGGTACGGAGTAGTGGAGGAAGTGTGTTCCAGATTCTCACTGCATTGCCTTAAAAGGATTGAGCCATTGATCCTTCCCTTTTGAAGGTGGGTGGCTCAAGCAGTAAATGTTCTGCATTACGAGACGGTCTAGAGCCTCCAGAGATTTTCAGTTTATTTGCCAGGTATCGAGGGGAGGAAGTGTGCAAGGCTTTGTGAGTGATACTGGCAGTCATATAGATTGATCTTGCCTCGATGGAAAGCCATCAAAGAGAAGACAAAATGGGTGTGATGTGGTCACTTCTTTTGGCTCCAAATATAAAACGAGCCGCTGAATGGAGAATTGATTTAATAGTCCAATCTAGAGAGAACCAGAGATTGGACCAAGGTTTTTAGGTCTTGCCCCAGAAAGAAACGACGAATCCCCCAGAGAAGGAGCAGTTGGTATCAGCATTCTTTGCCGTGGAATTGATGTGGGAGAGTAGATTGAGCCTTTTGTCAAGTATGACACCCAGGGATTTTGAGGTGTAGACAACAATATGTTTTGTGTTGAGTAAATTAACTCATCCATCTGAGATTGAACAGGAGGAGGAGAGAGTGAGGTAGAGAGCAGGAGGAATTCCACTTTGGAAGGATTCAGAATGAGTTTATGACCTAACAACCAGTTTTGGATAGGGTTGGGGTTGGAGATATTGTGTGCGGAAGACACCTTAAGGTAGATTTGAGTGTCATCCGCATAGAGATGATAACAGATCCCAGATTTACTTAAGAGATTTCTCAATGGTTCCAAATAGAGATTGAACAAAGTGGGTGCAAGGATAGAACCTTGAGGGACGCCTTGACCTACCGCCAAAGAAGACGAAAGACTGTTCGCTATTTTGATAATTTGGGATCTGTCCAAGAGGAATGAGACAAACCATGTAAGTTCTGTGCCTTCCAAACCCATTCTCTATTGAAGAGTGTTGAGGAGAGTGTTGTGATTAACAGTGTCAAAAGCTGCAGAAAGGTCTAAAAGAATCAAAGACAAGACTCTCCTGAATCGATTATATGCAGCGCATCGTCGTTCATTTGCAGGAGGGCTATTTCAGTGCTGCAGTTTTGAATGAAACCAGACTGGAAATTGTCAAGATGATGGAGGTGCGTTTTGCACTGGTAGATAAATTGAGCCTTCATAAAGATGACCATACCGAAGAAATCTCTTATTTTTGTTTTAATTTCTGCAGTGGCGGCCGGTGACATTTGAAAGTGGTAAGACATAGAGTTGGGTATGATTTGTAAGTAGCAAGCGAAGAAAGCAAGGTTAATGGACAAACGTGGGGGACAGGGGGGTACTCCTACTGAGATAAAATGAATAAAAATGCATTTGAAAGTAAAATACATTTAGTGTGAAAGCAAGCTTTATGAAGCAGTGGGAAGGTATAATATTGAAATATTAAACACATTAAAAACTGATCCATATCTTACTGAATTAATATGTTCAATAGTTATTTTAATGCAAATTGTACAGTGTGACAACTTCAGGCTCTTTAAATTGTGTGCTTGCCCAGTGTCTTGCACTGCATGTGGCATCAACTTTGGAAGAGAACACTCTAACCAGGTATCGGAAAGCACCCACAGCTGCTGGCTGCAATGAGTCATATAGAAATATGTGCAGGCAGTGGGATACAAATAGTGGGGGTTCTCTACGAGGGAACGTGTCACATACATTTATGTGATTCCCACAGTGGTTTCTCTCTGAGATGTTATTGCATCAAGATATATAAAACAACAACTGACATACACCTAATTGGCTTTGTCAATGGTTGTTAGTGGTTTAAAATAAAGGAATAACAAAAATGATTTGTTATGAATAATTAAATGTAAATGTTTCAATTCTGAAATTGTCAGACAAGTAATTAAAATATTATTGAGGCCTGTGGAAGGAGTATTAGCCTTCAGTTATGTGCCCTTTATGTTAGATATGTATGGGCCACATGTATGAATGCACAATTTTGCAACTTCCTAGTTGCAACTTTTTGTTTCTCACAATTAGGAAATCGGTAATGAGTCCCACCGCTAAATAGGAAATCAAACAAATAACATTTTCCTGTTTCATCGCAATCTGCGAATGCAGTCGCAATTTGCGATCACAATTAGCGACCGCACTTGAAAAAAATAGCCTTTCTGCTTCCTGGGTCAGGGGAAGGACCCCAAACACAGGAATGGCTGCCCAGGAGAAGCCAAGAAAGCAGGCAGAGTGAGGAGGTGAGAACTGCTGCACAACCCTGAGTGAAGTTAGGAGGCTCAAAAGCACCCAAAATCACATTCACAAATGCCAGCCAGCAGCTAGAGAAGGAAGCAGGGCTAAGATAGAGGAAATTAAAGTCCGCAGAAAGAGAACTTGAAATTTTGACTGAAGAATACTGGAACAATCACGACCAGCTGCTTGGGCATGCCCCAATAACTGTGCCAGAATCCCAGAAAAGAAAGTTCTGGAAAGACATGCAGCCGAGAACAAATGCTGTGGGAGTGAAAGAACACTCAGTGGAGGAAATAGGGAAAAGGGGGTACGACCTGCTCTCCCGCCCAAAGGAAAGTGTGGCAACACACCTGCGGGACGCTCAACTGCACCCCAACCTCGACAATGCAGTCAGTGGTGGAGACTACCCATGAGCCAGAGGCTGTAGCAGGATTTGGGAGCCTGGACATGTCTACGCCCATACCATCACCAAGTAACTGCTAAATTTCAACTATGCCAACTTTTCTGCCCTTATACCTGGTGACCACATGCATGTAATACAACCGTAAACATACCTATCTGGATGGTCCATTTTCATGTAGAAAAAAATCACACATGGCGCATTATGGAAAAGGTAGTCATAGACCTAAACAGTGTAGTCAGTGTCAGAAAATTGTTGAGTAATGTAGTATGACCAATGAGAATGTGTATCACATGCAACATTTATTGATATCTCCATTATCCAATTAGATACACATGTGGATGAAATTGTATGGCCGGCAGTTGACGGAGAAGGCCAGCAGGAGGAAGACTAGAATGAAGTGCCTGAGAGTGTGACCTCCACATCACATGGCCAGTCCAGCACTTTGTCCATCTCCCCACAGCCAGAAGCAGTAGAGGGACAAGATAGCTGACAACCTTGAACCAGCCACTCCAAGCCTGCAACCAGTCAGCAGGACCCGACAGCAGCGCTCCACTCTGGCTGGGCGTGGGGCCATCACACTAGGCAGGCATCTGGGTCCCAGGCGAGTTCTGAGTAGCATGCGTTGTATGGCGGGCTGGAGGCAGCAAAGCTGCAGGTTCAGTGCCTGCAGAAAGAACAAATAAGGTTGATCAACTGAAAATTGACACTGGGGTTAAGCACCCTGTCTAAGCAGGTGGCTGGCAATCAGGACACCATAGACAGCAAAATGGACGACCTAACAAGTCAGTGCCATTACCAGACTCTGCACTGAGTTGTCTGAGGCCAGGAGCCTGCAAAGGCGCAGGGAGAGGATCAGAGATGCCCGGGTGGATGCCATGAGAAGGACAGTATGGAGGCTAGCACAGGCCACCACAACTTTGTCCTAGTGCACGGTGGCCCTACAGATGGAGATGGGCCACTACGGTGGGGGACATCTCACAGGGCCTTGCCCAGATAAATGTAGCACTGGATGCTATCCAAACTGCTCACATCGCTAGCTGGGAAAATGTAGAGGCCCTGGACAGTGAGGTGTCAAGCATCAGCATTCCTCACCCTCAGATGCCCATGTGCTGCCACGCAATGGCAGCTGCACATAGTAGCAGCTCACATACTAGATGCATTTCTAAAAAGTAATTGATGGGTGCAAGTTAGAGTTTGTTATTTTCAGTTCTTCACTTCAGTTCAGTTTGCAGTGATGTAACCGACCTACATTTTTACTCAATTGATTTTTGACTTCTGGTGGCCAGCAGGTTGTCTGTCAATGCTTGTTAAAACCTGGCATTAAAGGGACCTTAAGTTTGAGCAATCAATCACTTGTTGTGGCATTGTCCTACAGTATTATGTATATGGACGTGTCTTACAATGCACAGTGATGTCTGGCTAAGTGATCCCTGTGCCTTCTCCCCACTGCTGCTCTGCTTTCCTTGGTTGGCTGCTGTGCAAGTCCTCCTATTTGGAGTCACTTCCGGGTACCTCAATGAGTAGGCCTGTCCTGCAGGCAATGTTATGAAGTATGGCACAGGCTGCCACAATCTTGCAAGCAGTCTCAGTCGCATACTGCAAGGCACCCCTACTCTTGTGCAGGCACCTAAAGCAGCTTTTGAGGAGCTTGAATGTCTGCTCGATTACCAACCTGGTGTGCCCATGTACTGTATTGTATCTCCTTTCTTGTGGGTTGCGGGAGACAGGTAGAGTGTCAGGATCTAGGGCCTCAGGGCATATGCACTGTCACCTGAGAAAACAAATATCTGTGTAAGACTACATACAAAGACTGATGAATCAGCAAATATGTGTATGTGTTTTATTTAATTTGCAGTACCTTTGTAGGTAACCTTCATCAAACCTCTCTCTTTCCAGTCGGTACGGAGTGTTCTTGCGGTTCCTGGACAGTTCGGATGGGGGACAAATGGGCACATGGGTCCAAACTATACACCCTGTGTGAATCTGGCTATCTGGTAAAATTGCAGATTCTCAGTTTTTATTTCCAAATCATTCCTGGGCAGGTAAATGTGTTGGTGTATGTGAAGGAGTATGGCATCTGAAACAGAAACTGAAAAATGCTTTATTCGATTTTAGCAAGAACATAAAATCATAAAAGCAACAATTATATATAGACCATTTCATACGGATATAACAAGAAAAACATTAAAATAAGATTAAATTGTTTCAGTTAACAAGCTAAAACCTTTTCTTAATACAGTTAACAGGTTATAAAATTCAGTTTCCTCTGGATACTTTTTAAAAAACCAGACATAATCATAATACAACATTCATTTTCCAATTGTTGTAGGAATAGGTACACTGGGTGGCATTGCCGCCAAAATCCCTGCTTCAGATATTGCTTAATCCACCTTCTACGTTCGTTCTCATAATATTTACAAAATAAAACCACGTGCAATGTGGATTGCAATGGTAGGTTATCACACGGGCAAAACTCCAAGGGGCATATTATCAAGGGGGTTTATCTCCGCTTTTTTGGCTTTAAAAGCCAAGAAAGCGGAGATAAAATTATCTCCCTATTACCTAGCTGTCGTTAACACCAGTTAGCGACAGCTAGTAGGAGATAGCGACCATCTTGGGCCCCACTTTGCATGTCAGTGATATTTATCACTAATGACATGCAAAGTGGGCGTGCCAAGATGTTAGCGACTGGAAACAGTCGCTAACATCGCTATCTCCTATTACCAACTTTTGGAGATACACCTGCCCTGAGCAGTTCTTAGCCATGTTATCCAATGGGAGGTGGATAACATGGCTAAGAGCATTAGCTCGGTAATGCATGAATATCGCGAACTTTTCAGCGATATTCATGCATTGCGGCCGTTTTTTATCGCATTTGCGATAAACCTTGGTAATACCAAGGTTTATCTGCGGTAAAAATCGCCGCAGCTCAGCGGTAAAATTTTCTCTCTAACCAAGCAATAACGATAATTATCGCTATTGCTTGGTAACATGCCCCCAAATTCCTTGACCAGTCATTTTTAGCTGGAAATGTTACCAGGCGGTGGAATATTTCAAATCTAAACCTGGTCAAAATAAATCGATCAAAGCCCTTTGTGCAATGAAGCAAAAAAAGTTGGATCGTGTAACAGGCCAAGGTCATTTGATGTTGAATCACTGATATTTTAGTAATTTCGCCCGATGATCTAAGCAGTTCTAAGTGGTTCATACATAACATTTTTAGTTCCTTTCTAGATATCATGCAGATTATGAAAATGCGTAATAAACACGAAAGTGTACTCTGCTACAACCCTCCTCCCACAGCTATCACATTTTGGTAACTGCCACTGGCCAATTGGTGGAGGGAGCACAACCCCTGAACATGGGTGGGGATTGCATTGCTGCGCTGCGGATTGCTTTTAAGGTGAGGCTTTAAGAGGGCTATTAGCTCCAAGATAACATTACTACTCAGTCTGTATTGTTCATATATTTCTTCCTCTGTCTTTTCAAACAAGGTCAGCCTGACTCGTAACATCCTCTCCTTTCTCTGCCTCCTCTGCTGAGCAGTCAATATGCGTATCCTCCGCGCTATCACATACCGGGCAGCCATTGTGAAAGCCCCTGATGTATTCTGGGGCTGCTTTCATACTTTGGAACCTGTTACCACCTGAAATGTATTGGTGGTAAACTGCATGTGCAAAGTAACCGATTTGCGAATAGGCGCAATTTGCAGCTCGCATGTACATATACTTTGCAACTCGCAATTAAGAATTTCCCTATTGCAACTCGCAATTTCCGGTCGCAAATCCTGCCGACCCACAAATCTACTGCATTGGTATTTTTGTTTTGCGAATGGCTTTCGTACATCGCGCACTGCCCTTTTTGCATTCTTAAAACTATTTGTGACCAATTTGTGAGTCGTAAACCATCGTACATGTGGCCCCAAATTCTTTGTCTGTCAACCAACTGCACATTTTAATTTCCTCTCTTTCCTCTTTAGCACCTTCAGCACCTGGTAAGCAATGCGTTGTGCGTCTCAGTGCAGAAAGTTGATTTACTGCCTAGCTTCCTTCTCCTGTTTAAGAGTGAGGTGGGACAGGCAGCCTGGGGCAGAAAGCACAGACTGAAATACATTGACTTGTTTAGAGATTGATTGTATCTCTAAATAGATCGTCCAATTTAAGATTTTTTTATGTAAATGTGTAGGAATTTTAGAGGGGCGCAGTCCCTGAGCCCTAATAGAATGAATTTATGGGCACTGTGTTCTGATTGAATTTTAACTGTGTGTTACCTAAGTACTATTATTACTTGTATTTATGTAGCACCTATGACATACAGGTTCCTAGTTGCAAGTCGCCTTATTCATGGCCAAGCTTCAGGTAAAGACATTCCGTACCAATTTAGAAGAGATGTGCGTTTTAATATTTTTCAAAGCTTCCTAAGATATTTTTAGACCTTAGGCCAGATTTACTAACATTTTGCATCTTGATTTTTTGGTATAGCCTTGACACCAAATGCTAGTTGAGATTTACGAAGCCACACAACATATGATTTGCACTCACCTTGCGTGGCATTGTAAAAAAAGTAATGCAGTGCCTTGAGCTGCATTGCATAAAATTGCATCAGGTAGTCACTACATGAGTGGGGCATGGGCATTCCATGCATGTATCCATGTATTTTGACACAAATCCAGATTTACTAAAGGAAGTAAACCTAGGTTTGCGCTAACATGGAGCACCTACCCGAGGCTTGTGTAACGAAAAGAAATATCTTAATTTCTCCTTGTTACTTCCTCTTTCCATGTACACTGCATTCTGCAACACACATAGAAAGAGTAAAATGCCGCTGATGGTTGTTTTTGTGCAGAAAGATATCCCTTCAAACATAAAAACAATCCTGATCGCAATGCTGACACCCTTGCGATATCCCGCAAGGGAGGCAGGATAGGCGATATCAACAAATGCGCTAGCACATGGAGAGAGCTGAACAGCGACATAACTTTATAAATATGGTGCTGTTCAGCTCTTTCCCACTCACGCAACACAGTGCAGCAACTTGCTTTGATACATTGGGTGAACTCTTAATAAAATGGTCTTAAGTCATTGTGACACTATTCCAATTTCTCGAGACTAAAACTGAAAAGCGGCTGAAAATTGATATTGTTTATTTTAAGTGATCATTTTATATGCAGGGCACAAGTACGGAGAAGAGTGTTGGGAGTGGAGTGAATTGGAGTGGGGAAGAGGGGAGTGGAGTAGAGTGGAGTGGAGTGGAGTGGAGTGGAGTGGAGGGGAGGGGATGTATGACGTTACAACGCATGCTTTTACCACGCATGCTGTTACAACGCAAGTACCTTTACAACGCATTACACTTGGGGGTGCTGGATAGTGAATAGTTTAATTTACTATTCCAACTCCAGTCCCCGTGGACACTAGGGAAGGTGTTGGATAGTAAATTAAAACTATTCCCTATCCTAGAGCGCCCCCCAGTGTAATGCGTTGTAAAGATTTTCGTTGTAATACTTGCGTTGTAACAGCACTGCGTGGTAAAAGTTTCGTTGTTAAGGATGTTTCCCAGGGGAGGGGAGTAGAGTGGCCTGAAGTGAAGTGTCATAAAGTGGCATAAGGTGGAGTGGGTTAGAGGAGAATAGAGTTGAGTGGCGTAGAGTAGAGTGGAGAATTGTGGATTGGAGTATCGTAGAGTGGAGTGGGCATAGAGTGGAGTGAAACAGAGTGGAGAGGCATAGAGTAGAGTGTCGTGAAGTAGAGTGGTGTAGAGTGGAGTGGCATAGAGTGGAGTGGCATAGAGTACAGTATAGTTGGTATAGAATGGAGTAGATTGGTGTTGAGTGGAGTAGAGTGGCATAGAGTGGAGAGTGGAGTAGCATAGAGTAGTGTAGAAGGAAGTGGCGTAGGGTGGAGTAGAGGGAAGTGGTGTAGAGTAGAGTGGTGTGCAGTGTCGTAAAGTGTCCTAGATTGGAGTGGAGTAGTGTGTTGTAGAGTGCAGTGCAGTAGAATGGAGCAGATTGTCATATAGTGGGGTATCATGGAATGAAGTGTAGAAGCTAGGGCTTGAGTAGAGTGGAGTGAAGTCGAGGGAATAGAGTGGAGTGGCATAAAGTGATTTAGATGGATGTAGAGTGGAGTGTTTTAAAGTGGAGTGGTGTAGGGTGGGGTGGATTGGTGTAATGAGAATTTGTTTGGAGAGGCGTAGACTGGAATATAATGACGTAGCCTGGTGTAGAATAGAGTGACGAAGAGTTGAGTAGAGTAGAGCAGCGTAGGGTGGAGTAGTGTGTCACAGAGTGGAGTATTGTACACTGTGTGGCATAGAGTGGTGTGGTCTGGAGTAGCATATAGGTAGGCTGTCCGAATTCGGTTAAAACCGACTCTGCCCGATATTACCCTACCGACTGCAAATCAGCGGACCCGGTTTAAACCGAGTATCGCTGAATTTTTCACATTTGATTCACCACTTGGCCATTTGAGGGAGCCAAAGCAGTACAAACCCAGCATCCGAGCTAGGCATCGGTAATTCGATGAAACATTTCACCCTCCTCCCGCTGTTCATGGCTTTCAAATACACTTTTACTTTTAGCGCTGTGCTCTTGAAACGGGCGCTGCGCTTTGCATTCGGCGATGGTTCCGTGTCCCTCCCCACTGTAGTGTATGTCTCCCCTGGGGCTTAAGTTAAACCCCGAGCACCAGAGTCTTAATCTCAGCGCAGTGCCCTTGTTTTAATTGAAGTAACAAGAGGAGACACACTTCTCCTCTCACCCTGCTGTTAGCCTTAGTTTTCAAAGTTATCATCCCTTTCCTGTTAATTATTTGGCACTGTTTTCCAACTCAATTATAATAATAAAGACATTTATAAAGCGCCTGGTTACGCCATCCCGGCGTGTCCCGGCGCTGTGGAAAAAGGAACTGTCAAGGGCGAGCAACCAACAAGATTGACCACAAGAAACTAGTTGTTAAATAAATAAGTTTTAAGCAGTCGTCTAAAATTAGTCTCCGACCTCTCCAACCTGAGGCCGGCCGGAAGTTTGTTCCAGCTTTGAGCGACTAAGAAGCAGAACGAGCGGCCGCCCATTCTTGCTTTCTTTATCTTGGGTACTACCAGCAGCCCCGTACCCTTGGATCTCCGGGCCCTTCCTGGAAGATATCTGGCGACCAGATTCCTAAAATATGCTGGTGCCTTTTCCCAGAGAATACGATGGCAGATAAGAAGGGCTTTAAACAAAACCCTTTTTTTTATTGGAAGCCAATGAAGAGCATCAAGGGCCGGCTTTGACGCTGCCCTTCGTGGCAGCCTCATGATCAGCTGTGCTGTGGCGTTCTGTAGAACCTGTAAATGTCCCAGATTCTTTGCAGATGCACCCAAGTATAGTACACTCGCGTAATCAATACGAGAAGTGATAAGGACATGTGTCAGCGTCTGTCTGGCTTCCAGCGGGAGCAGGTCTAAAGTTTTGCGTAAGGTTTTTAAGATGCCAAAACACTTTCCCACAACACGGCGGATCTGACCATCATAAGAAAGGGTGGGATCCACCCATACCCCCAGATTCTTTGCTTCCCTACAGGGCGTCGGGATAGGGCCCAGACATAGTGGCCACCAGTCTGAGGTCCAGCTGGATCTGTTTCCACCTACCACCAGCACCTCCGTCTTTTCACCATTTAACTTCAAGCAATTCTTGTTCATCCAACAGGCCAATTCTTGCATACATGCTTTAACATTAGAAGCCTCGACCGAGGGTGCTTGGGATAGGGAGATCAGCAGCTGGGTATCGTCTGCATAGGAGACTAGCTCCACACCAAACGCCTGGACCACCTCAGCCAAAGGAGCCATATATATGTTGAACAAGCTGGGGCTTAGGGCAGAGCCCTGAGGCACCCCGTGTTCCAGTACAAAATCCCTGGACTGGAATGTTCCTCTTCGGACCTGGAAACTGTGCCCTGTCAGGAAAGATTTCAACCAGCCTAGAGCAGGACCCGAGACACCACCCCTGCTCAGACACTGCAGCAAGGTGTAATGTGCTACAGTGTCGAACGCTGCTCTGAGGTCTAGCATTATCAGCGCATGGTGTGTCCCACGTCCACCCCCTGCCTAATGGTCTCCGTGGCACTTAATAGGGCAGTTTCCGTGGAATAGCCAGCCCGGAAACCTGATTGAGAGGGTTGTAGAAGGTTGGCCTCGTCCAGAAACGCCATTAGCTGTTTATTGACCACTTTCTCTGCTACCTTGGCCATGTAAGGCAGGAGTGAAATAGGTCTCAAGTTTCCTAGGATGTCATAGCTAATGGAAGTTTTTTTCCTAATGGGCTAGACCACAGCTCTCTTCCAATTCACTGGCAGTGTCTGCGATGCAAAGGAGGTGTCTAGTAGATGCCTGATGTAGGGCTCCAGAATCTCCAGACTCTCCCCAATACCTTAGGGGGGGCAGGGTCTCTAGGGGAGCCTGATTTAATAGTGAGACAGATGCTCCTTAAGGTCTCAGGAGGGGGGACTGAGAAACATGTCAGCCTCCACCCCTTCTCCCTGTCTCCTACCAATTCCTCAAAATCTAGACCATTCCCAGGACAGCCAGTGAAAGTAGAGTAGATGTTTCTCACCTTCTGGGAGAAGAATTCTGCCACCCTATTACATTCACCCTCGGAATCATCACTAGGTGCATTTAGATTGGCCACCGCGGAAATCTCCTTATATATTTTAAACAACTCTTTTGAAGAGTTCTCCGTATCTCCAATTCTAACTTTATAATGTGCCGCCTTAGCTCCTCTCAGTTGGGCCTTATATTTCCTCTGTCCCTCCCTGTACAGTCGCCTATTCTCTGCTCCAAAATCCTTTCTCCAGCACCTTTCCAAGCGCTTACATCCTGCCTTGGTTTGCTGCAGGGCTGGGGTAAACCATGGGGCAGATTTCCTTCCTCTGGTGCCTGCTGTATTCATAGTTAGCAGCGCCACCTTATCAAGAGCATTAAGAATGCGCCTATCCAGGTTTTCACTAGCGCACTCACTATTTGACCCCCCAGGGGGGGCCCCTTCACTCAGCTCTTTATTGAATTTATCCAGCGTGAAGCTATTCCACTTCCTACAGGGATATCTGTTTGTCACCCCCTTCAGTGTCTCCTCTGCGGTTATATCTAAGCTAAAAGACACCAAGAAATGGTCCGAACAGGGAACTGGAATTGGAGTCCCAACCTCCACACTTTCCCAGCTAGCGAACACAGGGTCTAACAAATGACCAAATTCATGCGTGGGGGAACAGGACCTTAAATCCAATCGCATTGATTGCATTATAAGCAGTTCCACCTTTAAGAAGGCGGGTCTTCTCCATAAATGTGCAACTTCCTCCAAAGCCCGGAGTTTCAAGCCGGCCCAGTTCCACAGGGTCTGCATTTTGTATTACCTCCTCGTCCTGTCTCCCCGTCCCATTCCTTAACAGTGAGCAGCTAGTCTGCTCTACAGAAACCTATTACCTAGCTGAGCTTTTGCACTTCCCCCAACATGGTGTCACCATCACGTAACAATAAAGGGGGAAGTGCAGAAGAGAAACATCCTGTTCCTTTTTTTTCTGCGTTGCAGTTGCCTTTATACCTGGCTGTGCTGTGGGTAAGTGTTACCTTTTTTTGATTTCTCTTGTCATGCGGCAGCCTGCTTTAGCGGCCGCCTTTTTGTTTTTCTTTTCTTCTTTCTGCCCCCTTACTGCCTGATGTGCCTTTGTGTGAGGTTCGCTTTAGCGGCCGCTTTGGCGGGATGCGCTCACTTGTTAGGTCGCAGCCTGCTTCAGCGGCCGTTTTCCTATTTTGCCGGTCCCGGGACGCCCTGCTTTAGCGGGCGGGGGTTGAGGCGGTGTTCTCAGCGGCGCGTGTGATACGCTTCTGCGGGTTGGATCCTGGGGGCATATTTCGGGTGGCCGGCTGTGTTTTGTAGTCCGGCCCCTTTTTTCAGGTCCCACGGGAGCTCGGGTCCTCGGGACTTCGTTGCTTCATAATGGGGTCCTTTTTTGCATGCTCTCGTCCTCTGTGAGTGCCTGTTTTGGTTCTTGGACGTTGTTGTCTGCAGTCATGGACTCGGGTGCCTCTTCCTCTGCTGCTTCTATTGATGCCCTGCGCCTGTTAATTAATGAGACGGTGGCTGCTGTTTTCCTGGCGAGGGACGCTGCTGGGCCTCCTTCCAAGGTGCCTCATGGTTCTGTGGATCCGCAGGCCGCTCCGGATGATGAGATGGGTCCTGATGAGGATCAGGGTGTCCGGGGGCGCTTTGTTCAGGGTGCTGATCTCCCTGGCCTGTTCGCCCATGTGCGGGACAATTTGGGTTTCTCTCCTCCTGTTGCGGATGTTCTGGAGCATGACTTCTTTACTCAATATCACCAGCCGGCTCCTGACTCCTTCCCGTTGCACGATGCTGTGCGCAAGGTGCTGGATCACGAGTGGAAGGACGTGGATAAATCCGCCTTCCCTCGCTTCCTGTCCAGGCGTTACCCTCTGGCGGGTTTTGCTGCTGAGTTTCCTCAGGCTGTGAAGGTTGACAATTTGATGGCTGGTCTTTCCTCTCAAGGTTTGGTCCTCTCAGATGACGCCCTTCCTGCTGACGCTGTGGAAAAGCATGTTGAGGGGGCGGTGAAGCGTTCTTATGCTGCTTCCAATTTTTCTGTCCGTGCTACTGCCTATTCAAATTACATGGTCCAGTCCCTCTTCAAGGATTTTCAGTCCCTGTCCCTTCGGTTGCAGGACGGTGAGGATGCCACCCCTCTTTTGTCTCTGATGGAGTTGCAGTTGCGATACTTATCAAATCTTTCCTTTGACAATTTGAGTGCCACTGCGGCTGCTTCTGCTGCTTCAATTGCTGCACGACGACATATCTGGATGCGTTCCTGGAAGGCTGAGTCTTCCCAGAAGTCGGTCCTCCTTAAGTTGCCCTTTGGGGGTTCCAAAGTGTTCAGTCCTGAGCTTGGAGAGATGGTCAAACAATCAGCGGAGAACCGCAAGCTTGTGGCTCCTGTCCGCCCTCCTTCTCTGGGGCGTGGTTTTGGCTACCGTCGCGCTTTTGGGCCTCCTGCTTGGGGCGCTTCACAGCCCTTTCGTGGCAGGGGTCGTGGCCGTGTGGAAAAGTAAATTTTGCCATGTTCTGTGTCCCTACGTGTCCTCCATCTTATGTTATGTGTGCATGATTAAATATGCATATGTATCCCCCATGTTTGATTAAAGACGCAATTACAGTTGTGTCCATCACTAGTATGCCAGTTTCCAGTTCTCGTGAAAGCTACGAGTATCAGGCCTATGTAAAGTTACGTTGCCACGTTTCTCAGTGTGCACGTTATTTTATTGTAAAGTCCCCGTTTCTAGGCCTCAAAAAGGGCCCGGACACCAGATTCAGCTCCTGTCTCCTGAACCCTCGCTGAGGAGCGATACAGCCCCCACCTGTATCCTCGACCCTTCACTTACTTCCTGCCTCACAGTGCCCGGCTCAGCCTGGCTCTGCCTCTGAGTCTGCCAAGAGTATGTTATGATTCTAGTTATCAGTCCAGCCCTCCTTCTCTGCATTCCTAAGCTACTGAATCGCATCAATAGTTTCCGTCATTGTCTAGCCTTTACGTCTCCATGTAAGAGAAATACTGCATTTAATGGTCATTTAATATTCTTCATCACGCACTACATGTAGAGTAATGCATGCTCCAGTCTTAGAGTCTGTTAGCCTTTACCCCGATAACTTTTGGATTCTATCAACATGTTCTCTAAACATCAGATACTAGATATTGTTTAGGTACATGTCGCCCTGACTCTCCAGACTTCAGTCTCTGCTCCTAGCACAGAGTTCATAGCCCCCAGCTTCTCCTAGTAACACGTCATTGTCAGTTTGCGCGCACCATTAGGTTAGAGGTCCCGGCTCCTTAGGTAGCCCCCTCCATGTTTCCGCCCCATTTATGACATATTCTGTTACGTTTGCATCACATGTCTATGTATACGCCCCTGTTACACCCATTTTCACCCTTATCTTTCGCGACTGCTATTGACCACACCCACTGCTCCGCCTACTGTAATTCATTGTAATGTAACTGTTTTAGTATATATATTTGTGCACTGTTATTAAATGTTACGCCGATTCTGATCCTGCCCCCGGCAGCGCTGCCATCCTGTTCCCGTGCAGGTTGTCCTGTTCCTGTCCTTTATGCTGTATTAAACCTGCAAACTCCTACTACCTCGAATCTTGACTCTTATTTATTGAGCTATCTGTTATTGCTATGTCCAGTAAAACCTAGATCCGGTATTATTTATTTATATACCACATAATGGCGCCCGAATAGGGACTTGCCCTTTCCCCACGCGCCGGTGAAGCCACGCCGGCCCCCTGACCCTCTGCAGCCGTGACGGAACCATACCGTGCACGTGCAGATATTTCTGCTTCAAGTATCCCTCAGGCCCACGGAGGAGACGGAGGTGGCGGTCCAGCATCCAGACGAGGCGGTGGAGGAACGCGGCGAGTCCCGACCAGAGCCCAAGCCGAGAGTCCAAGGTCCGAGGTATCCGGAGGCCCACCAGTAACAGAAGTCCGAAGTTCGTCCGTCCGGCGTCGAAGCAGTCCAGTCCAGTCCGAGGCCTTCCGTTCTTGCTGCCCGGTGAGTACCATTGCTGGGGTAGTATCTAGACAGGGTCAATCTAATTGACTCTGGTCCGTGGGTTGGTGGTACACAGACCCAAAACGAAGTGTCCACTTCGGTGGATGCGGGTCCTGACGTGTCTCTTTATGAGACCGGTAAGTTTCGTACTGTTTTAGCAGTGCATCTAGTTTCTGTTCTAGTCAGTTCTGTTCTCGAGAAAATTCATGTATTCTGTTTTCAGTATTCCAGGTAGTATTCTGTTCGAACTGTTATTTTAAATGTTCTTCATGTATTTTTAATGTCGTGGTACGAAAGTGGTGTAATTATCGTGTTCATTGTGTATTGTAATTGCGTATTGTGTCTAGGTTACAGTTCAGTCATGCCGCTATTTTCTAAACTACGTCAGTTGAAAACTAGAAACGGTCTGTTAGAAGCAGCAGTTCCTGTCCCGCCTAGGGACAGTCCAGGTCATTTTATGTATCAGAAGCATGGCATAAGTGCCATATTATATCTAGATTTATGGGTGGAATACACCAAAGAGTTAGAAGAAAAGTATAGATGGCCCGTATCAGGCACATGGGATGCCGAGTGCATCATGAGAGTAGAAGAAGCATTATGGAAGAAGAAAGCCAGACAGTCACAGAAGGATGCCATCGAGTTATGGCGCAAAGAATCTCATAGAAGAACCGAAAAAGAAATCAGAAAGTCAGAACTAAGTAGAGAATCCTTAGAACGAGCCCAAGAAAAGGAATTAATCGAGATAGGTGAACGAGTTAAAACCGAACAGTCAGACAGACAGAGGCATGCCCTTATTAAGGGTATGTATCCTCTTCTTGCCGAGGGCTTGCCAAAAGCGACCCCGGAGGCATCCAGTAATTTTCCGCCACCACTAGTTCCGACTAAGCTACGTCACAAACCGACCGCAGCTGATATTTTCATCTCGTCCTATTTGGACGACACAGTCCCGGAATATGCAAATCCTGTTCCGCCAGTCCCTGTAAATAATGTAAATCTAGCTCCTCCAGCCACCGGAGTACCTGCTACGGTACCCCCGGTCCAGCCTACATTACAATTTCCCACTCTGCCAGCACGAAGAGTATCAGTCGACGATTCCAGTTTAGGGGCCGCAGGAGGAGGTCCTCCTGGTACCCCGCCACCACACCAACGTAGAACGTTGGCCGAGTTACATGAATGTGCGTTACAGCGTACGCCCAAATATAAGTCCGTTGCAGACATCCGACGAGCTCTTACTGAATGCCGCTATGATCCAGTTGCAGGTGATGATAGTACAGTAATATATTCCATCCGTGTAAGACGGGTGACCGGGTATTTAGACACCCTACCAGATATGAAAGGAGATCTAGACCGAATATATCGTTTCATCCGTACAGGGGATGATCCAGAAAGTATTGGCGAAGCCATGTCTCAAAGGAAAGCTGAGATCCAGCTCATGATATTAAAGTTTCTGATTAATTGTCTAATAAGAGAACAAGATTACCCAACTAAAGATCCGGCCGAAATGAAAATCCTGACAAGGTGGAGTGATAATATAGCCGAGGGTAAGCACAAGACTATCAGTAGTATAGAGAGTATGTACAAGAAAATTCGTAAAGAAATACTAAAGTTACACGAACAACGTAAAGCAGCACAAGTAAGCGAGAAAGAAAATGACTCTACTGAAGAGGTAGAGGACGAGAATCCCACTAGAATAGCGTATGTAGGAAAATCTAGATTTCCAGACCGACATTCACGTCTAGACTACAAGAAAACTGTTCCTCATCCAGCACCAGAACAAGGTTCTCTGGAACAAGTATTTCAAGCTACCGATCACATTCTGAAATCACGAATCGGTTATAGTGAGTTAAGTACTATGCATGAACAAGAACTAGCCCGATCAGCAGTCCGATGGATTACTGATTCTACCACTTTTCCAGATGAAATAGTGGCTCAAATGTTTCTGAAACTGCCCCCAGCCGAGCAACGACTGGTGGGTATGTATATGATCCAGCACCTCATTACTCTGTATGAGGGTCAACATTCTGATCCAGGTCCGTTACACGATGTCCTGAACGAGTTACTCCAGTACAGATGGAAAGGTTTAGGTACCGATTTAATTAGTGTTATTTTAGAACAGCGCCACAAATATAGAACGTTTTTGAACCCGCATTTTGTTCATGTCTCACCCCCAGAAAGTAAACCCTTTTACATAGACAGACAGAATCCGTTACGAGAAGTACACCCAGTCAGGACAACAGATGGTGAAATGCAACGAGTGTTTGTTTACACTCCGATTACAAAGATAGAACTCTTAGAGATGAAGAAATTAATTCCCTGTCATGACAAAGATCCAGCAGGGTTCCACCGAGAATTAAAAGACATGCTCCGTATGGGAGAATACACGTATCCAGATATAATTAAAATGTTAAAAGTCCTGTTGCCCGCAGGGGTATACGAAAAACTCAAGGAAAAAGATTGGGAGGTGGGAGAGAAAAAGATCGATTGGGCAGTCCTAGAAGCTGAAGATAAGATACGAGTACCAGGTACCGGTCTAGGAGAGAAATGTAAAGAATTACCAGAACTGTTAATACAAGTTTTGCCCAGATTATTAGCCACTAAAAAGGAAGACTGGGATGCAATCTCAGCCTGTAAACAGAAACAAGACGAAGACACTAGTGATTTTTATTCTAGATTCGAGAAATGCTTTAGTATCAACAGTGGCCTCAAGACAAGTAGCGAGTCATACCCTCATCTTTTTGTTACTAAATTAGTCGAGAATTCAAGTCCACAAGTTAAGAATCGAGTTTTGAAAGTCGAAAGTACCTGGCAAGCTAATACCCCGTCCCAGATGTTACAGATGCTTCAATACCACCAGAATAGAATCAGAGAAGAACAAGATCATGAAAGGAAACGTATGAAAGACTCGAAAATGAAAGTACTGGTTGCACAATCTATTCCACAAGACAGTCAGAAGAGGGGTACGAATCAAGCCAGTCATCCTGCAGTTCCCGTTAAAGGGACCTGCAATTATTGTAAACAGCTAGGTCATTTCATAAACGAGTGTGCAGTTCTGAAACATAATATAGCTACTGGTAAGACTAAAGAAAGACCACGTCCGCCTAGACAAGAACAAGTTTCACAGACTTCTCAGCCACAGAATGCACAACAGACAGTTCCAGCACCGCAGCCTATTGCTGCAACACAGCATGTTACACAGCAGATGTACCAGTATGCACAGTCCGAGTATCCAGAGTATCAGCCATATTCATGAAACAGCCTAGAGAGGGAGGTAGGCTTGCCTCTCATCGAGATACCTGTAGATCAAGAGGGTCCCTATGTTCACAGTCAAGTATTAGGGAAAGACAGAAAGTTTCTGATTGATACAGGGGCAAGTAGGACCACCATTAGTCACGCCGAAGTTCCAGGGGCTCCGCTCTCAGGCTCAAGAAATGTTTCCCTTGGATTTTCAGGAAAGCCTATTGTAAATGAGATATCTCAGCCAGTTACTCTAGAAGTAGGTCCATTGTCCCGCACTACTGATCTGTTACTTACGAAGTCATGCCCAGAAAATTTATTAGGCATTAAAACACTGAAAGAATTAGGTGCAGTTATTTGCTGCTCCCCAGAGGGAATACGATTGTTCCTACGTGACTTCAAGGGTCACTATGTATTACGAGATTTTGATCCGAGATTGTCTAATGTTCCGCAGCATCTATGGGCGCAAGGTCCAACTGATGTTGGCTATATGCAAATCACACCCCATCGTGTGACTCTTAAGCCAGGTGTGGTCCTGCCACGAATCAGACAGTACAGATTGCCACCTGAGGCTGCAGCAGCCTTATCCAAAATTATTGACGAGCTCATGGCTCAAGGAGTAGTTGTAGAAACTGACTCTAATGTATGTAATTCTCCGATCATTCCAGTCATGAAACGTACTGATCCAAATGCACCCCCAGTATATCGATTAGTGATTGACCTTCGGGAACTCAACAAATGTATTATTCCCCAGTACCCAGTTGTCCCAGATATCTCTTCCCTATTGACAGCCATTGATTCTGAAGCCACATTTTTTTCAGTCATAGACCTCAAGAACGCATTTTTTAGTGTCCCCATTCATCCAGACAGCCAGTTCCTTTTCGGATTTTGTTTAAATGGAAGGAGCTATATGTTTACACGAGCTCCTCAAGGTTTCACAGAAAGTCCTAGTATTTACAGTCAAGCACTTAAGAGACAACTAGACAATATTCACATGCCAACTGACACTGCCCTGCTCCAGTATGTCGATGATCTACTGATCACAGCCCGTTCTGAACGTGCTTGCGAGCGAGCATCCCTTACAGTCTTGTATTTCCTTGCCGAGATGGGGCACAAGGTGTCCCCTTCTAAGCTTCAATTCTGTGTCCAGCAAGTGATCTATTTAGGCCACTTACTGTCCAAGAGGGGTAGGCAGTTGACACCCGACCGTATCCAGTTAATAGCGAGTCTTCCTCAGCCCAAGACCCAGAAGGAGGTACGTGCTTTTATCGGCCTCACTTCTTACTGCAGACAATGGATTCCTCAGTATGCATTTCTAGCTAAACCACTGATACAGTTAACGACACAGGAGGCAGCCGTATCGACTGTCCTCCCTTGGACATCTGAACATACACTTAGTTTCAACGAATTAAAGAAAGCTCTATGCCAAGCTCCAGTTCTAGCTACACCAAACTACAGTAAGCCTTTTACACTTTGTCACTGAACGCGAAGGTACAGCATTATCTGTTCTCACACAAGATCAAGCAGGACAGTACAAGCCCTGTGCTTATTTTTCGAGCACATTAGATCCTGTAGCCCAGGCTCTGCCTGCGTGCCTCAAGTCAGTTGCAGCCACAGCACTAGCTATCAGACAAAGTGATTCCATAGTATTAGGACATTCCTTGACAGTACAAGTTCCACACTCCGTGGAAGTTCTTTTAAACCGAACACAGACTCAGCACTTGACAATTGCACGTTTAACAGGTTATGAATTGACACTGTTCCAGCCACACATAGAAATCAGACGCTGCAACGTTCTAAATCCTGCAACACTGTTACCGTCAGTTAATTCAAATCCTGCCACACATGACTGTGTGGAAGTTGTTAACACTATGACTAAGCCAAGACAAGACTTGACAGATATTCCATTACCAGATCCCGACCTGACACTTTATGTGGATGGTTCATGTATGAGAACAAGTACAGGAGAACTAGTAGCCGCGTATGCAGTGACTACTGACACTGAAGTTATTGAAACACACCGTATTGACACCCTGTCTGCTCAAGCAGCAGAGCTAGTTGCTCTGACACAAGCCTGCATACACGCTAAAAACCTGAAAGTTAATGTTTACACAGATTCACGTTATGCATTCGGAGTCGTACACGACTTTGGAGTGCTCTGGCAGGAGAGAGGTTTCATGACTTCTCATGGAACCAAGATTCAGCATGGTCTCCTTATTCAAGCTCTGTTAGATGCCATACACTTACCGACATCCATTGCTATCATGAAATGCAAAGCACATACGAAAGTTACTGACACTATTTCCCAAGGTAATGATCTAGCAGATCGCACAGCCAAGCTTACAGCTCAGACACCAGACATTCCAGTAAATAAGACACCGACATACACTCCAGATCTGACTACCTGTATGACAGTTAAGGACCCTACTCAAGATGTCATAGATATCCAGTTACATGCTACTCCCGAGGAAATCAAGAAATGGTCCGAACAAGGAGGGGTCCAGACAGATCAGGGATGGGTAACGAAGGGTAAAGCCACATGGTTTCTCCCCGACTCTATGGTTCAAGTCATTATCAATACCGCACATAGTCCAGCACATTTAGGAGAAAAAGCTATGTTAGATAGTATCCAGAACATTTGGTTCAACAAGCATTTACGAGCTGCAGCCAAGCAGAAGGTCCGTACCTGTATGATATGTTGCCAGTTTAACCCAGGTAAAAGTGTCCCGGTGGAACAAGGTGGATTCCAGCCTCCTGACCACCCTTTTGAAGTCCTCCAGATGGATTATATTCAGATGGAGCGATGTCGAGGTTTCAAGTATGTCCTCGTAGTTGTATGCGCTTTGTCCAGGTGGACAGAAGCATATCCAGTCCCAGATTACACAGCCGCGACCACTGCCAAGCAGTTGGTTCGTGAATTCTTCCCCCGCTACGGACTCCCTAGAGTCGTATATTCTGACAACGGCCAGCCATTCTCATCTGAGCTCATGAAACATATTTCCCTTTTGTTAGGGTACCAGTGGAAGTTCCATTGTGTACGCCATCCAGAAGCAGCCGGTCTCGTAGAGAGACATAATCAGACCCTGAAAATCCGAATTGCAAAAGTATGTAAAGAGAAAGGTGTGGACTGGCTAGTAGCTCTGCCAGTTGCCCTATTTTATATGCGCATGGTCGCACATTCCAGATCAGGTCTGTCCCCTTATGAGGTCGTATTCGGCCGCCCCCCTAACATGTGGGGTACACCTAGACCTCGAAGTATTACCGATGTTTCAAGTAATATGCTGACAGATTACCTAGCTTCCTTGATGTCTGCCCTCAACTCTTGTCGTTCACAGGTTGCTGCCGCATTTCCAGACAATACCGAGGTGGCACCGCATGAAATCGTTCCCGGATCCATGGTTCTTGTCCGGAATTTTGATCGTTCAAGTCCGCTGGAGCCTCGCTGGAAGGAACCCCGACAGGTCCTCCTGGCCACCCGTACTGCCGTCAAGTTGGAAGGCAGGAAGGGCTGGGTCCACTTGTCACATGTGAAAAGATTTTTTGGACTGAAGCCTGTTTCAAAGAACATTTCCAAGGATCTTAAAGACTGCCAAAGTACTATTCTTAAGGACTGTCCC
This sequence comes from Lissotriton helveticus, assembly GCF_964261635.1. Taxonomy (NCBI): domain Eukaryota; kingdom Metazoa; phylum Chordata; class Amphibia; order Caudata; family Salamandridae; genus Lissotriton; species Lissotriton helveticus. The sequence goes on along the minus strand of NC_136057.1, from coordinate 1,709,541,757 downwards.
GCAAAAGACATTGCTACGAACCCTTCCCTGTTAGAGAAAACTCTGCAACAGGAGTATAAGCTTAAACTAAGGTCTAGTAAAATAAGTCAGCCAGTTTGATTGTCTAAGTCCTCCCCTAGGTGAAACGGTTAGACCGGTTTCTGACATGTATATAATAGACCCCCATAGTGAGAGAGTTAGTCAAAACTCAATCCGATGTATCGTTTTTCTAAGTTTCATATTGTTTTTCAGCCTTATGACTACCTGCACCAGTTATGCATTTTATTTGTATTTTCCAGTTTCTCATGTAAATAAGTCTGCTAATGTTACAGTAGAGCACACGTTTAGTGATCTGCCTCCTCATGAACTCTCATATCGTCTTGCTATGCGTAATAATTCTTTTATCCGCATGTTACATTATTCACACCAGACCAGCAATGCCACAAATTGTTGGGTGTGTGGTCGACTCCCCCCTTTCCAGACACCGAAGGGAGTTCTGCCACTCTTTCCTTATCCATTTTCACATAATGGTTCGTGTGGAGCATGGTCCACGTTAACGTCATCCTCAACAGATATGTCTTTTCTGAACAGTACATGTTTCCCAGACAAGCAAGGTCTTCCCCACAGAACAGGGTTAGATCTAGAAAATGAAGTTTATAATTTGGGTAATTATTCTTCGAATTTTATGGTCCTGAATGTTCAGTCTGATTCTACTCCAGACTTACCTGCCATGTCAGTACTACCAGTAAAAGGTGAATTATGTGTCCGAAATAATGGTTCCGTACATGTAGGCCATAGTGATTGTACTACTATTGTCAAGTATAGTGACAGTGGGAAATCTATTTTCAAAGCTTCACGTCATTCTTATTTTGTTTGTGGTCAGACCGCATATGTTCGTCTGCCCCTTGATTGGGATGGTACATGTTACATTGCCTTCCTACTGCCACCAGTTTTCCTAGCCCCACCAGACTATCATAGGAATTCCCACCTAGTACATACTAGACACAAGAGAAATTTCCCGATTGTCGATTATACTGAAACTGCTCTAGAACAATACATAGATATCAATAAAGGTGTCTTCCCCTATTTAGGTACTGTCGTGAATAGTAAACTGATACGTAGATTAACCAGAACACTTGAAGCAGTAGTGATCGAGACTACTTCTGCTCTAGGTAACTTAACCGAAGAACAATCCTTTATGAGAATTGTCGTGCTCCAGAATCGTCTCGTCCTTGACGTCATACTGGCCGATAGGGGCGGGGCCTGTAGAGTCATCGGATCTAGTTGCTGCATTTTCATTCCTAATAACGCACCGTCTGTTTATTCAGCTATTACCAGACTCCATAAAATTGCCCATATGTTACACCAAGATCCAGGCACCTGGACATGGTCCGGTTGGTTCTGGAATATAATTTCCGCCTGGGGATGGAAAGTATTGTCATTTCTGGGTATTGCAGTAGCGATCATGTTCAGTTGCTGCCTCTGTTTACAATGTGGCCCTGCGATTTGCTACATCTTGTATTCCTAGTCCCAAGTCCCGTTCTAAATCCCGTTCCATGAAAATTCGAGACGAGCAAATGATACTGTATGAAATGATAGATGGTATCATGAATATTGATGTTTCCTGATGGAAACGTAGTGACAAGGAGGGAATGTGGAAAAGTACATTTTGCCATGTTCTGTGTCCCTACGTGTCCTCCATCTTATGTTATGTGTGCATGATTAAATATGCATATGTATCCCCCATGTTTGATTAAAGACGCAATTACAGTTGTGTCCATCACTAGTATGCCAGTTTCCAGTTCTCGTGAAAGCTACGAGTATCAGGCCTATGTAAAGTTACGTTGCCACGTTTCTCAGTGTGCACGTTATTTTATTGTAAAGTCCCCGTTTCTAGGCCTCAAAAAGGGCCCGGACACCAGATTCAGCTCCTGTCTCCTGAACCCTCGCTGAGGAGCGATACAGCCCCCACCTGTATCCTCGACCCTTCACTTACTTCCTGCCTCACAGTGCCCGGCTCAGCCTGGCTCTGCCTCTGAGTCTGCCAAGAGTATGTTATGATTCTAGTTATCAGTCCAGCCCTCCTTCTCTGCATTCCTAAGCTACTGAATCGCATCAATAGTTTCCGTCATTGTCTAGCCTTTACGTCTCCATGTAAGAGAAATACTGCATTTAATGGTCATTTAATATTCTTCATCACGCACTACATGTAGAGTAATGCATGCTCCAGTCTTAGAGTCTGTTAGCCTTTACCCCGATAACTTTTGGATTCTATCAACATGTTCTCTAAACATCAGATACTAGATATTGTTTAGGTACATGTCGCCCTGACTCTCCAGACTTCAGTCTCTGCTCCTAGCACAGAGTTCATAGCCCCCAGCTTCTCCTAGTAACACGTCATTGTCAGTTTGCGCGCACCATTAGGTTAGAGGTCCCGGCTCCTTAGGTAGCCCCCTCCATGTTTCCGCCCCATTTATGACATATTCTGTTACGTTTGCATCACATGTCTATGTATACGCCCCTGTTACACCCATTTTCACCCTTATCTTTCGCGACTGCTATTGACCACACCCACTGCTCCGCCTACTGTAATTCATTGTAATGTAACTGTTTTAGTATATATATTTGTGCACTGTTATTAAATGTTACGCCGATTCTGATCCTGCCCCCGGCAGCGCTGCCATCCTGTTCCCGTGCAGGTTGTCCTGTTCCTGTCCTTTATGCTGTATTAAACCTGCAAACTCCTACTACCTCGAATCTTGACTCTTATTTATTGAGCTATCTGTTATTGCTATGTCCAGTAAAACCTAGATCCGGTATTATTTATTTATATACCACAGCCGGGGGGCCCCTGGAGGTGCCAAGTCCCGGACCCCTGCCAGTGTTGCTACCGCCGCTTCTTCCTCTTCCCAATGACTATCTGCCTTTGCCGGTTGGTGGTCGCCTCAAGTCACTCCTGCCCCAGTGGTTGTCGGTTCCGGATGCCTGGGCTGTTCAGACCGTGTCGGAGGGTTGCCGGATAGAGTTTTCCTCTCCCCTACCTCCGGTCTTCCTACTGACTCCCCTGCCCCGTCTTCCTCTGTGAAGGGAGGCTTTGTTGGCGGGTGTGCGACTTCTGTTGGAGAAGAAGGCGGTTGTGGACGTTCCTCCTCTGGAAAGGGGCGAGGATTGTTATTCGATCTCCAAAAAAGATACTTCGGATCTGCATCCTGTTTTGGATCTGAAGCGGGTCAATCGCTTCGTTCTCCATCGTCCGTTCAAGATGGTGACTGTGCATTCCATCCTGCCTCTGGTGATTCCGGGGGGCTTCCTGGCGTCCCTGGATCTGATGGATGCATATCTACACGTCCCTATCCATCCGACGGACCAGAAGTATCTCCGGTTTGCTGTGGGTTCCCGTCACTACCAGTTCCGGGTGCTCCCCTTCGGCCTTTCATCGGCACCCAGGATTTTCACCAAACTCTTGGCCCCTCTGGTGGGTATTCTTCATTCCAGGGGGCTGCAGATTTTTTCCTATCTGGATGACTGGTTGATTGTTTCTCCTTCTTTTTCTCAGGCTCTGTCGGATGTGGGCCAGGTGTTTCATGTCCTGGGTTCCTTTGGGTTCCTAATCAACCACCGGAAGTCCTCCCTGGTGCCCTCCCAGTCCCTGAAGTTTCTGGGGGCTCTCTTCCACATGCATCTGGGCATGGTATTCCTCTACCAGGAGCGCCAGTTGACTTTGTTTCTTCACCTTTCTTGGCTTCTGTCCCAGTCCCTGGTGTCCGCCCGTCTCTGGTTGCGGAGTCAGGGGGAGATGGCGTCCACTTTGCATCTCCTTCCTAGGGCTAGGCTGTATCTATATCCCCTCTTGCATCATGTCCTGTCGCACTGGGATCCTGCCACCCTGGACTACGAGGCTCTGTTACCGGTCTCTCCGGGGATTTGTGTGGATCTCCAATGGTGGTTGTCCCCTCAGTCTCTTTCCCGGGGGTTCGATCTTCTTCCACCTCACACTGTGGTTGTGTTGTCCACGGATGCCAGTGCCATGGGTTGGGGTGCTGTATTGGGTGCCTCCAAGGCTCAGGGTCGGTGGTCCCATTTCGAGTCCCTCCAGTCCTCGAACTGGAAGGAGTTGAGGGCGGTTTGGTTGGCTCTTCGATGGTTCGCTCCTCTCCTTCGGGGTCGGGCTGTCTCGGTGCAGACCGACAACCAGTTGGTTCGGGCTTATGTCAATCGGCAAGGGGGCATGTGTCGGTCTCTGTTTCTCCTCACCAGGAAGATCGGGCTTTGGGCCGAGCTGAATCTCTTGTCTCTGACGGCGGTCTATCTTCCGGGGAAGGAGAATGGGCTGCGGACTCTTTGAGCAGGGTGTTCCCCTCCTCGGTGTCTTTGTGTCTGTCCCCGGATCTGTTCAATCAGATTGTCCTCCGGTTCCGCCGTCCGTGGCTGGATCTCTTTGCCTCTGAGGATTCTGCCCTTCTTCCTCGGTTTTGCAGCCTCGTTCCCTCCCGGTTGGCATGGGCGACCGATGCTTTCTCGGTTCCGTGGTCGCTGGGGCTGTTGTTTGCCTTCCCTCCGTTTGCTTTGATTCCGCGGGTCCTCCGGAAGATTCGGTTGGTCTGGGCGGAGGTTCTCCCGGTTGTACCGGAGTGGCCTCGTCAGTCTTGGTTTCCCCTGCTGCTGACCTTCTGTTTGCCCCCATTGGAGTTTCCCCTGTGTCCCTCCCCTCTGCGGGCTCTTCTTCTCGGGATTGCCTCCCTGTGCCGCCTCCGGCTGGGGGGTTGGCACTTGAGAGGTTGAGTTTGTTGGGTCAGGGTTGCACGTTTGAGGTTGCCCGGTGCCTCCAGTTTTCGCGACGCCCTTCCACCTTAAAGTCCTATGACCGTCATTGGAAGAATTTTTCCTCCTGGTGTCTTGGGAAGGGTCTCTCTTCTGCCTCCTGTGAGGCTGTTGGACTTCTTACGGGATGGTTTAGTCTTGGGGCTCGCGGTTTCTTCCCTGCGTGCGCAGTGGGCTGCCATTCTTGCTTTTCGGGGTTCCTCTGTGTCCTCTGTCTCTCCGTTGGTGGCTCGCCTTCTGCAGAGTTGTTTGCTTCAGCGTCCTGTTTCCCGCTCTCCTGTGCCTGCCTGGGATCTTCCCTTGGTTCTCCAGGCCTTGACGGGCCCCCCTTTCGAGCCTTTGGCCTCCGTGAACCTTAAGTTCCTCTCTGCTAAGGTTCTTTTCCTGGCGGCCATTACTTCTGGGAGGCGGGTTGGTGAGATTGGGGCTTTGATGGCTTCTCCCCCCTTTTTGCGCTTTTGCGCTGACAAGGTCATTCTCCATCCCAGTCAGTTTTTTCTACCTAAGGTGTTATCGTCTTTTCACTGTCAGGAGGATATTGTTCTCCCGTTTTTTTTACGGATCCTGCCTCTCCTGAGGAGTTGGTCCTCCATTCGTTGGATGTGCTGAGGGCTCTCCGCATCTACTTGGAGCGGACCTCTAGTTTCCGTAAGGTTGATTCCTTGTTTGTCACCCATGGCCTCTCAGGGCGGTCTTCGTCCTTCTTTGTCCACCATGACTCGTTGGGTCAAGGGTGCTGTGATTTCTGCCTACGATTCTGCCCGCTGTCCTCTCCCCTCTTCTGTTCAGGGTAGGTCGACCAGGGGTGTTTCCTCCTCTTGGGCCATGTTCAAGGGGGCCTCCTTGAGGGACATTTGTAATGCTGCCACGTGGGCTGCTTCCCATTTCTCATTATCGTCTTCAGTTGGGGATGGCGGCCTATGCTCATGTCCTGTCTGCGGTACATGGTTTGTGATATGTACTGTTTTTCTGTTGACTAAATGGACCTGTTTTCTCGCACTTTCTGGTCTGTTTTTTTCTTACAATCACCGTTTGCTTGGGTATGGGCTCACTGTTAAGGAATGGGATGGGGCGACAGGACGAGGACGTAATGCCCGGTTACTCACCGGTAATATTCATTACTCTGTGTCCTGGTCTCCTCGTCCCATTCCTGAGCCCTTCCCTCCCTCCCTGTGTTACATTTGTTTTCTTTGGGGTGATTGTTTCGTTTTCTGGGATTGTTTTCTTTGGTATTCTCAGGATGTTTCTCTACTGCACTTCCCCCTTTATTGTCACGTGATGGTGACGCCATGTTGGGGGAAGTGAAAAAGCTCAGCTAGGTAATAGGTTTCTGTAGAGCAGACTAGCTGCTCACTGTCAAGGAATGGGACGGGGAGACCAGGACTCAGAGTAATGAATATTACCGGTGAGTAACCGGGCATTAACTGTGGGACTGTGACTCGCCGCCAGTGTCTGTGCCCTGAGGAGGAACTGGCTACATACACCACAAGAGGTGCCCAGGTGTGCGTTACACCCCTGTTGAGACACTTAAGGAGGCTTTGTTCATTCACCCGAGATTCAAAGGAGATTCAATAATAATGCCTTGTCCGATTTTATTGCGGGGGGGTCACACATGGCAGCGCCTGCTGAAAACATGTGCAAGAGGCGTGTCATCAATGTTAGTATTGACAATTGCTATTGTTGCAGTTTATTGTTTGTATTTGCAGCGCACCCACCGCTTTTAGTATAGAGCCCACAGCACTCATGGCACTATGGCAAAGCTTTTTTTTTATGGCAAAGCTTTTTTAAAATATGACTTTTTAGAAGAATGCGGCGTCCGATTCAGGGACACCGCACGTTCTTTCGCCATTTCTATTTTTTTTAAACTTGCAAGCTGAGCGCGGCGCACTACACAGCCCTGCAACTCTGGGTTCGGAGGCTGTGCAAATGAGGGGTAAAGTTTCTTTTTGTAGCACCAAGTCTGATGTGATTGTGGCAGATGGTGTAATGAAGGCGTTGCGCTGCCACACACTTTGACCGTGTCCTGGTGCTGCAGCTCTAGGTTGGTGGCTGTGCAAATGAGGGGGAAAGTTTATTTTTGTAGCACCAAGTCTGATGTGCAAATGAAGGGGAAAGTTTATTTTTGTAGCACCAAGTCTGATGTGACGGCCGCACCCAAGTACTTCACAGGTCTTTAAAAAGACCATTTACTTAACAAGACGTTAATAAAGGAGTGGGCGCCGGGGGACGGGCACTGGAGAAAGAGACGGCACCTAGACAGGTATGAGGAGGTACTTGTCATGACGTGGATGCCATTTCTTTTTCTCTTATTTTACCATTACACGATAACGGATTCAAGACTTGGAGAGGTACACAATATGTGCGAGAGCACTAAAGAGAAAGAGCAAACTGCAGCCTCCCAAAATGAGATTGGGCAGGAGAGCATCTGCACTGTCTATCAGTCTTGTGATCGAAATAAAAGAGGAGAGGAAAACAGCACACATTTTAACTTTACATAAATGAGATTGAAGCATGAGCACAAATATCCACTACGTCTGACAGTTTCAGTCAGCACCTTTATAACAGCCAGTTTTCCAGCAGTCACTGAAACGTGTGTGCAGATCACATTTATAATTGTTTCACCTGATCACTGGGCATTTACAGGTTATAATCTGATGCAAGAGTTGCATTACTTACAGACAAACAAATGCAGAGCAGTATTTCCCAAAATATTGGGATAGCAGAGACACCTCGGTGATCATGATCCTGGAGTTTAAAGTGCTTGTTATCCATCACAAGCACATTTGCTTATATAGCACACGCCATATTTTTTTACCAAATCTGAGAGTGACATGAGTGAAATAAAGATACCCAACAGCAGCATGCCCCCCCCCCCGCCACACCCCCCCCACCCCCGGGTCAGCTGGGCACCAGCACATTACAGAATATGAGACTACACAAAATAATCTGACGGGTTAAAAGTTGGAAATTACAGCTATAATGAATATTCGGTATTCTCAACAGCTTACAAACAACACATGCATGAATTTTTGTTACAATTCCAACCATCAGGATGTACCAGGCAAGGCAAAGAGCCAAAGGCATAATACAGAAAGACAGCCCGCCCAAGGAAAACAAGGCTAGAAGCCCACAAGGCTAATGCAACCCTACAGATATCCATAGGCACTGGATGGTGCAGGCCTACATTCAGGGCCATTCCTTTAGCTTTGGGGACGTGGAATAATCTGAACGGTCGCATTTACATGTGAGAGAGCTGGTTAGTAGTTCTTTTGGCAGCAATGACAAGGGTGATGGGTGGTGCAACTGCAGTGGCCTCCTGGTCAGTGCCCTGGCACTTAATACTTTACAAATTAGGCACTGCTAGTCATACAATAAAACACATGGTAAAGAAGCTGTGGTCCAGGGGACAAACAAAATAAGGAGGAAAGCCATTGAACAAAAGCACACAAATGAGATTGACAAAAAAGCCAACCAATGATCAGCAAAGGGCCGCCCCAAAGCCTACTGTAAGTATTGGTATAGGACACACCAGGTCTTTTGACACAAACAGCTAAAACTGTGGTACGGCAAGACCTAAGAATGACACAATATTCTGAACCAACAAACTCAGAAGTGTTTTCAAAACTAAAGAACTTCAAAGCAAACGAAAACTGAATTTTCCAATGGAGCACTTATTTCCACTTTTATGAATGTGCATAGATAAACAAGTATCAGGCTCTGAAATTACATAATTTGGCAACTTAAAAAAAAAGAGTGCAGTTTTGCCTTAACAACTAAGTGAATGACGAACCTCTCAAAGTTAACCACTCCTCTTGGGGTAACAGTTCCACCTCTTGTTTACATTCGAGTGGCTCACCCACTGAAGGACACAGCCCGCCCCCTGGGTCCTACCCCAGCGCCAGTCCCATGGAGCACCCCGACTCATGGCTCCACCTCCCGCTCTTTGTTCAGGCTCACTCCTTGTTCGACTGCCTTAAATGTCCCAAGAGGCATCAGATCCGTCCTGGCTGAGACACTCCTTACCTCTCATCCAGTTACTAAGGCCTCTTAGGCTAACTGCCACAGGGCAGCTTGGTTCCTACAGACACCAACCTAGAACCTACAGTCTGGTCCAAAAAGGAAAAGGAAGGCAAGCGCTGCAGGGTTAGGGCTGCTCCTGGTGTGAGGAGGATGACTCTGTGGGGATGGTATGGGTGAGCGTCTGGAGAGTCAGAAGAAAGAGAGGAGGGGACAAGTCCTACCCCTTCTATATAGAACAAAAAGTGACCATGGGTGAGGGTGGACCAGCACACAAAATGGTGAAGACTACTCGTGAGATGGAGCTGGAAGGTAAGACGAGGACAATGCCTTCGAGCACAGGATTGCAAATAACAATGCCTTTTATTTTTGTTTTTGTTTTTAAAACATAAATAAAAGGCTTTGTCATTTACAATGCCAATAGCTTAAACTCGCATAAATGTGAGAACTATTGCATTGCAAATGCTTGTTAAATCTGAGCTGCAGAATCAAAGAACAATGGAAAGTATTTCATGACTTTATTAAGCTTCTGAAATGTAGAGCAGTATACAATTTCTGAAGAAAAATTGAAAAAGCAATCATAAAACAAAGTGTTCCATAATAACCGGCAAAACACAGTTTCAGTTGTTTTTTAAGGCGCAAAAATGAGTAAACTCTGAAAAGCACTGTTTTTTTGAAGTATGGAAATCACTGTAAAACACTGAAAAAACGCCACCAGAATTTATCAAAAATAGAAACTGAAAACAGGAAAGCCTACGTATAGTGATATCAAGTGGAATGGCGTAGGGTGGAGTGGCGTAGAGTGGAGCACAGTGGTATCAAGGGAAGTAGAGTAGAGGGAAGTACAGTGGAGTAGAGTAGAGTAGACATGAGGGTTGTTGACTAGAGGACAGTGGAGTGGCATAGAGTGGTGTAGAGTGGAATGGAGTGGAGCAGAGTGGTGTAGAGTGGCATGGATTAGAGTTGTATAACATAGAGGGGAGAAGATCTTTGGTCGTGTTTCATGGAGTAGGTGTCACCAAGTGTATTGATTTGTTTTGATCGTATTAAAGTACAAGTTCGGTAAGGATGTATCTGGTAGAGACGATTCTAGCCGCAGATTCCTTAACGTAGAATTATCCCCAGGCATGAGACTGGATCCGGAAATTTATCTTTGCCGCAGCATCTCTGTGCACCGGGGGCAGTACTACGTGATTCCGTCCTGACGTCATCCGTGGGCGTGACGTCAGCGAGGTCACAAAATCCCCACCCCGGCACGCCAACATCAATTTTCTTCTGAGAACTTTTCCATGCCACAACACGAAGCCATCACAAACAAAAACTGTGAGAATATGGGAACAGTGTGCAAAGTAGCAGATAAACAGAAAGGAAAGAAGCGAATGGAGGGGAAAAGTTCCGTTTGTAAAACTAAATTGTTTTGATGAAAAAAAAACAAAACAATATTGACCTAGAAAAATAAAATCGTTTTAACATATAACATTAAGTTCCTCTCATGAAAACGATGTTCTGAGAGAAAACTACCTAAATCCTGAAAACAAAATGGAGTCACGCTCAGGATCGTAGGCTACGCAATGACGTCAGCAAAAACATCGACCGATGTCAGTTACAGCTGAAAAACGCTTGGCTGAAAGACTCTGCACTGAAGATTCCAACGGGCCGACGTTGAAATCGACGTGACCGTTGACAGTTAACAGCTGAGGAGAAACGAGAATTGCTTCCTCGGAAACGCTGTCGAATTCGTGCCTTTACCATACGTCAGCACATAGAAAAAAGTAATGATTGAATTAGCAATTGAACATTACTTTTGGCAAAATTCGAAATATAGTAACTTGCCTGAAATTAACTTTAAGAAGATCGCTGAGTCTTTAGCCAAAGGAACACGCTTTCAGTTCTCAACTCCACCTCACATGAAAAAATAAATTCGAATTAGCATTAAATAATCTGCCCCGAAAAAGACAATCTGTAAAACTTGCCTTGTGAAATTTTTCTTTGACGAAAAGAAACGATCCTCTGTAATTCACCGGCGGGCCTTGTACAACTCTTTTAGTATCCCACCCTCGTCGCCATCTGAAGTGTCACACCAAATTAGGACACTGCGCCAATTGAGTTGAAATGGTATAAGTTTATTAATATCTACGGCCCGCAGGTAACGGACCGGTACAATGAACAGCTGGGGCTCAAATGGCGGCCCGTGAACAAACACTGACTCAAGGTATATGACGAAGGCCAGCAATAACCAATGAGCGGGGAAGGAGAGGGAGGGGAAGGGAAAGAACACTGATAGGCTAGAACGATAACCCTTACTACATTATGTTGAAGGTTACAACAAGCCCATTTGGGGAAGTGCCAGACACTGTGGCACCGAACGTCATAGAAGGGAAGAGCAGAGCACAGCCACTGCAAAGCAACCCTGCAAGCGAATACAACATTCTCCCTGGAGACAGAAAAAACATGTGAAAAACTGTGCAGCAGACAAAAGAAGCCTGCAACCACAGTCCATTAACAGTGAAGGAGAAAGAGTCCAGAACAGAAGAGTAAAGACAATGAACCCCAAGACAACAGCATCAAGGAGAGTTGCGTCCCCTGAAAGGAGGTAAGGCTGAGGTCCAGCCAAGAGACCCCAACTTAGAGGACTGCACATGAGTTAGAAACTCCAAGCAAGGTAAAGGGGGAAGTATGAGAAGGCCCCACACTGGAAACACCAGGATGTAGGGATGCAGGAGTCCCCATGAACCTACCAAGCAAGTACCAGAAAGGAAGGCATGGATGCAAACCCACTGAACAAACATCCCGCTAGGGAGGAGTAAAAGAGGGCACTCGCCGAAGACAAAGCACCCAGAGGCAGGCGAGTGCGGATGACCAAGCTAAGGGCCCTCGCAGAATGGGGAGGAAGGGCGGGTTGTGAAGGAATCTGCGGCTAGAATCGTCTCTACCAGATACATCGTTACCGAAGGTAAGTAACTTGTACATCTGATAGAGACTACTAGCCACAGATTCCTTAACATAGAATAGATACTCTAGCTATAGCCATGGGGAAGGAGGGTCTGCGAGAGGACCCCACCAGCCTGGACATAGCAAAGGGTCCCACAGGGGACGAGTCAGACGGACAGGGCGAGGAGCCCTGTCTTCCCAGGCAAGGTGAACCCCTACAGTCAGAACACCACCGAGCACAAGGGAGATGGTGGAAGAAGAAAGAAAGAAAAGAAGAGGAAGCCCGTTCACACTCCGCAGAGGAAACAGGGGCAAGGCAAAAGGAGGCAGAAGCACCCCACTCCCATATCAGGCAACAAAACCTCCATCCAAGGCCAAAGCAAGGAAGAGGAAGAATATCAACCTAGAGACACCAAGGAGACGGGGCAGAAAAAAGGCAAGCCCCACCACCAGGAACACACCCCATGAAGAGGGCAGCTGAGCCTACCACAGCCAGAAGTCAATAGACCTGACAGCACAGTGCCGACAACAATAAAGCAGGCGGAAGCAGAAAGAGTAGCCCGGGGGCACCCAGGAAGACCGGGCAGGGTGTGCCTGAAAGAGAGAGGAACAGAAATCCATCCCAGCCCCCAAGACAGAGAGCAGGAAGGCGAAAAAGGGCCCAGGCACACCCCAGAGAGGGTTCCGCAAACACGACACAAAAAGACGTGGAACCAGAGCCATGACGCCAGGCCGCAGACCGCAGGTCAGACCAGGCTAACAGCGCAGCGACCCCAGAGAAGGATACCCCGGCGCACCACCAAAGGCATTCCAACCCAACAAGAAGGGAATTGCACCTGCAACGTACTGAAATGCCAGGGAGAGCAGAGGCCCGAAAGCGACCACAACTCCCAAGCACAGAACAAGCTATGTAACAGCTACCACTACCCCACAGAGGGTATGTTAAGTCCCAAGACATGGGAGCCCTCTTAGGAAGAAACTTCCGCAGCAGAGGACAACAGAAAGATCCACGGGAAAAATCCCCACAGAAGGCTTGTCAAGTAGCCAAAGAGAAAAAACAGAAGGCCTAATCTCAGGGCCAACCTGGTGTAGATAACCCAAAGCAAAAACACACAGACAAGAAGGGCCGGCCAGCAGCCAACAGAGCCACAGTCCCAACAAAAGAGGACTCACAGGCACATGAATCACACAGATCACACAACTGGGGTAACCCGCCCCAAGGAAGGAACAGTTCCCCAAAAACCAGATCAACTCACAGGTCACTGAGGGGGAGAAGAAGGAGGAGGAGGCCGAAGCCCCGCCAAGAACCTCCGGATGGCCGAGTCTGCCGGGGCATGGAACAAAAGAGTGCCATCGAAGGGAAGATCCACCAGCCGTTCCTGAAGGTTTTCCGGGAACACACTGTCCCGAAGCCAAGCATGGCGGCGAAGGGCAACCGAAGAAGCCATGGCATGACCAAGCACCTCCGAAATGTCCAGAGCAAAGCGAAGAATAAACGCCGCCAGCTCCCGGCCATCTAACGCATGGTGCCGCAAATCAACACCAGCACCCTCCTGAGAAGCTGCAGATCCTTGGGACTCCACCGAGTCCCACAAGCAAGAGGTGGCCCTAGCCAACACACATGAAGTGTTAAGGGCCCGAAGAGCCGCACTGGCGTCCGAAGACGAGTCCACGACCTGACGCCTGTCCGGTGCCATAGAGCCGCAACCTGGAGCAGGTTGTCGTCGTCCAGCGCCAAAGGAGACCGGGGCTGGGCCGGAGCCGAGGCTTCTAAGGGACAGCGCCGACTCAACCTCAGATGAGGCAGCCACGTGCGTGGAGGGACGAGAGGCACCCGGGAAGTGACAAGGAGTCCCCGCCAGCCTCGACCCACGAGGAGTTTGCGGCAAAGCCGGGGCACCGTGGTCCGAAGGAGTGACCCCCGAAGGGCCACACCCCAACGACACCACATCCTCTGAGCCTGGATCCAAACCAGTTGGCACCTGAGCCGGCGGCGACGCCGCAGAGGGCCCCACACAGTGCAAGGGATCCACCAACGTCCCAGGAGGGGAAGGAGGAGAAGGAGAAGCCAGTGAGGCCTGCAAAGCCACCGCATATGTCTCCATCTGGGCTCTCGACACCCCCTCACTGGGAAACGGTGGATAGGGGGACGATACACGGGGCCGCATCACCAGCGGAGAGCCCATGCCCCCAACAGGCCGGAAACCAGCCCTCGAGGACAAACTGCAACACTTACCGACAGGGGAGCAACGCTCTTGCGGCACAGGAGAGGGATGAGGACGACGACGATGACAGCCGCTTCGAAAACCTTCTGCAGGAGCTGATCTAGGTGACGAAGCGGATCTGGACATGAGAGCCGAGAGAAGTTTCATCCGGCGCACCCGCCGTGACTTCGGCTTCAACTGCTGACACACCTTGCAATCAGTGGAGCCGTGATCTTCCCCCAAGCACCACATGCAAATGAGGTGAGGGTCCGTCACCGACATCAGACATCCACAAGACGACCATGTCTTGAAGCCCGAAGGCATCCACACACTGTTCCCACAAACACAATAGATGAAAGGGCCTAAACAGGCCCGGAGCACGAACCGGATCCGCGTTGCACGCGGAAAAAACTGATGTTGGCGTGCCGGGGTGGGGCTTATGTGACCTCGCTGACGTCACACCCGCGGGCGATGTCAGGACGGGATCACGTGGTACCGCCCACGGTGCGCAGAGATGCTGTGGCAAAGAACATTTTCCAGATCAAGTTTAACGCCTGGGGATAATTCTACATTAAGGAATCTGCGGCTAGTAGTCTCTATCAGATATATTTGTTTCCACCACACTTTAGAATTACAAAAACTGTGCTTAATTTGTGCTTTCCTATTTATGATATATTCTGAAATATTTTCTCAGTTCATTCACAGACATTTAAATTTTGTAGTGAGCTAGAAAAAAATAACGTCCTACATCATGTCCTCTCACCTGGGTAATCAGCAGGATTGTCACTTTGAAGGCAGAGAAAAAAATGTTGATGCCAAGCTCTCTCCGAGGACAAAGCCTGACATTTGATCTTTCTCTTTGAATACACAGCAAATATGATAAGCGAAGAACAACATTTATAGGCCTGTGTACAGAAAGCGTGCACTCGTGGAAGAATACAAGGAGTGGTGGTGAGCAGGATATGCTCCACATGAGGGACAAATACATGCTGGACAGCCTTAAACAAAAGCCAAAAAATTAAAAAACACATAAAACGCCAACAAAAGCCAGCAAATAGAAGCACATGTGAGTTATAATCCACAAAGCCAAGTGCAAGCAGTGGGCAGAATGCATTTTCAGGAAAGCATTCAGAATGTCCCCAAGATGTTTTTTTTCAAACCAGACACGTAGGCTTTGACCTAAAAAGTGGCCCATTTTGCAACTCTGGGTAGTTTTGAATTTGTAAAGACACAGTGTATTGGTGTTTTGCAAGGTATGGAAAACTACATGGATTTATGCTTGCTGCAGGCAATGTTTGTTGTACTATCAGGGAAATCATCAGTAAAAACCGGCCCAGCAGACCATAAAACAGCCAACACACAGCTTCCACACTAACCTGTTAAATAGCTCTTTGGGCCCTGCCTAATTGCCCTACAGGCTGATTCGACCCTAGGTACTGGACTGTCAAATTAATTAATTACAGAAAGGCAGGTTGTCTTAAGATGAACAGAGAGTGCTGCTTCCCTATGGGGTGCTGTCCTTTTGGAGCCCCACACTTCAAACAGTTTTTGAAGCAAGCTGCTATTTGGATTATTTGGAACGGTACCATGGTGTCTTTCAAGTGTGTACGCCTTTGGTTGTGCAGATTAAAATGTAAATGCTGAGAATTCTGCATACACACTACAAGGGAGGAACTTAGGGGCTTGTTATGAGCCTGTGGGGTGTGGCGGTGGCGGTCTTCCGACTGCCCTATTAGAACCAGAGTAGCCGGGCTTCCCTGGGACCACTGCAACTGCCAGGAATCAGAGATTTCTGGCACTCATACTATGAGTTTCCTCACCACTACACTTTTCATGGTGGTGCGAGCACCATGAAATGTAGGGCCCCCTTGTGCCTCTCCGCCACGGGGTGCACGCAGGGGGGGACACTTGTTGTGCCCCTGGTGTGCATACGCCCCATTTCCTGCAGGACATGGACTTGACAGTCCAAGCCCTGCAGGAACTGCCTTTGACGCTTCCATTTCGGTGCCTTTTTCAAAGAGACCACAGTGAGACCACCAAAGAACCACCCGCCGGAGTAAAAATAAGTCATACTCTGGCAAGCGGTCTTTAATGGCTTTGGCGGTCTTGGAGTGAGGCAGCAGGATGGAGGCACCGCTGCAAGACTGCCGAAGTCATAATAAGGTGGTTGTTCCGCCATGAAAAGTGTGGCGGTGAAGAAACTTGTAATATGCTTGCCGGGGCCGCAGCGGCCCCGCCAAGAATATTGTGGCTTCAAGACCACCACGCCACCGTCAGAGATTTATAATCCCGGTTGGTTGCGGTGGTCCCTGGGTGACCATACTGCCCTGGTCCTAATACACCACGCTCCCGCATGTCTGGTGGTCCCTGGACCGCCAAACTCCTAATCAGCCCCATATATCAAGCTCCATTGCTTCTGCCAGGTACATTAAGGGCTTTTGGCCAAACAATTAATTACACTTGTTTACAAAATTAGATAAAGGGGACGCAGGTTCACACTATATTTATTTGATGTTTTTTCCTTCAAATACGTTTTTTTTTTTGTGACTAGACACTTTCTGATCCCAAATAAAACAATCAGTAGAGTACTCTAGGGTGAGATACTTACTAGCAAACTGCATCCAGAATCTAACAATGTTTAGCTTATGCCAGAGTACATAATAAATTCTCCTGCCAAATGCTCTGTCTCATTTGTGATCTCTGCTAAATTTGAACTATAACAAGGGCATCGTTCGCAAACACTGATACCTTTGGACCCACATTTTTTTACAAGTATAAGTCCGATAAGGGCTTCATATAAAGTACAGGAAGCAGGTGCATGTGGGTATCTCTGCCAGTACGGATGATGTACATCTGTTAGCACAGACTGCCCCTTGTGGAGGGCGGCAATGGGCATTAACCCACGGTGCAAAGAAGGCCTGGCCACACAACCCGATCAAACGCCCTTAGGTTCTATCAATGTGGTGGGCTGTTGGGTCATCTCTGCCCAGACCGTCAGACTGGTGGGTGATGTGGTGTCCTGCTCTGAGTCGGAAATTGAGCCAGGGCCCGACTGGCAGTAGCAGGCACCGTGCATTTCCCTGGTGGGCCGGAGGGGTCGGGCCAATTTTGTGCTTGTGGTGGCAGGTTTTGTCACTGGGGGATGGTTTTGCAGCAGTGCTGCAATATCGGCCCCCTGTGACAAGAGCGGGAGTGGTGATTCTTGCTAGCCACCCTCCAACCCGCTCCCGGTGCCGGTCGAGCAGCAATCTGCCAGGGCCAGTTGCTGTTCCCAGTCCGGCCCTGATTGAAGCTGTGCTGCCATGGAGACACTAGTCAAGCTATCACTGATGAGAGTCACATCACTATTATCCGGGCACTGATGTTACCACCATAGCCGAGGAGCACACGTGGATGTTGAAGCTCAGCTGGATTAGTGATTTGTCCCTTTATAAAAAATAGAATAGACTTAAGTGTATGACAGGAAAAATCTAGTATTCCCAGTGATGCCTGGTGCTTTACCACAGGGAATTGCCATCAGTGCCTTCATAAGTTACTGCTTGGTGGCTTTATCCTGCTGCTTTACAGAAACCTTTGGAAGCCCAACTTTCTATATGAAAGCCAGACTCCATTATTTATGTATGTATTCATTTGTGGTTTTGTGTAGCCTGA
Source organism: Lissotriton helveticus (assembly GCF_964261635.1). NCBI lineage: Eukaryota > Metazoa > Chordata > Amphibia > Caudata > Salamandridae > Lissotriton > Lissotriton helveticus. The sequence continues at coordinate 1,709,524,154 of NC_136057.1, read as the reverse complement.
GCTAGACTCATCTGGGCATTAAGAGCAGAAGGTGTACAACTATAGAGGACAGCAAAAGGTACATGGGAAAAGGAACCAATCTTGGTAATACGGAGGATGATTAATTGTTGCAATGTAAGAATTCAGTGGCACATCAAGAGAATGAGGAAGAAGCCTCTAGAAACACAAGTTCAATGAGGGGGCTTAGGTGCGATATATGGCCAGGCTCATTTGGAAGTGGCGCCGGAGCAGCAGAAATTTAAGTTCATTTTTTAAAGTGCTGTAAGAGGGCATCTTCAGTAACAGTAGGAGTGAGTTTCATATTTTTGCTCAACTCCTGGAGAAGGAATGATTTAAGATTTTAGAATTCCTGGACAAAGGTATTTGGAAGAGGAAGAAGTCTGATCTGTACAGTCAGAGGAAGTCACCTCAGATGGTCAGATTTCTACAAGATAGAGTGCGGAGGGTATTTGGACATAACATCTAATCTTTAGTATAAAAAGTACAGAGTTTTAATGTCGCGACACATTAATATCGTGATACAGAAATATCATGGACATAAATATCGAATTTTAGTTTAATAATGTCGTTTGCAAGAATATCTGTGTTTTTAATATCGTTTGCAATAATATAGTTGTAAAAATATCCTTTTTAAATTTTTTCAGTGTGTTTTAGTTCATATTTTAATTGTATATCCTATATATTGTTTAAAAATTTCCTTGCAGGCATAGAGTGACGCATAAATTTTGCAAAAAAGAAGAAGAGAACTCTGGGTAGTTCCCAAGTTTAGGTGGAAGGCAGCTCCTGTATAGAGCACCCTCAACACCAGCGACACTCTAAATTTGCTCACCTCAAATGTCTGCTTTTCTATCAAAAGTTTTTAAGCATAGGATTAGCACAGTGCTATCCACGCCGAGATAGAAATGGACAAAGTCTTTTGCCATTTGTACAGCAAAGTCTTTAAGCATAGGATTGGCACAGTGCTATCCACGCCGAGCTGTAAAATGACAAAAGCCATTTATCACTCCAGGCACAATATTACAGCTTTGGATTGCTAAAATACCATCCAAGCAAACATGAAATGAATAAAAGCAACCCCTGACACGTGTTTCGCTGTCATTACAGCTCTTCAGAGAGGTTTAGCTTTGTCCAGACACAAGGAAGCACCCGATATATGTCAAAACAAATCCCTTGCAGGCATAGAGTGATGCATAAATTATGCGAAAAAGGAGGAAAGAACTCTGGGTAGTTCCCAAGTTTAGGTGGAAGGCAGCTCCTGTCTAGCACCCTCAACACCAGCGACACCCTACATTTTCTCACCTCAAATGTCTGCTTTTCTATCAAAGTTTCTAAGCATAGGATTATCACAGTGCTATCCACTTGTTTGTATAATTGTTTTTAACATTTGTAAATGCCGTTTTTAATTTTATTTTATATTTTTTATTTAATTGTTAATAGTAATTTATAGTGTTGTTGCGGGTTGTGAGGTTTGCAGAGTTACAGGGTGGGAAGTTAATTAAGTAGAATTAATCAATAGTTAATTTTAATTCACATTAATTATTTAATTAATAATCATCAATTGTGTAATATTATAATTGTTTAAGTGATATTTTAGCTGTGGGTTGTTTTGTTGTAGGGGTGTAGGATGGGAAGTTAATTAAGTGATAATGTATTAATTATAAATTAAAGCATGGAACAAAGCTGCACCACATAAAACACAATAAAATACTGTGTTACAATGGAATGTATCAACAATTTAGAAATCATAAAATGTAGCATGGTCCAATTGCATTTTCTTCCTTTATTCTTCTCTCATTTGATATTCTTAGAAACACCAGCCAACGGGTTTCGTCCAGTAAAAACCTTGGGCTTTTTTCAGGGCAAAATGTAGTAATCTGTTACAACGGTATCTGGACTTCCAACATTAAACATGTTTCAATAATTCTTGGCCAAACAGCAATATCTGTTTAATGTCACAAAGGAAGCCACTATTCTGGCGACACCTTAGAATGGAAAACTCTCAATGGGTCCGGCTCTTTAGTGCGCTTGTAAAGCTCCTTATTTGTCATGTCAATAGGCAATAACCTATTGGAGGGGAATGAAACCACCCCACTGGATACACTTCAATCGGTGTCCCACGGGTAAGATGACCGAAAGTGCAACGCAGCGTCATCCTTAGTTCGCTAGACTAGGAGGATGCCAAGTTGCACTTTAGGTCGTCTCACCCCTCAGACACCAATTGAAATGTATCCAATGGGGTGGTTTCTTTCCCCTTCAATAGGTTATTTCTTATTGATATCACAATTAAGGAGCTTTACAAGCGCAATAAAGAGCATGACTCATTGAGAGTTTTCCATTCTAAGATATCACCAGAATAGTGGCTTCCTTTGTGACATTACACAAATATTGCTGTTTGGTCAAGAATTAATGAAACCTGTTTAACGTTGGAAGTATTTTTTGGAAATATTTGGGTGTGTGTTGTTGGGTTTGTAGGGTATAGGGTGCGAAGTTAAGTATTAATTGATGACTTATTGGGATCTGTGGGGGAAGAATGGTATCCTCCCCTTCGAGACCCTGCAAGAACGGTATCAGATGCACAGGAGTGAGAGGTTCCGTTATCTTCAGATTCGGCATGCGCTGCTGGCTAATATTCCCCTTGGGGGGATACCCCCGGAGGCATCTCTGTTGGAAGATAGGGTGCTCGATGGTTACCTCGCGATGAAAGCGATTTCTTTGGTTTATAAGAAGCTAGTCAATCATGCGGAGGATCCTTTGGTGGCCCTGAAAGATCAATGGTCGGCTGACGGTTTGCTATTTGATGACGAGGACTGGAGGGAGGCGGTGGCCTCTCCGCGGGTTGTGGCTGTCCAGATGAGGCTTCGCCTGGTCCAGTTAAAGATTCTACATCGTAATTATGTGACTGGCCCTCGGCTGGTGTGAATAGGTTTGGCCGATAGCGGAGGGTGCAGGAGAGGGTGTGGTGAGTCGGGAATCTTTTTTCATATTTTGTGGGAGTGCGCTCACGTTCTAGGGTACTGGTCGGCTGTTCATACCAAGGTGAGAGAGGTGTGGGGAGTGGGATTTGGTTTGGAAGCGAGGCGCTGTCTTTTGAATGTATGGGACCCGACAGATCTTAATTCGCATGGGAAGGTGTGGGCAACGCTGGCATGTAGTATAGCGAAGCGTAATATCGCTCAGTTGTGGGGAGCGGCTCAGCCACCGACGGTTGGGAAATGGATGGATGATTTGGATTGGTGCATGTTTCGAGATCGGGCAGTGTATGTGGCAAGGGGCAGACCCAAGAAATGAGGGAAGATCTGGGGGCCCTGAAATGCTTATAGGGGCGACATATGTACTCCCCCAACGCCAACAGATAACCCAGAAGTGTTGGAGGACCCTTGATCCCAAATGTCGCTGTTATTTTTGATATTTTCGTGTTTCAGGTTGATGTGAGCAGATTTATTGTGCAGATTGGTGACTCAGTGCAATTATTGTAAGTGTATTATTTCTATGTGTTTACAAAAAAAAGTATTAATTGATGACTTATTAATCAATAATGTATTATTAATGATTTAATTGATAATTCAAGTAAATTGTGTAAAAAAAATAATCTTATTTTTAGTTGCTGGTTGCTGGGATTGTAGGGGTATAGCGCGGAAAGTTAATTAAGTATTAATCAATTAATTATTTTTTAAGTAAATATTTAATTAATCATTATGTAAATTGTTTAATTATATTTTATGTTGTGTTTGTAGGGGACTAGAGTGGGAAGATATTAAATTATAATTAATTAACACATAATTAAAAATGTTTTAATAATTATTTTATATATTACATAATATGTTGTGTTATCTTTTTTTTATTTAAATTATATTTTAATTGTATGTTGCTATGTTTGTGGAAGTATGTGTTTTAAATTAAATTATCAACATTTGTTATTTGAAAATAATTATTATTATTTTAATTTAAAATATTTAATTGTTTTTCAAAATGGATTACATTTATAAATATAATTCTTATATTAAAAGAGATATATTTTTGGTCAATTAATAGAGTCATTAAAATATGTAATGTGTTTGAAGTAAGCTACTTTTTCTGCTGTTGCACAGACTGGAGTGGGAATAATAATTTCACCCCTCTAGGGACCAACGCTTTCCCTACTGTTGCACAGACTGGGGTGGGTATAGTAAATTTTACCTCTCTAGGGTCCAACGCTTTCCCTACTGTTGCACTAACTGGAGTGAGAATAGTAAATTATATCCCTAAGGCGTCCATCATTTTCCCTACTGTTGTAGAGACTGGATTGGGATCAGTAAATTTTACTCCACCAACGTCCAACTCTTTCGTTACTATTGTACAGACTGGAGTAGGAATAGTAAATTTTACCCCTCCGGAGTCCAATGCTTTCCCTACTTGTTGCACAGACTGGATTAGAAATAGTAAATGTTACCCCAACGGAGTCGAACGATTACCCTAATGTTGCACAGACTGGAGTGGGAATAGTAAATTATACCACTGGGGTGTCCAACGCTTTCCCTCTTGTTGCACATACTGCAGTGGAAATATTATGTCTACTTTTTTACAGAATTTATTATATTTGTATTATTGTTTAAGTATATATAATATTATTCGTTGTTTATTTTTTAAATGTATTATATATATATATGTGTGTGTGTCTAATAAAAAAAAAATATTTTTAGTAAATGTATTTTTCTGTTTACCTTTTGTTTTTATTTTTTAATTTTTTTATGTTTTATGTGTATATGTATATATATGTATCTCAAGTATCGCTCCTTCCAACTGCGTTGGCTCCGGGGAAGGTGGCGTACATGCCGGCGGAGCACGCCGGTAATCAATCACTCAAAGTTCCTTCCAGTAAGTATGCTCTCAGTAACGAAGATGTTCACCAGGTCATAAACATCAAAAGGTGTTTATTCGTTTACATGTTTCGGCTTGCGGAGAAGCCTTGTTCAAGTAACCGAGTGTGCTAAACAAACAAACTAATAAAGCATTGGGCACATATTAAACATAGACACTTCTCACTGCTCGTTTACCTGCCATTCGCCTTCAGGGTCTGATATTTGTAGAAACTGACAAGACCGCTGCATTCGAGCGACGTATTTCATGTGGTTACTGTCAAAGCAGTCCATTGATTACTGCTGCTTTAGAGACAATTCGTCCAATTCACCTGCGGGAGTCGCACTGGTGGTTGCCCACAAGCAGTTGACACACAGGTACGTTCCACTGAATCATTTCATGTACTGGATGCACTTGCCTTGTCCTCTGGGGTATACAAATACGCTACAGGCTGGTATGATCTTTTGGCTGTAGTTGTGATGTAATTTACATAGCGAATCATTGCATCTGAATATCTATTATATGGGTGTGTGACATTTGTGTGGCAGGACGTAGGGGTCACTCTGTAGGGTTACCACTGTGCAAAGTCAAGATGTGAGAGTAAACTGGTGGTCACATGACCGTTATTTAAGTTCTTTTTAACATTTACTTTGACAGCTTATCTTTTTATTCTTGGCTGTAAATAAGAATAGTTGTATTGCACATGATTAATTCAAGTTTGAGTGGTGATCCGCTTGCAGTACTATCATGCATTATGAATTAACTACTAACTTATTTCAACATTCAAATATGTCTGCCATTTTCACCTGATGAAAAAGAATTCCCTTGCAGTCCTTTGCCTATGTTTAATATGTGCCCAATGCTTTATTAGTTTGTTTGTTTAGCACACTCGGTTACGTGAACAAGGCTTCTCCGTAAGCCGAAACATGTTGTAATCGAATAAACACCCTTTGATGTTTATGACCTGGTGGACATCTTCGTTACTGAGAATGTATATATATGTATAAATATATATATATATATATATATATATATATATATATATATATATATATATATATATATATATATATTCACTGAAAAAACCATAGGTTTCACACCAGTTACAGTTAGCTGAACAGTTTACTTATACAAAACCATTGAAATTCCCACGTTATAGTTAGTTGGACTCACTATAACTTGCGCGCCCGCAATCCACTGCTGATGATGTCACATATTACATCATTCATGACATGGTCAGTGACATCACTGATGACTTCTCAAATGACATCACTGATGACATCACCGATGACACCATCCAGTGAATGTGTGTTCCTGTAAAGTTAAAATGTGTCTAACATATTGAATAATGAGTGTATGTATGAGTGTTTGGATGAAGGATTTAGTAGGTGCATGACTGACTGTATGAGTGAGTGATTAAATGTGTCTTACTGAATGCATTGGTTAGTGACTAAACTGTCTGAATGTGTGCATCATTATGTCTGTTGTTGTGTAAGCTGCTGCATGTGTTGATCAGTAGCTATATGAGTGGCTATATGGGTTATTGATTGGTTGTCCAAGTATTTGAATGTGAGGGTGAGTATGTGTGTGGGTGGCTGTGAGGTGTGTGACTCTGTGCATAGATGTGTGACCAGTTGATTCACTAGGTATATGGGTTCAAGAGTGCATGTAGAAACAGCTGTATGGGCGGTTGACTGTGTGCATGGGTGTGTTGCTGAGTGAATAGATATATCAGTGCTACATGTCCATGTAAGTACATATATAAAACACAGTGCAAGTTAGAGTTGGCATATATAAATGACTAAACATCAGAGCCTGTGATTGCGTAAGTGAATGTATGGATCAATGTGTACTTGTATTAGTGATTGTAAAAGAGAGTAAGTATGTTTTAGTATATGTTTGAATAAGTAAGGTTTAGTGTGTATAAGTTTGTAGTTGTGGAAATGGGAGTGTCATTGATTCTTTGCATAACTGACTAGGTGTTTGAGTAACTTTGTGGATGAGTGTCAGCATGTAAGTGTCTGTATAGGTGTATGAGTGGATATGATAGTGTTCTATTGATGAGTGACTTTATGTATGAGTGATTGTATGGGTGAATGAGTGGATGTGTGTGTAGACCTAGGAATCAGTGAGTGCGTATGTAGTTACGGGTATTGGTGTGTCAATAATTTCAGAAATGGTAGTTTGTATTTAACACTGGGTGTATCAAAGGTTAGATTAGAGTATGAGGAGGTGCATCGTATTATCAGATAGATGATGTCATCAGTGATGTCATCAGTGATGTCATTTGAGATGTCATCAGTGATGACATCAGTGATGTCACTGACCATGTCATGAATGATGTAATATGTGACATCATCAGCAGTGGATTGCGGGCGCGTGAGTTATAGTGAGTCCAACTAACTATAACGTGGGAATTTCAATGGTTTTGTATGAGTAAACTGTTCAGCTAACTATAACTGGTGTGAAACCTATGTTTTTTCAGTGAATTTCAAAGGTTTTTTAAATGCTAATTCCTAACTATAACGATTGTGAAACCTATGTTTTTTTTAGTGAATTTCAAAGGTTTTTTAAAAGCTAATTCCTAACTATAACGTTTGTGAAACCTATGGTTTTTTCAGTGAATTTCATACTTTTTTAAAAAGCTAATTCATTTGTATATCGACTTTGTAACCTACGACTATTTTTTTTTGTTACCTGTTTTTTACCACAATTAATTATATATATATATTTTTAAAAATCATTTGTTAAATGTATATATTTTTTTTTAACATTTTTTCCTGGTGCGCTCAGGGTGCGCGCACCGGTAAGCTCTCCCGAGAGCGCTCCGAGAGCGCTATTTCTGCGTTCGTAAAAAAAAATATGTATGAAAAGTAAATAATAATGGAAGACATTTAGGGGCCTATTATGATTGCGGTTTTTCCGCATCCTCAGGGCCGGCGGAAGCCACCGCCGGCCCGGAGGATGCGGAAAAACCACAACGGACCCACCAAAGACCCACCGCCACATTAGGATGGCTGGTGGGTCCTGGTTTCCGTCCGCAGCTTTTCCGCCGCGGTTGGCTTACAACCGCGGCGGAAAAGCTCTAATATGGTGGCCGTGTCTCTCAGACACCGTCCGCCATATTAGGAAGGACTTTAAAAAATGCTTTTCCGCGGCGGGTTTTCCGCCGTGGAAAAGCATGTGTAACGGGGGGTGGGGGGTGCACATGGGGGGTACCTATGGTACCCCCCTGCATTTGTATGCAGAAATCGGCAGGCACCCCACGGTGCCTGCCGCTTTCTGCATACAAATGCAATGCATTTTGTATTTGTATTTTGTATTTTGTATGGGGTATTTCTAAAGCGCAATCTGTCGCTCCGGAAGGAGCATCCTGGCGCTGATAGACTAGTAGGTAGACCTAAGGTGGAAGTCTAGATGGCTGCCATTACAAAGTCGTTAGGCAAACTAAAGATCCAGGTTTTTAACTGTCTCCTGAAGGCATTTTCCTGTGTAAGTAATCTAAGATTTAGGGGCATGGAGTTCCAAGCCTTAGATGCCAACACTGTAAGAGTCTTTCCTCCTTTGGTTATAAGCTTGAATCTTGGAATTTTGATTAGGTTGCCTCCCGACGACCTCAAGCATCTCAACGGGTCGTACCGAGTAAAACGTTTCCTCAGATATTTTAGTCCTGCCCCGTTGAGGGATCTGAAGGCGGTTAGCAGGATTTTAAAAAGAATCCTTTTGTGTAAAGGTAGCCAATGGAGGGTTCGAAGCGCAGTGGAAGTAGCGGATCTTCTAGGTAGTTTTAATACTAATCTAGCAGCCGCATGTTGCACGCTCTGTAGTTTTTTTAGTGTGGATTTTTTTATACCGGCCATAAGTCCGTTACAATAGTATAATCGGGATAGTATAAGGGCCACTGCGACCGATGTGCGAGATTCGGTGGGTAAGAAATCAAAAAACTTTTTAAGGGATTTAATAATGCTGAAACAGCTTCCTGCTGTGCACCTTACATGCTGGTCAAAAGAAAGGGAGGAGTCGAATATGACCCCTAAGTTTCTTGCAGTTTCTACGGAAGGAGGGGGAGCGGGATAGTTTTCTGGCCACCAATCCTTGGAACAAAAAGAGGCCTCCTTTCCCAGTGAACGGATCTCTGTTTTATTAGTGTTACATTTTAGATGGTTGTAGTCCATCCAACGGAATACATCCGTCATGCAGGTCTTTAGATTTTGTTCTGCTTTAGTAGAGTTTTTGTCTAGGGAAACCACGAGTTGGGTGTCATCGGCATAGGATGTTACCAATATGCCGAATGACTCTATTAATGTAATAAGTGGGATCATATAGATATTGAACAATAGGGGGCTTAAAATCGAGCCCTGTGGGACCCCAATTTCGACCTTTTCGTCTTTGGAGAGAAAGGGGGGCAGAGACACTGATTGCGATCTATCGGTCAGGAAAGATATTATCCAAGCTAGGGCTGTGTCAGTTACCCCTATACCTCTAAGTCGATTGATCAGAATCTCGTGGGAGATGGTGTCGAATGCTGCCGTGAGGTCCAATAAAATCAAGACAGCCTTATTACCTTCATCCTGTAAGAATTTAATGGAATCGGTGAGTTCTATGAGTGCAGTTCCAGTTGAATGTCTTGGGCGGAATCCTGATTGTTGCGGATGTAAGATATCGTGAGTATCTATGAAATTCTTTAACTCTTGGTACACTACCTGCTCTGTTATTTTACCTAAGTCTGGAAGGAGTGATATTGGGCGGAGATTTGACAATTTGGTGGTTGGTTTATTAGGCTTCTTTAACAGAGGCTTAACGATCGCTTTTTTCCAGTCAAGAGGTACGAATCCTGAGCTCAATGAGGCATTGACGATGGTATTAATAGTGGGGTTAACTATGTCAATTAACTGATGTAATATCAGTGGAGGGCAGGAGTCGGAGGGCGCTCCAGACTTACAGGCCATAATGACTTCTCTAGTTTGAAGGAGGGAGGCAGGGCGAAAAGTGCTCAGGACGTGGGGTAAATTATTACCCCTCTCCAGTTGGATAGTAGGAGCATCCGGGGGAAGGTTAGGGAAGTCCTTTTGGATGAGCGCAATCTTCTCCTCAAAGAAGTCTGCGATTTGGTTGCAGAAGGCTTCTGAGACAGGGATTGACGGCTGGAGGACTTTAGGGTGTGTAAAAGATTTGACTATAGAGAAGACCGTTTTTTGCTTTAGTTGGGCATCATTGATGGCCTTGATATAGTATTCTCTCTTGGCCAGCTTAATATTGGCCAAATAGAGTTTACATTGTTGGACATAGGCTAATTTGGCAGATGGGTCGTAGGACTTCCTCCATTTGCGTTCCATTTTCCAATGTATGCATTTTTATCATTGCGGCGGATGCAGCTTGAAGCCGCACCCGCCGCAATGGTAAAAATAGAGGATGTGACCGCTAGGGTGGCGGTCACATCCTAATTGCACAGGAGGGAACTCCGCAGGCAATGCGGAGGTTCCCTCCTGCTCTATGGTGGCGGACGGAGTCAGGTCCGTCCGCCATCATAATCGGCCCCTTAGTACCATACTTATAAAAGCAGTATTTTTGATTTACGAAATGAAAATGATTTTGCATTTCCGTAAAGCTATCAAAACGTCACTCAGGCGCGCCGCGTAAGCGCCCCTGGAAGCGCCTACGTTCTCGCCGCGTAAGCGCCCCCAGAAGCGCTCCGGTGCGCGCAGCGTAAGCGCGTCAAGTCATGTGACCTTAAAATAACTCTTTTCATTGGTTGCTAACAGTTTTTTTTTTACAAAGAATGAAATCCCCACCCATTTCCTTCACTTCTTCTTTCAATTTTGTAACTGCAAGACCTGTCTTTTTGCTGTCGGATCTTTGTTGGTTTACTATCTTGGATTACCATGGCTGCCAGAGCATCCAGCAGTGAAGATGACACAGAGGGATTTCTTGATGAAGAGGTTCCTCAGCCGAAAATAAAAGAACACTTCATATGGAAGTTTTTTTGCATTCCAAATGACCAGAAAAAAGTAAATGCTCCAAAGGTGGAGTGCAGGATTTGTCACACTGTCCTGTCACGGGGTGACCCCACCAAGAAATAATCATTTGGAAACTCCACTATGATTCGCCATGTCGAGAGGAGGCACCCCCAGAACTTTGCCCGGGAGAGTGTCAGGGCTCTGGCTCTGGCACGAGAGGCTCCCAGTGATGGGGCCTCTACTTCAACCGGAGGAGCAACTACTTCACTGAGGGGGCGATCACAAGAGCTGATTCCTAACATTCAGCCTGCTTTTAATAAAGGCGTTATTAAATGCAGAGATTGTGATCAGCTTCTTTGCTATGGGGAACAAAGTGTTCTGCTCATGGTTCGAGCATTGGAGAACCATCGCTGCCGTTCCCAGCCCTAATTTTTGTTTTTGTTTTTTTGCTCCTGTTGAGCAGTTTCCCATTGCCTGTTTTTGTTTTTTGTTCTAAAAAAAGGAAAAAAGAAGAAAAAAAAGTTCTTTTCAGAACTACCTCCAATTCTCATCAAAGAGCTGTGTACTTAAAAAAATGAAAAAGAGTAAGTGAAGTGGAGTGCATTGATAGATGAGAGGAAAATGAGTGAGAAAGCACCCCCAGAACTATGCCCGGAAGAGTGTCAGGGCTCTGGCACGAGAGGCTCCAAGAGATGGTGCCTCTACTTCAACTGGAGGAACAACTACATCAGTGAGGGGGCGACCAGAGCAGCTGATCACAAATATTCAGCCTGTTTTTAATGAGGCTTCCATCAAATGCAAAAATTGTAATGCCCTACTTTGTTACGGTGAACAAAGTATTATGATCATTGTTTGAGCATTAGAGAACCACCGCTGCCGTCCCCAGTCCTAATTTTAGTGAGAGAAGAAAGGAAAATGAGTGAAGGAGCAAAAAAAGGGACGAGAGAGGAAGGGAAGTGAAGTAGGGGGACTGAAAGAAGGTGAGTGTGAGAGTATAACTAAGTTATAGGGAGTGAGCTTGACAGAAGAGGAGTGAGAGACTAAAGAGTCGGAGAGAATGAGACTTACAGAGAGAGAATGAGGTAAGGGGAGTGTAGAACTAAGAAGATAGAGGGAGTAAGACAAGGAATTAGTGAAGTGGATTAAGGAGAGTAAGGGAAGGGAAAACAGTGAAAGAGCGAATGATGGGAAGAGAGAGGAAGGAATGTAGAGGAGAAGGTCTGAAAGAAGATGAGTGTGGGAATATGGCTCAGTAATAGGGAGTGAGCATGATAGAAGAGGAGTGAAACACTAAGAGGACAGAGAGAATGGGGGTAACACAGAGAGAGTGAGAACAGGGGAGTGAGTAAGTTAGAGAACAGAGGGATTGACAGAAGCAGTTACTGAACTACAGAAAGAGTAGTAAGGGAAGGGAAAAGAGTGAAGGAGTGAAGGATGAGAAAAGAGAGGAAGGAAAGTAAAGGAGAAGGTCTGAAAGAAGGTGAGTGTAGGAGTATGGCCGAGTTATAGGGAGTGAGTGTGATAGAAAAGGAGTGAGAGACTAAGAGGACAGAGAGAATGAGGCTAACAGAGAGAGTATGAGGGAAGGGGAGTGTACAAATAAGATTACAGAATAAGTAAGAGAAAGAGTAAATACATTGGAATAAGAAAGTAAAGGAAGAGAAAAGAGTGAAGGAGCAAAAGAAGGAAAGAGAGAGAAAGAAAACTAAAGGAGAAGGGCTGACAGAAGATGAGTGTGGGAGTATAGCTGAGTTATAGGCAGTGAGCGTGACAGAAGAAAAGTGAAAGACTAAGGGGATGGAGAGAATTAGGCTAACAGAAAGACATTAAGGGAAGGGGAGCGTAGAACTAAGAAGACAGACAAAGAAAGAGAAGTAGTAAGTGAAGTGGAGTCAGGAGAATAAAATAAGGGAAATATATAAAACAATGAAGTAAAACAAGAGAAAGGAAAGAAAATAAAGGAGAATGCCTGTTTTTCCCTATGGTGCGCTTTAGGACCTCATTTATGAGGACATGCGTCACTTTTACGCCGCCGGTGCGTCACTTTTTGTGACGCACCAGTGGTGTAAAAATTGCACCTTGTTGAGTCATATTTACAAAGTGACGCATCTAGGTAGATGTCTCACTTTGTAAACCCTTGCGCTACATTATACCTGCACCAGGTATAATATATGCAAAGGGGGCGTATTGACGCAAAGAAGGGTCGTACAAGTGACGCAGTAACATCTAAGAGATTTCACTGCGTCACTTTCAGGACGCCATTGTGTCAAAATCTTGCGCCTGCCTCACAGCAGGCCTAAGACTGACGCAGGCCCTTTCACATGGGGCTGGCCCCATGTGAAAGGATGCATTGCTTGAAATTATTTTTTTACTATAATTTTTTACACTGTTTTTCTCTGTGGTGCGCTTCAGGGCCTCATTTATGAGGCCATGTGTCACTTTTACAACGCCGGTGCGTCACTTTTTGTGACGCACCAGTGGTGTAAAAGTTGTACCTTGTTGAGTCACATTTACAAAGTGACACATCTAGGTAGATACGTCACTTTGTAAACCCCTGCGCCACATTATACCTGCGTCAGATGTAATGTATGCAAAGGGGGCGTATTGACGCAAGGAAAAGTCGTAGAAGTAACACAGTGAAATCTATGAGATTTCACTGCGTCACTTTTAGGACACCATTGCGTGAAAATCTTGCATCTGCCTCACAGCAGGCATAAGACCGATGCAGGTACTTTCAAATGGGACTTGCCCCATGTGAAAGGATGCATTGCTGGAAATTATTTGAGGGTAATAGAAAAAGACTGAGAAAAGTGGAGTGAATAAATTAAAAGACAGAGGATTTGAGAGAAGTGGAGTAAGAAGAGTAAGAGAAAGCAAAAGAATGAAAAAGCAAAGGATGAGAAGAGAGAGGAAGGTAAGTAAAGGAGAAGGTATCAAAAAAGGTGAGTGTGTGACTATAACTAAGTTATAGGGAGTGAGCTTGACAGAAGACGAGTGAGAGACTAAAGAGACGGAGAGAATGAGGCTAACAGAGAGATAATGAGGTAAGGGGAGTGTAGAAGTAAGAGGACAGAGGGAGTAAGAGAAGGAATTAGTGAAGTGGAGTAAGGAGAGTAAAGGAAGGGGAAAAAATAAAACAAAGAAGTAAGAGAAGACAGAGGAAAGAAAGTAAAAGAGTAGGCCTGAAAGAAGGTGAGAGTAAGAGAAGAGTGTGAAAAAAGAGAGTAAATGTGGGGATTCAGAATAAGTGAGGCAAGCGCTATAAGGGAACAGAGGTGTGGGAATATCAAAGAAGAGTAGTGAGGTTATGGAAAACAGTATAGAGAAAATAAATATTGTACATAAAACTTACCTTATAAGTAATGTCAACTTAGTTTTATATTTTCATTTAAATTTATATCTGTGAAAGACAAAACAAAATAAGTTACAATATTTATAATATATATTTTACAATACAAGAGACAAAGTAGGAGATTAACAAGGGTAAGTGAGGGTGAGTGAAGGGCAGGGAGGTTGATGAAAAAGGGAAAATAAAGAGAGGATAAAAGCAAGTGAGCTTGAGACAAACGAAGTGAAGGAGTGAGAATATAGAGCTAGTGAAGGAAAGAGTGACAGAAAGGAACTGAGTAAGAGAGCAAAGAAAGGTAAGGAAGGGAGTGTGGGTCATTTTTAGGGAGTAAGCATGACGGAAGAGGCGTGAGACAGTGAGAGGATCCAGAGACTGAAGCTAAGAGACAGGCTGTGAGGGAAAGGGAGTGAGGATGTGAGAGGACAGAGGAAGTTAGAAAAGAAGTGAGTGAAGTGTAATAAGGTGAATGAGAGAAGGAGAATTATTGAGGGAACAAAGAAAGGAAACAAAGGGAAGGGGGGTGAAGTAGAGTGACTGACAGCTGGAAAGTGGTGGATGGGAGAGAGGTAAAGAGCCGTGAAGGAGTGGTTAATGAGAATAAGTGAGGAAAATGGAATAAGGGAAGGGAGGTGAGGGAGAGTCAAAAAAGGCCAGTGAGGGTGAGTTAAGAAGAGTGATAGAGGGTGGAAATAGGTAAGTGAGCATAAGAGAATGGAAAAATAATATATTTTTAATAATAGAAAATACAAAATAATTTCAACAACATGTTAAATGGTTTATTTTTGCTGTTCTCAGAATATATTGAATTTCACTTAAAACAGTGAGTTCAATAGTACTCATCATATAACAGCGGGCAAAAAAAAACACAATCAAAATGATTGTGTTTAAAAAACCCATTGAATAATTTCTTAAATAATGTAAATTTTAAAAAACCATATCTAAACTCACTTTTGATCCATCCACTTTTCCACGAGGCCAAATAGTATATGGAAAGTCCTTTTCTATGTAAATTAGTCCACTGTTTTCTTAATGTCTCATTTACCCGACTTTCTGAAAGAAAAGCTCCAACATCTTTCACATTATGAAACAAGAGTTTTACTTCCATCTCTAGCTTACATTTAATAAATAATTCCTATAATACTCACAGCACACTTTACATAATAAACATATACTATCTCTGTGAGAACTACATGTTTTTTATTACCTTCATCACTCTCATTCAGAAAGTAATTTTGAAGAGCAAACTAAGTTATATTAACTGCTGCAATCTTCATAGGCCAATTACCTTCCCTAAAATTTCGGTTGTAAGAACACTAGGTAAGAATTTAGTAAGTCAGAAGGCAAACGTTGTTTGAAAGTCAATTGTGTATCATTACAGAGCTTCCAACCTTTTTCACATTTTAAATAAGCTGTGTAATGTCCTGATGTTGTTGAAGGACCATCATGGTAAATAATTGCTGCAGTTGTAAAGGTTCTTCCTGAAATTGATAATTGAGAAGCCACAAAATTTTTCATTAATGTTGTCAATTTAGTCCCATCAGGTCTACATCGTTGGAACATTAAAATAACATACTGTCCATATCTTATTAAAAATAAAGTTGATAGCGTTTCAGATTTACATTGACTACAGACCATGTTTTGATTTGCTGCTCTAACTAGATAATTAAAAGATACTGATTTGCAGTCTGGTAAAGTCAAATATATAAATCTTTCAGTGTGTACTGTAGTACTACTTGAAAAGGAGCAATTGTCACAGTCATGTTGCCATTTATAAGAAAGGCCAAAAAGATTTTCGACATCTACTCCTTCATCTTGTAAAACAACAAGCATATACATTAAAAATTCCTGAAAATCTTGCTGAATATTCTGTGAAAATTGATTTAGACCAGAACATATGTCTAAAACCTTTCGAATTTCAGAAACACTTGGTATTTTTGTTCTATCACTGCTACATTTCCCAAACACAGAATTTAATAAACAACAAAGTGTTTGATCACGATTTTCAGCAATCTGTTCTTTTACAGTTTGGAGAAAGAAAACAACATTAACCACTACATTAGCATAGCAGTTGACACCAGAACTATTTTCAAACTGAAATCCAACAACATCTTTAACTGAATCCATTTCCTTTCTGCTTACAATTACTGTCTCATCTACTTTTTTTCTTTTTGCTACAACTTCACTACAATTTTTCTCATTTCTTCTTTTTCAGCCTACCACACGCTTTTCAAACAGAGGATATTGAGGTAAATTTGGAGCATACTCTCTTCTTAACCTATTATATTCTTTTACACAATTTAGATCTGCATTAATCTTTGTCTCATCAAAATCAATCAAGTACAATCCAGATAAAGTTCTGACTTGAGATAAAGCAACATATGCCATGCCCTCCTTGAACACAGAATTTCCAATATTCACCAAAGCAGTATCAACACTTAAACCTTGAGATTTATGAATAGTTACTGCATATGCTAAAGAAACAGGAAACTGTTTTCTGCGGACATATAAATCTTTCACCAGCAAAAAGCGAGCAGAACAACGACTGATTTGTTGTACTTCTTCAATACCATCAAATTTAATTTTTATAATTTCAATTCCATCTCTATTTCGGTAATTCACTAAATCCACAACATGACCCATTGCTCCAATTACTAAACCTCTTTCCACATGTAAATTACGTCGTAAAATTATACGACAATTTAAAGATGCATACAGAGTCTTTTCCATATCAGCAGTTTCAGATATTGTCTTCTCTAAAGAATCCAATTTTGTTTTCAACTTTTCTGACAAAATAATAGTGGCTCCTTCATGTTCTATTTTATCAATAGCTTCCAGTTTCACAATCTCTTGATTTTCCAACTTTAACATTTTGGTGTTGAAGATTGAACATTCTTGCAGAGTTGGCATCAAGCATATGACAGATTTGTTTTCAGGAATTTTCTTAAAAATATTCTCTGGGAGAATATTTTCCTTTGGAAACAAATTTGAAATTAATCGTCCATGTAAAGCTTCTTTGCCATGCTCAGTTAGTTTTCCAATTCTTACATCTTGTAGAATATTTTTATAATCTTCATCCTTTGCCTGTCGCATATTTTGAAGTAGTTCTGCATATTTGAAATTTAGCCATATGTTAACATTTCCAATGCTTCCTAAGCACTTCCTGGTATCTTCATGCGTAAGCATTTTAAACACAGGCTGTCCTTTCACTGGAGTTAGTTGCAGTAAATCTCCAAAAACAATGATGTGTTTACCTCCAAATAACACATCATAGTCTGTTTTAAGAGTTTCTTGCATTCTTAAATGCACAAAAGCAAGCATTACATTTGATACCATGCTTACTTCATCAATGATAAGAAGTTTCATTTTCTTTAGTACTCTTGAAACTTCACAACAAGCTTCTCCAGATAGCTTGTGGTATTGTAATTTGTTATCATGCTCCACTGGCAGCATCAATAAGCATTGTAAAGTAATCCCTTTAATGTTGTGTGCTGCCAACCCAGTTGGAGCAGTAACAACACAAGAGAGCGATGACTCCGTTTTTTTCTGCAAATATGTTGCAATCACTTTAATCAGGAAACTTTTCCCAGTTCCTGCTTCTCCACTGACATACAGTCGGATAGGCACAAATGATGTACATGAGCACTCTTTTTTCTCATGTGATAAAGCATGCTCAATTTGTTGTGTGACTTGTTCATATATTTTTCTCTGTTCAACGTTTAGTTCTTTTTCCAAATCTTCTAAGTCAACTCCATCCTCCTGAGCTTGTTCCATGGCTCTTTCAACTTCATCCATGGCAGTGGCAGCTTCATTTTGTATAATTGGTCCTCCTAGTGGATCCTGACTCAATGAAGCAGAACTCTGACTGTCTTGAGAACTGTCTCTAGCAATCTCTGCTGCAATTGTAGCTTCTTGCTGTATTTCCTCGTTCAACATTTGCAGATAACTTGAAAAAACAGGACATTCTATGGTATCTTTTGGTTGCATTGAACGAATCTTCATAAGTAAGAAAATCTCCAAGTAGTTCCTCTTCTCTACGCCAAGGTTTAAAGAGTTGTAAAAGCGCTAAGTAATAAAATTCTCTTTTGTCTGGAGAATCACAACTCAATTTTCGATGATTAATCAAATGGTTTGCAGAACTTCATAGAGACAAGCGTTCTCAAGGTGAGTACTTCTATTTGGATAGTATGTATCCAACATGTTTGGCTTCAAAATATCTGTACTGTCTGGTTCTTTCTCTGCCAAATACTCAATTTCTTGTACAGATTTCAAAACTCGGTTTCGTGTTGCAGCAAGACCTAGACTCACCCAAATGATGGTTCTAGATTTGGCATATAGACTTGCTGATGACAACCGATCAGAACATTCATACGCTCCAATTTCATCTTCAGACTGTAACTGTATCATTTCTTGCTTAGACTCTTTTCATGTGAAATTTCCTCCCACATTTCCTTCAGTTCCGTCTTTTCTGATTTTGTGATGTAAGACGTCACATATCGAGCCACAGCAATAGAGTTGTCAGCCACATATTGAATATCCAAGTTAGCATTCCACATGGACAAAATGACTGGGTTGTAGTCATTTATGTATTTGGATTCCTCATTTCTTCTTAGGTTGTATGTATTTTTGGGTGATTTCCTTGTCACAGTATGTCGCAGAGAAGACATAAAATTGTTGACTCTTCCTTTCAATGTTACTGGACGTGGAAATGCAAAACAACATTTCATGTAGAACTTGTCCTTGGATTTGTATTTTCGACGACAATATTTCCCACAACGATGGGTTTGAAAGCGTAAAACTTGCTGTCTTAAATTGTTTTCGTCTGTACTTTTCGGAACAGCACATGTAGAATACTGCTCAATGAAACTCATCACTTTCTCATCTGAATCTGTTCCAAATTTTGGTGCATCTTTAATCCATAGCAGCATATGTATATGAGGAGCACCTCTTGCTTGATACTCCTTTCTCCAAAAGAAATCCAACACCTCTCCAAGCGGAGGATTTTTTTTGTTTGTAATAAAAGACATCATAGCTTCAAACCTATGATTGAAATACCTGCATACATTAACTGGATCCAAAGAGCACAGTTCTCCAGGTGTCTTGTATTCAATATTTTCAATGTTTTTATTTGCCTCTCGTAGAAATTCGAGTAAGTCTTCCCAAGCATACTCAGCACAGCTAAGAGTGAGGAACCATGTAGGAGTTCCTAAGTTTCTTAGCATACATTTCAATTCCTCATGACGACATTACCAATACTCGTTAGTACCACGCTGACATGCCATGAGATTAATTAGCTGAAATTCCAAAACACTGTCTTGCAGTTTAACTTTATCCATAAAATCCCTTGCCGAAACATTATGTAGATGTGCTCCACTTTTCAGTATATGGTTTACTGCATAGGAAAGTCCAGACAAGTCACTCTCAAACAGTAGATGGAACAAATATGGAATGCATTGACGAAACCTTGGATCTTCTGCATATAATCTTGAAGTCCGGTATTCAGATGCAGGAATTTGAACAGGTCGGTCGTCATATCGTCCCCCTTCACCTGTTGGAAATAACTGTGGAAAACAACGAGCTTCCAAACTTTCTTCCCATACACTAATGGGACTTCCTTCAGCTTTTTTCATCTGAAATAAGTCAATAGCATTCCCCATTACTTCTTTGGAATGCAATGGATGAACACTATAATGTTCATAAATGTCTTCACTTCTAGAGACATCAACTTTTTCTATTTGCCCAGCAGAGACATCAGTGTCCTCTTCTACAGTTGTTTCTTCTTCTCCCACATACACATTTCTATAGTACTGATTATTTTTTACCAAATACAACGTTGCCTTCTTGACTTTCCTAACATCCACTAATTCTTGCCAGATTTTCTTACTTTTTGTCGGAACACCATTGACTAGAATAACCAGAGGTTCCTCTTCTACTTTTTCAACACCAATCGTATCAATATTTTTCTTAAAATCTAGAGGCAAATAAACAACTCTTCCCTTTAATCCTCTCTGTAAATCTGAAGGAGGCAATTTTCCTGTCTTAGGCTCCAAGCGAATAATAGCCTGAAAAGGATGCACACATTGAATCAGAATAGACTCATAGGTATTTAAATCCATCAATTCAGAAGGAATGTCTACCAACTCCATATTATTATGAACAGGTCTAGCAGGCATTTTATTTTCATTTAATTTTTTATAGCAATATGTACAAATACGTTGATCAGAGCCCGAATCAAAACAATTTTCAACCAAAAAATAAGTAGCAAAATCCTTCCACTCATTATTATTTATCTTTTCGCTTTTTACATATAAATCAACTAATCTAGTCTGATGCTTATAATGAGTTCGTCGACAACAAACACAAGAAAAATTAGGCCTTTCACTTGAATTGACTTTAAACTTTATAATTTCATTTTTAAAATTTTCTGTACTTAAAATCTCTTCATTCTCTTCTACATTACCTTCTATTACTGTATCAATTTCTGTACTGACCTCTTTTTCACCAAAGTAACAAGACTCAATTTCATCACAAATGTTTTTGACATCTAATTCAGTTCCATGCAAAAGAGCACTGTTTAACTGTTTTAGTTTAAGTGCTGGACTTTTTGCATAGTACAACCTTCTCACTAATTTCCTCACTTTATTATGATGCACTGCTAACATCCTAAAATGATGAAAAACACTCTGATATACTTTTCTTAAAAGACAAGCCAATGAATGCCCTTGCAAACCCGTTTTTTCTCTCAGTCTACAAGGATCTAACTCTTGTAAAATTTTCATTTTTTGTTTCACACTTTTCTTAGTATATGTCCGTAAGAAATTGTGAAACAAATCAATTGATTCCTGTCGAACACTACAAATACTACTACAAATCCATGTATACACTGGAGCCTTAGGACATCTCCCTAAAACTTCATTTGCTAACACCTCTTTTGTATTTCGAGACACAATCTCTTCTTTTTCAACCGGACAACCATCCTTCACCTCATATGCTCGACCACTGGTGTCTACTGCATGCACCAAATCATTATCTTGAAAGTAACTTTCTTCATTAAAATATGGCTCAGAACTTGAACTATGCTTCCATTCTCCAGAAAAAACATCACAGAAATTAGTTCGATTAATTACTCTCCTCCACTTACATTTTGATTTGAACACATTGATTATCTTATCAAGTGTACGAATTCTATTCATTACTAAACTAAACAATTTATTTTTCACTTTAAATGCTTCATCCACAATCTTAACTATGTTTTTTTCTTGTAAAAAGCGGTCTTTTTTATATCTTTTGATATTTTTTAATAAATTTAATACAATTCTGTTGTAAAACATTAGTCTACGAATGTCAGAAAATTGTTTACTTCTTCTATTGCTAAGTAAGATATTGTCTCCTTGTACACGTCTAACATTTTTAGAAGGATATCCTGTCTTTTTTGAATTTACAGGTGTTTCATTTTTCTTAGGTAAACAACTTTTTTTTGCTTCATATTTCAATAACTTCCTAAGAAATTTTTTACTTTGCTTACCAGGAGCATTTTTCTTTTTCTCTGAAGATTTTATTTTGGTTGGTTCTTGATTTTCTTTTATAATTTTTTTTCTGTTCTTCTTTTAGAAGGCATCTTTTTGTTTGTTTGTATAGATGATTATAATCTGTGGAAAACAAAAAATAACATATTATACACCACTAAAAACATATTACATACAAATTACAATAAGTAAACAATATAAACACTAGTATACAACAAAAGGCTCATTTACATTACATGTGCTTTGCTTTGTGTCAAAAACGATTTACTAATTAATGTTATATCTTGTTTATATATAGGTGGCCTGTTTTTGGCCTGTAGATACAGAGAAATAATTAGTGCAGAGACACACATAGTGCTTGCACAGACAGAGATGGTAGATTACATGTAATATCGTGCACATGTGCCTAAGATCACACCAAATCTATTGCATTTTCAATGCTTGAAAACCTTGATTCCATCAAGAAAGCAGTCAGATGTGTCACACATTTGCCATAAATTTAGAATGTTAGCACTCTAGTTGCTCATTATTTCAAGCTTCACTCACAGTGTAATCTTAGACAGATTAATTGGATTTTAGATATAATGTACCATGTCTGTCACTGCCAACAGTATGTGTGACACCGAGGGCGAGATCTATTGCATTTTCAATGCTTGTTTACTTTGATTCCATCAAGAAAGCATTCAGGTGTGTCACACATTTGCTATAAATTCTGAATGTTTGACATTAATGCTGGTCCAGAGATAGTGTAAAGGTTTCATTGGCATATTTACAAACCGCTTGCACAATGTTAGATATAATTTACTAATTAATGTTATATCTTGTTTATATATAGGTGGCCTGTTTTTGACCTGTAGATACAGAGAAATAATGTGTACAGAGACACACATATTGCATCCACAGACAGAGATGGTAGATTACATGTAATATCATGGACATGTGCCTAAAATCACACCAAATCTATTGCATTTTCAATGCTTGTTTACTTTGGTTCCATCAAGAAGGCATTCAGATGTGTCACACATTTGCCGTAAATTCTGAATGTTTGACATTAATGCTGGTCCAGAGATAGTGTAAAGGTTTCAATGGCATACTTACAAATCGCTTCCGCAATGTTAAATATAATTTACTAATTAATGTTATGTCTTGTTTATAGATAGGTTGTCTGTTTTTCGCCTGCAAATACTTTGAAATAATATCAGCAGAGACATATATACTGCTTGCAGACAAAGAGATGGTAGATTACATGTAATATGGTGCACATGTGCCTAAGATCACACCAAATGTATTGTATTTTCAATGCTTGTTTACTTTAGTTCCATCAAGAAGGCATTCAGATGTGTCACACATTTGCCATACATTCTGAATGTTAGCACTCTAGTTGCTCATTATATCAAGCTTCACTCACAGTGTGATTTTAGGCAGATTAATAGGATTTTAGTTATAATGTACCATGTCTATCCCTGCCGACAGTATATGTGACTCTGCCTAACATCACAATAATGGGTGAATCAAGCTTCAGTCGCAATGTGATCTTAGGCACATGATCAGAATGTTAGATATAATGTACCGTGTCTGCCTCTGCAATAAGTATGTGTGTCTCTGCTCATATTATTTCACTGTATCTACTGGCCAAAAACAGGCCACCTATATATAAGCAACACATAACATTAATTTCTCATTACATGTAACATCCTGCTCATGTGCCTAAAATAACACTGTGACTGAAGCTTGATTCACCCATCAGTGTGATGTTAGGCAGATGACCAGAATGTCACATGTAATATACCATGTCTTTATAAAACATGTACTTCCATATTTTTTAAGACATCAAGTAAGCATATTATTCAGCCACATCAATTTCAAATGAAGTTTAACTCACAGTGTCATCTTAAACACATAATCAGCATGTTGCATGCAATTTACCATCTCTGTCTCTGCAAGCAGTATGTGTGTTTCTGCTCATAATATTTCACTATCTCTACTGGCCAAAACAGGCCACCTATATATAAGCAACACATAACATTAATTTCTCATTACATGTAACATCCTGCTCATGTGCCTAAAATAACACTGTGACTGAAGCTTGATTCACCCATCAGTGTGATGTTAGGCAGATGACCAGAATGTCACATGTAATATACCATGTCTTTAAAAAACATTTACTTCCATATTTTTTAAGACATCAAGTAAGCATATTATTCAGCCAGATCAATTTCAAATGAAGCTTAACTCACAATGTCAACTTAAACACATGAGCAGCATATTACATGTAATTTACCATCTCTGCCTCTGCAAGCAGTATGTGTGTCTCTGTTCATAATATTTCACTGTCTCTACTGGCCAAAAACAGGCCACTTATATATAAGCAACACATACCATTCATTTCTCATTACATATAACATCCTAAGCATATATATATATATACCAGACTTTTTACCAGAAAACATTTTCCATACTAAATCGTTTTTAACACAGAGCACAACCCATTTAAATGACCACTGAAAAGCAAAGCAGAAACCTAACTCATTTCCAAAATTCATTTCCAATATACACCATACAAAAACACAATATGCTTCTTAAAAACTCAATATAAATATTTATAAGGTAGACTCTCACAATGTTAACATCTCTCACAGCATTTTATATTCTTGTCTGGGTGCATATTTCATTATTCTGCATGCATTTTCGTCTTGCACCAATGTCAAACATTGCGCAACAGTCTTATGAATATGCCCCTCTTTATCTTATATTCCATCTCTTTTGATACCATTACTGAAATACTTTATGCATCTCCCCACCATTTCATATGGTTTTCTATCTGGTATTCCTATCCCTCTCCATACATTCACTACTTCCACCCAAGCTAAAGGTTGCACAAGGCGCTTAAAAAAAAAGAGCATATTTACAAGACCAATAAAACCATTACACAATTTCTAAACCAGCATTGAATCCACCGGTGGCGTAAAAGTGATGCATGGCCTCATAAATGAGGCCCTCAAGCGCACCACAGGGAAAAACAGTGTAAAAAATTGTAGTAAAAAAATAATTTCCAGCAATGCATCCTTTCACATGGGGCAAGCCCATGACCTTACCTTATGTAATGTGAGAGATGTTAACATTGTGAGAGTCTACCTTATAAACACACAGCTATGTCAAAGATTGCTTTGTCTGCCTGCATATTTACAAGCTGCATAGCACAATCTTTGACATAGCTGTGTGTTTATGCATCTCCCCACCATTTCATATGGTTTTCTATCTGCTATTCCTATCCCTCTCCAGACATTCACTCCTTCTACCCATGCTACAGGTTGCACAATGTGCTTCAAAAAAATGAGCATATTTACAACTCCAATGAAACCATTACACAAGTTCTAAACCAGCATTGAATCCAAGCATAAAAAACAATGTATAAAGAAGTCTACCTTATAAACACACAACTATGTCAAAGATTGCGCACGCAGCTTGTAAATATGTCTCTCTTTTTTTGTATATTCTATCTCAATTTATGCCATTTAAAAAAATAATTTCCAGCAATGCATCCTTTCACATGGGGCAAGCCCTAAGTGAAAGGGCCTGCGTCAGTCTTACACCTGCTGTGAGGCAGGTGCAAAATTTTGACACAACAGCGTCCTAAAAGTGACGCAGTGAAATCTCATAGATTTCACTGTGTCATTTGTACAACCCTTCTTTGCGTCAATACGCCCCCTTTGCATACATTACACCTGACGCACGTATAATGTAGCACAGGGCTCTACAAAGTGACGCATCTACCTAGATGCGTCACTTTGTAAATATAACTCAACAAGGTGCAATTTTTACACCACTGTTGTGTCACAAAAAGTGACGCACCGGCGGCGTAAAAGTGACGCATGGCCTCATAAATGAGGCCCTCAAGCGCACCACAGGGAAAAACAGTGTAAAAAATTGTAGTAAAAAAATAATTTCCAGCATGCATCCTTTCACATGGGGCAAGCCCATGACCTTACCTTATGTAATGTGAGAGATGTTAACATTGTGAGAGCAATGCATCCTTTCACATGGGGCAAGCCCTAAGTGAAAGGGCCTGCGTCAGTCTTACACCTGGTGTGAGGCAGGTGCAAAATTTTGACACAACAGCGTCCTAAAAGTGACGCAGTGAAATCTCATAGATTTCACTGTGTCATTTGTACAACCCTTCTTTGCGTCAATACGCCCCCTTTGCATACATTACACCTGACGCACGTATAATGTGGCACAGGGCTTTACAAAGTGACGCATCTACCTAGATGCGTCACTTTGTAAATATAACTCAACAAGGTGCAATTTTTACACCACTGTTGTGTCACAAAAAGTGACGCACCGGCGGCGTAAAAGTGACGCATGGCCTCATAAATGAGGCCCTCAAGCGCACCACAGGGAAAAACAGTGTAAAAAATTGTAGTAAAAAAATAATTTCCAGCAATGCATCCTTTCACATGGGGCAAGCCCATGACCTTACCTTATGTAATGTGAGAGATGTTAACATTGTGAGAGCCTACCTTATAAACACACAGCTATGTCAAAGATTGTGCACACAGCTTGTAAATATGCACTCAGACAAGAATATGAAATGCCGTGAGAGATCTTATCATTGTGAGAGTCTACCTTATAAACACACAGCTATGTCAAAGATTGCTTTGTCTGCCTGCATATTTACAAGCTGCGTGCACAATCTTTGACATAGCTGTGTGTTTATAAGGTAGACTCTCACAATTTTAACATCTCTCACGGCATTTCATATTCTTGTCTGGGTACATATTTTATTATTCTGCATGCATTTTCTGCTTCCATCCATGTCTAAAATTGCGCAAAAGTCTTGTAAATATGTTACTCTTTATCTTATATTACATCTCTTTTGATACCATTACTGAAATACTTTATGCATCTCCCCACCATTTCATATGGTTTTCTATCTGCTATTCCTATCCCTCTCCAGACATTCAGTCCTTCCACCCATGCTACAGGTTGCACAATGTGCTTCAAAAAATGAGCATATTTACAACTCCAATGAAACCATTACACAATTTCTAAACCAGCATTGAATTCAAGCATAAACGCAATTTATAAAGAAGACTACCTTATAAACACACAGCTAACATTATGGAAAAAGGTAAAAATATAATTCCTTAATTCACAGAGACACACACTATGATACTTGTAAAAAATCTTTAAACTCTCTATCTTTTTAAAAGAATCATTATTCACCTTTAAAAATGGTTTGGAAGATGTCAAACAGTGTCAGTCACAGTCAACAGATATTCTTAAGCAGAATCTCTGAACAATGCTTCCTTCACTGGGAGCCTTTCAATAATGGCACAGATTCTTTCTGATTTCAGAGCCATATTCTTGCACATAGTTAATAAAAATTATTCCCCCACAAATTCAAAACCAAACTGCACATTTTAATTGGTTGAAGATTTCAAGACTTTGAAACTCACATAACATTCACCCATCCCCCCAGTCCTCATTCACCAAGTAACCATGGTAACTCCCTCTAAAACCAGCACAGAGTTCACAAGTTCCTTTTACTATGATGCAAAAAAATCCATCAAGCCTGCTTGACCTCTCAATCTACTAGCTAATAAAATGCAATGTTTCTTTAAATGACTTTTTCTCAACCATTGAAATGACTTCGTTAAAAAAAAAAGCATGCACCCTAATTTTCAGTGGAGATTTTAAAAAAAGCTCCAATCATTTCTACTTATTCATCTGCACTGATTCTCAAACACTTTCTTTTCATAATCAAACTGCCATTTCATTTCCACAACTCATCTGACTAGAAGCACACCTACCTTCACACACCTACCTTCAAAATGACAAAAGTCTGGTTTGTGGGTCATAGCTATGTCCACTGGGCTCAAAAATACGCAACTAACAGAGGTATTTACAATCTTGATTTACCAAATGTGAACATTGTATGGATTGGACAAAGAGGATTGAGGAGTCACCAATTGATACCATTGGTAAAATCCTTTATGCATTTACCACACCCTGACCATATAATTGTGCACTGTGGTGGAAATGACTTAGGCACTTTGACTGGGGTAGGTCTGGAAATGCTTTTAAAGGACATCTTTGGGCAATTGATGTCACTTTTTCCAAAAACTGCCTTGGTATTTTCTAATATATGCCAAAGGCAAAAATGGAACTGGTCCAACCAGTTTTGTCCACAGATTGAGAAAGCAAGGAAACATGTAAATAAATCTGTTTCTGCTTACCTTTGAGACTATGCTATGGGTTCCATTTACCACAACAACTTGCGTTACAACATGCAAGACATCTATAGGAGAGATGGTGTGCATTTTACAGATGAGGGGAATAGAGTTTTCCTCTTGAATATAAGACTCTGCTTTGGTACCTACTTGTAGGTACAAAAAACACCCATTGAACAAAACAGCTCTTTTCAGAGCTAACTTACCTCTAAACACTCTACATTATTTTTTTACTCTATTTTTTTACACTGTTTTTCCCCGTGGTGCGCTCAGGGTGCGCGTACCGGAGAGCGTACCCGGGAACGCACCCATCGCTTACCCCGCGAAAATTTAAAAAAAAAAAAAAGTTTTTTTGCCCTTCAGGGTCCTTCTAGGCCCCCCTCAGAAAACCTGGGGGGTCAGGGGGTGTGTACTCTGCCCCCTTTTAATTATATCCCCCTTTCTTTTTTCACCTCTTGTGTCTCGATTCTACCGAGACACAAGATGGCGGACTCTCCGGACTGTTTAGAATGTTGACAGACACCCAACAGTCAATCAGCTTTCCGCTCGCGCACTCCCGTAGCGCGCCGGGTGCGCTCCCCGGTACGCGTACCCGTGAGCGCTCGGAGCGCGCCTATAGATATATATGTGTTTTTGAAGTTAATTTTTAAAAAAAACACTGGAGCAATTTTCAGCAAATATAGCAAAGGCACATCTGCGTACCAGTCCCTACAATTTTGCCAAGTTTGGCGTAATTCCGTTCAGTTTCAATTCTGATCAGCTGATTATGTATTAGCCGGTCGGAAGTGAAACAAGCCAGTCATTCTGACTGAATTCCGATGGGCTCATGGAGCCCGTTAGCCAGTCGGAACAGGCTCATAATCCCAAAGGGCGGGCCTTTCCGCCCTTGGGATTACGATGCATGGTTTACATGCCCAGCCTGTCCGACATTGAAACCATGTCATAAAACGTGTCTTGAGGACCCTAGCAGGGCGCCCTTCTGTATTCGGCCTCCAGTTAGGGGCCTGCACCTTGTAGCAGGCACTTTGAGGTGCCTGTCACGAGGTGCTGGGATGAACACAGACTCCTATTTCTCAATGGAAGCTTGTGTTACGGTCGGTTTACGGCCATAACACAAACTCCCATTGAGAAATGGGAGTATGCAACTGAACAGTGTTCAGTCACATTGTAATTAGGCGGTCGGGACCGCCGACAAGAGGTCTGTGAGCCCCGTTTCCGAGACAGAGTCGGGTGAAGCAAGTCCACCAGACATCATATTAAGGCACTAAATGTTACTTAGATTTATGCAATACACATTATATTATAATTATGTATTAAAATAGTTAACTTTTCCTATTTTAAACTGTATTTGTTGAAGAACAATATTATGTCTTATTTTTAATGATATTAGTGTAAACAATATTTTTAACTCTATATTTTTGTACTTACCTTTATAAGTATAGAAAAATGATATTTGTGTAAATTATATTTTTGACACAATATTTGTGTGTCACAGTATTTGTGTGTTCAGTATTATGTCATTGATCCGTGGCGGAGCCAGCTTGGATGGCCTTAAGGATGATGAACACCAGTAAGAAGGCACTCTTCTTTTCAATGAAAAGCCAGTTGCAAGATGGAAGAGTTGGCATAATGTGGTCTATCTCCTAGCATCAGAAATTAGCTGTGCAGCTACGTTGAATGCTGCTTTTAGAGGGACAACGTGTGATTTAAGGATCCACAACCGGAGGGAAATGCCGTAGGGCTTGATTATGACTATGGCGGTCAGATGGACCACCGTAGCCACAGTGGCAGTGCGGGCACAGCTGCCCTATTACGAGTTGGGCTAAATGACAACCATAGGACCACTGCTACCACCAGGGATCCACGATCCCTGACAATCTTGCTGCGGTCTGAGGTCTGCAATATGCTGGCGGTTCACCGCAGCAACCCCAAGCATAATACGAGCTTCCTCACAGCCACAGTTTTCATGGCGGTGAACCTACCAAGAAAACTGTGGCAGTGAGGAAATTAAGGGGGCCCTACAGGTATCCCTGGTTCCTCAGGGCCATGGATATGCATGTAGAAGGGCACAAGGTATGCTCCCCTGTCTGCATGTACGCTCAGTTCCTGCACAGCATTGACTTAACAGTTCATGCTGTGAAGGAACTTGCTTTTGTGTTCCAATTAGGGTGACTCTAAGGCTCACTACCTGGGACTGCCAAAGCACCACCCGCCAGACAAGGAGGCAACTCCTAATCTGCTGGGTGGTGTCAGTACGGCTTTGGTGGTGTGACAGCGAGGCGCTGGCTGACAGCCGTTGCCACACTGCCAAAGTCGTAATCGGGCCCTTAATCTAGTTTAGAAGGGACTAGAGCTTACACCACAGATCTGAGGTAATCATCAGAAATGAAGGATGTTATCACACTGAGGAGCCTGATCTGAAATTGGCAAGGGCTTTAATGTAAGCTTGCAAGAAGAGGTCCTTATCGAGGGTCAAATTAAGTGTTTGGAGTTGTTGATAATTACAGGTTTACTGTCTAGCAGATTGTTCGGATTCTGTTCAGCAAGAGTAAAGATCCATGAGGAAGGTGGGTGGTATCTCCCCTCCTAAATGGAAATGCTATAATTGGTGTGAGAGCTTTTCTCATCTTATGGTTGCAAATAGAGTGGTCCCCATAGAATCATCAAACTCGAATACCCAATATAGTGATTCTGACCAAATGTGAAAAATATGTACAAACCACTTTTCTCTCATATCTGCTGCTAACTATACCCCCTTCTTGAAGAGAAGGCACCTAGATGTAATACGTGGGTACATTTATCACACTGTCAGTGGTGGAGCTGTCCACTTGATCAAAACAGTGCTAGTTTCTAACACCTTTCAACTGTCTCTGTCATTTCCTATCCATGTGCCATGTAGCCCATACTTTGCCAAACTCAGCTCTATGAGTACCTGCTTTATGTGGCACCATAGGGAACCACGCAAAGCACTTCAGCAGAGGCCATGTCGGCGGAATCTGGGCCCAGCCATATTGTTGGCCATGTTATTGTGTTTGGGTAAGTAGGAAACTTAAAATGGCGATAAACCACGCCCTCCCCACTCCCTTATTTTGGGATACCTTAATGGAAATAGATATTTTGTTTTTATTCCTGTTAAAAGCGGCCTGTAATCTGTGCCACTTCGTATAGTACAAGGTACCAATGGATGTAGCCCATGTCAGTAACAAAATACTGAAATAACACTGGACTACTCAGTGTCACAGGGGGCCAGCGGCATAGCGAATGTTACACGCGCCCGGGGCAAGGCAGTTATGTATGACACAACTTGCAATTTGCAACCCCCAATGTTGCACCCCTAAGAATTTTGCACCCAGAGCAACTGTCCATGTGCCCCCCCATGCTGTAGGGAGCTTCCCCCTAGCGGACACTCACTCTTCCATGCAGGGCACGAGTCAGTTCAATTTTTTATTGTTTGATTAATTAAAATCTTACAATATAGTAACAATAATTCCTATTATCATAAATATATTAATACAAATTTGATTTAAAACTGTTAATAAAATGTACATTTCATTTTATCTTTATAGTTAAATATAACAGCACTTAGTAGTTCAGATTTCATAATACAACTTTTCCTATTATATACATTCTATATTACATCTCGCATTGATCTCAAATTACTCTTGTAATTCTACTTGCCTACTTACTATTATTACATTTCTAAAAGCTGAGGTCCATAATGTGACATCTCAAATTAATCATGCTGGTCTAATGCCCTTTTTGCTAGTAATAAAAACTTTACAAAGGTTGAATTAAGTGCTATGTCCTCTTCATGAAGGCATCTTATCAATGCTTGTCTACAGGTCCGTATTCCTCAGGAGTTGGAATGCCACTTAAGTATAGCTTTTCTTTCAACTTGAAGTTTTGGGCATATGCAGAGCTAATGAATAATGTTCTCTTCTCCCGTTTCACATAGGCGACAGGGCATCATCTCCGTTGATCGAATGATCGAAGCCAAGGCATTACGTGGCATAAGCCTGGGAAAACACCTAAGCAAGCTTTTATGAACACATTTTTATGCTTCAAGGACCAGGGAATTTCTAAGTACTATTGGACTCTCAATTTTGTATACCCCTTTATTACTGACCAAGCATGCATTCTCTTTGCCAGGGAATTTTTATCATTAAACATAGTTGGATGTTTTGTAATTTTATTGATTGATTTTTTTAATGAATCCGTAGTAATCGGCATATCCCAAATTGTATGCGCTGAATAATCACCTAAAGCGGCTTGTATATACTTCCAGAATGAAGACTTCTGATTTGTTTTAATCTCCTGCTAGAACAAATTGGACATTTGATTTACATTATCCATTTTGATTATTTTCCATATTTTGATGTATTGGCCTTTTCGTGCAATTAGCTGATTGTTTAGGCCAAATTCTAATCTAACCTGTGCAGACGATGAATTATGTGGAAGATAAAAAAGTGATTTAAAGATTTTTGTCACAGCATTATTAATGATTATAGCGTCAGGGCACGAGTCAGGGGTACACACGGGTGGACGGTGTCCACCCACTATTTTCACAGTGTGGATGCCGTACACCCTGCCAAGAAGTTGGGCCCCACTGAATAATGGGCCTAATTCGTCTTGATGTGATGTTCTAACACCGGGACACATTCAGCAGCGCCTACATCTTGTTGTCTGCTTTCGATAAACAACAACGTGCAGGCGTGGACAGGGCATTCTTATTTCAGACTCCTACTGGGCCCATAAGAAAGACCCAATTTGAGGGGTCATCAGGCCTCCTTTTGTCCATGCCTCCTGCTTGGAGCAAACAGGACCCTCACACCTAGACGCAAAAGCAGCAAAGGGGAAACAAAGGCTCACACTTGGTAGCACTTCAGACATACTTTAAAGAGGGAGCTTTTCACTTTGTTCAGGCTCTGTTTACGATATATTAGTGCATTGTAAGAATGTCAGATGTGTTGGTCTCTCCCATTATTTTCACAAAATAGATGTATTTTATATATCATTTTCTACCCTGAGGAGGCGTTGAAAGAATTTAAGCACTATTATGTTTTTCTGTATAGTGCTACTCATCCTAATGCAGGGTGTCAGAACGCTTTATATCACACTTATATATTACATTGACAATAAATCATATGCATTTGTAAATCATTGTACAGGATGTGGTGCATAAAACAGTGAGGATTACAAGGTGCAGAAGTCACATATCATCCGCCACATTTCACTGTGCTATATTAAAAGGTTTACAATGCAACTGACTAAAGAACTCTGTGCTCAAAGCAGTAACCCACTTACCTAGCTACATAAAAAAAACTGTCATTTGCATGTTACGTGGTGTGCTTTGCATTAATCCTCTATGTTAGTTTGAGTCAAAACTGAGGCTAGACAAAACACAGATATTTCCAGCAAGTGCATTAAGCTCCATCCATAGTTATATTAACAACTTGTATTCATTCAGATTTACTAGAACACACAGATCTCAGCAGCAGCTGCCTTAACCCCAAAAGATATTTTAAAATACAATATTTGCAACCAATTAACCAGAATAGATTTACTGTCCATTTTCTTCTTGTTGCCAATTTCTTTGTGGCAAGAGTTTAAAAAAAAAATGTATAATTTGAGGCCCAGATTTTGTGTCAGGGTTAAGTCACTTTTCTGGCACAACCCTAACTTAAAATCTGTTTTGGGATTTACAGTACTATACATTGCCCTATCTTGCATTACCTTGCATCAGGTAGGCATTATATGGGTGGTGCTAGAGTGTCCCTATGCATCCATCGATGTATTTTGACACCGAACCATATTTACAAAGACTTGTAAATATAGGTTTGCACCAAACTGGTGAGTCTACCTGAGTCTGGAGTAGCAAGAAGAAATATATCCATTCCTCCTCGTTGTTTCCTCTTTGCATGTATGTTGCATTTTCAAGCACACATACAAAGAGAAAATAGCCTCTTAAAATAGTTTTTGTGTGGCTTTGGGAAGAAAAAAATACACACATTTTTTCTTAGGGTCTTATTGCTGAATACCAAGGTTGCAATAACCTTTTTCTCTCACTACCCTAAAAATGGTTATTTTTGCAGGTTCTTTTTTTCTGCCCCATTTATGCATTCATCATTGTTTTCTTATCACTCTCTTATCTTCCCTTTCTTTCTTTCTCTCTTGCTTTGAGTCATGGTCTGTTGGTGAAAAATGAGCCCCAATCTCCTAAAATGGGTACAGGTGGGTAAGACTGAGTAAGAAAACTTTGAATAAGCTATCACATCTACATGGAAATGTGCTGCATATGGAATATTATACCTGGTTGAATAGGCTGGCGGTAGAGTTAGTTTGTTCAATCCTTGGGCAAAGGAAGCTTTTACGCTGACAAACTGCAACATTGTTTTATGTATAGCTTACAAAAGTTTGAGTCTTCTCCCTAGATCAGGAGGGTTTGCATGTATACTTGAAATGCGCTCAAATGTACTCATGATAGACCAGCTAATCATATATGTGAGGGCTCAAGGTCTGATGTCACTTCTTGCGATGCCACTTCCTGTAAAGTTGTGGCTTGTGGTGCCACTTCCTATGATGTCAACTCCTGTGATGCCAAGTTTGATGTCGTGAGCAGTGATGTTGTGCGCCGTGATGTCGTGCGCCGTGATGTTGCGTGCTGTGATGTTGCATGTTGTGATGTCGCGCGCCGTGATGTAGCTTGCCGTGATCTTGCTTGCATACTGCCTAACTAGGTTAGTCCCCCCACTTCTTTTTTTTTAGGAATTGTGCCCTGCTTCCATGACTTCTGTGCCATGGTGGCCAGTAAGGTCTTGCTTTGGGCGGGGCTCCTGTTGTCCATCAGTAATCTGTCAAGATTTCTCCCAATAATTGCAGCTCAAGAGTTTTTTTGGTGCTCGGCGGTGCTTCATGGACTTGGCCACCCATTGCACTGTAGCATCTCTTTGTGGGATCGAACCCTTTGCAGACTGGGATTCTTTCTCCAACCCCTGGAAGATGGCATGGAAAGGTGGGCCCTTCAATGATCTCACTGGATGAATCTGCCGCTCTCGCCCAGCCCTCTCACGGTATTCCTTTGAAAGGGGCCCTACATTACACTGGTTTCCAACCAAATGGAAACAGTAGGGTTTTTTTTAGTTCTACATCACCCGCTCAAAATCCAGAAGTGGAATTGAATTTTTGGGAGACTTCCGACGACTTTCAGCTCCCTATGCAAATATATTTGTATAAAATCAAGTAATTTTGCCATTTTGAAAAAAAAGTGTTTTAGGCGCTCTCTCGAATGTACTTTCTCTCAGTCAAACTCGATCCAAACATTTTATGACACACCAGTGGCGTACAAAAATGCGCCATGTTGCGCCATATTTACGAAGTGACGCATCTAGGTAGATGCGTCAATTCGTAAACCCCTGCGCTATAATATACCTGCGCCAGGTATTCAGGATGGGCGTACCCCTGCAAGAAAGGGTCCTTAAAGTGGGGCAGCAAAATCTATGAGATTTCGCTGCGCCACTTCTAGGACGCCAATGCGTCTAAACCTTACGCCTCCCTCATGGCAGGCGTAAGGGTGACGCAGGCCCTTTCACAGGGACGCAACTCCAGCAATACGCCACTTTTTTGCGCTGACATACGTTAGTTATATAGGTATCTGTCCTTCCTTGTAAATATGACTCATCATTGTTGTCGCAAGGAGGGCGCACTGAGAAGTGGCGCATGGCTGCTTTCACGCAGCGATGCGTCACTTCTAATAAATGAGGCCCTGAGACCCTAATTGCGACCTGGTCGGAGGAATGGGTGATATTTATAGCACTCACAAATAACAATACCTTGAAGTAGGTTATATTTCGTTGGGTTTAAACAGCTCCTATGCCCCGTTTTTGAGGAATAACATGCAGATTGTTGTGCTTAACATATCAAAAGCTACATGGTGCGGTAAACAACTTACACTTTCCCCTATTAAATATTGGCAGAGTTGACCCCATAACTGCCTTGTTGTTACCCTTCATGCTGCCAATTTAGAAATAAAACAGAGATTGAAAAATATATTTGTTGACTTGATCCGGTACAAAAGTTAAAACTACATCTGGTAAATGACGGGTGTAAAAGACGTGTACAATTAACTTGGCCAGAATGATATGACTGAGAGGCCGCTCATCGGAACCAAGTTCAAGTCTATGTTGTGAGTGAAGGATGCTGTTCGGCCCTTTGGGACCATCCTAGGCTGCCCACAGACGCTTCTTGAGTGCTTGCTGGCTGTACACATGAGATGTGGATGACAGACACGCCCCACTCCCACCCCCCTCGGTCTCAGTGCATCACCCTCAGATCCTTCCAGATGGTTCCCAAAGTCTAGGCCGCAAAGGAGGATGCTGCAAGTAACTGCGGCCACGTGAAGTCGGGGGTGGTCTCAGCTAGGTGCTTCACTGTGGTGAGCTAGTCTGCTGAGCAGCAGCAGCCTTAACCTCCCCCAACCATCGCAGCAGCTTTAGATGTTGCCCACAGGGCCCGACTGGCTACCAGGCAGTTTGGAATGCTGCTGAGCTGGGGGCTGATTTCGTTCACGGAGACCTGCGTGTGCTAAACGAAATTCGTTTTGCTTTAATTATTTTGAAGCACACGCAGGTCTCCATGAACGAAATCAGCCCCCACCGCAGTGAAATCAGTCCCCAGCTCAGCAGCATTCCGAACTGCCCGGTAGGAAGTCCGGCCTTGGTTGCCTACGCTCTGGTAGGTATGTGTGGCCACGAGGGATAGCACTGACAGCAGTGAGACAGTAGGTATAAACGGCAGTTAGACAGTATGTATATACGGCAGTGAGACAGTAGGTATATACGGCAGTGAGACAGTAGGTACATATGACAGTGAGACAGTAGGTATATACGGCGGTTTTCAGTTTCTATTTTTGGTCAATTCTGGTGGGTTTTTTCAGTGTTTTCAATACCCTAAAAAAACAGTTGTTTTCAGTGGTTACACATTTTCGAGCATTAAAAACAACAGAAACAGTCTTTTTCCGGTGTTTATGGAATGTTTCGCTTTTAATTATTGCTTGCTTTCTGCACTGATGGTGCATGTGTATAGACAGCGTGTGTACAGGGTATATGAGGTCCAAATACATTTTTACAAATCAAACTTATTGTAGTATACCATACAATACTTCTTTAGTGAGTCTTTGGTTATGCACACTTGCTCTGTCCTTCCTATGGGAACGTTTATCTGTGAAAAGGCCCTCTCAACATTGGCACTTGAAACAGGCAATTCCAAAACAGGCAGTACACAATGACATAGTTTTACATGCCAGTACTGGTGCACCTGAAGATTGTGATTCTCTAGGACATGTTCTGCAACATATGTGTTGATTGGACGCATAATCCTCAGTTATTGAAGCAGTCAAAAATGAAGTATATTCAAGGGGCAAACTACCTTCCTTGTGCTGTAATTGATTATTACAGATAGTCTATAGTCTGCATGAGTACCCTGAGTAGGCCCCCCTTTTACATCTATGTGCACTTGTAAGGTGTCTACTATGATCCCCCCATGGCATACTATTTGCCTTATTCTTTCTCCCACCTTCACCTTAGAGATTCAGCTCTTTCACATCTTGGTCTCCTGAGACACTCGCCTTCAATAGCGGCTGCTCGCACTTATCATCCTTCACCCCTCGCTGTTGTGAGGTTTGGCAGATCCTCCATCTCCTTTGATAGAATGACCCATGTCACAGCTGCTTCTCTAGTAGATACCGCTAGCATCACACCAACAACTTGCCTACTAGCGCTGAGGCTCTCCGCCGCTGTGAGTGTGCTTTGGCTCTGTGGGTTCGACCCCCTGCCTACTATATCCACACAGATTTATTATCATTTTCATTCTTCCTGCCTGCCTGGCTGGAGACATTGTTTGTGATCAGCCTCTGCAGAAAGAATTCCTCAATAGTGTTAAGATCTGCCCTCCGTGCTCTTTGGGGGGCAGAGTACGGTCGTGCGCTGCCACAAATAATAGCGAGACCACATACTGTTGGCACTTTGGCACGGACTGCCTAGCGCAGCACCGCCCATCTTAATTTATGGCTTTGTACTCCGACTTCCGGCGTGAGCCCAGGGGATGTCTGCTTCCAGCGCGTGTGCTGGCGGACAAAGACTAGCACGTTAAATGTCACATCCCATCCCAACTCAGTCCTTGACTGATCCCCTTGGCTGTGGCGGTCCACTTACTTGGCAGGCAAAGTCTTTCAAGCGGGTGCCTGGCTGGGGGTTGCCCCTCAGCGCATATCTGGACTGGCCACGGCTGGAGCTTGCTGCAGGAGTTGGCACACCGAGAGAAGATGTCGCCTCAAGGGGCTCTTGGGTGGCTTCGAGAGCCCTCGGAGGCGTGCTGGGTTCTGGGTGGCAACCTTCTGTCTCTTGGGGCTCCGCTGGGATGCTGCTTGGCCTGCCGGGCTTGCTGGACATGTCAGCAGGGGGGTCAGGAATGGTCACTTGCTTAAACCATGAGATGTTGCAGGTCACAGTCCCTCCTTCCTTGCTGACTGTCACCATAGTTCCTTTGATGTCAACTACTACCCAATACCCTTGTTCGTAGCGGGTTCGAAACTTCCCTCCTGGTCTCCGGTTCTCTTATGATGACTGTGCCCCCTCGATGCAGGTGGTGAGACACCGCTCTCCTGGCATGGCAGGCACTGTTGTTGCATTTCTCCCTTCTCCTGAGAGCGCCATCTTCGTCAAAGGGGGAAGGTGTCCATCCCGGGGCTGTGGGAAGACCATCCTGGCGATTGCCGTTGAACATGAGCGCCCAGGGTTCTTCCCGTGTGGAGCTTTGGTGGGTGCTACAGTATTCCCTCAGGAACTTCTGGAGATTTTGTTCCGGGTCTGTTTGTTCAGCTACGGCGATGCGGAGTGCCTTGTCAATGGTTCTCATAAATCGTTCTACCTCACCATTTGCCTGAGGCCACTGTGGTGTGATGCATCTGTGGTGAATTCCGTGGTGCTGCATGAACTCCCGGAATTCGTGCCCTTGGAATGGCGGTCCATTGACAGTTCTGAGTTCTTTCGGGCACCCGAACATGGCGAAGAGGTTGTCTATGGCAGGGTCCACGTGTGAGAACGCTGTTAAACTAACAACTTCTATGATAGGGTACTTTGAGTAGCTGTCGATCACGGTTAGGGTCACTTGGCCGTCCGGGAAGCTCCCAAAGTCCGCACTCTGCTTCTCCCACGGCCCCTCCCCATGCTTGTTGGTGTGGATTGGCGCAGATTGGCACTTGTCACCTAGCAGGAGGGGCACCTCCGGACTGTCTCCTCCTCCTGGGCGTCCATGCCTGTGAACCAGGCTTTCATCTTCTCCACCCCTTGATGCCCTCCGTGAGCCAGTTGAGTCGCTCGTGCATGGAGGGACTTAGGGATCACAATGCAAGACCCTCTTCGTAGTATCCCTCCTTGGGTGACACTCAGCTCGTTTCTGACTCTCCACATCGTATGAGGCTCTCCTTCTCGGGGCCTGACCATGAGTTGGCAGATTGCAGGAATTGACGCCAGGGTCCTCCTTGAACTGCGGTTAGGACTTTGGCAATCACCGTGTCCGTTTCAGCTGCTGCAGCGACCTCCTCGAGAGTCAGGGCTTGTGGTAACATAAGGGCTGATATTAGGTTCAGGTGAGTTCTGTGAACACATCACTTGTTTCTTCATCTCCGTTTGCTGGCACAGTCGAGTGTCTTGAGAGAAAATCAGCAGGATTCTTGGCGCCTGGCCGGTACGCTACGTCCATTTCATACTGTTGGAGTCCAATGACCCACTTCTCGATGCGTGGCGGGGGTGGGGTGCTGAGCGTTTAGATAGCGGTACCAGGGGTTGGTGGTCCGTGATGATCTTGAACAGGTGTCCACATATGTACAGGTGAAAATGCCGAAACGCCCAGCGGATTGCCAAGGCCTCCCTCTCAATTTGGGCATATTGCTTATCTGTTGGAGAGAGTGCTTTGCTGGCGTATGCCAAAGCGGACCATCGCCCGGGCTCCTGCTCCTGGGTGAGGACGGCCCCTAGCCCTAAGGGTCTGGCATCTAAGAGTATTTCAGTCCATCTGGTGGGGTCAAAGTACACCAGCGTGGTGTGGTCGAGGAGGGCGTGCTTGACTGCCCGGAATGCTCATTCTTTGTCCGGGCCCCACTGCCACCTGGCGTCCACTCGCGTTAGGTTTCGGAGTGGCTCCGCGACGGTGGCCAGGCCGGGAATAAATACCTAGGAAGCTACGGACTTCTGCTACAGCTAGGGATGCTTGTGCGCTTTTGATGGCTTGAGACTTCCGGGGGTCGACTTGTATTCCGTCCTGCGTGAAGGTGTAGACAAAGACAAAGAACTCTATTCGCTGCTGGAATAGCCAGCACTTCTCCCTGTGTAGGGTGACCCCATGGTCTTGGTGCCGTTTCAGCGTGGCTCTCACATGTCTGTAGTGGTCTTCTGCCTTTTGCGAGTGAATAAGGATATCGTCACTCACGTTCATCACGCCAGGCAGCCTGATCAGGATTTCTTTGATTGTGTTTTGGAAGATTTCGGCGGCCGAAGATATCCGAAAGTTCAGGCGCTTATATCTTCTGACTCCCAGGTGTGTGCTGAATGTGGTTAAATATTTAACAATAAGGGGTGGTGATGGACAGAGTTTCTGAATTAAGCAGAATACTCTCACCCAGTCAAGAGATCAGGGCTAGATCCAACACCGTTTTTTAGCTCACTGCACCATCCCAGTTCAGAACCTGGCTACATGCAAATTAGTCTGTTCCTGTCCCAGTGCATGATGGGAACAGGGCAAACCAAACTACCAAGCCAATTCTTACACTGGGAAGGAAACAAGCTTCCGGGGACCGGTTTCTGGCATTTCAGCCGTCGTCGGCCCGGCTTGCTTGAATCCTGACGGTG
This sequence comes from Lissotriton helveticus, assembly GCF_964261635.1. Lineage (NCBI taxonomy): Eukaryota > Metazoa > Chordata > Amphibia > Caudata > Salamandridae > Lissotriton > Lissotriton helveticus. Next base: position 1,709,483,354 of record NC_136057.1, on the reverse strand, counting down.
CAATGAGCAAGGGACTCACATCTGAGTATACCCTTCCACGCTTAGGGTGGACAAAATATTTAACAACAAGGGGTGGTGATGGACAGAGTTTCTGAATTAAGCAGAATACTCTCACCCAGTCAAGAGATCAGGGCTAGATCCAACACCGTTTTTTAGCTCACTGCACCATCCCAGTTCAGAACCTGGCTACATGCAAATTAGTCTGTTCCTGTCCCAGTGCATGATGGGAACAGGGCAAACCAAACTACCAAGCCAATTCTTACACTGGGAAGGAAACAAGTTTCCGGGGACCGGTTTCTGGCATTTCAGCCGTCGTCGGCCCGGCTTGCTTGAATCCTGATGGTGCAATGAGCAAGGGACTCACATCTGAGTATACCCTTCCACGCTTAGGGTGGACAAAATATTTAACAACAAAGGGTGGTGATGGACAGAGTTTCTGAATTAAGCAGAATACTCTCACCCAGTCAAGAGATCAGGGCTAGATCCAACACCGTTTTTTAGCTCACTGCACCATCCCAGTTCAGAACCTGGCTACATGCAAATTAGTCTGTTCCTGTCCCAGTGCATGATGGGAACAGGGCAAACCAAACTACCAAGCCAATTCTTACACTGGGAAGGAAACAAGCTTCCGGGGACCGGTTTCTGGCATTTCAGCCGTCGTCGGCCCGGCTTGCTTGAATCCTGATGGTGCAATGAGCAAGGGACTCACATCTGAGTATACCCTTCCACGCTTAGGGTGGACAAAATATTTAACAACAAGGGGTGGTGATGGACAGAGTTTCTGAATTAAGCAGAATGTGGTTAAATAGCAGCTCTCCTTCGCGACCACCAGCTGATGGTAACCAGAATTCAGGTCTAATTTTGAAAACCATCTGGACCCATTGAGGTCAGCCACAATGTCATCCATGGTTGGTGTTAGGTGACGTTCGTGCCAGATGGCTTTATTGGGGAGGCGCAGTTCAATACAGAGTCTTATCTTCCCCGGTTGGCGGGTTTCTCGGCGATCTCCATGGGGTACACCTAAGGTGTGGGCCCAGAGACCTTCTCTATGACTCCTTGGTCTTCCAGCTTCTGCAGCTCTTCTTCCACTAACAATCAGAGGTGGAAGGGAATCCTCCTGTGCCTCAGGGCAGTCAGCTTGATGGTCGGGTCTATGTGCAGTCTTATGGGTGCCTTCTTAAGCCGCCCTAGCCCCTGGGACAGGCCCTCAAATTGGTTGAGCAGGTCTTTGGTTTGGTCCTCCTGCATGCTCCTGGCAAACGTTACCAGTCCCAGGTCTTCTGCTGCGTGGCCACTTAGCTGTGTGTGGGCCTCCTGGTTGATGACGTGGATAACCACAGCGATCTCGGTTTCTCCTGACCGTACTGGCACGGTCATTTTCCCTCGCAGGGGCAACTGTGTGTCAATCCCATATGCCAAGATTCTTGTCTTGGACAGTCGAAGTTCTGGTCTGGGTCTTAGTTTGTTGTATTGTTGGATGCCAATGACGGTGACTGACGTGCCCATATCAATCACCGCATTGACTTCTGACCCAGTAATCTGCACCGTGCACCGGGGCTGAGGCCATCTTCGTCACTTCAGAGCTTGGGTGAACGAGACTAGGTATGTCTCCACTTCTTCATCAGATGACGACTTATCCTCTTGATATGCGGTTTGCTCCTTCCTTTTCCTCCCTGGCGTGGACGCCAGCAAAACTCTTGACAGCTGGCAGACCATCCTTCGCACCTGTCTGTGTTGGACCTCTTCCTTCCGTTGTGACTTTTTCCTGCACACCGATGCAAAGTGATTTGTAACCCCCCAGTTGGTGCATGTCTTCCCTTGTGCTGGGCATGACTGCGGGGGGGTGTTCGTCATACCTACAGTATCCGCATCGGTTCTGCGCGGTGGGTTGTGGGTAGCCTCTTGCTTTGGGGGCCTTTTTTCGTGTTCTGACAGCATTGTCTCGTATGGTTTTGACAGCAGCGCCTTTGTCACCGCCGCGCACGAACGCCACGTCCATCTCCTCCGCTCGCGCCGCTGAGAGGTCGCGTGACTGTGCCAGCACTAATATATCGTTCATGGGTATATTTGGCTGTCGGAGGATAAGGCCTCGTAGGACTTTGCTGTGGATTCTAAGGATCAACTGCTCCCTGATTTCTTCCGCCGCTCTGTCCCTTGCCAGGTGGGTGCTGGCGAGCTCTCTCAGTCTGGCGTGAAATGCATCAACAGATTCCCCTTCTCTCTGTTTCGCATGCCTTAGCTTAAAATGTTCAAAATCTGGATTGAGTTAGGGGTCAAAGTGCGCATTCAGCGCAGTGACTGCCGCTGCATAATCCTCAGGGGGTCCAGTGTTGGGGAGGTGTTTGATAAGCAAATACATCTCCTCCCCTGCTTAGTGGAGAAGAAGCGAGCGCTTAACAGCACCACTGGTCTCTCTTGTAGTGATAAAATGGTTTTCCAGGTGGTCTAGCCAGACTTACCACCTTGGAGCCGCTGCAGCCGGGTCCGCTGCCTCACTGAAGGAGGGTAGGACCCCTGTTGGAGGGTGCTGTTGCGTAACCCTAACCAGTGGTTTTGCATTGTTTTCCTGATCCCCCATGGCGTGGCAAGGAAATAGCTGGGTGCTTCCACGGGAGCGCTGTGCCTTTGCGCTGTCTTTGTGGCGCAGTGCGGGTGCTGTTGGCATCGCTGGGCCCTTACGCTGTACCCCTTTTGGCGGCGGCCTTGCTTCTCGAGGTTGGGTGGCAGCAGAGTGAAAACCATGGCCTCTGCAAGTCCTGCGCGGTTACCCGTGTGGGCGTTGTCTGCAGTCCTGTACCTCTGACGGGCCCAGGGCTGCTTCGCGGCACCGTGCATGCTGCACATGGTGCTGCTGGATGGCTGGCTATGCTGGATGCTCAGGCTTAAGGGCGTGCTGCAAGCCCCTGCTGCGAGTGCGTGGGAGCGTGGGAAGCTCCGCCCTCGTCACCAGTGTTAAGATCTGCCCTCCCCTGCTGTTGGGGGGGGGAAGGGGGGAGGGGGGCAGTGTATGGTCGGGCGCTGCCGAAAATATTAGCGAGACCACACACTAGTAGTGTTGGGCCTCAGGCCCACATGGCGGCAAATAACCGACGCAGACACAGGGTAGTATTGGACTGTAACTGGCCTCGAGCACGTGAGCCCGGCCCCCTTTATTGACCGGGTCACCTGACTCGTGACGCCGGTGGTGGGTGGGTGTATAGTGTGGATTACAACTTGTGAAAGACTAGAACGTGTCCCGCAGGACACTACATTCCTCCCAAACTTTAATAAAAATTAAAAAGAACAAAAGTCCTAACCTGCGGGAGGAAACAGACATATAATATACTATTGTCACAATTTTACAAAAGTCTCTTCAGCTGCTTGACGGATGACGATGGTGGAGACTTGCAGCTGGAACTACTAGTTCACATGGGCATGACGTCCTGGTGCTCCGTGGATGTGCCTTTCTGAGCTTTCAGCCTCGCTCCTGTGGTGACGACAGGCAGATGCCAGGATGGTAGATCTGACGGATGTTGTTCTCCACCAGTCCGTCTGGTTTCTTCACGGGTGGCAGCGGGGCTTCACTTTGCAAAGAAGGGAGTAGTTGAAAAACATCCTGCTCACTAGGACGCCCCTCTCGCGGGTGTTCTCCTGCCACGAGATATCCCGGAGGCCCTCTTCATCAGGTTTCCACTGGGCCGGGCGTTCTCCGCAGCGTTGCTCCAACTCCACAGTCTGGGTGTGAATGGAGGAGACGATGAGAGTACTACCTTAAAGTCCGTAGCTCCACCTGGAGGGTGGTTGTTGACTCCTGCCTTTGTGCACAAGTTCCTCTTCTTCCTGCGACGTGCAGGATGGACAGCGGTGGATCCATCTCTCTTGTCGGGACCCTCTGCCACCGGTGTCCCTGAGGCCTTTACCCCTTGGATGTCCACGGGCTGTTGTGGAGTGGTCAGTTCTCCTTCTGCCGGATGTCTGAGCGCTCTCCCCATCCAGACTTCCGCTCAATCCCAAAGGTGGGTGTTGACAATGGTCCGGCCTGTTCCTTCCTGCATCTGACAGGTTGTCAGAGGACTTGTAAGTAGATGCCTGTTCTTTTTCTGGTGCTACCGATGTTCCCCTGGACTTGTAAGTCCTGTATTTGATGTCGTGGCACGTGTCACCTTCTCTTCTGGTGCGTGTTGGCTTGCCACACCTTTTCACATCCTCCAGGACGTTGATGTTTCTGGTGGCACCATGCCCTTCGATTACTTTCTTCCTTTCTTCCTCGCGACGCGGTCCGGTCATCTTACTGCTCTTGTCTTCCTGACCAGGCTTCTCCGAGAGGCGTGTACTCCGCCCGTTTCCATCTGGTCTTGTCCTGGCTCTAGGACACGGTCTTCTTTTTCACTCGGTGACTGGACCGGTTGCCGCGACCTTCTCCTGTTGATAGTTTTACTTCTGGTTCTTGATCATGTCGAAGTTCGTTAGTCCATGTTCGCGGACTACGTCTTGTTTGAACTTCTCGGACCTCTTGCCAGTCCACTCTGCCGATCTCTGGCAGGGGTGTTGTCTGGCGCAGGTGCTGATGGCTGGGGTGACGGTGGTTGCCAGCCATGTAGTGACTCGGGATGACAGGTGTTGGTGACTTGCTGGGAGCGTTGGATGTCCGGAGAGACTTGGCAGCCATTTGCCTCCGCTTTGCTGAGGTGGAGGGTCTGTGGCGGCTTGACACGTAGAGTGTGGGGATCATCTCTTGCCTGTTGTGGGGCCACTGCCGACTCCCTCTTGAGGCGGTGTGAGGAGGGACACTCTGTGCTGATCTTCACCCTTGGCATCTGCAGACAGGAGCATTGATGTCGCTTGACTTAGACTGCCAACGCTCGGGACGGACGGTCTCCTGGGAAAGCGTTAGGATGAGACGCGGTTGGCGCTTGCTGCGGCTTATGTTTGGTTCACCCATGAGGCTGTATCCGGGGACTTCGGTCTGCCTTGGTGGCTGTCTGGTGTGTCAGGGTGTGCTCTTGGCTGGCTGTGATCCTCGGTTTTCTCCCTTTGTTGGCTTGTTCAGCCCACCTGTGCTCATCCGGTCTTCAGGGTGACAGGGCTGTCACTCATCTTCTTTTCTTCGAGGGCGCTGCACTTGGACCTCGAGGCGGCGCTGTCATGGCGCCGGCTTCTGCCTTCACTCCGGCATACTGGTGACGTGTTCCTTGCTTGCCGGGCGACGTGACATCCAGTCTTGTGTCCCTGTTTGGTGGAGCGCATGGTGCTGTGGCGGCCTGCCACGTGGGGTGTGCGACTCCTCTCTCGCCGATCTGGGTCTTGGCCGACTCCATCTTGAGGCAGTGTGAGGGAGGACACAGTGGGTGGTCTTCGGCCTACTGCAGGGCTTCGCTGTGGCGGTGGAGATGTGTGTGCTCTCCAACCTGTGTTCTGCAGTGCTTCTGTGTGGAGAGGTTTCCTGGGTGCTGACTGTGCAGTCAGGTTCACTGGCGCGACCTCCTGCGCGTTTCTGGCTTGGCGTGTCCTTTGAGTGCTTGGTCTCGTTTTTTTTTTTGATGCTTTCTTCTGGCACTTGGGGGTGCCTGTGGTGTGGTTGGCGGTTGTGCCTGTCCATCAGTGGGGGCGTGTGATGCGACCTCTTCACTGGCGGTGGCTTTGGGCAGCTACGTATGGTGCGTGTTCTGCACCAGTCTTTCTTGCGCCATTGCCGGGGGCACCTTCCCTTGAGATGTCGCGGTCTGAGCTGGTCGTCCATCCTTGCTAGTGGGGTGTGTGTCGCTGTGTCTTTGCTTGAGGTAGAGTCTAACAGCCTCCAGTGGTGCACACTCTGGGATCTGTTAGCTGCTGTCACTGGTTGGTCAGCTGGACGCTGTGCTGTACTGTGGTACAGCTGACGTCGGTCGCGGTGAGCAGTTGGGTGTTGGACCGCTGCTTGGATGTGCCGGTGTGGATCCCCCATTGCTAGGATTATTTAGCAATCTCCTGCTACTGGTCTAGCCACTTTCAGCAGGGTTGTGGGGCGTCAGGGCCTCCCTTCCGGTCTACGGCGCTGTCTGGGCTGACAGTCGTGGGGCACAGCTGGCTATCCGTTCCGGCTCTGCAAAATGTCTGTCCCTTAGCGCGTTGCGCCTGGGGAGCCACCAGGTGGCGCTACGGTCGTCTTAGAGGTCTGCCCTGGTTGCTGCAGATTTTGAGCTCCCTGGGAGCCTTTGGACTTCTTGGGGTCTTTGGCTGTGCCATGTGGGTGTACCCGGATTCCTGGCCGCTCTGCCGTCATGGCATCTGTGACTTTCCTGCGGCCATTAGGAGGGATCTGCACCTCTCTTGCGTCGATGCGGGGAGCGCACTCTATTCCCTTGGTGCTCTTCACATACAGTGGTATGTGGGAGATGGGAGGCAGGTCAGCACCTCCCAGGCTTGGTGTCTGCACAGCTTTCCTGTTTCTGTGCTTGCTCCAGGTGGTGGCAAGGTTTGTGCAGTGGTTGCTCCCGGCCAGGTATCAGTGCTGTGCTACTGTGTGGAGCACTGTGGGCCCCTGGCTGGTGCTAGACAGCGGGACCAGCCTTATTTCGTAGAGAGGGTTCTCTATTGCAGACTGTGAGGTGTCTATGAAGGCGGTACTGCAGGTTACCACTAAGTGGCGCTGTGGGCGCTCTTGTGGACCCTCTTTCCGGCCACGGCAGCAGTCTTTATTATGCCGGCCGGTTTCGGGGGTTTGCCGGTGTGACCATGGTCATTTGTTGCAGACCAGTGGCAGCCTTTTGTCCTGTGGTGGCACTGCGTGTGGCCACTAGATGGCGCAGATCCTTTTCACCGGGGCGTTGGCAGTCTTTCTCCGGTCGTATGCTGAGTCGCCCTCGCGAGGATCGTGTGGCGGGCGTGGTGGCAAGGTGGGTGCTTCCTTATTTATCATCTGTTATAGGCAGGCGTGGGCAGCCTGCCGTCGGGTTGCAGACAGAGAGAGACACACTGAGGGGGCCAGGTAGCTTTCTGCTAATAGTCCGCTGTCGCTCTGCGGGCGTGCCGTGCTGTAATTTAATGAGGTGCCGAACTGCTGGTGTGTGTCCGTTCTTTGCCTTGACCGGACACCGATCTCTTACCGACGCCGGGTTGCAAGGCGTGCAGTCTCTGCTGGGGGGCGCTGCACGGAGGCTGTGAGCGGAGCGCTCCTGGCCCCTGGGCTGCAGCGCTAATGCTCTTCAGCTGCAGAAACGCTGGGGTGAGATCGGAGTGGTGGGGCGGGCGGTTCACGTCGCTTCTCCTCTTCCTCCAATGAGGTAAACTGGCTCTGACCTCCTGCTGCTGGTGTCGGCGCTGGGAGGTTGGGAGCACCGTCGTCAGGTGTCTTCTCATTCTTCGCAGGCCATGCCCGATCAGTGTACGGAACGGCTGGAGGGTTGCAGGCTGTCTTGCTGCAGCAGGCTGCCTGTGACACTGCGGGCTGCTTGCCGTGCCATTTGCGGGAGAAGACTCGGGCTCTGGCTTGCCGCTTGTGTACCTTCAATCTGGGCAGCGTCGCTGGATCTTCCGCCTTCGGGTCCTTGTCGGTGCTGTCCCTAGCATGTCTTCGGCAGGAGACTCGCTGACCGGGAGGGCTAGGCACTGCTGGGTAGATGCCGTGCTTACTCTGGGGTTGCTTGTTCACCGTCCTCCACCTCTGCCATGGGGGGCACGGCTAGATTTGGATGTTGCTCTGGGACTGAAGGGGTGGTGTTGCGCTGGAGCAGCACTGCAGTTGCTGGTGGCCGGGGAAATCGCTGTGGGGTGCCAAACTCACAGGCACGTTTCTATTCTTCTCCCGCGAGCGATGAGGTAGTGTTGAGCTGCAGGCACACGGGATCAACTACCCGCCTCGTCGCCAGTGTAGTGTTGGGCCTCAGGCCCACATGGCGGCAAATAACCGACGCAGACACAGGGTAGTATTGGACTGTAACTGGCCTCAAGCACGTGAGCCCGGCCCCCTTTATTGACCGGGTCACCTGACTCGTGACGCCGGTGGTGGGTGGGTGTATAGTGTGGATTACAACTTGTGAAAGACTAGAACGTGTCCCGCAGGACACAACAACACTGTTGGCACTTTGGCTACGTGCTGCGCCTTCCGGCGGCAGCGCAGGAGATTCCGCTTCCACCGCGTGTGCCGGCGTACAAAGACTAGCACGTTAAATGTCACAAATAGCAGCTGTGCACCTCTATCATCTCCCCTGGTAAATGGAAGTTTACCTGATGCTCCTTGTTTGGGAATGACCCACTTTCCGGCTCATGCTACAGTAGCTGTACTGCCGACATCAGACCACAACCCATGCACTAGCGCTGAGGTTGCTCCACACTTGATATGGCTCATTGTAGTACCATGGGTTCGATCCCCACCCCGGCATAATACATTTTTATTTTTCACAATTATTTATTTTCTTTGCCCTCGCATCTGGAGGTATTTTCCTCCACTGGTTTTGCCACGATCACAGACATGTCATGTCACCGCAGGCTTCCCGCATCGGATTAACTGCACAGTAGCTTACACACCCGTGACGCGCCCCTCCACAAAGACTTGATGCGGCCTCCTGGCTGAATGCTTATCTGTGGCACGTGCCAGTAGCCTCAGACCCGGCATCAACTAGCATCGGGCATGCTACTCTGAGCATTGTGGCTCTAAAAGGTATGCTTGCGAGCCTAGCTTCAAAATACCTTGAGGTTCGGCCTAAGCCTTCTCCCTATCGAATTCTCCCATTTTCTTGCTTCGCTACAGGGATTCTTTTATTACTGAAACCTTCTCGGCTTTATCAAAGCCTTTGCAGGATCCTCTTCACTAGACAAGAGGTGAGATAAGTATTGTTTTTTCAACCCGGGAGGCGCGGACTGAGTTGGCCGGACCCATAACACGACAGGAAATAAAACTGGCTATCCCCTCCCTTAATCGGGGCAAAACCCCTGGTATGGACGGGTTGCCTGCGGAATTTTATCAGGCTTATTCTGAAACGCTAGTACCCGTCTTAGAGAAAATTTACAGGACCGCTTCTGAGGTCGGCCGCCTACCTGCCACGACCATGCAGGCTTCTGTGATATCCATCCCAAAACCCGGCAGGGATACCCTTGACGTAAATAACTACAGGCCACTTTCAATGCTCCCTACGGAGTATAAAATACTTAGCAAAGCTATCGCTATGCGTGTACAGGCCCATATCCCCACCTTAATCCACCCAGGCCAATGCGGCTTCCTTCCAGGGAGGAGCACCTCCCAAAATACGAGGCGGCTCCACGCCCTCATGTCGGCCACGCCACTGGATCTGCCTCAGGCTGGCTGTATTGCCCTGGACCTCCATCAGGCATTGGACTCACTGACGTGGAGCTTTATGTTTGAAGTCATAAAGCGCTTCGGTTTCCTTGACACTCTGATAAAGTGGATACGCTTGCTGTATACCCACCCGACGGCTAGAGCACGTACGGGTAGATACACCTCGGATAGCTATGACATTTACAGAGGCACCAGACAAGGCTGCCCGCTATCGCCATTGCTGTTCGTGCTAACGCTTGAGCCTCTGGAAATTGCACTCCGGACTCGGGCGGCTGGGATGGGGATATCCGTTGGAGGTACACATAATCTGATCTCCATAATGGGGACCACTCACAATTGGCAACCATCTTTGACCGTTTTGAGACCGTCTCTGGCCTGGCCATAAACCTGTCGAAATCCCTGGGTTTCTATTTCCGGGAAGGACAACGACCCTCTCATATACAATTTGGTGACTATTGGATCCAAATAGCACCGACCACATTTAAATACCTGGGCATTAACGTTTATAGAAGTCAGGAGGACCAGATCGAGGGTAATGTAAGGAAGGCAATTAATGGTCTCCGAGGTAGTGTGAATTTCTGGACCTCCGTACCCTTATCTGTCATGGGCAGAGTGGCGATCTCAAAGATGGTCCTACTCCCCCGGATATTGTACTACTTCGTAAATCTGCCAGTCCTTCTTCCGCAACACGTATTTGCCACGCTGAACACACTGCAGATTACCCTCATATGGGGCCCAGGGAGACGACGAATAAGCCTAAAAAAACTACAGCTGAGCACCAGACAGGGTGGCCTCGGTGTGCCAGACCTGCGAGGTTATTACTAGGCAAGCCAACTACAGTGGCTGACACGATGGGTGGCGGGTAGGGACCTACACGAGATCGCGTTTACACAGGACCGACTGGCACGCGGGGAACTACACTCCCTTTTGCTGCCTACAGCCAAGATTCCCCGGGACTGTCACCCCCTGCTGCGCACAGCTTTACGGTGCTGGCGAAAGGCACTGGCGAACACGTCCGGGAACTCCCCCTATGCGGATAACATCCCCCTGTTAGGGCTCCCAACACCGTAGGGAAGCTTGACACAACGCAGGTTGCGGCCCTGGACGGAGGCGGGAGTGGATAGAGTGGGCGACCTGTTTGGGGACGACACGCTAATGGATCATGCCTCCTTTGCACAGTCCACAAGAGCCCCATTACGTTTGTACCTACTACACGCCTCAGTGATTCACTATGTCCGACGTACATGGGCTCCACAGCGCAACAAACCGAAACAACATGAACTGGTACACCTCCTCCACTATATGGGGGCGGGGGGACATCTGGTACGATGGCTCTATGTGGGCATTAGGGAACACACTGCCCTACCCCTTACCACACTCAGGGACGCTTGGGTTGGGGACACAGGAGAGGCTATGACAGATGGGGAATGGAAGATTGTCCTAGAACATCACAGGAGAGTGTCCAGAAACGTCAAATTTAAATTCATACAGGCTATGATATTACACAGAGCGTATCTCACTCCCCACAAGCTCCATAGAATGTTCCCTACTTCCTCCCATAACTGTCCCAGATGTCAAGAGGATGAGGCTGATATCCTCCATATGATATGGACATGCCCGAGAATACGCAACTACTGGGGGACGGTCAGACACACACTACACGATATCACACCCCTGCAGATCCCGGAGGGGGCACTGCCCTGCCTGATAGGACACAGGAAGAGGCCAAAGACCCACAGAGCACAACTGAAATTCTTAGACCTGGCACTCTTGTTGGCACTCAGTTATCACTATGAGATGGAAATCGGCCAGACCACCGAGTGTAGGGGTGTGGCGCTCTGATTTGTTAAAATGGGGCAAAGCCGAAAGTGCGATCCTACGCAGGGAGGAGGAGAAGGGGGCCCGCAAACATCCCAAAGCGCAAGATTGGGAGCGAATGCTGATAGAGATAGAGAGTGTAGACCTATAGCCCTCACAGGGGAACGCTACATGATCATACACGAAGGGTGCAAAGCAATGGAACTGTGGGTTGAGGATATGAACACCAAATGGGGGGTTAAGCCAGCCAACTGTCGAAATCTTTCTCTGGACAAGATATGGTCCATGTGCCAAGGAAAACAGTGTGTACCTGATAGTTACGCTAGGAGACGGGAGGGTGGGATAGACGTGGGTGGGATGAAGGTTAATTAAAAGGCGATAATGTAATGTGAATGCAAAGAGATTACTGATGTAATAAGACTGATACCTCGGAGAATATAAGGAAAAATGAATAGAAACACCTGTTAATTCGCCGACAGTATATGTTAAGAAAACGAGAAAAGACTGATAAGTGGTAAAATGTTCAAAGTACACTGCAATGTTTGGTACAGTCATGAATAAAGTGTTTAAAAAAAAAAAAGTTTAAAAAAAAAGTATTGTTTTTTCAAACTCACCACGTCTACCTACTGCCCTTCACTAACCCCCTCCTCTTATGCTCGGAGAGTGGCCTATTATTTTTGTAATTCATCATCCACGAGTTACACAGAAACCGTTGTGACCGCATTGTCCGGTCCACTTCTTAGTGAACTGAGGTGAGTTCCAATGAGTGTATTTTTCCACTGATCATTGCTCTCCCTCTGCACCCCTCTGCATCCAAACATCTTTACTCTTGTCTTTAGGGATGCTGCCGTTTTGTACTTTTTACCTTTTGACCAAACTGAGGTTTTCTATAGATTGAATAAATCCATCAATTTCTAATACTCAGTCCTCTTCTTCCCTAGACCTCCATCATCCTCAGTCCTGATGAGACCCTATAATTCTGAAAGGGTCGAAACGCTATCGACACAAGTATAGAAACTGACAACGTTTCTTGCTTTGTGCAAAAACAAATATTACATTATTGTATCCACAACTGTTTGTACCTGAATTTGCTGTCTCACATGTGTGTCAGCCGATCCCTCTTTTAGTTGATTCCCATTTGTTTCACCTCTTTTATTATCTTTCCTTTAGTCTTGATTGCCTACACACCTGGGGTCTGCTATATCTTCTTTCACTATGCATAACGTAATTGATTGTTCGAATTTATATTGGTTTTGATTAAATTTGGTTCGACTGAATCATGTTACATACTTGCTGAGTTATCATTGATCCTTTTGAATGTTTGAAAAATTGCATTGCCTTTGTATGTGATTTAGTCCGGACAGAAATATCTGTGATACCGATATATCGATGTGTAAAATGAGTTCCATGTAAACATAATTTCTCAAGGATTACTTGATACCTATGATCACAAGGACATAAGGGTTGCTCTTGTTGTTTTGTTTAAACACTCATTTAAGTGAAGCACCCTCCACTAATCCACAGAACGCTTATGGTGATTTTAGTGGTCTTAGACAACATTAGAAAGCTATCTAAGTGGTAGCTGTAGAGAGCAGCCTTCAGGCTTAGTCCAGAAGGAATGTAAAAGCAGCGTGTTTTAACAGTACTTAATCATATTGAGTAGGTTAAGTGAAAAAGAACCACACAGTGTAGTTATAAAAATATGTATTTATTATAAACACTCACTAACACATTGCAATAGATCCTACCCAGAGATATAATCACAATATACACAATACTTCAATAATAGAACAGGTAAGTAGCACAAACACACAGTGGTCTCCAGGGGGAGACCAAACCCTAAACTAAAACAGTGGAATGTGAACCACAACTTAAGTCGGGACTGGACCCAGAAGACATAGAATAGTTGGGGACCCAAGGAACCACCCAAGGTGAGTAACTAGGAACCCCACTGAGGCCGTGTGCAGAGTGGGAATATGACCAAGTACTCAATGTAAGTGAATGGGCAATTCGCGTTTGCAGTTTTAAAGACGAAGGACCCTTCCCAGCGGTCCCTGAAGAAACCCAGTGGAAGATGGTAGGTTGGAGAGTCATCCCACCTGTGGATACCCCAGGAATCAGGATACCTACACCAGAGAAGCTGGGTGCATAGGTGTGAAGTGATGTCAGAACCTGCAGTAGACCACAATGGAGGACTTCAGTAAAGATGCCGCTGGTGAAGAAGACAAAAGGGTCCGGTGGAACCCAAAGGTGGATTCAAATCAAAAATCCTTTATTCGGTTTTTATATTGTAAAAACCATAAAAGTACATATGCAAAACAGAATTTCACCATTAAAAGTACTATAAAATTGTTATGTACAAATTTAAAATACAAAGTTTTAAAAGATCAAATTAAACTACCATGAATTTCAATAGTCAGAATCTGTAAAACATGAATATAGACATGGGATTTTTGGAAAATATCAAAATACGATATTCCATTAAATTATTCAAGATTTGTCCTATGTTTTATTGTAAATTTCAGAAATCTGACAACCTGTTTCGCAATATGTTCTTCCTCTAGAAATTGAAGACGGAGAAATGCTGGTCTGCATCTTCGTAAATTCATGCATTTTAAAATGGGACTGATCCAGCGCTTTCTGTGCTCAATAAAAAAACTTACAAAATAGGACAGTGTGCATTGTGCTTTGGGCAGAAGATTCATCGCATGGGCAGAGGGATAGCCACTTTGCCCAATCGTTGGTTTGCGGGAAGGTGACAAGTCTATGGAAAGTGTTCATCCTAAACCTGGTTAATAAAGACCTTTCATAGATAGTTAAATTAAAAGTTAAATAGGGCTGGATGGTCATAGATGTTTGAACCATTAGCGCATGTTGCACCGTTTTTTTTGATACCTCATTATTCAGTCGCACCTGCTCTAGATGAGTAATGCACATTGTTTTAAACACTTTCCTCGACAGCACAGGGATTGCTGCCGGATTGTAAAAATATTCCTGCATGCCCAGATCAAATAGGAACTTCTTAATGTAAGCAATCCAGCCTATCTTCTGTGCATTTTCTAGAGAGAGAGACAATCCTGTATGAGGTTTTGGCAAAAAGTTGTTCTAGTTGATGTCCATATGCGATGCCACAACAGAAGTGGTTGGATTCTAATTAAGTCTGTCAAAAAAGGCAGACCTAGTTCTATGTGGCATGCAAAGGTTGCGGAGCCCTGTGGTAGTGCCAAAAGAAATCTAAGAAAGGAATTTTCCACGGTTTGAATAGAGTCCACCTTCCCGTATCCCCACACTCCAGCCCCATAAAGTGCGGTACTCCTGCATTTAGCTTGATAAATATACAATAGTTTCTTTGGGGGTCGTTTCCCTAGTTTGCGTGAAAAACTAACTAGTGCTGCTGTTGCCCTCACAAACGACAATTTCCTGACCTCAACTGCTTGTTTCCAGGATTGCTTGTTGTCTATTACAATCCCTAAGTAGGTGTATGTCTTTGTGGTTTCTAGCTTGATGTTATCAAAAAAAATTGCCTTAGATCTACGTGTATTATGGCCTGATGTCATGACATAAGTCTTTTTTATATTTATTTTCAAGTCTAGTTTGGCCATAAATTGATGATATTTTGAGAGGGCACGCTGCAGTTCGAGAGCTGTACGAGCCATGATCACTGCGTCGTCCGCGTACAGCAGGGCAGGCATTGGACGTGTTTTTATTTGCGGTAGGTCCTGGCACCTCCTCACCATGTCTTGTTCAAGACCGTTGGTGTAGAGTGTAAAGAGAAAGGGAGCCAGGACACACCCCTGCCTTACTCCCCGCTGCACGCTGAACGGCGCAGTCAGTTGCCCTTCAAGACCGTACCTCACACGTGCAGTCGCACCCGAGTATAATTCACGCAATAAATTTACTAGCCGCAAGTCAACCCCCAATTTCACCAAGATGGCCCATAACTTGCTATGACTAACGCAGTCAAAAGCTGCTGATGAATCTACGTATGCCATATGCAAGGCACTACCCTTGGCATGTACATATTTACCTAGAAAAAGTGTCAAATTAAGGACCTGTTCGGTAGTCCCAAGCCCTTCTCGAAACCCAAACTGAAGGTCCGAGAGGATCTTATTCTCATCTGCCCACTGCTGGAGGCGATCTAGGATAATTCGTCCGGCCACCTTCCCCAGTGAATCTAGCAGCGATATCGGGCGGTAGCATGAGGGAGACTGCCTATCGCCCTTTTTGAAAATTGGTACTAATATACTGTCCGACCATGACTCTAGTAACCCTACCTTGCACGATGCCTCCAAGACACGAGTTAAAATAGGGGTCCACAGGGCTGGGTTGTACTTATAAAAGTTGGCTGGGACCCCGTCTGGGCCTGGGGCCTTTCCGTTTTTGCTTGCAAGGAGGGCTAACTCAACTTCCACAGGTGTAATATCAAGATCAATTGGAAGAAAGGGAGTGCTAGTTAGGCCGTTAATTGTGGTCGTCTTTCCTATAGCTAGATTCTCTTGTGGGAGTAAGCCATATATCTGAGTAAAGTGGTCGATCCACGATTTCTCATCTATGGCCACATCAATTTTTGGGCCATTATTGTTATCAGCTAAAAAAGGAGATTTAACTGTTGCCCAAAAGGCGATATTGTCTTTCGTAGCACAGCTTTTTTTTGGGTGGATTCAAGATGAGATGTACCTTGAAGCAGAGGGGACAGAGTCTATACCACTTAGGAGTGACCAGGTGGCACGGGAGATGAATGCCCATGGATGTCGGTAAATGCAGGTGAGTTTAGGGTGCCCTTGAAGTTGCAGCTGTGCGGACCAGGCGACACTGTTGAAGACCAGGAGCCGTTTTTTAGCTTTCCCATGTTGGATTTCAAGAGCCAGGGGGGCGGTGTCCATCGGGAGCACCAACAAGCTTTGGCAATAACAACAAATGTAGTATGCAAAAAAGGTGCAGAGTCGGGACCAGCAAGATTCAAGGGACTTACCACAAGCAAGTAAGTCAGAGTAGTCCCTAAGCAACCAGGGGAGCCCACTGGAATCAAAGAAGACCCTCAAGAAGACCTCCAGGCCGGAGGCACAGGAGTCCAAGAGAACCTCGAACAGCTCGCCAATGATGAATGTCCACGGTGCAGAGGATGTTGTGAGGACAAAGATCTTGCCAACAGGAGATGCTTCAAACTGGAGCTTCTTGGAGCCGGAAGATCTCTGGTGAAGAGAGTCAACAAGCCTTGGCAACGGCGAGTCAACGCGGAGCACAGGGGTTCTGTTCCAACGGTTTCAACGAAGGGTACTGTCCTCAATCTCAGTGAGAAGACAGTGCAGGCCTGAAGAGAGTTGCAGAACCACCACCTGTGTTGCTGACCCGTTCATAGTTCATGGGAGTCCAGGATCAGCAGACCGGTCAGCTTCATTGCGGTGCCTGCAGATGCAGGGGAGTGACTCCTTCACTCCAAGGGGATTCCTTTGGGTGTCTTGGATGTCCACAGGCCTTGTGAAGAACCTGTATGGAGCGAGCACAGGAAAAGATGTTGCAGAAGACTGGCAGGACAAGGAGACCAGGAACGGCAGGAGTCTTCAGGTGCAGTCTTGGTTCCCAAAGAGATGTCCAGGGAACTACAAAGTGCCCTGATGGTTGAAGATGAAGTGGTTTCAGATCTGAATCTTGTCCCATGATGGATCTAGGGACCCACCCACAGGTAAGCCCTTAAGTACCCTAAGGAAAGGGTTGGGACGATTCAGGGGTCCCTCCCAGAGGAGGGGCTCGACAGTGGGGAGGATAATACCATGTCTTTTGTCAAGTGTCACGCTTGAGCAGGAGCCAGTGGCTCCCTGAACTGGTTTCAACTGGAGTATGCAATGAGGGCACCAAATGTGCCCTTCGAAGCAGTCTAGTGGCGCTGGCAAGCTCCCCCACCCTGTTCCCATACAGTCATGTATGGGGGGTGTTCACACCTCCCTGTGACAGGAAACTATTGTCCTGTCTTCCCCTTCTCGAGCTTGGCTCTGCAGGAGGAGGACCGATCGTGGCTTGGATAAGCAGCAGCCATAGCTTGCTGTCTGGGTCTAAAAGACTGGTACCAGGAGCACAGAGGGCCTCTCAAAGGTGCTTTACAGTGCATAGAATCATACCTCATGGAATCATACCTCCTACACGGTTTACAGTATTGGGTTATGATTCCAACATGGTTGATACCAAACACAACAGGGTTAGTTCCCGCCAATTTAGAGTTAGCCATCACGTAATGACGCATGGCCACTCTATGGGGCATATTCTCAAGAACGTGTGATAACCATCGCAAAAATAATGCAACTTCCAACATTGCAGTCTATCACAGGAAAATTACGCTGTGTTAACAAAGCATTCTCAACACGGCGACACCATGCGATATGCTCCAGATAACGCGTCAAATGACCACGTTAAAATCAACGCCACGCCGCAAAAATTTAAAAAGCAACAAAAGCTGCAATGAGGCCAATTGTGATACAGAAATCAGCGAAAAACCAGCTACAGGCCTGCAATTAACACGTGTAAAGGCGGGAAAAATCACTATAAAAGTAGAAAAAAACTGACAAAGAAATGCCAAACAACAGCAAAGCACAATAGATGTTGCCAGATCAAGTATGGAAGAGAATCAGAACCCCACAAGCTCCCGGAGGACCCGCCTAACACCCACTGTGTCATTGGCAACAACAAAATGGACTATGGCAGTCCATCGTGGACAAGGTGAATGCAGTGGGAGTGCTGAAGAGGACAATGGAAGAGGTCAAGAGGTGCTGGAAAGATGTCAAGCGCAAAACCAAGCTGAAACTTGCAAACAACCGGAAGGCAGCAATGCAGACTGGAGGTGGGAGTCCTTCGCCACCGGAGGAGCTGGACTATATGGAGGAAATGGTGTCCACAGTCATCGGTGGAGAGACGGTGGCAGGAGTTGGGGGACCGGACACTAGTCAACATGACTGGACATAACAGCACCAGGGTGAGTAATAACCAGGGACTTGGGGGACGGGGGAGATGGGCACAATGGCACACATGCACAATTGAGCTGAGCACATCTGTGGACAAACCATGCCCCAGCCCCCAACTCCCACCAAGAGACCAATGTACCCAAGTATGCAACATCTCAGCACTGTACAGGCACAGAAGTCAAAGGCGCATCGCAGAAAAGGGATACGAGCAGCAAAATCAGAGCAGCAGGGGCTACTCCCCCAAAATGCAGCACATACACATAACACGCAGAGCATTTCAACACTGACAGCAATGTGGCACAAACCGCAACACATCCACACAGGACACAACTGGTGCCGACTGGGTGTAGACACTGGCCAATCACCAGTGGCATTGCAGGGAATTGTGAGTTGATAATGTACAAGTACACACACCTTCAGTTGTCGAAATGTACACTGTCCCCCATCAAAGAGGCACCTCCTCCCAAACAGCCAGAATGTACACAGTCATGCAGTCTGTATGTAAATATGTACAATGCGACAACATACATGTGAACACATTGTTAAACTGCATCTCCCCTTCACATTGCAGAGGGACACTCAACACCTCCTGCAGAGCAGCTCGAACCTCTTTTCTCTGATGATGAAGAGGACCACCACAACTTCGACTCCGATGCCCTCCAAGAGTTCATTGACAGCCTCCGCAGCCCATCTCCAGGAGTAAGGCAGCCCAGCTGCAACGAGGACACCCCTCCCCCTGCACAGACCACACAGCAGGTAGCACCCACCACCATGGCTGCCTCCCAGGAACCCCATGAAGAAAGCATGACCTTCCAACGCCGTGTGTTGGGGTGCCAGGAGCAGCTGGCTGAACAGGTGTGGGGGTGGCTTCGACCGCCTGGCAGACAAATTAGATGCCATACATGGGTGTCTAAGTCCCATCAGGGACCACTCACGGTCCCTAATGGACACCCACAGTCCCCTACAGGCTCTCCAACGGGCCATGGCTGACATCGCTGGAGCCCTGACTTAGAGGATAGAACTGTCCAGTCAGAGTGGTTCTAGCGATGTCACATGGGAGGTTAATGGAGACCATTAAGCGGGCCAATGCGGAAAGAGTGTCTGTCACAGCTGCACACCAGCGAGTGGTAGCTGGGTTCTCAATTACCTTAAAATCATCCTCATGGTATTGCTGCAACAAGGCCTGGTTCTGATGCATGCTGCTGCTACCACTTCATCCACATATCCGCCCCCTGAAGTGTCAGTGCCACACAGTGCGGCAGGCATTCCAGCTCCGGCCCCTGAGGTGTCACTGCCACACAGTGCTAGTAAAAGGCCAGCACCACCCATATGTGAGGCACATGGAACAGCAGAGGACAAAGATGTGGATGAAACCGCCTTCGTGGTAAGAAGGACGCAGTAGCATTCATCTCCGCCATATGGCCGGTTTCAGCCTGATTCTACCCTCTGCATCATCACCTTCCACTGTCCCCCGATGCACTCGGCGACACTCACCTTGGACCTCGACAGGGACCGCTATATTCTGTTTGATCGCCAATGACACAGCAATCAGACTGTGGACTGAACTCTTCCTCTTTCTTTGGACTTGTCATTCCCTGAAGGACTCTGGCAGGCCCTCCAATGGCCAACATTGTAAAGTGGGGTTTGCATGGCCCTGTACTGCTCCCGATGCAACACTCCACTGAATGTGCATTAAACATTCCGAATCACAAAGATGTGTTGTGTCTATGGTCTTTCAAGTGTGGTAGTATGGATGAATGTAGGGTCAGCGAATTCCTCTTACGTCCATGTGGCTCATGTCGTTGGACTTGTGTCACAGGGTGACACATTGCCGAATGTTGTCCATGTGGCGCCACGCAACAACAGCGACACACGCATTTGTTACTTCCTTGTCAAGCCCTGTACGGAACAATGCCCTGAGCCCCGGGGTCATTGTTCAAACCCTTAAGCTGGACTGGCATAAGCCAGGCCAGCCCACTACGCTTATGCACACAAGGGGGACGATAAATCTACATGTCCCAGGTCTACCCTGTATTGATCTACAGATCACAGGTCTAGTTGTCAGCATGCCGCAGCCACTCCCTCACGGGTGGTTTACACCCACACCACACCCATCTAGCACACGTGTCACAGGACATGTGACCCTGCCAATAAAAAGGGCTGGGAGCACTTGCTCGATTCCATTTCCAACCTCTCTTTGAGGGTATCTGTGTAGTGGACATGTAGGCATAGGGGCCCAGGGGCCTGTGACATCACATTCCGCTGGCCCGGAGGTGACATGATGGCGCACCACGATACCCAATCATAGAGGGTCCATGACTTGCGGGGCACAGACTTGGTGACACCAGATACACTGCGTCCGTCACAGGCACACCGCCACTGGACGGTAACTTTCAGTGCACTGAGGTAGGAGCACCTTAAGTGCTGAGCGGGTGTGCAGCCTGCGATGATGCCCCGTCCTGGCGGTCGGGACTGCTCAGCTTTTGTGTGCTCTGCTGGACCGCAGTGTAGGCCTGATCCAGCGGACAGCAGGGGCCTTTCTGCCATGCGGCGTGGCCTCGTAGGTCACAGAGTTAGTGGCACCTCAAAGGCTTAGCGGGTGTGCAGCCTACGATGATTCCCTGTGCACTAGTATGTCCTCTGCCATGGCGAAAGCAAGACCCAGCACCAAAAGTGAGACATGGTGGCCTGCGGAGCGGGCTGCATGATGTGGAGGGTTCCATGTCCGCGGGTCCCAGCATGTGGCTTGCAGCGGCATGTGGTGGGCCCACTTTTCTACATGCCGGTGGCGGAACGTGAGCAGTGAGGCCTGGGTGCGTAGGGGCGGGTATGCACCGCTGGACTGTGGGAGGGGCTGGGGTGCAGCTGCCTGGGTGCGCAGCGGTGGGCATGCACCGCTGGCCGGCGGGAGGGGCTGGGGTGCAGCTACCTGGGTGCACCCCATCACCGCTGGGTGGGCATGCACTGCTGAGTGGCGGGACGGGCTGGGGTGCAGCTGCCTGGGTGCACATGGGCGGACAGTCGATGATGTTGTGTGCAATTGTATGTACTGTGCCATTCATGTATCTGGACTCTGTTTCAGGTGACGGGTCTGACTCAGATGTGGGACCTGGGGAACTGCACTACGTACTGGCACGTGGTTGGAGACACACTGGTGGCAGCAGGAGAGCAGTGTGGCCTGGGTGCGCAGTGTCAGCACTCTCACTCCCTGTCCCTCTCTTCTTTTCTCTGTCTCTCTCTCCCCCTCTCTGTCTGTCTATCTCTCGCTCCCCCACTCTGTCCGTCTATCTCTCTCCCCCCTCTCTGTCCATCTGTCTCTCGCTCCCTCTCTTTCTCTTTCTCTCCTTCGCTCTCTCTCTGTCCCTTGATGTGCGCAGGACACACATTCTCATCATGATTTTTGTCTTGCAGGCTGTGATCTACCGATTGTCCCGAGGGGAGCCGCCATGTGTCTACATTTCAGTTCTGTGTTTATTTGAATACAATTTCATTTGTTGATTCGAAGGTGAATATGTGATGCTCATTTTTGTGACTGCACATGCATGTCACCAGATGTGATTGTGCAACATCAGACGGATTATTTGGTACATGATTCCGTGTAGTTGATGTGGCATGTCTTTGGCCGGGGGGGGGGGGGGAGGGGGGGCTTTGAAAGGGGGGTTCCTGGGGGTGGTGGCAGTGGGTGTTGTGGCCCTCTTGGGTGTCCGGCCTGCATGCTCAATGGCTCCATGGCGTCTGATGGCCTTCAGGTGTGGCTCTGGGCTGGGCTCCCTTCTTGTGGTGCAGGCAGTGATCTGACTTTACACCAGGCCAGAGCAAGTGTTAGTTTCCTGCTGCTAACGCGCCTTATCGCATGTTTTGTGGTCGTATTGCTGATCTGGCTGGTCGTTGAGAATGTTGCGGAGTGGTGTTGTCGCGGCTTTTTGCACGGGAACGCCTACTCTGCATCTCATTAGCGATAGTTGCGGGGGTCATCCGTGGCGATGTTTTTTGCGGTTCCTATCGCAGGTAAACTGGTGCTATGGGCTGTTAGCACCAGCTTGTGAATGGGGTGAAAAACTTATCATGACATTGGCTGCAATAAAGTGCCGTTAACTCGGTGATAACTCCTTGAGAATATGCCCCTATGTATCTTAATGGCTGATGCACTTACAACCCAGGAGAATGGACTCCGAAGGTGGTAGGGGTGTCCTGTCATGCAGGGGCACCCCCACACTTGAGACTGAACACCCTGCCTCCTGAATTGAAAAGCCTACCTTAGGTGAGACTTATAGGTTTTAAGTGCAGTGACCTCAGATATAAGGAAACGTATATCTGTTGTAAGTGGTGCTAGCACCAGCTTACACAGGCTGCAATGGCAGGCCTGTAGTCACAAATTAAGTGGTCCCTCATGGGTTCCATAATACATGCTCCCGCCCATGGGGGCCCCTGATGTACCTATGCCCTTAGTACTATATACTAGGGACCTACAAGGGTACACCACTAGCCAATCTGGAGTGTACCTAAGTACTCACCATTTCCAATTTAGGGGAGAAGCACAGAGATTGGCAGGATCCCAGTCAGACGAGTCAGCAAAACATAATGACCCCAGTAAAAAGTGGGGGTGACCATGAAATCAGATCCTACTTTCCTACATTCAAGAAGAATCAGGAGGCAGGAGTTGCCTGAGACTAGTTTTCGAGGTGCATCGTCGACCACCTGTACTACAGCTGTTTCTGTGTTGTATCCCTGATTGAAGCCGGATTGGTTTTCATCTATTAGGTTGTTATCTGTGATGTGTTAGGTGAGCTGCTCCGCTACACACCTTTCAGTGATTTTTGCGAGGTAAGGTAGGTTGGAGATTGGACGATAGTTGTTGAGGTCATTAGTATCTGCTGAGAGTTTTTTGAGGAGAGAGGTGACTTGTCCAGCTTTCAGACAATCAGGGAATGGTCCTTGACTGAGGGACAATGTTATCAGTTATGTCCAATAGGTGAGCACATGAGTAAAAGGTCTCTGACAATGTTACCTGCGATTGGGTCAGCAAAGTGGTTTGAGGGTTTGGTTTTCATGATACTTTTCAGTAAATCTTCCTTTGCAATGGTGTTAAAAGTTTGCTATGTGTCTTTAAATTTGCTCTTCAGGAGAGGGGGAGAGTGTATGTCTTGGTGTAGAAGCAATTTTGTTTTAGAGTAGAAGAACTCTAGAAATGTTTCAGCTTTCATTGGCATGTCATCAAATATTATGGATGCGGAGGTGGAGGGTCTGTTGGCAGTTTTGATCAGGTCATGAAGTTGTTTCAGTCTGTTCTTAGCTGAGTTCAGAAGGGAGCTAAAGTGATTGGCTTTCTTGCAAAAGATAGGCCTTTTGTACAAGGACCTTGCTTTATAGAGTTATTCAATGTTTTTTTGGTTTTTTTTGTCCTCCTATGCCACCAAGGTTTTACATGTACAATCAATAGGTTTACAAGCCACATGCTGCCTCAGTATATTCCAACTGGTAGGGACAAACATAGTGAGCAGACCTCATCCCTCGGCACTATTGCTTGATACACCCACGATCGCCAGACCAAAACCATATGGGGGGTTCAGTAGTTCAGCCAGAGTGCCAAAAGGAGTACCAGAACACGGCTTTACCCAGGAGAGGGGTAGATGGCTTAATCATTGGAACTGGGAAAAAAACAGTTTCTCAATGCTCCCATTTCAGGAGATACCAGAAAGATCTTTTATCTGGATTCCCAACTCTAGTCAAGTCCAACTTGAAGACCTGCAGGGCGGAGGCACACCAGTAATTGATAGAAGGAGATGAAGAGTCCTTCCACTTCCTGCATATCTCCCTCCTGGCAAGCAGAATGGCATAAAAGACCAACTTCTTTACCAAAGCAGGAACTCCTTCTAAGATTCCAAATATCACCAAAGGGAGATTTAACACAATATTGAAGCCTATAGATGCTGAGAGAAGCTTACTTATGTCCTCCCAAAAGAGTGACAGGCGAGGACACTCATAGAACATGTGGATGTCCGAGGCGGCCATCAGCCTGCATTTAGTACATGCCACCGTAGACCCCTGGGTGAATTTGGAGAGTCGAAGGGGAAAGTAGTAAGCTCTGTGAATTGTAAAAATGTGGTTCCAGGTTTCACAATATCCCACATCATTCTACATGACATATCCCAAAGATCTTGCAAATTGGAATTGCTCATGTGTGACGACCAAAGTTTATCTGGTAACAGGAATACTCCATCCATTTCTTCCAAAATCAACTTATACCAAGATGAGATCTCCTTCGTAGTAGGGGGTTTATCAATTAAGAGATCTATAAGAGAGCTATACCCACCTATGGGGAATTTACTTCCTCTAGAGGGCTGTGCAGTGTAAGAGCAAAACCAGCTAGATATTTGCAGGTATTTTAGCCTGGTCAAATTTGGGCCAATTTTATTACTTAAACACTCCCACGATAGCAGCTCCCCCTCGACAATTCTTACCATTCCTAGCAGGATCTTCATTTTGATTTTTTTAAAGAACTTGGGATCTCCAAATTTTAATAGGAACCCTGACTGGCCAACCCCCTCTCCTTTGAGCAAAGTAGAGTACAGAGTCCCTACCCCATACTCCAATGGTTTCTTTAATAACATCCTGGCATGAGATAACTGGAATGCCCAGGCATAAAGCTGGATGTCCGGGGCAGCCAGCCCCCCCTTTTCCCTTCGCCTCCTGAGCTTTTTCCACGATATTCTTGGAAGATGTTTATTCCATATAAAGGTGTTGATTTAGGCCTGAAGTTTTTTAATAGAAGAAGGATCAAAATATAAAGGGATAGTATTGAATAGAAACGAAATCTTAGGCAAAATGGACATTTTGACCATGTTAGCCCTTCCCAAAAAGGACAGTGGAAGGTGTGCCCAAGACTGAAGTAGCTTACGGCAATCTTTAGCTACCTTGACAAAATTGGTTGTGGCAATCTGGTCTATATCCTCTACAATTTCTAGGCCCAGATACCTCATTGTGTTTCCTGGCCGAATGCCAGAGCTAAATAGGCTCTGGTCCATGCTCCAAGTCATCATCTCGGTCTTTGTGTCATTGATCTCATAGCCAGACACTTCTCCAAATTCCGAGGCAAGCTTAAATATTACAGGTAGGGCCATATGAGCATCAGACATAAAAATGAGGATATCATCCGCGTATAGGGCCACCTTTCTCTCCCAACCCCTATACGCGAACGCCTTGATGTTGAGATTGTCCCTCAGACATTGGGCAAATGGTTCAGCGTATAGATCAAACAGGAGTGGGGAGAGCGGGCAGCCCTGACGCGTACCCCTCGCGATGTTAAAGGG
This sequence comes from Lissotriton helveticus, assembly GCF_964261635.1. Classification (NCBI taxonomy): domain Eukaryota; kingdom Metazoa; phylum Chordata; class Amphibia; order Caudata; family Salamandridae; genus Lissotriton; species Lissotriton helveticus. The sequence goes on along the minus strand of NC_136057.1, from coordinate 1,709,458,020 downwards.
ATCTGATAAACCGCCATTGACCAGAACATATGCATTAGGGTTCTGATATAACAGACCAATTGCCCGGCGGAAGCCTCCTCCCATGTTGAACTTTGCCAAGGCCTCCGACAGGTACAACCAATTGACCCTGTCGAAGGTCTTGGTGGCATCCAGAGTAAGAACCGCCAAGGGGAGGGACTCCAAAACTGCCAGGTCGATAGCCCCTATTAAATCAAAGGTTAGTTCATATAACTGCCGCCCCTTGACAAACCCCTTCTGATTCAGGTGTAAGATGTTGGGGGCGACACGAGCTAATCTATTGGCAAGAATTGAAGCGAATATTTTGTAATCTACGTTTAAAATAGAGATTGGTCTGTATGAGCCACATGCCGTAGATGGCTTCCCAGGTTTTAGAATTACGGTTATGGACGCACTGTCCCATGACATAGGAGGGCGCCCACCATCCAGTAAAATCTGATTAAATAATACTACTAGGAAGGAGATAAGTTCCTGCTCCAATACTTTGTAAATTTCAGCTGGTAAGCCGTCTGTACCCGACGCCTTCCCCTTCTTAGCATTATGTATGGCTTTTCTAATTTCGTCCTCCGAAATTTCATTATCTAGCATCTCACTTTGTTCAGTCGATAGGGCTGGGAGATTGATCTTACTAAGCCAATCTTTGATCCTATCTGGGTTAATGATCTTATCCTCGTAGTAGATACTCTGAAAAAAATCTCTGAAGGCAGATCTAATGTCCACATCTAGAGAGAGTGGGACGTCATTGACTTTAATTAGCTCGATGTTATTTCGGACCCGGTCCGTTTTAGCTTTCCATGCCAATAACTTCCCCGCTCCTTCCCAATACTGGAAGTGAGTGAGTTTGCTGGCCTCCCACCTTTCTTGTATCCGCTGGTTTAGAATCGAGGCTAGTTGACCCTTTAAAGAAAGTAATCTTTCCCGCAAAAGTAACAGGACAGCGTCAGTGGAGGTGGAATCAGCGTCTATATCTTGCTGAGTCTTAACGATATTTGCCTCCACTGAGGTCATGGCCTCTCTATATTCCCTCCTCCTGTAAGCCATTTTATTTGTAATAAGGCCTCTCAAAAATGCTTTAAGGGAATCCCACCCCACTCCTATGCCCACCGTCCCTACATTTATCTTTAGAAAGTGACTAACCTCAGACTTGAGAAATAATACATCATCCGGATGGGAGAGCAGAGAGCGATCAAAAGTCCAACTATTAGCCGGGACCGCCAGCAGTGATGTAAGTTCCATGACTACTGCAGAGTGATCTGATAGATGAAGTGGGAGGTATTTAATGTCTTTAACAAGATCAATTAGCGTATGGTTAATTAAAACAAAATCGATTCTGGACTGGTGGTGATATTTATAGTTTCTGAAAGAAACACCCTGCTGGTCACCAGCCCTTAACCTCCAGATATCAACATAACTGTACTGCTTCATTGCATTTAACAAAAAAGACCTTGATTTTGATGGAATTCGGGGTCGACTATTGTGCGATTTGTCCAAAAGCGGATCTAGCACAATATTAAAATCACCAGCGAAAATTACAGGCTCGGGGAAAGACAGGAGATGGGAAAAATGGTGACAAATCATCTTGGTTGGGGCCATAATACCCCACCATAGTGATTTGAGTGCCCATAATGGAAAGAGAGGCAATAACCCATCTACCGGCTGGGTCGACCTTAGATTCTAACACCTTTGCCTTAAGTTGTTTTTTAAAGATAATCGATACCCCTCTACTAGTCAACGACTGAGAAGTAGATACTGCAAAGTCAATCCACTTGTTCTCCCTAACTAAAACATCCATTTCAGCCTGAATCAAATGTGTCTCCTGCAAGATGATGACCTGTGCCTCTACGTCCCGAAGATACTGCAGCAATTTTCTGGCCCTAGGTTTAGTACGCAGGCTGTTGACGTTCCAAGATATTATCCTTATACCTGCCATAGACATTCGTCCAGACCACTACTCCTGATGCCCCCCAGCATTACTTGGAGAAAAGGGCCCTTTTTCGTCCAACCTACCCTTGAACCAGGTGACAGCATATCAAAATTTGTCTCATACACAACATAGTGCAATAGAACCCAGCCTTGGCAAATGAGGAATTTTTTATGAAATTTTAACCCAACCCCCCCTAACCCGTGTCCCCCCCGACCACCCCCCCCCCCTCCCATGGAGAACCCTTGGTGTATCTAACTGGATCAAGTCCAGTAGATGGCACCCTACCTCAAGCTCCTGCATCTCCACCCAACCCCCGTGACGATTTTTTCTCCAAAATAACCGAATGTGTGTAAGTGTATGCATTAAAAAAAAAGGAAAAAGAAATTTATATATACGTTTTTTTTTTCGGGTTTTTTTTCCTTCCTTTTCCCTTCTTTCCCCCTTTTTATTTCCCCTTCCTTCCTTTCTTCCTTCCCTTCTCTTCTCTCTTTTATATTAATATCGAGATTAATTCATCTAATTTCACCTATTAATCAATAGGGATTGTCAAATTTTCCATACCTACAGTTAGCAATCAAAACCCTTCAAAGGCCTGTGTTATTAGGGAATCACATCTTATTAACCCTTCGCCTTACTGCCCAGATCTAAAAGGAGCTCATCAGCAGCCTGCACTGACCTGATGTTGAACATTTTATTGTTAAACATCACTTTTATGGAGGCTGGAAACATAAGCTGAGCAGTAGCACCCAGCTTCCTGAAAGCGTCCAGCCTCCTGCCAAACTCCCACTGCTTCTCCAGCGTGGCACTAGAAAGATCTGAACTGATTAGAAAGGTAAACCGCTTACCAGGAAGAGACTTTTGTTTTAGAGCTAGGTTTAAAATCTGCTCTTTGAGGGCATAAGTATGAAAATTAACAAGTATTTTGCGAGGCTTGGACCTTTGTGGGTTCCTCCTAAACGGATCTCTATGGACCCTTTGAATGTCAGTTTCCAACTCCTCGGGGGTTTGGTCCAGGCACAGCGACTCCTTCAATAATTGCACCACAAATTTTTTGACATCAGACCCTTCAGACCCTTCCGGTACATTGAGTATTCGAATGTTAGATCTTCTGGCATTATTCTCCAACACCTACATCCTGTCTAGAAGGGCCTGATCCTCTCTCCTCAATTTAACTATGTCTTCCTTAGCCTTATCCAAATAGATAGACATTCCAGCCACGGTCTCTTCCAGCTTCCCCGTCCTTGAAGTTAACCCATCGATCTTATTATCTAGGGACTCGCAATAATTCCGAATCTCGATCTGAATGGATGAGGACTCCTCAAACCCTCTTTTTATGTCGTGGGACAAAGTAGAGAACATTGCCTGTAGAGAGGCTGCAGACACTGTAGCCGTTACATCAAGACTAGGAGCCAGAATCTGCTGCTGATCATGAACAGGGGGGGGAAACTTCTGCCTCCTTACCACCCATCTCCATACCCCCAATTCCCGCTGGAACTGGGACACTGAGACTAGTATTGTCCCCTGCCCCCTCACCCACCGAGTCGTGACTCCCTCCCCCTGCAGCTCTCGTACTGATGCCCCAATCGAGCCCCCAGCTGGTCCCATCTCTGTAGGTGAAGTTGAAAGTGAAGGTGGAGCTGAAACTAGGGCCTGAGCTGACACTGCTGCGGGGGTATTACAATCAGAAATGATCAAAGGGCCCAGATCCCCTTCGGTTAGGTAGTGAGAAGCAGAGTCCCGGGCAGGAATGTCCAAGTCAGACATGTCTCTGATACTGGACTCTGACATTGTCAAAGAGGTAGACTCACCCTGGGTTTCTGATAGGCGTAGGACCTGTGGTACTGCTTTAAAATATGACCGGAGGGATGGCGTTATTTTAGAGCCCACATCAAGCGCTGCATTAGCCCCACTTTTCAGTTTTGCCTTACCCCTAGCCCCATTAGCTCTCACACACTTTGCCTTAATTTCCGCTGACAAGTAAGAAAAGGCTCTCTTACCTCTAGGTGGAGAGGAGCTGTTGTGAGCCGATTTTACAGAAGAGGTAATGGCAGGCTCCCTCGAGTGTGCTTTAACAGATACCTTACCTCTTTTACTAGTCCCTCTGCCCTTGCCTTTCTGCTGCTGCTGCTGTACCAGCTTGCTTCCCTCTTTGGAGTCCTCCGACGATCCTTCCACCCAGCCTTCCGCCTTCGTAGCACCCCCAGGATCCTTTGTAACCACAGCGAACTCTTCGCCATCCACTGCGTCAGGAAAAGTGGACTCAAGACCCTGAGCACGAGCCTGAGCCTGAGCCTGGAAACAAGCTGGAGCAGGGACGCCACATGAAGCACGTACCATACAGCGTGCCCTTCTGCCACACCGCAGCTCCAGGGCGGCCGCGGACCACAACCTCAGGACTGCTGGTGCTCCCGTAGGATCAGGAGCAGAGACGAGCAACACACCACTGCCGCCTCCGACGGTAAGAGCACTAACCACGCTGAGGGATCCCGTCATAGACAAGGAGAACAGACGTCACGCCGAGCCGTCAAAGCAGACGCGAGGTAATCCGGACCAAAATACTCAGTTTTTCTTCTATTTCTCTTTTCTCTCGACTTGTGATATTGCACACACCGCATTAGGAAGAATTCACCCAGTGGTCATACGGATTTCACGGGGACCAGGCGGAGAGGAGCGGGAGCCTGATTTCCAGAGCGCCACGGCAGCTCAGCCGACTGCCGCCATGTTCTCCCGAAAACCTTTGGAAAATTCATGTTATTGGTGCGGGGCGACTGTCTCCATTTATCTCTAGAATTCTTAAGGATTTTCTTCCCTTATATAAGGCCTTGTTGAACCATGGGGCTGATGGTTTAGTATGTTTCTTTTTGCTTTGAAGTAGAGCACCATTATCAAGCAGATCAGAGAGACATCCAAGAGTGAGGGGAGGTCAGATTATTGACATCTGTGATGTGGCCAATGGGGGTAGTACTTTCCGAACAGTGTCGCTGAGGAAACTGATGTCCAAGTTCTTGGTATCTTGAAACTAGGTAATTATGTTTTTTAGGTCGGCCAATTGTCACGGTATGAGAGAGTCGCAAGGTGAAGGAAATAAGGAAATGATCGGACCGGTCTACTGGTATAGGTTCATCCAGTTGGAGAACGTCTTCTTTGGAGCTAATTAGGTCAAGTGTGAAACCTTTTGTTTGTGTTGGTTTTTATGCTATGTTAGATCAGTTTTTTGTCGGAGAGAATGGAAGTGAAGTAGCACACTGCATACTCTTCTGTGGTGCCCCAGTGAAGATTAATGTCTCCAAGAAAGATCACTGTAATTGTATTGTATGTGTTCATTAATAAGGTCAATGTATTCCTCAACAAAGGCTGTGTTATTACCTGATGGGTGGTAGATTGTTTTTATGCTGAAATGATGGGTGGTAGATTGTGTTTATGCTGAAAGAAACCTTGTGTTGAATGTGGAGATGCAGAGTGAGGCTTTGGAATATGGAAGAAGAACCGTTGGTTATCTCCTTCCAGAGAGCCTCTAAAGATGGCTGAAATAGCGCCCCTCCCCCGTGCCCCCCTTGCTGAATTTGCCTAACCGGTCCTTTCTGATGATGGAATAGTTTGGAGGAAGCAGAAGATCAATAGTATTATGGGTGTGTCATTTAACCAGGTCTCAGTCAGGATTAAGAAATCGAGGTTGTAGTGTGTAATGAAGTCTGAGATGTATAGCTTGTGCTTCCTTGCAGATCTGCAGTTGTGGGGCGTGCAGCGTAGAGCTGAGGTGTCTGATTTGGTGCAAGGGGTGTCAGTGGTTTTGGGTATGATAGGAATAAAGTTCCTGTTAGCCAGCGACTGCTTTTGGCAGGTCTGGTGCTAGAGACTAGGGAAATGGTCAGAATTCTGTGGTGGATGGAATGGTCTCCAGAGCTGGTGGGACTGAGAGTAGAGGGGGTAGAGGAGGCTGGGGAATCAGGGTGCTTTAGCTTGCAAGCAGGCTGTCAATCTCAGCTTGGGAGAGAATAGGTGTGAGTCTTGTGGTGCGAGGGAGACTGCTACTCCTTGGTATTGAACGAACACGAGGGAAAGTGAGGCTTCAATCGAGGGAGTGGAGAGTCTAAGAGAGAAGATAGTCTAGAGTTTGGGTGGGATATAGTGTTATCTAGCTGGGAGAATTTTGAACAGAAGAGAACTAGTTTGTATTTTAGGCAGTGGGTCATGCAGATGAAGGCATGGGGAGAGTGGAGTTCGGAGGGAGGGCACGAAGATGTGTCGTTTGTGGTGCTGGTGTGTAGAAGATTACATTGTGCAGGTGTGTGAGAAGAAAGGGAGTGTCAGGTGCAGCGTATAGGAGCCAAGTGAGGTGTTCTGTGATGTGTGCCCTCAGTGGGATTGTGCAAGATTGCCTTTGTGGTGGGAGCTGGATGAAGTGGAGGTGGATGCCTAATGCTGTGTGTCAGTGTCGGGTAAGGCGAATAAGTAAACTGAGCCACAGAGGAGGGATTGTTGTCAGAGTAAATGAAGAGGATGCCTGCATAATCAGAGCTGGGAAGCTGTAGGTGAGATTGATCATTCAGGTGCGTGGGTGTTGTTGCAGTGATGATGGGGTGTGACTGAAATAGTGCCACATGTCACACTTGTATCAGAGTGATGGTTAGCACTAATTGATGGGCCTGGTTCTTTTTGCATCATTTCATTAAAGCGGAGCAAGAGTATGCACGTAAAGAGATGTATTTGCCCACAATCTTCCTTGCCTTAACCGATGATGCAATGTACCTATATAAACTGTATGACATACCACAGCAGTGAGAGCAATCTCTTGGCTAAAGCATCCTCCACTCCAGGCAGATTATGATCTCAGCCTGTTTACATTGCAGCCCATTCAGGAGGTACATTTCTTTTTTTACTTTGTCCCATTTTACTATGTATCCATTTTTCCTCACTAATAATGGGTTTGAGACTTTGACAACATAATTCCTAAGTTTACCTTCTCAATTCAAGTTACATTTGAGGGCAGCATGATCAGTAAACCCTGAAAATTGCACCTGTATATTCACTAGTCTAGCACTGATTGTTTCAAAGGTGATTATATAATCTATGGTAGACCCTTTATCTACACTCCTGAATGTCGCATCCATGGTGCCAGTGAGTGTATTTGTAGTATTAAAAATCAGCAGGTTCCATGTCATCAACAGCCTATTCAAAGCATTCCCAGAGGTACAGTGAGCAAAATGGGCCATATCGTCACCTTCACAGTCCGTTATCCCACAGATAGGCTTCCTTCTTTTTTTGCGACATTTGGCATTGAAATCCCCCACCCATTTAAAAACAATCATTGGCATAGCCAATATGTCTCGTTTTTGGGACCTTATAAGTATTTAGTTATGCAGCACAATATCCTTTGTGCAACTGTTGCATGGCTAAGCACTTATAAGGTCCCAAAGGCGAGGCCTATTGGCTATGCCAATGCTTGTTTAAGTATAGCTCAGTTATCTCATTAGCCACTGAGATAGGCCATGAGAAGGCATTACATGTTTCACCATGGCTAGTTTTAGTAGTGAACTATAAAGTAGGGATCTGCCCTAGGTGTTGGGCACTTTGTATGTCATGTTTGGCTATGGCTGACTCGTACAAGGAAACAGGACGTAATCACTTGATGCTCCTAGTTTTGTTTCCTCAATTGTATTGTGAAGTTTATGTACTCGTACTACTAGCTTCGGAAATTCGACTCTTTTTCCAGGTGTGGAATTAATTCAAGCCCTGGTAAAGTGGCCAAGCAAAACCTCAATGATTGTTGTCAAAGTCAGGTTAAAATAGTTTTACTGAGTCTGTTCTACTGAGATCATGGCAGTTGCTTTAGATAAGCGAGGACTTCCCAATTGTAGTCCATAGAACCTGATGACACTGGTTCACATGGTCTGTAGGACCAACGCAATATAAAAGCAACTTATTCGCTGTGAAGGTATTAGAAACTATGGAGCGGATAGAATACATTGTTTTTACTTTTATGTATCTTTATCGACCTAACTTGGAGAAGAAAAGGCTGAGTTACTTGACAGTATTCCGAATCTGAACCTTATTTATACATTTATCTAAGTAATAATGCCAAAGTTGCATTTCAAGAAAGCACTTAAATCAACCTACATTTGTTTTACCCACATTCAAGAAGAGATAACCTAATTTGTCACTGTATTACTTTTTCTCTGTCAAAGTAGCTGTACATTACAAAGAACCAAAACACCACCATATCTTTATGCAGTTAAGAGGCTAGGGATGTCAAAATCATAGCACCCTGCTTTAACAAGTGCTTAAAAACAAACACGAAACAACCTCCCCCACCGCAATAGGTCAGAGACGTTATCTGATCAAGGGTTCCACAAATTAATTAGACAGCGACACGAGTGTCAACCAATACATAATAACCGAAAGTTCGCTACTTTTGCAGCTATGGCCACTAGAGTGCATGGAGGGTACCAGCATCACAGCACCCAGAATCAAGTAGGTTTACAGTATTTTAAGAATTAACCATCAAGTCACTCAGATGTAACCTGAACGGGCAGGCAAGTGCGAGACGCAGCTGTGGAAAGAGACAAGTTTTATTACAAGGCCGCGAACTGCGCTTCTGTATGCCCCCGGCCTGGGGGCACTGGCTCTCGTTGTTCTTACATGTTCACACTTCAGGAATGCCGTCAAAGCAAAACAAGATGCTTCTGGGTAAACGCTGGTCTCAAGAGCACAGAGTAGGGCGCCTCTAATAAAACTGCACCACAGTCTGACGCACCCATAGGTGCCCAGAGCTGCGAGTCGTGAAAGTGGTGATTTTTCCCCAAATAATTTTTATTGACATCTTGTCTTTTAAATCGCTGGTGGATACTGCGTAGCAGAGGACAAGGCAAATTTTTTGCAATTCTGATAACGATAACGCAGCGCAGTAGGATCGAGTTGCTTGGCAGTCAGCACAGGGAAACAATTGTGAAAGTGGTGTTTGTCATGGAACAGAAATCCTGGCAGCTGGTGATCTGCCGTCAACAACCTCTCAATAAACAACAGCTGGCACAGCCTCCACAATCCCGGGAGCTGTGTGCGCGCGCTGAAAGAAAGAAAAAAAGCACACGAGTGGTGCGCACACCGGCAAAAGTAAAACAAGAAAAGACAAGCGCACACGCCTCGTGCGACAAGTTAAACAAGCAACAGAACATTGGAGGGGCGGAGCGAGGCACCTGCGCTTGTGCGCGTAAAAGCAAGCTGGTGGCTGCCTTTGGCAGCACTTTAAAAACCTGCTTACTAAATGTCTCGCCAGACCAGCGCATGTGCTGGCTCTAGCGAGACCTAAACAGGGGTTTGCGATGGTAAGAAGTAATGTCACCAATCGCCTGTTCGAAGGATTCAACCACTTGTGCCATATCACCCTCAAAAAATTATTATAAAAATGTATTAGAATCTCATCACTATCTCTATTACCCTCACAGACCAGTAAATTCAAGTAGGGTGAATTATTCACCAACTTCAAGATTTTGATCTTGGTAGTATTGGCTATCAATGTCAATATTTCACCTTTAGCCCTACAAGACATAACTGGAATCGCAGGGGATTGATAAGACTGGAAGTTATCTAAAGATGACGAACCCACCTCCCCGTTTCTTGAAAGCATATTATGTCATACTTTGTTGCCTCTTTCATCCATTCCAGGTTATCCTTTTTCTTTCTAAACCTGCTATATTCCATGTGACCAACTTTAACAAGTCTGTCCAGCCCTCCTCATCCTTTTTTTGTAAAGGTACTTCCCTGACATCCCCATCTCCAACTGCCTTTCTGCCATTAATATCCATTCAACCGCATTCCTCTAAGTTCTGCAAAGGGACATATCTATTTCTGAATGGGATCCCCCACTTCTCATTTGTGAGTAACTTCTCTGATTAAAATGGCAAGTGGTGGTGGATTTCCCCCTCTTTCCCGTCTGGGAGCTTTGCGGTTTATAAAATTAACCTAATGGCAAAGCAATTTAGGGATGGGGCAATTGGGAGTTGACATAGCAGATTCCCCACTAGGCCTGGACTATGTAAATTCTTCCCAATGCATTTCCCAATATATTCTGTGGCGCCTTCCCCATAAGTTGCTTAGTAGTCTCATCTTGGGCTGTCTCAAGCTCTGGTAGATTTTCCAATAAAAGAACATGTTGGGAAGCTACTGGTGGCAAGTCTAATACCTGGACCGTCTGAGACCTCCCTCCCCGTTTTTCCTCCCTGCTTCCCCCGCTACCCTTGCTTTTGTAGCTGCCTCTAGAGGCAAAGAACAGGGAACTGTTTGTTTTGTGAAAGGACTAACCAAGTTGGGGGTTGCATCAGTGCTAGAGCCGCCTGGCTGAACTAATAAAGAGGGAGCATTATCTTCCATCTGAAAATTAAGGCCCTCTGTGACAACTTCAGCAAACAGACTCCAGAAACCATGCCTTCCTCCAGCAATGACAGTAAGCCTACCATCGCCGCCTGGACCCCGGGCACCACTGAAGATACCACCATGTCACTCAGGAGCCCCCAAGGACCCCTGCTCTCCACACATCTTCCACAGATCCGCCACCCCATAATACCCGAGCTATGACGCACCATCAGTGCCACCTTCGAATCCGGCACTTTCCCCAACATCTGGAAACGTGCAGAAGTCAAGCCCCTCCTCAAGAAACCCTCTGCAGACCAGATGGACCTGAAAAACTACAGACCCATCTCTCTCCTTCCCTTCGCGCCCAAAATCACAGAGAGGATCGTCAACACCCAGCTGACCAACATCATCGAGGAGAACGCCATCCTCGACCCTCCCCAATTCGGATTCCACAGCAACCACAGCACCGAGAGCGCCCTCCTTGCCACCACAGACGACAACTGCACGCTCATCGACAAAGGCCACACCGCAGCCCCCATCCTTCTAGACCTCTCCACTGCCTTTAACACTGTCTCCCACCGCACCCTCACCGCCAGACTCCACGACGCCGGCATTTATGGAACCGCCCTTGATTGGCTCCACTCCTTCCTCACCTGCAGAACTCAAAGAATCAGACTCCCGCCCTTCCTCTCCATACCCACAGACCTCAACTGCGGAGTACCCCAAGGATCATAGCTCATCGTCAGACAACATGGACTCTGCATAGTATCCTAGGCCGACGACACACAGCTCCTCCTCTCCCTCACAAAGGAATCCTACGTCACCAGAATTAGCTTCCAGAAAGGAATGAAAGACGTTGCATCTTGGATGAGCAGCAGCTGTCTGAAGCTCAACTCGGAGAAGACAGAAGTCCTCATCCTCAGGCCCACCCCCTCAACTTGGGACAACACCTGGTGGCCCTCCGCCCTTGGCATCCTCCCACACCCAGAACCTTGGCATCATACTTGACTCCTCCCTCTCAATGAACCACCAGATCAACGCTGTCGCCTCCACCTGCTTCAACACCCTCTGCATCCTTCACAAGACCTTCAAATGGATCCTCCCCCCCCCCCAAATCCAGAAAGACTGTCACCCGCGCACTCATAACTAGTAGACTGTATTATGGAAATGCCCTCTATGCCTGAATCAACAAATCCCTGCTACGAAAATTCCAGAACATCCAAAACACCGCAGCCAGATTCGTCCTCGTCATCCCATGGCATGAACACATCACCCAACACCTGCAGGACTTCCACTGGCTCCCCGTCAAGAAGAGAGTAACTTTCAAGCTACTCACCCACGCCTACAAATCCCTCCACAACACCGGACGCAAATGCCTCAACAACAGAGTCTCCTTCCACGTACCAAATAGAATCCTCCTCTTCGCCGACCTCACCCTCACCAAAACCCTACACATCCGCAGAACAAGACCGGGTGAAAGAACCTTCTCCTACATCACGGCAAAGACCTGGAACGAGCTCCCAATCAACATCAGACAATCTCCCACTCTGCACACCTTCAGAAACGCGCCTCAAGGCCTGGCTCTTTGGCTGACTCTGAGCTGCACCCCAACACCTCCCTCCCCACCTCCAGTGTCTTGAGACCCTCGCGGGTGAATAGCGTGCTTCACAGTTCCCTGATTCATTGATTGATTACCTATATCTTAGTTGCAGTGAATAAAATCTCCTCCGTGTCAGTCATCTGGGTGTAATATGCTCCCAGAGACCTGCTGCTGAATAAGTTGTTGTGGAATGATAGCTCTGCCCCCATGCCAGATTTCAATACTCACATCCAGTATAGGTACAAAAGATTTTGATAGTGGATTCAAAGCAATGGAAAGGGGACTATCTGATGTGTTCTGGATTACCCCAAAATATTTGGATATTTGTGATATTCATTGCTCTATTCATTCTAATCTGCCTAAAACAGACTGCAATTGTAATGACAGGATACACTCCAATCTAAGACAAAGGTCGTCCACGTTCACAGAAAACGGGGCCTGGAATAAAGGTTCAGGTCCAAAAGCCTTCTTCGCTTTCTTAGGTTTAGGTGCACTATATTGTCTAGTCCCACCCCTTTTTCTCTTAATCGGGGGAACAGCTGCAACCGTGGACAGGTGCCATGCTGAGCAGATTGAATATCAGGCAAACCATGGGGGTAGGTTCTATCAACACCTCAGGTCCCAATTTGTTGCTATTTTCTTGCTGCTGTTAATCCTCAGTAATGATCTGACCACTTCTTATCTCCTCAATAGAGAGCTGTAGTTCTGGGAGCCTGATCTCCTTAGTTAAGACGTTTGCAGCTCTAACAAGAAAGGAGTCAAGGGTATGTATAATTTCTCCACCTGTATCCGGGTCCTTATCCTTTTTTTCCCCATACCTCTTGTGTACGACAGCTCGAGAACCTGGACGTTAGGGGGTGGCCCAGCCCAGCCTCTTCCGGGCTATGCCGGGCGCAAATGGGCCTGCTTTTGGCCTGGGCTTCTCCGGGGCTCAGCCCGCGCCCGTCCTGCACCGCGGGGTGGCTTGTGCTTATGACTGCATTGTTTGTTTGTTTTTTATATTTTTTATTTGCATTTTTTCCAGGAACAATATTACAATTACGTCATCATCAATCAACATCCCCTGTCTTCCAACCCTCCACCCCCTTCGCCATATGTCTAGTAAAAATAATGCAATCCATTTGTCAATCCAGCTCAAACTAACCTGTCGGAAACACGAAAGGGCCTGGAGACAGGACTATTCCAAATCTAGGAAGGATGACTATAGAGCCGCTATCAGGCTCTATAAACAGGAGATAAAATCGGCACAAGCTTCCTTTTATTGCAGCAAAATCGATGAAGCCGCCAATGCTCCAAGGGAAATTTTTAAAATTGTTAAAACACTTATTTCACCCCCTACTGAACTTCCCTCTGCAGACGGTGCCCAAAACCGCTGCAATGAACTAGCTGTTTTTTTCTCTGAAAAAATTCAGACTATATACTCCTCTTTTGGGGATGTTGACAGTGACTTAGACCTTCCTATTCCTACCACCTCTGAAGGCCCCGTCCAGTGTATGCTTGACGCAATCCCCCCATTAGACACTCTGGCACTGGACAGACTCATCTCTAAAGTCACCACAGGCTCCCCTAATGACCCAGCTCCCCCCCAGACCCTTGTTAAGGCAATAGACATAATTCGCCCGGTCATATTGGACGTTCTCAACACTTCCATCTCCTCAAGAACCGTACCTCCCTCCTGGAAGTGCGCGATGGTGAGGGCCCTGTTGAAGAAGCCCAATCTTGAACAATCCAACCTGGCGAATTATCGTCCTATTTCCTTGCTCCCCTGGCTGAGTAAACTACTTGAGAGGCACGTGAACAACATCTTGATGAACTTTTTGGAGTCAAATGGTCTCTTACGTGCCTCTCAGACCGGGTTTCGGCCCCTACATGGGACCGAAACAGCCCTCCTGGCGGTAACTGAGGAAGCCAGAGCAGTGTTAGACCAGGGTGGCAAAGTCGCAATCATCTTGTTAGACCTCAGCGCCGCGTTCGACACGGTGAACCATGTCACGCTACTACAACGTCTGGCAGACATGGGCGTGTCGGGCCCGGCGCTGGATTGGTTGACATCCTTCCTGGCTGACCGCTTCTTTCAGGTCTTTGAGGGCGAGGCAGTGTCACCCAAACATCCTCTTAGGTGTGGGGTTCCTCAGGGCTCATCCCTGAGCCCCACCCTGTTCAATGCCTACAAGGAACCTCTAGACAGGATTGTCCAGCCCTTCGGTGTGCGTATTGTCACCTACGCGGACGATACCCAACTGGTGGTCTCTCTGGACCACTCAGAGGTATCGTCCAACACCCTAGGTCCCTGTCTAGAGGCTGTTGCCAGATGGATGCAATCCTCCCGTTTAAAACTTAACGGGGAGAAGACAGATGTCATCTTATTGGGTAACCCCTCCCCTTCTGTCTTTTCATCCATCTGGCCACCATGTTTGGGCCCGCCTCCTGCTCCCAAGCCTCAAATAAAAAGCTTGGGGGTTTGGCTTGATACCGCATTGAACTTCTCAGCCCAAGCTACAAAGACCGCAGCCACCTGTTTTGGCTTGATGAGGATGCTACGGAAGGTGCTCCCTCTGCTTCCATTCCAGGCAAGGAGGATTCTAGTCCAGGCCCTTATACTATCTCGCCTGGACTATGGCAATGTCCTCTATATGGGAGCCCCTTCCTATGTCATTCAGAAACTCCAAGTCACCCAAAACAGTGCGGCCCGTTTGCTTTACAATCTCCCTCGCTGGCAGTCAGCAAGGACCGCCCTTGGGGAACTCCATTGGCTCCCCATAGCGGCCAGAGTACAATTTAAAGCTATGTGTACTCTACATAAAGCCTTCCACCACCTTGGTCCTGCAATTCTGCAGCCCCTGATCACCCCCTATGTCCCCTCACGTTCCCTTCGTTCCAGTACCCTCCAGCTGGCCTCCTCTATTAGAGTGAGGAAAGCCCGATGGGGAGGTCGTTCCTTTTCATACACCGCGGCTAAGTTCTGGAACACCCTCCCCTTATCCCTTCGAGGAACCACCGATCATCTTTCCTTCAGAAAAGCCCTGAAAACTCACCTGTTTGCCAAATCCCGCTAATCTGCCCGAGCCTGCGCTAAGTTAGCTTTAGTCATATGCGCTACGAGGCCTCCGGGTAGATAGCGCTATACAAGTGCAATTTCAATTCAATTCAATGCTTCTATATCCATCATTGTCCATATCACAGTGTCTTGTTTCCTCCTGATCTTTCTATACCCTAAAAGAGCCCTAGCCCTAATAGCCCTCTTACAGTCCCCCATCAAGGCCATGGTACTTTCTCCATTTATTCCAGACTCTTCCAAATTTCTTGGGGCAGCCTCTCGCCTTATATGTGACCCTTTCTGCCGTCATATAGAGGTCCATACCTCTCCTCCATTCCTCAATCTGTGGCGTCGTGCTCGCCCCCCAGTATTTTGCAAAATCTCTCTTAGCCACCACCAAGGCCAGGACCAGGAATATCAGTAGCGGGCGCGCCAAATCTATATCATTAGTCATGCCTAGTAGGATTAGCCTGGGGTCCATGTGCAAAGGGGATTCCAGTACCGCTGCCAATTCTTTCAGTATCCCCTCCCAGTATGTTTGGATCCTTGGGCAGGACCAGATTATATGGAAAAAACCTCCCTCTTCCTGTCCGCATCTGAGGCAGTTCGTATCTCCTATCTTCCCCATTTTGTATAGTCGCACCCTATCAAAGTAAGTTCTATGCAGTACATTAAATTGTATGAGTCTCAGCCGGGACTTAATGGCCACCTCCCTCGGATGCATGAGCACCGTGTCCCAATCTACCAAGTCCATCTCTCCTACTTCTCCCTCCCATTTTGCTCTAAGGGTGTCCAGACCATCCGGCATATTATTCATAATAGTCCTGTATGTGAGTGATACTGCCCTTTCAGGTATGAGTTCTTGTAGTAGCCTACCCCCCAGGGGGGCATATTCGGGAAGGATACCCTCTGGTATCCCCTCTGCCCGCCAGGCATGACGCAACTGAGCATACTTTAAGTATTGCATGGGGAGCAATCCAAATTCTGTCCTCATAGCCTGGAATGATTTTAAGATGCCTCCTTCAGTCACGTCCCCTATCGTTGATATACCTATATCGTCCCATTTCTTGAATCCTTTCAACGTATTCAGTTCCCTCAGCCAGGTACAATGCCATAGTGGCGTTTGTCTAGTAAGCTTTTGCTTCCACCCTATGGCCCTGGTCGCCCTATTCCAAATTATCAGCGTCAGTCTAGTGGCCGGCAATAGCCGACCCTTCCCTTGACCCCCATATAAATAGTAGGTATATGGACGATTACCCATAGCACTCTTTTCCAGGGCATATGTGGGGTGAGTGGCCGAGGCATGGACCCAATCGTTGATCGTTATCAGGTGCTCTGCCCAGTAGTAAGCCTCAACATTGGGGAGAAAAATCCCTCCGCTATATTGGTGTCTCTGCAGGGTCGACAATGCTACCCTAGGCTGTTTACCTAGCCACAAAAAGGAGCAGACTTCTGAATTTATATCTAGGAACACCCGTCTTGGGAGAGGGTAGTATTCGTTTTGGAACGCATATAGGAGTTTAGGTAGCGTCACCATTTTGAACAGGGCCGCGCGACCCAGAAGCGTCAGGGGCAGTAGCCTCCATCTGGTCGCGTCTTCTACAAAGTTGCGCACTACCTGCCTGACATTTCTATCGCACGAGCGTTTCCTGTCCATTGTGACAAACACTCCAAGGTATACGAACCCCTCCACTGTCGTCTGTAGCCTGCCCGGGAGGTTCGTCCACTGTTCCCTGCCACTAGGGTCATATATGACCGATTTATGCCAATTAATCTTATATCCCGAGTGCGCTCCATAGCGTTCTAGCTCTGAGAAGAGCACCGGTATCGTTGTCTCCGGATGTGTAACATATAGTAGGACATCGTCCGCGTACAATGATATTTTTTCCTCTGCCACCTCTCGGGGGCCTACCTTGAAACCTCTGATCTCCGGGTGTTGTCGAACCACCGCTGCCAGAACTTCTATTGTCAGCGTGAAAAGCAATGGGGACAAAGGGCACCCCTGTCTTGTTTCCCGCTGTACTAGGAAATCCTGTGACAGAACCCCATTTACTTTGACCCTCGCGCTGGGGTCAGTGTATAAAAGTCGTAAACACTGCCTGAATTGCGGGCCAAACCCGAAGCAGACCAGAACACCTTCCAGGAATGGCCAGTGCACAGCGTCAAGCGCTTTTTCCGCGTCAAGTGAAAGGAACCAGTGGGGGTCCCGCCGTGTACCCACCTCCTGCAGCCAGTTATGAGTCCTTCGTAGATTAAATCTGGTGGCCCTACCTGGCAGGAACCCCGTCTGGTCCAGATGGACCAAGTCCGGGATCACCCTTCGCAGTCTAAGTGCTAGTACAGTTGCCAATAGTTTGACTTCGATGTTTAATAGAGATATGGGCCGATAAGAGGAGCAATCCTCCGGCGGCTTGCCCTCTTTGACTATTGGGATAATCGTGGCCATTCGCAGGTCTGGAGGGAGTTTCCCTGTTTGGGCTGCATCCTCAAACAGCCCAAGTAGGTGGTGAGCCAGGAGGTCCTTAGTTTTTTTGAAGAACTCTGCCGGGAACCCATTCGGGCCTGGGACTTTCCCCGCACGTAACTTAGCTATGGCCTTCTTAATTTCGTCGAGTGTAAGTGGAGTTTCTAAATCATGTATGTCTGCGTCTGCCAGTCCCGGGAGCTCTATGTGCTCCATATAGGACATAGCCTCCTCTTGCGTTCCCAGCTCTCTTCCTGCATAGAATTGTCGGTAATGCGTAGCAAACGCCTCCGCAATCTGGCCATCTGTCACTGCGAGGTTTCCACGGTCGTCTCTAACTTGATCAATCCACCGCGCGTCCCTCTCTTTCCTACTTAGCCAGGCCAGCAATTTGCCTGACTTGTCCCCCACATCGTACAGGCGATGTAACATTGCCATCGCCTGTGTTTTGGCCTCTCTCGTCACCACGTCTCTGTAATGTCTTTGCACATCAGTCAGTTTCCGAAACGTTGTCAAGTCTCTGCTATCCGGATAATCCCTTTCCAGTGCCAGTATCTGGGTCTCCATCATCCCCCGCTCTCTCTGGGTGTCCCGATTCCTCTCTGCCAGTCTATTCTGGGCTCTATCTCTCATGACAGCCTTAAAGGCCTCCCAGAAGACCACCTTCGACGAGACTGAGCCCAAATTCTCAGCTATGTACACCTTGACATCCGCCCTCAGGCCCTTCAGTACAGTCGGGTCTTGCAGGTCCCAGGCCGCTAATCTCCATTGTCCCCATCTCTGTTGTGTCTTTCGCCCCACTGTCACTAGGCGCGGCGAGTTGTCCGATATCCCCCTGGCTTTATAGTCTTCTATGTCTTCTCTTGACACCATATGTCGAGCCATAAAGATATAGTCTAGTCTGGAATAGACCTTATGCGCCCCAGAGAAGGAGTATGTCCTGTCTTCCGGGT
Organism: Lissotriton helveticus; assembly: GCF_964261635.1. NCBI lineage: Eukaryota > Metazoa > Chordata > Amphibia > Caudata > Salamandridae > Lissotriton > Lissotriton helveticus. Next base: position 1,709,439,675 of record NC_136057.1, on the reverse strand, counting down.
GTACCCATCGCCATATATCCGTCAGCCCTAGCGCACTAATCATATTACAAAGGGGGGTCTGGGCCTGATCTTTCGATCTTTATCCCGTTCTATCTAGGGGTGGGAACATCACGTCATTAAAGTCTCCCCCCAGTACCTGTATGGTATCGGATGTGCTAAGAAGGATATCCGTGACCCCACGTAGTGTGATTGCCTGCAAATTTGGAGGGGCGTATGTTGATATTATTGTGTATTCCTTCCTCCTCCATGTGCCTCGCACCTCTACATATGTTCCCTGCGTGTCTGTCCAAATCTGCGCAACCCGGAATGGTTGACTCTTCCTTATCAGTATGGCCACCCCTCTCGAGCCTTTTGTGAAACCCGCATGTGCGAGGACTTTATAGTGTCCTCTCGCTAGGAAGCCACACTTGGTGCCCAGGAGGTGAGTTTCTTGCAGCAGGATAATGTCCGGGCCCACCCTTTTTATATAAGCATTTACCAGGCCTCGTTTGAGTTTGCTCCCCAGTCCATTCACATTCCATGTCAGTACTGAGAATTCCTCTAAGTTCCTATGTGATTCCCTCTGCCTATCCGGCATCTTGTGACCTATTGTATGTATTAGTGAACTGGCGTGTTGTCGATGTAGAGATCTGTAATTCAGTGCATGCGATCATGATGACGTACTGCAGTCCCCCCCATTCCCCTCCTCCCCACCCCTCCCCCCACCCCCTCCCCCACCCCATCCCTCGACTCCCCTGAACTTAGAACTGTCGTAACTCCCCCTACCCTCCCCTCCCCACCTCTCCCTCCCTCCAATCCCATCATCCGAGGAATCAGGACCATCGGTAGAGAAGGTCTGTCGCCCTCCCTCGTATCCCCCCTCAACCTAGGCTCTCAGTCCAAGCAAGGACCATGTATCCCTTCCCTGTCCGTTCGACCCGGCAAAGGCAATACAGTATTGTACAACAAACTCAATACAACAGAACGCCAAAAGGGAAAAGGGGGGTGGGATGTGTTAACTTGCGTGCTCCATGGCTATGAGCTGTAAGCTCCATTGTCCATAGCTGCCACCGTTTAAGAATGGGACTCCTGTGAGTCTATTCTCAGGTCTAGCGCCTGGCCCGATGCATCTTGTTCCAAGTCTCGGATAGCTGCTACCAGGGGGTGCAAGGATCCGCCCCCCCCCTCCTCTTCGCCCCCCGGGGAGCGGCCCTCCGTTTCTTCCTCCCCTTCCGAGCGGGCCCTTCTCCCCAGGCATCTGAACCTGGACCCCATTGCACCCCTTCCTCCGGGTGAGTCAGAGTTCCTCCTTCGACGACCTGTCGTGGAGGGGCCTGGGTACGGCATCGTCTGCAGTCTCCTCCTGTTTCTTGGTCTCCTCGTTCTCTGTGTCTTCGGCCTTTCCCACTGAAATCCGGTTGGCGTCCGTCGAGGTATCGCGTCTGCGGCCCGGACCGCCGACCCTTGGGTTGGGGGGCGCTCCTCCAGCCACTGCCATGCGTCGTCTGGATGCGTGAAGAAGTTTGTCTGGTTCTTGTAGATTACTTTCAATTTCGCTGGAAATAGCAATATATATTGAATATTCAAGTCTCTCAGCTTTCTTTTCACTGCGTCAAAGGAGCGCCGCTGCTTCTGTACCTCCTGGCTATAGTCCGGGAAAATCATGATGTTGGTGTTTTCCAGGCGAATCTCCCCCATCTTTCTAGCCTCTCTTAAAATTAGGTCTCGGTCTGCAAAGTTAAGAAAGCGGGCTATGACTGGCCTTGGGCGCGCTCCCTCCGGCGGTTTCACCAACAGCGCTCTGTGCGCCCATTCAATCACAAAGCAGTTCGAGAATTGTGTCTTTGAGAAGGTCTTCCGTATCCAATTATATAGGAATGTAACCATGTCGGCCCCTTCAATTCCCTCCCTAAAGCCTACAAAGCGGAGGTTGTTGCCTCGGGCCCTATTTTCGGCATCATCTACCTTCCAGAGTAGCTGACGGTGGGAGACCTGGAGCTCCGCCATATCCTTCCGAAGAGTGGTGAGCGAGTCTTCTGCCTCACCTATCCGCGTTTCTGCTGTGGTCACTCTCTCCGAAAGGTTCCGAAAATCTTGTCTGAGTAGCGTTACCTCCGATCCCACCTCACCGATCTTGACCTCCAGTGCTGAACGGGACTCTTGTATGTCTGTCCTGGATGCCTGGATCGCCTCCATCAGTAGCTCAGTGTCCGAGCGCGGGACCAGGGCTGGGGCCTCCGACTGAGGCTGGGCCGTGGCATACCGTTCTATGGTCCCTTGTCTAGGAGTCCTGGGGACTGCGTCTTTCTTCCCCATTCTGCCTGCTGTCGGATGACCGTCTGCGTGATTATCAGGTGTCCCTGTCTGTCACTGACACCGGCCCCTAGCGACAATTACTGGACCTCCCCGGGTGCCGGCGGCCCTCAGCGGTCAAAGTTATGGCACAGCGTGTCCTCTATGCCGGCGCCGCTATCCTCCCTTGACTCTGTAGTGCCGGGGGGGATGGGGGGGTCAGCAGCCCGGGGGGTAGTCTAGAGGGCCGTCCCCCTTGCCTCTGTGCCTTACTGTGGCCGACTCTAGCCCCCAGAGGGCGCCCAGCACTCTCGCAGGCCTTCCTAGCGCGACTCCCGCCGCCTCCCAGCGTAAGTCGGGGTATTTCTCGGCTGTCAGCGTAAAAACAAAGGGACCCAAGACCCAATTGTGGGGGGCCTGTCCCAGATGGTGGCCCGGCAGTAGGTCATGCAAACTCCTAGGGCCCCCCCAAGTCCCTCCAGGAAGGCAGCACCACCTGCAGGGCTAACCTCTTTAGCCTTCAAGGGCGTCTTCAGTCACTTGCCTCTCCTATTGTCCACTAGTGGGGTCCAGCTTGATCTGCCTCCCCTCCGGTTCCAGGGCTCCAGGCACCGACCTCATCTCTTCATTACTGACTCATCCCAGTCCGCACCCTCCAGCCTCCAGGCCTACCTCGGCTCCGCTCACCCTCAATCCATGTGGGGCGGAGGGGGGGCTCTCTCCAGCGGGGCACACGCTCAACCTTGCGCAGGGGGGCACCGCCACTCCCAGGGCTAATCCCGTCGCGTCCTCCTCTCCTGCGCGAGCCGGGGGTGGGCGCCCGGGCACCATCCGCTCCTTCTCACCGCGGCCCAGCTCTATCACCGGGACATCGTCTCCCCACTCCGTCGTCTGAACCGGAGCCCCTCTGCAGATAATTCCCAGCCTCGCTGGGCAAAGCAGCAGCCAATGATCCGCGGCGGGGCAGACCAGTCCCCCGCACTGCGATCTCCCTTCACCTGCACGGCGGACTGCTCCGGGTCTGGGCACTCTCCCCGCCGTCACCCCAGCCGACGGTAGGGCGAGCCCAGACTGCGGCCCCCGGGGGAAAGCAGGTCGGCAGACCAGTCTTTTCCCCGGGGTGTTCGCGCGATACCAGGACAAGGCAGGAAGTAGTTAGGGGGCTTAGGTCAGGGGTGGGAGGGGTTAGGAGGTTATTTAAGGGGACAGGAGGGGGAAGGACTTCCTCTTCCTGTCCCCGGTGCCTCAGGGAAAGTCCCGGTACGGCGCGCGGCGGTGCGGAATCCCACGCATCTCGCGGACGGGTCGGGGTTGCCAAACCTCACGCATCTCGCGGACGGCCTGGATTTGAGGTTGCCAAACCTCACGCATCTCGCGGAAGGTAGGGAAACGTTTTTGGAGGCATGGCAGCACCTGATGCTGAGGCAGTGAGGGCTGCACTACTGGTTCTGGGACGGGCAGGGAGGTCGGACCTCCTGCAACCCGGGGTCTTGGACCAGGCTTGGGTGGGGATGACCCGCACGCCCCGGCCGGCATCAGCGGGGGTGGCTGCAGCTGTCGCAGCCTGTATGGACGAGCCCGCTGGGGCTCGGGCGGGCGCGCCTAAAAAAGCTAGGAGTAAGAAGCAGCAGGAGGCGCCCAAGAAAGGGGGGAGGCGGCTGAGCCTCCCGGCTAAGATCGAGTCCATTGAGGCGTTTTACGGTGGGGATGGTGGGGCGTCCGGGACTCCGCTGGCACTGGGTGCCGGGGGGTCGGGAGTGTGGGGCCTCTGGTGGGGTACGATGAGAGCAGTGAGGGCAGTGGGGGGGAGGAACTGGGTGAGTGGGAGGCGGCGGCTGGTGAGGATTTTGCGCTCACCCTGTCGGGGGGTGAGTCTGGGGGGGGAGGAGGAGTTCACCATCCTGGAGCAGCCGGTTGACCTTTTGGGGGGCCGGAAAGGGGTTGTCAAGCAGCAGGGTTCCAAGGGCAAAGGCCCGTTGAAGGCGCAGCAGCAGTCGGGGGCGGGGGGTGCTGCGGCACTCGTGCCTGGAGGGGGGGGGCCTGGCGGTGCCTGGGCGGTCGTCCATTTATGACAGGTGGGAGCACATGTCCGAGGAGGAGAGGGCTCGCGACCAGCGTCGCGTCATTTCCGAGTATGAGAGGGAGTGGCAGCGTTTGAAGGAGGCCAGGGGGGCGAAGGCGGGTGGGGCGCTCAAGGGCGATGGGGCCCTGGCACCTGCGCGTGGCAGGGGGGCGAATGGAGGTAGAGGTAAGGGGGCCCCATGGTCACGCGGGCAGTGGGTCTGGGTGCAAGGTTCAGGGACTGCCTTGACGGATCAGAGACCTGTTGGCACTGGGGCCTCCCCGAGCGCATACGGCTCGGGGGGGGGGGGGACAAGCCAGCGGGGTCAGCTGGCAGAGGCCGGGGTGGGCCGGCGGGGCGCAAAACAGCCTCCAAACGCCGGGACGAAGAAGCAGGGGGGTCTGCGGCGGCCTGCCCTCCATCGAGGGAGCGGGCACCATCGATGCTGGAATGCGAGTTTATGCCTGGTGTGAAAGGAAAGGGTGCCAAGAGAGTGGTGACGGAAGTGGTGCCGCTGGATGTTCAGGATGAGTGGTTGGATTATGAGGATGAGGAGGATGAGTTGGAAGAGGGTGAGTTGCGCGAGTCAGAGTGTGTGGACAGGGCTAAGGTGGCATCCGCCACGGTGGGTGTTTCCCATGAGGCACGAGATGGCGCCAGGCGGGCCACCAAGGGGACCATGAAGCCGGCGGACGCACGGCGACGGGAGACGGACGCTCCTGCAACCTTGTCAGGTGAGGGCTCTTGGTGGGATGCATGGACTGACGGGGGGAAAGGAGGGAGGAAGAAACCCTGCCGGTCGGTGGGGGTGGGGGATGGGTCTGTGAAGACGGGGGCATATGTTGGGGCGGAGCCAGTGGCGGCTGCTGGGGGGAAGCAGGTCACGACGGCCAGTGCGCAAACCGACAAGGTGGAGGATTTGGGGGGCAAAGATGATGGTGTGGGGAAGCTCCCCAAGAAGTTGCCTTATATGGGTTTGGCCGTGCCCCTGGGCTCGCATCTGTCGGAGAAAACGAGAGGGAAAATTTGGAGGCATGAGTATGTTTTTTTTTTTTTTTTAATATTTTATTGAGCATGATCTGTAATATTCAATCAATCAAACATTTTCTTTACAAAAGAATGAATTCTTAAGGAAACAATAATACATCAGGAAAATTTAAAAATGAATACAAAAGAAAAGAAGAAAAACCAAGTAAAAGTACAAGTTTACACAGTTCGCCTCGTCATACCGTATCAGCCCTTCTCTTATCATGGGGGAGATCTTACATTAGAGTACCATTTAGAAATTGGGGCCCAGATCTGAGTGCCCCGGGTTCTAACTTTCCTGCCTCTTGTGCTATATATAGCTATCTCCTGCTTATATGTAGCAAGAAATCGACAAAGCCACATCTGAAAAGTGGGTACATTGGGGTCTTTCCAGCAGGCCGCCAGAATAATACGAAAGACGGCAGTACCCAGAAAGACAATCCTCTGTTCCTCTAAACTGTAACCTAAGGATTCGTCGTGACCTAGAAGATATAGGGTAGCGGAAGATCTAAGATTCCGCCCGAAAACTTGAGCCCAAAATCCTCCAATCAATGTTTGTAGATTATCTAACTTCGGACATTCGGCAAACATGTGGATTACGTTTGCTTGTCCCTGTCTACATCTGGGGCAGCAATCATCTACTCGTAGTCCCCAGGTGAAGAGTTTAGCCGGAGTAAAATAAAGGTTGTAAATAGTTTTGAAATATTGTGCTTTAAGGTTAGGTGCTAAAAATAATGTTGTGTAAAGAGTTATAGAATAGTTAATGTCTACATCTGGGTTTCCAAGTTTTTGTGCCCAGGATCTCTCAACACTATCTAGATCATCATTAGAGGATTGAGAAAATATATCATATAAAGTACCTATCCTACTTGCTCGTTTCTTAATAATAGAGGAAAAATAAAAACTATCTAAATTAATAGTAAGTTTAGAGTTACGGATGTTGGTATAAACTTGGAAATATTTTAGATAATCTGTGGATAGTATATCATATCTCTGTTGTAGTTCCCCAAAAGATGGAGTATCATTCTGCCCAAGAAAATGGCCAAGTGTATATATACCTAAGTTCTCCCATCTCCTGGAGACATTGTCTATCAAAGATGATGATATGATCTTGCTATGCCAAAGAGAGGTATATCTTGTTATTTTCGGTATACCTAGTTGTTTGGAGGCAAGTTTCCAGATTTTCCATGCGTCTACAATCACCTTGAACTTGGTCTTTTTATAATATGATGCTTCAAGTTGTTTCAAAAATAACCCTCGACAGTTATCACCTAGTCCAAGTTCAAAAATAGAAGGGATATAAGAATCTGTGTTGGGTAAGTTGGAAGGTTTAACTTTAAAGAGCAGGCCCATTTGTTGGAGTAGTGTCCCCCAGAGATAGAATGTCAAGTTCGGTATACCAAGGCCGCCTCTATGTGGGGGGAGAGTTAATGATGGTGGTGCTCTCCTTATTTTGCCATAGTTCCATATAAATTTAGATATTATGGAGTCAAAGATTTTAACAATGCTACCGTCGGCCATCAATGGAATAGCCCGGAATAGATAAAGTATTCTGGGAAATATACTCATTTTAATATAATTCGCTCTCCCTATTATTGAGAGGTGTAAGTTATCTACCCTCTTAAGATCAATTTTTACTGCCTTGATCAAAGGATCATAATTAAGCCGGTTAATCTCTTTTACCTCAGGGGAAATATTTACACCTAGATAGATTGCATTTTTGACTTTATAGGGACTGTCGTATATGATATTGTTTGTACATAAGACCATGGTTTTATCTCTATTGAGTGAATAGCCAGAGTGGAGTCCAAAATCCTGGGTTATTTGTTCTATTTCTGCTACTGCATCTGCCGGTTTGGTTGTAAGCACGGCAATGTCATCGGCGTATGCCAATATTTTAGTAGAATACGGACCTACCTTAACTGGTTGTATTTGGGGGGAGGTAAGAAACTTTAAAATTAAAGGATTAATTACTAGGGAAAATAATATCGGGGAACAGGGACAGCCCTGCCTAGTGCCTCTTTGTACCTCTACAAACTCTGACTCAAAGCCTTCAATGGATAGTTTAGCCCTAGGGCTGATATACAGGGCTTTTAGGGCTTTAATAAAGCCTGGGCCGAAGTTGTTAAATTTCATAATTTCCCATAAAAACAGCCAAGATACTCGATCAAATGCCTTTTCGGCATCGAGTAGGACCATCGACATCTCTCCCCCCGTGGCGCCCATGATGTCGAATAAGGCAATGACTCTACGGGTATGATCAGTCGTTCCCCTCCCGGGGATAAAGCCATGCTGCCACGGGGATACGAGATGTTCGATGACCCCCCTTAGACGATTTGCAAGTATCTTGGAGTATAGCTTTGAGTCAGAGTTTATAAGTGATATGGGTCTATATGAAGATGGAAACTGGGGGGGTTTCCCCTTTTTTGGGAATATCGCTATATTAGTGTGTTTCCAAGACTCTGGTGTAGCTGAGTGATATTGTACCCCTAGAAACAGATCTAATAAATAGGGTAGTATCTGTTCGCCCAACATTTTATAAAACTCTAGAGGGATCTTGTCAGGACCGGCCGCCTTCCCGTTAGCTAGGTCCGATAATGCAGTTTCTAATTCTTCCATTGTGATTTCTTTCTCCAGTTCTTCTCTGTCTACTCGATCGAGTATTCTAGATAGCTCTGGTTCCGGTAACCACTCACTGAGAAAGGTTTTCGTATCTCTTGTAGGTAGATGTTCGTTTTCATTTTGATATAATTTTTGATAATATTTTCGAAACACTTCTACAATATCTTGAGGGGAGGTATATTGTTGACCCTCGTATTCGATATTCTTTATCTTATTGTATGTTTGTGTTTGTCTAGTTTTGAGGGCTAATTGCTTCCCTACCTTTTCCCCTGCTTCATAAATTCTATCTCTATTAGCTTGATATATTTCTGCTGCTTTTCGAGTTAGCGAACTATTAATTTCTGTTTTTAGGATCAATAGTTTTTGCAGTGTATCAGAAGTTGATATTCCTTGCTGGATTTGTTTGGCATGTGCTATTTCCAAATTAATGAGTTCTGCGTTGAGTTGTTTATTAATACTATCTTGCGTTTTCTTATGGTTTGCTACAAACGCTATAGTCTCTCCCCTCATTGCTGCCTTAAAACAATCCCATACACTGAATCTGGGTGCACTATATTGATTATAATCAAAGAAAAATTGAGCATATGATGTAATATGATTTATATAGTCTGAGTTAGTGAGAAGCTTTCGGTCAAATGACCATTTGATATTAGGTTTATTAAAACTGTTCAATTCAAAAATTAATGTTAGTGCGTTGTGGTCAGAGATGGTTTTGGGGGATTTGATTATGTTTATTATGGCTGTCTTATGTAATGATGTCATTATGTAATCTAAGCGGACATACTTGTTATGGGGATAAGAATAATAGGTGAAACCATTTTCATTCTGCTTCAGCAAATCCCAAACGTCAACTAAGTCGTGACTGTCCATCAGGTGGGATACTGTCATGTAGACTTTGGGTTTACGGCCACTATAATTCTGTGGGAGTCTATTGTTTGTTAGTTTTTCGATATTTATATTAAAATCCCCACACAGGATAAGTGGACCGACCCAGGAGGCCAGTTCTAATTCTAGTTCAATAAAGAGTTGTGGGTCATCAAAATTAGAGCCGTAGAGTGAACAGATGGTTATATCTGATTCTAATTGAACCACAACCCACCTGCCATGTTTGTCGACAAGTCGGCGTCTAGGACTCCCCAAACCGGGTCTTGCCAAGATAGCGACCCCCCGTGTTTTAGACGTTTGAGATGTTGCAGCTATCAAGTTAAATCCAGGTATTTTTAATAAATTTTTATCACAGCTAGCTATGTGGGTCTCCTGAATACAGAGGATGTCTACAGGATCCTGACGTAGCAGTTGAAAAAGTTGGGCCCTTTTTCTCCCATCGTTAAGACCCGCTACGTTCCAGCATCGCAATGTTACTCTCCCCATTCAAAACTATTTTCCATTGAACCAATACCATCTCTGTAACATAATTTGCAACACCACCGTCCAACTTTAAATTCAATATTTACATTGAGATTCCTCTCCCAGGTTTGGTTAGTCAAAATACATGATATGAGACTCCAATCACTCAAAGAGATTAGAGTAACCGAAAAGCCTTTAAGGTTTCTTGTACTACAGATCAAACTAATTTTTACATTTCCCCCCCCCATTTTACCCTCCCCCTCCCACTCCCTCCAAACCCCTGCAACCCACCCCCCGCCCTCCCCCACCCGCAATGTGAGGCAATTAGACTCTATAAGAGTCTTTCGTGATGGAGAGACGCTCCCAAACCAGACTTAGATTAAAGATAAACACAGAAAAAGTAGAAAAACAAAAGGAAATAGAAAAAGAGGAAAAAAAAAAGAGAGAAAATAAGGAAGATATAGAGAGGCATATAGAGACAAATTGATCTAGTGTATCCATATTAAGTCTCAGTAATGTCCAATACGCTCTCTATACTCCTCTCACTATTCTGGAGTTCAGCATCCGAATTCTTTATCTTCTCTATTTCTCATCCGATGACTACTTAAAGAGTCATCTATACTGGCTTTATCGCTAGTAAATCATTAAGTGAGACTATCTAAAAATTCTTTAGCTTTAACCTCAGAAGTAAAAAATGTGGTCTGGCCATTGTATAGCACTTTCAGTTTGGCTGGGTTATTTAAGTAGACTTGTGCTTTCTTCTCCATAAAGGGTTTAATAAGTTGCCGCAGGCGCCACCTCCTTTCCACCGTAGTGTGACAAAAATCCGGTCTTACAAAATAGGAAATGGAATCCCTAGTCCGACGAGCTTCTGGCCTAGCTCTATCTGAGATAGCTTGTCGGAGAAGAAAGTTTCCAAAGAAGACAAGGACTGCTCGTGGATAATTTCCCTGCTTCCTAGTGGGTTTCAAGGTGATTGGAATTCCATGCACCCGTTGCACCTCAAGCTCCCAGTTCCATGAAGAGAGTTCTGGAAGAGTGTCTTTAAAGAGTTGGATGATGAAGGCTCGGATATCAGTACCTTCAATATTTTCTGGTATTCCAAGGACACGTAGGTTGTTACGTCGTAAGCGATTTTCCATGTCCTCCAGCTTCCATCTGACATCGCTTAGTTCTGCTTCATGTAGTTCAACTTGTTCCTGTGTGGCTGTAGCCTCTGCCTCATTGATGACTATACGATCTTCATTTCTGTCATTCTGGCATTGAAGGTGTTAACTGATCTTGACAATTTACGCACCACACCCTGAACCTTATGTAGAGCTAGTTGTGCTTTGCGTCCATCTCTTGATGTTTCTTCTCGATGGGAGGCGATAGCCTGGAGGACTGTGTCCATCACCGTGGAAAGCGTGGCATCCTGTTGATGTGGAGAGCTCCGTTGAGTTGGACGAGGGCCGGTGGTATGTTCTTGAGACCCCAATGCAATAGAGGGGGAATAATCCCACGTCAACCCTTGGGCCGTTTTCTTCCGTGTGATAGTTCGTTTATTTTCCCTGGATTCTGCCGTTCTCGTCTCATGGTCACTCTCCGTCTCAGAGCCAGTGTTAGTTTCAATATCCAGTTCAGAGTCATCTGACCATTTTGCATCTTCTATCCCTTCTGATATTGAATAGAAGTCTGAGGGATCCCTGTCAGTGTCAGTAGGATCGGGGGTTAACTCGTCTCCGTTGATTTTCTCTTTACCATCAGGGACCTCCAGCAAATCCCCCAGATTTTTTGTGATATCTCTAAAGTCTGATGTCCCCATATCCCTCTCTAGGGCATTGCATATGGGTTGATATTGCAGTGTTTGCCCTTCCTGCACATCTTGCACAGCCACAGTCATTGGGGTTTTACAAACCATTGGTATAATTTCAGGTACTGTTAGTGGTGCTGACGCTAATACCCCTGCTGGAGTAGTCTGTTTCATTGATGTTGAAGATGCTAACGAGACATTAAATAAAACAGGAGTATCACACAAGGAAAGATTCTCCATACCTTGTATTCCTTCGTTAGGGTCTGCCCCAGCCTTAGGGTCTAGTATTCCTGCCAACACATCTGTAGGCTCCTTAAATATCACAGAGGTGTCCTCTCCTGTTGTTATAGGAGTATTTGCGCTAATGTTTATTTCGATTTCCTCGGTTATGCCACTCTCTCTTTGCCCACTAGATGTCACTGTGGACCCTGGAATGGCTCTCAGGTTAACCGCGGTTTCCGAAAGAGCTGCTGGAATCTGGACCGGAGCCGAGACTGGAACGGGAGTCTTTCGGAGAAGTTCAATCACAGATGGGCCAGCTATGGGCGCTTTCGGCTGTTGCTTTGAGCCCTTTGCTGATTTACAAGCTCCCGCGTCGAGATCTGTAAAATCGCCGCTGCCTTCCAAACGTGTGCCGCCTCGCTTTGCCACTAACTCCTTGTCACGGAGAGCCTGCTTCGCTGCTCTCGTCTTAGCTGCAGCGGCTATCGAGGCGGCGTTTTTCGGCGCCATGCCACAGGGGGTGCAGGAGACACTCAGTGAAGGCGGAGCTGTGTTCGGGAGCCTGGATAGTTGTTCTATCTCTAGTGGTATGTTTTGGTCCACTCTTATAGCTCGCGTAGCTCCCCCACTGGTCTGTAGGCGGGCAATGAATTGCAGCACAAGTACCCCGATCAAAGAAGTACAGAATGAGAAGCGCAACTGCACTGCACTCGGGTCGAGTGTAGACATCAAGAGCCGATCCTCCGCTCTGTTCCCAGACATCACGCCAGGATCGCCATTTGAGCCGCAGTGAAAATGGGGTAGGTCCTTTTACTTCTATTGTTACTTAGTTACTTAATTGTAACGGGTCATTTTGTTTTTCCCATCTCTATACTGCTTTTCAGAGCGCTGGCTCAGGAGCTGCCTCACAGCGGTCTAGCAAGCCGCCGCCATCTTGCCTCATGAAGGTCACCGAGGCATGAGTATGTGGATGTGTTTAAACTGCTACATAGGGAGATTCAGGCTTAGGAAGGGTCTAAGGAGGAGGAATGGGAGCTGACCAGGCGGCCGAGGGTGCCGGTTACGATGGAGAATTGGACGTCGGCTTTCTTGATTTACGCGAGTATATATTGCGAAAAGCATGGTGATAGGGCGATTGCTCTGTTCAAGTATATGGATGTGATTAGGAAGGCGCAGCTGCATTTTGGGGGTTTTGCTTGGCTGAGCTACGACGAGGAGTTTAGGGCCAGGATCAGCGTCAATCCGGACAGCCATGGAGGGAGGTGGACCAGGAGCTTTGGATTCAATGGATGTCTTCGACGCAGGCGGCGGCTTCCACTCATACGGCTAGCGGTCTTCCGGTGACTTATCGGTCTTTTCAGTCGCGCCCCGCCCAGTCTGGGGCGGGTAGCCAAGGAAGTTCAGGTGGTTCAGGAAACCAGGCGGTGTGGTCCGGGGCTGCGGGACAACAGTACAAGCCAGTGTCTTCAGGAGCCTGTTGGGGTTTTAATAAAGGATTCTGCAACCGCCCCTCCTGTAAGTTCAAGCATGAGTGTTCGAAGTGCGGGGGGCGGCATGCAGTTACACAGTGCCTCACGTTGGCTTCACCGTCAGAGCAGTGGAAGCTTGCCAAGGGTAGGGGTCAGCCTGGGCCGAAGGGCCCATATTCCGGTTAGGTTGGGGGCCATGTGTCCATGGCTCTCACGGTATCCTGATAAAGAAGCGGCGCTGCGTTTGTACTGGGGTTTCATGGAGGGTTTTCGGATTGGTTATCAGGGGATGAGGGAGAGGCGATGGGCTGAGAACTTGCAGTCAGCCAAGGAGTTGCCGGAGGTAGTGGCGCGTAAATTGGAGAAGGAGGTTTCGGAAGGCAGGATTGCGGGTCCTTTTGCGGACTGGCCGATGTCGGATCTCATTGTGTCACCTCTGGGGGTGGTGCCCAAGAAAGAACCTGGGGAGTTTCGATTGATTCATCACTTGTCTTGGCCTGAGGGAGGGTCGGTGAATGATTTCATTGCTGAGGAGGACTCAAGAGTACTGTATGCATCGGTGGATGATGCCATAGGCTTGGTGAGGTCCTGTGGGAAGGGGGCGGAGTTGGCCAAATGTGACATCAAGTCGGCCTTTCGCCTCCTCCCCATTCACCCCACGGATTTTTCATTGTTGGGCATGCAGTTTGACGGGTCCATCTTCGTGGACATGGTTCTACCGATGGGTTGTGCGATTTCCTGTGCGCTTTTCGAGACTTTCAGTTCCTTTTTGCAGTGGGTCTTTGTGGACCGCAGTGGACACCGGCTGGTGTCTCACTATTTGGATGACTTTCTGTTTGTGGGCGCAGGTCACTCTGGTGCTTGCGGCGCGGCTTTGCGGCAGTTTCAGTTGTTGGCGCAGGATTTTGGGGTGCCTTTGGCGCCGGAGAAGACTGAAGGGCCTAGTTGTTGCTTGACTTTTCTCGGGATTGAGTTGGATTCGGAGGCTTGGCAGGCGCAGCTACCGGTACGGAAGGTGGGGGAGATGCAGGAAGCTTTGAGAAGTGCGATCGAGGTTCGGAAGCTGGAGTTGAGGTCCGTGCAGCGCCTGTTGGGGTTGTTGACATTTGCGTGCAGGGTGGTGAGGGCTGGAAGGACGTTTTGCAGGCGGCTCGGCATGGCCATGTCGGGGGCGGCCCTCCCGCATCACAGGATCAGGATCACGCTGGGGGTCCGGTCGGACTTGCGAGTGTGGCTGATTTTTCTGGAGGACTTCAATGGTGTGTCTTTGGATTTTGCGCCTGACCGGATGGTGTGGCAGATTCAGCTCTACTCTGAAGCGGCGGGTGCTGCCGGTTTCGGAATTTTCTGGGACGGCCGCTGGTGTGCAGAGCGGTGGCCGGCTCATTGGCTGCGACAGGGCACGAGCATTGCGTTTTTGGAGTTCTTCCCCTTGTTGGTTGCGTTGCTGGTGTGGGGCCCGGAGTTCAGGAACAGGTCGGTGTTGTTTCATGTTGACAATATGACTGTAGTGGACTTGGTGAATAACCAGAAGGCAAGGGACCTGCGGGTGCTGCGCTTGCTGCGAAGTTTCATGCTGCTGTGTCTGCGTTTCAATGTGCTGTTCCGCGCGCAACATGTGCCAGGCGTAAGTAACGAAATTGCGGATGCGTTGTCTCGTTCGCAGTGGCAGCGCTTCAGGGAGCTGGCGCCGGGAGCGGAAGCTTGCAAGACCAAGGTGCCGGAGGGTATCTGGGCCTGGGGGGAGTGAGAGTGGTTGGGTTGGTTGAAAGGTCAATAGCGGGGTCCACTAGGCGGGCGTACAGGTTGGCGTGGGCTGAGTTTGGGTCCTTGGTGGGGGGAGCGATGGGAGTGGGACGATTGTCCAAGGAAGAGTGTGAGCGTGGGGTGGTGCGCTTTGTGTTGGATTGCATGAGCAAAGGGCTGTCGCAGACGACGATTGCTGGCAAGTTGGCGGGCGTATCTTTCTACAGCATGGTGTACTTGGGTTTTGATCCGGCTAGGGCGGATCTGCTGAGCCGAATGTTAAAAGGTTGGGGTCGGGTGAGGGCGGAGATGGGTGGGGGGGAACTGCCACGGGAGGCGGTCACGTTTGAGTTGTTGGTGCAGGTTTTGAGGGAGTTGCATTTCTGTTGTTATGACAGGGAAGAGGTGGCGCTCTTCCGTTTATGCATGATTTGGATGTTTTTTGGTGCATTTCGGGTTTCTGAGTTGCTGGGGACGCGTGGGGCGCCGGGCCGAGTGTTTGCGGATGTGCGTGTGGACGGGGTTCGTTTGGGTATATGGTTGGGAAGTTCCAAGACAGATCAGTTGGGTCTGGGCAAATGGGTGTGGTTGTCGGAGAGTGGGTGCGAGGGTGTGTGCCCGGTGCGTGAGTGGCTGGCATTTTGTGGTCGAGTGCGGAGCTTGGAGGGGGAGATTTTTGTGCATGGGTCGCGAAAGCGCTTGACGTCCTCTCAATTGTTGGCGGTTCTGCGGATGGCTTTGCGGAAGTTGGGCAGGGACCCGGCGCGTTTTGGCACGCACTCGTTTCGGATCGGGGCGGCCACGGCTGCGGCGGGTTTGGGTTGGTCGTGGGAGGAGATCCGGAGGATTGGTCGGTGGAGGTCGCGTTGTTGCGAGCGCTATGTGCGTAAATAGAGGGTGGGGCGTGCTGCTTGGCCGGCTGCACTGTTTTTTGTTGTTGTTTCTCTTGTTCTGCTGAGGTACTAATCTCTTTCTCTTCGTAGGTTGTGTTCGTGGGCCAGGGGCCAAGACGGTCACCTGGGTCGTTGGGCACTCTTTTGTGCACTGGGGGGAGAAGTATGCTGCCAGGCGGGTGTGCGGCCGTAACCTGGGCCTGAGGAGCAGTCATCATGAAGTGCAATGGTGGGGTAAGAGCGGAATGCGATGGGGAGAATTGCTACCATGGCTCACGAAGAAAGTGGCGCAACTGGGCTGCCCGGACTTGCTCATCATCCACTTGGGAGAGAATGACTTAGTGAAGCAGTCGGGGGTGTCACTTTTGCACTTGATGCAGAGGGATTTGGAGGCAATGAGACACAATCTGGCTGGCGCCTGTATTGTGTGTACTGAATTTGTTCCACGACGGATCTGGAGGGGTGCGCTTAAGCCTGCGGCAGTCGAACGGGCACGCAGGAAACTGAACAGGGCTATGAGACTCTTTTGTGCAGATAAAGGGATTCACGTGCTGGCTCATGTCGGGCTTCAGCTGGAGCAGCCACTTCTTTTCCGGGACGATGGCGTGCACCTTTCTCACATGGGGAATGCCTTTTACCTAATGGAGTTGCGCGACCTGATTAGCCATTTGTGGAATGAATCTATCTGGTGTCCGAGAGTATGAGTTCGAAAGGTGCACGTGTGGTGGGGCAGGTAACCGCCCTCCGGGGGTTCCCTGGGTGGCGGGAACTGGGAGGGGTGGGGAGTACATGACGGGCAGAATCACCCTTTCAGGGAGGGGGTTACAGGTGCAGGTTGGGGGGAGTGGTAGACGGGAGTGCGATGGATGGAGATGACAGAGGAGTTGGAAAGTGAAAGGGGGAAAGTGAATGAGATGCAAAGAGGTCATGGTGTTAAGGGGGAGTGGCTGGTGAAGCACGTGAGTGGATGATGGGGTGAATGGCAGGATGTTGGGGGGATTGTTAAAAGTTAATGTGTTATGTTTATTGCTGATGTCATGCCTGTCCTAATAAATGGCCTTTTATGCTAACTGATGCGTGGAGTGGTTATTTGCGCGATGCGGCCCCCGGGGGAAAGCAGGTCGGCAGACCAGTCTTTTCCCCCGGGGTGTTCGCGCGATACCAGGACAAGGCAGGAAGTAGTTAGGGGGCTTAGGTCAGGGGTGGGAGGGGTTAGGAGGTTATTTAAGGGGACAGGAGGGGGAAGGACTTCCTCTTCCTGTCCCCGGTGCCTCAGGGAAAGAAGTTAGTTTTACCACCCACCCACCCTACATTTGGAAAGGGGTTGTGGGCGTTTGTTGTAATTGCCACAGTTGGGCAATGTGCCAGTTTAGGACAGGATGGCTAGATAGGGTGTTGACGGGAACTGGGAGGGGTTGGGAGTCCATGACGGGCAGAATCACCCTTTCAGGGAGGGGGTTACAGGTGCAGGATGGGGGGAGTGGTAGACGGGAGTGCGATGGATGGAGATGACAGAGGAGTTGGAAAGTGAAAGGGGGAAAGTGAATGAGATGCAAAGAGGTCATGGTGTGAAGGGGGAGTGGCTGGTGAAGCACGTGAGTGGATGATGGGGTGAATGGCAGGATGTTGGGGGGATTGTTAAAAGTTAATGTGTTATGTTTATTGCTGATGTCATGCCTGTCCTAATAAATGGCCTTTTACGCTAACTGATGCGTGGAGTGGTTATTTGCGCGATGCGGCCCCCGGGGGAAAGCAGGTCGGCAGACCAGTCTTTTCCCCCGGGGTGTTCGCGCGATACCAGGACAAGGCAGGAAGTAGTTAGGGGGCTTAGGTCAGGGGTGGGAGGGGTTAGGAGGTTATTTTTAGGGGACAGGAGGGGGAAGGACTTCCTCTTCCTGTCCCCGGTGCCTCAGGGAAAGAAGTTAGTTTTACCACCCACCCACCCTACATTTGGAAAGGGGTTGTGGGCGTTTGTTGTAATTGCCACAGTTGGGCAATGTGCCAGTTTAGGACAGGATGGCTAGATAGGGTGTTGATGGGAACTGGGAGGGGTGGGGAGTCCATGACGGGCAGAATCACCCTTTCAGGGAGGGGGTTACAGGTGCAGGATGGGGGGAGTGGTAGACGGGAGTGCGATGGATGGAGATGACAGAGGAGTTGGAAAGTGAAAGGGGGAAAGTGAATGAGATGCAAAGAGGTCATGGTGTGAAGGGGGAGTGGCTGGTGAAGCACGTGGCCTTTTACGCTAACTGATGCGTGGAGTGGTTATTTGTGCGAGGAGTGTCCGCCTCTATCTTGGCCCCTTTCCGATCCTGTCCTCAGATCGGCAGGGGGTGCGCCAACGTCTCGGGGGCCCATATAAGCCTCTCCTTCTCCTCAGGCCCGTCTCTCAAGCTCAGGGCCACTCCGCCATCATGGGTCTCGCGGCCAGACCCGGCTCTCTGTCAGCACCGTGTTCAAGCTGATGCCGGGGATTTACGTTTCGATCTTCGACCGGACTGCAAGCCGGGCCTTCTTCTCCTTTTTCCATGAAAAAGCGGGGCTTCAGGACAGATTGTAACGTCGGATTTAGGCCAGCTCGCCAGGAGCTACTCCGGAGCACATCTCACTCGGCCATGTCTTCGGCCACGCCCCTTATGAGTGCATTGTTGAGCATGCAGTGGCTGATGGTGCTTGTGGTCCCACAGCAGTGCGGCAGGAATGGTGCATGGCTTCCCCCACTCTCCTAGATCACAACAGCAGCTATGATGGGTCTGGGCAGCGTCGCACTTATGAGCACATTGCAGAATTTGCAGTGGCTTGCGGTCCTCCAACGGAGTGGCAGGAATGGTGCACGGCTTCCCCCACTCTCCTGCATCACAGCAGCAGCTACGATGGGTCCAGGGCGGCGTTGTGCTTATGAGAGCGTTGTACAATGTGCAGGGCCTGATGGGGCTTGTGGTCCCCAAAGTGCAGCAGGAATGGTGCCAGTGTTGCCAGATTTTGATACCCGTCCCAAGCCCAATGCTGTCCAAGTATAAGCCAAATTCAGCTCAACACAGACCAGTTTTAGCCCAAAAACCTGCCCACAGTTGCCACCTTCAATTTATGAAAAATCAGCCTCCAGGAAACATTTTCGCATAATCCTAATTTCTATTCAATATGCTTCAAGTGGGAGGAGGTTCAATGGGAACCTATGCACTTCTGCAATCATTTTCCAATTCGATTAGTAACTACAGATTTTTAAGATCGGCCCCTTTATGACCTGTTGCTTTGTTAATCACAAATCCAAACCTGATCCTGGCACTGATGAACAAACTTTACAAGAGCAGACTATAACCCATTTTAGCAGATTCCACAGGCTGAAAAGTTGAAACACTATGTCATGTAGCTTCTAAAACAGGACATTTAATACATTTCATGGATCTCACAGGATTAACACCACACTGATGCACATATAAAGTAACCACCTTCGCATTAAAGCAATTTCAGCACAACTTGTTTGGCAAGCTGCGATTAGAGGCCCACTCCCTCCAGTTAAAATGTACAAAAGCCATATAGGAGAGTCGCTTACTCTGATTACTGCCTGCCCTCCACTTCAAAGTCTTTCACCATGACTATCTACTGTGACACTAAAAGGTAAACAGAACCTACGTCATTCCCTTCGTGCTTCAGCAAAGGCTTGACTAAAGGCCACAGTCTTGGCAAGAAGCTTATGGGCTTGTGTGGGGTCCAAATTAAATCAACTGGAGTGGATAGGAAAAAGACTTCTTTCCCAAAACCTTAGGTAATGCCCTTCCCCACCATCTCAACACTAATGCTCCCTCAAGTCGGATGACACTGTCATCACTCCACTTGTCCCATTCAGATCCATTCCCCTTCATCATTCACACGGTCGGTCACTTATATCACAATTGATTAGTGAAATCTCACTAGGCTGTGCAACTCCTTTAAACCTATCAGCCACTCATGGCTTTAGGCATAGAAGCACCTAGAACTGACTTTGCAATGGATCACTAATGGGCTCTATTGTAGTGTAGTTCCTATATTCCCAATAGGCTCTGCACATTGGAATAATATACCCTGCAGCTTAGACGTAGGACTTAGGTCGACTAGGTCCCTGCCAAATATATTAGACTTAATTGTGAGTGCCAGCTAGCTCAGAGGTCACTAGAAACTTTCTCGAATAAAGAAGAAGGGATTAGTCTCTGACAACCATATAACATGACAACGTTGTTTCCCCAGAATGAAACGTATCTCTAGAGTCGCGGAAACAATAGACGGCTATTTCACTCAGTCAGAGGTGCATGCTTCGTTTCACCAGAGTTGCTTAGAAATAGAGAGACGGGCGTTTTCAATAAAAGTATTTATTGAACAGTCTTATTTCTTAAGCATAAGAAATGCACTGCTACAATTGAAATGCTAGTTAAGAAGTACACTGCATATAATACGAATAGTATTATAAAATAGTACTGTAAAAGCATTATATGGTTTCTGAGCCATATACATAAAATACATAGAATGCATAAAATACATACAATGAGAAAATAGTGGCTAAAAGTACTCAACTGGTGCTTCTAACATACGCCTACCCCGGTGTACCTAACCTAAGCCTAGTACGAGGGAGGAAGTAAGTGAGGTGTAGTTTAAGTTTTAGTATTTCTCTGCCAAGAATCTGTTCAAGAATTCTCTAGGGATCTAATCAGCTCCGTACCTTGGTTTTAGAATGATAGAGGTCTTGTATCTCTCTCTCGGGACTCGATCTCCCAGCAACCCGCAAGGGTGGCCTGGAAACACCGGAGCTGGACTTCTCGGCAAGAGAAAAGACAGCGTCTTTTCAGTGTGTCAGTTGGAGGGTCGGCTTCCTTCGGCACTTGCAGCAGCAGGGCGTCGGGCAAGTAGTTAGTCTATCTGCTCCTGAACCACCGTGTGTTTGACTGGGCAAATGTGGGCATATTTATACCCCTGAAGGTGCCGAGTCTGGCGTAAGATTGGACATAATATCGTCACTAGTGCCTCAGTTCCTTGAAAACTCCCGGCTTTCTTGGACAAATCAGTATTCAAGCAGGGGGAGGTTCCTGACTGCTGAAGGCTGGTTTTACCACGAAATCAATGTGATTCTCGGAGTTCGGTGGAAGTAGTCATGCCGTATTAGGGCTGCACAGGCTATAACTAAATAAGGCAATGATTCTTTATGCCTATATAAGGACTGGGTGATTTATACCTATATATGGACAAGAATCGGGAAAAATTACACTAGGGTCCTAGATTCCCACATAACACTATATTCAGGTCCTTAAATTTCAGTGCAAAAGCATGGATCAATTTCTCAATAATGCTCAAAGTGTGAACAAACTCTCAATAATGCCCATAAAATAAAACCCTAAAGTAATCCATGCCACGCAGTTCATGTTTACAGTACAAACCACTGCGTAAATGATGTGGATGTTTACAGTTTATCTTCATTCCATCTTTCATTACCTAAGAGTATTTTCAATTTTGCGATTAATGGGCTATATCGTTCCTAGACAACACATTTTCTTCTATTCAGATAAGGTGTCCTGTACCGTTCTTCCGACTAATAGAATTGAGTATAGACACATTTGTTTTTAAATAGGATTGAAGTACAATATATAAATTGGTCCCACAGAACTATTGTTGGAATATAATACAATTACCCTGGTTCTCGTGGGCATGTGGGGTTCTCTTTATTATATTTAAATGCAAACAGAAGGGGGGGCGGCTCTGGGGATTAGTTGCATACTGCTTACGGTGCATGTTTACATGAGATTCCCATCATTTAGAATATATGGAAGAATACTACTGGCTTAGCTCAGAGACTCCCTGCCTGCTACTGTACTAGGAGAAAGATGGGCCAAACAGAATGGGGCCAGCTCTAGGGAGTACTGTGTGTGCACACTACTTATGGTGCATGTTCTACATGAGATCTCTCAAAGCAAGGTTACCATTTAGTGTGTATGGAAGAATGCTACAGGCTAAGCTCTGAGACACTTCTGCTTGATGCTGGCCTTGAAGAAAGAAGATTCAAACAGTCCTTGTGGGGTATTGTGCCTTCTCGCTAGTCAGTCAGTGTGGGGTATTGTGCCTTCTTGCTAGTCAGTCAGTGTGGGGTGTTGTGCCTTCTCGCTAGTCAGTCAGTGTGGGGCGTTGTGCCTTCTCAGTAGTCAGCCAGTGTGGGGTATTGTGCCTTCTTGCTAGTCAGTCAGTGTGGGGTATTGTGCCTTCTTGCTAGTCAGTCAGTGTGGGGTGTTGTGCCTTCTCGCTAGTCAGTCAGTGTGGGGCGTTGTGCCTTCTCAGTAGTCAGCCAGTGTGGGGTATTGTGCCTTCTCTCAGTGTGGGGTGTTGTGCCATCTCACTAGTCAGTCAGTGTGGTGTATTGTGCCTTCTGGCTAGTCAGTCAGTGTGGGGTATTGTGCCTTCTCGCTAGTCAGTCATTGTGGGGTATTGTGCCTTCTCGCTAGTCAGTCATTGTGGGGTATTGTGCCTTCTCTTAGTGTGGGGTGTTGTGCCTTCTCGCTAGTCAGTCAGTGTGGGGTATTGTGCCTTCTCGCTAGTCAGTCAGTGTGGGGTGTTGTGCCTTCTCGCTAGTCAGTCAGTGTGGGGCGTTGTGCCTTCTCACTAATCAGTCAGTGTGGGGTATTGTGCCTTCTCCCAGTGTGGGGTGATGTGCCTTCTCACTAGTCAGTCAGTGTGAGGTATTGTACCTTCTCGCTAGTCAGTCAGTGTGGGGTATTGTGCCTTCTCTCAGTGTGGGGTATTGTGCCTTCTCCGCTAGTCAGTCAGTGTGGGGTATAGTGCCTTCTCACTAGTCAGTCAGTGTGGGGTGTTGTGCCTTCTCGCTAGTCAGTCGGAGTGGGGTGTTGTGCCTTCTCTCAGTGTGGGGTGTTGTGCCTTCTCCGCTAGTCAGTCAGCGTGGGGTATTGTGCCTTCTCGCTAGTCAGTTAGTGTGGGGTGTTGTGCCTTCTCGCTAGTCAGTCAGCGTGGTGTGTTGTGCCTTCTCCGCTAGTCAGTCAGCGTGGGGTGTTGTGCTTTCTCCGCTAGTCAGTCAGCATGGGGTATTGTACCTTCTCGCTAGTCAGTCAGTGTGGGGTATTGTGCCTTCTCTCAGTGTGGGGTATTGTGCCTTCTCCGCTAGTCAGTCAGTGTGGGGTATTGTGCCTTCTCCGCTAGTCAGTCAGCATGGGGTATTGTGCCTTCTCGCTAGTCAGTCAGTGTGGGGCATTGTGCCTTCTCACTAATCAGTCAGTGTGGGGTATTGTGCCTTCTCCCAGTGTGGGGTGATGTGCCTTCTCACTAGTCAGTCAGTGTGGGGTATTGTACCTTCTCGCTAGTCAGTCAGTGTGGGGTATTGTTCCTTCTCCGCTAGTCAGTCAGTGTGGGGTATTGTGCCTTCTCGCTAGTCAGTCAGTGTGGGGTGTTGTGCCTTCTCGCTAGTCAGTCGGAGTGGGGTGTTGTGCCTTTTCCGCTAGTCAGTCAGCGTGGGGTATTGTGCCTTCTCGCTAGTCAGTTAGTGTGGGGTGTTGTGCCTTCTCGCTAGTCAGTCAGCGTGGTGTGTTGTGCCTTCTCCGCTAGTCAGTCAGCGTGGGGTGTTGTGCTTTCTCCGCTAGTCAGTCAGGATGGGGTATTGTACCTTCTCGCTAGTCAGTCAGTGAGGGGTATTGTGCCTTCTCTCAGTGTGGGGTATTGTGCCTTCTCCGCTAGTCCAGTGTGGGGTATTGTGCCTTCTCCGCTAGTCAGTCAGCGTGGGGTATTGTGCCTTCTCGCTAGTCAGTTAGTGTGGGGTTTTGTGCCTTCTCGCTATTCAGTCAGCGTGATGTGTTGTGCCTTCTCCGCTAGTCAGTCAGCGTGGGGTTTTGTTCTTTCTCCGCTAGTCAGTCAGCATGGCGTATTGTGCCTTCTCGCTAGTCAGTCATTGTGGGGTATTGTGTCTTCTCTCAGTGTGGGGTGTTGTGCCTTCTCCGCTAGTCAGTCAGCGTGGGGTATTGTGCCTTCTCCGCTAGTCAGTCAGTGTGGGATATTGTGCCTTCTCGCTAGTCAGTCAGTGTGCGGTGTTGTGCCTTCTCGCTAGTTAGTCAGTGTGGGGCGTTGTGCCTTCTCGCTAGTCAGTCAGTGTGCGACGTTGTGCCTCCTCGCTAGTTAGTCAGTGTGGGGTGCTGTGCCTTCTCACTAGTCAGTCAGTGTGGGGCATTGTGCCTTCTCGCTAGTCAGTCAGTGTGGGGTGTTGTGCCTTCTCGCTAGTCAGTCAGTGTGGGGTGTTGTGCCTTCTCGCTAGTCAGCCAGTGTGGGGTATTGTGCCTTCTCTCAGTGTGGGGTGTTGTGCTGTCTCGCTAGTCAGTCAGTGTGGGGTATTGTGCCTTCTCCGCTAGTCAATCAGTGTGTGGTATTGTGCCTTCTCGCTAGTCAGTCAGTGTGGGGTGTTGTGCCTTCTCGCTAGTCAGTCAGTGTGGGGTGTTGTGCCTTCTCGCTAGTCAGTCAGTGTGGGGTATTGTGCCTTCTCCGCTAGTCAGTCAGTGTGGGGCGTTGTGCCTTCTCTCTAGTCAGTCAGTGTGGGGTATTGTGCCTTCTCGCTAGTCCGTCAGCGTGGGGTATTGTGCATTCTCGCTAGTCAGTCATTGTGGGGTATTGTTCCTTCTCTCAGTGTGGGGTGTTGTGCCTTCTCGCTAGTCCGTCAGTGTGGGGCGTTGTGCCTTCTCGCTAGGCAGTCAGTGTGGGTGTTGTGCCTTCTCCGCTAGTCAGTCAGTATGGGGTATTGTGCCTTCTCGCTAGTCCGTCAGTGTGGGGTGTTGTACCTTCTCTCTAGTCAGTCAGTGTGGGGCGCTGTGCCTTCTCGCTAGTCAGTCAGTGTGGAGTGTTGTGCCTTCTCGCTAGTCAGTCAGTGTGGAGTGTCGTGCCTTCTCGCTAGTCAGTCAGTGTGGGGTCTGAGGTCAGTTTGGAGGCTCTGGGGGTGAGGAAAGGTACTGTAGGAGAGTATTTCAACCAGGCCTCCGGGAAGGGGGCGCTGTGGAGCAAGGGGGTGCTGCTGTCCCACACCATAGCCTCTCCAGGAGGGGGCTATAAAAATGGCGGTGTGCTTTAGTAAATCCTGTCTTCTGCGTTTCATTGAAATCTTTTGGTGTGTATGAGAGAACTCTTATGAAGAGGGCACTTGGGGTAAGAGGCATCAAAGGGTTTTACCCATTCTTTGTGAATAGGGAATGCGTTGAAACATAAGGGCCTTCTGTGTATGGCTATGTAATGGCATTGAGCTATATGGAGGCCTAGAAAGCGCTCATTGTATTGTATTGTATTGTATTGTAATTGCATTTATATAGCGCTTACTACCCCTGACGAGGCGTCGAATCGCTTTTTCGGCGGGTTGAATTAGTATAGTGAAACATGCAAGTACATTTTAAGTGGTGGATAGGTTAGTCAGTTATTTGGATTTGGAATGATAGCAGAAGGATAGAGTAGGACAAAGGTTTGTATTTATTTATCGCTTGCTTGTTGACGCATGCTATTCAGGGAGCCTATAAAGGATTAGTGGTGAATTAATATGGTGAAATATGAGGTAATTTCAGTGGTGGGTATTAGTCTATTACTTGGAGTGAGAAGGATAGCGGCTGGATAAAAGGGGAAGAAAGATTTGCATTCATATAGCACTTGTTACCCCTGATGGATGTTGAAGCGCTTTTTTGGCGAGTAGCACGCCAATCCAGAACCCATAAAGGATTAGTGTTGAAAATTAGTATAGTATAAATATGAAGTAATTTGAGTAGTAGATATGTTATTCAGTTATTTGGGCAGTATATTAGTATAGTTAAATATGGAATATGGAATTTGAGAAGTGAACTGTTAATTTTGATAGAAAAAGCATAGTGGAATGATAAAAGAGTGAAGGATATTTTTTATTTAGTTTAATTTTATTTTTTATTTTTAAGTCAACTGATGGAAGGATCATTATATATTTGTTAGTGATAAAAGGTGGACTGTTAGGTGTAATTACAGAAGGGAGAGTGTATCTGAGTGGGATGTAGTTATTTATGGGGTTGATTGGAGTTGTGTTAGTAATGAGTGTATTGGTTAGTGGTATAGGATAGAGTTGTGTACTGTTTGTGGGTGATGGTGGATATGTGTGGTAGTTGGGATAGTAGGGTGTGTAGATGTGGTTTGGTTGGGTTGGTGGTGCATGCTGGTACATTAATCTGTGCATAGTGTTGTGTGTGGTGTATATTTGGTGTGAGTGTGTTGCTCTGTTTGTGGTTGTGGATGGTGTGGGCTGGGTATTGTTAAATGAATAAAAGGGCAGCATTTCTGGCCCTAGTCCCGACCAGTCTCGAACAGGCCCAAACAGGCAACTACCCTTGTCCTCTCTGCCCTTAACAGGCCCAAACAGGCAACTACCCTTGTCCTCTCTGCCCTTAACAGGCCCAAATAGGCAACTACTCTTGTCCTCTGTGCCCTTAAGAGGCCCAAACAGGCAACTACCCTTGTCCTCTCCACCCTTAGCCTCGACGCCCGGGCTGAGACGCCATAATCCTTGCCTTTTTTGTAGCCCTAGTAATCAGGTGACCCCTTCAGCCAATGGGAACCCTAGCCCTAACACTATCCAATCACAACACTAGCCCTAACATCTAGAACCAATAGGAGACCAGGACCTTGCAGCCAATCTTAACCCTAGTCCAAGCACCCAATCAGTTAAAAAACCCTGATCTCTAAGTCCAATAAAGGCCTTTGCCCTACCACTAGTCCCAACCCAAGTCCAAGCAGCCAATGGTACAGGTAGCCCTAATCCCTACTTCCAATAGAAAGTCTAGCCCTACTCTTAGTCCCACAACTGGTCCAACAACCAATCACACCAGAATCCCTAAATAGCTACTTCCAATTAAAGGTGTAACCCTAGCCCTAGTCCCACCCTACTCCCAACAACCAATAACATAGGAAGCCCTAGTCCCTACTTCCAATAGAAATCTTAACCCTAGCCCTAGTCCCAACCCTGCAATGATTGAATCACAGACCGAGAAACCAATCAGAACCCTCAAATACCCAACCAATGAGGACATTAACACTAACCCAATAGAAACACCAGATACAACCACCAATCAGTGTACACATGTGCCAACCACTAGCACATCATATAAGGTCCCGGCAACCTCAGACAAGGTTTGCTGGCCAGGGAGTTGAAAGCTGCTTGCTCCTGTTCAGAATCTCCCAGGAGACAGACAGGCTCAATCCACAACTTTGGACTTCAGCAGGTAAAAGCTTCACTAACTCGAAATCTAACAATACTGTTTGAATAAAGCTTTACTCCCCCCTGCTGGCCAAAAAACGAAGTGCACAGGCCCCAGTAAATACAGTTTAAACAGCTCACAGAAGCACCCTCTGATGGGGGGGGGGGCAGGGGGGCTGGCCTCACTGGCTTGTGAACACAAAATGGTGGCTGGGGTGCACTGTTTGAGCACACAGGCTTAAGCACAGAGCAAAGGAGAAATTTGGAGGGAAAACAGATTTGTCACCAAGGAATGAGAGGGACAAACTACAGAGGTTGGACTGCAAATCCCACAATTCAACAGACTAAATGAAGGCAATCATGGACAGGGAAAACCACACATTTAAAACACAACACAGGTGATAAAATATGCCAATCCAATCCAATCCAAAAATTCTTTATTTCGGCCATTAAAGACCATAAAAGATGCAATAAAAAACATGTAAAACCACATGCGAGCATACAGTATAAAAACAGTGCAAGGAAGCAAAGACTACTTAAATCAATACATGTAAGAATCTGGGAGACTGGAGGTACAATTAACTACAGTTCTTTACAGTCTATTTCATGTTAAGGAGTTAAAAATTACCCTTTCAGTGTTTTTTTTCTAATCTGCCACATAGCCATTAAATACTTGGCTACAGCAAATACGATGTGGTGCAGAGTACTTGTCTTCAGAATTCTGTATGATTGTAGATAGTTTCTGAAGCCTAGATTCCTACACAGTGGCACTAGCCAGTACTTTCTCGGTCTATTGTAGGCAGGGCAGAAAAACTGCACATGTAGATCATCCTCCACATTCGTGCTACACCCAGGACAGATTTTGTCGTCCAACATTGACCATTTACTCGTAAAGTCTTTAAAGGGCAATGTACCAAACCTCCCCTGGATAAAAAGTTTCCTTGCAGTAATAGGAAAGATAATGTCCATGAATCCTTCAAACTTAAAAGAACTTTTGGTGGCCAAAAATTGTTCAGTAAGGGTGCCGATTTTCGGAGCACACACAAGCATTAGGCTCTTGTCCTTGAAAGTCTTGGTGAGCGTTTTGCGGGACACCCCGAGACAGCCTCTTTTGGGATCATCCCACAGATCAGCCAGGCCCAATCGATAAATTTCTCGTTTTACGTATGCCACCCAAGGAATTCTGTCGGAGCAGTTAAAACTCAGGACGTGCTTCAGGTCTTGCCTGTAGTGGGAGAGTTCACTAGTTGACCAGAGCCTGTGCCAGACCCTCAATGGCTTTAGTGCGAATTCATCCCCTATTGAAGGGAGCCCCAGATCTAGTCTCAGTGGTAGCAGGGGTGTACCTTGTGGTAGAGCCAACAAACGTCTGAGGAAGTTATTTTCCACCTTGACGAGCTCTGTCCCGACATTATGACCCCACAGCTCACCACCATATGATGAGGCTGCTCTGGCTTGGGTTTTATACATTTCCAAGGCTGGACTAACTGGCTTGAAGGTTGAGGAATTCGAAACCTTCAGGATTGCCCCTACCATTTGGGATAACTTTAAGCGGGATCTTGCTATCTGTGGACCCCAGGATAGATTTTCGTGTAAAGTTACCCCCAAATACTGGAACGTTCTAACCCTTTCCAGCCTATCGGGTCCCAGGGTTGGATTAGGCCTAGTTGTTGTCGAGGGATTGAATACCATGAATTTGGTTTTTTCTGCGTTGATCTCAAGGCCATGCGCCCTGCAGAAGTCCCCGAACCCATCCAGTATCCGTTGGATCCCCATCGGGGATTTGGAAAGCAGTAGAGTATCATCGGCAAACATAATTGCCGGAACCCTCCTGCCTGCCAACCTAGGGGCATCGTTGTTGCTGACATTGTCAAGGTAAGATATTACACCGTTAACAAAGAGGCAACCCAGGGTCGGGGCAAGGACACAACCCTGTCTTACCCCCCTGAGAACTGGAAACCTAGATGACAGCGCCCCATCCCTCCCACACCTAACCTGGGCAAAGTTTCCGTTATGGAGCCTGATTATTGCCTGTAAGAGCTGTGGTGGGACACCTAGCTCCATGAGCACCGTCCATAGTTTCTCGCGTGGTACCAAGTCAAATGCGGACCTCAGGTCCAAGAACACCATGTACAGACTCCCCCCTTCGATCCCCACCGTTTTCCAGTAGAGGAGGACGAGCCGAAAAATCTGATCCATGGTGGACGTGTTCTTCCTGAAGCCCGCCTGGAGCGGACTAAGGATCGCATTGTCCTCCATCCAGTCCAGGAGGTGGTCCAGCAGAAGACGGGCGAAGAGTTTTTGAGGTACATCTATAAGACTGATCGGCCTGTAGTTGGCTGGGAGCAGAGGAGAGCCCTTTTTGAAAATCGGTACTATCTCTGCCCCCAGCCAAGTACAGGGGATCTCCATCCCTCTTAAAACAGAGTTGAAGATAACAAGCAAATAGGGACCCCAGATCTCTGGTTGATGTCTGAACAAATCTCCGGGGAGTTTATCGAGACCTGGGGCCTTCCCCGGCGCTAGTCTCCCTATAGCATTTAGTACTTCACCCAGTGTCAACTCTAGTTTTTCATTGGGCTCAGAAGAGCTATCAAGAACTGCCTCTGAGGGGATTACAGAAGTATCTTGGTACAGTTTACTGAAGTGGGATTCCCATATCGAAGCAGCGATGTTTGGCTCTACTGCCGATTTCTGTTCCCCTGCGCCTGTATGGACCAGAATTTTCTTGAATCCCTGGTTTCCAGTGCCATTGATAGGTCATGCCATCTATTCCAATCCTATTCGGACTTTGCGTGGGTGATGGCTTCCCTATATTTCCGTCTCAGCTCAGTTACTCTATTTTTGTCAGTGCCAGACTTGACCATAAAGATCAACTCAGTTTTTATCTTTTTGCACGTGAAATTGTACCAAGCTGAGGTTGGTGTCCTCTTCTTCCTTATCGCAGTCACAGGGTAGAAAACCTCTCCTAAGCTTCCAACTAGGTCTGCATGAATTTTACCTAGTTTCTCATTAAAGTCATTAGCTTTGGGTTTATTAATCAGTTCATCCATTTCAACAAACTTTGGGAGCGCCAAATCATAGATTTTCGTAATGCACTCTGTTGAATTAACTAATTTCCCCCATCTTACCCTACGTCTGTTATTAGATAAAACTAAGGTCCCTGTGTCTTGCTTTGGGTCATTAAGTAGCGTACCTTCTTTGGGCCCTGGGTGTACCATATCCAAACAGAGAGCATTATGATTACTGTCTGCTCTCATGATCACCCTGAAGTCCAGAACCGTGGGCCACATGCTTGTATCTACAAAAATGTAGTCCAAACGCGATTCATGGTCCTTCCTATTGAAGGTACTCACTGAAGGGGCATCAGATGGTGTGCGCCCATTACAAGCGCTCAGGGCATAGTTCAAGGTAAGGGACGTAATTTGCAGCGCCAAGGGAGACCATGATTTTGGGTTTGGAGATTGACGGGGGGATCCCCCAGTAATCGTCCTCAGCCATTAGGGCACCCTCCTTTAGACCTTTTAGTGGTTCAAAATGGCAGTTGAAATCCCCTCCCATCAGTATCTTGCAATCAACGGGTAGTTGTCCCAAAAATGAGGATAAATCATCTAAGGTGGATGATTCCATGGACACACTCACTGGACGCGAGTACACATTAAAAATCGCCAGGTTGTAGGCGTGTGGCCATTTAAGAAGAACACATTGTATGTCTTCCGAATGTGTTGATATTATCTCCGCTATACAACCCATGTGACTAGCCACCCAGATAGCGAGTCCGCCTGAAGGCCTCCCTTTGCCACCCCACCTGGCATGGACATAGAAAGTTGCAAAACCCACCCTGGGGTAAACTTCCCTAGCCCAAGTCTCCTGAAAGAGACAGATGTCATTGCTATCTACTAGGGAACCCCAGTCGCTGGAATCGATTTTGTTGGCGATACCTGCAACATTCCATGAAAGAACCTTCATCCTTTTTGGGCCTTGCTTGAGTGCCATTCCCCTCACTCTCTCGCCAACTATGTCTGTGTTTGGCGCTAGAACCCCGTCCAGAGTTACCTGCCCTTCTTGAACCCCCAAATCTGTTACTTCTTGGGATATTATATTCTGGTGAAGTATTCTTGGTGAATGGAGGCCAGAAGGTGTGGTTAATAATTCAGTAAGGGAGCCCTGAGTACTAATGATGCCTAGCCACTCTGGCGATAGGGGACAGGGCTAGAGTTACCAATGTCAAAGATATCTGTCCCTGTCCCAAGCTGAACAATAGGGAGGACCTCCCCTTCGCTACCCACAGCAGAAACAGCCCTTGAAAGTCAGTCAACCTGGTCAAGGCAACTGTATCTGTTAGCATGAACATAATTGCTCTGTGTGATTATGTCATAGCGTGGGGGCCTATACCTTGAACCGTCAATGGCAAAACCAACCCTAGTCCAGCCGTTGTTCGCCTCAGGATGCGAATTAACACTATTTGGGTAGAAAAAGGACAACGGTACCAATTCAATGGATGTATTCCCCGAGCACCCCAGCCAATTACAAATATGGGAAGCAATCTGGGAGTCCCTAAAACTTACAAGGATGCAGTCACCCCCTATTTTCTTTGCAGTGTGCCCAACCCATGGAACCCTCCTGACCATCAGTATTTCCCCTCTCAAATTTGATGGTAGTGGCCTATGAATGTTCAACCAGCTTATAACTTTGTTTCGTAGGGAATCGAAAGATTCCAAAGCAGAGTTGGAAAGCTCGGGGACCCCGGTCAAAATTACAGTGTGGGCCGCCGCCTCTGGAGGCAGATTGACTATATTTGGCCGGTTTAAGTTTTTACCAGTCCGATGAGAACGATCAGCCATCCTGGTGGGTGTCTTTTCCTGCCTCGTTATAGTTGTCGGAATAGGCAACTTTGACTTCTGGACTAAAGGCACGGGGTAGTTGCCTTGGAAGGGGTAATAGGTTAGGTTGGGGCAGGGTCGCAATGGGTGCATTCACGATGGAGGTAGAATTGGGCTGTTTTGAAAGTAAAGTGCTGGGAGCACTAGGGGGAGGGGAGATCCCCGTATTTATCACAGTTACTCCTTGAGTGCTAGTCGAGTTCCTAGCAGATCCTCCATACCCCCGGTTGCTTTTTCTATTGCTAGGAGTCTGGTGTCAATACAATCAAGCCTAGCCAACAGGGGGTCTAGCAGTTTTTTAAGGATGTTAGTGATAAAATGAATGGAGTGGTCCATACTACTACACGACCCTTCACCAAAAATAAACGGGCCGGACTGTAGTGGCATCTGAGTGTAAGCAGGGTGCATTGGACTCGCTGTTTCATTTACAATCACGGTGGAGGAAGTTTCCGTGACATCAGTGATATTAACAGGAGTGTTGGGGATGTGATCCAGTTTTGCCCTCTTTACACCCTTTGACTGTCTAGGTCTTTTTCTTTTCGGGACTGCACCCTCCCGAAGACCCCGTAGATGTGTTGTGTTGGAATCGCTCCCCTCTTCCTGGGTCAAAACTGGACGAGGTGTTGGAGATAGAGTCACCTCAGGTATAATAAGAAGAGAGTCTCGGTGTGAGTTGGAGGGTGTCCTCAGCTGCTGTAGCACTGATTCGATTTTTTGGTCGATACTATCCAAGAGGGATAGGTGGGTAACATCCACTAATTCTGGGGATCTGGCATTCGTGGTTGATCCCAGGGAAGATCGCTGTGAACTTTCAATCCCCTCTACTAACTGTTTTTCTAGGGCTGTGAGCCCATTGTTTTACCACAGTATTTGCTTTAATGAGAAAGCTATCCAAAGTACCTGTTACCAGGGTGGCCGCTTTACTCCTCGTCTCCCTCATTGCCATATTAATCAGTTCCTGGTTTGCACAAGTCCGGACCAAGTTGTTAGAGTGTGGTGCAAGCAGACCAAGAGCAGCTGGCCACGGACTTAGAGGGGTGGCCCGGTCCAGTCTCCCCCGGGCTCGAACGGGCTACAGCGGGCCCGCCCTTAGCCCGGGCTTCGCCTGGCGCCGTCCCGCGCGCGTTCCACGTGTGCGTGTATGGATGTTGTTGAAATAGGTAGGAGGAGGATGCGGGAAGAGGACGCAGCTGTGGCCAATGATGACACTCAAGGCCCGCTGGTCCTCGCAGTCCCGACCCGGCTGTTAATCCCGGCGTACTCTGCCCATCGGTCGTGAAAAGTTCCCTTGCTCAGCCTCCCTTGCTCCGTGAACCAAAGGAAAGGAGAATTCAATCTGCCAAGTGCCCACGCCTGCGAGCGGCTCCCGCTGAGCGGGGGCCGCGAGGCGCAATATGCAGTCAGGGAGGAGGGTGCGGGAAGAGGACCCAGCTGTGGCCAATGATGACACGCAAGGCCCGCTGGTCCTCGCAGTCCCGACCCGGCTGTTAATCCCGGCGTACTCTGCCCATCGGTCGTGAAAAGTTCCCTTGCTCAGCCTCCTTTGCTCCGTGAACCAAAGGAAAGGAGAATTTAATCTGCCAAGTGCCCACGCCTGCGAGCGGCTCCCCTAAAATATGCAATTACAGGCAGGCTAAAACTACAATTTTTAACTGTAACAACCACAGGCATAGACAGTAAACACAGAAAGTGAAAATCGTTTTTTTAAACAACTTTTTGCCTTGGGAAGAGACAGCACTAGTCTGTCTCCTTACCACTTCCTGGACTCTGCTCACTGCAATCTGCAATCTGGGGCACATGTGGGCTGCAACTCACAAGATGGAGGAGAATGATTTGGGGTGCACCCAGCAAGGCCTTAAGGGGCCTGGGCAAGGGTGAGAGGAGGGCTCAGACTTGCCTGGTAGCTGAATAGCCAATGGTCTGCTGGCCTGGGGATGGGGTCTGGGCAGCTGCTTGCTCCTGTTCAGAATCTCCTACGAGACAGACAGGCTCAATCCACAACTTTGGACTTTAGCAGGTAAAGGCTTCACTAACTCGAAATCTAACAATACTGTTTGAATAAAGCTTTACTCCCCTTGCTGGCCAAAAAACGAAGTGCACAGGCCCCAGTAAATACAGTTTAAACAGCTCACAGTGGCACCCTGTTGCTGGGGGGGGGGGCTGGGGCAGGGGGGCTGGCCTCACTGGCTTGTGAACACAAAATGGTGGCTGGGGGTGCACTGTTTGAGCACACAGGCCTAAGCACAGAGCAAAGGAGAAATTTGCAGGGAAAACAGATTTGTCACCAAGGAATGAGAGGAATTACGTCTGCCCTGCACACCCTTGTCCAGGTGTGCAGGGCAGACGTAATAGTCAATGTTTTATCTGATTACATCTGATTTTGCGTGTAATAAACTGCTGGTGTGTTCAGTATAAATTAGCATTCCTGCTAGAAGGCCTTCTTGTAGCGCACCTGTTCAATATTCAGACGGACTCCATGTGCAGGTGTTGGGAACTGGGACCGGGATGAACTCATTGCACTGTGCTCGAGCCATACCAAAAGGAACTCTAAATGTAAGAAATGGCTTTGGCCATGTATGATGGTATGGAGAGACGTATAGAGTAGTGCTAATCCGCTTTCGGCGCCAAGTGAAGACTTCAGGGAGCTGGGCGGGTGGAAGGAATGAACTCTGCGGGTTGTGGGTGGAGTAACACATCCGGTTCATGCTTTTGAAAAGCAGGTAAGGCAGTGACGGAGAAAACTTAAGTTGACTGAGAACTGTAGCGCCTATAAAGCATAGTCCTATTAACACTTTATGAAGAGCATGCAGAAGGGGAAAGTGCTTTACATGGATATTTCAGGTGATACCATGGGGGTACTCAATCATAAAAAAAATGGGTTGGGCAGCAATTGCAGTCACACAAAACCACCTGTGCTCTCCACGGTATTGCAATGTGTTGTACAGATGTGTGCGCTTTGCTCCCTATGCTATTGATTAAATGCAGAAAATAAAAATTTGGAAAATTAAACCTCGTAGAGCAACAAAGAAAACAGTTGTTCAACCCGGGAGAAAAACAGTTTGGACAGAAAGCATATCAGCAGGACCAAGTGGAGCCAACTGCTTAAAATAGAGAAAAAAGCAAAACTGATAATGTAAAGAAATTATTAAACTGGATAGCGAACGGTAAAGCAAGGAGATAACGGCCCTGATTTTGAGTCAGTAGGAGTTTTCCGAAGCCAGTGCATACTCCTGTTTGCGCAGTGAAAGTTTAATTTGCACATCTGTTTTCACTTGTGTGTCCTCGTACTGTCGTTATGTGGTTTGGGCCTGTTTTGGCTTGACTCATCTGGCGTGCTTTTGACACGCTCTTGTGCTTGCTCGTCCGAGGCGCAGTCTTGCCTGCTCTTAGCCTGAGGCAGCACTGGTTGCTTCGGCTGCGAGACGGGAGGAGCGATGCGCTGCTGCCGCCTGCTGAGAGCTGTGCCTGGAGGTGTGAAGCACAGGGGAGGCTGGGCATGGGCTGGAGGGACCCCCCAGGGCCCCCAAGGACCCGGCTGGAGGATGCTGAGCGAGCAGCACCCGAGAGAGTAAGGAGCGCGCGTGCCACTTGCTGTGGTCTCCAAGCATGGCTAATGGGAGGTGTAACCCCCTCTAACTAACTGTTCTTCCAGTAGTAAAGTAATTAATGACATGGGATCCATACATCTCGCTCTAGCATGTAGATATGGTATGGATCTCTACTTCTCGCACTTATATTTGAGCTACACCTCACAATCAGGTATAAGATACAGATATCCATATCTCACACATGTAGATAATGTATGGTAGTTACATGTCAATAACATACCTTCCACTAACGTGTTCATAATTTCTGGGGTCGTTCTACGTATATAAATATCCTAAACGCCAACAGACATAACGACTGAAATCTGCACCATCTACATTAACATATACTTAATGCATAGGATCTATACCAGCAAGTAGCCGATGCGTGGGATCTCTCTTCTGATGCCTCGCGCAGACTCGCGTGGCCAGGCCACTCCATGGAAGTGCTTTGAGCCTGCTTGATAAGTACATTAACAAGTGCACACAGGTTGGGGACGCTGCTGTTAAATAAAGGCAGTAAAGGTCGGACTTTGTGGGAGTTTTCAAATGTTCTGCAATACCTAACCCTTTTCCCATCCCCTGCCAGGCCAGGTGGGACGCTTATCAGGCATCTGCAGTTTTTATTCTCTCATTTTTGAGCAGTGCTTTTTAGCAGTGTTTGAGAATGGAGGACTGGGGCAGCAGCGCTGAGCAGTCATTAAACAAACATTTGTGTTATTAATACACGGATGTGAGCTTTTCCCCCTATCAAAGCCAAAGTTTCACATACGTCACTTTTCCTAGACTGCTCAACTTGTGCCTCAAATCAGGGAGACACAAAGTGACGGAAACCACTAAGGAATGCTGTTTTTTTATGTTTTAATGTTGATCCAATCCCCACCTTTACATTTTATACTCAGTATGTTAAACGAGTTCTCTGTACAGCAAAGCTGGTCCTGCCAAGGCTTGTTAAGTCACGGTCTGTATTTGTAATAGAAAAATCAAACTGCAAGTAGCAGGAGGGAAAGACACCAAAGGGAGAGATGAACTGGCCCCATCTTTCATGCGGTGACATAATATTTGGCTGTGTCACAGAGTGGCGCGTGGCCATTGGCTGCAGTGTCTCTTTCACGCGCTAAAGACGTCTTACAACACCTCGTGTCAGCCACGGCAGCGCGTGTCATCATTGTTTTACCCATGCATTCTGGGACCGCCAATCCTGCTGTTGACAGGCTGCATCCAAACGTGATGTTTGAGTCTAACAGCACTGTCTCCTGTACTGTAAGTGACCTGTGTGTGTGTGTGTGTGTGTACCTGCGATGTATGTACATCTCACACCTGTCATGGTGTTACACTTGCTGATGTCTGTACCTGTGATGTCGGAATGCAACAGCACTGCCTCCTGTACTGCAAATATATATATATATATATATATATATTACCTACTGGCGGTCGCCAGTAGGTATATATAGTTAGGATTTTTTTCCTATGGGATTTTTGAAAATTCTATGTTGAATAACTTTGGCGTTTGAGGACGGAATTGGCTGAAATTTTCTGGAAAATGGAACATTTTGTTTCTGAGCAGCCCCTGAAAATTTGGGGGGGTTTCGTCAAGCGGGGGCCGAGAAAAAAGGGGGGTCCCAAAACGTGTTTTTAACATTGAGTTTTCCATAGGGCGGTTGGACTCACTTTTAGCTCGAACGGCTGAATGGATTTCCACGAAACTTGGCAAAATTGTAGGGACTGGTAGCCCGATGTGCCTTTGCTATGTCTCAAGATATATGCTCCAGTGGTTTTTACGAAAATTAACTTTGAAAAATATATATTGGGCTACATTGGGCTATATATATGTTGGAGCCCAAATGTAGCCCAATGTAGCCCAATGAAGCCCAATGAAGCCCAATGTAGCCCAAAGATGGCCGCCAGAGACAAAAAAAACAAATGTAGCCCAAATATCAGCCAGATGTAGCCCAACTATAGCCCAGTGACAGGATGTCCCAGAGTGTTTTAAAGAACAACTAGAACGCTAACAGTCTTACTTATGACAAAAGTATGGCACACCTGAAGTCATCTTGATTGGAATAAAGTGGTAACACTTAATACATTTAATTTGAAAAGGAACAAAGTAAGGGGTTTCATTTTGCCATAGAAATGTTATATATATATATATATATATATATATATATATATAATATATATATATATTACCTACTGGCGGTCGCCAGTAGGTATATATAGTTAGGATTTTTTTCCTATGGGATTTTTGAAAATTCTATGTTGAATAACTTTGGCGTTTGAGGACGGAATTGGTTGAAATTTTCTGGAAAATGGAACATTTTGTTTCTGAGCAGCCCCTGAAAATTTGGGGGGGTTTCGTCAAGCGGGGGCCGAGAAAAAAGGGGGGTCCCAAAACGTGTTTTTAACATTGAGTTTTCCATAGGGCGGTTGGACTCACTTTTAGCTCGAACGGCTGAATGGGTTTCCACGAAACTTGGCAAAATTGTAGGGACTGGTAGCCCGATGTGCCTTTGCTATGTCTCAAGATATATGCTCCAGTGGTTTTTACGAAAATTAACTTTAAAAAATATATATTGGGCTACATTGGGCTATATATATGTTGGAGCCCAAATGTAGCCCAATGTAGCCCAATGAAGCCCAATGAAGCCCAATGTAGCCCAAAGATGGCCGCCAGAGACAAAAAAAAACAAATGTAGCCCAAATATCAGCCAGATGTAGCCCAACTATAGCCCAGTGACAGAATGTCCCAGAGTGTTTTAAAGAACAACTAGAACGCTAACAGTCTTACTTATGACAAAAGTATGGCACACCTGAAGTCATCTTGATTGGAATAAAGTGGTAACACTTAATACATTTAATTTGAAAAGGAACAAAATAAGGGGTTTCATTTTGCCATAGAAATGTTATATATATATATATATATATATAATATATATATATATATATATATATATATATATATATATTCACTGAAAAAAACATAGGTTATAGACCATATATAGTTAGGAATTAGCATTTACAAAACCTTGAAAATTCACTGAAAAAACCATAGGTTATAAACCATATATAGTTAGGAATTAGCATTTAAAAAACCTTACTTTACTCACACAAAACCATTGAAATTCCATATATAGTTAGTTTACTAACTATATATCGCGCACCCGCAATCCACTGCTGATCATGTCACATATTACATCATTCATGACATGGTCAGTGACATCACTGATGACATCACTGATGACATCTCAAATGACATCACTGATGACATCACTGATGACATCTCAAATGACATCACTGATGACATCACTGATGACAACATCCAGTGACTGTATGTTTCTGTAAAGTTAAAATATGTCTTACATATTGAAGAATGAGTGGATGTAGAAGTGTCTGAACAAAGGATTTAGTAGGTGCATGACTGACTGTATGAGTGAGTGATTAAATGTGTCTCACTGAGTGCATGGGTTAGTGACTAAACTGTCTTAATTTGTGCATCATTATGTCTGTTGTTCTGTAAACTGCTGCATGTGTTGATCAGTAGCTATATGATTAACTATATGGGTTATTGATTGGTTGCCCAAGTATTTGTATGGGAGACTGAAAGTGTGTATGGGTGGCTGGGAGGTGTATGACTCTCTGCATAGATGTATGGGTTCAAAAGTGCGTGTGGAAACAGCTGTATGGGCGGTTGACTGTGTGCATGACTGTATTGGTGAGTGAATAGATATCTCAGTGCTACATGTCAAAGTAAGTACATATGTAAAATACAGTACATGTGAGAGTTGACATATATAAATAACTGTGCATAAGAGCCAGTGAATGTGTGAGTGGCTGTATGGATCATTGTGAACTTGTATCCAGGATTGTATAAGTGAGTAAATATGTTTTAGTATATGTTTGAATAAGTAAGGTGTGTTTAACTGTATAGTTAAGGAAATGGAGGTGTGATTGATTGTTTGCATGACTGACTAGGTGTGTGTGTAACTTCATGGATGAGTGACAATCTGTGAGTCTGTGTTTACACTGAGTGTATCTAAGGTTATATTAGAGTCTGAAGAGGTTCATCGTATTATCACATGAATGATGTCATCAGTGATGTGATCAGTAATGTCAAATGAGATGTCATCAGTGATGTCATCAGTGATGTCATTTGAGATGTCATCAGTGATGTCATCAGTGATGTCATTTGAGATGTCATCAGTGATGTCATCAGTGATGTCACTGACCATGTCATGAATGATGTAATATGTGACATGATCAGCAGTGGATTGCGGGTGCGCGATATATAGTTAGTACAACTAACTATATATGGAATTTCAATGGTTTTGTGTGAGTAAAGTAAGGTTTTTTAAATGCTAATTCCTAACTATATATGGTTTATAACCTATGGTTTTTTCAGTGAATATATATATATATATATATATATATATATATATATATATATATATATGTGTGTGTGTGTGTGTGTGTGTGTGTGTGTGTGTGTGTGTCGCTCACCTTCCTTCACACACACACATACTATCCCCTTACATCTGTGCCATCCATCACTTGTCACAAGTGTCAGCCCTGCGCTCCTCAGTGTAGAGCAGGCCTGCTGGGAGGTGTTGATGCCACGCTGAGGGGACAGCAGTCCTGCTGAGACAATTTGAAATGGTCCCCATTAAACACGAGCGTCCTCTTTGTAAAAGCTGAGACCGTTCCACTCGAATAGTGCCCATGGGCTGCTGGGCCTCTTAAGCTTCGCCCCTGCTTAGTAAATAACCCTTTACGACACCCAGAAGCAGCTCACAGTGTCAAAGGGAAAGTTTAGCTCTGGCCATCGCCGTCTTACCGTACGTCACCGTATTAGCGCGTTATAAATCCAAATGTCATTTCTCATATGTTGTTAAACGCACAGCCTTGATTTGCAGCCATTATATGGAATGAA
Organism: Lissotriton helveticus; assembly: GCF_964261635.1. Taxonomy (NCBI): domain Eukaryota; kingdom Metazoa; phylum Chordata; class Amphibia; order Caudata; family Salamandridae; genus Lissotriton; species Lissotriton helveticus. The sequence continues at coordinate 1,709,399,625 of NC_136057.1, read as the reverse complement.
TGAATGAAATGATCTTTATTCGGATTCTGAAAAATCCATAAAAGTACATACAGGATGAATCTTTTTAAAATACATAAAAACATATACAAAAGTTAAAAAATAGAAATTGTTAAAATACATCCCAAACAGACATGAGCAGCATAAATGGCATAAAGTGCATATTACATGAAATGGTATCATAAACAGTTTAGAAAAACATTCGTAAATTTCTGTTTGGATAATACTGGTAACAATGTTTCCATACAGGTAATAAAATCTCTATACAATTTATATTTAGAGTTTAAAGTGCGTTATACATCCGAAGATCGTTATGCATGTTCCATACTTGCCCTCGATTTTACACAGGCTTTTATGAAGCAGCTTATAGTAAATATAACATCATCGGTTGATAGCATTTGCAAGAATTTCAATGCCAATTTAAAGTCTCTTAAATTGTATTTTCTGAAAATTGGCAATAGGTAGTGACGGATGTACAATTTATAGTGGCCACAGAAGATAAAATAATGCAGTAAACTTTGCTTCCCACCGACAGAACACGGGCATTCAAGCTCTTCTAGATTCTTATTATAGCCGAGTGGAAAGCTCAGTAAGTTTACAATACTGCCATCACGGAACCTAAATAAGAGGCTCCGGTTCCATCTTCCTATCGGTAGAGACAGATATCTACAGGGTTTGTAAAGTTCATTTAAAACAGCATTACTAGTCACAGTTAGTGGAAGATATTTGATAATAGCTGATTTCATTAATTCAATTCTCATGCGTTCCTCTTTGTATGACTCATACAATGCCCGTTTTACAATATTCTTATGGGCGGGCACAATGGTGTTCGGCGAGCTAAACAGGGAACCATGTCCAACACTAATTAGGCTATTCTTGACCGCATTTAGCCAAGGTATGAGGTTGGATCGTTCATGGGATAAACAATCTAAAATTATGTTACGGGTCAAGGAAGCCGCTGGATTTGCCCATATTTTTAACCAAAAAAGCGTTGGCCTTGACCTTATAAAATCAGCTATATATGGCAACTTAAGTTCTTGGTGACAAATGAAGATAGACGTGCAAGGAATGCCACCCAATACCTTCCTGCAAAATCTATTCTCCTCTAGCTGCAGGGGCAGACTGTTACAATAACCCCACACTTCGGATCCATACGTCCCAGTTGGCAGACATTGGGTACGATAAATATTTAACAAGGGGGTGATCACATCAGCCGTTCTCGGTTGGCGAAGAGATAAGATTGAGTTGATTGATTTGCCAATCTTATTTCTTGCGTGAGCGGTGTGATGTTGCCACGAGCCAGTATTGGAGAATAATAACCCTAAATAGGGGAAAGTGCTTGTGCATTTTAATTCATTTTCACCACTTTTAATTGAAAGAATGTTGTATCTTTTTAAACCACAATTCATGATAAATGATTTTTTAAAATTGGTATTTAAACCTAAGTCAGACATAAAAACAACAAACCCTCTGATTAATGAGCGCAACGCATTTGGGGTACGCCCCATCAATACAGCGTCATCCGCATAAAGTAAGGTAGTGATAGGAGAACCATTAATAATTGGAACATCCTTGGTGTTCTTGCTCAGGGCAGGGCTCAGTCCATTAATATATAAAATAAAAAGTAGAGGGGCGAGTACACAGCCCTGCCGAACTCCTCTTTGGATGGAAATGTCACCAGATAATTCGCCTTCATTGTTGATGCGTACTTTTGCCTTAAGATCCCTGTGTAAATATGAAAGAAAATATACTAATGAATCATCTAAACCATATTCCAGCAATTTTGACCATAACCTAGAACGGTTAACGAAATCAAAAGCGGAACTCAAATCCATGAAGCCTAAATAAAGTGGGGACTTTTTGACAATAATATATTTGGCCATGATTAAGTTCAGGTTGAGACACTGCTCAACCGTACCCACATTACTTCTAAACCCCAGTTGGCTGCAGTGTAACACATTATTGTCCTCGGCCCAATCCCTTATTCTCTTAAACAGTACCCTTCCAAGGACTTTTAATGTATTGTCGATCAGCGAGATCGGACGGTAACAGGCCGGATCGGCCCTCTCACCTTTCTTAAATATTGGTACGATAACGCTGTTCGACCAGGTTTCGGGGATGGAGCTGTCGGTCAAGTGATTAAATAAGTTACATAATAGGGGGGCCCAGAAATTAATTTCCGATTTGATCTGGTCAATAGATAGACCATCCGGGCCAGGGGCTTTATTGCTAGCGCTGTCAGAAATTGCATCCTCCACCTCAGATATTGAGAAGTTCAATTGATCAGCATTATTTAAGGACAGTATAGGATCTATGCTAGGGGCAGCTGTGTTATAAATTTTGGAGAAGTGCTCCACCCAGTCCTCTCCATTTATGTTACAGTTAATTGGTCGGATGTTAGAACCAAGGGACCTGAGTGATTTGACTTCTCTCCAGAACCCCGCGGTGTCTTTTATTGAGACAGTCCGCGTTAGTGACTCCCAATGATTAACCACTAGAGCCTCAGTTCTTGTCCGTAGGGCGCGTTTATATTTAACTCTCAAGTCTCTCACTAGGTTGGAATCCCTAGGCTTTAGTTGTAAGGCCGCCCTCAGTTCCCTATTAGCTTTAGAGCACGCGGAATCAAACCAGCGTGGGCTGTGGTCTGTATTGGGCCTAGATGGTTTGGAGGATTCCCTTCTCACTGCCCCACAGAGATTGCCAAATGCCACAATCAATACTTCATCAGTACTCTCAAGAGACAGACAGATGTCTATTAACATTGGATGCTTTCTGATTACCTTGGCTAGAATAGCTTTGTTATTCGCCCCTTTCCATATTAGTCTTAGTCTATCAGTAGACAATACCAAATTTTGTGGCCCACTCTCCACCTTTGATGCAGCCTTTCTTGTCTGAGGATGGTCTAGATGTATTCTAAGTGGATAGTGGTCACTGTATGTACTACAAATAACCTCAGCTTTACGAATTATATTACACAAAGATGGGCAAAGAAATATATAATCAATCGTGGAGGCGCAGCCTTGGCCTATATAGGTGGGAGCAAATTTAGTTTCAGCACTAGTTCCAGCGATTTCCATAGCGTTCACTAGGTTACGTGAGGCTAGTATATTCTTCAATTCCTCGCCATTTTGACATGGAGCACTGGTGCGATACATATGAGCATTAAAATCTCCCCCTATGCAGATACCATCGTAATGACCATACTTCAAACCTTCAACGATATCATCAATAAAGCTAAACAAAGACAAAAAGTTTCCGTTGGGATGGTTAACAAAATCATTATTATAAAAATTAATTATACATAAAATCATCCTATTAATGTATTTTACAGCCATAAAACATTTGCCTGGTGTAGGGATCAATTTGGTTTGTACCCCCGGTTTTATCTTGGACCAAATAGATAGCCCCCCGCTTGGCCGTCCCATGGATGAGGCTAAGGCCTTTGAGTTATAACAGCAGAAGCCCTCCATTGTGGGGTCAGTTAAACACCAAGTTTCCTGGAGCAACAATAAGTCACAATTAGTATTCACCCAGTCAAGCCATTCTTTGATTTTCAATTTGGAATTAAGACCCGCTATATTCCAACTCACAACAGAAAATACAAAATCCGAGGACTTATGATTCGTAGATTGGCCTCTTCCAGGAGTCCCTGTCAGGGAATTTATATCTACCTGGTTTCCGTTGGTAACAGATGATAAGGAGACAGCTGAGTTGGCTGGCTTAATTAGAGGGGGTCAATCCAACATGTCCAAACCTGACAAGGGTGCAAATCTATTGAATGTATTAAAAGGGAAAGCAACTGGCTGGAAATGCATAGCTGGTGGCTGAGGGTACCTAGGTGGAGGGTAGAAATGCATGAATGGCGGTTGGAATTGCATAGGTGGCTGTCTGTAAAAATAGCTTAAAGGTAGCATAGTTGCGACCGTGGGAATGGTTGAGCAGTTACCACTTATATTAAGCAAATGCCTTACAGTTCCAGGATTTTTGAAATTAAGAACTATGCAATCTCCGTCCTTGTCTTTAGGTAGTGGTCCAATCCAAGGCACCCTACGGGCTGATATTATTACTCTTGATATGTCATATCCGACCCCTTTGTGTTTAGTTAGCCAGTCTATACATTTGTTTCGTAGTTGAACCCAGGTTTCCCCCTGATCCTCCCTCAGCACTGGTACTCCTGCCAAAATCAGAACAAACGGGCAGGCGTCCGGTGGTAAGTGTAGAGGACGCACCGGCCCTTCATTTTCATTTTTGCGGGGCTTATTTGGCCTTACTTGGGTAGAACCTATGTTATCGTTTGCAGCTGATGTTGTTGCATTAATAGGTTGGGTAGGGCGGTCGTCCTTGGTGGTTACGCTTTTATTAGTAGTGGCGGCCAAAGGAGTAAATTTCCTTGGTGCAGGGGTAGGAATGGTTTTGGCAGCTATACTAGATTTTGCACACTTAACCCCTGAATTAACAGTTCGCGGTTGGATTAGAGGTTGTGTAATGGGCGATGATGATAACGATTCCAGATTTTTCATTCCCTTATTCAATGTAATGCAAGCAGCCTGTGTTTTAGGTGGAAGGGTGTTGCTTAGGGATTCAAGGTCCTTTAAAAAACGGTCGGCTCTAATTTGGTCCAGACTAATAGACCCCTTCCTTTTAGCTTCAACGTTTTTAACCAGGTTGTCTAATCTGTCCAATCTTTTAAAAACATTATTAAATTGATTGATCATAAGTTTCTCCACTCGATTAAAAATAGTGTCTACTATAGTTTCGATAAGGTTTCCGTTCTGTTTGGAAAAATTATAATTGTCTCCCATTAGTGTTGTTTGGGTCCAAACAGTATTACAGTTCCCACCAGGGTGAGTTATGGGCGAAAAAGAAGTGCTATCTATATCCGCTGAGTCGTTTTCCTCCATGGGTACAGTTGCCACCCCCAAAGATTTTTGTTTGTTCCATAGGCTTTGGGGAGTAGGTTGACTCTTGTTTAGTGAGGGTTGTTTTCTTTTATTATCATTTTGCTTAATGATACATCTTTTCCTTTTTCCCCTTCCTGGTTTGTTACTGCAGGGCTCCGTAACATCCAGGGTGATGACATCCCCATGGGAAACAGGTGTGCAAATGGGGATGGTTTCTTTAGACAGAGGTGCCAGTTGGCTAACAGCCGCAGTTCTTAAGGGGGCAGAATCTGTAGCTATGTATGTGACAGTGTTTTCATCTTCCGACACAGTAGGCACAGCTACAGGTGGAAGTGGTGGCTTGACCACTGTGATCTCGGGGGTAATATGGATGTTTCCAGGGGCACTCGATATGTTGTTGGTAATATAAGAGCCCATTGAAAACCTCCTCTCCGTCTCTACAATTTCATTGAAAGCAGTTTCAATTAGTGTTTCAAAAGATGTGATAAGGGAGACTGAGGCAGAGGTATCAGCATCCTGGGAGGAAATATCGATGTGGGTGTTTACAGTAATGGGATCACCCATGTTTGTGCTTGAGTATGACACTTACGATTGAGGTGTTCTTAGGGGGGTGGCCCGCCCGACCACAGTCGTCCACGGACGGCCACAGACGGCCCGCCCTCTGCCCGGGCTCCGCCCGGCGCCGTCCGCGCGCGTCCGCGACGCGGAGGGAGCTCCTCGCTTTTGAGCACCTCCTGGTGCGCGGGACAGGAAGTGGCGGTGGTATCCGGCCGCTAGGGATGCTGGGAACCGTAGTTCCTCCCCTCGGCAGCCAAGGTGGTGTGAGGCGCCGTCAACGGGGATCACAAACGGCGTCAGGAGCCCAGCACCCAGCAGCAGCAAACACAAAGAATCAGCAGTGCCCAAGGGTAGGTGTAGACACGCTTCAAGCAAAAAGTCCCCGCTCCCCCGAGGGAGCTCCTCGCTTTTGAGCACCTCCTGGTGCGCGGGACAGGAAGTGGCGGTGGTATCCGGCCGCTAGGGATGCTGGGAACCGTAGTTCCTCCCCTCGGCAGCCAAGGTGGTGTGAGGCGCCGTCAACGGGGATCACAAACGGCGTCAGGAGCCCAGCACCCAGCAGCAGCAAACACAAAGAATCAGCAGTGCCCAAGGGTAGGTGTAGACACGCTTCAAGCAAAAAGTCCCCGCTCCCCCGAGGGAGCTCCTCGCTTTTGAGCACCTCCTGGTGCGCGGGACAGGAAGTGGCGGTGGTATCCGGCCGCTAGGGATGCTGGGAACCGTAGTTCCTCCCCTCGGCAGCCAAGGTGGTGTGAGGCGCCGTCAACGGGGATCACAAACGGCGTCAGGAGCCCAGCACCCAGCAGCAGCAAACACAAAGAATCAGCAGTGCCCAAGGGTAGGTGTAGACACGCTTCAAGCAAAAAGTCCCCCTATATGGGTTACTCTGACCGGATGTGCCGGCTCCTTCCTCAACAAACGTTGGCACAGCCAGTAAAGCTGTTTTATTACAATGACAAGCTTTGTTGGGACGAGTATGAAAAGGTGCGGTGTTTTACGTTTTTTAAGGTTGTGTATATGTGGGGGAGGGGACTTTAAAAGTTGTTTGGGGAGGGGCAGGAGTGAGGGCAGGGGATTCCACTCTGTGGCGTGGAATCTGCTTTAACTACCAGAGCACGCATAGGGCACACTGGTAGGAAGTGGCACCTGTGCTTAGAATAGGCCCACTACCGCGCCGCTCAGCAGAGAGGCCATACTGTGAATGGGACAGAGCCAGGACTTCTGAGCACGGCTCTTTGCTACCGCTCCTGGGCAGGGCTGCTGAACTTACACTGGAGCAGAGAGGGCACTGTCCACCGTGGCTGCCACGCTCTGAAACTGGCACTTCGCGGCGTGGGGTGGGGGGGTGGGTGGTCACGGGGGCTGTTGGACCAAAGGGTACTGTGTGTGCTGCTGTAGAGTACTGGTACAGCCTGCCTGCCTGTGCCAAGTGTTCCATCAGGCACATTGAATGTCATGTACTAATGTAGGGGGAAGAAGCATCTCTCTGGACGGTGAAGACGATGTGGCCTAACGGTTAGAGCGGCCGATCTGAAGCCGGGGAGCGGATTTCGAGTCTCTGCAGGGACGCTCAACATCCTGTGATTCTGGGCAAATCCCTCAATCTCCCAGTGCCTAATAAAATGAGGTCTGTAACTCAATCGGTGCTTATGTGAAGCGCCCTGATAGTTCGCGCTATATAAAAACTCCCCAAAAAAATCTGCATCCCAGACAACATGTCCAGGCCCTATACATCTTACACAGATGTGTATGGCTTAAAGCACTAGCTAGGAATGTAAATAAAAGCTGAACTCGATCTCAAACATATTTATCTAGTCAAATAAAGTGCTGTTAGAATGGACTTTACACTTCGCTCAAAGGGGCACAGCTCAGCCAGATGTTGCATTGGAGCCTTGCGAGAGACAATAAATACAACATTTGGAATATTACACCCAGAAAACACGCCACTGAACCCATATTATTCTCATCCAAGCTACAAATACCTTTTTTTTTTAAAGACTTGCAATGTCTACAAAGAGGCAGGTGAAATGATCCTTAAGCGTTCATTTTTGAGGCCACGGCTCCAGGTTCAAAGGGCAACTGCAAAGTAAAACGTCTTGTTTACCGTAAAACGCATTACCAACCGACTGTGCTTTACAGCCCAGCTCTGAATTGTTAAAAATGATCCAGACCAGCACCTCCACGGGGAGGCAAACACACGAGAAAACAATCATTAACAGGTTATGGTGGTGTTATGTTTTTCCAAAACAGTTCTGCTCCGAGGGGCCTTTTAAAGGTGCCATAAAATGATCGCATGTGGCTGCAGGGTGGGTGCTGCGCCTAGATTCAGGGTTCCTAGCCATGGGCACCTTTTCCTGTACAGTTTATACTAATTATATATATATATATATATATATATATATATATATATATATATATATATATATATATATATATATATATATATATATATATATATATATATATATATATATATATATATATATATATATATATATATATATATATATATATATATATATATATATATATATATATATATATATATATATATATATATTACCTACTGGCGGTCGCCAGTAGGTATATATAGTTAGGATTTTTTCTCTATGGGATTTTTGAAAATTCTATGTCTAATAACTTTGGCGTTTGTGGACGGAATTGGCTGAAATTTTCAGGAAAATGGCACATTTTGTTTCTGAGCAGCCCTTGAAAATTTGGGGGGGGTTCGTCAAGGGGGGGCCGAGAAAAAAGGGGGGTCCCAAAACGTGTTTTTAACATTGAGTTTTCCATAGGGCTGTTGGCCTCACTTTTAGCCTGAACGGCTGAATGGATTTGCACGAAACTTGGCAAAATTGTAGGGACTGGTAGCCCGATGTGCCTTTTGTAGGTCTCAATATATGTGCTACAGTGGATTTTGAGAAATTAACGTTTAAAAAAAGATATATATCTGTAACAGCGGACCGGGCAGCGCTCCAGGACGCGTACTTTTCGCGCAACGGAGCTTTGTGAAGCGAAGCTGATTGGTTCTCCGGCGTCTGTCAACATTCCAAACAGTCCGTAGCGGCCGCCATCTTGTCTCTCGGTAGGATTGAGAGACAAGAGGAGGCGAAAGCGAAGGGGCAAATGACCATAAGGGGGAATAGTAGATCCTCGCTGACCCCCTAGGTTTGATGTGGAGGTTTTAAAAGGGCCCCGCGGGGCAAAAAAAAATAATAATAATAATAATCGAACGGCTGAATGGATTTGCACGAAACTTGGCAAAATTGTAGGGACTGGTAGCCCGATGTGCCTTTGCTAGGTCTCAATATATGTGCTTCAGTGGATTTTGAGAAATTAACGTTCAAAAAAAGATATATATCTGTAACAGCGCACCGCTTCGCGTACTTTTCGCGTTACGGAGCTTTGCGAAGCGAAGCTGATTGGCTCTCCGGTGTCTGTAAACATTCCAAACAGTCCGTAGCGGCCGCCATCTTGTCTCTCGGTAGGATCGAGAGACAAGAGGAGGTCAAAGCGAAGGGGCAAATGACCATAAGGGGGCATAGTAGATCCTCGCTGACCCCCTAGGTTTGATGTGGAGGTTTTAAAAGGGCCCCGCGGGACAAAAAAAATAAATAATAATAATAATCGAACGGCTGAATGGATTTGCACGAAACTTGGTAAAATATTAGGGACTGGTAGCCCGATGTGCCTTTGCTAGGTCTCAATATATGTGCTTCAGTGCATTTTGAGAAATTAACGTTCAAAAACAAGATATATATCTGTAACAGCGCTCCGCTTCGCGGAGATAAAATTATATCTGTATTACCTAGCTGTTGCTAACACCAGTTAGCGACGGCTAGTAGGAGATAGCGACCATCTTGGGCCCCACTTTGCATGTGAGTGATATTTATCACTAATGACATGCAAAGTGGGCATGCCAAGATGTTAGCGACTGGAAACAGTCGCTAACATCGCTATCTCCTATTATCAACTTTTGGAAATATTCGAGATAAGCGGGAATATCTCCAAAAAGTAACAGCTGCCCTGAGCAGTTCTTAGCCATGTTATCCAATGGGAGGTGGATAACATGGCTAAGAGCATTAGCTCGGTAATGCATGAATATCGCTGATTTTCAGCGATATTAATGCATTGCGGTCGTTTTTTATCGTATTTGCGATAAACCTTGATAATAGCAAGGTTTATCTGCGATAATTTCTGACGGTAAAAAAATCTTTGCAATGCATCGTTAGGGATAAATATCGCTTAACTTTGGTAATATGCCCCAACGTCTGTTAACGTTCGATTCGAAGGAAATCAGGAAGTGTTGAAAAACATTGTCTGCGCCATCTTGTCTTTTTTCAAATGCCACACTTTTGTCGTGCACGGCAGCCATTTTAGATGCCTTGACCAGACCCACTCTGTGCACGCTGTCGATCCTTAGCATGGCTCCCCACCCTCGCAAGCATCTCCCCCAGGCAGTGGTCACCCCCGCTCTCTGTCTTATGCATGGGTAATAAACCTCCCCCCATCTGCGCTGCTCTTCCCTGAGAATCACACCCTGTGCCCGCCCGACACCTCCCTTTCACCCTATTCACTACCGCACCCTCTGACACTCCTTTTCCTCTGTGTCCGATTGTCCAGGCTGGTCCTAGGGTATCAGCTAGCCCTGCAGATGTAGTTTATGGCCACAGCTGTAAAGAATCACCCCTCTTCAAAGGAGTTATAGTAGATCAAGGCCCACACTCGATGAGATCCGTCACAGCAGAAGCGTTGCTATTATCTGAAAACCATCCTGTATTGTGATTGGGGAGGGGACCGAGCGTGAAGCGGAAGATTCCAGGGATGACTCTTTGTACATCAAAGTTTTTACAATTATGTGTCACATTAAAAATATATAGCACTCCGACAAAGTAGTAAGATTATAAAACTTTAATAGTTTATAAATATATACAAGAAAACAAAAATAGTAATAACATATAAACATTTTTAGGGAAAAACAACGAAGTAGCGGTCGGCTGTGCGAATAGTCCCAACGCAGCACAACGTCCAGATTTCCGGCATGGGGCGTCGCGGGGGTGGGTCATCAGTAGCAAACTGTTGTGCGAATAGTTCCAAGGCAGCAGAACGCGCTGAAATCTAGATGACACGAAAGTGATGTCTAGTAAGTTGCCACCCAGCAAATAACGGCGTGGGGCGTCGCGGGGGGTGGGTCATCAGTAGCAAACTGTTGTGCGAATAGTTCCAAGGCAGCAGAACGATGGCACCAAGGTGATGTCCAGTAAGTTGCCGCACTGGTTTTGGTATCCTACAATGCTGCTCCGAATAACGGCGTGGGGCGCCCCGGGGGAGGCGGCGTGAACGGGCCTCTCCAGGTGGAGTGTCATCTGTTGTAGTGGGGCGCCCCTTTACCGTTTCAGTTGCCATTCCGTCCGTTTTTGGTCCACTGTGTCAAAAGCCGCAATTCAGCTGAGTTGCGCCCACTCTTGCGGTGCAGCGATAGGCGGCTGTCACAGGACTCTCAAAATGGCGGCAGGCTGTTTCCTTTTTGGGACTGGTCCACTGAAATGGCCCTGGGACACCTTGGAAATCGGACGCTTGTCTGCTAGGTCTTGGACCCCATTCTCGAAAGCGTCCCCTCCGCCTTGAGAATTCATCAAAAGTTTTGGGGGCCCCGACTCCTGCAGGCTTCTGGTGGGGAGCGGCTGCCATGATTGCTCGCGGAATGACCACGACGGAGCTACGAGATGGTGGTGCTCTCATGCTGACGCCAGCTTCAGTCTGAAACATCCAGAAACAAGGTGGGGCTTTCATCGTTTGGGAAAAAAAAAAAGTTTTCATCCAATGAAAAGTGTTGTTTTTAGGTCATATGATCAAGCCTTCCATCATTAGGAAACCAAAAGTAAAATGAACCAATGAAAAGTTTTATAAACAAGTCACATGACCTGTTATGCGGCATAGGGTATAAAATGCGGAGAAAATACGTTGGCACGTGAGGCGGCGTCAGTAGCGGACCGATGTGCGAATAGGCCGAAGGCAACACAACGCGCCAAGATCCGGATGGCACCGAGGTGGTGTCCAGCAAGTTGCAGCACTGGTGTGGCCATCCTACAATGCTGAAAGTCGGCGTGGGGCGCCCCGTTGGCCTGTGAGTTTGCGTCAGTAGCGGACCGATGTGCGAATAGGCCGAAGGCAGCACAACGCGCCAAGATCCGGATGGCACCGAGGTGGTGTCTAGTAAGTTGCCGCACTGGTGTGGCCATCCTACAATGCTGAAAGTCGGCGTGGGGCGCCCCGTTGGCCTGTGAGATGGCGTCAGTAGCGGACCGATGTGCGAATGGGGCCAAAGGCAGCGCAACAATATTTTCTGACTAGAAGACACCACAAGGCGCTGAGATGCCAAGATCCGGATGGCACCGAGGTGATGTCTAGCAAGTTGCTGTACTGGTGTGGCCATCCTACAATGCTGAAACTCGGCGTGGGGCGCCCCGTTGGCCTGTGAGTTTGCGTCAGTAGCGGACCGATGTGCGAATAGGCCGAAGGCAGCACAACGCGCCAAGATCCGGATGGCACCGAGGTGGTGTCTAGTAAGTTGTCGCACTTCTGTGGCCATCCTACAATGTTGAAAGTCGGCGTGGGGCGCCCCGTTGGCCTGTGAGATGGCGTCAGTAGCGGACCGATGTGCGAATGGGGCCAAAGGCAGCGCAACAATATTTTCTGATTTGAAGACACCACAAGGCGCTGAGATGCCAAGATCCGGATGGCACCGAGGTGGTGTCTAGCAAGTTGTGGCACTGGTGTGGCCATCGTACAATGGTAAAAGTCGGCGTGGGGCGCCCTGTTGGCCTGTGAGATGGTGTCAGTAGCGGACTGATGTGCGAATGGGGCCAAAGGCAGCGCAACAATATTTTCTACAATATTTTCGGAGTAGAAGACACCACAAGGCGCTGAGATGCCAAGATCCGGATGGCACCGAGGTGATGTCTAAGTTGCGGACCGATGTGCGAATGGGGCCAAAGGCAGCGCAACAATATTTTCTGAAGAGAATACACCACAAGGCGCTGAGATGCCAAGATCCGGATGGCACCGAGGTGATGTCTAAGTTGCGGACCGATGTGCGAATGGGGCCAAAGGCAGCATAACAATATTTTCTGTATGGAAGATACCACTAGGCGTTGAGATGCCAAGATTCGGATGGCACCGAGGTGATGTCTAGCAAGTTGTGGCACTGGTGTGGCCATCGTACAATGGTAAAAGTCGGCGTGGGGCGCCCTGTTGGCCTGTGAGATGGTGTCAGTAGCGGACTGATGTGCGAATGGGGCCAAAGGCAGCGCAACAATATTTTCTGACTGACACCACAAGGCGCTGAGATGCCAAGATCTGGATGGCACCGAGGTGATGTCTAAGTTGCGGACTGATGTGCGAATGGGGCCAAAGGCAGCGTAACAATATTTTCTGTATGGAAGATACCACTAGGCGTTGAGATGCCAAGATTCGGATGGCACCGAGGTGATGTCTAGCAAGTTGCTGTACTGGTGTGGTCATCCTACAATGCTGAAACTCGGCGTGGGTCGCCCCATTAGCCTGTGAGATGGCGTCAGTAGCGGACCGATGTGCGAATAGGCCGAAGGCAGCACAACGCGCCAAGATCCGGATGTCACCGTGGTGGTTTCATAGTTGAGAGGCACTTCATCTGCAGTGGGGCGCCGAGATCCGGATGGCACCGAGGTGATGTCTAGCAAGTTGCTGTACTGGTGTGGTCATCCTACAATGCTGAAAGTCGGCGTGGGGCGCCCCATTAGCCTGTGAGATGGCGTCAGTAGCGGACTGATGTGCGAATGGGGCCAAAGGCAGCACAACGCGCCAAGATCCGGATGGCACCGAGGTGGTGTCCAGCAAGTTGCCGCACTGGTGTGGCCATCCTACAATGCTGCGCCGAAAGTCTGCGTGGGGCGCCCCGTTGGCCTGTGAGTTCGCGTCAGTCAGTGGGGGCTGTTTGAGGATCTGACTGCATTGGAAAGCAATGTGATGCTGTGCTTCGCCCCCAAGATGGAGGTTCCTCGGCTGCAGTGGGGCGCCCCTTGGTGTTTCACTCGCTATGCAGCTGAGTTGCGTGCGCACTTGTGGCGAATAGGCCGAAGGCAGCACAACGCGCCGAGATCTGGATGGCACCGAGGTGGTGTCCAGAAATTTGCCGCACTGGTGTGGCCATCCTACAATGCTGCGCCGAAAGTCGGCGTGGGTTGCCCCGTTGGCCTGTGAGGTGGCGTCAGTAGCGGACCGATGTGTGAATAGGCCGGAACCAGCACAAGGCGCCAAGATCCGGATGGCACCGAGGTGGTGTCATAGTTGAGAGTTCTGAGCAGCGCTTGTAACACTGTCTGAAGCTTATTTGCACCTGCTGCAGCTTCACTATTGCCCTGGTGTGGCCTAAGATCGCCCATGACATAGGCGGCCACCTCCCGGGGTCCGGCGGAACTTTTTTCCTTTTCCTTTGTGCATCTTGTCCCACAATCCGTTTGACCTGAAGACACGACCAGGTCCCTGAATGTGTGCAGGGGGACGCTATTGATTGAATCAAAATGGCGGCTTCACACAAAGCTGACTCAAGCGTTGCTGCTGATGCTATACAGACAAAAACTGGTTTTCAGTTTGTACATTCTTCAGGATTTTTCCATCCAAGGCTGGTTGAGAGTTTGTAGAACAATGGCTTCAGATTTTCAACATACTACTCTTCAACATTCTTCCTAAATGTAACAATGTGAGACTCACTAGGAGAACGGTGTAGTGAGGGCCACAAACGGCTGTTTATCTTTCCTTTCAAAATGCTGCCAACAATATTTTCGGAATGGAAGACAACACAAGGCGCCGAGATCCGGATGGCACCGAGGTGGTGTCTAGCAAGTTGCCGCACTGGTGTGGCCATCCTACAATGCTGCACCGAAAGACGGCGTGGGGTGCCCGAAGGAAGTGTCCTTATCCAGGGCATTATCGCTGTATCATGTCCTCCACTAAAATGGCCCTGGGACACCTTAGAACTCGGACGCTCGATTTTTTTTTTCCTTTCCTGTACATGCAAAAAAAGGTAAATGCCCGGTACGTTACACGCTTCATCTGCCACGATGAACTCTCCAGAGGAACCGAAAAAAAATATAGTTGTGGTAACTATACCATGCATCGTCATATGGAGAGGTGGCACCAATTAATTATAGTGCTGCATAAAAGAGAGATTTGGAGGAGAACCCCTGACCTGCTAGTACATTCATCAAAGAAGTGGCACTGAGAGCTTCAGAGGCAAGGGAAACGGTCCCAAATATTTAGAAGAACTTTGGAAAGATTAAAATGACATGTTTAGATTGTGGCAAATTAATTTCATGTGGACAGATGAGTGTTACTCTAATAAATACAGCATATGAACATCATCATAGTCGATGGTTGGTAGAGACATTTTGACTATATCCTGGACCTGCCCGTCCTCGCCCAAAATGGCGCCGGAATAAATGGGACTCGTAACTCCTTGTTGTGTACTGGTTGCAGAACCTTGAAATCACGAGATACGTATGCAGTTTTGAAGCACATGGCGGGCGGGGACGAGAATTGATTGAATATTTCGACATCCCTATTGATATTAAGTTCTGATGTGTTATTGATTACTGTACTGTTGAAAGTTCGAATTAACGTCACCCATGGTACTTGCCCGAAAATGAATATCTAGATAATTTTATTGTAACTGGCCCTGTCGTATTTTAATTATAAAATGTACGTCCACCGATTCCGTAACTGTTAGACACCTTAGTTCTTGCAACCTAATGGCCCGCCCGTTACGTTCCTCTACAGCAGAGGTCTTCAAACTTTTGTAGGTTGAGCCCCCCCTGCTTAATTTTTTTAAATGTCGGGCCCCCCCACCACCTGACAGAAATTTCTGCAATCTGGTACACTACATGATTGATCGCCACCCGCGTGTCCCGGCCCATATTCGGTAAATAATGTTCAACGCAATAAGAGTTTAGTTAACTGTAGGTTTGTGAGTGGGTGTGGTTAAATCACAGAGGCTTATTACACAGCTCAAAACAAAATTTTCCAAGATAAAATGTGCGTAAATTGTTTTTACTGGGATGCTTTGTTTTACAAATGACAGATTTATAATAACACCACGAACATTAATGTGATGGGTGTGCCTGTTTTCCACCACAGAGACGGTCAATCTGCGGATGGATTTTTGCCACTGCCATCCTCAGGTTGTGTTCCACATCAAGTCTTGAACGGTACTTGGTCTTTAGTACCGCAAGTGCTGAGAACCCAATCTCACATAAATAGGACGAGCTGAAAGGCAAGAGAGTTTTGATGGCAGTTTCTTGCAAAGCTGAATATTCTGCAGAAATTTTCAGCCAAAACTCTCCCAGTGAGACTTTGCTGAAATGCATCTGCAGGGTGCGGTCACTTTGGAGATCAATCAGTTCTTCCTGCATACGGATTGGGAGATGGCTTGTCACCTTTGCCAGAAATGGTTCAAAGACCCAGTCATTTAAGTGATCGTTGTCCACCGGAAAATACTTTTGCAAACTGTCCCTGAGAGAAGTCAGATGCTTTTTTATTACCTCAGCAACACTTGGAAGTTCATATTCAGTCTCCGCAAGAGCATCTACTAAACATGGAAACTGCTCAAACAGGCCTTCTTCAACTAGTCTTCTCCATAATTCAAGCTTGTTCTTGAATGCAGTTATTCTTTTATTCATGTTAAAGGAAGTCATGTCAGCTCCTTGCAGCGACAGATTCAGGGCATTTAATTTCTCAAAAATGTCAGCAAGGTATGCTAGAAGTACAAGCCAGCGGGGATTGCATAGTTGTTCTGCTTTGCCGGGGTCCAAACACAGAAGAAACTGCTGTACTTCATTCCTTAATTCAAAGATGCGAGACAGCACTTTGCCCCGGGATAGCCACCGCACTTCTGTATGAAACAGCAAGCCATCATGCTCAGCTCCCATTTCTGCACATAAAATTGCAAATAGACGAGCTCTTGTGGGATGGGTCTTTATAAAATTTACTATTTTTACGGCAGAATTCAGCACATCCTCTAGTTCGCTCTCCATGTTTCGAACAGTAAGGGCTTCCCGGTGTATCATACAGTGGGTCCAAAGGATATGTGGGGCCACTTTCAATACGTTCGCTTTTAGGCCAGCCCTAGCACCACACATTGAAGGAGCACCATCTGTGCAGATTCCAACACAGTTATCCCATTTTAAGCCATGGATATTCAGGAAGTCATTGATCATGGCAAACAAATCGGATCCTGTTGCCCGCCCCTTGATTGGCTTGCAAAATAAAAAATCTTCTAATACAAGTGTTTCATAACAGTAACGAACATATGCAATTAAGTGGGCATCCTTTGACACATCAGTTGCTTCATCCAGCTGTAAAGCAAACAAACTTGATTGCAACCTGGCTATGAGCTGCCCCTGGATATTTTCTGACATGTCAGCGATGCGGCGGCAAACTGTTGTATCTGAGATTGGTATACTTTTGAACTTCTCTGCTGCTTTGTCACCAAGCATTGTCCTAGCTACGTCGAGCAATGCTGGGAGAATCACCTTTTCTCCATCTACAAAGGGCCTTTTGTTTTTGGCAATGTGGTATGCTACTTGGTATGAAGCTTTTAATGCATTTGCTGGAGTACTTGCCACATGTTTCACCGCTTCTTTCTGCTGGGTTATCTCCGCCAACTTCCTGGAAAAAAAATCTCTTCCTTTTCCTGCCAGAGACCCATGTTTCGTTTCAAAGTGCCGCCTTAGTTTGGTTGGCTTCAAGCTGTCGTTAGCTAAGATCACGCCACAAATCACACACTGCGGTCTACTTTCTCCACTAACAACAATGCAGGTGAAACCAATATCCAAATAGGAGGAATCATATTTTCTTGTTTTTGCAGCTTTTCTCTCCCCGTCGCTTTCTGTTTCAGCCTTTCGCTTGAGCACTCCTCCATCTTTTCGGAGCACAAATTGATCCATATCAAATGTTTGCTTAACCTAAGATACAAAATTTGAAGCTGCATTTTAATGAATAGTAAATGGCTGCAATGTTACAGCTGCAGGAGGTACAGGAGGTCTTTAGCTTTGTAGTTGCAAAAAAAATCTTTAAAAAAAATATCTTATGTTTTAAATAAAATAAATTTGGCTAAAAGCATAATTCTGTGGTAAGTGGCAAAAAAGTAATTCCAGCTCATCCAGGCTTTACGTAGGTGCTCCCAAAATTGCTGCTGTATGTATATACTGTATACCACCGATGAGGCTCTGGGAGTTACTTGTTCAAAGGTTAGTGAGGGCAAACTTCAGCCCTGCCTCTTCACCCATCACTCAAAGACAAATGCGTACCTTCTTATTCACTTCCTCAGATGTTTCTTCTGCTTGAATGGGAGTCCTCAGCCTAGCGACCAAGTATCTTTTTCCCTTGCAATGAAGAGAAAATGTTGAAGAAATATTACTTGCATGTTCTCAAGTTATTAGTTGACGTCCTGATGACTGGTAAGATGGCCATGATCTGCCAGTTAAAAAAAAACACGTAATCTACTGCATCAAAAAGTGTTCATACAACATGTGCAGCTGAAAGGCATCTGGAACAGAACAAGGAGGGATCCTGGGATACTCCGTACTGCCACTCTATACCTTTTTGAAATTTGTATTCGAAATATAAAGCTAAATATGCCAAAGCTCCATTGGTTAAGATACGACCTTGATATATTGGGAAAAATCCCAGGCGGTTCAAAAAAAGCAGCCACTGAATTTTCAGCATGTATCTGTGCATACTTTGAATAGCAAATAGAAATAGAAAGCACTTTACATTGTGTTCTAGAGCTGCCTGAAAGATCTGTGACTGAAAGGAAACAATGACAGAAAAGTCACATTACAAATGAATACATACTTCGTTCTACATTCCCCAAATAATTACAAACACGTTTGGAATGGTGTAATTTAGCTTCTTTGCCAGAACCAGGCAACTGGGCATGAATGTGTCAGTTGTCTGTTTAATTTTGCCACGCATCCATTCTCAGAGGTGGACTGGACAGTGATGGAACCCTTCTGTTTTCTCGAAAGGCGGCCACCAACATAATAAGTGCAGGTGCCCAAACTTTTGCTTAGAAGCCCATGGCCCACGCTATCGGAGGTAGGAACGCAGAATACCAGGGCTGCATAGTCTTGCATCCAACCCATGCTTCTTTAATCCGCCACCCATCACTTCTTCACTCTTATCAGGTTCCTTTCCATTCCTGCTTTCTCACTGTTTTTCCGTCTATCTCCACACAAAAAAAGGTCACATTCAGGCACAGGGGGATTAAGTGATTTGCCCAGATTCACAGGATGTGGGTGCGACCCTGAGGCTCGAACCTTTGTTTCCAGCACCAAAGTCGGCAATCTAGCTGGTGAGACACATACTCACCTTCTTCTTTCCCCCTTGTGTGTTTTTGTCTCTTTCTTGGGGTAAAATTCTTTTGGGGGAAAATAAGTGCTGGTCCCTAAAAATAAGTGCTACTAGGCCCCACCTGCAAGCACCAGTTCAAATTAAGCACTGGGCAGGCACATTTTAAGGGCACCAATAATGTGAGGGAGACAGGCCACTGCCAGACATGTTTGACTTCAGCAGACCCTGCATCACTGACTTCACTGAGTGGACTGTTGTAGATCCAGGTACATGCCAGTCAAACACCACACTCCACATAGGATTCTGAAGGTGCCCTTGTAACCCACGGTTGCTTCCTCTCACATATTTTTACCTTTTGATACTTGCACAAGTGCCACCTTGCCCACATAACGCTTGTTCTTGTGCCCGAGTGTCTAGCACTTATTGCAGTACTATACCTCAAATTATACTCTGTTTTCTATTATAATTGCACACTTGTCACTTTCCTCTTGTGCACTTTTGACTACCTCATGTATTTTTGGTCGCTCACAATTTTTACTCAAGTATTTTGTTTACTCACGATTGTCACTATTAACTTTACTACCTCATGTATTTTTGGTTGCTCACAGTTTTTACTACCTCATGTATTTTGTTTGCTCACAATTGTCACTATTACCTTATGTAAGTAACGTATGTTTTGGCAATCTGTTCTTTTGTAATGTCTCTCATTATGTTTCATTTCTGTTCCTAACGTGAAGCGCTCTGACGCCTTCGGGTAAAGTCCGCGCTATATAAAAATGCATGAATAAATAAATAAACAAACATACACACAAAAACGGCCGGAACCCCCCCCACCCCCCCGCCTTCGCGCTATGTACAGTATACACACTTTGTGATCATTAAAAATCAACATTTATCTGGACTCACTGTTGGACTTTCGTAAAGAGCACAATTTTGGTACAGAGCATTAATTTGCGGTCCCTGGGCTCAAAACGTCTTGGGACATTTAACTCACCCCGCCTGCCACCCCAACTCCACAATTCTATAAATTCCAGGAAACATCTGGAGTGTCAGTGTATCACTGCTTCATTTACTGACCAAGGAAACAACGAGCGTGCACTTTTGGCCAAGAATTAAAAAAAAAAAAATAAAAGCATCAACCAAATCCATTTTAACATTCGGACAAACAGCATCGACTGGAAAAGAACACTATGCAACTGGTTAAATAAGGTGTATTGGTTGGCACATAAAAAGACTGGTTATGTAGGTATCCGTTTCTTTAGTTCTCAGTGCCCTAAAACAGCTGACAACTGTATAAAAAAATACAAATTCAGTAGGTGAGCTGAGCGGATCACGCGGAATAAATGATCATGGAAAGATGCAACCACAGCATTTCACAGTGCAAACGTTCATGTCCCAAAAGCCCCTTTAATGAGGAGTGTTTTCTTACACAACACTGATGACAGACAAAGCCTTATTGATTTGATTTGCACACTTGTCACTTTCCTCTTGTGCACTTTTGACTACCTCATGTATTTTTGGTCGCTCACAATTTTTACTCAAGTATTTTGTTTGCTCACGATTGTCACTATTAACTTTACTACCTCATGTATTTTTGGTTGCTCACAGTTTTTACTACCTCATGTATTTTGTTTGCTCACAATTGTCACTATTACCTTATGTAAGTAACGTATGTTTTTGCAATCTGTTCTTTTGTAATGTCTCTCATTATGTTTCATTTCTGTTCCTAACGTGAAGCGCTCTGACGCCTTCGGGTAAAGTCCGCGCTATATAAAAATGCATGAATAAATAAATAAACAAAAATACACACAAAAACGGCCGGACCCCCCCCCACCCCCTCCTCGCCTCCACGCTATGTACAGTACACACAAAAACGGCCGGAACACCCCCCCAACACACACACACACTTCTACAGTCCTCTTACCAGCAGTCCAGCGATGAGGGCAGATTCCAGCGATGATGGGGGCACACAGATTCCAACGAGAGGCACACGCAGAGGAGAGGCGATGAGGGGCCGATTCCAGCAGCCTTCACAGCGAGGAGGCGATGAGGGGCACAGAGTCCTTTCCGGCGATGAGGGGCCGATTCCAGCAGCCTTCACAGCGAGGAGGCGATGAGGGGCACAGAGTCCTTTCCGGCGATGAGGGGCCGATTCCAGCAGCCTTCACAGCGAGGAGGCGATGAGGGGCACAGAGTCCTTTCCGGCGATGAGGGGCCGATTCCAGCAGCCTTCACAGCGAGGAGGCGATGAGGGGCACAGAGTCCTTTCACAGCGAGACGAGGGTGAAAAGCGTCCAAAACGAAAAGCAGGAAAGGCAGCTACCTTCCAATGCAGGGGCTTTAAAGCTGCAAATTTCGCGCCACTTCCTGGAATTGCAGCTGCTGCCACTCCCATTGGTGGAACGTCGCTGGTGACGTTCTACATGCTGATTGGGAGCAGCAGGCCAATCAGAGTAGTATTAGTCCTTGCGTGTATGACTGCTAGCGTGACGAATTAAATGAAAATCAAACAAAGGAAAGCTTTTCGGCAGGAGTGCCGCGCCCCCCCTGGAATGGCGCCGCGCCCCCCCCTGGGGGGCGCGCCCCACAGATTGAAGACCACTGCTCTACAGTGTAAATGTCTACTCATCATATACGATTACAGTTTGCTCCGTGGCCGGCCCACGTGGTTATAGGCTCGTATTTGTATAATGACATTTTCACAATAAAGGTTTTTAAAAGAAAACATGGTAGTAGTATATACATTGGTAAAGTTTTTAATAATAGTCACTGTTTTAGAATCATTAAAAGGCAAGTGAAATAAAGCAGACCAATTACATGAAGGGTAAAAGGTATAATACGAAGGAACGCAGTAAAGATAAATGGTCAAGGGCTGTTGTGTTTTCTATTCCTGCAACATAAAGTGATCGATAAGAATCTCATATTCAGGCGTATCGGCGACTAAGACAGCAGGTCGACCCTCTTTTGCTCAACGGCTCCGTCATGGGACGAAGAAACGCTCTTTTTCTCGAAAAAAGAATATATTTTACTTGCAGGACAGTTGTAAAATTTCCGGGAAAGTACATTAGCCTGGAACATTATAACATATATTTAAGAAAAAATAATGTTCGGAAGTAATGAAAAGCGTAATTTTTAGGTCATATGACCAAGCCTTTCATCATTACAATAAGAAAAGTAAAATGAACCAATGAAAAGTTTTATTAACAAGTCACATGACTTGTTATGCTTACGTTACGCGCTGCGCGCCCCGGATGACTTCCGGATGCGCTAACGCGGCGCGTCATATGACGCATTACACGACAACGCAGGTCCAGAATATAGTCAAAATGTCTCCACCAACCAGCGGTCGGAACACAACCCCTTTCAGCAGGCTAAATAGTTCTGTTAAATGACAACAGAAGGGACAGGCAACAAGAACCATCAGTCAAAGAGGGGAGGGCTAGTTCTTCTCTACCGGGTTACATTGGGGCGCTACCGGAACTGATCGAATTGGTAGTCTATAGTGTTTCTGGATGTTTCAGACTGAAGCTGGGGTTAGCATGAGAGCAGCATCATTTCGTAGCTCCGTCGTGGCCATTCCGCAACCAATCATGGCAGCCGCTCTTTATCGTTATTTTGGGCGGGGTGGGTGGCGGAGCCGAGCTGTTTTGCAGCCATCATTGTGTGGAGTTCAGTTCATCTCACTAGTTTTGTATTTGTCATGAGGGGTTGTTCCTAATGTTTCTATTGTAGCGAGGTCAAAAAGAGATCCCATTAGTGGCCTACTGATTTTGCTCGATTCCTTTTCTTTTTTTTTACACGATTTTTCGTTATCTGCAAAGACTAAACAGAGTATTGCGACTCTGTGTTTGTTTGTAAATAGAGAATGAACCAAAGAGAACTAATTCTAAAACAGTAAATACTTGGATAACAATCAATCAAATGGAGAGAGAAGCAGGCACGACGGATTACAACGGGGGCAAAGGCCTGCGTTAACTACCTTTCACTATCTGCAAAGAGAGAGTACTCCTAATAGAAATGAGGGGGGGGGGCACCATTCAAAGCAGATCAGTGTGCATAAACACGAAAATGTTTTCACTTACCACGTACTTGACATTCGACAGCTTATGATATTTGCTATTAAAAAACCATTGAAATTCACTGAAAAAACCATAGGTTATAGACCATATATAGGGGTCGATTAGGATCGCGGACGGACTTGCGTCCGTCCGCGACCCAAGAGCAGGAGGGAACCTCCGCATGGCATGCGGAGTTCCCTCCTGTGCAATTAGGATGTGACCGCAAGGGTTGCGGTCACATCCTCTATTTTTAACATTGCGGCGGGTGGAGCTTCAAGCTGCACCCGCCGCAATGTTAAAAATGCATGTGTTGCATTTGCATGCAGTAAGAGGCAGGCACCGCGCGGTGCCTGCCGCTTTCTGCATGCAAATGCAGGGGGGTACCATAGGTACCCCCCATGTGCACCCCCCACCCCCCCTTCACCTAGGGGGCCCGCAACGGGCCCCCGCAGTGAAGTTCCGTATGTTTTTCCACGGCGGAAAACCCGCCGCGGAAAAGCATACTTTACAGGCCATCCTAATATGGTGGACGGTGTCTGACAGACACCATCACCATATTAGAGCTTTTCCGCCGCGGTTGTAAGCCAGCCGCGGCGGAAAAGCTGCGGACGGAAACCAGGACCCACCAGCCATCCTGATGTGGCGGTGGGTCTTTGGTCAGTCCGCTGAGGTTTTTCCGCATCCTCTGGGCCGGCGGTGCCTTCCGCCGGCCCCGAGGATGCGGAAAAACCGCGATCCTAATGACCCCCATAGTTAGGAATTAGCATTTACAAAACCTTGAAAATTCACTGAAAAAACCATAGGTTATAGACCATATATAGTTAGGAATTAGCATTTAAAAAACCTTATTTTACTCACACAAAACCATTGAAATTCCATATATAGTTAGTTGCACTAACTATATATCGCGCACCCGCAATCCACTGCTGATCATGTCACATATTACATCATTCATGACATGGTCAGTGACATCACTGATGACATCACTGATGACATCTCAAATGACATCACTGATGACATCACTGATGACATCTCAAATGACATCACTGATGACATCACTGATGACATCTCAAATGACATCACTGATGACATCACTGATGACATCTCATTTGACATTACTGATCACATCACTGATGACATCATTCATGTGATAATACAATGAACCTCTTCAGACTCTAATATAACCTTAGATACACTCAGTGTAAACAGACACTCATAGACTGTCACTCATCCATGGAGTTACTCAGACACTTAGTCAGTCATGCAAAGAATCAATCACACCTCCATTTCCTCAACTATACAGTTATACACACCTTACTTATTCAAACATATACTAAAACATATTTACTCACTTATACAATCCTGGATACAAGTTCACAATGATCCATACAGCCACTCACACATTCACTGGCTCTTATGCACAGTTATTTATATATGTCAACTCTCACATGTACTGTGTTTTACATATGTACTTACTTTGACATGTAGCACTGAGATATCCATTCACTCACCAATACACTCATGCACACAGTCAACCGCCCATACAGCTGTTTCCACATGCACTTTTGAACCCATACATCTAGTCAATCAACTGCTCACACATCTATGCAGAGAGTCATACACCTCCCAGCCACCCACACACACACTCAGTCTCCCATACAAATGCTTGGGCAACCAATCAATAACCCATACAGTTAATCATATAGCTAATGATCAACACATGCAGCAGTTTACAGAACAACAGACATAATGATGCACAAATTAAGACAGTTTAGTCACTAACCCATGCACTCAGTGAGACACATTTAATCAGTCACTCATACAGTCAGCCATGCCCCTACTAAATCCTTCATCAAGACACTTATACATCCACTCATTCTTCAATATGTAAGACATATTTTAACTTTACAGAATTATACAGTCACTGGATGTAGTCATGGAATTTCAATGGTTTTGTGTGAGTAAAATAAGGTTTTTTAAATGCTAATTCCTAACTATATATGGTCTATAACCTATGGTTTTTTCAGTGAATTTTCAAGGTTTTGTAAATGCTAATTCCTAACTATATATGGTCTATAACCTATGGTTTTTTTCAGTGAATATATATATATATATATATATATATATATATATATATATTCACACACATATATACATATATATATATATATACATATATATGTGTGTGTCTGTGTGTATACATATATATAGTGTGTGTATATATACATATATAATGTGTTATATCTATAGATTCAGAGCTAAGTGGCTCAGGAGGGTCGTGAGCCTGCTGCAGCGCCTCTTGTTTACAGTGCTAGCAAACTGCTGGAGGGTGGCAGCAAGCCCTACATATTCTCAATTTATTATTTATTTCTCCCGCCACTTTCTTTTAACTTTATATTACTTTTCTGTTTCGTTTTTAGGTTTCGCCTGGCGTCCGCTGCGCAGCAGCGTTCGCGCAGGCGAAATCTGTTGATCTACACTATGTGGCAATGTCCCGCCTTAGTCTACCATTGGCTAGCTCCATAAATGGAGACTAGCCATTGGCAGACATTGTTGTCCGTCACTCTTTCCCCTGTCCGGACGCGAATCGGGGGCGTTCCCGTGCCTTTTTTAAGTCCCGCCCCCTTTTTTCGTCACCCGCCCCTTTTTTCGTCACGGCATTTTGTTTTTGTGTTCATTACGAGTATGAGAGGTAAGACCTTTTTATTATTTATTTTTAGTAACTGCTAATGTTAATGTGTGTTTAATGCTGACTTTACTGATAATGTGTGCTTATATATGTGTTTATTTTACTTGAGGGATTATTAAAACCTAGACTGAGCCAAATAACGTTATACGTTTTTCTTGCCTCTGCCATACTACAAGGCTCCTTATTGGCCAATTGAAATCTGTCTCTACCCCTTGGCGTCCCCTATTGGTTACATCGGCGGCAGGAGGCGGGCCCAGTGACGTGTGCCCCGCTGCTAGGGCTGGGCTTCCCGGCGGCTGTAGTAGCGAAGGAGGCGGCGGCTGGCTGGGAGCGAGCCCGGCACCAGGTACACATGGGACTGGCAACATTTATGCGCCCTTGTAGAGGGCGCCATGTTGTGGGTGCTAGAGGTGGGCTGATATAAAACCGGAGCGGGCCCCAGGGAGGGGGCTCTGTGCATCGGTGGCTCGTCTTCTTGGCCGTGATTTCACAGGGTCGCAGGGAAGTGTTGCTGTGTGCACGTCTCTTCTGTTTGGGAGCTTATGTTCAGCTTAAAAATTCCATCAGACAACCCGAGGTCCGCAGCAATATGTACTTAGACAATTAGCATTGTTTTTCGTTGTATAAGCTTAGCCCTAAAGGGAAGGAACGTGGGGCAGAGGTTTAGGAATTCCATGTAATTTTGTTTAATTTGCTCCTCGTCGGTTGTAACCAACTTTATTGTTACACCAGTCAAGAATAAACGACCCTAAACACTCCAATGTAACGTGCAGTGGAGCAGCTCACCTCGGTGGCACTTTTGACCCCTCACAGCCACCATCAGCCTCCCTCTCGCAGCCAGTTAAGAGTTTTCATTCACCTCCAAATCAAGGCGCAAACAGAAACTGCGAGTCTTGATTGATTGAGTTTTCAGATTTTGACTGGACAAGCACCCGCTTCCAGGTTAAAAATGTTTTTGATATGAACCAAATTCTTCTTGTAATAACGTGATGTCTGCAGCAGTTTATTAGCGTTACATTAACGCTAAGTTAAGGCGTGGGATTGTGTGATTGGTCTCTAGGAGTTCAAACTGAAATGTTTATTTGATAAACCAGCCCAGGGGGCCTTGGCCCCGTGAATCACACACTTCTGGTCGGGCCTGGAGCGCGTGCTTCCTGCTGGCACTCGGAGAGTTGGCAGCTACAGGTGGTTGCACGGCTCAGCACACAGCACAGATCTGTGACGCCGCCGCCCTATGGGGGGGCAGCGGCGACAGTGCAGGTCACCTCAAACGATGGACGTGGACAGTGGGCATTTCCCCATGTGTTTCTGTATTTAGCTAGGTCCACCATCGAGCTGCAGGCATACAATGTGCACGCTACACTTTAAGCAGCCTGTTCCACGATGCTGTGTATTTATCATTTATTAAAATCTCCACGTTTTACAGTACTTTTGTCGACAATATTACCAGATTAAATTCACGGAAGTTTGGTCTCTTTTGAAGCAGACAGGTTACACTTTTTACACTGACTGGCATATCCGGCTTTTGTGGGACGTTGTTCTGTCTCATTCAATAAACGCAAACTTGTAAACCTCCTAATAATAGTACGTCACCACAGGCTTCTGTGGAAGTTGGAGTATTTAAGCGGATTCTTTTAGGTGTAAACTCTGCTGTTGGACTTTACTCCATGTCCGTGTCTTGAAATGTTAATAAAAGCAGTATTGGCAAAGCCATTGGGTCTAGCCTTGGCAAAGCCTTGGCAAATATATACATTTGGTACATAATTGTGAACTTTTTTTGTTGCTGAGATGTACATTAGGTGATAGAAGTTTTAAAATAATAATACGTAAAACTGAGTAGTTGTTTTGGAAGAGCATCCTCTATTTTGACATGAGCCCTTCTATCTTTGTTTTGATGGGACACGTTTTTGTTGACTATAATAGACATAAGTGTGGCTCTGTGTGTGGCTCTGTGTGTGTGTGGGGGCTCTGTGTGTGTGCAGGTGTGGGTCTGTGTGTGTGTGTAGGTGTGGGTCTGTGTGTGGCATTTGCGAGAGATTAAGCTATTGGCATTGTAAATGACAATGCCATTTATTTATCCGTTTTCATCACCAACACATAAATGACAAATTTGTCATTTACAATGCCAATAGCTCTAACTGTTGCAAAGGCGAAACCATTGCATTGTAAATGCTTGTTTTCTTTCTTACCAGGATGTGTTAGGATGGATATTTGTAAAAAAAAAAAAAAGTCGTTGTAAGTATATCTTATGCAATCTGATTTGTTTGCATCTACGCAAGGCAACTCTACTGTGCGACTTTAATCTTAATTTGCGCAGTGTTGTACAAAGATGGGGGGGGTGCAGAGAATGGGGTACACGGAAATGCATGTCAGCAGTTTTGGAGTCTTTTCCGGGGTGCCTGCTCACTGCTCACACAAGGACGTAGTGGTGTTGGAAGAGACTGTTCTGTTTTGGTTGCTCAACGCAGTCGCGAGCCCGCATGAAAGCGCAAGTTCTCTTTTTCTTATCACTGCAGGCATGGCTCGGGGTCAGGTTGGGGGGGTTACTAACTCATTCACCCTTTACCTTAGCTGTGGGTGACCGCGTCAAATGGGCTAAAATACAGTGCACCCAATACCGCAAATATCACGCCACCTCTTACTCATCCCAAGCCTCCTCCTACTGCTACGAGCTCCAAAACATCCCTCCAATATCCTTTTCAATCCAAATACCAGACTAACATGGCCACCTCTCAAATTAATTTCATATTATACTATACTAATTCACCACTAATCATTTACGGGTTCCGAAGTAGCATGCAACGCGCCAAAAAAGCATTCCAACGCCTTGTCAGGGGTAGTAAGCGCTATGTAAATGCAATTACAATACGTTGCTATAGCTAACGCTGTATCCGATGGCAGGATAACTGCCTCGATTACCTGCTTCACGCAGGAGATGGAAACACTTCCCACGTAGGTTCGATGCAAAAACAGCACCCTCCACTCACGCCACAAAACAAGCACATACAAGATTGTTTTCTATGTGCATCGCATGTATGACAAATTATGTAATGTGCATTGATTCTGTGCGCATTTGAGATGTGAAATAGTTCCCTTTGCATTTAAAGACAAGCACTAGAGAAAGAAGAATGATACATCAAACAGCCAATACAATGAGGTGAGAGGGTTCCTCCTCGGGACAGAGCCAAAGCCCATGTAGAACAAGACTTGTTAGCAATAGATTTTCACATAGCTGGAGAGTCAAGCCAGACTTAAAAAGACGAGCTAAAGAGAGGGGGATTCTGCACATCAGTTAACAGGTACTGATTGCAGTAATTCAGTCATTCAATAATACCTCGGGCAGACTTGTGTTTCCAGCACACACATTTTTCATGCATGGGATGGCACTAGACGAGGCATTTGATTTTAAGTTATATTAAGTACTGGGATGCATTAGGATCTTGTGTGTAATATTGTGGGGGCGAGTGGCCCTTTGACATGGAGAGTTACGGCTGGGAGGAGCCTCCATGTACCGCGAGCTGTCCTATCTATAGAACTGTCATCCTATTCATAGAGTGTGACAAATGTTCTGTCATGAGTGGAAGAGAAATATTTTACTACTCTGGCACTGATCCCCACGCCGTGACGCTAGCTAGACCCAGGAGTGTAGGTGAGGAGGGATGGGGTCGCACAGCCTCATCCTCCTTTATATTAAGCTCTTTAGGGGGCATGTGTGTGGGTGTGAATGCCACCTGCACACTTTGGGGCATATATACTATCACCGCCACTTTTTCTGGCGTTGTGGTGGTGATAGGGGCTTTGCCTTGCTTAACGTGGCCTAACGCTGCCTGGTAAGTAAGCCCTCCTTTCACGCTTTGCTTAGCGTGAAAGGGGAGGGCAGTGGGTGTTGCATTGGGCGTTCCACCGCAAGACCCACTGATTTGGACGCTGCCCTATATTTACAAGGGTGGCGTTAATATGGGGCAGCGCGAACATTAAGAACAGGGAAAACCTGGACTTACCCTGGTGCAACAAGGAGAAATGTTTGATTTCTCCTTGCTTTTGCTGTTTCCATGGGTGCTGCGTTGTGCAGCACACAATGCAGCACCCATAGAAACAGCAAACCACCCTTGATTGTTTATGTGCAGGAAGGTGTCCCTTCCTGCACATAAACAATCATTACAAAAATGACGTTTTGCAACTTCTATGTGTGCTGTATTAGGCAGCACACATAGAAGTTACAAAACGCAATTTAAAGATTGTTTATGTGCAGGAAGGGACACCTTCCAGCAAATAAACAACTTCCCCAGCAATGCAGATACCCTAACTCTATGGTGCAAGGGTGCCTGCGTTGGAGCTAGGCAGCTACATTTAGCGCCTGCGCAAGGGGAAATGCAGGGCTGCACCATATTGTTGTAAATATGGTGCAGCCCTGCGTTTTAGAAGCGGTGGAGCGCGGCATTAAGCCAAGGAGGCGAACGCCGCGCTGCGCCACTTCTGCTTCCCTTTGTGTCTCTCTGCTCCTGCTATTGTTACAGTCCCTACACCTCAGCAGCCTCTGCACCATCTGAGTTCAGTCTTTGTAATTTTGGCTGCATCTCTCCATCTTCAACTCCTCCACCATCTGTCCGGCAGCCCCTGCACAATCTGCAGCTCACGGGCAACTCTGTCTGTAACACCCGTCAGTGACTTTCCTGCCCTTGCATTCTCTGGCTGCAGCTCCTGTGTCCTCTGAGTGTGCCACGTGCTCTTGGACTCTCCAAGTGCAGCATATACTAGGGAATAACTAGCATGACAGCAGCCAAACGGCTATAGATTTCTCTACTTGTTTGTTTGGTTCATGCTTCTCTCTTTCTTGGGTTTTTATCTTTTTCTGTCGTAGTTCTTTCAGTTCAAAGGGTATCGGAAATCGAATTTGTGCAAATCAGTGAACTTTTTGGTTTTTGCTGGACCTCAGATAATCTGAAGATCAGTTGTGTCACTGGAATTTGCCTAGCCTGACCAACATGGCCCTACATCGAAATCGGCATTGTACCCGAGTTTCTTCCTTATCAAAAGTGTCCCTATAGCACTGGCCCTTAACCTGGGACCCATGGACCCCTGGGGGCCCCCCATGACTACTAAGTGGGTCCACGTCTATTTAGAAATGTCAGTAAGTATAGCAGGTCATAAAAAGTATATACACATAAAAAGAGCAAAATTGAAAATTAAAATGTTTGTAACACTCTGTAAATGTGAAGGAGTTTGAAATTGTATGGTAAACATTACGGACCTCATTTTTGAAAAGTGCTGCATCGCTGGGGAAAAAAACGGCGCAGCACTTTTCATTGCGCCATCCTTGCCACACTATGGAAGCGCCGTATTTATACTACACTCCATGTCGCCAGGATTGCACAAATGTGTCAGGAATCGTGGTGTATCTGGTGGCGCAATAATGACGCATTGCTGGAGTGTGTTGGTAAACTGACACAACTTCAGCAATGTGTCATTACACATGGGGTGAGTCCCATTTAGAAGGCTCTGTGTCACTCCTTATGCCTGCTTGAAGCAGGCGTAAGGATTGCGACGGAGTCAAGTCATAGGAGTGGCGCAGTGAAATTTCATAGATTTCACTGCTCCACTTCTATGAGGCATTTTTACAGGGGAACACCCACCTTGCATACATTATGGCTGACACAGGTATAATGTAGCACAGGGCTTTACAAAGTGACACATCTGCCTAGATGCGGCACTTTGTAAATAGGGCGCAGTGTGGCGCATTGTTTACACCGCCTCAGATTCACATAAAAATGATGCAACGGAGGTGCAAGCCCTCATAATAAAGGGCCTATTTTTTTATGCTTATTTGGCGATGTGGGAGTGGCACAAGTACAGCAAATGGAACCTAGCATTGGTGACCTGAACGGAAGCACTGTTATGTGCCGACAAAAAGGAGCAGGCATTAGGAGCAAAAAAGTCATGTACCACAGTCAAGTATATATATATATATATATATTTTTTTTAAACAGTTTTATTGGAAACTTCGGTGGGTTACACAGCTTCATGCCTACATCCAACTTGTGGCCGGCAGCGTTGTTGCACGTATCTTTTAGCAGCAAACTCTGCGCAGTATTATGAGGCAATTAACACAGCAAGTCGCCTACAACCACATAGGGCCGGCCGCGTCTGTAAGTTCTGACATGACAGAGGTGTAAGTATTCATGAGGTAACCCATAACGAGGTAATAAAAGTTATAATAGGTACATAGGTCGTCTCGTAAGCTCAAGCTGTAAGAATTTAGCAATTCACCAGTAACTGTAAAGAATGTACTCATCAGCAGACCCCATGGCTCACTCATCGGCACATTATATAATACATCAAGGTTGCACAAATAATTCAATAGAGGACAATTAGGGACCTTCCGTGCAGATCATGCTCCAGTGGAAGTTAGATACACAGTTTAAAGATGGCAGCCATGTGGCGGCTCACAGGAGGATCAGTCCAATAAGGCAATGTAAATAATGGAAGTACTTATGTGGGAGGACTAGCAGCAGGCTGATCGGTTGTCTCTGGGCGAGACAGCAGGTAAGCTGCAAATAGCACCTAGATGTCCCTGGGTCAGGAGTTGGTAGGAAGAAGTTCTGCATATATGTGGAGGTGTTCTTGACAGTATATCATGTCTGTAAGCCAGTCCTTAAATTTAGGCACTCTTCCTCTCCCCCACCTGCAGGCGATGCGGCGTTTAGCTACCAGCAGAGCTAGGGCTACAAATTTACGGTACGCTGTGGGGACATCTTGGACATAGCTCAGTAGTGTGATCAATGGGGAGGTGTCAAGGTCTGCATGGATTATCTGGGCAAGGGCCGCAAAGATCTGCGTCCAATACTCAGAGATAGTGGGTCAATCCCAGGCCAGATGTAGAAAATCAGCCTGAGGTGCATGACATCTGTCACATAGGTCGTTGTCTCGCAGTTGATGTTTGTGCATGCCAGCTGGTGTGCAGTACAATCTATGGAGAAATTTATCATGGATTATTCTGAAACGACTGCTCGATGATACGCGCTCAGTTTGCGAGCAGCAATACTCCCATTGTTCGTCTGTGATCTGCACTCCCATGTCCAGCTCCCATTTAGTACGGGACGGTGAGTCCAGGGGCATAGGTCTAGTGTGTACTGTGCGGTAGATAAGTGAGACCAATCGCCTTGGTGTGGGTTGTAGTAGGGCAGCATGAAGCGGCAGGAGCACAGTAGGCTCACTAGGGAAAGCAGTGTGAAGTGCTCGTAGTCCTTGTTTGAGTCTAATGTACAAAAAGCGATCTAATGGAGTATGCTGTGTATCTTGAAATAAGTCTTCGAATGTCCTGAACACTCCATTTGTGTAGATGTTTCCCCATGTTAATATGGACAATCTGCGCTGCAGTCTATGAAAAATAGCTTCCTGTAACAGTGGCATATCTGGATGATAAGTTAAGGGAAGTAGGGGTGAATAGGGTAGTGGGAGATCAAACATGCCTGTTATACGTCGCCACGCCGTGATCGTGGCGTTAACAGTGGTGTGTGTGCGCTCTCGGGCAGGCAGGGTTACATAGATCACTCCCTCGATCGGAATAGGGTGTAGCAGCCAATGTTCTGCCGCAACTTGTGGCATGTAGTTAGGCTGTCTAATCCAGTAGTAAAGGTAATGCGCTTGGGCACTGAGATAGTAAAGTTCAAAGTCAGGAATTCCAAACCCCCCGGCTGTATAGGGTTTAATAGGTGTAGTCCATTTTAGTCTCGCTCTTTTCCCTCCCCAGACTAATCTGCACCACAGTCAAGTATATTGCTTTGTCTTTTAGAAATAGAACACATTTTTGAAATGCTGCACCCTTACCACTAAAATTAAAATTTCGATTATTGTATATTTTTTATTTGTGAACTAAATAAAATATTTCATAATTTGTGTATTTGATTTGTAGTTGTTTCTGTATGTTTGTGCCTTGTTTTTAAGAACTGCTGCCCTGTGGTAAGCTAAATCTTTTGTTTCTGTCTATCCTGTGTTTTTTCTCTGGTTTTTGCTGTCATTTATTTCTTACTCGTGGACTTCTCCCTCCAGTGTTATTAACTTGTTGCTTCTTGCACTCGCGATTCTCATGATGCTGGGATACCTACATCTAATTATTAAGGCTATCATATCAGTAATCTTCCATTCACAGAGTAGCACACAGTTCTTCATAGGAATCGTTGTGTTCTATTCCACAACAAGGCTTGGTTCATATTGCATGAATGTACGCTCATGGTTGCCTCCTCTATGCCTCCTACAGCCATCAGCTCATAGAATAATTAATTTTGATATTTTAATAGTTATATTTGAATATAATTTATTATTATATAGAATTCATTTATATATATATTTTTATATAAATATTTATATAGAGCGTCATATCCCTGATGAGGTGCCAAAGTGAATTAGAAGATGGGCAGCATTCTCCACAGTTTGGAGTGCTTGGTTGCAGATAGTGACTGTGTAGTTATACTTAGGTCACTGTTTCCATTTAGAAGGCTTTTTTGGAAAGGTTATATACATTCTGTACCAGTCTGCGGGCCAAAGTGCTCTGATTGTCTGGCAGCAACTTAAAATGTTTGTTGCAATGGCAACTACTGAATGCCAGGCACCAAAGCTTGCACCGTGGAAATACATGACCAAGTGGTATAAGGGGCAGACAGAGTATCCCTGACCATACAGAGGTTCTGGCGACATCCCAGAGGGGCAGGTATTATCCCTCAAAAATAAAAAGCCTCAGTTTTAATTTCAGGGTTCGCAGACTTGAGTTCTGATGGACCGGGTTGTAGGTTCTGATTATGGTACTGGTATTTCTTCCTTATCATGTGCACTGATGTCTGTTGGTGGCTTCTCCTATCATAGGGCCTGATTCTGATGTGGTTAGGAAGGCCTCCTAACGGCATTTGCTCTGTCCAAATCAGATCAGGAATGTGTCTTTCCAACCAAGGGCTCGAATTACTATGTGGTTAGGAAAGCATTTTCCACCTAGGGACTGATTACGATGCGGTTAGGGACATAGGCTCCCTTTGAAGCCAATGGGAGTCCAACCAAATAGAATCTGGAAGCATCCGGATGCATCGTACTTGGCCGGTTGGACTCTCCCGATCCGATTTGGTTGGAAACCATTCCCAAACCCATTTGGTCGGGAAGCTTACCAAACCGAATCAGAATCGGGCCCATAGTCTGACGTGTTCACTGTCTAGCAAGACTCAAAAACACAAAACCAAAGGGTGTGCGCAGCACGGTTGGCTGCACAGAGTGATAGGAATAGTGAAATTAAAAAACATGGATCTTGGATGTAGTATATCAACAAAATATGCTGAAAAATCTTTGTTGAAGGTAACTGGTAGTTTCTTTCGCTCATACGACATTTAAATGAGTTTTCTAAAACCTCAGAAATCTCTGAAAAAACACAATTAAAGTGAGAAAACCTAAAAACTTGCTGAAATTAGTCTGCTATTGTTAGCTGTGCAAACCATACTCACCCAAGATTTTCTCAAGATCTCACATTCACACATGATGGGCCTGATTCACACAAGTTGTTTGCCCTTTGTGTAAGTTTACTATTTTTTGGGTATTCACAAACTGCGAGTTTCTATTTACTAATAGTCATTTTTTGACTGATGAGACCTTGTATTCATGGCGGAGATTATGTGCCAAGTTCTTCATCCAGACTTTTGAGTCTCCGCAGTCGTAAAATTACTTTTAGCAAAATTACATTTGTAGTTTGTGAAAACTAAAAACTAGTAAACCTACACAAAAGTGTAATTTTACCTTTGTGAATCAGTGCCAGTGTCACAGATGACATCATAAATGACATCATTAGCGAAATCCCTGGTGACATAGCATTACCTCATCATTAACGTCCTCAACAGTTCCTGAGGGGCAAAAAGGTTTGATGAGGTACCTGCTGCATTCAGTAGGAATGAAGATTTCGATTAGGAAAGGTGATGCTTTACAGATTGTTGAGGTGCATTTGCTCTGAGTTGCCTGTGGGAAGACCAATTCAAAGAACTTGAATGCCAAAGAATGTTATTCCACCAGGATTGTCTTTTTTGACCAACTTGTGGTTTTTAGGTCTTGGGTCTAGACAGCGTATGCGCTGTCTCAAAAGAGATATGTTGTATTTACTTTGTGGGTTTCAGCCCGCCATAGGCTTCCCATTTGCTGGCTCCATTATCACTCTTCTATTCTTTCTCCCCATTTGTCCATGGCATGCATGTGTTATGCCTCTTCCTGTGTTTAGCCCTCCTCAAGAGCAGGGGCCAATTACTACTATCCATCCATGTCTCCCATTTAATGATCATTTTAGGAACTTCTTTTTTCTTTGTTTAACAGCCCTCGTCAGGAGCGCTTGTGTTTTACCTTACTCCAAGTGCCATTGTAAACAGCGCTGTAAAACATTTTGCTATCTCATCACATTGCTGAGGTCATTGTTCAAAGACCGACATCAAATTTTCACAGGGCCCTTGTTCCGTGCCCCAAACCCCTCCCACTTTGCTGCTTCTTCTAAAATTAACGAACATTTCAGTGTGGAGGCAAGCAGCCCGTTTGCTCTCACGTTCCTCCAGCTGTTATTGTCCTCCCATGAGAGCTTAAAGTAGGGCTTCCAGCTGTGCTTTTTCTTTGAAAGGGATGTGGTACAAAAGGGGGTGGTGATGGACGGAGCATCTGAATCAATCAAACACTCACACCCAGTCAAAAGATATGGGTTTAATCCATCACCGTTCTTTAGCCCACTCTGCCACCCAGTCCAGCCCGAACTGCCAAGCCATGTCTTCCCTGGACCGGAAACAAGCTTCCGAGGACCGGTTTCTGGCCTTCCAGCCGTCTTCTGCCCGGCTTGCTTGAATCCAGTGGCAAAGTGAGCAAGGGACTCACGTCTGAGCATACCCTGCCACACTTATGGCGGCCAAAAGTGGTACAAAAGGGGGTGGTGATGGACGGAGCATCTGAATCAATCAAACACTCACACCCAGTCAAAAGATCTGGGTTTAATCCATCACCGTTTTTTAGCCCACTCTGCCACCCCAGTTCTGACAAGCAAGCCGGGCTGAAGACGGCTGGAATGCCAGAAACCGGTCCTCGAAAGCTTGTTTCCGGTCCAGGGAAGGCATGGCTTGGCAGTTCGGGCTGGACTGTTCCCATGAGGCACAGGGTCAGACTGATTTGCATATAGCCATGTCTGAACTGGAGTGGCAGAGTGGGCTAAAGAACGGTGATGGATCAAACCCAGATCTTTTGACTGGGTGTGAGTGTTTGATTGGTTCTGATGCTCCGTCCATCACCACCCCCTTTTGTACCATTTTCTTTAAAGGGAGGCCCAGATGCTTCTTTTTCTACCACTTTTCACCTCTACGAAGTACAGCAGGCACGCTGCCACCACACCTGCCGCTGGAATGGGGTGAACCCTCACCCTTGCATGCCCCACTATTAGACAGCGCTACGATATCACTATGCCTCTAGTCGTCACTAGGTGGCTTTGATTGCTTCTCCAGTTCCCCGCCCACCTACTGAATGCCCACACCCTGCCATGTTGATATTGGCTGAGAACACTCTGTCCACAAGCCAACCTTTCTATTGCAATCTCACTCTTGCCTCGCAGTCTGATCTCTATGTCAGTTCTCATCTATCTGGTGCGCTCTGTGGCATACTCATTGCTGTTCCTCCGACTCTTCTTTACAGCAGTTTCCTGCCTGTGTCATTTCTTCTCTTTGACAGTTTGCACCGGTACTCTCTTCTCTATACTAGTCCTGCACTTGCTCTTTGCTGCAGTGCCACCCACTATCCACCTCCATTCGAGACGCATGCGCATTCTCTCCCCCACCTGCACTCACAGGGGAAGTGCCTTATGGGGTGGTACCAACAACGCCAGTGTTTATGGCTGTGATTACACAAAGGAGTAACAGCACCTCAGCTGCAGGGGCTTTGGTGCTGCATTTGCCTGGGAAACACTTTTTTTTTTTTTTTTTTTTTTTTTTTAAATGTGTTTTTATTGCAGAATTAGAAACAAGACCACATCAGAGGCCAGTCATTACACATGCTGCAACACAGCCTGAAAGACAACAGAGGCACCATACACAGCCATTTAGCCCACATCCCGGAGGTTGGGCGGCGCTGCAGAACCCTCCTTCCCAGGAAGATAGCTCTGTGTACCCCTGTCCCAGGATTCGACCAGCATCACATTTTAGTATCTGCTTTTATCCCCCTAAAACACCCCCCCCCATGTATCAACAAGCGCACTCCAAATGCCCCAGGAAGGACCGCCAGTAGCTCAAACCCGGTCCGACATAGTTCAAGCCATACCTCTCCAGAGTCCCATTCCCAGGTCCCCCCAGTGTAACAGCCAGAACGCCTACCTACTACCTCAGGAACCCCCCGTTACCCTGATCTGATCCACACACTATCTGCCGAGAGTGATCCAGGCCGCTATGTCGAGTAACCTCCCTCCGGATCCCCTTCCCTCCCCCCCCCCACCTCCCTCAACTACCACTACTGCTGCTGCTGCCAATGCGGGTCGTCCAAAACCGTACCATCTCAGGGGCTCGCCACATATCAGGAGTCGTTCGCAATCGCTAAGAGTGCATGGAATCCACCGGGACTATCACTCCTCCTCATCCTCTCCCACCATGTAATCACGCAACGCTTGCACCACCAATTCCCAGGCTCTCGCCATGTCCAGACAGCTCTCCTTGCCAAGTCTAGTAGCTTGCCTCATTCTAATAATGCTTTCACTGCCCGCCCACTTCAACAGCTCATTCATCCATCTCCTCACTGAAGGGCCTTCTCTAGATTTCCAGTGCCAGGTTATCTCCCTCTGCGCCAACATAAGTCCCAAATCAATGAATGTACTCGTGATTTTCGTTTTCTTAGTATGCGGGAACCAGAGCAGGAGACAAGCCGCCATATCAAAGTCCACCTCCCTATCCGTCACCACATTCAAGAGTGCCCCCACTTCCGGCCAATATGTCCCTAGTTTCGGACATCCCCAAAGCAGGTGATCCAAGTCAACCTCGGGAGCCAAGCACCTCGGGCACACTGCGTCAAGCACCTGGAAGTACCGCTGTAACCTCTCCGGGGTCAGGTACGCCCTGTGTAAGATAAAAAAATGTACCTGTTGAAACCGTGCGTTCCTCGTGCCCTTCCACGTCCGTCTCAGGATCTGACTCCAGACCGTGTCCGGGATGGGCTTGCCTATGCTATCTTCCCATCGCGATTTCAAAGCCAGCAGCGGTGACAACCCCTCGTACAACATTCTCATGTGGATGCACGTCACTGCCTTCACAGTGCCCGCGGCCATTAGCACATATTGATACGCCATGGTCACCTCCGGTTCAGCGAGCCCCACCCCCCAATGCTTTTGCAGCGCCGCCACCACTGCCGCGTGTAATAGAAAGGTACCGTCCGGCAACCCAAACTGCTCCTGGAGCACCTGATAGGGAACTAATACTCCATCAACGTACAGATCCCCCACCATCAGTAGTCCCAACTCTTCCCATTCCAGAAGCCTAGACCAGTCACCCCCGTGCGGCAGCGCTGTTAACATCCCCAGAGGTATCTCCGGTGCATACGGCCGAACTTTCTTCGCTCTTTTCACGCTCCTCTGCCAGCAAAGCCTAAGCGTCCTTTCTTCCACCGTAAGCCCCTTCAGATCCAGTTTCTGTTGCATAACTATATAAGAAAGGACGCACTTTGGAATACCAGCTCCGCGGTCACTCTCAGGACCCCTGAATTCCCGGGCAACATTCTGTGTTAGGATCTGCAGTTGTGCTGCTAAGTAATACAGTTCAAAATCGGGGACTGCCATCCCCCCTTCAGTCTTAGGCCTAATCAGAGTGTCCAGTGCAACCCTCCGCCGGCCCTGGCCCCAAAGGAAGCCAGTCACCAGCGTCTTCAGTTCTTTAAAAACCCGCTGCGGAATCCACACCGGCAGTGTTCGAAAATAATAAAGCAGCCGCGGAAGCGCCACCATCTTTAGCAGCGCTACTCGGCCCAGTACCGACAGGGGGAGCGAGGCCCAGAATGTCATGCTGCCCCTCAGTGCACGTATGCATCGCCCTACATTCCCCTCTAGTAGGTCCGCCGCCTCGTGGTAAATGCGCACCCCAAGGTAGGTGAAGCCAAAGGGCTCCCACACCACCTCCCTCGTCAATAGGGGACAGGGTGTACCCGCCCGCAGCGGGAATATACAGGTCTTAGTCCAATTCACCTTAAGGCCTGACAGCCGACCGAATCCATCCAGCATATCCACCGCTCTCTCTAAGGACCGTTCAGCATCCGCCAAGTACAGAAGCAAATCATCAGCATACAGCGATATATAATGCGATTCCGGCCCTTGCGCGATCCCTTCATACATGGCGCCTGTCCTCGCCTGCGCCGCAAGCGGCTCCATCGCCAATGCAAACAGCAGGGGTGACAACGAGCAGCCCTGTCTCGTCCCTCTGCAAACAGGGTAGGTCGGAGATATCAGCGGGCCCAGGCGCACCCTCGCCCTAGCCGATTTGTAAAGCACCCTCGTCCAACTCCGGAAACCCTCCCCAACTCCGAACTTCAGTAGTACCTCGTCCAAATACCTCCATTCAAGGCTATCGAAAGCTTTCTCGATATCTACTGCCAATACCACGGAATCAAGAGCTGAAGACCCGGCACTATCCAAAATTCGGACCAGCCTTCGAATATTCATGGAGGTATTCCTAGTCGGGATAAACCCCGCCTGGTCCCTATGCACCAGTGTTGTCATGTGCGGCAGTAACCTGGAGGCCAATATGCGACTCAGGATCTTATAGTCCACCGTCAGCATTGATAACGGCCTGTAGGACGTGACACTCAACGCATCCCTGCCTGGCTTCAACAGTGGCACCACAAGTGCCTCCCTCATTGACTCAGGCAGGCAACCACGCTGCCTGGCCTCCGAATACACCACCACTAGTTTCGGCGCTAGTGTGTCAACAAATTTGGCATAAAATTCAATCGGCAAACCATCTACCCCTGGGGTTTTATTTCGAGCCATCTGCGCGATAGCCACTCTCACCTCCGCCAGTGTTATCGGACTCCCCAGTTCTTTGGCAACCTCACTATCCAGCACTGGCAGTGTGAGTGAGGCCAAGTGGTCACCTATCTCGTCCCTCCCCACCTCCAGGTGGCATTCATACAATCCCATGTAGTACGACTGAAAACGCGCCAGCACAGCTGATTGTGAGTAGACCACCTCCCCTCTCTCTGTTCTGATACTCAAGATCGGGCACCCTCTAGGTTCTGGATCTGCAAGTTTGGCTAGGAGCGCACCCACTTTATCACGTTCCTCATGCACCTTAACGCTGTATAACTTATAGTCATAGCACCGCAGCCGTTCAGTTTCAGTCGCCACCACCTCCCTCGCTTCCGCCAGTCTCTCCTGTAGGTCCGGCCGTTCAGGCCTCTGTCGCTCCAGGCCTCGCAACTCCACTTCCGCTTTCGCCAAGTCATTCAAGACCGCCGTCCGTGCATTCGAGAATCCACCCACGCACTCGCCTCTCACCACCACTTTCATCGCATCCCACTCCACCGATCGGGACGTGGCAGAGCCCTCATTCTCCGCAAAGTAGCGGTCAATGCCCTGCTGAACCATGGCACTGAACACCTGATCTTCCAGTGTCTCAGGCCTCAGCCTCCAAGACGGGACCGCCGACCTAGCCCTTTGCCACTGCACTGACACCAATAAGGGGTTATGATCTGACATGGTCCTAGCCAGGTACTCAGTATTGGACACCAGCGTCGCCAAAGTGCCACCACACAGGACTGCGTCCAATCTAACATGCAGTTCGTGCACTGTGGAGAAGTAGGAGTAGTCCCTCACCTCCGGATGCTGCTCCCTCCACACATCAAGCAATCCCCACCTCTCCTGCCAATCCTTCCTATGAGCCGCCAGCCTGCGAACTGGAGAGTCGACCAACGGCGGATGTGACCTATCTAGTTCCAC
The DNA here is from genome assembly GCF_964261635.1 of Lissotriton helveticus. Taxonomy (NCBI): domain Eukaryota; kingdom Metazoa; phylum Chordata; class Amphibia; order Caudata; family Salamandridae; genus Lissotriton; species Lissotriton helveticus. The sequence continues at coordinate 1,709,358,078 of NC_136057.1, read as the reverse complement.
ATCAGTGATCAAGTTAAAGTCGCCCCCTAGTAAGACCGGGCCAGCCAAAAAGTGAGCCAGCGAACTCGTTAAGCCGTCAAAAAAACGGGCCTGATCGGAATTGGGGGCATACACACTGCACAGGACCACCTCTCTACCATAAAGCCGCCCCTCCACCGCCACATACCTACCCTCGGGGTCCACCCGCTGTGTCGCGACTTGGAACGGAGTTCCCGCTCTCACCCATATTAGTACCCCTCTGGCAAATGCAGAATAAGTCGTGCCAAACACTTGACCCCGCCACCTCCTTTGCAAGGCTCCACATTCTTTCTTAGTTAAGTGAGTCTCCTGAAGCATTGCTATCTGCACTCCCCGCCTCACCAGGTATGCATGCACCTTATGACGTTTCACCATTGTCTGAAGTCCGCGGACATTCCATGTGATACATTTCACATTAGGTAACGACCCCATAATAGGCAGTTCTACACATTGTCACCGTTGACCAGTTGTTCCCCGCATTGCAGCAGTTGCCCCCCCCTTCCCAACTCCCCCCCAAAACACCCCAAACCCCACTCCCCAGGACAGGACCTAATAACCCAGCTTCAGTCCCGTTCCAAACCATCAAAATCACACACATACACTAGTCTGTGGTCGCCACCACAGAAGGCCTTAAGGGCCACAAGAGGGTGATAGAGCACCGAACCAGGACAGGCAGAGCTCCCACCCCGCGCCCCAGTCCCATGCTGCTTACACAGCCCCATACCTGACTGCAAACCAAAAGTCTGGAGAGTCAATCCCAGCCGGCACCCCGGGGTGTCAGAGTCATCGAGACATCACTCATTAAACAGCCCATCCGACGTCTGTGGGGTGACCTCCGGACCCCTGGCACTCCCTGTGTCCGACTCATCGCCTCCAGATTTCTCACCCTCCACCTCCGAGGCCGATCCTTCCGACGTTCTTCCTTGCTGTGATCCCGTAATGCTCGCCGTTGCTGCCACAGCCCCCTTCCTGTCCTCCGCCAGCTGGGCATCTCGTATGGCCCGCTGGAGTTTGTTCCTTGAGCGAATGCGCTGCGATTTCCTGATCCGGATCGGTTTTGGTCTGTCCCTTCCGCTCTTATCCGTGCGGTCCGTTCCAGCCCGGTACAGTTCTAACCACGACCAAGCCTCGTCCGGAGTTTGGAAGAAGTGTGTCCTGCCATCGAGAATAATCCGTAGTTTGGCAGGGAAGAGCAAGGAATACTGAATCCCCTCTTCCCTCAGCTCTTTTTTAACTGACAGAAAGGACGCCCTGTGTCTCTGCACCTCTTGTGTATAGTCCGGAAAGATCGTGACCTTGCTAATTATCCACTTGGAAGGGCCCCTGGGAACGTGCTCTCTGTATCAAGAGGTCCCGGTCCTTATAGTGCAGCAGTTTTACCACCATCGGTCGGGGTGGCCGGCCCTCCAGGGGTGGCTTAGCCGGGACCCTATGCGCTCTCTCCAAGGAGAAGAAAGGAGAAAGCCCCTCCGGCGCCACTACAGTCTTAAACCAGTCCTCCATGTACGCCACTGCGTCGTCTTTCTCGATCTTTTCCGGAAGGCCCACTACCCTCACGTTGTTCCTTCTGTTACGACTTTCCGCATCCTCCGCCCGTCGTTCCAGAGTCGCCAAACGACCAAGAATATCCGTTATTGTGTGTTCCGCCGACACCACAGCCGGCTTCAAGTCCAGGAGTAATTGCCCATGTTCCTTCACCTTGTCCGAGAGCTTGGTGTGGTCCGCCCTCAGGAGGCCTAGCCCCGTGGCAACCTGCGCAATATCCTCGTGCAGCGTGTCCTTTGTTGTAGTAATCGCGGCCAGGATAGCGTCGAGACGCAAGTTCAACCTCTGTTCCGGCGTAGCGTCATCCTGCGGGGTCCGGGCACCTCCAGTTTGGATCGAGGTGGACGCGTCATCTTGTCCTGGCGGTGGGCCCAGAACCTTGCCCGTAGCGGCCATCTTGCGCCCGGAGGATGCTCCCCCCAGTCCACCAGGGAAGGCCCCGCTAACCGCAATTCTCCCTCCAGTTACACCACCAGTCGCTCCCTCCCGGGGAAGACTGCGGCGACACACAACAGGGCTCCCCACTCCTCAGCAATGTCAGTTCCTGTGTCCGTCCCGTGCCAGCTGTGACCCCAAAAAGCGCCTTCAGGCTGCGGCCATTACCAGCCAAACACAGGTCAGTGCCATCAGTGGGACCCAGGGCCACCCCCCAAATCCAGCCTCCAGGGCAGCAACGGTTCTCCTGGCAAGGAGGCGGGAGCCCCCCAGGTCCACTCACGCCGCCGCCCGATCAGGGCCTCTGAACAGGCCAATAGAACAACCACAGCCCTCGCCCCAGATGCGTCCCACCTCGGAAACACCGCAATCCAGGCGGGGGAATCCCGCTAACACAAGAGGCCCCTGTGGTCTGATAGTGAAGGCAGGGTGCGTCCGGGTTTTAGGAGCCCATAGGCGTGGGACCACCTCCCGAGATTCTGGGTCCCCAACCGCGTGAGCCCCGGCTCTTCTGCTCTCGCGGCTGTAACGTCCACCTTCCGCCCGCACCAGAATGTCCTCATGCGGTCGGGTCTGCCCGGCAGCGCGGCCCCCTCCAGACGTCTCAGGCCAGCGCTCGAAATGAGTGCCCTCCGCCCGCCACAGGCGCCGCCGCACCAGTTCCGCCTGTCCCGCGCCAGCCTCCAGGACAGCAAGCGGGAGGGGGAGGGGGGAGGGCGCGAGGAATCACACTGACCGCAATGTAGGGGGAGAACGCCTCCGGCTCCTCGCTCGAACCCGTGGGTGTCCTCAAGCGCTTCTCCGCACCCCACACTCCACTCGGCGGCCTTCAGGACACCAGCCGCAGGCGCCCACAGTCCACAGTCCGCTCCGGACCCTCACGCCGCCATCTTGCCTTTGTTCACGGGCGGGCTCCACCGCGTCATGGATCTCCGTCTCCGCTCAGCCCCGAGGTACCGCCAGCATCCCGACTCTCTGCGCCGGGCAGCAGACACCTCACACTGCAAAGTCCGGCTTCCAGAGGTCCCGCAGGCAGCAACAACAGGATTAATTACGGGACTCGGCGCGGAGCTACACGCTCACACAGCCATCCCGGTCGGCGCCAAACCACGCCCCCCTTGCCTGGGAAACACTTACCATCTGGCCATGCAATGCTGAAACACTTTAACATTGACAAATCTAATAGATCTCACATTGCCGATACCTATTGGCTTTGCCGATGCCTGTTCAGTCAGTGCCATCTTAATGTGCTCTACACTATAGAAAACATTGGACAGCAGAACCAATGGCTCTGCTAGACAGGAGTGGAACCTCACCCTGAGTCATGGGTGGTTACTCCCAGTGATGTAAAAAGAGAACAGGTGGACAATGTCTGCTGATTATAGATCAGGGGGACACACCTGTTAACCTGTATTAATACGTGGGGACACTATCACCTTTTCCACAAACCACTTAAATCCTTGGTCCGTAACTCTCATAAGAAAGAGAGTGCATGTTTGCAAATATGAAGAATAAAAAAGAACTTATATTGCAAACTTAATAAACATCAAAAAGGTGTTAGATATTTGTTGCAAAAAGATATTGGAATCAGTTTATTACAAGTCAGTCTTTTTTTTTTTTTTTTTTAAAAGGGTGAAGTAGTGCAGAATGAGTAGAAAAATGCAGAAAGATTCCAGGTTTTCCATAATTACCCAAGGAGTGATAAAAATAAACATGTTGCCATAAATAGTCTGCTTGTCTCTGTATATTAGAAAAACCGAGCAGAAGAAAGAAAAGCAACATTTTGTTTTTCATCAAACAGCTGATTTAATTATGCTCCGTGGCCTGACCTGCCTTTGCCCTCAGCTGTTGCCTATGTTAGCAGGCATTGTGACGTCAGACCTCAACTGTAATAAGTTATTACAGTGTCGTTTTAACATCTTTTCTTTATTATCGGTAACTGGGTGTGTTACAAGTCGTCTATTATAGAGAAATAAAGACATGATTTATACATAGGTTGCAGAATCCCATGTATTATAAAGGACATAGATCACTTCTAAGTTTATATTCCCAGTCATATTCCCAGTCATTTTAAAATGATTCATGGCGTTAACAATTCTTTTTGCTTGCTCTTGTTCACCTACTTTGTATATAGTCTGGGCCTCTGCTCCACTGGCCAAAGACGACCCACCATAGTTCGAGATACCTGTCTGCATAGTGGGGATGTCTGAGCTTACCGTGTAGCCTCACTTGGCGTTTCTATTTCTTTTATACAAAAAACTCCATGAGTATGAGTTTGTTTGTGTTAAACAATCAGTCAATCGACTTTTCTCCAAGTTGCATGGGGGCCACTGTTGGATTGCCATGCTTGGAGCAGCCATGCTTTGCATTGTGGGAGCGACCATAAGGAAAGTGGAAAACGGTCCTGGTAAAGTTGGAGTCTTTATTCATAAATCTATGGACCCCCCTCCGGCTGCCGTTGCTCTCGCCAACCGTAGGTGCTCACCGCTTCTCTTGCTCTCCCCACCATTCATGCACCATAACTCATGCGCTACCCTACACATTCTCTCACGCGACCAGTCTAAATAGCAGCACGAAGCAGCGGAGGACCGACGAGCAACACAACACTATGCTCAGTGCCCTCAGGCAGGGAAATCGTTTGACGTGGCCTCGCTTTAAATAGGGTGGAGTGACCATCACTGTTACCTGGTTGTCCAGTGGCAAGAGGCCACAAGGTCAAAGATTGCACTGGCAAAGCAAACTCTGTAGGTGGATACTGTAAACGTTGCCTACCTGTAAACGAGGAAACTGCCCAGATGGCAAGCCAGTCTGCTGGCTTATGATGTGGCTCCCGCTTGACAAACTCTAAATCACCCTTGTACCTCAGACAGGGCAGGCATCTTGTGCATTAATGCTTTGTGTCAAATGGTTTCTGAGTTCCAAACCACGTGATCTGCTTATCATCCTGAATCCTTCTCAGCTCCTCCACTTTGGATTCTTCCCTTGCTGTATTCCCTGCTTATCTCTATGAGCCTGCCCGTAACCTTCTGGCACCTGTCGTCACCTTCTTCCGGGCATCCCAACGTAGTGGCAACCCATGTTGACCCAGACGTGGGTCCCAGGCACTCCACACCACTTGGAGTCAAGCTAGCCGGGCTGAAGAGAGGTGTTACCTCGAAAGCGGTCCGGTCCTCGGATGCTTGATTCCGTTCTGGGAAGGACATGGCTTTTGTAGTTCGGACTGGACTGTTCCCATGGGGCAACAGGGTCAGAGCTGATTTGCATATCGCCATTGTCTAACCCAGGGTGGTGTGGAGTGCAAAAAAACGATGGATTTGGGCCCAGATCTTTTGACTGGGGGAGTGTGTGACATTGATCCACATTCAGTCCATCACTTGTTGTTTTTGCAATTGCCGCCCTAAGTGCGCTGGGGAGCCCAGACGTGGGTCCCAGGCACTCCACACCACTTGGAGTCAAGCTAGCCGGGCTGAAGAGAGGTGTTACCTCGAAACCGGTCCGGTCCGGTCCTCGGATGCTTGATTCCGTTCTGGGAAGGACATGGCTTTTGTAGTTCGGACTGGACTGTTCCCATGGGGCAACAGGGTCAGAGCTGATTTGCATATCGCCATTGTCTAACCCAGGGTGGTGTGGAGTGCAAAAAAAACGATGGATTTGGGCCCAGATCTTTTGACTGGGGGAGTGTGTGACATTGATCCACATTCAGTCCATCACTTGTTGTTTTTGCAATTGCCGCCCTAAGTGCGCTGGGGATGCCCAGACGTGGGTCCCAGGCACTCCACACCACTTGGAGTCAAGCTAGCCGGGCTGAAGAGAGGTGTTACTTTGAAACCGGTCCGGTCCTCGGATGCTTGATTCCGTTCTGGGAAGGACATGGCTTTTGTAGTTCGGACTGGACTGTTCCCATGGGGCAACAGGGTCAGAGCTGATTTGCATATCGCCATTGTCTAACCCAGGGTGGTGTGGAGTGCAAAAAAACGATGGATTTGGGCCCAGATCTTTTGACTGGGGGAGTGTGTGACATTGATCCACATTCAGTCCATCACTTGTTGTTTTTGCAATTGCCGCCCTAAGTGCGCTGGGGACGCCCAGACGTGGGTCCCAGGCACTCCACACCACTTGGAGTCAAGCTAGCCGGGCTGAAGAGAGGTGTTACCTCGAAACCGGTCCGGTCCTCGGATGCTTGATTCCGTTCTGGGAAGGACATGGCTTTTGTAGTTCGGACTGGACTGTTCCCATGGGGCAACAGGGTCAGAGCTGATTTGCATATCGCCATTGTCTAACCCAGGGTGGTGTGGAGTGCAAAAAAACGATGGATTTGGGCCCAGATCTTTTGACTGGGGGAGTGTGTGACATTGATCCACATTCAGTCCATCACTTGTTGTTTTTGCAATTGCCGCCCTAAGTGCGCTGGGGATGCCCAGACGTGGGTCCCAGGCACTCCACACCACTTGGAGTCAAGCTAGCCGGGCTGAAGAGAGGTGTTACCTCGAAACCGGTCCGGTCCTCGGATGCTTGATTCCGTTCTGGGAAGGACATGGCTTTTGTAGTTCGGACTGGACTGTTCCCATGGGCAACAGGGTCAGAGCTGATTTGCATATCGCCATTGTCTAACCCAGGGTGGTGTGGAGTGCAAAAAAACGATGGATTTGGGCCCAGATCTTTTGACTGGGGGAGTGTGTGACATTGATCCACATTCAGTCCATCACTTGTTGTTTTTGCAATTGCCGCCCTAAGTGCGCTGGGGAGCCCAGACGTGGGTCCCAGGCACTCCACACCACTTGGAGTCAAGCTAGCCGGGCTGAAGAGAGGTGTTACCTCGAAACCGGTCCGGTCCTCGGATGCTTGATTCCGTTCTGGGAAGGACATGGCTTTTGTAGTTCGGACTGGACTGTTCCCATGGGGCAACAGGGTCAGAGCTGATTTGCATATCGCCATTGTCTAACCCAGGGTGGTGTGGAGTGCAAAAAAACGATGGATTTGGGCCCAGATCTTTTGACTGGGGGAGTGTGTGACATTGATCCACATTCAGTCCATCACTTGTTGTTTTTGCAATTGCCGCCCTAAGTGCGCTGGGGATGCCCAGACGTGGGTCCCAGGCACTCCACACCACTTGGAGTCAAGCTAGCCGGGCTGAAGAGAGGTGTTACCTCGAAACCGGTCCGGTCCTCGGATGCTTGATTCCGTTCTGGGAAGGACATGGCTTTTGTAGTTCGGACTGGACTGTTCCCATGGGGCAACAGGGTCAGAGCTGATTTGCATATCGCCATTGTCTAACCCAGGGTGGTGTGGAGTGCAAAAAAATGATGGCTTTGGGCCCAGATCTTTTGACTGGGGGAGTGTGTGACATTGATCCACATTCAGTCCATCACTTGTTGTTTTTGCAATTGCCGCCCTAAGTGCGCTGGGGATGCCCAAACGTGGGTCCCAGGCACTCCACACCACTTGGAGTCAAGCTAGCCGGGCTGAAGAGAGGTGTTACCTCGAAACCGGTCCGGTCCTCGGATGCTTGATTCCGTTCTGGGAAGGACATGGCTTTTGTAGTTCGGACTGGACTGTTCCCATGGGGCAACAGGGTCAGAGCTGATTTGCATATCGCCATTGTCTAACCCAGGGTGGTGTGGAGTGCAAAAAAACGATGGATTTGGGCCCAGATCTTTTGACTGGGGGAGTGTGTGACATTGATCCACATTCAGTCCATCACTTGTTGTTTTTGCAATTGCCGCCCTAAGTGCGCTGGGGATGCCCAGACGTGGGTCCCAGGCACTCCACACCACTTGGAGTCAAGCTAGCCGGGCTGAAGAGAGGTGTTACCTCGAAACCGGTCCGGTCCTCGGATGCTTGATTCCGTTCTGGGAAGGACATGGCTTTTGTAGTTCGGACTGGACTGTTCCCATGGGGCAACAGGGTCAGAGCTGATTTGCATATCGCCATTGTCTAACCCAGGGTGGTGTGGAGTGCAAAAAAACGATGGATTTGGGCCCAGATCTTTTGACTGGGGGAGTGTGTGACATTGATCCACATTCAGTCCATCACTTGTTGTTTTGGCACTGGGGTGACAACATGCCTGCTGGCGTGTAAGAAAACACAACGGACACCCTACTCACATGGAATCAGGGTACTCATAATTTAAACAAAACAACAATGGTTCCTGTGAACACTTAATGGTTAATATTACAATATGATTATCAGCACAACCTCATTTAAATGGGGGAACAAAAAAATATCAGGTGTCCCTACATTGATAGGTCCTGATGAGACCCCATATTGTTAGCAGGGTCGAAACGTCGTCGACAAGTTGAAGCGAACCAATTTCCAGTCCCTACTATTATTGCACTAGGAGACTGTTAACATTTACTGTGTATCTATTGAATGGTCGTTTCTACAACATCATTGAAATCTTGTTGGTATGTCACAAAAGTCACAATTAATACTCATAGGTTTCACTTCTTTCACTTGGGACACTCGACACTGAAAATCTATAATAATTGTAAATTTTCATATATAAAATAACTTGTTTCTCTACACACTCTTTGTTACATGTCTCTTCTTTCGCTGATATTTTTTGTTCCCCCTTTTAAATGCGATTGTGCTGATATACATATTGTAATATTAACCATTAAGTGTCCACAGGAACCATTGTTTTTTGTTTAAAACGTGCCTGCTGGAGCATGGGGTTTCACTCTCACTTACTCATCAATCATAAACCCCGCGTACAGGTCAATGGATCTTTAATGTCGACAGAGATGCTAAGAGCTGCAGTCAATGTGAAAACGTTATCATTATCATTTCTTCTAATTCAGCCAATAAAGAGATTTAGTGTAAGTAAAGGGTTTTTATTTTAGATCTTTTAGTTTGTCATCTTTATTAAAGTATTATATTCCAAGTCTCATCATCAAAGGTTAGTATAGTCAATGAATCAACATTAAATAGTAAGGTAAATCAATATATTAATCAATAATGCAATCAATACAATAATAATGAAACAAGCGTGTTCCATTAAGAAACTCCCCTATTCTAAATTAATCAAAATGAAATGCAAGAAGGAAAGAAGATGTCAATTCAGATACCCATGAAGGGTTCTGACGAACGAATCAAGCATAAGAAGCTTTAACATAATAAGCTGGAAAGTATTCTCAGATCAAATAACAGCCGACCAGGAAAAAAGCGAAGACTTTTTATGAAGAGAGGTCTAAGAAAACTTAGTAGAGAGTCTCCTCTCTTTTTTTTTTTATTTTTTTATTTGAGATGGATTAGAATACAAAAAAAAAAAGAAATACATTCATACATACTGTTAAAGTGTCAGCTGGATAAAAGAAAAAGATACAAGATACACGAGGGTTTAAGAGCAGATCATTTATACATAATACAAAACACTATCTAAAAGTGCTTAAGAAAAGACATGAATTCAACAATTTCATCCTCTTGTTTCCCTCCACTTACTAAGGGGTGCCCAAATTTTTTTGCCATATTCTTTCTTCTTTTGTCCCTTAAAATCATATAAACATTCCTCGATATTGTGAATCCCAAGCAATCTAGTCAACCAGATCTGGAATGAGGGGGCTACTGGATCTTTCCAGGCCGCCGCTATTAAAATTCTTAACACTGCCACACACAGAAAGACAAATGCTTCCGCTTCATGTGAAATTTTAAGATTTTCGTCCCTACCAATTAACACCATCGTTGGGGATAGAAAGATTTGGCCCTCTAGCAGCCCCGATAGAAATTTCTCCATTTCAGTTAAAACAGATTTCAAATTTGGACAAGAATAAAACATATGGATTAGATCTGCTGGGCCTTGATCACATCTCGGGCACCTATCTGTATCCCTTTTACCCCATTGGAACAACTTCGCAGGGGTGTAATATAAATTAAAGATCATTTTGTAATGTTGTGCTTTTAAGTTGGTTGCTCTTAATATTTTCCTGTTCAATGCCAATGCATAGTCCACATCTACATTAGGATCCCCAATTCTAAGGGCCCAGGCATTTTCCACTTGCACAACATCATCTTCCAGACCCTGTAGCAGAAGACCATACCCTATTTTAATCTTCCTACCCCCATTCCTTATAAACTGAACAATCGGATTCATCTCCTGAATAGAAATCCTAGGTCTTATAGATTTCACTGATCGTTCTAACTGGTTGTACAACAGCCAGTGGTTCGTTGATATACCATATCTTTGTTGCAGGATCTCAAACCCAAACAGATCTTCCTTACTCATAACATCCCCCAAATACTGAATACCCAACCTTTTCCAGAGGGCACTATTCCTATTCTGTCCAAGGTGTCTAAATGGGCTTGAGTCCCAAAGGTCTACAGTTCCATTAATCTTAGGGATCCTAAGAAATTTCAACATTAGGTTCCATACACCCCATACACCTAACATCACTTTACTTTTACTCCTCTTATAGAATTGCACATTCACTTCCCGAGTTAAAATCCCCTTGGCTCTTTCACCTATTAGTAATTCATAAATTGTGGGGATTCCGGAAAAGCCAGGCAACCATACGGAGGTATTAGAACATAATAGCTGTTTCATATGCAGCAATAAACATACCCAATGGTACAGTCTGAGATTAGGAGCTGCTAGCCCTCCTCTCTCTAAAGGTAATGACATTTTAGCTAGCGATCTTCTTACCTTACCATATTGCCAGAGAAACTGTGAGAAAACTGATTCCATTTTTTTCATCAGGGCTTCATCAATTAATAAGGGAATAGCACGGAATAAATACAACAGTTTCGGAAACATTGTAATTTTAAGCACATTCACTCGTCCAATCAAAGACAAATGTAAAACATCAATTCTCCTCAAATCTTTCTCCATCGCCGCTAGTACTGGCGAATAATTTTCCTGAGTTATTTTACCCACGTCAGCATTAATTTTAACTCCCAGATAAATTGCAGCATCGACATATCTTTGATCTCTTTTCTGAATAGTCTTTGTGCAAATTATTATGGTTTTCTCGGTATTGAGTTTATACCCTGAATATGTCCCAAACTGCTGAGCCACATTATTTAGTTCCTGTATTGCTATATCCGGCTTATTTGTAACAATTGCCAAATCGTCCGCATACGCTAATATCTTAGTAGTATGACCATAAGATATAACAGGAGATATTCTATCTGAAGCCAAAATTTTCCTAATCAGCGGGTCTATATATAGTGCGAACAATATGGGTGAGCATGGACAGCCCTGGCGTGTACCTCTTTTAATCGTTACCTCCTCTGATTGAAGCCCCATAGTAGTGATTCTGGCGACCGGTTCCGTATACATAGCCTTAATACCTTTCCTACAGTTTTCTCCGAAACCCCTTTTCTCCAACACCTCCCACATAAATTCCCACACAACACGGTCGAACGCCTTCTCGGCATCCAATAAGATCATAGCCATGTCACTCCCTGTAACTGCAACCGCATCAAATAATGAAATCGCCCTGGCTGTATGTTCAGTGGTGCCTCGCCCTGGGACAAACCCATGCTGCCAGGGTGATACAAGTTGACCTATGATCCCTCCTAGTCTTTTAGCCCAAACTTTTGAGTATAGTTTCGCGTCTGTATTTATTAAGGAAATCGGCCTATATGAGCCGGGGTTCTCCTCTGGCTTTCCCTTTTTGTGAAATACCACAATATTAGTCTGCTTCCAAGTATCCGGAATAACACCTGAACATATGACTCCATTAAAAAGATCCTCCAATATTGGAAGAATTTCTTCACTCAAAGCCCTATAAACCTCGATCGGGATCCCATCTGGACCTGCTGCTTTACCCAGTGCCAGTTCATTCAGAGCATTTTTTATCTCCTCACTTGTAATACTCACTTCCAATCGATCTCTATCTTCCTCCTCCACCCTAGGTGTTATCGGAAATTGGTCTTGCATAGGAGATAGCACTCCTGGCTCCTGATCATAGAGTTTTTGATAGAATTCTTGAAACACCTGTATTATAGAGTTTGGGTCATTATATTCTCTTCCATTGTAGTTAATCTTACTGATTTTGTTTCTAGTCAAATCCTGTCTTATGCGTAGTGCTAGAGCTCTGCCAGCCTGTTCCCCTGTCTCATAGCGCCTAGCTCTTTGCGTCTGATATCCACAAATCTCTTTCTGAGTGATTATTTTTAAAAGGTCACCCTTGATCCTGGCCATATTTCTAGTGGTCTCACTACTATCTTTGCCGGTTGTTATTTCATCAATATGATATCTTTCTACTTCTGCCAGATCTGCTATAAGTTTATGTATCTTGCTTTTATCCTCTTTCCTAATTCTTGTTGCACAGCTAATCGTCTCCCCCCTTAATGCAGCTTTATACGAATCCCAGACTCCATTTCTGGAGGCGCTATATCTATTACAATCAAAGAATTCCTTTGACCATTTTTTCATATGCTTTAAAAACCTTTCTTCATTTAATAATTTTCTATCAAAAGTCCATCTAGAAGTTTTCCTTAATACACTGGGAGCTTTATAAGAGAGTATCAGAGGGTTATGATCAGAAACTATTCTTGGTAGTTTCTGAATCTTAACCCTACCTATCTCCTCTCTTGTAATGAAGAAATAGTCTAACTTAGAATACTTTTGTGCTGGATGGGAAAAATATGTATACCCACGATCACCTGGCATCTTATCCCCCCATACGTCTAACAGGCCATGAGACTGCATCATGGAGCTTATAGCTGCGTTAACCTTTCGTTTACGGCCTATATATTTGTTCCCCTGGTGCCAATCTGCAGAAATATTCATATCCCCACATACTATCATTGGGGCAGTCCAATTGGCCATTTCCTCTTCCAACTTATCATAAATCATAGGATCATCCTCATTCGGACCATATATTACACATAGTGTGAGCCCCATATTCATTTCCGCCAATAACCATCTACCTGAGCCATCTGTTCTAATACGTTTCGCTCCACCTAGATGATTTTTAGCTAATATGGCCACTCCTCTTGTCATTGATGATTGAGTGGAGCATCCAATCAGGGTAAACCCATACATTTCCAACATCTTTCTTTTATTCCAAGGAATATGGGTTTCCTGAACACAGACTATATCGATATTGTTTGTTCTGACCAGGTGGCTCAATCTCTGCCGCTTCTTCCACTCATTTAAACCCCCTGTATTAATACTACAAATTCTAATGTCTGCCATATTTTACATGTTTGCCTTTCCTACATTGACTCTTATCCAGAGAGCTGATATCAACCTGAAAACTATTCCTTTCCATCTCATACCTTTTCAAAATTTTCACCCCCCCTCCCCTCCCCCCCCACCCACTCCTCCCACTGCACTCTCTCCCTCCCACTGTTGAACTCCAGGATGGAGCCCCCCCTCCACCCCCCCCCCCCTTGTCTTGAGGCGCTCAGACCGCTGGTCTGTGCACGTGATGGTTACAGCTTAGCGTGAGGAGAAGTGACCCCTACTCTACCTTTATTTATTTATTTATTTTTTTCCCCATAGTTTAACCCCCACCAACTTTACATTATGATCCCATTGTAATCCCCTACCTTTTTCGAACCCCTCCACCACACATCTAATTACCGGGTTAAAATCTGCCATTTTCTTTGTACTCCCTCAGTGAAACACAAAACACAAGAGTATCCCCTAGTCTGTTCACTCCACATAGGAATAATATTCATCAATACCCCCATTCCCAACTTGGATCACCATTTTAGCGCTCCAGTTACTCCTTCTATGACATCAAATACTCTTTAGCTTTAATCTATGAAGAGAAATAAAGTGTTTTTCCATCCTGTATTACTTTCAGCTGGGCGGGGTTGATAAAATAAGCCTGCATACCCTTGTCCTGAAAAGGTTTGATCATCTGCCGTAGTCTCCAGCGTCTCTCAACTGTCATATGGCAGAAATCTGGGCGAACAAAAAAGGTATATTCATCAACTGTCTTTTTTTTATCCGGTCTCGCCCTCTCAGAGATAGCTTGTCTCAAATTAAAGTTGCCCAGAAAAATTAAAATTGCCCTAGGCTTATCTCCCTCTTTTGCCTTTTTATAGATGTTGGCCGGGGTACGATGTGCTCTCTGAATCTCCCTATCAAAATCCCAATCTTTCAACTCCTTGAAGGCAGACACAAAAAGTTTGACGATAAATGATTTCATATCTGTCCCCTCCGCCCCTTCAGGGATTCCAAGGATACGAAGGTTGTTTTGCCGCGATCTATTTTCTAACGACTCCAGTTTCCATTGGATATCGGTAAGCTGTTTTGCTTGCATGTCGACTTTATTAACTGCTGCTGCTGAATCAGCTTCTGTGGAAACCACTCTGTCTTCCAGGTTAGTCACACGCTCACCCAGGTTCACACAGGCCTTGGTCAGTTTTCTCACTGCCCCTTGCATTTTCCTGACAGCCGCCTGGGATTTCCGGCTATCTTGCCTTGCTTCCTCTCTGTGAGCCAATATCTCCTGGTGAATAATCTCCAGGAGCGACATTTGTGCTGAGTCCCCCTCTGGGCTGTCTAAAGAAGCATTCGAATGTGGTAGCTCTTTGTTTTGATTAAGTATTTTCGATTTCACCACCATTTTTACTGCTGTGCTTGGGGGGGTGCTTTCCTCAGGTTCTACATCGCTGCCGGTCTCTATATCGCTGATTTCTTGATCCAAGCTATCGTCCCCATCCTCTGACCATTCACCGCCCTCAGATACCGAGAAGAATGCCTCACTTGGGGCTTCTTTTTTACTACAACTACTCCCCCCTGTGTCGTCCTCCAAAATCTCTTCTGAACCCTGGTGTAATGTTTTACTGTCGCCCAGCTGGTCTGCTGCCGGGATTTCCCCTTGCTGTTCTTTCCCTTCCACCATTACTACAGTATCTGACTCAGCAAGACCATCAGCTGTTATACCAGGGGATACCTCTTCATTACCATTATCCGGGGGAACCTGTATGTCATCTTCCTTCTGATCTTTCATATCTATCTTCTTATTCAGCTTTTGGAAGATATCTGATATTGGAATAGTACCCAGATTGTCCGGGTCCCCCTTACTAGCACCCAGCTGTACCATTTTTTTTTACTAGAGGGGAGCCTTGTTTCATCCTTCTACTGCCATCATTGTCCACCATTGATTCTGCTAGCTTCGCTGCTGCTTTTCTTCTAGCTGCTGCTTTAGCGCTGGCGCTCATCTTGGGAGCCATGATTGCCCTCCGCCTCTCCTCTGGCCCAAATGCCTCCTTACCACCTAAAGTGTCTCCGTTTTCGGCAATCTCCGTCTGCAGAACGCCGGCACCCTCCAGAATGTAGGGACTCTTTACCTTCCCGTCTCCCGGGAGATTAAGATCCAGCTTCAGTTGTCTTTCAGCCCAGGACTTCCTTCTCCGCTGAAAACGCCGTTTTTGAAACCGGCTCCGCGAGGCTTCTTCCCTGAATGTTACCTCTGCGAGCTCCGCCGCCTCTGCTTGCAGTCTGATGACAGCTCCGCCTCTGAACCGCCGCGTCAGCTGAACCACCTCCAGTAGCAGCCGCTTCAGCGGCTGACTGCACGTCAATTTCATCAAGCCGCGTCTTCTTCGGTGCGAGTTCCTTTTTTACCCGTTCTCTTCCGTCTCTTCCGTCTCGAGGTAAAAATCGCTCACAGGTCGCATCAAAACACCCTAAACAGCCTTTGTTAGGGGGATATGGGGTCGTATCTCGACATTGCACTCCTCCTCACGCGCGCTGCTTTCCGACCGTCTCACACGGCCGCCATCTTCCGCAGTAGAGAGTCTCCTCTCAGAGAGTCTGGGATAAGAAACACACCTATTGCTCCAACTAGTCTAAGAACACGCCCATTTTCTATGTCGCAACATTATTATTCTTTCTTCTTCAGGTTGAACAAAAAGAAATCAGTATGCTCCTGGGAACTGGTTTACTCTCCAGCTTCTCACCAGAGTAAAATCGTGTCCTTTAACGTTGCGGCACATCCTTTTTTTGTTTTCCAAAAACGTATTCCCATGAATCATCCTGCATTTCGTCTGCATCTTGCGATGAGAACCTTACTATAAGACATCTCATACAAACAAGTGTCTACTCACTTACAAATAAACAGTAGGTTCTGAAATTGCAACATCTGCAGCAAAGAAAAGTAATACATCTTGCACAACGGTCTTTTAATGTTAAAAACAAGCCTTTCGGTATTAATATATTTTCTAATTAATTCATGGCATCTTCGGTTATGTCAAGTTAAAAACCCATGCTTTATTTCTGTGTTACAGGCCTATAGTTTTTTTTAAGTATGGTTGCTACTACAAATTGCGCTTTTAACACATGTAAATTTTAAATGCAAGATCAGTCCATTCTTTTTTATTGAGAATTTTGCAAATATTACCAAATTTGCGGCAGCATGCCTGTGCTGAGATTGCCACACCATTCCTCCATAGGGCAGTGCACCCTCTACTCATGTTTTCACTTTCTTAAGCCTGCTCATCTCTGGGTGCTAGTTCCTTGGCATCCCCACCCTCCCAAGGGCGAAGAGACAAGAACACAACCCATTTGTACCTGTTGTGCTCTGCTCGTTTGTTTGTATGTTAATGTGTTTATTGACTCCTATGTACATTGAGCCCTCAATGATGAAATTGTTATATTTTTGCATTATTTTTGCTTACTTTCATTTAATTATTATATTCATCACAGTAGATTCATTTCTCTTTCTGTTACTCAAAGCAATTTTGTACATCCTAGTTTTATCTGTCCACTTCTATAGATGTTTTCACTTGGTCTTCGGAATGTTAGATCACTTGTGAAGAAGTTTATAATTTTACCATGTTTCATTTGCATGTATCACTGAGATATGGATTTCACCTTTTATCTTTCTTGATCCTACTAAACTATTTTTCTTTCAAACCCCTGGAAGTCAATGAGGTGGCGGAAATATTATTTTTCAACCAGACATGATCCATAGTTCTTGGTCTATTTCTTTTCCAGTTGTTTGAGCTCTTTTGAGCATCTTTTTGTTAACTTCTGTAAACCTTGTTCTTGCTTTTCCCAACCTCTTGCCCTCCTATATTCCTAGTCTGTCCTTTAACACGACTTTGACTGGTTTTTTTTATAACCAAATTTTATTGTTTTGCAAAGGCAAATATACAAGAAATCGCAGCCCTTCCCAATACCCACACCGGATCCCATATTTGAATAAATCAGTACTAAGATTGGCCCCTCACCCAATAGATGCAGCGCTGCAGAGTCCGTACGGTTTTAACTGTATTTTTTCTGCTGTGTTTTTGCCTACAATTCATGTTTCTTGGCAACTTTCACATTCATTATTGATCTCTCCTTCTCTCAATTATGTCTTCTTATGAGTTAGAGCTATTACCACCAGCTTATATGCACGCTAAGGGGTCCGTGGATCTATATCCATTTCTTCTGATGTTTTGCCAATGTATTCTTTGTAAACTATGTGTCCCACCCACAAATCATTTCCCGCTTCACTCTTGATGAGCTCTGATGTCACACCACTACTCCATTGTTCCTTTAATATAGTCCATTATCAGAGCGGCTTGTGCCGGGCATCTCCTTTGACCATCGTTTGAGCCTTTGTTTCTAACATCCTTACTTATATTGTTGATGCTGCTACTGACACCTCCTCACCTATGGTCCTTTATACAATCTATGTTCTTCATCAGGCTCTTCCACACAATCCCACATATGAGCCACATCGACTATGGCTGATTACCTCTCTTTCTTTTTTGATGCATTGACATGCTTCTTCATAAAGCAGAACATCAATGGCTTAAGCCCCAAACTCTATCCTTCATTAAGGCTTTTCTTCAATCTCCTGTGACTTACCATCCGGTTTAAAACGTCGCCAAATAATAGTATTTTATTTCCCTCATCAGTAACTTCTCATCTCACACTCATCATCTTTTCTCCTCTTTTAGATCCTCGCCTCCTGAATCTGAATTTTTCTTCTAATAACCCTTCGGATGCCTTCTCTACTTATTTAAATTCTAAACTTTATATTAGCTGTGCATATACACTTGTCTACTGTTTCATCTGTAGCTTGCAGGAGTTAGCCTGAATGTGACTTGGATAATGAATCTGTGACCCAGCACTATCTTCCCAGTCTGATTCTAATTCTACGGCTTCTCCATGGGATAATTTTCCTGCTATTCCAACACACTCCGTCTTCTCTCTTGTCTTGATTCATCTTATTATCTTGGTTAATCTTTATCATTTGTGTTTTTCTGTCTTCCTTTAAATCAGATACCTTTATTCCTTTATTGCAAAAAATACTTTAGATGCTTTGCTTCCCGCTATTACCCTTTTTGCCTGTTCGAGTGCGGTACCGTTATGTCATTGTCTAAATATCATCATTTTGTTAGAGTTCATTATTTGCCACTGCTGTGGTTGAAAGCAATTTACAAATTCGAATAAATAAGAACATAAATAAGTAAACCCTGACTGTATGTCTATTCCAGAGAGTGCAGATACAAATACTAGTATCTTTAAACCATGAGCAGCACAGTGGTCCTTATGGCCAGGAACAGCAGGAGTAGACATTAGAGAGTGATCAGAGAACTGACCAGTTTAGCCAGTGGCCTCTTCAGGGCCTGTCGAAAAGGACTAGAATCCAGACTCCCTTGACTGCTGTTCAGTGGCGTAGCTAGGGTGGGTGTGGGCGGTCTGCCCGGGCAGCACTCTTTTGGGAGCGGCGGAGGTGAGAAAGTCAAACACCATCATCCCCCCGCCGAAGAAGTCGTCTGTCTGCCATCACCCGAACCCCGCCTCTCACCAAGGGAACAAGTCGGTTGTCGGCTGCCACTCCCCAACCCCCCACTCTTACCTGCACTGGGCGGTAAAGTTAGAGGCCACTCTTGGTGGCAATAGGGCTAGCTATGCCCAGGGTTGGATTGGGATCAAAAATCGGCCCGGGGGAGGGAGGAGCCTAGCCCGAGAGCGTAATGGCCGCCTTTTAGCTCGGCTCCGTCGGCCCTCCGGCCAACCTCGACTATCCTGCAATTTATCCTGTACTGCGACGATACTTCACTACAGATTCTGGAATTTAACGACCCACTCTTACTCACCGTCTGGTCCGGAGGCTCCTGCGTGCTGTGGGTCTGCAGTTGTGCCCTCGGAAAGTTTCGGCCTCCGGGCGCTCGAGACCGGAACCTCGCCGGTGGGACCCGACCGGCGGTGCTGAGATTGCTGGCCCCGGCCGCGAGAGAGAGCCACTGGTGGGAGCCGTTGTGTGTGTGCCCCGGAGATCCTGAACCAGCCCCGATTTGTGGACAGTGCGGCTGGAGGGGGACGAGACGTGTTGGGGGCTGACTGTGTGAAGGGGTCCCTTCGCCTTTGTTCTGTCCGGCGGCCCTGGACCCCGCGCCTGGCTCTCGTCTGTGGGGCCCGCCGCTGTTCGGAGGGGACCTCCCCCCCCCATCGGGCACCTAACCGTTCTGTGCCGGTGAGGCCGTTGTTGGGAACCTCTGGAGGTCTGTAAAGTCCTACATTTGGGAACTGTTTGGGGGCCCGCGGTGGAGTGCGGGGCGGCGAAACTCACAAAATGGCTACCACCAACGTGGGGGGTGCTCCGCTCTGTGTCGACGAACTTTGCTGGCCGGATTGCGCGGGGGCCTGGGCGTGTGATCGAGCGCCCACGCTCGGAGATGTCCTGGACGCCTTGATGTCCTTACACGCTGTCCTGGCCCCCGGTGCTTCTACCGGCCCCATGCGGCCCGCCGCCATTTTGGGTCGCCGCTCCTTCATGCACCCCTATCGTCCTGATGCCTCCATTGCTTCGCCCCCTTCGGCTGCGCCAGGAGTTGCTGCCGCTGTTCTTCGGCAGCTTGATGGGCCGGTGGCTTTTGAACCTCCGGTTTTTCACCATCCGGGCTTCGATGACTTGCACACGACGCGGAGATCTGCTTCTTTCCGGACAACTGGGAACTATGGTGGACCGCTGTTTGCTCCCGCTTCGATGGATCCGGGCTTCTGTCCTGGAGGGGTACCTTTGCATTGTCGAACTGTGACACTGGACTCCGGCTTGCTTTTGCTTGCCCTGTCGTTGCTACTACAATTGACTTGCTTCATTGACTTTTTGTATTCCATTAGTTTGGTGGCTCTCCCTAATCTTCATCACTGCCGTAACCCTAGTCAACATCCAGATTATTCTGCGCTGGGTGGTCCGCTTCCTGTTATCCTTTATTGGGTTGGTTTCGTGGTTAGGAAGGGCTGGGGGTAAGGTGCACAACATTGATAGACTGCTGGTTTACCTATCCGTTGCACTGATGTTTACATTCTCGACATTGTGAAACGTTTGAATTTTCCCCCTCCCCCCCCTGCGGTTATTGCTGTATGTGAAGGTGTAGTACTGATTTGATGGTCATTCATTTGATGGTCGGGGGAGGGTCGCAGCCGAGTGTGTTTGTTCGTATCCTCTGGCTCCTCCCTCTCATTTTATTTTTGTTTCATATTCCTTCTCCTCCTCCTTTTTGTCTCCCTATCCTACTTTCTTGCTTTACTATATTTTGGGTTTCGGATTAGGGCGACAGGCACGCTGTTTGGAGGGTAGGCCGTAGCCTTCTGCAGGGGTGCGGGGTGGGACGGGTGGACGGGGTCTTTCAGATGTTTTTTCTTTTTTGGTTCTATGGCCCTTTTCTATCCCTTTATAGAGGTGCCGCTTCTGTCCTCGCTTCTCTGGCATGAGTGGGTTGGGGTCTGTTGCTATGCCACCTTTCTCAGTTTCGGTGTTTCCGTCGCGACTGCCATACCCTACTTTTCGCCTGTTTTCTACTTTTTTCCATATTACTAGCCGCGGGACGCTTGGCCCGGGGTGGCGCCCTTCTTGCACGATTGTGTTTCTCCTTTTATATTTCCTTTCTTTGTTCCTCCTTCTTCCCCTTTCCCCGTTTTTGCCCTTATTGGTTTCCTTCCCTCAGTTTCCCCCTTATTTTTCCCCCTTTTCCCTCCTCCCTCTCCTTCCCCCCCCCTTTTTTCCCCAGGCTAGTATGGCGAGTAGGTTTGACTCGTGCAGTTTCTCCGTTCCCCTTGCATCTGTTAGCGTGTTATTGGGTGGGGGGCATGAGATGCTGGTAGTACTTGTATGCTTCTTTAATGTATTTTGCGTTTGTTTTGTGCTACGATCGACTCGTGTCTTCACATCCTCCTCCCCCCCCCCCCCCTCTTCCCATTTTGGCGGGGGTATATTTCTGTTTATTGGTTTTTTCCGTAGTTTTATGTGTCTGCCATAAGCCTTGTCCCCTTATTATAAAATGGACCTCATTGTTCCTGATATTGGGCCGTTAATGTAGCTTGTCCTTTCCTACTGTTTTAAATATGTTTGCCTGCCTGCCAGCTGGCCTGTGTCGCTTATTCCGACTTTTGATCATTTAATTGACTTGTGGCCGGCCGGATTGGTTGTGGGCCCACGCATGTATATCCTGATTGTGCAAATAAAGGTTTTCCAAAAAAATAAAAAATAAATAAAAAAAAATAAATCGGCCCGGACACACCAAAAAAATGTGGCCCGCTAATGCGTATTGCCTTTCCACAAAACACTGCTTTAGAGAAGTTTTATGAAAAGAAAGGGGATGGGGGCGTGTTTTATTAACTTCACTTAGATAAAAGAAAATGCACAGATTAGTTTGCACTGCTGAGCCACACATGAATGCAAGTGAGACCATTTCTGCTCAGGCCCCAGGGGGCTGCACCGCTCAATTAGCATACATTAATGGGCTGGCCCAGCGAAAGAAAGGGAGTGATACCTCTGCCCAGCTGCCTCTAGAAATGCCACTCAGGCACCCACTGGCTGCATCCTAATAGCACAGACAGCCCCCAGGCTGCCCACAAAAGCAGCCCACAGCTGGAACTCGACTACCGGCCCTTCGGCCATTTACCGAGTGCCCGCGTTACCAATCCGACCCTGGCTATGCCACTGCTGCTGTTTATTACTTACCCTTGTTCGTTAAACTGCCCTTATTGCCTTCGCTACAATGAATCTTTCAGTCCAGAAGCCTCACTCCCACCTGGAAGCTATTTTAGTTTTGGAATTGACCTTATCTACTAAGCACTGAGGCTATTTGTTTGTTTTGCAACAGATGGTGTTCATGGGAAGGAACACTTAGTGACACAATTGTGTACTTAGGATAACATTAATGCCGGTGCAACCTACTGTCTGGATCAACTCACTAAACTGTTTGCACATATTTGTGACACAGAGAGTGCTCTTTGGTCGAACTTTATCTGAAGAATCCCTACAAATCCCGTCAGAAATTAACTGCTCTGACATATCAATCGCACCACACCCTGCCCCCTTTTACCGGGGGAATGCCATTAGGTAGGAAAAATGCAATTGATGAATAATTTAGATTCAACCCAAACTATTGTTTACCACTCTATGAAAATTGTTCTCCAAAATATTTGTACTCACCTTCGCCATTATAGGGTTCACCATTATAGGGTTGGACCAACATGTACAAATTGTGTCTTATTATATTGTAGTGGTATGTATAGCATTATTTTACCCTTTGTGGGCTCCAAAGTGCTTTCTGGGTGGATTAGTTAGGAGCTACATAGTTTATGTCATTTATGTAGCGCTTTGTAACTCTGTTGACGTCGTAGAGTGCTTCTGATTTCTTTGGGGTTCCTTGGCACCTTTCGAAGTGGCTGGTTGAAAGAGTGTTGATTTTAGTTAAATCTAAAAGGTGCGTGCTGTGTGAAGTTCTTTAATTTGGGATATGTGGGATAAACATGCTGGTTCGAGAATTGCTTTGCATAAGCATGTGGAGGGGGGGTCATATTGCCGCAGAGTCTTATAAGGGAGTGCAGCGGAAGGAGTGGGAGAGACAGGATCACAACTTGCATATATTGACCAGTGGTTCTTTTGAGCTTAGTCAAATTGGAATTAAGTTTGTGGAAACTGCCTGGGTTATGACCTTTCTCATATCAAGGTGGTTGTTGATTATGCATGTGTTGGTCACTAGTCTGTTTTAGATCTTGTAAATCTATACATCGAAGGATCACCTTCCAGTTTGTGTTTTTATGAGCAGGGATAATCAGGAGTGGTGGCATTCAGGATTTGAGAGGCCTCCTTCGACTGCAGAGGTTGACTTTTGGTAGGATGAAGATGGGTCCAATCTGTTGACTGCCCGGTGGGTCACGTTGCGAGTTGAAAGAGATTCTTCTAGACAGCGGACACCAGGGCCAGAATTAGAAGGCAGGGCTGATGTTGCTGCATCTGCTCAGGTCTTGTGCTATTCACGCTGCAGCAGTCTGGATCCATTCATAGTCAACGAAGGGCAATTCTAAAGCTCTGTGGGGGAGCACAAGGCTAGGAAAGAGGGACACAGCTTTTACAACGTGGGCTCAGCCACGCGTGCCATTTTCTTACAAGTGTAACCACGCTTGCCTTAACCACGCATATGCATGGTTAAGGCAGATAGAAATCTATTGTCCGGATGGGCGGAGAGAGTAAGAGAAAGCATTGAAACAGAAAGCTCCGGATACAGACAGGTAAATGGGGCTGGGTAGCTTTTAGGGGGTGGGGTCAGTTTTAGGGTTCAGGGCGGGCGGGTCAGGGTAGTTTTTGGAAGCAGGACTGGGCTTTAGGTCTCAGGGCGAGGGGGAGGGTCAGGGTAGTTTTAAGAACTGGAACCGGGTTGGGGGGGGGCAGTTTTTAGGGGTGGGCCGGTTTTAGGGTTCAAAGCAGGGTGTTAGGGCAGTCTTTTTAAAAGAGGACAGGGTTTTAGGGCTCATGGTAGGGTGCTGGGTCTGGGAGGGAGTTTTTAGTGGTGGGGGTTGGTTGTAGGGCTAAGGACAGGAGGGTCGGGTCATTTTCTTTAAAGCGGGCAGGGTTTTAGGCCTCAGGGAAGGGTTAGGGGTAGTTTTACAGGTAACGCAGGGTAAGTTTTAGGGCTCAGGGCAGGGGGGCTGGGGTTGGGGTAGTTGCAGGTAGGGGGCTGGGTTTTAGGCCTCAGGGTGGGGGAGGGGTAGTTTTAAGGGCAGGGTGGGGTCGGTGTTAGGGCTCAGGACGGGGGGGCAAGGTAGGGATATAGGATTTTAGGGCTTGGGACGAGGAGGGCGGGTCGGAATAGTGATGATCTGTACCAGGCATATCTTGTTACCAATCATGCCTTTACAACAAAATTGCGTGGTAAAGGCATGCATGGTAAAGGCATTTGTGATGAAGGAATGCTTGGTTAAGATGCATTAGTTGTTGGGACCGCATTGTAGAGGCATACATGGTTCAGCCATGCATGCTTCTGTCATACAACCTAAGGAAATGATCCTGGTTAAAAGTCGCATTGTGAAGAATGGATTTCTGGTCTCTTTGATGGCCTTTGGTTGAGGGGAGAAAGGTTGGAGTCCATGATCACCCCTAGATTCCTCCCTTATGTAAAGGTGTTTGAGGCAGATCCGAGTTCCTAAAGCCAGAAGATGGTGAAATTATAATTCTGGTATGCTCAGTGAGTAAAGATCTTTGTTTTAGTGGAGTTTAGCATCAGGTGACTCTGCAACATAAAAGTGTGTATTGCCCTTGGAGCAGCACAATTTAGAGTCCACCCCTATATGTCACAAAATGCAATTATATACGTGCATTCGACATTATATTTACTGTGTGCCTTATCTTTATTAAAGTGTGCGAAATTGTCTACATATTAATTAAATATATCAACAGTACCAGAGAGTTAAATATGTGTGCACTACTTGTTCAGTTTAAACACGAAGGCATGCATTCCTTATCCAAGTTTTACACTTACACTTAATGGTATTTTTGCATATGTAAACATGTATTCTTTTACTCACCTTTTACATTTATTCCCAAAGTTACACGTGCATATGTATAATCATGTATTCAAAGTGCACATTATATGCTTAGTTAAGTTAGCCTGTCTACAGGTCTCAGTTGAAATGCATTTTGCTTTGCCAGCATGTTTTCTGTTTCCTTTGCAGGTTTATTATCATGACTTTGTTAGTTAGAGAAACGTTTGTTGTCTGTATTAGACTGTTAAGAGAGAGATCTTTAGGGAACACTTGGCAGTGATGATGGAGAAAGAATTGTTGAAAGAGGCCTTTTATTCATCATGTACCAGGATGGCAAGGTGTTCAAGGATGAGAACCGCAGTCTCAGTTTGATACATTGGGAAACTGAAGTGATATTGCAGATGCACTCGAGTAGTGCCTTGATTGGCTCCTGGTGGTGTGAAAGGAGATAAGGCGGTTTCTGAATCTCCAGTTACTTTTAAATAGGTGTTCACACATTTAGAGTCAGGAGAGATTCCCTTTAGACTTCAAGAGGTACTGGCCTCTCCGCTTGCCCTATTCTTGCAAGTGTGAAGCTTTATGCTAAACACTTATTTTCTTTTTCCAAGTCTTCTACTGAGGTCTGATCATGCTGACACCTTCTATGCTTCTGAATTAGAGTCCTTAACCCCTCCCATACTCGTGGCGGAACCGCTCCGTCACGAGCCTCGGGCGCGCTGTGCTGGTGACAGAGTGGTTCCGTCACGGCCCGCTCGGCGCGCCTGCGCGGCGCTGATTCCGCGCCTGCGCTGGACGTTCCATTGAGCGGGCGGGGCCGTGACGGAACCGCTCCGTCACAAGCACAGCGCGCCCGAGGCTCGTGACGGAGCGGTTCCGTCACGAGCATAGGAGCGCCGCCCCCCCTCCCCCCTAGCACTGCGGCGGAATTGCCGCCGCAGTGAAGGGGTTAATAAATGACCCTATATCTGGCCTATGTTTAGAAGAGAGAAGAGAGAGAGAACCTGTTTGCTTTAATCTGGCAATTAGGACTGTTTGTGCCAGGTCCAAGCTCCTTCTGCTCCTGTAACAGCGCTAGCAGAATATGATTTTCATTACTGCCATTACCCTGCACTATGGTGACATAACATCAGCAGAAAACAACTTGCTTCAAGGCTGTGACATCTGGAGGAAAAAAAGTTCTTTACTGTTGTTACTTAGGGCCAGGAGGAACTTCTTCCTTCACTACTGTCTATTACAACCAACCAAAAAACAAACAAGTGACTTGACACTAAGATGAAATACATCCACAGTCACTCAAAGAGGCCTCTATGATCATATTGCAAAGTCATATTGGGTTTGAACAGTGGTTCTTAACCTGGAATCTGTGACCCTCCTAGGTTCCATGACACCTACTCAGGGGTCTGCAACTCTTTAGAAATTAAATCATTTAAAAAGATTAATAAGGTATATATACATTAAAATAAAATCTTAGAATGCTCTAAAAAAAGTCCAGACATTTGACCTGGAGGCTAAAAATTAAGTTGGTATCCTTAGCTTTATTTGTGTGAGTAGCCCATGTACGCCAAAGCAAATCTCGTAGAAACGATTTGATTGGCACAATTCAAGCACTGCTGTGCGCAACAAAAAGAGAGAGTGCATGAGGAGCAAAAAAAGACAAAGTGATATGCTGGAGACTAGCATATTTATTTGCCTTTTAGAAATAAAATCACATTTTCAACGTCCAATTAAAATTTAACTTTTGATTTTTGTATACTTTTTGTTAGTGAATTAAAATAACAAAATGTGTGTACTTGATTGAAGTATTTTTGTTTCTGTGCTGTTCTGTATTGTTTTGATGTTCAAATCAGGGAATCTGCTTATTCATTGAGGGTCAACAGAAGTCTTAAGGTTACGAACCGTTGTGTTAGATTGCATTGTGGATGTGCGGCTGGCAGGCCTTGGTGGCTGTTCAGTGTATAGCTCATCTAAAGGCTGCTCAAACGAGTCAATAAATTGTTATTTATTTATAAAGAAGGAAAGTCCACACTGAAACTCTATAGGCCAGCCATTGGAAAGTAAAAAGGGCTAGTGGCGGAAAGAGAATGAGCAGAGGGTGGCCAAAGAAGAAAGCAAGCGAGTGAAGAAACCTTGAGAAAGGGTTTTGCGATGGGGAATACAAGAAGTGTGGACAAGAAGGACCAGGGAATGAGAATAATACATTCACATCTCTCTACACTGCTACTACCAACGCCACCAAGACTCGCCCGCACTCCGTTAGTAGTACTGATGGTGTTTTGAGACTGTTAATTGTCTAATTTTTTTATTTTTTTTATCAGGGGAGACGTGAGAGGGAGCAGCATGTTGGAGCGCCTGGGAGACCTCCTCTTCTACACAATCGGCGAAGGCCAGGAGACCATTCCTATCTATAAGTTCACACGGGTGAGATATAGCCTTCTAGTCTCTGCGTCTCGATAGACCTATTCCATTCCACCAAGTATGGGATACAGAGATAGACTAGTACTGACCTGACAAGGGCTGTCCTAAAAGGCTACCTAGTTTGTTTATAGGCCGCCATGTGCTATTCTTGTGGCCAAGGTGGTCTTTTTTTTAATAAATGGTTAGTGTATTATGAACCACTTCCTATACGTTTCCCCAAAAGTGCGTACCAAAGTGCTGCCCAAACAGAGTGTGGGAAAAATATCAAATCACAATTTGTGTACATAATCTACTTTTCATTTGGGTGCCAAGACTGCCTCTTGGCCCTGTCCATTCGTGGGTGGTGCAATAGTCACATATTCTAATACCTTTCTTCAGCAAAGCTGCACACAGAAGCATTCAGAGATAAAACAAATGCAAGCAAGACTACATTTTCTCCACTCTCAGTTTCCCTAAAACCATTTTCTTATTTTTATACCCTAGTCTTGACTCCCTAACACCACTGCTGGATCTCTGTACCTTAATAATGAATACCAGAATAAACTCCCTGCACACATGTATTATTAGGGTTGCAGCCAGCGTTCCTCAGGGTGATGGTACCCCCATCTCTTCAGTGAGGGACAGGATACTCCCCCATCTATTCATGGTCTTGATACCCCCAAGCTCTTTCCGTTGGTGCCCGATTATTCTTGCCTTCTGCCATGCATCAGCATACCACCACCACCCTTTACTGGTTTACCACTGAAATAACACAGGCCTTTTCCCCCATATTTCCACACTGTCCCCTTTCCGGTGGGGTCCCTCTACCTACGTGGAAGAGGTGTGGCGCCGCGGCCAGGGCGACTGACGCTGGAATCTGGGGACCACGGTTCGATCCCCGGCTACGGCGGCAGGTCAGCCCAGCACCATGTGACTCTGGGCAATAGCTCGCTTAATCTTCCCGACGGCCCCCCAGCGCCTAGAGACCCCAACGGGTGATTGTGCGCTTTACAAATGTGGACTTTACTTTACTTTTTACTGTAACGTGTTTTACCCATAAGGCAGTTTCATTCGACCAGTGTCATACTCTGAGTGGCCACAGGTGTCACTGCTGCACCCCTTTCTTCTTTCTTCAGAATCTCAGCTAAATCCGTGACATCACGTAACTGGGCTGTGGTTTCCCTCAACGACCTTAGCCAATATTACAAAGTATGAGTACATTCTGTGTGTCACTACTGCACTGACCTAAGGGCCATGTACAGACCCTAATTAGCGAGTCGCAAATTTATTTGTGACTCACTAATTTAGGGTTTGCGACTTGCTATTAGGAAGGGGTGTTTCAAGTGCATCCCTTCCTGATAGCGAGTCTGAGCCCTATGTATGACTGTTTTGCGACTGCAATTAAGGTCGCAAAACAGTTGCAATTTACCACCTACTTCAAGTAGGTAGTAAAGCATTCGCAAACAGGTAGCGGTCAGGTGAGCCCTTCTCCTTTGGGAATGCATGAGAAAATATTTTTTAAGGGCAGGCAGTGGTCCCAGGGACCACTGCCTGCCCTTAAAAAATTGAAACGAAAAGTTTATTTTTATTTTTTTTAAATGCATACCGTTTTCCTTTAAGGAAAACGGGCTGCATTTAAAAAAATTAAAAAACTGATTTAAAAGCAGTCCCATACATGGAGGTCTGCTGAGCCCAGCAGGCCACCATCTTTGGGAGGGACAGCCATTCCCAATGGGCTCGCAAATTATGAGTGGCTCATTAATATTCATGAGCCTCACTTTTTGAGACCCCATTGGGAATCGTCAACAGTGCCTCTCTGACACTGTTGTACATTTGCCTTTGCGACTCGCAAATTGAGACTCGTAATTTTTCAAAATTTGCGAGTCGCAAAAGCAAATGGTCGCACATCTGGCCTCAAATGATTAAATGTGGTTAACCACTAGGCGTCACGGCTACTGTCTGTGACGCTTGTCTGTGCAATCCAGAGTACAGCCATTTTAATATTCCAGCTGTGACGTGTCTCAGTTTCAACGTTTTTATCGACTGGCTTTTTTTCTGAAACCGTGCCGCCATAGATTATGGGGCTTGGCGTATAGGGGCTGCAAAAAGCCCCTCCATTATAGATGATCTTTTTTTGAAGCGAGATTAAGTGGAACCATTACCTCCATAAAATACTCTTTGGGTTGTAGAGCTGTGCCAGGGCATACAACACACTCAGAATGTGAGTCATAAACAAAAGAAGTGGTCAGATTTTTCTACTCAGAGTCAGAGACCACAATGGATAGCAATCTTGCTCTGAACTGTCGCAGTCTCTGATGTGTCGAGGATTTCTTTCCTTTTCCTAGGCGCTGGAGGCCACAGGACTGAGGACCAATGACCCTCGACTGCGGGACTGTATGGGGCTGTTGAATGAAGCCGTCCAGGAGTTGAGCAGCGGGGCTCTACTGGATCGAGACCTCTTCCAGAGGTAAGAATTCTACTGCGCTCTCATGTGCACGGGGTCCACCTCGAATTCAGACATCGGTAAAGTGTTTCTCTGCAAATCCTCTCTAACTTGGCATTTGTATGTCGGTGAGGTGACCAGCTTGAGTGAGGCTAATGGGCACTCACATAACATGGTGTTACAATTTCCACCATGGATTAAAAGGCTGTGTGTAAATTAGCTCTTTGTATGGGTTTTTCAGTTCAATCATTTTTGTCTTGTCAAATCTCTTTGCATTGAACGAAACAACGATTTTCAGTGAAGCAGTTTAAAATTTTGCCCGAAAGTACTGCCACGGGCTGCTCAGCGCCCACACAACTTTATGGGACATTGGGGCATATTATCAAGCACCGGTGTTAAAATTATTGCCGTTTTATCGGCAGGAAACTGCTGATAAAACACCGATAAGGGGCTTGATAATACGCCCTTGTTAATTCCCATAGAAGCCTTGGTTAATACCAGAACCTGGGCTTCTATGGGAATTAACAAGGGCGTATTATCAAGCCCATTATCGCCGTTTTATTGGCAGTTCCCTGCCGATAAAACGGCGATAATTTTAACACCGCTCCTTGATAACATGCCTCACTATTTTTGGAGGAGTTAGAAGCCCAGGCGTGGCGTAAACCGTACCAATGGGTGTTGTCACCCGTGCCTGTGTTTATATTTACTTGCCTACGCAGTTACTGCTAACGTCCGTGACATGTTTAACCCCTTCGATGCTGATGACGGCCCCCAGCCGTCATGCATCATGGGGCTCGTGTGCTGATGACGGCTGGGGGCCGTCATAAACCCGCCCACTTTGAAAAACGCCGCACAGGCGCCGAATCGCGGCCGCGCCCAAGGGGTTAAGATGCCACAGCCCTGCTTCCTGCAGTGTAAACATGGCAGCCGGAAGGGAGCTCTTGATGAGCCTCGCACAGCTTTGAATTGGGATACTCAAAACTCATCATCAGGCTCCAACGTTTCCCACTGGCAGATACAGCTAACAAGGAAGGGAGAGGTCACATCCAACTGACCACAATACACTTTAACTCACTTATAAATTGTAAGATTACCCTTTGGGGGTTGCCAGACTCTGTGTCTCATACGGTTGCCTGCGGCAAAACCAACAAGTCTGGGCTTGGCAAGCTGATGCCCTGGTTATTTATAAAAAAGAATCTATTTGTAAGCATATGCCACAAACAGAAAAAGAAGGCAAAGACAAAAAATTAAAGAAGCATTGGCATAGCCAATAGGTCTCGCCTTTTAGACATTATAAGTGGTTAGTCATGCAGCACATTATTCTGAGTGAGCTCAGACAATTCCAGCATGGAAAGTTGTGTTGAAAAGAAAGCCAATGCAGGCTGGAGGTGTCACACTGGCACAGCGCCACGTGCAGGTACAACCTGCATGGGAGAGGGAAGGTTGGGAGGGGCAAGGAAGTTGGATAGAGACAGGAAATTACTCAACTATGAGGGTGAGAGACAGCAGGAGGTGTTACTGGTGGACAAGACGGGAATGAAAGAGCTAAGGGACAGGAAGTGGGGCAGTTATCAGAGAAGATGTCCGGTTGTTTGGATGCATGTGGCAAAACAGAAATGTCGGTGCTCGTGCAAGCTGACAGCTCATGCGCTGCCTTCCGTTTAAAGCCAAGCCCCAGCAATCCGGGAAGACACATCTCTAAATTCATTTGACTTGTGTCAGAGAGTAGCAAGGAGGATTAGACGATTGCTACTAAGTGCTAACTTTTAGCTGTTAAATTTGTAATAAAGTGGCAGAAGTTACATCGGAAAAAAGAAACAAAGCATTAGCAAAAGTCTGTAGCATAGCAACCTGTGACAATAAAAATAGAACTCATGCCATCTAAAAGTGACGGCCATATGCTTGTAGATCAAATGTATTTTTATTGTATGAGCTAATAATTAGTATATGGGCTTATTTTCAGGCAAGGGTGCTTCACGCAAGCATTGGCAAAGCCAATTAATCCTAACTTTTGTATTCATTGCCTTTGCCAATGGTTTTTAGCGATTCTGTACAGTGTCCACAATGTTGAACAGCATAGCTTAAGAGTAAACAAAAAAATGCACAATGACGCATCAGCATGCATGCCCATGTCTACAAAATATTAGCGCTTCTTTTTCTTTATTGATTCTGGTTGGATCAGTATATAAAAAAAATTATAAACGGGAAAGCATTCCTTTCTAATTTAGGCGCGTGTGAAGGGAACCAACACAGGTGGGGCGAGTGTGGAAGGAAGCAACACAAGGAGACAAAGCAGGGTTGGGGGGGCGAATCAACATTGAGGGCACAGGTGTAGGAAGCGTTAGAGAGGGAAGGGGAAACTACGCTCAAGGGAGAGAGAGAGAGGAAAGTGAAGAGCAGGGCAAAGAGCAGCACATTGGTTAGAGACACACATGTGGAGAGTATGTATGCGAAAGCATATGGGGAGGGGGAGAGGTACACAAAGGAAAGTACAACACAGAGGGCAAAAGAGCAGCAAACAGGCAACAGAAATCAACCTGGAGTGTGGCACAGTGGGGAGCAGTACAGAAGGAAAACAGCTGGTAAACTGAAATACTTTGAAGGAAAACGAAATGCGATAAAACGATTTACACACCCCAGAACGGAAAGTTAAAACCTGGACTGGGTGAGCCACTAATGCATGCACCAGGGACCTTTGAGAGTTTTATTTTTTCACTATTGTACTTCTACTTAAGGTAAAGGTAGCCAAAAAGGCATTGCCCTTGCAGGAAAGGTGTATAATTCTTTTTTATGTAAAGAAAAATGTAACACAAAGCCACCGAAAGAGCAGACGTGCAGTTGAAGAGCCAACATGAATGAGAAGCCCCCTTTACACACACACAAGGGCGCTCTGTGCCCGCGCCCGCCGATGCCAGGCTACTGATGTCCCAGACACAAAGAGCAGCTGTGATGCGCAGCACCAGCTCCTACTAGAGGGCCTGAATTAGCCGGGGTATTGCGGGCGGAAGGTTTGTTACATGAAAAATAAACTTATGGGGGAGGCTTGCTCGTTACTTGCTAAAAGAAACTAGCGCTGGTCACATGGCACTCCCGGCACTCCGAGCCCAGCACCGCGGAGATCATATTTGTTTTCAGCACGGCTCACTCCCGCAAGTTTGATGCCAGCACAAGCACGAGTGCTTGAAAAGAGCTGAGCTGACTAATTTCTAAAGGTCATCTCCTAGAGCAGCACATGCGTGCTGCTTAGGTGAGACCTAAAAAGGCACGGACAATGGGGGTGTAAATAAGGTATGACAATGGGAGGGAGGGTGGGGGGGTAAAGAAGGCACGGACAACAGGAGGGAGGGCATGGTAAAAAAGGCACAGAGGGGGGTAAAGAAGGCACAGCAACAATAGGGAGAACAGGGTTGTAAAGAATCCACCAAAGCACATTATGCTTGCAGTTGGAGAAGCTTGATAAAGAAAATAGTGCTAAAAGACAAAATAACAGGTACCATGTAACAACCGAAGTAAAAGTGCCAGTTTCCATGGGAGGTGAGAAATGAAGACGAGGTGGTACTAAGGAGGGACTAACAAGCCTATTTTCGAATCAGAAGCCAGCATTTAGGAAGGATAATGACACAAGCCAATGGCAAATATGGGCAGAGAGGGGGCGGGGCTTCTATTCCCTTCTCCACTACAACAAGTCTCGCAGAGCAGTGCATGCGCGCTGACTCTAGGCTCGACCTCAAAAGGTGAGACCCAGATTTTTTCAATGCTTGTTGAAAAAGGAGTGGTGACAGGCCATCATAATGCCCATCTTTTAGAAAACATAATTTGCTAGTTCCATGAGGAGGCTATGCGCTATAATGCCAACATTCCAGAGAAGATTTCCCAAATAAATATGTAAAGCAGGGACGTGGAAGTGACATTGTGGAATTCTAATTTCTCTATCAAGATCCAGGGTATACAACCTTTACCACGCAACTTTTATCACGACCTACCTTTACCACGCAACTTTTACAACGCAGGACCCTTTACCACGCATACCATTACAACGCAGGTATTTACAACGCAGATACCTTTACAACGCATACCATTACAACGTAAGTATTGGTAAGTATATAATTTTATTTAAAATATTTTAGGTTTGGGTTTTAGGTAAATGGGTATTTTTAGGGTTCAGGGTCAGTTTTCAGTTTTTGGGTAAAGGGGTATTTTTAGGGTTCAGGGTCAGTTTTCAGTTTTTGGGTAAAGGGGTATTTTTAGGGTTCAGGGTTAGTTTTCAGTTTTTGAGTAAAGGGGTATTTTCAGGGTTCAGGGTCAGTTTTCAGTTTTTGGGGTACAGGGGTATTTTTAGGGTTCAGGGCTGGATTTGGGTTTTGGGGTACAGGGGTATTTTTAGGTTTCAGGGTTGGGTTTGGGTTTTGGGGTACAGGTGTATTTTTAGGTTTCAGGGCTGGGTTTGGGTTTTGGGGTTCAGGGGTATTTTTAGGTTTCAGGGCTGGGTTTGGGTTTTGGGGTACAGGGGTATTTTTAACATATATATTTAAAAATTAATAAATAAATATTAATATAAATAATTAAAATATTAAATATTAACATAATAATTTATTAATTAAAAAAAATATTATTAATAATTACATTATTTTACCATATTATTTACTTACCTATACTTACGTTGTAATGGTATGCGTTGTAATAGTACCTGCGTTGTAGTGTATTGCGTTGTAAAGGTATTCGTGGTAAAGGGTCCTGCGTTGTAAAAAATGCGTGGTAATGGTCTGCGTGGTAAAAGAACGCGTGGTAACGTCATATATCCAGATCCAGTTGTGTTTGAAGGTGTCAAGATTTGCTGTTAAGGCCATTCATTTTGGGACTACCCCACATTGGGTACCAAAATGGCATATCTTTGGTGGTCTGTAATGAATCCCTCGCTCAGAGTTTAGCTTGGAGACATCCCTGGTTTACAAAACAACAGCTGCTCTGTCATTTGTAGAACAATTTTAATGGGTTGCCCAACATTCGTCTGTAGCACGCGATCCATGCCAGATTTTTAGGATAAGCATTGCCAATGTAAATTACTTCCATTTACATATTTGACTCTTGAGCCTATCCCATGAAAGAGACATAGATCAGACTTCTGACCTGACAATTTGTTAAAACCTTTCTTGATGTGGAAGGCGGGGCGGCGCTTTGGAGGTTCAGGTTTTTGGGCTGAACACTACCTAAGATGCTCTTCCAGTGGCCCGCCCACCAAAGAAAAAAAGATTCTGAGGCTGCCACCGAAATCCTGGGGAGGTTTCAAAAACCAAACTGGACTTTGGTTGTGCGCAGGCTTCAAACACAAGCTGGAACTGCACTCTCTGCAGGGGTTTCTAGTTGACCCTGTGTTCCGCTATGTGATATTGGACCTTCATCATGTGACCATGTAAAGAGAGTCAATATCATGGGACTCAAAAGTTGGCACCATGTGAGTTGGAAAGACTTCTTCCCCATTCTTGGACTAATGGTGGACATTACCTCCTAGTTCCATTCCTTATTCCAGTCCTTATGCCATGGAGGTGGAGAAGACAGAGTGGGCATTCACGCCTAGATGCCTCTGGTATGCTATTCCACAATGTATCTGACATTAGGTTTCTAACAAGAGTGAAGGCAGCTACCTGGCAGGAGAGGTAAGCCTACAATTTTCATATCCCATCCACAGGTAAGCACAGTTGAGTAATGTGTTTTATGTAGGGTAGGAAGAATGTTCCAATGTGTAGTATTCAGGGTCCACTGTCTCTATCTCATTCATGAGAATGTTTCAGGGGTTTAATCTCTTGAAAAACAGAATTTTAATATTTTTAGTGGTTGCATTTCCCAGCTTTTTCTGCCCTCTCTAAAGATGGCTTACTGCTTGTTGACTGGATATTAGTTAGCCTCCAATTTGCTTATAAGGCACCCTTTAACACTATTACGCAGCTTCTATTCCTTATCAGTATTAAGATGGTGGTTGAGGGGGAAATTGGTGCCTAAACAGAACTTCTTGGTGTTTTCTAATGAGAGAATAACCAGAAGGAGTAGAACCCGACTTACACTTTCTCCGGTCTCTAAGCATCCTCAGAAACCTGTATATATTTTTTTAAACCATTTATTTTTTATTGTATTGCATTCAGTGGCAAAAGCTTCATCGGCTGTAAGAGCAAAGCAGAATTATTCCTAGTACAGCTCTTTAGAGGAGGAAGCTGGCCTTCTTAGTGTGGCAAATATGTTTGTCCTGAAGAGCCCGGTACTGCTCTGTATCATCCAAGAGAGTATCTGGGCTTTCCTGACATGGTATCTGTACAAAAATTCAGCTCAGTATTTTTTCCTCAATGTGATACACTTTCTGATCCAGCTCTAGTTTTGTACGCCAGGATAAAATCTGTTATTCAAAGAAAATGGCATGATTTGGTTCATCGAACTATTCCCCACTTCATGCACGGGATGTCACGGAAGATGCTCTATGTTGGTGAGCCTGATGGGACAAACATCTGTAAATCCAGAAGAATGCTTTCTGGTGGATCAGGCCGACAAGTGGATACAAGGCCCAGAGATTGGGAATACATGCGGCACAGCACAGCCCTTATGTAAGGATTTCCAGAGTCTAGCGAGAGCAATGCAGAAGGGAGAAGACTGTTCTGATCTTCTGCCTCAGATGGAACAGAGAGCTCAGCTTCAGATGTTGCTTGTGATGGACTAAGGGCTTCTGGTTTACCATCTGGAGCTTTAGTGGTAGCCAGAAGACACATGTGGATGAGAAATTGAAAAGCAGATAGTGCAGACAAGGCAGCTCTACTAAAGTTTCAATGCATATGCATTAAGCTGTGGAGAGACCAGTTGGTTCAAATGCTCACAAAAGTGTTTAAAGACAGGAAACATGATTAGCCGTATAAGGAATGTATTTAGGTTCTTCCTAATCTGGGTGGTGGGAAACAAGCAGCAAGCATTCCTCTGAAAAGACAACTGGTACATTCCAAATATGTCCTTCACAGAATAAAGGGAAGCACTCCTAACTACTGAAGGGTGATGAAGGATGCAGATCCAGTGGGCGGATGTATCCAGAGCCTTTTGACTGCATGGGAAGCGGATAACACAGATGAATTGGTTTTGGATGTAGGTCGATAAGGCTACTATGTAGACTTCGTCTCTATGCCTAAAAATTTGGACTGCATCTCTGAACCTATTCCCAGAAACAGATGCAAGGCCCAGGCTTTAACAGAAAGAATCAGAACACTGATGCAAAAGAAAGCAGTGCCACTTCTCATAGGAGAACAGGGAGAAGGAATCTATTGTATTGTTGTTTGTGCCCAGTGCTGGATCTAAAGTGATATCAACAACAATGGGGAACCCAATCTATCCTTGACGGCTTGGGCAAGTAATATTGGCAGGTAAGTACGCCTACAAGGTATTTACTAAAC
Organism: Lissotriton helveticus; assembly: GCF_964261635.1. Lineage (NCBI taxonomy): Eukaryota > Metazoa > Chordata > Amphibia > Caudata > Salamandridae > Lissotriton > Lissotriton helveticus. Next base: position 1,709,321,150 of record NC_136057.1, on the reverse strand, counting down.
TAGACACTTAGATCAATTCATACACTCAGTCTTGAAAGGCTATCTTAATTTGCTTGTCAGTAGATGGTGTATATCCAAAAACCAATTGCAATTATTTTTACATGTATAAATCTTATATAATAGAAAACAGTGTGGAAACACGGGTCCAAATCGAAATGCCTTCAAAGTCCTAATTTAATTTGGATTACTAAATCCCTTTGTATATACCTTGAAGTAAGTGACAATAAGTCCCTTTTAAGTCACCATCGTTTTTTCTGTAACCTATTGGGCATGATTTGTGGAAGTGAAGAATCCTTATTTGACTATGGCTTTTTTTTATTTTTTTTTATTTAAATAATGCCCCTATTTTTCTTCCTTTTTTTTAAGATCGTCTAGTGGACAAAAGCTTTAATTAGACCGAAACTTCGACAATTACACCTCTTTCTTTTTTATTATTGTTTAATCATTTAAGAAAAGGTGCTCACAATTGTTACTAGGAAGAACATTTATTTGAATATGGCAGTAACTTCTGGTTTCATTGGGTTATATAATGATTCTGTACCCTCTATAAAAAATCTTGTTTTACAACTATATAAAACTCTTTTGAAGGCACACACCCGTGTTTCCACACTATTTTCTATGTTTATATAGGATATAAAGAGAGTCAACAGATGGGTTAGAGCATTTAATTTCAAGATTGACCGTCTGCAGAAAATAATTCCCTAAATCTAACCAGAGAAATGTATGGTGGCTTTGGACCTGCAGTATGTATATCTCCACATCCCAATGCATCAAGACCATATGTAATATCTAAGGTTTACAGTAGAAGCTCCACATGTTTACAGCCTATTAACATGGGTCATAGGCTCTTTTAGTGACCTACATTAGTCAATTAACAGCGTATAGTTCCTCCTCATCCCATGGTTCCTCGTTCCTTGCTGTGGAAGTGAGTCCACTTCCCACAGGCAGGCACTCCAGTGCCCAATCTACTGATAAACAAACCACCTTAGACCATCTTAAGTAAGTGTATCTGAATCACTAATACAGAAAACATCCAATTTTGTTGTTGTCTGACTTTTGGGAAAGTGCCCTATAAACCTGTGGGCAGGTTTCCTTGAAGCCTGCTTGGGTTTCTGAATGCTTGCAGAGCAGCAGATGCAACAGCATAATTTAATTTTCCCTCCCTGCCTGCAGGGCTTGGGCTGAGGCTGAAGCAAGCCAATTATGTTTTTTTACCTATGTGTTAAAAAAAAATTCTGAGCACAGAGAATGCAGTAATGTACAGGAGGGTTGGCATTCCATCCTTATGAAGTAATACAGGAAAAATAAAAGCAGTGTTGTACCTGACCACAAAGCATGATGAGCGCAGGGCAGCAGAGCAGGCCACGCCTTGAACCAGCTTGGAAGAGATCCTTGGTAGCTGTTGTTTATGAAGTCTGAAGGTAAACTGAGGCGGTAGAAAACGTCCTGGTTTTTGATTGCCCTAAGCTTCCGCCTCCTTATGCCGCAGGTAAGCGCGGCCGCATAATGTGTTTTATATAGAGAAGTTTAGGCATGAAGATTATTGTGGGTCTGTTGCTCCTTTTGTTGCTGTGGGTCGAGTGTCCTGTTTTTGTATTTAAAAGGGGGTGTGTTCACATGTTTTTTAAGGGTTTGGATTTTTCAGCAAAACATTGGGAACTGGATACATGGCTCTGTACAGGCTTCATTAAATAGTGTTTAGTCTCCAGTTGTGTTATAGGAAATATGTTAACAGTTTCTCTACCTTGTCAGTGGTGCTATAATAATTAATCGGAGAAGATCTGCTAACCAAAAACATCTTGCTTCGTTGAATTCTTCTGATGATGAAGATAGAAGAACCGTTATGAATAAATCCAGATACGCCGTTTATCCAGTATCTAAGCAGCCTTTGTCATCTACAGATGTTCAGCAGTTTGTGGAGCTTTCTGTTGCAAAAGTTATCCTAGCTGAAAGAGCACATGAAACAATCCTGGAAATCAAGTACCACAACAAAGAAAGGATTCAGAATCCAGTTATTCAGAAAAGAAGTCTGATCCTTAAATTGGTACCAGATATATTCGTTATGAGGAGCTCAGCCCTTTTCAGGAAACTTTCAGAGAGATGCTGCACTTTTCTGAGATGGTATCTGTTTAAGAGTTTGCTCCATATTTTTTCCTCAATCCAATAGATGTTATGGTTCTGCTTCAGCTTTGCAAGTTAAAATAAAAGCTCCTTTTCTGAGAGTGTCATGAGCTGGATCACCTTACTGTTCTTTGCTTCATGCAAAAGATGGGTTCCTCAGAAGACGCATATAAAGTGCTGCAGCGTTCCCTCAAGATTGATTCTGTATTGGCAATCGTGACAGGAGGCACAATGGTACATCCAGTATAATGGACTTTGGTAGATCAGGTGCACAAATGTACATAAACTTCCATCATGAAGGTCAATGCGGAGAATAATCTAACATTATAAGTGGAACAGTAGTGGCGCACACAGCACCATCCTTGGAGCAGGATTTCAAATTCCTGGCTTAGCTGTGTCCAACGTAGAAGACTATTCCGCTCTTCTGGTTACTTTCAGATAATATGTGTTACGGACTAAGGTCTTCTTCTAAAGCATCTGAAGCTTCAGTGATAGCTAGAAGGCACATGTGGATAGTGTTGGAAAACAGATAGTGCAGACAAGGCAATACAGTGAACGATTGATTCCTTTCTTAGCCATTAACCTTGTTGGAGACCAGTTGGAGAAATGGACACTAAAGCTTTCATAGATAGAAACTACGCTTTGGGAAGTCAGCTAGAAATTCCTGCTCTGAAGTGTGGGGATCAAACAAGAATTCATTGCGCAATTCCCAAACTTCTAGGAGAAAATGTTTCCAGTCCAGGAAGTCATAAGTCATTCTCTGGTCAGAATAAACGACTGTGAACCTGACTAGTGGAGGGAAATGCAAATTGTAGATTTTAAGGGCTGATTTCCTGCACTTTTTGCCAGGATGTGAAGCTGACAGTTCAGATTTTTGTTTTCTGGATATACTTCAAGAAGGCTTTGCTAAACACTTTGTGCATATTCTCAAGCCCCTATCGCCACAGGAACGTCACGTTTTCTGATGTTCCCGTGGCGATAGGGTCAGCGCCTTATTCTCAAGGCAGCGTTAACCCACGAGAATGATGGCCCCTTTCACGCTAAATTTAGCTTGAAAGGGGCGTGCAGTGGGTGTTGCGGTGGGCGTTCCACCGCAACACCCATTGTGATCGACGATGCCACCTATTATCAAGGGCAGCCGAACTTAAGACCAGAAAAATCCTGATCTTAAGTTGGCGAAACGAGGAGAAATGCTTTATTTATCCTCGTTTTTGCTTTTTCCATGTGTGCTGTCTTGTGCAGCACACATGGAAAAAGCAAAATGCCATGGTTTGTTCATGTACAGGAAGGTGTCCCTTCCTGTACATTAACAAACCTTTCCAAAATTGCCATTTTATAACTTTGATGTGTTCTGCACGAAGCAACACACATGAAAGTTACAAACACCTTCTTGTACATAAACAACCCTCTCCTGCACACAGACACCCTTGCACTCTGGTGCAAGGATGTCTGCGTTGGTGCTAAGTCGTGAAATGTAGCCCCATCGCTGGGGGAAACACCAGGCTGCACCACATTCTTGAGAATAGGGTGCAGCCTCACATTTCCGAGGTGGCGATGAGAGGCGTTAAGCCAAGGAGGCTTAACGCCTCTCTCTGCCACTTCACTGAGAATATCCCCCTTTGTCTCTAGGCTTCCAGATTAGGTGTGCATCTCTATGCCTATTCACAGAAACAGATGCAAATCCCAGGTTTTAAAGATGGCATCACAACATCAATGTAGAAGAGAGCAGTCACACTTCCCAAAGGAGAAAGAGGAAAAGGGGTCTATTCTATGCTTTTTTTCCTCAGAAAAAGTATCACAAGGCTATCACTAAGTACTGGATCAAAAAAGAGTCTACAATTGGATTTGAATATCTTAGATCAAGATCGCCTAACTTAATAAGAAAACCTTAATCCACCCAGGTAAATTAATGGGGATTTTAGACCTGCAGGATGTGTCTCGCCATATTCCAGTGTATCTGATCCATCAGAAATATCCAAAGTTTTCAGAGTCCGGTGACCATTACCAATTCCGTGCCCTACTGTATGGCCTCAAATCCGCCCCTAGGGTGCTTACCAAGCTGATGGCACCAATGATGAGTCTTCTTCAATAGAGGGGGTATTCTTATCCTCCCTTACTTGGACAATTGGATGATTCAGTCATCTTCAGTGCCTCAAACAGTAAAGGATATCAGGGAAGTGATCTCAGTTCTTCAGAGCCATGAACTGGTAATCCAATGGAAGAAGTCTCAAATTATTCCTGTTCAGGGCATAGAGTGCATGAGAGCCCGCTGTCAAACTGCTCTCCTTCCAAATCTGCGGATAAAAAAGATCACTTGATATCTCTTAGCTCTTCTGAGTCAAGCCTCTTCTATAGGTTCTGGTGGACATGGCGTGCCAATAGTGCCACACTCCGGATTTCACCTCTAGAAAGATAAGAGACTTGTTCTTTTTCTATGGAATCAAACACCACAGAATTTTGTGATACCAATCCCTTTAACCCGGAATATAAGAAAAGGAACTGTCTTGGTGACTGCGGAGTCAACATCTAAAGTAAGGGATATCTCTTGCCAATCAGAATCCTTCAATGATCACAACAGATGCGAATGGTGGTCTCATCTGGTTCATGGTCAATGCAGGAAACAAACTTTTCTGAAATTGGAAATAGTGGAAACCATTAATTTGACAAGGGAGGCCAACTCCAGGCACTAGCAAGGATACAGGCCTAATTTTTCTGTGTGCAGAGAAGGTTCGGATCTCCCTCAGTGTGGTTTATGTTCCTGTGGGAGATAGTGTTGAAGCGGAATCGTCCCATAATCCAGAATTGTTGTCTAGTTCCCCGCCTGTTTTCTCTGATTTGCAAGTAATGGGGGATTCCTGTGTGTTGCTGTTGATGAAAATGGCCTGGCACCTTAGCTCTGTTTCACGCTCCAGGTATCAGATGCATTTGGAGTGAATACTCTTCGTAACCTTTGGTCACAGGGTCTCTTACATGCCTTTCCCCCATTTCTGCTGATTTCAAAAATAATAATATGCATCAGAAGTGAGGAAGCCACATTGATTTTGATCGTTCCAGATCAGCCCCACTCCTCTTGCTTTACCCTTCTACGCTAGGTGACGACTTGTCAGTAGTGGGTACTTCCAACCCTTCCCGCTCCATTGAAATATGTGATCCTGTCTCGGCTCAGCCTTATCTTATCAACTTGGGAGTTGAGCTGGTGCAGTTGCAGAACAAGAGTCTGTCCAGAGGACTAGCTGTTGCAGTGCTAGATTTAATGAGGTAGTCTACTCTGAGATCTTAATCTCATCATTGTGCTTCATGCAGAAATTGGTGTAGCCACAAGGATGTGCTGATTATTCTATCATTCCATCAAGAAGGTTTTCAGTTAGGGTCGACACTGACTACCCTTCTTTCTTGCAAACACTATGCTGCAAGATACAGCAGACAACAGTTTGAATATCTTAAAACTGCCACTTCATTTGGGTTGCCCAAGTGTACTGGGATCTGGATATTAGGCTTTAGGGAATCTATTCCTCTTTCATGGCCTCCATCTAAGAATGTTTTATGTCACCCATCTATCCTTCAATTAGGAGTCACTGGCATAGTTTAACTATGCCTACCAGATGCAGGTGAGAGGAAGGGTCATGTAGGACTGCAAGAGTTTTTCTTGGAGGCAGCTGGTTGCAGACCTTTTTCCAGAATTGCAGTTAACGCGCTGTAACACTTCTAATAGACTGCCACCAATCAGGACATCGCCCCTTTGGCAGGTCAAAGCATTAGCCACCTTAGACAAACGAATGGCTACATTAGGTTCTTAACAAGGCACTGCCTAGAACTCAGCATAGGAACACCTGGGAGTGTGACCTTGGTATACTCTGTGGTTTGAAATCCTCTAGATAACCATGAACAGGGGAACTTTTTGAGATCCAGTGAAAGAAATTCATGGAAGTGGCAGGTGGATCAGGTAGCTCCCGATGTTTGTCTTCTCGGTGTAGATGTGTGTGGTTCACAACCTGCTGATCCAATTCTTATGAAACAACTTCAAAGTCAGTAGAACTTTCAGAAAGGCAGTTGCAAAGGGGTAGCCCCATCTTTTAGGAAGACATGGGGAATAAATAAAGTTGTCCACCCTTGTGTAAGGCGGATGGGGAGGGGAACCTGACATTACTCACACCCTTGGGCAATGTAGGGGTTTAAAAAGGACCATTGCCCCCTATACAATTGTGCAGTTGTATGGAATTTAAAACACCTGCATTGGCAGGGATAAAAAATTATTGTGAGGATTGTGGCGTATTATGGTATGGTTGTTAGACCGTAACGTCCAATACACTCTCAAAACTATCATGGGTCAGTCAGGCTCTTTTGTAAAAACATTTAGGCCAACTCTGGGTAGCTGTAGCTCGAGCAGCAAGCCTAAAACATAGGGACTAGTATAAAGCGTTTAGAAGCACCAAACAACAATATAGGAAAGTCACAAAACACAAAACAAATCTGACACCAATTTATAAAAATAGATTGCATTTTTATGAATTTGTAAACACCAAGATGAGCCAAATCCACTGTAGGGTTCCATGGATATAGCTTTTTAAGTTAAACGTAAATCTCAGCTGTTTAGTTCAAAGCACAAACAAGCATTGCTAACTGTAACGTTTTGAAACGTTTGAAAAGTTGGAAAGTGTTGCATTTGACTACTCTGACCCAAGTGGGGCAACCAAATCCAACAGGGAGAAGGCTAGGGGGCTCACCAAGAAGTAGTTGGACAGTTATCTGATCACCAAAGTAGTCTCAAGTCCAGTTCCACATTTACGTCAAGACCGTCCTAGACTTCCAAAGAAGTAGTCCTGATGATGGTGATGCAGGATGCTGAAGGATGCTCTGGGTGCTGTGCGATCGACGAGGGTGTTCTTGTGGATATACCTCAGTCTACGGGTTAGCTGGAGAGGCATTGGTCACAGAGGTCTGTGTCCCTCGAAGTCCTCTTTGAGCCAATAGAAGGCCAGCTGCGGCTGGACTACCAATCTCTGTTCACTGCGGGTCCAGGGATATCCTTTGGTGAAGGCTGGTGTCCCCTCTTGGGCTACCACTCTGGACTCAGATGACACTCCTGGGTCAAGCAGACTCGAGGGCAATTGTAGGCCATTTGGGATCGGTCTTTTGGGGAACCCAGCAGCGGTCAGCAGCGATTTGCAGAAGGTGGCTACTGACTTGACAGAATGGGTTTCTGCAGCTTTGATGCCCATGGTGCTGTTTCCGGGAGTCAGCTGACTGACCCGTGGAGTCACTACTTTGGTCTGCAGCTCTGGAAGCATCTTTTCCATGAGCCAGGAACCACAGGCACAGTCCTCGTTTCGCTAGCCTAAGGTGCAGCAGGTGTGGTCCAGCAGATGGTGCAGCCTCTCTTGCCAGGTCCAGGAGTCAGCAGGGCAGCCCTTCTTCTGTCCTTTCTCCAGTTCCATGGTCTGAGGTGGCATAACTAAGCCCAGAATGTGCCGTGATGGGACGATGCAGTCACTAACCAATGGGCTCCAAGGATCCCTCCCGCCCTGTGATGGCTTCCTGCTATGTGTGGCGTTTAGCAATCCCAGGGTGCACTATTGTGTCTGAATCCTTCTTTGGATGTTAGGAGCATCATATCCCACCCTTGAGGCGTGGCTATCCATGGGATACACCAGTGGTTCCCAAACATTTGTGACCCTGGCTCCCTTTACCCATTGGCCATTGCCCGTGGCTCCCCACTGTTATTTGTTTGTGAGTGGGGGGAGGTGTTAGCCCGGCCTTGGGAGTACTTGCATTTTCTCCCTGAAAAAAATTGGGATAAATCTGATGAAGGTATTATAATCATATACACAGGGTGTTTCGTATTACTAAGGGGGCACCTCTAATAAAATATTCCTAGTTACACTTCTTTGCCCATAGAGTACCCTCTCAAACCTTTGTATCCCACCTACAGTGCTAGAAAGCACCTCTATGCATGTAGGCCCCATTGCCAAAGTGTTTCTGCTCTTGAAGAATATTTGCATGCACTTCCGTTTCTACCCATGTCATATGTGGTAACACACCTGGGTGACTCATGGTTTTTTAAATCACATACAGCTTTATTTTTGCTGTCTCCTCCCGAAAATTGCCTCCAAAATCAATGCAAGTAAAATAAATTCCTCTGATTTTTTATTTTTTTTTACACGTCCCTCTTTCTTGCTTTCAAATGTTGGCATTATGCCGTATTTGGTGTATTACTTCCTTGTGCTCAAGGCGAGAGCAGGCATGTTTTGAAATGTGTGTGTACTGAAAGAAATGTGTACTGGAAGTACCTATGATTAAAGAACAAATGTGTCCCAGCTAATGAAGGAGACTGTGTCACGCCGCAAGTGAGAGATCCAATCTCGGTAGGCGGGGCCAAAAAGAGACAAGGCGGCAACAAGGAGGGACTAAGAAGCCTCCTTTAGAATCAGAAGTCAGTGTTTTGCATGGAAGATGACGCTACCCAATTAAAAAGATTTGCAGGGCTTCAACTCCGCCTCCGAGAGCTTTGGAATCTGTATTGATTCCAAGAAGCTCTTGAATGCCGAGAGCAGCGCATGCACGCTGCTATTGCCAGCCGAGACCTAAAAACAGCATGCCATAAGCCACACATCCAGGGGCAACTCATTGGAAAGTTCTAGAACATGAAGATGTTCAGAGCAGCAAGGAGCACAGTGCGATGATTCAGAAGGAGCTCAAGTTCTGTGATAGTAGTGCTGGATTTGATCTTCACACTGTAGCATTAAACGAGTCTGCGTTGTTAGTGTGTCTGGTCCAAATAACTAGACACTGTTGTACATTTACTTTCAACAGCAGGTCAAGACACCCCAAAGTTTATTGCTTCTTGCCAATTAAGCATATTACACGTGCCCATGAATATCCAGCACTGGCAGTGCCAGCACTGTGTGGCAAGAACTTGGATGACTGTGAGTATCCGCACTGTTAAAGGCTGCATTCACTGGAGTGGGTGAACCGGTGGTGACAGTCAGGCAGTCAAGCAGTGTGCTTCCACCCCCACAGTTTGCATTTATCAGGCAGATGCACGCTGGAGATGCACCTGTGTGCCTGAACATGAAATACTGAAAGCAGCTTACGAAGCACCCCAAAAACCGATTGCTCCTTTCTGTTGAGCGCCAATGAAGCAAGAAACTTGTGCCCAAGAACATTCATCGCTGTTTGTGCCAACAGTGGATGACAGTAACTTTAAGGACTCCTGAGTATCAACACTATTGAGAAAAGCATTTACCATAATGCTTTAGGAGGACTGGTGCAGGCAGTGTGACCCAACCACTGTTTTTAGGTCTCGTGACCTATCAATGCGCATGCGCATTGAGAGAAGCGAGACTATAGGGCTTTAAACAAAGTTTAACTAACTGTGGCGATTTGGTGCTGTGCCCGTGCGCTTTTAGGTCAATGCGCAAGCGCATTGACCTAAAATGTGCGTGCACATCATCAAATCGCCATCTGTTCCCAAAGCCACACTCCTCCCACACCTTTGAAGTGAAGCTTAGCTTCACTTCAAAGGCCCCGGCTGCTTCACATCCTCATGCCGCTCTCCCCGCTCCGCCCCCTCCCCTGCCCGCCGTGTGCATTTCTCCTCCCCCCCTCCCCACAGCAATGCCCTCCGTCTTGTTTCCTTTCTTGTTTGTCGCCCTGCCCTTCATCTGACTGTATTTGTTGTCCCTTTGCAACTGTTCACTTCTTTTGGTTTCCTTTAGCCCCCACCTCGGTACAGCTTCGATTCCATCTATGATCTGCTTGTTTGCCATCTTTCACAGGCACGGCCATGCCCTGCGCATAGCGCCGTTCAAATGCACCCGTGCACTCTGACCAACAGCGCTATCTTGGCTCTCCTTCTGTTCTATGTCTCAGAACCGATAGTTCACTCATGAATGATCTTGTCACCTGTTTGTCATCTTTCACAGGCACGGCCATGCCCTGCGCATAGCGCCGTTCAAATGCACCCGTGCACTCTGACCAACAGCGCTATCTTGGCTCTCCTTCTGTTCTATGTCTCAGAACCGATAGTTCACTCATGAATGATCTTGTCACCGGTCAGATACCTGAGGTTCTCCTCATTTCTGAGACCGGGATTAGTGCGATGCGACCCCTGTTCAAAATTAGAAGAAATCACACATAATACCAACGTCGTCTCCTGGAACCATCTGAATAAAAAGTGCCATCAAATATCAGATGCATCAAATCACCACTGCTATCCTTGAAGTGCGGAGACAAAGTGCATGAAATATTGCTGTAATTATATCTGAATGTAAAGATCGGGATCTAAAAACCGGGACAAAATGAACAAATATATTCCAGAGTAAAGTCTCAGCTCAGATCTGATACTCCCGTGCACCAGCGATCAAAGGGTCCTCGCTCTCTCCCTCCCGCCCTCTCTCTTTCTCTCTCTCTCTCACTCTCTCTCTTTCTCCCACTCTCTCTCTCCCACTCTCTCTCTTTCTCTCTCTCTCACTCTCTCTTCCTCGATCTCTCCCTCCCACCCTCTCTCTTTCTCTCTCTCTCCCACTCTCTCATCTTCTCTCCCTTCCAACCTCTCTCTTTCTTTCTCTCTGACCCACTCTCCCTCTCTTTCTCCCACTCTCTGTCTTTCTCTTTCTCCCACTCTCTCTCTCTTTCTCCCTCCCACTGTCTCTCTTTCTCTCACTCTCTCTCTTTCTCCCACTCTCTCTTTCTCCCACTCTCTCTTTCTCCCACTCTCTCTCTTTCTCCCTCTCTTTCTCTCCCTGTCTCCCAAACTCTCTCTTTCTTTCTCTCCCACTCTCACTCTCTTTCTCCCACTGTGTCTTTCTCTCTCTCTCTCCCACTCTCTCCCACTCTCTCTCTCTTTTTTTTTCTTTCCCACTCTCCCACTGGCTCTCTCTCACACTCTCTCTCTTTCTCCCACTCTCTCTCTCTCCCACTCTCTCTCTTTCTTTCTTTCCCACTCTCTCTTTCTCTCTCCCCCACTCCCTCTCTTTCTCTCTCTCTCCTTGCTGCTTGTTTTCCACAATCAGAGCACTCTCCTCGCTGCTTCCCCTGTATCATCTTAAATTTACACAGATGCCTCCTTTTCTGCATAATTCTATATTGTTATTGAAACTAGTGCGTAATTTATATTTGAAAAAAAAGTAAGTGTCAGGGCCCTTCTTTGGATGCCACTGCAGCCTGCACTGCCAATAAAAGTACCAGTACAACTACAACACATTGCAATGTTACAAGTGTAACAATTCAAACTATTCCAGGACTCCCAATACGAATGGCATGGAATAGTCTCAATTGCCATTTTCAATGTATTTTGAATTATTAAATACTGTTGTTGCTCTCATCTTATAATTAAACAGACAGCGCCACCATGTGTGAACTGTCATTAGCGCCGACACTGAGAATAAAGTGCCCGTACTGAGCCCTGGAAACCACCGGTTCAAATTAATTGCTGCGTTCCCGGTATTCATTCCAAACAATCTCTATTATACATGCACACCACACCAACCACCACCCTTCTTTCCCACATATGAATTATTTATGTACGGCCTCAGAAAGGAATCATTTAAATTTCAAACCTGTAAAGTTCAATTCACAGTGTCTGTATTTTGTGGTCGCCTTTACATAGTGCATTACACAGTGAGTTATAGCCCTCAGTTCACGACAGGCGACACTGTTTCAAGCTGTTTTCAAGCTTTCAAGCCTTATTACAAATCACAAAAAAGATGTTAATATTTCACTTCTGTTCTTGGATTTTCGTCACAATAAAAAACACTGAATATAATCTTCACAAAAGTTATTTACAAACGTTTAAGCTATTGCCATTACAAATTAAATACAGTATTTAACAATTTAACAAAAAAAATAAAAACCATTGTTATTTGTAATATTAATACATCTAAGTCACGTAAATAAAAAACATGTTGCATTACAAATGCTATAGGTGTCACATTTGCGAAAGTTATAACTATTGGCATTGTAAATGACAGAGCTATTAATTTAGCTATTTTAACAAATACATAAATAAAAAAAAAAATGTAATTTATAAGACCAATAGCTCAAACTTTCCTAATGCGAGACCTATTGCATTTTGTGTGTGATAGAGAGAGAATATTTTGGCTTCATGTCCTCTTTTCTTATTCTATTTATTTTTTTACTTTTTTATCTATTTTTATCATTTCTTTACATATTTGTTTCTGCGTGTATATTATCTTTATTATACCATAGCATATTCCAAGGGAAGAGTAAGTAGCTGTCTCGAGCGGCACCAGCAGGTAGGCATGGCCTACTCCTTCTTCTTTCGTCTTTATTCGGTTTAAACATTTTAAACCAATAAAGTACAAGGTAAAAAACAAGAAAATATACATAATTCAATTTAAAATCAGAGCTGCCCATGCCATAGGAGTGATCAAATTATTAAAAATAGAAGAAAAATTCACATCAAATATGAAACAGCAATTTAAAATGCAGGTGTGAAAACTCTAAAAACATGTTAAAATTCTAGCATTGACATTGACTTGCGTACTTGCACCGCGACTTTCAGAAACAAGGTGACACAGTTAAGAATGTCGGCATCATCCAATTGGAATAGTGCATTATTCAATTCTCTAAAATCACGGGTATGTAGCTTCTTAATCACAGGGTGCAAGATAGTTTTAGTATATATACAATAAAAACTGCAAAAAAACAAAAAGTGAGGCATAGATTGGCCAGATTTCCCATCGCATAGACATAGGCAGGTGTCTAGATTAGTTTGAAAGCCTAATGAGAAGTTTAGTCAATATTTTATTGTGCCTTCCATAAAACGAAACAATAGACTGCGTTTCCAATGATTCACGGGGCCAATCGAATAACTTTGGGGTGAGCCAATCCATCCCTGATTTTTACCTAAATAGGCCGATACTCTGGATTTTTCTGACTTCCTCTTTACTCTCTCTGCCTGCACAAGTTGGGACCAGCACGCATGCCGGTGTTTCTTACTTATAGTGCTAGGACCCTCGGATGTTGATTTACCCCTTCCACGCAGGGCCGCGCGTGGTGCCGCTGTACCCGTGACGAGCCCAGCTCATCATGCTGCACAGTGGAGCTGTGCTCATGACAAGCTGGGCTCGTCACGACTCCGCCCACTCCTTTAGAATGCCTGCACAGGAGGGGAATTAGCCCCACGTGGGCGTTCCGCGGCAGTTATGTCGAGCTCAGCTCGTCATGAGCACAGCTTCACTGTGCCTCATGACGAGCTGAGCTCGTCATAAGCGTCGAAGGTGTTATAACATATCTTGCTCAAACAGGATTCAATATGTTATGTTATGTTAACCGACATTTTATAACGTGCGCAGCTACTCGGAAGTGTCCCGGCGCGAAAACCTGTACATAGGAGAGCGGAAGTGAGAGACGCGGCTAAAAGACTAATCAAAAAGCAAGGCGTTTAACTGCTTTTTGAACAGCCTAAGGTCTTGGTTGTTCCTGAGCTCAAAAGGCAGGCTGTTCAAGGCCATAGCTGCCCTTACAGAGAGGGAGCTACCTCCCATTCTGGCGAGGCGATGGCGAGGGATAGCAGCAAGACATTGTCCCCGGGACCTGAGATGTCTGGATGGCGCGTAGAACTCAAAGCACCTCCTGAGGTATAGAGTTCCTGATTTATAGAGGGCACAGTGGGCAATGGTCAGTGCCTTAAACAGAATGCGCTGGTCAACCGGAAGCCAATGCAAATCATGAAGAAAATGCTTAATACTGGAACTACCCGGAATACCCAGTAGCATTCTAGCAGCCGCCTTCTGAATGATCTGTAGCTTTTTAAGCTGATAACGGGGAAGGCCGATGTAGGGAGAGTTCGCATAGAAAGAATGAAAACACAGGTCACCATTGCTTTAGTCATTTTAGGCAATAGCGGCAGGAATTTCTTAAGGAGTTTCAGTGTGCCGAAGCACACTCCCGCCAATGTATTAATTTGTGTTAGGAATCTGAGGTCCTCGCCAAACCATACCCCCAGATTTTTAGCTGGGCTGCCCTTGTTTTTTGGCACAGGGTAGCCCTCGGGCCACAGGTCATCCCTAGAATCCTGCAGGAAGGACCCATAGAGGAGAACCTCAGTCTTATCCTTGTTACATTTAAGTTGGGCCCGCGCTAACCATTTACAAACCTCCGTCAGGCCGTTTTTAGCGGAGTTCAGAGTTACCTCATCTTTTTTCCATGTAAAGAGCAGCTGGGTATCATCAGCGTAGGCTATGATTTTGGTGCCCAGCCCTTCCAGCAGATAAATCAGTGGAGTCACATAAACATTGAAGAGTAATGGGCTCAAAGTTGACCCCTGAGGAACACTCGTAGTAATGCTTCTTGGAGTGGGTGAAAAGGGCTGCAGCCTCACTTGCTGTGTTCTGTTAGCTAAAAAGGATTCAATCCAGTTCCACACCTGGCCTGAGATTCCAATGTTGGCCTGACGGGCAAGTAGCTGACGATGAGGTACCGTATCAAATGCGGCAGAGAGGTCAAGTAAATCCAAGGCCGCTCTGCCGCCAGAATCCCGGCATTCCCTGATAGCCTCCGTCATCTCGAGCAGAGCAGTCTCTGTACTGTAGGAGACCCTGAAACTGGACTGAGACAGATGCAGGGTGCCAGACGTTTCAACAAACGCAGACAGTTGTTTGTAAACTGCCTTCTCATATACCTTTGCCACAGCCGGGAGGAGTGAGATTGGTCGGTAACTGGCCAATATGTCGGAGTTCGATGAGGGTTTTTTTAGCAGGGGGAGTAGTTTAGCCTGTTTCCATTCATTGGGCACCGTGGCTGATTGCAGAGACAGGTTGATGATGTTATTTACTTCGGGATTGACTACCTCCGCCACAGCTACCAGCTGCCTGGCAAGACAGGGATCTGCTGGGGAGTCTGATTTAAGCGACTTGAGAATGGCCAGAGTATCTGGCAAAGAAATGGGCGAAAACACTGACAAGGAAGTGTGGGCGGGATCAGACTCAGGGACTGTCTGGGCCGACTCAGGGACTGTCTGAACCGAGTGTTCCGCGAGCTCAGAACATGCCGGCCCACAGCTATCCTGGGTTGCTTGTATTTTATCAATAAAGAAATCTGAAAGCTGCTCACACCAGGGATTGGAGGCAGGAGCGACCTTGTATTCCGCACATGGCTTTAGAAAACTAAAGATTTCCTTAGAGTTGTTCCTAGATTGTGCAATGCGCTCCGCATAAAATAGGCCCTTGGGACTCTTGACCGCCGTTTCGTAGCTTTTCTGATCTTTCCTAAGTGCTATTTTGGCCAGTGGGCAATAAGCTTGACGCCAACTGCATTCAAGCTTTTTACACACTTTTTTCTGTTCTTTTAGTTCGTTGGAGAACCGAGGTTTGGACGGGGTTGATCTTGCTCTCTTGTGGCCCAAAGGTATAGACAACTGTTCCACTGTTTTCAAGATCCAACTATGAAGATCTCCTACAGCCTCCGACAATCCCCCAGCAACTACCGGACGTGTTTCAGTCAGAGCACTGCCAAAAGCAGCCAGCTGCAAGCGTGGGGCGGTTTGACTTCGGAAGACCTCAGTGGCGGATCAGAGGATTTAATGGACATGGGGAAATGAATTAAAAAGCGGTCAGACCAGGTGACCGGGAGGGGATCCTAGACCACTATGGGAAAGTTGGAACAGACCACATCAATAGTATGACCCCCGCAATGTGAGGGGGAGTTAACCCTTTGCGTCTACTGGGCGATGTCTAAGGAGTCGTTCAGTTTGCAAGTATCAGCAGCCTCTTTGCAATCCAAATGGATATTGAGGTCACCGAGCAGCAGAAAGTTCTCACGAGATAGGTAGCCAGAGATAGCAGGGAACGTGCACCACCACTCTCCCCTAAGGCTGTGGCTTCTTTAGCCATGGGATTTTTCTGCCTTTGTCACATGCCAGGCAATCTTTTATAATGATCTGCTCATAGAGGGACTGATCTTGTAGAGGAGTTTCAGGAGGAGAGGTGAATAACCACGCCCCCTAGGCCACCAGTATGCCTTGCCTTGGTGCTGAGCAGATTCTTGTCATTATTTACTGTTTGGTCATAATGGGAAGGCCTCAGGTTTGTTGAGAAAGTGCTTCATCTGGAGATGGATCCACTGGAGGAATTTCCTAAGTCAACGGGTGGTGGGAATTTTGCTGGTGGATTCCCCATTGGATTTAGCATTTCCTCTGCAATTAAAATGACATTCTACTCTAACTCAAGGCCTACATGTCATGGATTAAAAGGAGTTAGGGTCTGCCTAAATAACTTTTTCCTTTCTGTGTAGTAATTGTTTGTCATGGGGCTTTACGTTGGGTGGGTCCGGCCAGGTATCAGACCTGGTAGTTATTAAAACTTGACTTTAAAAAGGGTCTTTACTGGGCCCTATACACGTGTCCTTAACTTTACAGGTTAAATCACTAATCAACTTCTCCAGAATGACTAAAAACCCTTAAGGTAATCTTTGTCATTGACGCAGTCCCGGTTTATATTTCACATTTTACTTCAACTCGATTTCGACAAGAATCTTCAATTTCTTTCGATGTTGTATTTCTGTAGTTTGCTTCCATGCAATGTGTGAGTCTTGTACATGGCATACTGTGTAAGGGGTCTCCTCTAGGAGACTGGGGACTGGGTGTTGATGGGTGTTCGTGATGGGGTACAATTGACTTTAGAAATGAGGCCGAAGGCAGTGTGGGTTTCTCACAGTGCAGAAAAAGAGCATATGTGACTAACAGAACGAGAGACTGCACAAATGGTGTGAAGAGGAGTGACTAAAACACTTTGAAGACCACTACACTTTACACAATCTTTAGTAATGTTTAATTCACAATGTCATAATTTGGTAATTAAAACATTGTCATTTCTAATTATTCACAACAATGTTGTTGTTGCCCATTTATCTGATATGTCTAGCAAACTTCAGGAACGCGAATAGCTCTGGCTTGTCGTTGGGCTACATGTCTGGACGCTTTAACAGAAAACTCCCTGAGAGGGACCCAAACCCTGGTCGGATGGCATGCTGTGCGAAACACTGTCCTTCTCCCTTTTTTCTTACACTTTCTCACTCGCTCTTCATTTTAAATACATTTTTACTTTTATTGTTATAACTTCTGTTTTCAATATTTGCTAAAACTTCACAGACTCCCAATTAGAAGCTTAGCACCAGCCCTGCATCACAGGATGACTCTAACCTTTCTGGGGCCGCCTCTGATTGGCAAGGCAGGCAATCGGCCATCAGCCAATAGGCCTGTGGCTAAAACCAGTTGGTGGACCTGTTTTTTGGTCTATGAAGCAGTATAACTTGCTTGGGTAGCCTTGTTACAGCCTTTAGATACATATACTGAGCCTGTCCCCATGCACACTAAATCAGGACGGGCAGACAATTGTCAGAGCCAGAGTGACAATGGGCTGCTCAAGTTGTCACAGCACGAGGTGTGCCTGTCCCACTGGCTCCCTCCAGGTGTAACAGAGGCCTCAAGGAGCTGTTGATGGGGATCCATTAGCATTGTTGCCAACATTTGAAAAACAATCCCAGGACATTTTGCAGCACAGGGACGCTGCATATAGAAAGTTCTTGTTTACGTACCTGTGTGTAAGAAAGAGAGACAGTATCTGCAACAATATTACCCGGGACAGACTCCAACTTGCCGGGACTGTCCCTACAAAACCGGGACAGCTGGCAACTATACATTAGCTCTTGCTTTGCAGAGGACTAGGACAGGGGTGAGAACTGGAGGGTTGGGTGGTGAGGTTTTGGTGAGAGGCAGGTAGGGAACTCCTCAGTTTAATGTTGTCCCCCTTCCCTCCATTGGAAATGCGGGAATAAATTAGGTCTTCTTCGCCTGCCCCATATTAATTCCTGCAGTCAACAGGGAGAAGTTGGGCCTTAGCTGACTTTGATACTGGGAAACTGGGTTTGAGTCTGAGCGTCAGCTCAGCGTCCTGTGATTCTGGGCCAATCACTTAATCCACCTGAGCCTACAAAGAAATAAATCTGACCTTCTGTGATGTTATCTGGTGCTCATGTAAAGCGCTCCACTACTTCTGGGCCATGTTTGTGCTATATAAAACTTCAGGTATGTTTCCGCTTATGTATTTTTATGGGGAACGTGATTGGGGGGTACAGTGCTTTTGCGAATGAACTCATACTTGTGATTTCCGTGTATTGGCTGATTTGTTCCTGTGTTTTTAAAAGCAATACAAATTTGTTTATCAAAAATAAACTTCAGGTATGTGAGGAAAGTGACGTGTTTTTTTTTTGTATTTACACACTATCATCATTCCCTT
Organism: Lissotriton helveticus; assembly: GCF_964261635.1. Classification (NCBI taxonomy): domain Eukaryota; kingdom Metazoa; phylum Chordata; class Amphibia; order Caudata; family Salamandridae; genus Lissotriton; species Lissotriton helveticus. The sequence continues at coordinate 1,709,302,773 of NC_136057.1, read as the reverse complement.
TGTGGGAACGTATGCATGATTCTAGCAGCAAGTAAAAGAAATATAACAATGCACCTTTCGGGGGGAGGAGCCTAGCTCGAGAGCGTAATGGCCGCCTTTTAGCTCGGCTCCGTCGGCCCTCCGGCCAACTCGAATATCCTGCAATATATCCTGTACTGCGACGATACTTCACTACAGATTTTGGAATTTAACGACCCACTCTTACTCACCGTCTGGTCCGGAGGCTCCTGCGTGCTGTGGGTCCGCAGCTGTGCCCTCGGTGGGATTGGGGCCTCCGGGCGTTCGAGACCGGGACCTCGCCTGTGGGACCCGACCGGCGGTGCTGAGATTGCCGGCCCCGGCCGCGAGAGTGAGCCACTGGTGGGAGCCGTTGTGTGTATGCCCCGGCGATCCTGAACCGGCCCCGATTTGTGGACCGTGCGGCTGGAGGGGGACGAGATGTGTCGGGGGCTGACTGTGTGAAGGGGTCCCTTCGCCTTTGTTCTGTCCGGCAGCCCTGGACCCCGCGCCTGGCTCTCGCTTGTGGGGCCCGCCACTGTTCGGAGGGGCCCCCCCCCCATTGAGCGCCTGCCCGTTCTGTGCCGGTGAGGCCATTGTTGGGAACCTCCGGAAGTCTGTAAAGTCCTACATTTGGGAACTGTTTGGGGGCCCACGGTGGAGTGCGGGGCGGCGAAACTCACAAAATGGCTACCAACAACGTGGGGGGTGATCCGCTCTGCACCGACGAACCTTGCTGGCCGGATTGCGCGGAGGCCTGGGCGTGTGCTCGAGCGCCCACGCTCGGAGATGTCCTGGACGCCTTGATGTCCTTGTACGCTGTTTTGGCCCCCGGTGCTTCTCCCGACCCCATGCGGCCCGCCACCATTTTGGGTCGTCGCTCTTTCATGCACCCCTGTCGTCCTGATGCCTCCATTGCTTTGCCCCCTTCGGCTGCGCCAGGAGTTGCTGTCGCTGTTCTTCGGCCGCTTGATGGGCCGGTGGCTTTTGAACCTCCGCTTTCTCACCGCCCGGACTTCGAGGACTTGCACACGACGCGGAGATCTGCTCCTTCCCGTACAATTGAGAACTACGGTGGACCGCTGTTTGCTCCCGCTTCGATGGATTCGAGCTTTTGTCCTGGTGGGGTACCTTTGCATTGTCGAACTGCGAAACTGGACTCCGGCTTGCTTTTGCTTGCCCTGTCGTTGCTGCTACAATTGACTTGCTTCATTGACTTTTTTTATTCCATTAGTATGGTGGCTCTCCCTACTCTATATCACTGCCGTAACCCTGGTCAACATTACGATTATTCTGTGCTGGGTGGTCCGCTTCATGTTATCCTTTATTGGGTTGGTTTCGTGATTAGGAAGGGCTGGGGGTAAGTTGCAAGACACTGATAGGCTGCTGGTTTACCTGTCTGTTGCACTGATGCTTGTACTCTCGACATTGTGAAACGTTAAAATTTCCCCCCCCTCCTCCCCCCCTGCGGGTTTTTGCTGTATGTGAAGGTGTAGCACTGATTTGATAATTATTCATTTGCTGGTCGGGGGAGGGTCGTAGCCGAGTGTGTTTGTTCATATCCTCTGGCTCCTCCCTCACATCTTATTTTTGTTTCATATTCCCTTTCCTCCTTTTGTTTGTCTCCTTATTCTACTTTCTTTCTTTACTATATTTCGGGTTTCGGATTAGGGCGACAGGCACGCTGTTTGGAGGGTAGGCCGTAGCCTTCTGCAGGGGTGCGGGGTGGGACGGGTGGGCGGGGTCTTTCAGATGTTTCTTTTTCGGTTCTATGGCCATTTTCTATCCCTTTATAACGGTGCCGCTTCTGTCCTCGCTTCTCTGGCATGAGTGGGTTGGGGTCTGTCGCTATGCCACTTTTATCTGTTTCGATGCTCCGTCGCGACTGCCATACCCTTCTTCTCACCAGCTCTCTACTTTCTTCTGTATTATTAGCCGCGGGATGCCTGGCCCGGGGTGGCGCCCATCTTGCACGATTGTGTTTCTCCTTTTATATTTCTTTTTCTCTGTTCCTCCTTCTTCCCCTTTCCCTGTTCTTGCCCTTATTGGTTTCCTCCCCTCTGTTTCCCCCCTATTTTTCCCCTTTCCCTCCCCCCTCCCCTTCCCTCTCCCCCCCCCTTTTTCCCCAGGCTCGTATGGCGAGTAGGTTTCGATCGTGCAGTTTATCTGCTCCCCTTGCCTTCGTTAGCGTGTTATTGGGTGGGGGGCGTGAGATGCTGGTAGTACTTGTATGCTTATCTACTATATTTTGCGTTTGTTTTGTGCTACGACCGACTCGTGTCTTCACGTCCCCCCTCCCTTCCCCCTCCTCTTCCCATTTTGGCGAGGGTGTATTTTTGTTTATTGTTTTTTCCGTATTTTATGAATCTGCCATGAGCCTTGTGCCCTATTATAAAATGGACCTCATTGATCCTGATATTGGGCCGTTAATGTCGCTTGTCCTTTCCTTAGCATTGTTTTAAATATGTTTGCCTGCCTGCCAGCTGGCCTTGTGTTGCTTATTTTGACTTTTGATAATTTTAATTGTGGCCGGCCGGATTGGTTGTGGGCCCACGCATGTCTATCCTGTTGATGCAAATAAAGGTTTTAAAAAAAAAAAAAAAAAAAAAAAACAATGCACCTTTCACCAGTGTCTGAGCATTGGAGGGCCTCTTGTGAGTACTGTAAAAATACTGTGCATATCTAAAAAAAAACGGGGTGAGTGTAAAAGGCCTAAGGATGAAGACTGCTATCTGTTGAGGTGAGAAATATTCACCCAAGAGAGCAGAATCCTCTGGGAACCCTTCTGGGGGCAGGAGCCTCACGGATCAAAGCGTGAGTAAGAGCATAACTGGATCCTCCAGAGGAAATTAGCGTAAGGGTTCTGAGAGTAACTGCGTTCTTTATGTGCTAACCGATGATGAGCTAGAGTCGTGACACATTAGGGAGTAACAACGTTTATATGTCGCCCACTACTCCAAAGGGACTCTTGCTGATGATTTAGTATAAACGAGGGCCACTGGTCTCTGAGGGTACCGAGAAGTCTCAAGTCCTAAGAGTTTGATCCTCTGGAGACCAGCTGCTCACTGTGAAATAAAGATCCTCTAAGGATGATCAGAAACTTGAGAGACTGGTGGCAGACAGGACATTCAGGGATCGAAGATTGAGCACGAGCTACTGGACCTAAGGTTGAGGCGCAAATTCATGGACCTCAGGGTGAGCACGAGATTTATAGCCCTTAAGCTAAGTGCCAGGAACCTGTGGGTTTGCTGCAGTAGAATAATATTGTTTCCAGACTTGGCAAAAGTTCCTGGCCCTATACGGTTCAAAATACTTTTATTATAGCACATGGTTACCAACATTCGCTCCATGATCCTAAGCAGACAATGTTTTGGAAAGGTTGCAGTCTTCGAATGTGGGCTACTCTTTATTGGCTGACTGTTCCAAATTGTGGCCCCAATCCCACCCTGTTCAGGGGGCACCATTGAGAACAAGGCAAACGAAAATCTGTGTGAAATTGGAACTCAGGGGCTTCTCATCACATTCTGCAGGAGGGCCCCAGCATTTTACGTTATGACACAGCTCGCAAGAGTCATTTAAGTGGTTCTTTACGTCGAGCCTAGCGGCAGCGGGCTTGCATTGCTCACTCAGCAAGGCATGCTGTATTAGAGTATGCTCCGCCCATATTTTTCATTGGCTTGTGTCTTTGTCCTTCGTAAATGTTGGATTCTGATTCAGTAATCGGTTTGTTAGTTCCTCCTGTGTTCCTTTGAAACCTCCCATGAGGACTGGTCCTTTTTCCTCGACTGTTACATGGTATGGTTATTTTTGTCTGTAAGCACTATTTTCTTTTATGAGACTCTGGTCCTGCAGGCACGACGAGCAGCGCGCCATAAGCACTTTCACTTTCAAAGCAGTCTGAGTTTTGACCGGTCACGGGCTCTAAGTGCCTTGTGACACACCCTCCTGCTTTACTGACTTCAATGTTATTTTTTAGGTCTCAAGTGGGTTGCAGCGCAAAGCGCTGCTCCGCCTCAGCAAGAGATGTTGTGGGAGAGGAGTTTCAGAAAAAGGCTTTAAGCCCCGCCCCTCATTTCCATTGGCTGGTGTCACCGTTTATGGTAAACAGTGGCCTGCCATTGAAAATGAGCTTTCTGGGTTGCCTCCCTTTCGCTTTTTGTTCCGGCCCACCCGGACTGGCTCGCCTGCTTCACGGCTGTTGTGAAGACTTTGCTTATCTGCTTATTTATTTAACAAGCAGATAAGAAAAGTCTTCACGACAGCTGTGATGCAGGCACAGAGCTCAGAGGTGCACAGGGGGATCCCGGCAGACTCTGTGTTTTCCTGCCGAGGCAGCAATTACATTTCCTTTCATACCTAAATGCAGTTGTGCACTGATGACATATTGGCTTGGATTCCAGATCACAAAAGTTCTCATCCGTCAGCATGTTAAATACTCGCAAGTATTAGTTACAATTAATGGAGCACATGAACTGAGCTTTCAAGTTGTAGCGAGTGCATTCCAAAAGTATTGAATGGCTCCTTGCAATAATGATGGCTCAGATTGACCCGAATCCGGACTGCATGCGCAGCTCACGCAGCTCAACGCCACAATAGGCTCAGGTTGCAGGCAACCATTGTTTGGTGACTTGACATGTCTTACCTTTCTGCTCTGTGGCATAAACATGTGAAAGCATTTCTCATAACCTACCCTAGCCTAATACAATATAACATAGCATAACATAAAAAACATAGAATAGCCTAACATAACATAACTGCATAACAAAACATAGCCTAACATAACATACCATTACATAACATAACAAAAAATAGCCTAGCATTGCATACCATAACACAACTTAACAAAACATAACATAGCAAAACATAGCCTAGCCTAACACAGGTTAAAACATAACAAATCATAACATAGCATAACAAAATATAACATAGTTTAGCACAACATAACATAGTATAGCATAACATAAGAGTATAACATAACAAAACTTAGTATAACATAACAAACCATAATAAAACAAAAACATAACATACCAAAACGAGCACAAACAGCACAACACAGCCTAGCCTAACACACCATAACACAGCCTAGCCTAACACAACAAAACATAACAAATCATAGCATAGCATAAACATAGCATAACTAAACATAGCATAACACAACAAAACAAAACATAGCATAGCATAGCATAGCATAGCAAAGCACAACAAAACATAGCATAGCATACCAAAGCATAGCATAACAAAACAAAGCATAGCTTAACAAAACATAGCATAACGTCACAAAACATAGCATAACTAAACACAACATAGCATAGCAAAGCACAGCATAACAAAACAAAACATAACATAGCATAACAAAACATAGCATAACAAAACATAGCATAGCATAACAAAACATAGCATAGCATAGCTAAACGCAACAAAACATAGCATAGCATAACAAAGCATAGCATAGCAAAACAAAACATAGCATAGCATAACAAAACAAAGCATAGCATAACAAAACAAAACATAGCATAGCATAACAAAAAATAGCATAGCATAACAAAACATAGCATAGCATAACAAAACATAGCATAGCATAACAAAACGTAGCATAGCATAGCTAAACGCAACAAAACATAGCATAGCAAAGCACAACAAAACATAGCATAGCATAACAAAATAAAGCATAGCATAACAAAACAAAGCATAGCATAGCAAAACATAGCATAACAAAACAAAACAAAACATAGCATAGCATAACAAAGCATAGCATAGCAAAACAAAACATAGCATAGCATAACAAAACAAAGCATAGCATAACAAAACAAAACATAGCATAGCATAACAAAAAATAGCATAGCATAACAAAACAAAACATAGCATAGCATAACAAAACAGCCTAACAAAACATAGCATAACATAACAAAACAAAACATAGCGTAACAAAACACAACAAAACAGCATAACAAAACACAACAAAACACAGCATAGCATAGCATAATAAAACAAAACAAAGCATAGCATAGCAAAACACAACAAAACATAGCATAGCATAACAAACCAAAACATAGCATAGCATAACGAAACATAGCACAGCATAACAAAACTAAGCATAGCATAGCATAACAAAACATAGCATAGCATAACAAAACAGCATGACACAACAAAACAAAACAGCATAGCATAGCAAAACACAACAAAACAAAGCATAGCATAACAAAGCATAGCATAGCATAACACAACACAACAAAACATAGCATAGCATAACAAAACATAACAAAACATAGCATAGCATAACCAAGCATAGCATAGCATAACAAAACACAACAAAACATAGCATAGTATAACAAAACATAGCATAGCATAACAAAACAAAGCATAGCTTCACAAAACACAACAAAACATAGCATAGCATCACAAAACATAGCATAGCTTAACAAACAAAGCATAGCATAGCAAAACACTACAAAACATAGCAAAACAAAACACAACATAGCATAGCAAAACATAGCAAAACATAGCATAGCATAACAAAACAAAACATAACATAGCATAGCATACCAAAATAAAACAGCATAGCATAACAAAACATAGCATAACAAAACATAGCATAGCATAGCTAAACGAAACAAAACATAGCATAGCACAGCATCACAAAACATAGCATAGCATAACAAAACAAAGCATAGCAAAACACAACAAAACATAGCATAGCATAACAAAACAAAACATAGCGTAGCATAACAAAGCATAGCATAGCATAACAAAACAAAACATAGCATACCATAACAAAACAGCACAGCATAGCAAAACACAACAAAACAGCATAACATAGCATAGCATAATGAAACAAAGCATAGCATAGCAAAACACAACAAAACATAGCATAGTAAAGTAAAGTAAAGTCCACATTTGTAAAGCGCACAATCACCCGTTAGGGTCTCTAGGCGCTGGGGGCCGTCGGGAAGATTAAGCGAGCTATTGCCCAGAGTCACATGGTGCTGGGCTAACCTGCCGCCGGAGCCGGGGATCGAACCGTGGTCCCCAGATTCCAGCGTCAGTCGCCCTGGCCGCGGCGCCACACCTCTTCCTAATAGCATAACAAAACAAAACATAGCATAGCATAACAAAGCATAGCATAACAAAAAATCACAGCATAGCACAACGAAACATAGCATAGCATAACAAAACTAAGCATAGCATAGAATAACAAAACATAGCATAACAAAACATAGCATAGCATAACATAACATAAGAAAATATAGCATTAAGTTTGATAAACTCATAGTAGCGGGCTAGCTAGCTTTAGCGGGCAGTGACTGTAAGCAACTCCGTCTACCCAGAAGCAGTCACTCGGTCACCTTTGCTCTTGAATTGCAGTGGCTTTGTTTGTTAAACAGTGCCCATATTTATACTGTTTGCACTTTACTTATGCAAATTTCAGGCCTCACAAAACTTTGATGAATAGAAATTCAAAACTGAGGCTGTTAAGTTTGCGCTATATAAAACCTCAAGGGTAAATAAAAAACATTGCCATTTACAATGTGAATAGCTCCAGCAAATACAAGACCTATTGCAACGTACAAAATAGTGCCATTTCCATTTACAATGCCAATAGCTCCAGCTCCAACAAATGCGAGACCTATTGCATTTCCAATGCTTGTTTATTTTGTGTTTCTGTTGACTTTTCAGCAGTCAGGGAGGGCGGCGTGAACGTTTTAACTGCAGCGTATTGGCTTCCTGGTGGCATCCACCATGGGTGAGTGTCTCCTGCTGCTGAACAGCGGCAGCAGCTGCAGAGACGCAACTGCTCAGTTCTCATACTCTGGGCAGCCATTGCCACTGTATCTTACAGGGGTTCATTTCCATGTCTGTGGCTATCCCACGCATGGGGGGGACGAACTTCAAATACGTAATGGAGCATAGAGTTGCAAGCATATATAGCTGCTCTTTGTAGAATCTGAGCCCTCTCGCTTCGCATCTGTGCAGCTGCTCTTGTACTTATTTCCTGCGGATTGGGTGGAGGCGAGAAGGATCTGTCCATGAGGCTGACTAGAAGATTATTTGAATACCAGACTGAACCCCAATAAAACAAGCATTTGCAATGCAATAGGTCTCGCATTTGCGAGAGTTTGAGCTAATGGCATTGTAAATGGCAATGCCTTTTATTTATGTTTAAAAAAAACACATAAATAAAAGGCATTGTCATTTACAATGCCAATAGCTCAAACGCTTAAATGCGAGACCTATTGCATTGCAAATGCTTGGTTTTGGAGTTGCTGACGGTGCACGTGCTGATCCTTTCAGTCTCTCTCTCTCTCTCTCTCTCTCTCTCTCTCTCTCAGGCACATTCCCCATATTTGCAGTCCTGCGCTTCCCTCCCTCCATACCTCCAGTGTTTGCATATCACACTGCAGCAGGTGCTGAGCCATAACTCATGGAGAGGACAGCTTCAGCCGCAAATGTGGCACCAGAGAGAGGAGGGGAGTAGGTCGAGGGGAGGCCAGTGCTGTCTGCTTCGGCTCCCATTGGAGGAGCTGCCACACCCCTCCACGTGACCCGGGTGGGCTCAGGTGCTTTTAGCCCTGAGTTGGCACAATCCGAGAAACCTGCTCAGCACCTGTTAAAGCGTCTGACGGGGCCCTAGCTTTGGGTTCAGAGGTGAAGAGGTGGCTGCTGGGAATGGGAGGGGAAGCAGAGAAAAACAGAGAGTAAGGAAAACAAGAAAAAGCGAAAGGGAATGGGTAGAATCGGAGAAGAGAAGATGGTAAACTTGCTTTGTTGGAAGAGGGACGGCAGAAAAAAGGAAAGGAAGAAAATGAAAGAGATAATATAGGAACAGGAAAGAGGTACTGGGGAGAGAAAACAAAGTTGAAAGAGAAGTTAATGATTAGAATAAAAAGAGAAAAATAGAGGCGAGTGAGAAAGTAAAACAAAGCGAAAGAGGGTCATTGAGAAAAAAATCTGGAAAGAAATGGAGAACGAGTGAGAGAGAAAGTGAGGGTAAGGAAGAAATGTTGAGATAGAAGTATAAAAAAACATACAAAAAAGAGGCAATTAAAGACGACAGGAAAGACGAGTGGACCGAAGAAAGGAATGATAGTTGAAGAAAAGCCATTTTGCCAAACATCTGCATCTTTACAAACAACTAAGAAAATAATTTAAAAAAAATGAAATAATGGAACAATAGTCACAAAGCTGGGGGTAAAATAGGCGTCATAGTCAGGAATGGGTAACAACGGTATTTCTGCAACTTAAATCTTCGGAAAGAGCGAAACACTGCATACACAGAAACCTACAAGACCCTTGTAAGAACAGTAAGAACAACAGAGCTACTGAAGCCCCTGACAAAACCAGCAGTCCAAGCACCTGGACTTGGGCCCAGCATTAATGAAATGTTTAAACATCCCACATACCATACTTTTAGGCCCTGCTTATGAGTCGGTCAGAGGGAAGACGCAATTTATTGCACCTGATACAACCCAAATACACTTAGGCAGAGGAGCGTCACCCCACCAGTGCAAAGGAGAAACTAAAATTATAATAACGGAGTGTTATTATCATTTTATTTTTTGTATTGGAGTTGCCGCCAGGTTAGGGCGGGATGGGTGTGGCTCCCCACGTCACAGGGGGGAGGAATGGATGATGCTACACCTAAAGTTCACATGACTGTTTGGCCAGCCATCTCGGGCCGGCCAAACAGTCATGCTCACTTTGCATGTTCTCCACCCAGGCTGCATTTCAGCCTGGGTGGAAAACATGCCTAGGGTTCACCTCCTCTCTGAACCACAGCGCACACACCAATCACAACGCTGCAGTCAGCAGTGTCATGATTGGCTAGGGAAGCCTGGGTGCTTCCTGTTCTTGCTGAGGAGAGGCGGGGGCTGAAAACGGCAAAGGCGACCAGCAGGTCATTTTTTAAAATGTATATCCTAGCCAGGCCACAAATCCCAAAAAAGGAAGTGGGGGGACGCTGTCACCAGAAGTAACGTCACAACAGAAATCTCATGGGTATTCATATGCCTTTAGATGAAAGGTGGTCTGCACCCTGCCTCGCGGGGGCTGCCGGTGCCTGCGTTTCATCCCCCCGCGGTGTATACAGGTACACAGACGTTCTGAATGTGCTCTGAGTTCTCCTCAGATAGGCCAAAGAGTGAAGTCCAGCTTTTGGGCAGGGGAGACGGCGTCCACCCGGTAAAAACCCGGTAAAATAAGTGAGGGGACGGCGTCCACCCGCGTGGTACCCCGACTCGAGCCTGATCCTACCACCCCCACCTTCCCCCGCCCCCTGCCACTGTCCCCTACCAGCCGCGCTACTGCCAAATGCCTGGGGTAGGCGTTTATCAGGTACCATAAACACACCTCTTCTGAGTTTTTGTAGAATAACATGTATATTTTGGTGTTTACCACACCAAAATTTATATGTCACAGTTAATAGAAACTCTTTTCTCATTTCAAATCCTGGTAGGTTTCACCTGTGTGAATTTAATGAATGATGAGGACGTCACCACACCTGGTAATTATCGTGCCCAGTTAATTCCACACAACTCAAAATTCCAACCGCCATGTAAGCAGGTTGGGGCAGGGTTCGGAAAAACTCCAACCCACTCATAGTCAGGGTTTTAGACTACAAACTACAGAGGTGAAACTATTCTTTGTGGCAGTCACTTCAGGAAAAAACTGAGTGATGCAGACGTGAGGGTTTCTCATGAGCATTTGCAACATTGAGGTCCAAGACAATTACGTCTACACAAACTGCACAGTTAAAAGCACGGGAGGATGGGGTATTTTGAATAGGGATGATGCTGGGGTGCACTCTTAGTTCAGATTTACCAGGCCTGAGTTCTGTTTGATATTGGCGCTTGCCAGTCCTTAAATTGTGCCTGTGTCCACATGTAGTCTGCATCTGCACATGTATTTGGGGAAGGAGATGTATGCTTTGCCATCAGACTTTGACCCAGAGCTTATAAGGGGAAGGAGGATGGAAGAGGAAGATAGGAAAACTGACAAAAGGGAGAAGGATAGGAAGAGAACTAAGACAGCAATTGTAGAGTGATGGAAAAATGAGGCAACCTTTATATTGGTAGCCCTCGCAAGCCCCCATATGAAAACCATTGGGTCCCTGGACTTTTGTAATAGAAATTAAGCACTGGCATTTCTAAAGCACACTTCTACCACTGCTGGTTAACAAATGTCATGATGTCGCATCATGAGCCACTCATTTACGCAATCAGGCCTTGAGGTGTGCTTCATAAAGGGAGAGTACAAATCAAGGAGCAGCAACCTTGAATATGTCACCAAAATAACTCGAACAATCATACCATAAACAAATTGTATACTTCAGTTATATCCCTATGTTGCCACGGCTAAGGGGTCACTATCAGCTTTTTACTACTGGGGTTGTGGTAGCACTGGTGCTTTAGTATGGCAAGAGTGAGCAGACCTCACTTAAGAGTGTCCCAGAGCCAGTTACATTGAGTGATCCGACAGTGACTAAAGTTTTGTTTAGTCCTGTTAGGGCCTGAAATGGCCCCTGCTCTGCTCATCCCTAAGTGTGCACCACAATTCAGGACGCAGCGCGTGCTTCTTGCTGCATAAGTCCACCGCCATCCCCACCATCATAACAAACACATAAAGCCTGCCTTCACATCATGCTCATCAGTGGTCCACCCGTCTTACTGCATGCAGATATGGTAGGGAGTATCACCACAAATCACCTTGATACTCTCTTCCTCCCTGAGATCTGTTTTCCCCCTACCTCCACGTTCTGGGCTCTCAAGAGTACAGCATCGTGTGCATCAGCTCTTCCCTCAGAAAAGAGGTGGAATTGTGGTCATCCATAGATCTTCATGAGCCTACTTGCACCAACAGTGCTTTCACATGCCTTATCCTGCTTTCAGGAACTCGGTCTGTTACCTTCAGTATAGTCTACAGGCTTCAAAGGACCAGCTCCACCTTTGCTTCCAAATTCTCCAACTTTAGCATCCAGAAGATACTTTAACATATTCCTCAGTGACTTCAACCTGACAGGAGATGCAGCCACAAAATCCACAGAAGACCTGCCACACATAGGTCACCTACCTAAGACACCAATTGCAACATCCTGAACCTCTTCTCTTGCACGCTTTTACCTGTCACCCGCCATTACATTACACATCCTTCACATCAGTCAATCAACCATGGTTTCAAACAGTTGTCCATCAATATCATTCAGAATGATCAGGGCTTCACATGAGAAGGATAGTTGTGGGAGTTGCTACGCTTCTTTTGACGACGTGTGCAACATATCCTGGGAGCAGCATGCCTGAGACTCAAATGGAGAATCCTATGGTGAACTCAGTATGCTGCAGCCTGAACAATAGTGGTGCATTGTGCTTTCTTACTTTGAACACTGGTATAGGCTCCTTATTTCTGTTGCTTTCACCCTATCTGCCATCTCCATCGAAGCTGTAGTTATTTACACCAACAGCTATACTACTCAACACCACTTTATGCCACTCCACCCCACTCCACTCTATGCATCTACACTCCACTCTACAGAGCTACACTCCTCACCACTCTACTCAATGCCACTCTGCTCTACACAACTTTACTGCACTCTACGCCACTCCACTCTATGTTTTGCCACTCCAAGCCACTCCACTGTACGACACGACACTCCACTCTACACCACTCCATGTCACTCTACTCAATACGTCTCCACTCCACTCTTTGTCACTCTACTCCACTCTGTGCCACTCTACTCTATGATACTCTACACCACTCCACTCTATGCCACTCCACTCTACGTCACTCCATGCCACTACTCTGTATGCCACTAATCTCTACTCTTTGCCACTCCACGCAAATGTACCCCACTTCACTTAGTGCCATGCATGGTACTCTCCACCCTATGCTACTCTACTTTATGCTAATCCTCCTCACTCTACGCCACTCTACTCGTCGCCACTCCACCCTTCGCCACCCCACTCTATGCCACTCTACACTACCCAACTCCATTCTCTGCTACTCTAGCCACTCCACTCTACACTACTTTACTCTAAACCACTTCACTTTGAGCCACTCTACTCTACGCCGCTCTACCCTATGCCACTCTACTCCATACCACTCCATTCCTCTCCATGCCACTTCACACCACTCCACTCAACTCTATACCATGTCACTCTACTCTATGCCACTCTATGTAACCCCAATCTACTCCATGCCACTCTATGCCACTTCAGCCCACACTTTTTGTCACGCCACTCTATGCCACTCTACTCTACATCACTTTATGTTACTCCATGCCAGTCTAATCCTCTCTATGCCACATTACTCCCCACCACTCCACACTCTACGCCACTCTACTCTATGCGCCTCCACACCACTCTACTCCACTTCACTCTACGCCACTCCATTCAAAGCCACTCCACTCTGTGCCACTCTGCTCTATGCCACTCTACTCTATGCCACTCTCCTCTACACCACTACATTTCAAGACACTCTACCCTATGCCATTCTACTCTACACCACTCCAAGCCACTCCATTCCTCCGTATGCCACTCCATGCCACTCCACTCTACTCTATACCATGCCACTCTATGCCACTGTACTCTGTGCCACTCCACTCTCTGCCACACCACACCACTGCACTTTTGTTCATGCCACTCTATGCCATTCACGCCACTTTACACCATGCCACTCTACTCTATACCACTCTACATTACTCCACGCCACTCTACTCATCTCTACACCACTCCACTCTACAGCACTCTACTCTACGCCACTCCACTCTACGCTACTCTAGCCACTCCAGTCTGCACCACTCCATGCTACTTTATTCTACGCCACTCTATTCTTTTCTACACTACTCTGTATGCCACTAATCTCCATGCCACTGTACTCCACGACACATTCCGCCACTCCATACCACTTCGTGCCACTACTGTACGCCACACCACTAATTTCACGCCATGCTGCTGTACAACATGGTTAAAAGACATTGGCAAAGCCAATATCTCTCATGTAGACGAGACCTATTGGTTTTGACATGCTTGTTTCTGTATGTTCTCCCGTTCGCCCATTCTACTTTGCTTGCTTTTATCAATCACTCATTGGGAAAATAGCTGGTTCTCAAATGCTCCTGCTTAAAATTTAGTATCCAGAGCTGGACTCATGAAAGTCATTCCATGCTTGACCATTCAGTGCTTGGTGGAAGGAAAGATACCTGAGGAAAATGTGTTGGATTCTTGTGCTTGGGAAAGTGGTGAGAGCATGGCACATCCTTCCCACACATCAACTCTGCACAGGGCAGCACTCACAGCTTTGGTTTTAAAATCATGCTTACCAAGTTAAAGTCAATACAACAAGACTTCCCAAATAAGGAAAGCAGTGGAAAATCACCACCAGATGCCACATCATATATAAAGTGCAAACAAGAGGTACTGGTCCAGTTCTTTCCAAGGTCTTCTCTTGTGCAGAGCACTGATATCTTGTTGCACAGGTGTCCAGCGTCACTCTTATATGGATGACCATATACATTTTGCCTACCCTGAATTTAAATGGGAATCATTTCATTAGTCTGGGGAGATCATGTAAATATTTCACAGTCCCGGCCCCCCCTGAACTTCAGTTGGATTTCTTTTCTTTATTGCTTATTCTGGGCTATAAAAATAGATGTACATATGTACTGCAGAAATTTCTCATGGTTCTGAGAGTGGTCATTTTTGGATAGTACTCAGATCAATCCGGATGTCTCCTGTATCGTAGGTCCGCACTTTGGAATAAACGTCATGTGTCTCAGCCAAAGCCTCCAGTGGTAATTATAGTGCTCTTCCATCTCTACCCCATACTTCATATACTTCATCTGGAACCAGGAGTGGGGTCAGATTTGGAAACAATATAAGACTACTTCACACAGAGGGAAAAATCTACATTACCAAGATGTTCCTGCGTGTTTGGGTGAACTGCGCCAGTTTTAAATATCCTCAAATCAAAGTTGTTTTACTTGTGGGCTCGAGACGTGGCAACCGGCAGTACCTTCGCGAGCAGGAAAGTGGAGATGCTGTCTTCATACAACATGGTTCTGAGAGTGGTCATTCGTGGGCAGTACTCAGATCCTTCCAGAACTCTAATATGTCATGGGTCCGTACTTTGGAATAAACTTCCTTTCCTCAGCCAAAGCCTTAAGTGGTTATTACACAGTGGCGTAGCTGGGGGGAAGGGGGCGGTCCGCCCCGGGCAGCACAAGTTGTTGGGAGCAGCGGCCTCCCCCGGCTTTCACCTGCTGTCTCGGGGCAGCAAGAGCAAGCTCTCCCCTCCTCAATGCGTAAATGCTCACCAGCAAACCCCCCTCTGCTGCTCTTCACTGTGGCAAACACTGAGACCGCCATGGGCGCCCATAGGGCTAGCTACGCCACTGCTATTAGAATGCTCTTCCACCTTTACCCCATACTTCAGTGACCTCACAAATTAGTCCACCTCCACATCTGCTCAAGCTGCAGTGCATTGAATCCACCATAGGGTTTCTCCATTAGACCCTCAGGCTTGCTACTCCCAGGATATGTTGCACACCTTGTCAAAATAAGGGGGCGCTAGGTGGCGCACGACCAAGATGGCCACACACCAGTGAGGCACTGGAACCTTGGTGGCATGATATGGCATTTATCCTCTGCTAACCCATAATTTCTCATCTGCAAACCAGTGCCGCTATCGCCTCGTGACCTGCCCTCACTCCGGTGCAAGAATCAGCGAGCTGCGACCTCGGCCGGAGCTCCTAGAGCGCGCTCTGTGCATGGAGCATTGCCTGCTGCCCTGAGCGGTCACTGCCGCTACTCAAGTCCGGGGACACCATGTGGCTGCGGGCCCCTCGGCGGCCTCAACACCGCTCCGCCAGCTCTTCTCGCACCCGACCTACCTAGCCAAAGCACTGATCTGCCGCTGCCTGAGCCTACCTGCTCTTTGGCCCTATACCGCCTTGGATTTGCGGATCCTTCCCACCGAAGCATCAGCGGTACCTTCGATCGCCGCCGACTCCATTCCATGACTGCTGACGCTCTGCTGTGTGAGCGCTGGGGCGTCTCTGGACTCTGCACCCCAGCCGCATCTTCGGAACTGACCTCCCTCCATTGGATCCTCATTGGCCGATCTGCACTAGCAATCACCCCTGCATCTGCCAGGTCATCCGCCATAACAGCTCCATAACACGTGGAGGCGGTGAGTCACAAGGGGGGCATGTTTCCCGGGCAGCCCCACAACTCTCCCTGCTTCCAGCGCCGACACATTGGGACTTCCTCACGCTACTGGGCCTTACCTTACCATGCTCAGAGCCGGCTTGCGGCGCCCGCAACTTTCTCTCCATGCAATTGCCTGAACTGCTCTCTCCCAGCCTACTACTCCCATACGTGTAGAGCCGCTCCCATCCACCAAGCACCGGGGCGATCGTACGCGCCTACCGGCCTGTGCCACAGCAACACCTTCCTGCCATAACTATCGTGTGGGCACCTCCCCCCTTTCCTCTGCTTGGTCCACGACTCTGCATTGGCTGGGCCTTGTTCCTGCGCCCTCACCGACACAGGCATTTGCTGGCCAGTTGGCTTCCCCCCTTGGTGGGTTCCTGCAATTCCGGTGGCACACTGAGACTAGCCTCCTGCTCCTTACCCTGCATTTCCTGGGCCTACCAGCTGCGACATCAGCCACCTTCCACCACTCCTTAAATGAGCACTACTTGGCTTCAGGTGGCAGCCGCCTCCTGGACTGAGGACTTCCATTGTTCTATTGCTCTCTTTGTGGCACGCCTCCCTCGGGGGCCCCTGTTTCTCCTCCTGGCAGCAGTTGTCGTATCCTGTGCCTTCGGCCCTCACTGGTTCCTTTGTTCAGTGCACCATCAGCCGCTGTGACCTATGATCGACTGGGAGAGACATCTCTGCTTCTGTCGGCTGACACCTAAGGAGTGGGAGTCTTAAGCATACCCCTACAGGCTCTTTCCGGACCCTCACCATTCTCCCACCTACGCCCTGTGTGACGCACCCAGTATCTGGGCATTGCTTTACTACTGCAGACATTTTCTCATGGGTCGTCCTCTCCTACGGCGGTCATGGGGAAGCCAGACGGACGCCAGCATGAGCTTGTTTTTGATACCAAAAAAGTGGCTACAGGCTCCAATTCAGAGGACTCCATCCACCCAAGCGGAGAGCAGACACAGACGCAGTCTTCAATCCCTGGAGATGAGGTTCAAAACATTGCTTCTGGCTATGCAGCATAGTCTTACAGACCTATCTACAAAAATGGACACCATGAATAGTCGCCTAGACTTTTTAGTCCAAAAGGTGGATAAGCACGATGGGCAAATCAAAGAGGCAGAGCGCCGTATATCGGACACTGAGGATACCACCACACAGCTCTAGCTCCAGGTGTCACAGATGGATAAACTGCTCAAAGTCATCGCTGCCACAAATGAGGACCTGGAGGCCTGCAGGTGGCAAAATATCATTTGAATAATTGGCATTTCGGAAAGTACCAACACGGGCCGCATGGAAGATTTTGTTGAGCACCTCCTGAAGGGTGCATGCGGTGCTGGAACATTTTTCTTGCAGCTTATTGTGGAACAGGCACATCGATCCCTGGGCCCCGATCCCCACCAGTAGTGCGCCACGTCCCATTGTGGCCCGCCTTCTCCATTACAGGGATCGGGACGCTGTGCTCAAAATGGCCTGAGAGAATTAACCGCTGCATTATGAGGACTTGGAATTCACTGTCTTCCCAGAATTCACCTTTGCAGTGCAGGAGGCGTAGCGTAAATTCCTGGTAGTCAAACAAAAGCTTTGGAAGTCGCAGATCGAATATGCACTCCTGTATCCTGAACACCTACGGGTATACTATCAAGGGAAACACTCCATCTTCACCAACCCACAGCAGGTGGAAGACTTCCTCAAATATGTCTCCCGCAGATCCCCGAGAGGAGCCTCCAGTCTATGGGAATCCAGGTCTCCATCCCCTGCCGCAGACTGACCCCTGTGTCGGCATCGCGACCGGGTGCTTCTCTAACGCCTCTTGCGCACTCTGCTTCTTCTGCGGAATCCAAAAATTCAACCGCAAGTGGACTGCCGATGTCTGGGTCTGAAGTGACAAACATTTCCTGATTCCGGAGCTCCTGATGGCTCCCAGCACATGATGGGCAGATAAGTGATGTGCTCAGCACAAGAACTTTGCATGTTGGGAAAGCGGACTCAATTCATGGTTAGACAGTTAGTACTGAACAATGCCAAGTGCCCTCCCTCTCCATGTATCCCATTGGGTAACTGCTTAGCAGTACGAGCGAGCAGGGAGGAAATCGTGACCCACCAGCGATCCCCTCCACACGGCCGATCCCCCTGGTTACTTGATTTCTGTTTGTTGGACTCTCTAGAACTGGACTGCAATGTCTTCTTGGGTTGTGGGTAGGGGGGATGGGAATTGTTGTTTTTGAATGTTCTTTGTGAAATACATCAGCAGATGGTCATACCAGCACACATTGGAATAGCCATGTATAGCACACACCATAACAATGCTTTCACTTGCCACTTACCCATCCCTGAGTAATGCATTCATCTCCTGACACACTCTGTATAAAATTGCTTACATGGAATGTCAGAGGCCTTTGCGACCCCCGTAAATGTCGGCAAATCCTTGCTTATCTTGATAGACATCAGATACACATTGCCATGCTCCAGGAGACACGTGTAGACCCGCGCCGAGCCCCCTGTTTCAGGAGTAAATGGGCGGCGGATCGCGGGTTCTCCTCTTACTCTACATACTCCAGTGGTACCTTCGTTTTAGGTAAAAAGAACACCCCCTTTATCCTAGGCGGCACTTTCAGCGACCCTTCTGGTAGGAGTTGTATGCTGTGAGGTACACTGAGTACACAGTCAATTACACTTATCTGTTGCTGTGGCCCTAACGTCCATGATCTACACTACTTTACTACACTATGGGGACACATCCTTAAGGTGGGATCCACTCACGTCATTTGGGGGGGGGGACTTTAGCACTTCCCTGTGCCCTTCTATGGACAGGGCCAACCCTCTTCCTCACCATTACACCAAAACTTATGAAACGTTAATGCGTCTACTCCCTGATCATGGGCTTATTGACGCTTGGCTCCACGTTCACCCCACTGAAAAGGAAGGCACCTACTATACTACGGCACATACTTCCTGGTCACAGCTTGATTATTGGATTGTCTCCCGAGGGGTTGCTCCTTGAATTCTCTCGGGGGAACACATGGCCAGGACCCTATCGGATCATGCTCCGGTATGCATGACAATCGCGCCCCCTAGCTCGATTGCCTCCCCACGACCCTGGCGGCTAATGCCGGAAGCACTATTAGATACTGCCTTCAAAGCGGAACTTGGGGAAGAAATTTCTGATTTCTTTGAGAGGAATAAGGGTACAGTCACCCATGTGAGCACACTTTGGGAGGCTTTTAAAGTTACGGTGCGTGGTTTCTGCATATAAAAAAGCTTTGGAGTCCTCAGAGACATTCGCCGCAGCCTGCGCCGCCTTGAAGGGGAGCTAAAACAACTATAAAAAGATATCTGGCAGGATGCCACCGGGACCCAGAAGGTTACACTTAGGGACAAACTCACAGAATGCACAACCACAGCTGAACGGGATGTTCGTTTTTGCGGCAAATACTTCACTGCTTGCAGGTTTGGGGAGGGGGAGAGGCCTGGCAGGGCGCTAGCGACGGAAATTCGCTTGACCCGTTTCTCCAATTACATTATGGATATAATAGACAGCTCGGGGACACACCACCTGGGATAGTATCGAAATCTTGCAAACTTTCACTGACTTCTACACAAATCTTTATCATTCTCACAGGTCCGAACCCCCGGATTTTGCTCCTTTCCTTAAAGATATTTCGCTGGGGTGGTTGGGGGATAATCAAAGGGAATTCCTAGGGGCTACCTTTGAAGATGAGTTTCGAGCAGCCATTATGCAGATGAAATTGGGCCAAGCCCCTGGTTCTGACGGCCTTCCTATCGACTTCTACAAGACGTACCAGGATCAATTACTTCCGGTGATGAGAGAGGTATACCTTGAAGCTCTAGAGGCACACATCCTTCCCGGTACAATGCGTGAGGTGCTAATTACCTCCCTCCTGAAGCCTTGAAATCCGGCAAACCACTGCGACTCTTACCGGCCCATCTCCCTCATTAACACAGACGCAAAAATTCTTGTAAAACTTTTAGCCAACAGCCTCAGTTTATTGATGGAGAAACTTGTGCTGCTGGACCAGGCGGGTTTTATCTCTGGGAGAGCGACCTCCCACAACCTTTGTACTCAATTTTCCATTCTGCAAACGGTTGATTCCCCAACTGGCCCTAGTGGCAGTTTTTTTAGACGCCACTAAGGCCTTTGACTCCGTGGAATGGGACTATCTTTTCACTATCCTTTAATGCCTGGGGCTACGCGTTGGCTTCTTAGCATGGATACGTCTGCTTTATGCCTCTCCCACGGCACGGGATCTGATGAATGGCCATATCTCCGACTCCTTCCACCTCATTCGAGGTACTAGACAGGGCTGCCCTCTCTCTCCCCTCCTGTTTGCCCTTGCCATAGAGCCGCTGGCGGCCACAATCAGGCAGCATCATGAAGAAAAGGGCCTTTGATGTTTCCTTCGCCAGATCCTCATTTCCCTGTATACCGACGCTGTTACTCTGTATGTCAAAGACCCTCAACAGAACCTCAACCCGCTCCTCCATGAAGTCGTTCAGTTCGGAGGTCTCTCCGGCATCCATATCAATTGGGCCAGATCTCAACTTTTTCCACTCACATAATCTGTGGTACGATTCCCCACAGACTATCCCATAGAATGGTGCACTGCCGAGGTGAAATACCTGGGGATTCACCTTACCATTGATCGCGAGGAATTAATGAGGCTCAATTATGGACTACATTGGAACATATCGCTAGCAGCATCACTCACTGGAACCCTCTCCCCCTCACTATGGCGGGCCGTAGTCTCGCTCATTAAAATGGCTATCCTCCCCAAGCTCCTATATTTGTTTTTAAATATCCCTTATGACCCGCTGGCATTTCTTTTCTCAGCTTTGCTCGGAGCTAATCAGATTAGGTTCGGGTGGTAAACAACCATGTTTGCAGTGGGGAACACTTACACGACCATATTCCCAGGGGGGACTTAATGTCTCTGATTTAGAACTGTACTATATATGTGCCCAAGCACACTATGCTCATTATTGGTTCCACCCTCCCAGATATATGCCTCACGTAGCAACTGAACACTGGCTGTCAGACAGCATCCCGCTTGATGGGGTCATATGGGCCTCGCGCGTCCTTCCAGACTTCAGTAGATTTTACGGTTGAAGCTTGGCGCTGCATTCCTTGCCGCCTAAAAGCCCCCATCTTATATTCCCCGTTGCTCCAGCTTACATATCGCCCAAATATGCCAGTCTCGCAGGAAGGAGTTTTCCACAAAACCACAACTAAACATAGCTTTCATTGCTGGGGTGACCTCTATCTCGCTGGCTTGTTCCGCACCGTACAGCAACTATTTGGTGATACGCAGCCCTCTCCCATGGACATATTCCTCTAAAACCACCTGCGGCAAGGTTTTAAAGAGTACACTCCCTCATACCCTCAAGAACCCCTGGCTGTTGCTCCACTGAGTCATGTACTACACGTTAGTAATATGTCCCACCTAGTATCTACACTCTATCATAGCATGTACACAGAGATGGTCTACCCCCTGTACTTCCCGGGATAAATGGGCGGCTGACATCGGACATGAGGTCACGGACCAACAGTGGTTGTATTGTTGCAGGCAGATTGAACAAGTCCCTTCCAGTAGTCTGTTGCGTATCACTCACTACAAGTTTCTGCACCGTATTTACTACACTCCTGTTAAACTACACAAATACAAACTACGTGAAACAAACCAATGAGACAGGTGTAGGGCGGAAGCCGCTGACTTTCTTCATCTTGCATGGGGTTGTAGCTCAGTCTTCACCTACTGGCAGCAGGTATTCACTGCGCTGGAATTGATGACCTCACTGCAAATCCCCTTGTCCCCGGTCACCGCTCTACTCGGATACACGGAAGGGATACCCGTGACGTGCTGTAAATATGTCTCATTCACTCTCCTTCTAGCCAGGCGGCATGTGGCCTGTAGATGGGGCCACGGACGTGCATCCAAATTCAAGGATTGGATTAGCGACATGACACTCTGGCAGGACCAATCACTTATGCTGAACTGCTTCCGCTCTCGTACCGTCCCCGGGATATCTGGGACCCATTTAAATCATATCTCCTAGAACACCCTGTGTAGACTAGTAATGAGTCTTAACTGTCCTCCCTATGCTACAATTTACACCCTGCATACGAATGATAGATGATTGGTATCTCTTACTATGACTATCTGGATTGCCTTACTACTTTGAATCGCCATATTTTTTTTGTCGTAGGACCTGCAGCAGAACCCAAGCCTACTGCAAAACCACTGAAACATAATGTGCTTGAAAACAAACAAATCAAAGTCATTGATTTCCAGGAAAAAAACCAAATTAAATTCCAGACAACGCGATCGTACACAAAATTGGGAGAATATCAAACTCACAACCAAATAACCATTTTTATAATGTGTCACTATGTATTTTTTTTTTACTGCACATGCTGTTGCTGCTGTGATATGTCTGTAAAGTGCTCTGATACCTTTGGGCCTAGTTTGCGCTATATAATCTTTATAAATGAATATATGTATTTGGAAACATTATTCATTGACTGGAAACTTCACTTGTGCCTTGATGTGACAGAACAGACCGTGTGAGCAGTCAGCAGTACAGAGGCAAAGCTCCCTTGCTCATCTGGATGGTGTATGTGTTGGTGGTGTTACCCATAATCCTCTGCAGCAGCGAGCCTCAGTTTCTCTTGCACCAAAGGAGGGCATTAGCCCAAGGGAAAACGTGCACCTGCTGTTCAGTAAGCAGCTACTGAAGGAAAAACCAGTTGTCCAACATGCATTAATGCTCAAAATTGGAAAGCAGCCCAAATAATTCTGGACATTTCCCAGGGAGAGCAACAAGTCGTTTGGGTTCAAGGCCACATATTTTCACAAAACAAGGCATTTACCATCCGTAGAGCTGGAGGCGTTCTTCACACGCCAGAGAACCAGAGACGGAGGCCCACGCCTCCCACATAAAGAAGAGAAATCCGAACACATGAACATTTGATCTATCTATACTGAAAGAAGCAACACAAAGGTAGACACCATAAGATAGAGTTGTGTAGTCTTTTTAAGAATGTTTAAACAGTACTCTGCATTTTTGTAGTAATTCACAATCGATCCTGTCTTCATCCGATATATGTACCTGGGAGTCAGTAGAATTTAAACCACATTGAGGCATCAGAACTCAATCAAATATGCAACAACCAAGATCCCCTCTTTGAGACGATTAGTGGTGGTCTGTAAACGTCGCCGCTCCCAAGGAATCTAGACCAAACTTTTCAAAGAAAGAACTTGGACCATTCTGAATTAATTTTAAAAATCTGATTAATTTTTGTGTTTAAAAAAAAAGAAAAGCCAAGTATTTGGGGTCTCTGTGACTAGCTCAGCGCCCAAGCCCTACTCTGGGGTTCACCCTATAGACTTTTTAAAGCCTTCCTTTCCACTGGTCTCCCTGGAAGATCTGGGCTACTCTCTGGCTTGACACTTCTATTTAGGGTCATGGATCACTGATCTGGGTTGCCTTGTGCATCCTATTCAACTTCCCACGCGGGGCAGGCCTGGTCCTTGAAGTAGGGCATTCCGCATTCCACTACAAGAGTAGACTTTGGAGTCTTAACCCTTCAAGCTGGACATCGAGTATCACCTTCATTTCTCGTTTTAGTAGGGAGAATGAGGGCTTTGCCTTCTTGCCCCATCGCTCTCTGAAGAGACGAGGACAGAGGCCTGTGCCAAATACCCGCAGAGACACCTCTCTATGCTGTGTCACGGGTGCTGGCTCCAGTGAGCAGGTATGCACTATCCTATGCATTGTCTGGTTAACAAGGCTTTAACAGTTTCACACTGGGTGGAAGACTTTGCGGTTCAGATTCAAGGGCACCCTGCAATACACCGGTGCCGCCTGCCATGGGTGATACCAGTCGTTTCAGCCCCCACTTCCAGCTTCTGATGTCTGGGTGAGAGGAGCCTCTGCATGAGGGATGGGGTTGTGGTGTGAGTTAGCCCACTAGAAGTCTCCCTCCACTTCAGAGGTTGCCCGCTCTTCTATGGCTGACGATGATGGCATCTCTCTGGTAGCAGCAGAGGACCAGCAGAGGTTCTGGTGGGGGAGCGGATGCTGTGCAACTCCCCGGACCGCTTTCTGTCAGGATCATGCTTGGTGGCACCATGGCACTGAAGGGTGCCAGCATGGCTTGAGGTGGTGGCCGACCCGGGAGCTTGAGCAAGCCTGGACTGCACCTATCATGACTGCTCCACGGGTTCGGATGGTTGTCTTCTCTGCCTGACCCCTACTGATGCCCAGTTGCTGGTCCAGGGTAGTCTGACTGGCTGTAGGAGCAAGGACACCTTAACTTGCTTGATTTGTGCTGGACCTGCCCACCCGGAAGTGAGGTAACCCAGGGTGAGAGTCTTCTCCTCGAATGGTGTAATTGCTGAATTGACTTGTGGATGTGGACACCTAATATGGTAGGGAGCACACTGGCACGCTGTGGCCCTTCTCCTGCCCCTCTGCCCCCCTTCTGGGCCCTAGCGTTGCAGCTGTATCTCCTCCTCTGCCCCCGTGCTTCGTTTTAAGCTGCGAGAATAGACTCATAGTTTGGGCTGTAAATTTCGTCATCTACCCACCCAACAGGCATATGCAGACAGTTCCAGTAGCCCGCCTGATTGCCCTTCACCAGGCCCGGCTGACCCAGGTGATCACTGCCCTGGCACTACACTAGACCCAATAGGCTGCCTGTTGTAGGGCCCTGTCAGCCCTTCTAACTAACTCCTATGCTATCTCCCGCCTGCTGATCTGGAGTTTGTTGATGAGTGAGTGATGCTATTGGACTGATATCATAAAAACAACTAAGAGAAGGAATGCTTGAATGAGTCTTAACCACTGACGATCGCTTAGGCCACATTCCAGTCCATCGTTTTTTGTTCACTATACCACTCTATAGACCATCCATATGTAAACCAGTCTTGCTTCTGTTAATATAATGTCAGTCCAGTCCGCTTTGCCAGGCCAGGTCCCTTACAGGTGGGGTCAGAAGCAACCCCCACATGTATCAACCTCGTTGGACCTCATCAGTGAGGTACACTTTGAACAGGGCCGGACTGGGAGCAGAAACCGGCCCTGGCAAACTGCTCAGCCACCCCCCCTGGGGTGAGGGGGAGTGCAGCCGAGCAGTTTGCGTGGGCCAGTTTCGTCCGATTTTGTTACACAATGATTGCGGTGCAGGTGAAGGATAGGGTACTGGGTGCCTTACACCACAATTTCTTCACACTGCAACCCCTAATTTGTCTTTATGCTAGTTTAAAAAATATGTATTTTCTACTTTGTTCATATTTAGTACAAAAATATATTTTACAGCAATCTGATTTAAAAGTATAATCCATCAAATCTGTTCCAAAACCAACACAACGTGCTCCGATGACCTGTCCCCCCACCGGCCTTAAACTCTCCGGGTCAGATGCGCGCTTGCTGAGCACAAGATGGCGGAGTGCTCCTCGGTGCTCTGACTGCGTCCCCCCTCCGACCCCACGTAATGGAACTCTGCTCTCATAGTTTTTGGTTCCTGACCCGGGTGCATCTTGCCATTTTGAGATGGTTTCCATTGATGCCCGCGACCTGGGTCCGCCATTTTGTGGATTCTTGTCCTTTCCTTTGATCCATTGTATTCCATCCTGCCGACCTTCAGTCATTTCTCTTTTTCTGGACTGCCTTATCTCTTTCTCCCCCTCAGGTCCCCCTCTCTCCTCTCACCAATCTCAGCCTCCGACTCTTGTCCCCCACCTACCGCTCTCTACCCCTTTTGATTTTTTTAAATTTCACCATTAACTCTGTAAATATGTGATATATACTTGTCCAGCCTAATCGCTAATAAAATGTAATCCTGAGCAAATCTACTATTTGTATATATATGTATATAGAGATAACTCTAACCACTAGTATATATAGTAGACCCTTGTACTCACTACCATTCCTATGTGATTCTTAGATTTATCTATTTGTATCTCTTCCTTGAGTGACTTTACAACTTGTACATTTGCAATTTTCTCTGTTTGGAGCTCTTTCTTGTGTGACTTTACAACTTGTACATTTGCATTTTTTTCTGTTTGTATCTTTTATGTAACTCGTGTAATCCTAAATCCTTATGTTTCGCAACTGGTTCTTTTGTAAAGTGCTCTGACACCTTCGGGAAATGTTCCGCTATATAAAATCGCATTAAATAAAATAAAAAATAAATTCGGGGGCACCCTCCCACTCCGTCAGGGTTTCTGTCTTTCATCCAATCTGCGCTTCTAATACAAATGCTGCAATGAATGTTTAAGCCAACCCTGTGTCCGCATTTTAAATTTCAAACAGATTAACACTCGAAAAAAGTATCTCCAAACGTTCTTACAAGAGTGAAGGTCCAATGCATTTTTTACCTCCTTGCACCATCTGCTGGATGGTTTTAGAACCACAATTTTAAACAGATAAGATACTTTCAAACATTGGCAAGAAGGATCTTTTGACATTCTTTGTTAAACTCAAATCAAACTTACATCAAAATTACATTTTGGTGTAATTTAAAAAAGGCAGATTTGTATCAATAGTGAAACTAGGCCCAACTCATTATTTAAACCTCCTGGTTCCATGGTTTTTAAAATCAGAATGTATATACTTTCTTTCTATCTGAGTATATATTCTCTATCGCTGCAGCAAATATCTTGTGAAACATGTTCCAGCGACAGAAATTTCCGGCCCGCTATATTACCACGATGATTCATTCATATGTCAATGTAAGGTAACAGTATATTTAAAGTCTTTGTTTTCTATGACCCTAAAGTTCTCTGCTATCTTTTAAGTTGGCGAATTGGGGCACCAACATAATAATACCTAGTGAGCATATGTATTATCATAAAGATCACATACGTTGTTTGGCAACTGATGGACGAATTAAGAATATAAACGTATTCTTTAATTGACTGTCATTGTCCAACCATTTTAGGGCATTAAAATGAATTTGACAGTATTTACAGTGCTCTCAAGTAAAAATGAATCCTACCTTGCAGCAAGCATAGGGCCCAGATCTCAAGTTGAAATGTTTACCACAACAAACAACAAAGTGATGGAAGGAATGCTTAAATTAATCTCAGCCACAGGCGCTTGCTCAGGGCCACATTCCAATCCATCATTTTTTGCCCACCCTGCCACTCTAGAATTATATCAGCCATATGCTAATCAGTCTTGTCCTGCTCCGAAAAAAACTGTCCAGCCCAAAGCATTCTTTCCATCACGTGGCTCGTTGTTACTGCTAATTTCGTGCATGTGATGGGTATGCCTAGAAATGAGTCCCATGCCCACTGTGCCATAGGATTCAATCTGTGCCTCCTGATGCAGCTCATGTAGACTGGAACTGGTTTAGAATGACTTGTGTTCCCATTTGAAGGGGACCAGTCCTGGCAGTTTTGGCTCACAGCTCCTGTAGGAACTCTGTAGTCTCTGGTGGACCTCTTCACCAGACTCCCAACACCAACCCATTCACCACACTACTCTGTGAACAGCTGTGGCCAAATGATGTGGCCATTTCTGCCTTCAACATCTATGGAGAAACAGTTGGCAGCTGATTCTGTCTGGTGAAAATCTATTAATAGCCCTAGGACAGCTTTCATTGGGTGTAGCACTACAGCGTCTCTTCCCTGGCCTCCCTCGCTTTACATCACTCAGGATGCTGGAACAGAAGAGACAACCTTCGTTTGCTCCTCACCTTGTGGCCTAGAGGAGTATTATTTTCAGTTTCCGGAACAGCACCAATTGAAGTGCTTCATGTTAGGCTGACCTGCCCTTTTCTTCAAACTACTTAAGAAAAAATACTTTAATACACACAGATTTTGGAACATGTGATTAAAGAGTCTCTGCTTCTACCAATAACATCTTTGTGTAACATTCTAAGAATCTTCATATCTGGATTGACGTTCCAATAGACGTACCGCACTTGGTGCAAAACAGAACTACACAATGGAACTTCTGACTCCTGTTGTGCCCTGAAGAAGTCCATCTGTATATGGACGAAACGCGTCGGCCGGCTTTTTCTGCGTATATATGTGAAGCAATTGTTAGAAAAATACAATAAAGGAGAAGATAAATAACCTTTTCGACTTTGAAATGATCAATCATTCTTATTTATCGCATGTGTGGTTCACCTCTGTTTTTTATATACAAGAGGCAACCCCTTTACCTGCAGATGTTTGTATATAAAGACAGGGATGCAGGATCTGCCACCTCAGTGACCAGTCTTGTCTCCTCTCTGACCCATCAAGTCAAACTCTTGCAATGCAGAATAGCAGCCGGTAAGAATTTTTTTTATACAAGATGGTTGACGTTACAGCGTAGCTCACAAGCCTTTTAGGCAGGATGGCTGAGTTGATGGAGCAGACCATGGAGTTGGCGAGGCATTCACGATGTAGGAGATATTTATCTCTGACAAACTACAAGGCTATTGCTCCCAAAATATACAGGTCAGGTGCCTTTCTCAGAAACCAGAGCCTGACTTGGTGAAGTCTACATAGAGGACATCCTACCTCCATCTTTGACTTGGTTGATTGTGCTTCTGCTAGCAGTCTAAGAGCGGAGGAAGTCTGCACACAACTCCTCTCCATTTTGAAGGCTAAAGACCCAAGGACTGGATCTCCAAGCTGCCCCAGTCCAGAGAGAACCATACTTAACCCAGTTGACCCAAAAGGAACACCGGTTTACACTTACATCAAGCTGGATCTCAGAAAATAACACATCTATTATCCTGCTATCTTTCTGTTCATTCTCTGGACCCAGGTGTGTCTCGAAGCACTTCACCATCTCCATGGTCACCCCTTTTTTAATAAACAACAGTGAGACGAGTGACTCTGCATAACCTCCAGTACCCTGCTGGATCACCCAGTGCTCCTAATGATGGAAAGAGATACGACCTGGAGCTTGGAATAGGTCTAGTGCTGTCAAATGTGCCCCTTGATGACATTGATTGTCCTTGGGTCGCAAACATTTGCTCATGGTAGGGTGCTGTATGCCTTCCTGTGTTTTTTGTTTGTATTTTTTTGTAGGATTGTTGCATTTTTGCCCTCTTTGGTGCATTCACGGGTGAGTCAATGGGGTTGTTTTCTGTTGACTATCTTATGGAATGCATATCTCTGCAAGGTTTGTTTGTAGGTTCCCCTTGTTTAGTATGAAAGTAGTTCTGTTCTGCCCCTTTGGCTTTATGGGGTTGCTGCTGCCTACTCCTCCTCACCTAAGGCGGACTTTCGTCGGTCTTCCACAAAGATTTTAAAATGGACTGACGGATGGCTTCCTGGTTCCTCTATTGATGGTTGGGACAGCATTTCTTGCAAGAAGTCCGCCAGTTACTGCCCGAATGCATTCAGTTTGCAAAATGCTAGGGTTTCAAGCATATTTCACTTTACCAGCTGTTTTGGAGGGCTTTGTGTTCTAATGTGCCAGGTCCTGGTGCTGGCATGCTCTATCTAGGCTGGCATCCTTAGGGCGTAGGAGCAGAGCAGCGGCGTTGTATAATGCCGCAGATAGCTGGTATCCTGATTCATATAAAGGTACATCACCGTCCAACTAGGTGTCATTGTGGATATGTTTAGCATGTGTACAATACCTCATCAATGCATTGTTCAAGGCCGGAAGGGTCAATATGAAAAGAGAATTGCAGGATATGACCAAACCCACAATTTTAAATACAGTGAAACAAGATTATTTACAATGAGATGCAACATATTATGTGCTACATGCCCAATGTAATGCGAACACACAGTACTAATGCAAAACAAGGCAGGCGAATAAAGGGTGATCACATTAAAATCCATAACATGGCAGTGAGGTCAAGAGATGGGGATATAGGTTCAAGAGTCAAGAATATTTTGTCTCAACTGCTTTAGCAAAGTCCAATTCCTGGTACAGCCTTTCTTGGTGCAGTAAAATTGACATTTGAGCTGAATCAAGCAGAGAATAAATCATAGCACGAATGCACCCTGAGAAGAGAGGCGACAAGTAACTTTATAACTTCAACGTTTGGTGGATTCCTGAGGATGACAGGGGTGGGAGGTGATGATCTGGCTTATTAAATGTCAGGGGGCTTCCTATCCAAGAGAACAAAACACTTCAGGGACAGACCATCACAAACCAATATGTAGAACAGTTTTTTTCAGCTCTATGAATCTATTTTTGTACAGGAATATCCAAGTCCAGAATTGCTACTGCTAGTTTACAAGGCCCTGACCCCACAGGTCCTTCTAACTATTGAACTTAGATTGGCATTCATAGCCTTCCCTCAGACTACTAACTGGATTATGTCCTAACAGTAGCTCGGAAGCAGGAATGAGGGCCATGTGGGAGGATATTAAGGGGCATATTATCAAGACAGGCGATACAATTATCACCGTTTAGCGGCAGAAAACTGCGCTAAAACGGCGATAATGGGCTTGATAATATGCTCTATGGAATTCCAATTGAAGCCCATGTTAGATGTCCTTCACATCTAACATGGGCTTCAATTGGAATTCCATAGAGCATATTATCAAGCCCATTATCGCCGGTTTAGCGGCAGTTTTCTGCTGCTAAAACGGCGATAATTTTATCGCCTGTCTTGATAATATGCCCCTAAATCCTCAGTTGGCTCAAATGGAGCAGCAGCGCTCCTGCTCCTGGATCTGTCTTCTGCGTTCGATACGATTGATCACCCCAGGCTGTAACAGAGATTGGACAATGTAGGAATTCAAGGAACTGTCAGGACCTGGATTCAACGTTGCTCATTGACAGATCCCTCGTCATTCACTTCCTCCCTTCTCCTAAGCAGTATTCTACTCCGCAGACAGTGCCCTTCAAGAATTGGTCATTGTTCCCCTCCGTTTAATTGCTTACCTAAACCATTCACCTCTTCAACGACTTGCAGAGGGGGGCGCTGGATGTTGGAATAGTATAATTTACTATTCCTACTCCAGTCGGTGCGGACAATAGGGAAGGTGTTGGATTTAAAATCCAACACCTTCCCCCCACCCCTCTTCAAGTCGTTGTTCCGACTTGCGGAGTAATGGTATGCGGAATCACAACACGGTCGTTGTAACAACCGCGTTGTGATTCCCTGCGGGGAGAAAGATTCATGGTAAACGTTGTTTACCGGCTGCAGAGTGCTAGAGGTCAGGGTTCAGTTCAGCCCAAATCTTTTCCTTGACTGCACTACTCACCCTTGTGGTGGCTCCTTGATTAAATATTCTTTTAGATACAATCAAAGAATGCTGGGGAATCAGACAGCCTTGGTCTTAGAATTGGTTGCTTCCTCCACATTCTTCATTCTCTTCTTTTTTTTCTTCTCCTTCTCCTCTCTGTCACCCTGTAGGCTCACCTCCAGCTTTTCAATCCTGCTTACTCCCTTTCTTCTCGCTTCAGGTGTGTCAGAGGCAACATCGTGCTGCTAACCCAGGCTTTCCGCAGGAAGTTCGTCATTCCCGACTTCGAAGACTTCACCAAGAGTGTGGACAGGCTGCATGAGAGCTGCAGGAAGATCAGTGGGGGAAAGGTAAGGGGTGTGTGAGCAGGACCAAGCAGCAGGGGGGATGGTCATGTATGTACATGTTACAGGAAGCTTGGATGTGGAACCAGAAGGGATGCAAGCAGGGTTGGATTGGAGCCAAAAAAAATGGCCCACATTCGCAGATCGCAACCTTTTGTAGTACACTGCTTGGTTAGGATCATGGAGCTAAATTATGGGAAATATCAGTGGTAATAGATGTTTTTTAAAGCTTATGAGAAATATCAGTGGTAATAGACGTTTTTTAAAGCTGATAGGGCCAGACCTAAAAAGGAAATTAACATTCCAATTGAAAAAATACACTTTGGAGGCAGAGAATTATCAAAAATACTAGGAACTCACGTTTAATTACTTTTTTATTCATAACTTACATTTTTGTGGATTTTCTTTATTAATATCCCCCGAGAAACAGGTCATGCTGTAGACCTAAACTGCCTTTTACACTCACTCTGGACTTTTCATGTTTTTACAGTACTTGAGAGAGACCTCCAATGCTCAGAGACTGATGAAAGGGGCATCTGTTTTTTTTTGTTTTACTTGCTGCTAGCATCGCATGTGCGTTCAGACTAAGGGAATCATGCTAGTGTGTAAATGGAAAAATCAAAAAATAGAGCCAATATGTTTTTATCTCACTCCAGGTCTTTTATTTCGAAACCTGGCAAGCTCTACAACCTTCAGAAAGATCGCAAACAATAGGTTTAGCAAAATAAGATTTTGTAGGCAAAAAATACCAGCGATAGCTTGGTGTGTGAAACTATACTGAGGTCGATAACACCTACCTACAGTAATACTGCATCCACTGTATAGCCTACCACTAGTGTTACCTTTTGATCTCCTTAACTCTGTATACCATGCAATATAGTCAATAGGGCAATGTAGTGAATGTGAAAATAGTGTCATGCGATATAAACCACGCAGCAGTGAGGCCCGACCCAAAAAACTAATTTACAGTGAGAATTTTCTTATAAAATACTTGATTCTGTAGGTGAAGTTTTGAGAGGTGGCAATCCTGTGTAACCTGCACCAAGTGCTAAAGTTGCAAACTTTGCAGGCAAGATATAAATTCCCCCACTGCTAGCTGTAGCTCTCGCTCTGCAGCTGGTTCCTGCTCAGGGGTGGACATTTTACACCTCAGGTGAGTGAAACCCCTAATGAGGTGCTCGGCTATCTGAGGGTCAGGGGCCACAGTGGATGAATGAATGATGAATGAATATGCTTTTATAAAGCGCATGGCTACCAGAAGGCCTCCCAGCGCTGGAAGCAGAGTCATCACCGTGCTACAGTCAGGTATCATGGAAACAGAAAGGTTTTCAGGAGTTTGCGAAAGGAAAGATAGTTGTCCTCAAGGCGAATGTTGTTAGGAAGCTGGTTCCAACATTTCGCTGCGGTGTATGCAAACATGCGTCCACCACTCCGAGATTTGTTTATCCTGGGGACAACTGCCAGATGTTTATTCTTGGAGCGCAGGGATCTTTTGGGATGATAGGGGGAATGATTCCTGGCGACTGTCCCATGGAGTTCCACCTTCTACTTCCGCCTCACGATCGCGGTTTGTATTGTCTGAGGACAGGTCTAGCCTCTGCTGCTCAGAGCACTGAGAACAAGGGTGATTCCTGTCCTCCTCTTCTTTTGCTTCCCTTTCTCTTTGTTTGTCCTCTTTTATGTTCTAACAATTCTTTTCTGTGCTATGTCTGATTGTGAACCTGGTCTTCTATTTTAAGGGCAACTGCTCGGTTGCCAGTCAGCTCTCATCATAGCGGATGCGCCCTTTTTGGGGTACTCAGTACGAAGCAGGTTATGGGCAGGCCGGGGTCAGCGCTTAATAAAAACAGAGAGGAAGGGAGGGGCAGGAAATTGGAGGAGATGAACTTGGCAACCAAGAACAGGCATGGTAGCGATGCTGCGAGAAATGTTGGCCATGTAGAGTAATACGGTGGAAAATAGCCACAGAACTCTGAGTAGTCACAAATGATCCTTCCACTACAGCCATAAGTCAATTTTATTGTATGGTTAATAAAAACCTTAACAAACAGTAAAACGCATGGGAATATACACCATTTAGATAAAACCATGTGATAATAATATGTTCGAGGCATATGGGCTGCAGATGGTACATTTATGAATAGATCGCCATCTGGTGTTGGGCTCGGATGATTGCACTTTGTTTTTCTTCTGGAGAAGTCTTTGTCGTCATAGGTGACTCCTCCTCTCGGTGTTAGTGCGCATGGGCATCGGCTCCATCCTTAGATTGTTTTTTTCCGCCATCGGGTTCGGATGAGGATCGAAGCGCTCCGGACCGACTTCAACAAAGAAGGTTATAACCGGCGCGTATTCCTTTCCAAATCGACGGTATCGTTATCGAACGCGACTTCACTCCATACCGACGCGATTCGAAGGACGACGACTACGAGAAACTCGACGTAGTCCAGCCCGGGGTCCATGGAAAGGACTCCATTCAAAAAATGTCCAACGTGTGGTGCTAAGTTCCCACACAAGGACCTACACGAGGTGTGCAACCTCTGCTTGTCCCCTGAACACGAATCCAGGGACTGTGAGGCCTGTGCAGCGTTCTCGTCAAAGTCGACGATTAGAAACCATCGAGCCCGAAGACACGAGGTATCGAGAATGCAGTCACAAGCAATCCCGGAGCTGTTCGAGGACCAGCAACCAGAAGAGGAGGAAGAAGAGGCCGACGAGGCGGGGTCAGAAGCGGACGAGTCCGACGTCGAGGAGATCGACGTCCAACAAACCGTGAGTGACGACGTCCCTTTACCGAAAAACAGACCCCGCACGGTGTCGACCCCGCCCTCGAGCCCGGTCAGACAACCGAAAAAAGTTTCCAACGCCCCGCCTTCGAGCCCGGCAACGAAACAGAAACCGAAACACTCGGTCCCCCATCATAGTGGTTCCGGTTCCGATAAACCAACCACATCGACACCGAAGCACCAGGTCAAGGAAAGCTCGAAGTCGAAGCAGTCCATGTCGACACCGAAGCACGCTTCGGCGCCGAAAACACCCTCGACACCGGGGACATCTTCGATACCGAAGAAATCGGATCCGAACAAAACTTCGGCACCGAAAACACAAATGGACATTTCAAAGAAAAGACACCTTTCGGAACCGAAAACTGCGGTACCGACACAGGAACACGGAACGGATCCTAAACAAAAGACTTTGTTTATTGACCCAAAGACGGGCAAGGTAGTCACAGAGCTACCTAAAAAGAGGAAACATGAACATTTGGACGACAAGGCTCATCCAAAGAAGAGAACAATGGGGACGAATACAACTCCTCCTCCTTCTCCCAAACCTCACACACCATCTTCGCCTATTCCTCACAATAGGCCAGATATTCCTCCCACACGTCCATCTACACCTACAACAGATGGAGAAAGTGACACAGGGGAGGGGGGACACCCTGGGGATGATGAGGACACAATCCCAGAGGAGGCAGACCCATGGGAGGAGTATAATGTGGGATCAGGTAATGATACCGACCTTGAGTCATATCCCTCAAAACCTTCACCTCCTGATGACAATACTGGGTTTGCACAACTCATTACTAGAGCAGCAACATTTCATAAGGTAGACCTACATACAGAACCTCTAGTACAGGACTTCTTATTAGAGACACTACCTACTGCACAAAGAACATCAGGAACACTACCAATGCTAAAAGGCCTTCTCAGTCATACATCAGAGATATTCAAAGACCCAGTGAGGGCTAGGGTATTGAACCCAAGAATTGATAAAAAATATAGGGCAGCTCCAAAAGACCCAATATACATTAAGGGACAAATTCCTCTAGACTCACTAGTGGTCACAAACGCTCGCAAGAGAGCAAACTCTTTATCTACGGGAGAAGCGCCACCTCCTGACAAAGAGTCTAAACTAATAGATGCCTCTGGCAAGAGAGTAGCATCTCAAGCGGCAAACAGTTGGCGCATAGCTAATACGCAAGCACTACTTGCAAGGTATGACAGAGCGCATTATGATGAATTAGAAACACTCATCAAACATCTCCCTAAAGAACATCAAAAGAGAGCTGATCAACTTATACAAGAAGGGAAGTTAATTACTAACACTTCAATAAAGTGCGCCCTAGACGCGGCAGAAACTGCGGCAAGGTCGACAAATACAAGCATCATGCTAAGGAGACATGCATGGCTCAGAGTGTCAGGATTCAAACAAGAGGTACAAACCTCGTTACTTAATCAACCTTTTGATGGGAAAACACTTTTTGGCACAGGGACAGATGAGGCCCTAGAAAAAATGAAAAAGGATACAGAAACGGCTAAATCAATGGGAGCATTGCAGCAGCCGACACAAAGAGGTTCCTTTCGTAGATCCACCTATAGAGGAGGATCCAAAAGTACAGGTACAAACCAACAGCAAACCTCTTTTACACCTACATCACCCAGAGGTAATTCTAGAGGTGGATACAGGGGTAACAACAACAAGGGTAGAGGTCGCGGAAACAACAACAACCGCAACTCTCCAACCCCAAAACAGTGACTTCATAGAGCTTCCCCCAGACCATATAACACCGGTAGGGGGACGCCTATCACAGTTCCTACCTGTCTGGGAAAACATCACATCAGACAAGTGGGTAAGACAAATTATCCAACATGGTTATTGCCTAGAACTCACAGCTACCCCACCAAACATCCCCCCCAAACAGCGTCCAATGAAACAAGATCACCTGACACTGTTAAAACAGGAAGTAATATCACTGCTAGAAAAGCATGCCATAGAGAAGGTTCCACAGCACCAACAGGGAACAGGAGTATACTCCCTATACTTCCTAATCCCCAAAAAGGACGGGTCTCTAAGGCCAATACTGGACCTAAGACCTCTCAACGCATACATAAATTCGGAACATTTCCACATGGTCACGCTCCAACAAGTACTTCCTTTACTGAAGAAAGGGGACTTTCTTTCTACACTGGATCTAAAAGACGCTTACTTTCATATCCCTATTCACAAAGCCCACAGGAAATACCTCAGGTTTGTGGTAGAAGGACAGCATTATCAGTTCAAAGTCCTCCCATTTGGTGTCACGACGGCACCAAGGGTGTTCACAAAATGCCTGGCAGTGGTAGCAGCTCACCTAAGAAGACAACAAATTCATGTCTTCCCATACTTGGACGACTGGCTAATAAAAGCCAGGTCGCAAGAGGAGTGTCTGCAACACACACAAAAGACAATTCAGCTACTACACCAGCTAGGGTTCACGGTGAACTACACAAAGTCACACCTACAACCAAACAAAGTTCAACAATATCTGGGGGCTACCATAGACACAGAAAAAGCCAAAGTGTACCCCAACCCAATAAGAGTCCAAGCAATGCTTACAATCATTCAGAGATTTCAGCCACAACACTCACTAACAGCAAGAGTGTTCATGCAGCTACTAGGTATGATGTCATCCTGCATACTGCTAATACCATATGCAAAACTACAAATGCGTCCGCTACAAGAATGCTTAGCGACACAGTGGAATCAGGCTCAAGGACAGATTACGGATCTGGTGTTGGTAGACGACCGCACACACCGCTCTCTGAAGTGGTGGAACAGAACAAACATTACCAAGGGGCGGTCGTTCCTAGAGCCAATTCCACAGGTGACAATAACAGCAGACGCATCGCTCACCGGATGGGGAGCACATATGGACAAATACACAGTACAAGGAAGGTGGAGTGTGCAGGAAAAAACACTGCACATCAACTATCTAGAACTACTGGCAGTGTTTCTAGCATTGAAAGCCTTTCAGATACATGTTATCCACAAAGCAGTCCTGATCAGAACAGACAACATGACAGCAATGTATTATATTCAAAAACAGGGGGGGACGCACTCTCTCCAATTATCCAGACTAGCACAGGAGATTTGGAGATGGGCCATTCCTCAAAACATCTATCTGTTAGCCGAACACCTACCAGGAGTTCAAAACCAGATAGCAGACATCTTAAGCAGACAGTCGGAACAAATACACGAATGGGAACTGCACCAACAAATACTGCAGCCATTTTTCCAAAGATGGGGACAACCAGAGATAGACCTATTTGCCACTCATCAGAACGCAAAATGCCAAAGCTTCGCGTCCAGGTACCCACATCACCTGTCGCAGGGCAATGCGTTATGGATAAATTGGTCCAACAAATTTGCATACGCTTTTCCCCCTCTCCCACTAATCCCATTAGTGGTCAGGAAACTGCAACAACATTCAATGACCATGATACTAGTAGCACCCACGTGGGCAAGACAGCCGTGGTTCACCACGCTCCTGCAACTCTCACAAGTGCCACATCAAAAGCTAAGAATTCTACCCATGCACCTTACACAGAACCATGGAGAGATAATGCACCCAGATCCAACTCAATTGAACTTAGCGATCTGGCTCCTGAAATCCTAGAATTTGGGTACTTAGATCTCCCCCCAAATTGCATGGAAATAATCAAACAAGCGAGACGTCCAACCACCAGAGCATGCTATGCAGCTAAGTGGAAGAGGTTTGCTATACACTGCACTAATAACAATATCAACCCTCTAGACGTATCAACAAGGGAGATTATTTGCTACTTGTTACACTTACAGCAATGTAATCTAGCGTACACATCTATCAGAGTACATCTAGCAGCTATAGCAGCATACCTACAAAATAGGCAGCGCATATCACTGTTCAGAGTACCAGCGATAAAAGCATTCATGGAAGGGCTGAAAAGAGTCATTCCACCAAGATTACCACCTACCCCAGTCTGGAACCTCAACGTAGTACTCACCAGACTAATGGGGCCACCCTTCGAGCCTATGCATAGGTGCGAAATACAATTCCTTACATGGAAGGTGGCATTCCTTATAGCCATTACCTCACTCAGAAGAGTAAGCGAGTTACAGGCATTAACAATACAAGAACCATTCCTACAGATACACCAGAATAAAGTGGTTCTTAGAACAAACCCAAAGTTCTTGCCTAAAGTAATTTCAGCATTCCACATCAATCAGCCAGTGGAATTACCAGTCTTCTTTCCAAAGCCACAGACGGTGGCAGAAAGGGCTCTACATACACTAGATGTTAAAAGAGCCATTTCATACTACATAGAAAGAACACAAGACTTCAGGAAAACTAAACAACTATTTGTAGCATTTTCCCCAACACATAAGGGCAATCCTATCTCTAAAGCAGGCATCGCAAGATGGATTGTAAGATGTATACAAATATGTTACATTAAAGCAAAGAGAACATTAAATGTTCCTCCTAGAGCTCATTCCACAAGAAAACTAGGAGCATCTATGGCATTCTTAGGGAACATTCCCCTAGATGACATATGTAGAGCAGCAACTTGGTCTACACCACATACATTCACAAAGCACTACTGTGTTGATGTACAGGCTGCACAACAAGCCAGAGTGGGCCAAGCTGTATTAAAAACTCTATTTCAGACAGTTGCGACAGACACTGGTGACCACCGCTAGGGAGGTAACTGCTGTACAATCTATTCATAAATGTACCATCTGCAGCCCATATGCCTCGAACGGAATATGCTACTTACCAGTATGCATCTGTTCTTGGCATAGAGGGCTGCAGAGTGGTACATGCCCTCCCTGCCTCCCCGGAAACCTGTGTCTGTCCCAACATTATCTTATTTAGATACATTTACATGGGCATATCTTTATGTACTACACTACACTACTCCATCTAACCCTACTATGGCAAAACAATCTAAGGATGGAGCCGATGCCCATGCGCACTAACACCGAGAGGAGGAGTCACCTATGACGACAAAGACTTCTCCAGAAGAAAAACAAAGTGCAATCATCCGAGCCCAACACCAGATGGCGATCTATTCATAAATGTACCACTCTGCAGCCCTCTATGCCAAGAACAGATGCATACTGGTAAGTAGCATATTCCTTCTAGGTATTGACAGAGGAAATTCAGATAGATCTTAGCTTTCCTAGTGGGTGGGAAACACACAGATCACGTAGCAAGGTAGACCTTTATAGATAGGATTAAGCAGTGGGCCTGTGGCTCAAAAAACAGGATCCAGACACAGTGCTGAAGAAGTGAACATGGAGAGTTAGAATGGTCTTGTTAAAATTGATTAAACCCAGCAAACAGTGCATAAAATAAGACCAGCTTTACGCAGAAGAGTTTCAAATAGTGTACAAATTTCGCAAAGCACATGCCTAAGCGAAGAACGGTCAACTAAACAGGAATGAGTATCAAAAGTTCTGTTGCTCGAAGGTTGGCTGGGTGCAGTCGAGACAGTTGAATTTGGAGTGAATCTATGCAAGGAGTGCCAGCAGACAGTACCGCCCCTCCCATGTGGTCAGCTACGGCTGATACCTAGACAGGTCCATTCTGGAGAAAACGATCTGTGGATTAGCTCTTTATTAGGTGTAGTCTTCTGCAGTTGAAGGGCACTTAAACTAGGCAAGACCAGACCATCTCGTGCCTCTTTCCCATTAGCTAAGCTGGCCAGATTCCTGATCTTTAGCAGAAATTTAGGCTTACCTTACCAAAAAGGGCTTCCTCCATCCCAATCTGGCTAACTCAGACACCCTCTTAGCGGACTGTAAGAACATGATGTAGAGGAAGCTCTCAAACCTACCCACTGACTTAATCAAGAAATTCCAGGCTGGCCAGAATGAGGACAAGTAGTGGAGTATTATTCTGCCCATCTCTGCACTGTAGCCGGCCGCCCAGGGTAGGAATCCAGTAGAGAACAAAGCATTTCAAACTTTGCTTAAGTCTCAATAGCAATAAGAAGAGACGCAGTAGATTGTGATGGATCTTTCTTTCAGTGAGAAAGAGCTGTTTCCAGAATTCCCCAACAAATAAATGATCAATTGCAAGTTAGGCCCTCAGCCACTTCTCTTCAGAAACTGCCTCAAACCCCTTCCAAGGAGCGGCGATCACCCTCTACGAAGAAGTCCCCATACCTTGCAAGGGTTTTGCAGATTCATAATCAGCTCAGACCAAAAGCTTTCATTTGTTCTCTGCCACCTAACACTAGAATCTCATTGTACAACGCATGAAGAATGCTATTCCTGTGGAGGATAGATTTTCCTTCATCTGCAATCATTGCAGTCCATCACCGTAGACCTGTGGAACTTATCGGTGGCATGCCATAAGTTTGAATTTCCTGTCCCTTCCAACACTATTTTTGCTTTTCCCTTGCATGAAGTTTCGAGAGCTCCTATGAGGGGGACAGAAGTTGCTTGAGTTGGGTCATCAAAGCTTGTGCATCTAGGGGAGAGGCCTGAAGTTTTTATTAGAGGTTCTTTGCAGGAGACACAACAAAGTGCAGTCTTTATACCATTCTAAGCCTACACCTGTTAAATCTTGCACTGCTCAATAAACCTTTCAAATAATCACTTTGGATCAAAACCTGTCTATGAGAGAACGGCCCTTAGATTGCATACACCCTACTGTTTGTCCTTGACATAGGGAGTCTTCGTTTCATAGCACGGGGCATCCATTACCAGTAGAGGACACGTTTTTTAGGTCTTGCCTGAGACAGAGATGAGCTGTCGCTTGCAAGATATTTGTTTTTTTTAGATGAAAGTGGCTTAGAGCTTGCCCATTACTTACCATTAGCTTGTTTCATTTTCACTCTCATTTACTTGCTTTTCATTTGTGAGTGTGCACTGGGTTCACTTTCTCTTTGTTTGTTTGTCTTATTTCTGGAGCATGGACCAAGTACTGCTGCCTCTTGATGCCCAGTGTCCTTCCACTGCTCAGGCTCTTTCGGAGGTACTTTTCTATTGTATTTCCAGCACTCCCTAAGAGTGCATGTGTTTGCAGGCCCTCTCTCACCCACACCTGTCTCTCATTGTTGCTTGCACCCCCTCCCGTCCCTCCTTTCCCTCCCTCCTTCTGTTGCTTGCCCCTGATTCTCCCACCCCTTCCTGCATTCAGTTTTTGCTTGTTCACAACTGATTCAAACTCACTGGGTGTCACCCCCATACTGAAACTGCTGCTCATTCAATTAACTTACACACTTTAAATAAAGGCTAAGAAAACAGTCTTTTTTGTTCGATTATTTCAAGTATTTGTTATAAATTTATTTTCTAAAACGAGGATGGGAGCTACCAAAATCCAGGTATAATTAGGAGGAGTTCGTCTTCAATTTATCTGTGTGCTGCAATAAGTCTCATCACCATACCTTCTCCACGAGGTTTACTAAAACCTCCTTGTTAATCCTTTGCAGTAACACTGAAACGAGGTAACTTGACCTGTATTGCCAGCCCCATTAAATACCAAGATAATCACTCGCTAAGGATTAAGATTTCCCACCACTATGCAGCCCTGCAAGGTCTGAAATAAGGAATTACAAGAGAAAAGCCAGGTCAGGTGGTGACACTCTCAAGCATCTTTTTTTTTTGTAAACTTTATTTATAAAGTTTTCTTGATGAACAACAAGAGGAAAAGACATTCAGGTAGGTTACACAGGTTCACATTGCACTCCTAAGCATAAACATAAACAAATATGTCGGTCGGCTAGTCCGAGCAGGCGGGATCACGTAGAAATATTCACTTAAGCTGTACTTTAGCACATGACCTACACATTACAAAACAGTAATTTATTACAGCATAGGCAGTTGTCGCTAGAGGTCAACAAGAACAATAGGCAGGAAGATTGTATACACCATCACTCGTGCATCATTGTAGAGCTGATTCTGGGCTATTCCAAGCCACACACCTTCTGTCACGTATAGACCCCTGTGCGCCATCCACAGCAATCGGCAGACAGGTAGGGGGTTATCCCCTACTCAGGACTAGGTGGACATAGCGTCCCATACAGGAATCCACTGGGTACCTCCAGCCGTGTCAGCGAAAAAACAGGTCATATGGGAGCAGCAGCTATAGCCTTCACTCTCGACTGTCATTATCTGAATCTGTTGATGCCGCTGCCTCTTTCAATAAATAGGCCTGCAGTGGACCCCATATATCGTTTGGTCTGCTTCGCACTGGTATCAAATCAGCATATACATTGTTTTGATCCTGGCAATAAACCATATCAGCAATCCACTCCTTAAACTTTGGGGCCCTCCCTCTACCCCAACGACACGCAACACGTCTCTTGGCTAGTAGTAGTGCAACATCCAGAAACCTGCAAACAGACTTAGGTATATCCCGTGTGTACCCCAACAGCATTATCAACGGATATCTATCGACCACCCCTCCAGTCATAGTCTGTAAGGCTTCCTGTACCTGTGACCAATAGTCGTATACACCAGGACACTCCCACGCCAAGTGGACGAATCCCGCCCCTTCCGCCCTGCAGCGGTCACATCTATCGTTGTCTGCTAAATGAAAGCGTAGTTTTCTAACAGGCGTATAATAAAATCGTTGTAAGAACTTGAAATGAATAATCTTCAGCCTGCTACTAGGCGAAATATGAGCTGTAATGGCACAACAATAGTGCCATTGATCGTCAGAAATAACCCTGCCCAGATCCCCACTCCAATGTCGTCGAGCTGAGCCCTCAGTCCCTTGGTGCTGCAATCTGATATTGTTATACAACCTGGAAACAAGATGGCGGCCATCGGACAGCAGCATGGCGTGCAATGGCAGAACCACATCAGGTTCCTTTGGGAAGTTAGGCAAGACTGCTCTCAACCCCTGTCTAAGCCTGACATAATAGAAGACCTCCAGAGGAGTAGGCATACCACCCTGAAACATTTGTTCCCTGGTACGGAACTGCCCGTTGAGGAACAGGGCTCCCCACGTGGCAATCTTCAAGCGTTTACACATCAACTGAAAGCCCACCTCCTGTAGGAGCGATATACAAGGGTGATACGTGAGGGGCAGAACAGGTGAATACAAGTGCGTGGCTTTAAGAATCTTCGCAATTCGATTCCAAGCGTTGATGGTGCATGTCACCATAGTAAACGGTGTGTCTATGTCCCATACCGAGCCTTGTATCAGGCCATTGAGTGGAAGAGGACGTGCGATCCAGTCCTCTGCTGCGACTTGTGGCATAAAAGGCGTGGGGTTAATCCAGTGATAGGCGTATTGTGCCTGGGCAGCAATATAATAGGTTTCGAAATCAGGCACGTAGAAACCCCCTTTCTCATAAGGCTGGGTCAGAATGTCCCATTGCAGCCGCGGTTGTTTACCCCCCCAGAAAAGACGAAGAAGTTCCGACCTCAGCTGTTTAAAGAAGAAAGTGCCAGGGAAGTAAGGCACGTTCTGAAATAGGTATAAAAACTGTGGCAGTATCACCATCTTTATCAGCGATGCCCGTCCTGCCATTGATAACGGCAACGTTTTCCACCGTGTAACGTTATCCGCCAGTTTCGAGACAGCTACCCCGTAATTCATCCTCAGTGTCACCTCCTTACTCAGGGATATCACTATCCCTAAATACTTAAAATCCGAATCACACCATTCAAGTGGGTAGTCCAACTGGTATTTTTGAACAGCGCCCGTGAGCGGGAAGAATTGAGATTTTTGCCAATTTAATTGCACCCCTGACAGTCGTCCAAAAACTAGAAATTCACGTAAAATAGGGTTAAGATTAGTTTGCGCGTCTTTCACATAAATCGTGATGTCGTCCGCATACAATGACACACCAATCTGGTGTTGGCAGCAGCGAAAGGCACTGTCTCTGTGCAGTTGTCGGATCCGACATGCCAGCGGCTCTATCGCTGTAGCGAAGAGTAGTGGGGAGAGAGGACACCCTTGTCTGGTGCCTCTGGTTATCGGTATCGGGGTCGACAGCAATCCATTAACAACCACTCTGGCCGTCGGTGCGGTATACAGCAGTGCCACCCAGCTAACAAACAATTTCGAAAACCCCATTCTATGCAATATATTAAATAGGTACGTCCACTCAACCGAATCGAACGCCT
The DNA here is from genome assembly GCF_964261635.1 of Lissotriton helveticus. Taxonomy (NCBI): domain Eukaryota; kingdom Metazoa; phylum Chordata; class Amphibia; order Caudata; family Salamandridae; genus Lissotriton; species Lissotriton helveticus. The sequence goes on along the minus strand of NC_136057.1, from coordinate 1,709,258,175 downwards.
TCGTGGCATCTAGGCAGCGACTGGGAGATCCGGGGCGATCGTCTGTATTAAAGAGAACAACGTTCTGAGATTATGTGAGGTAGCACGGCCCAGGACGTACCCGGCTTGATCTGGCAATACCAACTTAGACATAATCAACGAAAGACGCGTTGCGAGGACTTTGGCTAGAATTTTCGCATCGCAATTGATAAGCAACAGCGGTCGATATGAGTCCGTGTCTGTTGGGTCCTTCCCTGGTTTCAACAAGGAGGTAATGACCACCTCCCTCATCGAGCCCGGCAGAACCCCAGCTTCCAAAGATTCTACATAAACTTCCCTTAGGACCGGAGCCATTATATCTATGTAACATTTATAGAACTCCGCAGGGAGTCCATCCAGTCCCGCCGCTTTGCCATTAGCCAATGACATAATCGCGTCGCGGATCTCATCGAGCTCCAGCGGCGCGCTAAGGAATGCTCTATGCACATCACTGAGCCAGCAGAGTGCAATGTCATCAAGGAAGCCTCCCATGTTCTCTACAGTCATCTGTTGCGAAGTATAGAGGTGGCCATAATGCGTCAGAAACTCCCTCTGAATCCTCTCAGTATCCCGATACCTTTCCCCTTCCGGCGTGACAATCTCTAATACATTGGAACTAAAGCGCGGTTTCCTCGTCATTGCAGCCAACACTTTGCCCGGCCGTTCCCCTTCGCAATACCTACGTGCAGTCCAATACTTCCCCCTGAAGTTGACTTCCCGTACCGCCTCTTCCTCAGACTCAGATAGCTTATCTCTAAATGTCTTGTGTAATCCCGCGTCTGGCCTCATCGCCATATCAATTTCTAGTTCTCTCAGCTCGTGCTCCAGTCTACTCAGTGTCCTTTGTATATCTCTCAGCACCCCCCCTCCCTTGGATATGCAAATCCCTCTGATCGTGACCTTGAATGCCTCCCACACCGTTTCCACACTAGCAACCGAATCCCTGTTCCTGGGGAAAAATTCCTCAATTTCAACCCTCAACTCTGTCTTAAATACTGTATCTAGTAGCATGGATGGGAGCATCCTCCAGGGAGGTCTCATTCGATCATGTCCTGGTATAGTGAGGGACAGCAGCACCGGGCAATGATCAGAGTAGGTCCTGGGCAAATGCACTACCACACCTATCCCCTCACAGAGTCCTCTCGTCACAAAGCAGTAGTCTAATCTAGCCCAAGTATTAGTGTGCGATGTAAAGTGCGTGCCCTCCCTGCGCGCATGATGTGTGTGCCTCCAACTATCTACCAGCCCAGCTTCCTCAATGATGCCTACCAGCACATCCCGCGCTTGTCTGTTATATTGCATGCAGCCGTCCAATCTATCCATACCAGGAATCAATGTAACATTAAAATCTCCCCCCCAAATGACATGAGTGGCACCCACCCCCAATATATGCCCCCAAAGTGTCGTGAAGAAATCCGGAGTGTCAACATTAGGAGCATAGCAACTCACTATCACAACAGTATCTGTGCCCAGCCTTCCCCACAACAGTACAAAGCGGCCATTAGGGTCCAGGATCTCACCCATCAGGTGAAAAGCAATTGAATTTTTGATCAACACAGCAGTACCCCGAGAGTACGAGGAATATGATGAAAATTTCCTGATCAAAGCCCCTTTTCTAGCAAATGTGGGATCCGAACGCGGCCTAAAATGCGTCTCTTGTAACAATGCTATATGCACATTATGCCTATCCAGATAAGCAAGTATATTTCTACCTTTCCTAGCATCATTAATGCCCCACACATTCCATGACAATATCGACAGTTTATTCCTAGACGTATCAGCCATGAGCATTTGCGACATCTATAATGATACACATTCCCACGCGCTCCAACCGCCCGCCAGCCACCTCATAGCAATCCCTCCAATGGACATGCAATTTCCTGTGTAACCTGTGTCCGTAGTAACCAACCTCTTCAACCATACCCCTCAACCATTGCCTCCCCCCGCCCAATTCAAACATCCCTCCGAACGCCCCCCTCCCCCAACCAAGCATCATCCTAGCATCCCCAACCCTCATCCTACCCAAAAGTACTCTAAGCATCCACATCGCATTCACACCCAGCCCACCCACCTCCCACTAAAGCAACCCCAACTCTCCAGCACCCCATTCCCCCACCTCCCTTATCACCGCTAGCAAACCCCCAATTAGCTGCAGTGCAAAAAACAATGTCAATGGGGCACACCCTAGTGGGGCCATCTAAGGTACGCACTTCACCACCCCCTTCGCCCCACCCTTCGATCCGAACCTCCCCACGGAGGGCTCCTCGAGGGAAGGGGGTGTCGCCTGGCATACATTACCACCATTAGTCCCAACGCCGACTTCAACAGTATCTTGTATCCATAGTAGCAGTGCTCATGCAGAGTCCCCAATTCGGCAGCACAGCTAAAGGTATTCAATATGACCCAAACTTGTCACACTGCCGTCAGCAATAAATCTCAACAACATCCAAAGAAAGTTCAATCCCCTTCATCCTCCGCTGCTGCCGCTGCAGGACGGTGTCCTTGCTCTCTCCTCAGTATTTTCAGGCAATCCTCAACCTGTTGTGGATTCATAAAGATGTGTTGTTTCGCCTGATGCGTGACTCTAAGCTTCGCAGGGTATAGTAAAGCATAATCAATTTGCAGAGCCCTCAGTTTTCTTTTCACATCCAGAAACTTCCGTCTTTGGTCTTGCACCATTGGTGTGAAGTCCGGGTATAAGGAAAAATTCACTCCATCACACGTCAGCTGTTTTGTGTTTCTTTCAGCCCGCAACGCAGTATCCCGGTCTCTATAATTCAGGAGCCGCGCTATGATCGGTCTTGGCGGCGCTCCAGGTTTGGGTTGAGATCCTAGAGAGCGATGCGCCCTCTCAACAATAAATTGCTGCGAAAAGGCTTCCCCCCCACCGCTGTCTTTAGAATCCACTCCACATAGTCCTCCATCCGCCCTGTGTTTGTCGATTCCGGCACACCAACCACGCGTACATTATTGCGACGGCTGCGCGCTTCTAACTCTTCGTTCTTTGCAGCTATTACCCGGAGGATGTTGTCCATTCTCGTCAGCCTAGTATCTGGGACGCCGTGGTATCGTCATTGTCCGAAATCCTCCTCTCAGCCTCTGTAATGCGTTCCTCGTGAACGTCCATCTTTTGTACAATAGCGTCCATTATGGAGGAAAGCCGATCCACCTTGTCCACTATCGTCGCGAATCCCTGTTTCATCTCCTGCAGTAGAAGGTGCATATCCGGCGCAGCCATGTCACAGCTAGTCCCGGCCGTGGATGCGTTTTGAGGTCCTCCTGAGTCCGACTCCAATCTCGTGCTTTTCTTCGACGGCTGGGCCGAGTCAAAGGATATTTTCGGCTGTCTGGTATCCTGCCGCCCCATGGTAGCGCCTTTGCCTTATTTGACTCTTGTTACAGAGGTCCCCTTACCCCCTCCGCCACTGGGCGATCCAGAGGCCTCCGTCATGAACTGGTACAAAATCAGTGATCGGTCCCCCAATCCTACTTCGAGTCCGTTGATTGTAGCTGTGGCCCTTAGCAAGTGCCTCACCGTCCCCAGCACGGATGCCCGCCAGATCACTGTGCACTCTTGTATGTGCCGTCACGCTATGACGTAGCCAGCATGCAGGGTATGACTGGCCTAGTCTTGCAAGGCTACAGCGCAAAAGGGCCCGGGGTCGGTCTCTCGGACTCACTCAGACACCCTTCGTCTCAACCAGCAGAGTTCAGCGTCTAATGGGTCTCGAATAATCCCCAGATTGCACCTTCCAGACTATAATCTCCCCTGTCAGGATCGCACCAGCATATTTATTTCTCTCCGCGCTGCAGAGTGGGAACCGCAGACGCTCAGCGTGTCTCCTCGATATGGCAGTGAATATTGTTGGCACCGCGTGGCTTCCAAGCACTATTCCGTATGGACTGGCATGTTGCGCTTCTGACCGTTAGCCCAGTACCATCGGTCCGCTGAGCAGGTAGACTCTAAAGTAGCGCGTCCTTCACTTTCCACACTGCACGTCGCCGGTGGTATGGTTCTCGCTCTCCGCACCCATGCAAAGCCGGCCGTCACACAGATCTCAGCCACAGCTTCCCAGCCACGTCTGGGAGTCCAACGGTCGCTCTCGCCCACTTCACGCTCAGACTCACTTATGGCGCCAAGGTATCCGCATCAGCTCCGTCCCGAACAGTTCACAGTGCAGCTTCGCCCCCTCCAACGGGGGAACGGGGTGTGGGTAGGAGGACACTGGTAGACAAGGCATATTTCGAGCCGCACCACTTCCAGCAATCCCGACCAGCTCGGTATCTCTTCGCGCCACTGCCCCGTCCGTGTACACCCCGGACCACCGCCACTCCACGCAGTCATGTCTCTGACCTGTTCCAATCTGCCAGTTCGGGCGTCAGTGTGTACAGCACCACATCTCCGCGTCCTGACCATCAATTAGGCATGGCCGCACGAACTCCCTCAGGCCGGGGCCTTCCGACCTCGTGGGCTCTCCGGTGTTGCGTAGGCTCGGCGCCCAGGCACACGCAATGCAGGCTCCGTCGCAGCAGTCGGTCGGGCACTCCCGCGGTGATATCTCTGCAATTACGGGTCCGATTCACTCCAAATTTTCAGCGAGTGTCAGACCATGGGCTCTCTGCAAACACACCAACTTTCATCGGCGTCGGAGGTGATAAAGTAAGGATAAAAAGCAGGATATCGGCACAGGCTGCAGGAGCCTCACACAAGTGCGGCCATGCTGCTTGTGCGCCCTCTAGCGCCCCCTCCACACTCTCAAGCATCTGCTGTGTATCACGGTGTCACGAGTTAAAGCGTGAGACAGACGCTGTGGGGCAAATTTACAAGACCCTTATGACAGATTTGTGCCACCGTTGCATCACTTTTGTGACGCAGCGGCGGCGCAAAGCCAGCTCCATGCTGTGGGCTATTTACAACGTGACACATCTGGGAGATGCGTCACGTTGTATAGCCCTCCACCACATTTGGGCGTTCCTGCGCAGCAGGGGGGGGGGCAATCCAGCGCAGGAACGCCTCCTAAAAGTGGCTGAGTGAAATCTACAAGATTTCACTCAGTCACTTTTAAGGTCATGCTGCGTCAAAACCCTGCGCCTGCTTGAAGCATCCAGAAGGATTGACGCAGCATGTTAGGGATAAGGGCAACCCAAGCTTTGCTGGAGCTGCGTCGCGCTTTTGACGCAACTCCAGCAATTCGCCACCTTCCCCCGGGGGATGCGACACGCATCTGCCCATCCTTGCACCACGGTGCGCCGCATTGTAAATGCGGCCCATCAGTGGTGGCACACGGCTGGGCAGATGCGCTGCAACTCTTCTGGCGCATCCCTGCTGATTAGCAGAGATGTGCCATAAGTAGTAAATCTGCCAATGTGTGTTTTATGCTTAGTTTTCATGTGGTGGCTGTGAGTTGAGGTATTTATCCTTTAATCACAAGGGCTGTTTTGCCAGGCGCACCAGTGAGTTCATTCAAAAGAAGCCAGCTATTTAGCTTTGTAAATTTTATTTTTGCCACATTGTTTTTGCGTGGCTTCTGTGCAGCATGGTTGAAAGTAAAAAAACAAAGCTTTATGACGATGTGCAACATGGCAATAAAAACATTGGCGAAGCTAAATAGCTCTACTATTTGGCTTAGTCAATGTTTTTCAGGTCTATGACACGGTCAGTGTTGACAGTGCCATTTCAGAATAGCACTTTTTAGGTTGAGTTTTCGAGACCTTTTGTATATACTTTGAAGCACGCCCACTTCTTTTCATTAGTTTGTTTCAGTGTCCTGACAAAATTCTTGCTTGCAAGTGGTCCATCCTTCCTCCTTGTCCCCCTTTTTCCTCAGTTGTTCACTCATACAGAGCAGCTCTCCAGTACTTGTACCCTTCTACTTGTCCCATTGTAGTATCTGTTTAGGACTACTCTTCCCTTTCTCTAAGAGCATTTGACCAGAGCGCTTGATGTTTTCAGTTGCTCTGAGCCCTGACTTCTATTAATTTGTACAGGGCTGTAATTCTTGTTATCTCCTCACATCTGATGCGCCCTCCTCCCTGTGTGCCTGCAGAGGTACATAATTTACCGGTACCGATCCCCTCCTCCCCCCACCCTGCTTTTCCCATTTTCTTAATAAAAGCTCATGTTTCCAATTGTCACCAGCTCTCTGTCTCTTTAACTCTGCGTGGAGTCCTCCCGGGTCACTACCCCGATTGACTAGTGCCCCCACCTTTAAATCCTGACTTCAGTGATCCGGCATTGTGACTTGAGATCCTCCTTCAGTACAATGTCCTGCTGTTAGAGCAATTGCATATCGGGTATTGTAGTGCGGTAGTGCTTGCTTTCACAGACCATTAATCTGCTGTCACTTAAGAACTACAAGACTTAGGCACCCCATCTAAGCCACTGCCCACCGTTCTTCTGCCCCACCGCCACATGGTCGTTGTTTGTGCGCGCTGATGTCACTGCGCCCTTCACACCGCTGCTCTGTCCTTGCTGCCACTGTCTTGTGCTCAATCTGCTCACTGAAGATGTCGGGGGAGAATGAGCAAACACAAGGAGATGATGGACGGAGCGCTGAAACTTTTCAGACACTCGACCCCAGTCACAGGTCTGGGTTGAGTCCATCATCGTTCTTTAGCTCACTTCACCACCTCAGTACAGACCCAGCTATATGCACATCAGTCTTGACCATGTGCCTCATGGGAACAGTCCAGTGCGAACTGCCAAGCCTGGTCTTCCCTGAACCGGAAACAAGCATACTGGGACCAGTTTCGGGGTAACACCACTCCTCAGCCAGGCTAGCTTGAACCCAGTGGCAAAGTGGACAAGGGGCATCATCTTTCTTTAGCTCACTTCGCCACCTCAGTTCAGACCCAGCTATATGCATATCAGTCTTGACCATGTGCCTCATGGGAACAGTCCAGCCCGACAATGGCCCACAAAAGCAGACCATTGCTGAGGACCTGGTGGTGACCAAGTACAAGATGAGCAGCGCCGGCTCGCCCACTACTCTTTCAGTCACTCTTCTGGAGAGCAGTAGGCATGCATTGCTTTCAGCCAGATATCATTGCGACCCTTACTAGGGCCTGGTGTTATCGGGGTTCCTGGCCCACCCTCTTGCTGAAATGGAAGTTGCTGTCGTATCTATCTTTATTTATGATGCGACCTGCGGTCCACGTGACTTCAACTGTAGATAGCAAGCAGAGAATATTTAATAATTTTCTAGAAACGTCCTGTCCAAGTGAAAGCCTTTCTTTTAGAAGAGGACACCCCACCTTTTCAAGTGTTCACAGACATGCGTGCAGAGGTAACAGGTGGATGCAGAAGTATCAGGAAGAGTGGACATGCTGGTGAAAACTTCCCATTCCTTACGTGTGCCGCGAGCACATCCTCTTCCCGGGCTTCAGGATGCGCCCCTTCTAGACACCTCATATGAATGAATCTGCCTTGAGGTTTCTATTGGGATCAGTATGCCAGCTTCCTTCTGAGTCTGAGATTCTTTCCCTAGTTGCTTTACTTGAATTTGCTCTGTCTAGCTGTATTTGTACATTGTAGAGGATGGCTCATGTCACTCAAATTTCAGATTTTAACTGTTAGGATAGCAGATTTTGGGCAAGGGCTTCCTTTAGTTTAGTTATATAGTAGTGCATTTGGGTAGCGGATTATTATAATATTAAACTTTTGTATTGACGTGCCTTGCTTTACGGGACACGCTAAACCTAAAATCTTTATCAATTCTTTGAGCGCTCCTGTTAATCAACAAATTGTATTTGGGTGTGCTTCAAGCCAGGCCATCTCACAGTCACTCATCAAGTAAGAAAGTGCTGTAACACGCTCATGTCACTGTGCAATAATAGGGGTGATGCTGTTGGATAAGGCACTCCAGGGTTCCCATATAGACTGAGCTAAGGAGGTTTATCAGGTGTGTGCTATGTCTTTAGAATAGTTAGGATCATGATTTAAACTTAAACTGGTATCTGTTGTTTATCCATTTATTGGCTGATTTGTACAAAGTGAAACCAGAAAACCTGGACGCATTGTGGCTTCCTCACTTAAATTGTCTTATCAGTCAAATTAATTATTTCGTGAAAACTCTTTTTTTCTTCATTATCGTGTATGATAGCACTTCCAGATATGTGAGTATAAACTACCAATTGTACAATAGTAACACTTTCAATAAGTACTGCTAAGTGCAGTGCTATAATGGGCCTATTAGTGTCAAAGCTTTCATGTTAAAGAACAGTAGATGTTGTAGCACCCTGGATAATGTGCTGCATGGCTAAATACTTATAAGGTCCGAAAAGTGAGACCTATTGGCTATGCCCATGCTTGTTTTGTTCACCTTTAGCCATTCTGCTGCACATCATAGCTAAAAACAACTTTGACAAGAGCCAATAGCTCTTGCAAAGGCATATTGGTGTGTGTGTGTGTGAGGGAGAGAGAGAGAGAGAGAGAGAGAGAGAGAAAGAGAGTGTTTCTGTTTCTGTTATGGAGAGGTGGATGGGGAGTACCTGCATTTGCTTAAATAAATCAACAGAAGATTTCTTCCAAGAGTCACATGTTACTCATACATTGATTTGTAAGATAATATGCATGCATTTTCTTTCAATAAATCTTTAGTTTAGGCATGTTATGAAAAGGAAGCTCGGTCTTGGTAAATTTGTCCTTCTCATTGTTTGACCAATACCTTCCTTTTTTCGCTCATGTATTTTGCACGGGATCTCCCCGCTTCTTTTTATTTGTCGTTCTCTTTCTCCCATTCCTGGTCTTTGCTCTCTTCTTTCATTGCTTCCTATCCTTAGCTTCTCCCCCTCGGTGTACCACCCCCTACTCCAGGTGACCCACTTCCTCCCCTCTGTTTCATTCATTCACTCACATTTCACTCATTCTCTCTAGGTCGCCAATTACATTCCCCAGTTGGCCAAGTTCGACCCCAGTCTCTGGGGTGTCTCTCTTTGCACGGTGGATGGCCAGCGGTAAGGACTAATGAAAAGAATACGTTATTTCCAGTTTGGTAGCAGTGTAAATAACAGTTATAAATACTGTCCTGACATAATGGAACTCATTATATCCATCTTGAAGGATGAAAGAATGAGTTTGCATGTGTGTGTGCCTCACTCCCTATTTCTGTCTGTCCTACTGTAAGTGCAAACGTATACACATTAGAGTATGAAAGGTTTTCTCGTTTTATTATTTATGTGTGGCCCTTGTGTTAATATTTCCTTCACTATGATCCAATCTCAGCTGTCTGTGATCTTGTGAAGGTCTTTTAAGTTACCTGTTTTTTCCAGTGTCTCACTTTGGACAGTAGCCAATTGTTGGTCCAGACTTCAAGGTACCCGCCTTGGTCTAACAAGCACTAAGTCTTGATCTTTCATTTTTTCCCCACACCTGCTTCTTATCCCAGTACACACTTTGCGGTTACCCAGGGACGGAGAAGCGTCGCACCACTGCCTTGCAGCAGTAAAAAAAGAAAAAATTAAATGATAATAACGTATTGTTATCATTTTATCTTGTACTCCTGCTGCGGCAGGGCGACACTGCAAAACAGGGGAGAAGTGGTAGAACCCTCCTAAGTGCACGATGAATGTTTGGTCGGCCCTCTCGGGCTGCCCAAAATAGTCATGCACACTTTCCCTGTTCTCCATGCAGGCTGCATTACAGCCTGCATGGAGAACATGCCAGGCTCCCAGTCCATGGCTAAGTGCTGAACCACGGCGCTCAGACCAGTCACAACAGGGGAGTCTGGCTGTTTTCCGGCGGCAAGGTAAGTGTATTTTTTATTTTATTTAACAATGTGCCCTAATAAAACCCCTCCCCTCCCCCGCCACCCGCGAGCCATGCCGGCCGCACTGTGGTTACCCTTCGAGGTTATAAGGTGTTTTCATAGAAGCAGGAAGTAGACGGCCATGTCTTTTAGTATAGAACAACCAAGAAAGCATATTTTAAAAAGCGGCAAAACAGTGCATGTTTTAAAATAAAATAAAAACCCAAAGTAAGGCAGAGGGCTCTAGACCACAATGAATAAATAAAAACAATTGCCAGAATCAATAGGGCTGGCCTTGACAAGCTGGCGTAATGTTTACTTTTTTTTTTTTAAACAAGCATTTCACGCATGTTCCCTAGAGATAAAAAGTTAAAAACAGATAAGGTGTTGCTGCCTACAAAATGCCATCACTCACAGTGCAAGAGAGTCAGTGACTGAACTGGGCTGACCTAGTGTTCTATGTTGTGTGGGGTGGTGGGCGGAGGCAAAATGTGAATGACACTTGACCAGCACAATGGATGAAGAGACAGTATCTGAAAAGCCCTGTATATATTTTGATTAAGATTTTATAGAAAATATAAGGCTGGGGAGGCAACCAAAGCAGTCTATAGGCTAGACCTAAAAATGAAAGATAACCATTTCAGTGGCCAGCAAAAGCCCAATCTTGTCACACCCAGAAACAGGAAAGGAATTCTTCCCCAGTAGCAGTCGTCATGACTCGCTGGTGGGGGAGTGGGCACAAGGGGTCGTGTGGGGGATACGCGGGGGAAAAAAAAGTTTACAATTAAACTTACCTTTCTGCCGGCAAGTCCCGCTTCTCCTCTGTTTCTCCTCTCCTGCTCTCCTTCCTCCGGCAGGAACAGGAAGCAGACAGCCAGGCTCCCTCCCCTAAGCCAATCACAACGCTTCAAGCAGCGTTGCGATTAGTCGGGACGCAAGCTAGCCAGGGGCTAATGGGGTGGCCATGTTCTCCATGCAGGTTGCAATGCAGCCTGCATGGAGAACGGGTAAAGTGAGCATTACTGGTTTGGCCGGCCTGAAAAGGCCGACCAAACAGTCTTTACGCACTCTGGAGTGGGCAAACCACTCCTCCCCTGCCCTGCTCAAAGAGCAAAGCAAAACCAAAGGAAAAGATGGACGGAGCGTTGACAATTCAAGAACTCACCCCCAGTCAACTGATTTGAGTTTAATCCATCACCATTCTATAGCCCACTCTGCCACCCCAGTTCAGACATGGCCATATGCAAATCAGTCTGACCCTGTGCCTCATGAGAACAGTCCAGCCTGAACCGCCAAGCCATGCCTTCCCTGGACCAGAAACAAGCTTCCCAGGACTGGTTTCTGGCATTGCAGCCATCTTCAGCCGGGCTAGCTTGAATCCAGTGGCAAAGTGAGCAAGGGACTCACGTCTGAGCATACCCTGCCAACTTATGGCGAACAAAGCAAAACCAAAGGAAATGATGGACGGAGCGTTGACAATTCAAGCACTCACCCCCAGTCAACTGATCTGGGTTTAATCCATCACCATTCTTTAGCCCACACTGCCACCCCAGTTCAGACATGGCCATATGCAAATCAGTCTGACCCTGTGCCTCATGAGAACAGTCCAGCCCGAACTGCCAAGCCATGCCTTCCCTGGACCGGAAACAAGCTTCCCAGGACCGGTTTCTGGCATTGCAGCCGTCTTCAGCCAGGCTAGCTTGAATCCAGTGGCAAAGTGAGCAAGGGACTCCCGTCTGAGCATACCCTGCCAACTTATGGCGAACAAAGCAAAACCAAAGGAAATGATGGACGGAGCATTGACAATTCAAGCACTCACCCCCAGTCAACTGATCTGGGTTTAATCCATCACCATTCTTTAGCCCACTCTGCCACCCCAATTCAAACATGGCCATATGCAAATCAGTCTGACCCTGTGCCTCATGGGAACAGTCCAGCCCGAACTGCCTAGCCATGCCTTCCCTGGACCGGAAACAAGCTTCCCAGGACCGGTTTCTGGCTTTGTTCGCCATAAGTTGGCAGGGTATGCTCAGATGTGAGTCCCTTGCTCACTTTGCCACTGGATTCAAGCAAGCCGGGCTGAAGACGGCTGAAATGCCAGAAACCGGTCCACAGAAGCTTGTTTCCGGTCCAGGGAAGGCATGGCTTGGCAGTTCGGGCTGGACTGTTCCCATGAGGCACAGGGTCAGACTGATTTGCATATGGTCATGTCTGACCTGGGTTGGCAGAGTGGGCTAAAGAACGGTGATAGATCAAACCCAGATCTGTTGACTGGGTGTGAGTGTTTGATTGGTTCAGATGCTCCGTCCATCACCACCCCCTTTTGACCACTCTGCTCAAAGGGCAGAGCAGCTCCGTCCGACATGCGCAAAGCAAACATAAAATGGTAATAACTTTAGGGCTTTAAGTGGGCCGTTTTTCTTAAGGGGGCCTCGAAACGGGTCTCTATCGGGATCAGTTTTGTGCCCTGACACAGGCGGTCCATTTTTTTCCGGACTGCAGTGACATCAGGCACATAGATGTAGCCTGCTCACACTGCTCCCGTCTCACTAGTGGAGAAGTAAGTTACGGCATGACGTCATGCCAGCTGAAAAAATATCAAAAAAGGGAGTGAAGAGGTGGTGCTGAACTACACCAAGGTGGGCGCGTCCTCCTCTCCTGAAAGTATAAATAATCAACAAGGTCCACCTTACGTAGAGTTAGTGTATAACCAGGTGTTCATGGAATACACGATGGGTGTTAAAATACCCCTCACGCACCAAAAGGGCCCTTGGTGTCATGCTTCATCATTGGGGTCTTCCCGCCCCGCTGCGGGACGGGGCAGTGCTGCGACAAGCGACTACGCTGGAGCACCTTTTATTTTGAGAGTGCTATGTGAGTGAATGGGAGTGAGTGTCAGTAGGGTCAGGGGTGATAATAGATAAGTGAAGTTAAAAAATACCTGGCCTAGTGGTAGAAAAAACTGTTTGATAAACACTGGCTGGTATTGTTAAAAAAGTGAAGCGGAGAGAAAAAGTAGGTTAATGGACTTACTCTCCTGTGTGGGTCAGCATGTTTCGGGGCCTCAAGCCCCTTCGTCAAGACCGGGGACTGATCCCCCTGTCACTCACTAATGTTTTACCACAAAAATATATAGTGTATGTACTAAGAATGATCAATGTGTATAGATATACTTTATAAATCTATGTATTCCTGGCTATATCAGTAATGCTGATGTAGTATGCCTGAAAAGATAAGAGCATACAATTATAATTGCGCAGTCCCAGAGCGCAGGACTAATAGTCACCTGTGAGGGAAAGAAAAACGAACAAACACACATATATAAAATGGTACATAGTATCCAAGTCCGTGCTGGTAAGTACCCTGTAAGTGAAGTGCTAAGGATCAAAACAGTACAACTACAGCACATATCATGAACTCTACACAAAAAGTCAAGCATTCATTCTGGTTGAGATACATACTCAGGATGTTTGGAGTCAGTGCCCCATGAGCCAGCTCTGGAGCGAAGGGTAAAATGAGGATCCAAACTGTGAATAGGGAGAGAGAGGGAATAAAAGAAAAAGTGTTTTCTAGATCTCAGTAGTTGCAGCTGAATGATTCCTAATCTCAAATTAGGGATAGAGCAGAAGTCGCTATTCCATTCGACTGTGCCGTACTCACTTAACCCCCAGCAACGTGGTGCTTCCTCCTTCGTCCTTGGCTTCCGTGATACTGAGAAGCTGGGGAGGTACGCCTTATATATGTTTAGGTTAATGGAGTAATTGGGAGTTAATAGATTTATTGGTCTCACCCGAGACAGTATTGGCCCGCGAGATCCCGTTCAGAAACGTTGTTTTTCGGCGGCCATTATTGTCAGGCTAGTTTGTTATTGAGGTACCGTTTATCTATCGTGATTCGTCCCTGTTCGGTCAGCAGAAAGAGCCCGGGTGTACCGCTAATAAATCTTATTTAACCACACTTCCAAATGTGGTGCGGAACGAAAATATCGTCCGCTCTGGGCTGGGTTTACTATTTGTGCGCATGCGCGGTGAAGAAATACTTGTAATAGTAAACACGCGCGCGTTAGAGTTCAACGCGCCTGCGTGTATGACGAGTCACTGCATGCAATACGATCTTCTACTGTTAATGGACACACGGAGTGCATTGAGATACAATGCGCCTGTTTATATAAAGTGTGCTAGTTTACAGTTAGAATGTTGGAGGCGATTTCACTTAGAGATTTGAAAAAATTAAATTGAATAAACGCACAGAAAAAGTCCCTGTTGTTATTTCAGAGGTGGGGGCAGTACTTATAAAGTTATAAATGGATAAAAAAACAGTTGGTAATGGATATTTTCAGCGCATCATGAATCAAAATTATAAATAGATAGATAAACAGTTGGTAATGGATATTGTCACAATGCATCATGAATCAGAGTGTTCGTGACTGGTAACTCACTCTTGTCTTACTCAATGGTTATTTTGAAAGAGGTGGTGGGCAGTTTTTGTAGACAGGAGTTATTTTCAGACTCTCAGCTGGGACCAAGGTATCTCGTCATTGAGGCCTGTCATATGAGTGCCTAGACGGAACACCCAGCGTTGTTCTTTTGATAGGAGGTCCTTGTCGTTACTGTATGCCTCTAGTACCGTCCATTTCAAATCATGGATGCTGTGACCCATAGTTACATAGTGTGTCGCCATTCTAGTTGTGGTTTTTTTACAGCGCACATTGCTGCGGTGTTCGCTCATCCGGACTTTTACTGGCCTGGTGGTCATGCCTACATATTCTTTCAGGCAGGGGCAGGTGATCAAATAGACCACGTTGCGGCTGTTACAATTCGTGAAGGAGCGTTGCTCCCAAGTGGACTGGTTTGAAAAGATGATTTTGCAACTTTTTTGCGTGTATTGACAGGACGCACATGAGCCGCAAGGGTGGTGTCCACTGACAGCTGTTAATTTCCTCTGATCAGTATTGGTGCGATCTTTAAGTCTTGTGTGGACCAACATATCCTTAAGATTCTTACCCCTTCTGTGTGAGAACATAGGTTTTGGGAAGTTGAGTTTCCCACAGTTCAGCATTTTCCAGTGCTTGTTCACAATCTTTGTGATGTGGTTCGAGTTAGTATTGTACGTGGTGACACATATAGGTCATGGATCAGGTTCTTTTTGTACTGTTGGTTCTAACAGAGCCTCTCTGTTATTGTTATGCGCTCTTTTTAGGCCTTTGTTGACAACAGTTTTTGGATAGTTTCGGTCTAGTAGTTTGCGTTCCAAATCCCCAGCTTGGGTTTTGAAGTCTCTAATGTCGCTGCAGTTTTTCCGCAAGCGAAGGAATTGCCCATAGGGTAAATGTTCACGGAGATGTCGCGGGTGGAAACTGTTGTAGAGTAACAAACTGTTTTTAGCTGTTGGTTTGAAGTGGGTACATGTTTCTAGTCTTCCATTGGTTGGGTAGATATTTAAATCTAGGAACACCAGGTTCTCTCTGGAGGCTGTGCGGGTAAACTTAAGGAACCGGTCTTGTTGGTTCAACCAGGTCATGAACTGATTGACTGAATCTTGGTTCCCTCTCCAGATCACTAGCACATCGTCAATGTACCTTTTCCATGTTATCACATGGTTCCTAAAGGGATTATGGTCGCTGAGAATTTTCGTTGATTCAAGGTGATGTACGTACAGTCCGGCTAGACTAGGGGCACATGTGCTCCCCATGCTCGTGCCATGTTTCTGTAAGTAATACGTACTCTCATATTGAAAGAAATTTTTCTTCAGGTACAAGGAGATACATTCAAGTACTACCTGTCTTGGTGTGTGGTATTTCCAAGTTGTGGAGAAAAGGACTTCCTCTATTATCTCCAGGGTTTCTTGGTGAGGGAGGCTGGTGTAGAGGCTCTCCACATCTAAACCTAGAAGGAGGTCCTTTATGGGCAACCAGTTCCCCCCATGGGACCAACAGGCACCCCCATTTTATTACTATGGTCAACCGCCTTTTTTAGGCCCGCGCCAAGGGCCCCGAAGAGGCAGGAATCGAAAAGGGACCCAGGTCCACTGGAACCAACAACCAGCAGCACCTCCAGGTGTGTCAACCCGGAGCCAAACAGCATCCGCCAGTCGGGAAACCTAGTGGTAAACCTGTCTGACCACCAACTAACACAGGAACAAGAAAATGTCCTGAGTAAAGGGTTGGGTTTCGTACCAACCAATAAGATGGACAAATTTAAAATATGTCAAGAGATGAAGGAGTTCATATGAAAACTAAAGCTGAAAGCCTTTTTTCAGAACTCCGACATTGACACTTCTGACCAATCTGACACCGGTCTAAAGAAAAAATACACTTTCACCCCATTAGACTCTACTCTACCAGTGGAACTTCTGGCATTTGAGAAAGCAGTCATGGGTGATCTGGAAAACTTACCAACTGACACGGGCGAAACCTACCAAAACACCACCAGATTGGAAAGGATAGCACTCCAGGAACTAGCCAACGACCAAGATATTGTAATCAAGCCAGCCGATAAAGGCGGGGCAACGGTCATACAGACCTACACCAACTATGATAGAGAATGCAGGAAACTCCTAAATGACAGACGTAACTATCAGGTACTCAGAGAGGACCCCACAGAGAAAGTCAGGATCTGTATCCTCATAATGATTGAAGAAGCAATGGCGCACGACTGGCTCACCAAAAAAGAAAGTGACTTCCTTGTTCAGGAAAATCCCAAAACACCTTATTTCTACACTATACCCAAAATTCATAAGGACGCCCCCTACCCACCTGGACGCCCCATAGTATCCGGGATTGACTCAATCCTGGAACCCCTATCCAAGTTCGCCGACGCTTTCCTCAGGCCCATAGTACAATCAACCAACACATATCTGAAAGATACAAAAGCTGTGCTACAATTGGTCAGGAAAGTTCTTTTTGACCCAGAACAGGACCTCCTTCTAGGTTTAGATGTGGAGAGCCTCTACACCAGCCTCCCTCACCAAGAAACCCTGGAGATAATAGAGGAAGTCCTTTTCTCCACAACTTGGAAATACCACACACCAAGACAGGTAGTACTTGAATGTATCTCCTTGTCCCTGAAGAAAAATTTCTTTCAATATGAGAGTACGTATTACTTACAGAAACATGGCATGAGCATGGGGAGCACATGTGCCCCTAGTCTAGCCGGACTGTACGTACATCACCTTGAATCAACAAAAATTCTCAGCAACCATAATCCCTATAGGAATCATGTGATAACATGGAAAAGGTACATTGACGATGTGCTAGTGATCTGGAGAGGGAACCAAGATTCAGTCAATTAGTTCATGACCTGGTTGAACCAACAAGACCGGTTCCTTAAGTTTACCCACACAGCCTCCAGAGAGAACCTGGTGTTCCTATATTTAAATATCTACCCAACCAATGGAAGACTAGAAACATGTACCCACTTCAAACCAACAGCTAAAAACAGTTTGTCACTCTACAACAGTTTCCACCCGCGACATCTCCGCGAAAATTTACCCTATGGGCAATTCCTTCGCTTGCGGCGAAACTGCAGCGACATTAGAGACTTCAAAACCCAAGCTGGGGATTTGGAACGCAAACTACTAGACCGAAACTATCCAAAAACTGTTGTCAACAAAGGCCTAAAAAGAGCGCGTAACAATAACAGAGAGGCTCTGTTAGAACCAACAGTACAAAAAGAACCTGATCCACGACCTATATGTGTCACCACGTACAATACTAACTCGAACCACATCACAAAGATTGTGAACAAGCACTGGAAAATGCTGAACTGTGGGAAACTCAACTTCCCTAAACCTATGTTCTCACACAGAAGGGGCAAGAATCTTAAGGATATGTTGGTCCACACAAGACCTAAAGATCGCACCAAAACTGATCAGAGGAAATTAACAGCTGTCAGTGGACACCACCCTTGCGGCTCATGTGCGTCCTGTCAATACACGCAAAAAAGTCGCAATATCACCTTTTCAAACCAGTCCACTTGGGAGCAACGCTCCTTCACGAATTGTATCAGCCGCAACGTGGTCTATTTGATCACCTGCCCCTGCCTGAAAGAATATGTAGGCATGACCACCAGGCCAGTAAAAGTCTGGATGAGCGAACACCGCAGCAATGTGCGCTGTAAAAAAACCACAACTAGAATGGCAACACACTATGTAACTATGGGTCACAGCATCCATGATTTGAAATGGACGGTAATAGAGACATACAGTAACGACAAGGACCTCCTATCAAAAGAACAACGGTGAGTGTTCTGTCTAGGCACTCATATGAAAGGCCTCAATGATGAGATACCTTGGTCCCAGCTGAGAGTCTGAAAATAACTCCTGTCTACAAAAACTGCCCACCACCTCTTTCAAAATAACCATTGAGTAAGACAAGAGTGGGTTACCAGTCACGAACACTCTGATTCATGATGCATTGTGACAATATCCATTACCAACTGTTTATCTATCTATTTATAATTTTGATTCATGATGCGCTGAAAATATCCATTACCAACTATTTTTTTATCCATTTATAACTTTATAAGTACTGCTTCCACCTCTGAAATAACAACAGGGACTTTTTCTGTGCGTTTATTCAATTTCATTTTTTCAAATCTCTAAGTGAAATCGCCTCCAACATTCTAACTGTAAACTAGCACACTTTATATAAACAGGCACATTGTATCTCAATGCACTCCGTGTGTCCATTAACAGTAGAAGATCGTATTGCATTCAGTGACTCGTCATACACGCAGGTGCGTTGAACTCTAACGCGCGCGTGTTTACTATGACAAGTATTTCTTCACCGCGCATGCGCACAAATAGTAAACCCAGCCCAGAGCGGACGATATTTTCGTTCCGCACCACATTTGGAAGTGTGGTTAAACAAGATTCATTAGCGGTACACCCGGGCTATTTTGTAGTGTAGTTCCTATTATCCCAATAGGCTCTGCGCATTGGAATAATATCTTCAATAGTATAGACGTAGGACTGTGGTTAACTAGGTCTTCTACTGACGATATTAGACCTAAAGTTATGTGTGCCA
Source organism: Lissotriton helveticus (assembly GCF_964261635.1). NCBI lineage: Eukaryota > Metazoa > Chordata > Amphibia > Caudata > Salamandridae > Lissotriton > Lissotriton helveticus. The sequence continues at coordinate 1,709,239,386 of NC_136057.1, read as the reverse complement.
GCTAGCTCAGAGTTCACTAGAAACTTTCTCGAATAGGCAAGGAGGAGTTTAACCTCCCTGGATAGACAAGAAGGGATTTAGTTTCTGACAACCATAGAACATGACAACTTTGCTCTCCCCTAATCAAGAGTATATCTCTAGAGTCGTGTGAAAACAAAAGACAACTATTTTACTCAGTCAATACGTGCATTCTTAGTTTCACCAGTTTGTAGAGAAATAAGAGATGGGCGTGTTTCAATAAAAAGATGTTATTTATTGATCAGTCTCTTTTCTCATACAAGAGAAATGAATCGCTATTATTGCAATACTTATAGTTAAGTAAAGTGCATACAGTAAAAACAGAATTATAAAATAATACTGTAAAAGCATTTATATGGTTTCTTAGCCATATGATACTTAAAATGGATAAAAGATATACATACATATATACATTGACTAATCGTTCTCAACTGGTGCTTCTAACTACGCCTACCCCGGTGTACCTGACCTAAGCCTAATACTTGGGCGGGAGTAAATAAGTAGCAGTTTAAGTTAAGTTTGTTTTGCCAAGGATCTGACTCAAGAATTCTCTGTAAGGGGTTAGTCAGTTCAGTACCTGGGATTTAGAAGGCTGGAGGGTTGGTATCTCTGTCACAGGATTCGATATCCCAGTTACCCGCGAGGGCGGCTGGAAACGCCGGAGGCTGGATTTCTCGGCAGGAGAAAAGGCAGCGTCTCTCTCAGCGCGTCAAAAGGGAGGGGCAGCGTCCGTGGGCTTTTCTGCATCAGCTGGGCTCTCCAAGCTCGTCACCACCGTGTCTTATCTTAGGGCACCGTCGGTATATTTATAACTGAAAGGTGCCGTGTTTGACGTAAGGATGGACATAAGACGTCAGCAAGAATGTCATAAGGACTGGTCGTTCTTACATTCTTTGCAGGAGTTCTCGAGCGAAATCAAAACAATGGCTGCGGGGATTTCCCAGGTCTGCTGGAGGTTTGATTTGTTTTGAGAACTCGGTGTGCTTTCTAGGGGGCTGGCGGGATAGTGCTTTCTTAATGTGACAGCATGCGCTATGACCTAATCTGAAAACGGGTTTCTGTGCCGGTGTATGGACATTAGTGAATTAATAACCGGACAAGGGTCAGAAATAGGAGTATCAATATAGGTACCTAGATAAACACACTACACTTTCTGCTGACCTAACAGGGACGAATCACGATAGATGAACGGTACCTCAATAACAAACTAGCCTGACAATGATGGCCGCCAAAAAACAACGTTTCTGAACGGGATCTCACGGGCCAATACTGTCTCGGGGGAGACCAACAAATCTATTAACTCCCAATTACTCCATTAACCTAAACATATATAAGGCGTACCTCCCCAGCTTCTCAGTATCACGGAAGCCACGGACGAAGGAGGAAGCACCGCATTGCTGGGGGTTAAGTGAGTACGGCACAGCCGAATGGAATAGCCGACTTCTGCTCTATCCCTAATTTGAGATTAGGAATCATTCAGCTCCAACTACTTAGATCTAGAAAACACTTTTTCTTTTATTCCCTCTCTCTCCCTATTCACAGTTTGGATCCTCATTTTACCCTTCGCTCCAGAGCTGGCTCATGGGGCACTGACTCCAAACATCCTGAGTATGTATCTCAACCAGAATGAATGCTTGACTTTTTGTGTAGAGTTCATGATATGTGCTGTAGTTGTACTGTTTTGATCCTTAGCACTTCACTTACAGGGTACTTACCAGCACGGACTTGGATACTATGTACCATTTTATATATGTGTGTTTGTTCGTTTTTTTTCCCTCACAGGTGACTATTAGTCCTGCGCTCTGGGACTGCGCAATTATAATTGTATGCTCTCATCTTTTCAGGCATATTACATCAGCATTACTTATATAGCCAGGAATACATAGATTTATAAAATATATCTATACACATTGATCATTCTTAGTACATACACCATATATTTTTGTGGTAAAACATTAGTGAGTGACAGGGGGATCAGTCCCCGGTCCTGACGAAGGGGCTTGAGGCCCCGAAACATGTTGACCCACACAGGAGAGTAAGTCCATTAACCTACTTTTTCTCTCCGCTTCACTTTTTTAACAATACCAGCCAGTGTTTATCAAACAGTTTTTTCTACCACTAGGCCAGGTATTTTTTAACTTCACTTATCTATTATCACCCCTGACCCTACTGACACTCACTCCCATTCACTCACATAACACTCTCAAAATAAAAGGTGCTCCAGCGTAGTCGCTTGTCGCAGCACTGCCCCGTTCCGCAGCGGGGCGGGAAGACCCCAATGATGAAGCATGACACCAAGGGCCCTTTTGGTGCGTGAGGGGTATTTTAACACACATCGTGTATTCCATGAACACCTGGTTATACACTAACTCTACGTAAGGTGGACCTTGTTGGTCATGCCAGCTGAGCCTTGTAGTGGAAGGGAAATCCCTTAAAGAGAGTCATTTTCTCTCTGGATTTCTCTTCTCTTTTTGAAACTCAGGAGCAGCAACATTGCCGTGGTGTCACCAGGGTTTTAAGGGGAAGCTTTTTCAATACTATATACAAGCCTAAGAGAGAAAGCAAGCAGTGGGGCGACGCTCCTCCGCCCCAATTTTCCCTGACATCCAAACCTCCTCTCTTGGGTGGAGGATGGAAAGAGGGCTAGTTTAATCTGTCATCGGGGTTTGGGGTTCATGAAGCCTTAGTGACAGCACTGCCTGCGTCTGTCAGGCGTTTAACCAGGTTTGAAATATGAAGCAGCGTCTGTGACGCTACCGGACAAAAGTCATTTCAAACTTCTCTGAAGAGCTATGAGGCATCTAAAAGCACATGCCAAACGTTATCTCAATTAGGGGGGAAAAAAGTCGTCATGCTTTCATTTAGCTTGAAAAATACTGTTGAAATATAACCTGAGTCCCAACACTAGAACGCACCGGCCCTTTCACGAAAGCCTATAGTCGCCAGAGCAAGAGTACTGAAGACCGAATGGCCACTAGAGGGCACTGTTTGTCCGTGATGTCCAATCTCTAGAGGTTAGCAACGCATTCTTAGTCAGTAACAGGTTTCTCCTCACCCTTTTAAACATGCAAATAAAACGTTATTTATGAATTTCTTTCACCAGCACGTAGCAGTAGAAAAATAATCTGTATTCAAGATTCCAGGCGGGGCGTTACATCACCGAAGCTTATCAACGTGCCTTCTACTGAAAAAGACACGTAAAACACAATCATTGCTAATCATTTCCCCCCTCCAACACCGACTGAAAAAAAACACCCTTTCACTCAATAATGCGTCCCATTAAGAGCTTCCCGTTTCCCCCTGTATTGTCAAACCTTTAATGCCCCTCTCTCTACAGCTTTCTCTGTCCTTCCCAGTCCTGTGTTTCAGCTGTCTGGCCTCCACCATGCATAGTGTTGTAAAATCTCTCTGCATTATAACAAGGTCCTGTGTAGGTCTTCTATGAATAGTAGTGCTATCAGTATCGTTGTTTTCTTTCTTCGTCCATATTCAATCCCGCTTGTTACTGATGTCACACTTGACGCCACCATCTTGTCTGTCTTTTTGCATTGTCAGATACTCTATCGGGGACACCACGGTGCCCTTCTGCCTGCAGTCATGCATGAAGCCCCTGAAGTATGCCATCTCTGTGAACGATCTGGGCACAGACTATGTCCACCGGTATGTTGGCAAGGAGCCCAGCGGCTTGAAGTTCAACAAGATGTATCTGAACGACGAAGGTCAGTAGGCCAAGATTGGATCTGGTAATGAACGCTGGGGCGGCCAGTGTTGCCTATTGACCCATGCTTGGGTCAGCTTGTTTCCCAGCAGGAATGTGAGAAGCCTTCCTCCCCTCCCCCAGCTTTGGATCTTGATTACTTGGTTGAGTGGGCATGAGTGTAATGTAACAAAAGAGGGAGGCACCCTACTATTAGAATAGGGACAGGGTTAGTTCAAACCACAAGTCAGAAAGTGTCCCAACTGGGAGGCACAACATTACCCAGGCTTTATCAAAAAGCTAATAGATAAAGGCCTATTGACAACTAAAAATGTTATAATCTAAGGTACGTCAGCATAACACAATACAATCAATAAAAAGCAACAACAAAAATTATGTAAAAAACGTTGTTCCATATATTTATTACAATCAAGAGTTTAAAAACATATAGTACATAAAAAAAATTCATAATGACATTCTTAGAAAACAGAGTCGACGTGGCGTTTCGGTGAGTTAGCAGATGTTCACCTTCTTCAGGACAGTTTTCTAAATAATGGAAACAATTTATTATTTGTACATTCTTGTGTTGCTGACGAAAACCTATAAAATAGCTATTTACAATTAACATCCTAAAATAACATGCAATGTAAAAAAGGCAACATACTCTCTCTGCATTCGAGAAACTTCATAATCGATCACATATTTTTTATTGTTATAAAGTTATTTCGACATTCTGAAGAAACTGAGTATCATCTATTTCCCAGTATGCTATTAACTGTTTTTCATTACAAATCACAATGAATACAGAGGAAACAAATTATAGCCACCGTACCTCTAATCTAAGGAAGGCTGTGTTTCCTCCTTATCAGGATTGAGCCAATGAAATGAAGGCACAGGATCTTGGTGATATCCCACAAGGTAAGACCTATATCACATCAAACAAAATATGGTGATGGGGGATTTAGTTGACACTACCTTCAACAATCGGGGGTTAGTGTTCTAATTCATTAAACTAGATAAATACATTTTTTTATTTTACATACCGCTGAGTCAATGCCCAGAATCGTATGACATTTGTTGGAGCCACCGTCTTGTTAAGGTAAAAACATGAACTGTTTGGGTAGGAAATGAACCAAAGCTGATTATTGTGCCCCTGTAATGCTCTCCAATTTAAAGATGATATATCTATATGCTAATTGGAGCGTTACTTGCCTATAGAGACAGGGTCTCAAAATGCAGGGAAGCCTGTCAAGGAGCCTGTGTAGGTCAACTTGTAAGTCGCGACTGGATACCGACTTGACTTGAAACCATCCATGGGTTTTATACACTGTTTGAACACAATATTATATATAAGGTATTAATATTAAACAATATTCTCAACCTTTGTTTCCCGTTTATAAGATATTTTTGAGGGACAAGGTATATATTACCTGAGATTGATGTCTGTGGTATCACTGTGCAGGTTTTGTTAAACATTTCTCCTGACCGGCCTGTAATCATAGAGTGATAGGTAAGGTCATTCTATCTGCTCATTAGTAGTCCAGTAGATCAAAGAGCTAGCTACCATTTCATAACACAGTGTTCCTCTACAATTTACTATAACTTACAAAGCGCAATGTTTAATTAATCACCTGAACGCGAAGGGGTAAAATAATCACTCATACTTAGTTTTTAGTCTTCCTTATTGTAAGTCTTATCTACAATGTAACACATAATCAATTTGCCGATCTACAGCTACCTAATACAATTTGGGGCTAGAAGCTGTGCCAAAACACTCACAAACTAATGGTTATTGCCATTGCAAAATAGTGCTTAGGGGGTAAGGATATCCCGCATTATTACAGCGTTTGTTAGTGCTTAGACCGATAACGATCAGCCGTAATTACTCATTGCTTAGGTAAACAACAATGGCATTTCCAAGATAGTACGAATTATACACCCACCCAGAAAACGGGCACATCACATTGTTACTATAGGGCAGTCCGTAATTGCTTAGCGGTGCAGAATCGCATTAACGAACTAATGCCCAGGGATTTAGTATCTGGATAAAGCGGGCATAACGTTCTGTCACTCACCTTGGGGGTAAACTGCGGCCTTCCTGTGTCTAACGAAGTCACTTCCGGGTTTCAGTGTGACTCGTTGGCGCCGTGGTGTGCGGTTAAATACATAGTCACGCAGGTCAGAGGGAAAGGTCGCGTATGTGTGTTGCGACTTGTTATGTGTATTTACAACAGCTTCTGATTAAGAAAATTGTTTCTTATTCCTTTGTATTACAGTCAGGCATCCCACCTTAAATTTTCGGGATATTCTATTGTTATTTAACCGTTTCTTCGGGAGACGTTTTCTTATATTATAACGGCGGCTATCTTGGAAAGGGACAGCTGACTGTCATTATGAAATGTTTTTTATGTACTATATGTTTTTAAACTCTTGATTGTAATAAAAATATGGAACAACGTTTTTTACATAATTTTTGTTGTTGCTTTTTATTGATTGTATTGTGTTATGCTGACGTACCTTAGATTATAACATTTTTAGTTGTCCATAGGCCTTTATCTATTAGCTTTGTAATATAGCCTGGGTAATTTTGTGCCTCCTAGTTGGGACACTTTCTGACTGGGCATGAGCCTTGGTCAACAGCCACAATCCCTTGCAGGGTCAACCACAAAAAGTCACTAAATTAAACAGTGCTTAACCCTAAGTACCTTGGCACAAAAAGCAGTCAGGCTTAACATAGAGTCAATGTGTAAAATATTTATGCAGAACACAAGCAGTAAAAAAGGGAAAACACAACACAAGAAAAATCCCACACAAATTTAGAAAGATAACGTACATTTTAATAAATTACTTGACACCGAAATGACGAAAATATAATCAGTAGAACCAAAGTTATTAATTTTTTTAGTTTTTAGTAAAAGCTAGCTCCTAAAAGATGAAAGCAACAACCGCAAACATCTAGTGGCGCGAGACCGGGTTAAAGTAAAAAAATATGACCAACTGCAATGGAGCGTGTTTCTGATACAGGAAGTGGATTGGGCCCAGTCAGCGTTTACCTTCGTACTTAGAAGAAATGTTGAGAAAATTTTTATGAGAAGGTAAAAGTTCAGCGGGGCAAGGCTGCAGGAGGTGTCTGAGGAAGAAGCGTCATCGTCTGGGAGCCTTGGGTCAAAGCCGTGGTGAAGATTTCTATGTTCGGACTTGGTCTCTTTTTTCGATGTTGAAAATATCTAGCAGGACGGGGCAGAAAGCTGTAACTGAAGACAGTTCCAGGGGCTCAGATTCCCGTTTGGCAAAGGACCGGTGAACAGAATTTACTGCTGCGCAGAAGCACGTAGCAGGAGAGGCTGTGAAGTAAATCCAACCGGCAATGCACCTCCGGCAGATAGGTGAGCAGGCTGGTCCCGGTCTCCTCCTGGTTCAGTTTTTGACTTAAAAATGTATGTCCTCATATTTGGGTTTTGGTCATCTGGGTTCCTTTGACACCACAAGCAAGGGTCCAGGACTGGTGGGACACAACTTTGGGGTTCAGGACTCACTCAGGCTGGGTACAGGTGTAGGTTTAAGATGGTGGGAGCCTATTGTGTCCCCATGGCTCTGAACAGGAGGGCAGCAAACTAGCTCTTGCAGTCAAACTGGTAGTCCTGGGTTCAGGTGAAGATTCAGGACTCAACAGCAGGGCTGTTCTCTGAGGGTTCAAGGCAGTCTCCAGACAGCAAAGTAGTCCTTCAAGGTACAGCAAAGCAGGCTTACAGAGTGCTCAGTCAGACACAGTAGCAGGCAGTCCTCTGAAAGTCCTTCCGCAAGTCCAGGTGTGAACTGAAGAGTGGGTCTGAGGGCTCTATTTTTGTACCCAATGCCTCCTTTGAAGTCGGGAGAACGGTTTTAGAGGTTTCATCTTTGAAGTGCTTGGAATTTCCTGACTCCCCTGGCTCCAAACTGGCTACAGTGACAATGTGGAGGTGATAAGCCTTTTGTGTGAAGGCAGAGCACAGTCTATTCAGTTGCAAGATGATCCAACCTGAGACAACACATTCTTTCAGGTCTGAGGCACTAGATACAAAGTATTGTTTGATTGCCGATTGGTGAGATCTGTAGAGAGGCCACTTGAATGACAGTCCATACCGTTACCAGACACTACTTACTGTACTCTGACTGTATGCTCAGTATTCAAATTAGTCAAACCAGGTCCACAGTGTCATTAAATATAATGAAAATCCTGCAATGGAGAAGGAAAGTTACTTATTTGTAATTCTAGTTCTCTGTGTTGGTTCTTTTTTCATAAAATGAAACAATTCCCTACCTCATCAGAGGGCTCTGAAGATTATTCTGTTCAAAACAATTAAGATTCTCTCTCTCTTACTCAGGGCCACTGGAATTATGCGGCAGGGGAGTACCAAATTATGTGACAGAGTTGGCTGAATTATGCTGCAAGAAAAGGCAAATGATACGGAGTGATGCCACACATTTTATGATAATCTTACTTCATCATTTTGTAATTTTTACACAGGTTAACACAGTCTGAACAAAGGTTTCACCTTATTAGTACCTGATTAACACCCAACTACAGTAATAAGCAACTGTAAGGAGGCCAGTCAAACTTTGCAAAGGGTCTTCAACTGTGTGGCAACAAGTGTTGAAGCGTTTTTTGCAACCTTTGATCTGTTTGAAGAAGAAATCATTTTTTGGTAACATATGCAGATTCTGCAGCAGATGATGGATTAATTGGCAAATGCGGCAAAACAATAATTATGTGGCAAATGCCGCAGTCCGAAAATAGTATAATTTTAGTGGCCCTGCTTTTAGCTACCAAAAACATGAATAGAGGCTAAGTGACAATGTGGTAATTTGGAACAGTTTGGCAGCGGCAAAGGGTTGGAAACTAATTTCTGTTGCTTAGGGGTAATTTATTTTTTCTTTTAAAATAGGAGTTGGCAAATATTGTAATTAGCACTTACAGCTCATTAAATCTTGATCAGTAAAAAAAAGAAAAAGCTTAGATACGAAAAGTTATTTATTTTTTAAAAGAGATGTTGTTTCCTAAGACAGTGTTTAAGAGATCCCTCACTTAATCTGAGATACAGACTGTTTTTAGGTCGAGCCTGGGCAGCACACGCGCTGCTCTGTGAGGCATGCTGTATTCAGGTAAGGACTTTAAGCTCCGCCCACTCTCCGCCCATATTTTTCGTTGCCTTGTGTCATTGTCCACTGTAAACTGAGGCTGTTAATTGGTCAATAGGCTTAGTAGTCCCTCCTTAGTAGGGCCTTGTCTTATTTTGTAAACTCCCATGGCAACACCCCTTGTTACATGTGTTGTTATTCAGTAGGCTGTAATTTCAGCCTCCGAGCACTATTTTCTGAAATAGCTTTGTCCTGCCTCCTGTTGCAGGCAGGACACGCTCTCTCCTAACCCTTTTTTTAAAAAACAATAGCATAAATGCATTCGCAATAGCTCTAGCAGTTGCGAAAGTTTAAGCTATTGGCATTGTAAATGACAATGGCTTTTATTTATCGCTTCTAAAAACAACACATAAATAAAAGGCATTGTCATTTACAATGCCAATAGCTCAAATTCTTGTAAATGCGAGACCTATTGCATGGCAAATGCTTGTTTAATTCATGGAAGATACCTAAAATGGAGAACTGGAATTGCATGTGAGTAACTTTTCCTTTGGCATCACTTGTAGCCTCCCTATGTCCATTGTGGACTTGCCCCGTTGTTGAGTTTTAATGCAGAAGTTCACGGATGCAACCAAAATCTTACATGGACACTTTGTGTACAAGACTTAAATGGCACTATTTTTGGACCCCGCACATCAAATACTGCACTCCTGCCATGCCATGCTCTGGCAGCGCTTGTGGAAGTGGTGAGATTGACTGGGGTTAGGGGTTAGTAAGCAGGCGCCTGCACAATGGGGTCCTCTCAAAAGGGGAAATCCTTATCCTGACTACGACTATCACTGGGACATTAGGAACAAGGCCAGAAGGCACAATTTTAGAGTTGTGCTCAGCTGCTTAGTTTGACATTTTACCCTTTGTTCTTGCTTGAGTCTTGTGTGGATGTCCTTGCACTCACAGAACCCTGCCTCCCTACTTAATGCTCATCACCCTACCAGTGCCTCCTCTCTACTAATGCAGCCTATCTTTCTTCTGTTCTCAGGTAAACCACATAATCCAATGGTAAACGCTGGAGCTATAGTCATCTGCTCCCTGATTAAGGTAAGAACCAGCCGAGACACAACTCCACTACCACCATCACCATGCCAACTTCCATCACTACCACCATCACCACACCAATTTCCATCACAAGCACTATCAGCATCACTTCCACCACAAGCATTATCACATCCACACACTACATTCATTTCCACCACCCCAACCTTTTCAAACACTACACTAGCATGACTTTTGCCACAACCTCCACTTCAACATTCTACACCTACATCCACCAGCCCCTTATTTATTCACACCCATATTTCAGCCACCACTGCTGTTTACACCACCGCTTGCCTCACCAGTCCTTCCATGCCCCCACTGAATCCACCATCACTCACACTTCCAAAAACATTTCCACTGCAAACACCCCCACTATAAGCAATCTTTTAACCCATTTGCACACCACTGCCACTTTTAACTCATCCACTAGCATTTCTGTCACCTGCACCAATATTGCCACCACCTTTTCCACCATGCCAAGCACTACCATATTCAAAAATAGTACATCTTTCACCATTGCGATTATCACGTTACCACCACTTCCACCACCATCATAACTTCCACCAACACCATCAGAAGCAGCACACCCACCACATTTACCATTAATCCCATCACACCAGCCCACCGCAAACCACCCCATTACCTATATATTTATATATATATTTTATGATTTTCCACAATAAAGAAAATACCAGGACTCCCTGGGAGGCTTTGTTAATTCATTCATAAAGAATGCCTCTACACCAACGCATTTCGCCTGTCGGCATGATCATGACCGTGATCAAGCGAACTCCACCCCAAGTTATTGGAGTGCTTCACATGAGCACCAGTTACATTACACAAGGACACGTTCATGTTTGTTAGGCGTGGGGAGATTAAGTGATTTGCCCAGAATCACAAGATGGTGACCCAACGCCGAGACTCAAACCTGGTTTCAAAGTCAGCAGCTCTGGCCATTAAGCTACTTCTTCTCCCCCAACATCATTACCTCCTGTGCTGCGCTACTCAGGCCACCCCTGAGGTGCATCAACAGAACTGTTTGTAGACCCTAGTATTCTAAGAGCAGGGAGTGTTGCAGGTAAGGATTGAGGTGCGTTGGCAGAGTTACCTGGGGATTGCAGTTTTGGAATACCAGGGGGCGCTGCAGGTCAGGACTTAATCCCCCGGAAACTCCTTTGGGGTAGAGTTCTATACAGAAGTAGTCAACTAGGTTTGAGTGGACATGAAACATGGAGTCTTGGACCCCGGTACTGGAATTTCAGAGAGGCAGCAGTTCGGGGTTGATGTGAACTGGGTGCCAGTGCTAGAATAGCAGTGGGATCAAGGTGCACTGGCAGTGATGTGTGTGCTCAGTCCAGTTCTCTAATAGTAGGGTGTACCGTAGTGCAGTACAAAAGGGGGTGGTGATGGACGGAGCATCTGAATCAATCAAATACTCACACCCAGTCAAAAGATCTGGGTTTAATCCATCACCGTTCTTTAGCCCACTCTGCCACCCCAGTTCAGACATGGCTATATGCAAATGAGTCTGACCCTGTGCCTCATGGGAACAGTCCAGCCCGAACTGCCAACCATAAGTGTGGCAGGGTATGCTCAGACGTGAGTCCCTTGCTCACTTTGCCACTGGATTCAAGCAAGCCGGACTGAAGACGGCTGGAAAGCCAGAAACCGGTCCTCGGAAGCTTGTTTCCGGTCCAGGGAAGGCATGGCTTGGCAGTTCGGGCTGGACTGTTCCCATGAGGCACAGGGTCAGACTGATTTGCATATAGCCATGTCTGAACTGGGGTGGCAGAGTGGGCTAAAGAACGGTGATGGATTAAACCCAGATCTTTTGACTGGGTGTGAGTGTTTGATTGATTCAGATGTTCCGTCCAGCACCACCCCCTTTTGTACCGCTTTTGTACCATAGTGCAGTACTGAGGTGTATCGGCAGGATTGTAAGCAGATGTGGTGCTGCCTTTTTGTTGGAGCTCCTGGACTTATTTTTTAAAGATCCTGCAGTAGTTAGAGATCAGCAAAGCACACTGCTATGATACGCCGTGACAACCCTGTGGGGCTGTGCAAGTTCACCATACTGTGTTTGAGCAACTTCCACCTCCCTCCCACCTCCAGGAGCCAATCCAAAGATCCTAAAAGCGGGTGGGACAGGGCAGTTGTTGTGTAATTCCAGGCTCCACCTTTCCCACACAGACATAAACAAAGGTCACTGTACAAGGGTGGTGTGTCTGATGATGGGAAAGGTTGGTGTCATTTATTGCACTCCCGGCTGCCCCTACATAGAGCCTTGGGCCTTACATGGCAACCTTTGGATTCTGATGCAATGAATGTCAGAGAGATAATTTGGAGGGTGCTGTGTGACATGTGTATAATCATCATGACAGGGTTGGTGATCTTATGTACAGCTCACATCTTCTTGAACACCACAGACCATACCCTTGTGGACAGTCATTTTTCATTATTCAGATTTTAAAACTAAAGGTCCCCCACAAAACCTGTAAATCTCTCCCACTCGATATTATCACACATATCTTCCCACATTTGCTACACACAACCTGATCAAAGGAGCGTGGCATATGTAATTAAGGGGATATCTTAAAAACACCGAAGCACAAAATCTGTGCTTAGCATGATGTGCCGCCTGACTGGTATGTTGCTGTTTGTCATTGCATCCAGATATATAATACAGCAAGTAACATTACATCTAGAACAAGCCAGGACTGTTGGCTTTATCAATGGTTGTTAGTTGCATAAGGTAAATGAGCAACAACTATGGCTTCATTGTAAATAACATTAAAAATGCTTCCGTTCTGAAATGATGAGTCTGTGAAAGAAATTTAAAGAATATCTTTGAAGTTACATTAAAGGTAGTGAAGGATGGTACTGCTGAAGAGTTAAGAGATTTTTTTCACCCTGAGGCCGGGTGAGGGCAATCATGGAGAGCCTGATAGGGACCCGTCTCAGCACCTGCTTTTTAGAACTGCTGGTGCTGAGCACCGGCAGGACCCGGCACACTTAAAGCCCTGGCTGCTACTTCCACACCCTCTTCAGCTAACGCCTCTTCCACCATCATTCCGCCACCATTTTCACCATCACACCCACCGTCGCTACACCCTCTTCCACCACTACCCACACTTTCACCACCGCATCAAACACCACGCCTTCTGGTTGTCATGCAGGAGAAGGTGACATTTCACATTAAGAGTCTCGCTGCTTCAGTTTATAAGCCGGATAATAGCTGCCTTCACCATACCCCTCCCATGCTGCATGTCTCCCAACAGTCTCTACCCCACCACTGCCATATAGCGCTTCTCTCTACAGGCTCTACCCCACCATTATTACCATGAAGCCTTCTGTGCTCAGGCCCACCACTCCCACACAACTCCTCTCTCTGCAGACCCCACCCCACCATTCCCATATAGTGCCTGTCTTCTAGACTTCCTCTACCACTCCTACATAGAGCTTGTCAGCAGTCTCTGCAGCAGAGGAGGCAGGTTCTTCCTGCCCTTGGGGCATAAATAAAGCACAGGCAAAGTGAGCACTGGCCCGGGGCCCCAGCCTTTCAGGGGCCAATAATAGAGTGAGCTCTGTTCTGCCCAGAGGCTCGCTCTGATCACTTTGCGTAATTCCTAAACAGATTGTTTTAAATACCATTTTCCTTTAATATATTTTTAATGTGGGTGATGTGTGAGAGTCTATTACAGACATTTTTCAGTGAAATATTGAGTTTATGTCTCTTGCTACATCAATAAAAAAGTTTCGATTAGGTCAAAACAGGACCTCTCCTATGAGAAATGGGAGGGGGTCACAGAGATTATTTGCAGTTATATTAGTAAGCTGATGCTGTGTTACAATGTTGAAAACACACCTATCCCTGCATATTCGATGTAAACACATTTAGAATTTGGACGAGTGTGCCTGTGCAATCTCAGTGACCTGGCCAAAGAGGGCATGAAAGAGCTCAAATTGGATCAAAAATTCAAAGCAGTTCTGACAGGGGCCCCCAAAATAGGTTTGGTCCAGGGCCACCAAAATACTTAAGATGTCCCTGCCTTTGGGGTTAGGGTTACTCTAAACCTCACAGTTTGGGTGGTTAGTTACAAATAAATTCTGATAATATTTGTTGTGGAATGAATTGGGCCTGAGGTATCAAGTTTTACCCATTCTGGGTCTATCTGGAAGTGCGTTGTTACATAAGGACCTGGGTCCCATTGTATGGTCTAGAGGTAGCCTATACACTGATAGGTGGGCTGATCAAATGTCGAGCTCAGAAGTACGCAGACATTCATTAGCTGCGTCTTTACGTACTGCGTGCTTTAGTGACCTCTGGCTATAAAGTTCTCCGGCTGGGTAACATCCTAGTCTACCGCAGCCGGATCTTGTGTACGAACGCTGGCGCAGGACGCCAGGCGTATCTAGATAATAAAGAGGCGCGGCCCCGAGATAGTCAGTCGGGACGCGCCAACGATACTAAAACATGTGTGGCGTACTTTATTAGCGGCCGCAGCGCGCCTCACTCATCGCTCCAATATCGAGCTCAGAAGTATGCAGAGATTTATTAGCTGCGTCTTTACGTACTGCGTGCTTTAGTGACCTCTGGCTATAATGTTCTCCGGCTGGGTAGCATCCTAGTCTACCCGCAGCCGGATCTTGTGTACGAACGCTGGCGCAGGACGCCAGGCGTATCTAGATAATAAAGAGGCGTGGCCCCGGGATAGTCAGTCGGGACGCCCCATCGATACTAAAACATGTGTGGCGTACTTTATTAGTGACCGCAGCGCGCCTCACGCATCGCGCGCAGCGGCACCACAACACTGGCGATGAGGGGTACTTTAAAGCCCACGCTGCCGATTTGCTCAACCCCACAGCGCATACAAGTGAGCAATCAACCTGCTGCCACCAGAGAGAACCCTGTGATCCCGGTGTGAACCTGATGGCTGCCACATGTGAGGGCCTTGTAGCCCAGCCGGTACCTGTACTCTCAGCAATCATTAACCCTTGAAGGCCTGGTCTGCAGCCCCTCACCAAGCGGTCTCTCCAGAGCACTCTGGTAGGTGTGAACAACTGGGGCGACCTGAAGCACGCAGGGCACAGTGTTCAAGCATGTTCTCAGGCCTGACGGTGAGACAGCACGCGTGCTGCAAAGCACGCATACGTCCACGTCCAAATGGCTGCAATTATAGCCATTGTGGATAGTGCCCCCTCTACCCTTGCCCCGAAATGGAGAGACTGGATGGAACGTCTCCAATTCTACTTTGAAGGGGCGGGTATAGCCCGTGAAAGGCGGAGAGCATTACTCCTCCACCTAGGGGGCAAGGATATCCAACGTATCTACAAAATGCTGGTAGAGGCTACCCCCAAAATGTACGTGACATTGCTCAGTGCTCTCAATGCGCACTTTGAGCCGATGGTGAACAAGGACTATGAGAGGTTCATATTTCCTCAGGCCAAACAGGAAGCAGAAGAGTCTTTAGACACTTTTCATGTGCGTTTGAAGGAGCTCGCCAGTACCTGCGGTTTTCAAGATGAACAAGAGGAGATCAGGGCCGAGATAATACAAGGCTGCTACTCGTCCAAGTTCAGAGAGAACATTCTCCAGGAATCCGGCAAATCCTTGGTTGATATCCTCACCCTGGGACGGTCTAAAGAATTATCGAAGGCCAGAGCATCACACATGGAGGCGCCTGCACCGCCCCATCAATACGGAGCAAGCAAACGTGGTGCAGAAGGTCAACGTAGTGAAAGCCAGGTCACGCCAAAGCCCAGGGATGCGTCCGCAAGACAGGAAGAAAGAATGTGGCTACTGTGGAGGCCCGCCCCACCGCTTGCAAGACTGCCCGGTGAAAGGAAAAAGGTGCACAGCCTGCGGAGGGATGAACCACTGCGCGGCGGTAAGCAGGTCGTTGAAACCCCGGAAGGAAACAGCACAAACCGTAGCTGAAACGCAAGACAGCGAAGATATGGACGACGACACAGGAGATTACCCCGTCCATTATGTATTAGCAGTGGATCAACCACCAGAGAAAAGACGGTGTCTTTCATAGTGGAGACTCAAGATTCACCACCAAGACGTACGAGCCACTATAGACACAGGAGCCTCAATCGAACTGATGGCTGCCAACGTATACAACCAATTGAGTCCACACCCGCCCTTGCGCGAAGCAAAGATCCGAGTATTTGCCTATGGACAGAAGACACCCATCCCACTCCTAGGATGTTTCGAAATGGAACTCAAGCATCAGGACCTCGAGACAACTGACAAAGACTGTGGGAGTGCTTCAGCATCGATTTTGGCCACCTTCTGGATAGGCGCTATGCCCTGGTAGTCATTGACAACTATACGAAATACCCCGAGGTAGAAGTGATTGAAAGCCTAACAGTCACAGAAGTGATCACCAAGGTAGAAAAGATCATTGCAACTCAAAGGATTTTTGAAGTGGTAAAGACTGACAACGGCCCACCCTTTCAGGGACAAGACTTTTCTGACTATCTCAGGTCCTGGGGCATCCAACATCTGAAAATAACTCCATGCTGGCCCCAAGCAAACGGGGAAGTAGAGAGGTTCATGTGCACTCTCAACAAGGTCATTTGGATTGCGCATGGTGAGGGAGCCCCTCTGGAAACAGCCATCTACAGCTTCCTGAGGGAATACAGATTGACGCCTCATCTCATCATGGAGAGGGCACCTGAACTAGTATTTAATTATTTATTTTATCAAGTTTTATATAGTGCGAATCAGATCCCGAGGGATATCAAAGACAAGTGATACACAGCAATGCATTGGTCGAGTGGTGCGAGACACCATCTCTCATCACCCGGACTGGACCCCTTCCCAGATTGATACTACAAGGATCCTAACCAAAAGGACCAGTGCCAACGACCATGCCAGTGTCAGCCGAAGAGTGAAAACATCGACCATCCAAGAAAGAGACCTGGTCTATGTCAAAAACAGGTATCCAGGGAGCAAGTTCCATCTCCCGTTCGAACAGCATCCATGGACAGTAACTCGCCGGACCGGTATGATGATTACATCTTGGAGGGGAACAGAAGAACTCACATGGAATGTATCCTTCTTCAAGAAAATCAATGCCGGGACTCCCAACGTTCTATCACGAAGCAGTAGGGAGGCGGACCCAAGTCAGCAGAGAATGGAGGAGTAAGTAGAAGATGGCCAAGGAACTATCCCTATAAATAATCTGGATAGATCTGATCGAGAGGCACCATCATCGCTCGACAGTCCAGACGAACGTCTGTCCAATGCCCCAGCGAACGCTCCGGAGGTCAGAGCCTAACAGGAAACAACTCCATCCCTATCATCACAGGGAGAGCATCCCAGATATGGCCTGAGAAACAATCTGGCTCCCTCCTCTCGTCTAGTGGGATTCATGGTGTGACTAATCAAAGACTTGCAGCTGGAGGTGATTGGTGGCTGGGTATGAGCAGAGAGCAGATGACCCGACCAGGACTGGTAACAGATCGACAAGTTGATGTTTTGTTAATGTTTTATAAAGGTTGGAAGGAATATAATGTTCTCCGGCTGGGCAGCGTCCTAGTCTACCGGCAGCCGGATCTTGCGTACGAGCACTAGCGCATGATGCCAGGCGTATCTAGATAATAAAGAGGCGTTGCCCCGTGGTAGACAGTCGGGACTACGCCACCGATACTAAAACATGTGTGGCGTACTTTATTAGCGCCCGCAGCGCGCCTCACGCATCGCTCGCAGCGGCATCACAACACTGGCCTCAGCGTGAGGGGGTGCAGCAAGGTTGTTGGTGGGTGGCTCATGTAGATACCATGCCGTGTTTTTGTAGCGTCTGGTGATACTCATCTTGGTGATCCTCACCACTGGGGGGGGGGGGGGGCGTCCTGGCGGGGTTTTGTGGTTTGGACTTGCGTTGGCATGAAAATGAAAAGTTCCCAACAGGTCCCTAGAGAGCTGGGCTGCCCGTCCGTGTGTTTTGGGCTGCCAGGTGGCGGGTATTCATTTATTAGGTAGTATCGAAACATCCTCCTGCACACTGTACTCCGAGGCCCTCATTTGGAATGTGCTGGAATGCTTTCAAGGAGCAACTGATTAGCAGGGGGGGAGTGGGAAGACAATATGCAAATAAGATGGCGAACCTTCACCTGCAGACCCCGGCTGTTGCGTATTTTCACTGTTAGAATTAAACTATAAAATAAGGTATTTTATTCATTAATGCTCTTTTCTTTAACCAGGGGTGTAAAGTTTACTATAACGAGGTGTGAGTAGCTAATTCCCTCTTATTTATATCATTATTCTGGCAGTTGCAGATTTGCATTTCTCTTGATTAATTCAGGACCGCAAATATCAAAAAGCTGCACGGAAAAGAGGACTAGTATCCAGATGTACGAAGCATTTTTGCAGTCACCAATGCGATTGCAAACATTATTTTTCTTATGTACAAATGACAAATTCAGTGGGGTTCTCCCGCTAGACGGAGGAGCGTTGCCCCACTTCTCAAAAGGAATAATAAAATGATAATAATGTATCGTCATTATCATTTGATTTTTCCTATTGAGTCAGTAGCTCTCGGTGTGGCGGGTCTGGCCAGATCATTGGAGAGAGTGGTTGACACTACTTAAGTGCGCATGACTGCTTGGCCGGCCCAAATCCCAGTCACAAAATATTATTATTTTACCACTTCCTCAAAGGAGGTGGTAAGTCATTCACAAACGGGAATAAATCTCCAAAGGACCTCTTCCTCGTTGTAAATGTTGAAAAAAATATTATTTAAGAGTAGGCAGTGATCCCAAAGTGCCATTGCCTATTTTAAAACAAAATGTTAGTTACACTTGTTATTGTTTTTTAAGCGCATCCTTTTTTGCTTTAAGGAAAATGGGTTGCATTTTTTTTAAAGTCGCTTTATTTAAAAGCAATCACAGACATGGTGGTCTGCTGACCTCAGCAGGCCATCATCCCTATGATCCAATTTGTGACCTACTTCATTAATATTCATGTGGTACGTCAAATTGCGATCCACTACAAATCGTTTTTTTTTTTGCGACCGTACATATTAGTACATATGTTAGTTTGAAAAATAATACACTCGGCACAAAAACGCTGATTGCAAATAGCGACCAAAATGTTGCACCCTGTTCTACATACCTCTTGCCCCAAGTGAGCTACTCGCACATGGCGTGGGCAGCATGAGATCTCTGTTGTAGGGAATGTGTGTGAGATCTGTTTACTTTGCTGAAGCACTAGACATTTAATTATCACCTTCTGAAATGTTTAAATTCTCTTTGTCATATTTTATAAAGCTATCTGCTGCCAGTCTTCGCTGGCCAGATGGTACTAAAAATTGAAGATTTTTGCAGTAAACCTTTGGCTGATCTTTCTTTCTACAGGGCTCAAACAAGGCAGAGAAATTTGATTATGTAAGTCTCTTGATTTTGTTGCTCAGTGTTCAAGAGTATTATTATTATAGTTGCTGTTATTATAATGTGTGTTAACATCATTTTAAAATGTGGTTCTGCTGTTTCTTTGCCATCGTTTGAGGCGACCTAAACAGGCAGGCCAAGAGACAGCCGTCAACAGCTATGGTTGTCAGTGGGACTGTGGCACTGAGTGGGTTGTGGACACTGTCCACCCTAAATGGCATAGGAACTCAGGAAGGAGGGCCATCTTTTAGACCGGAAGTAATACAAGGAGATTGGTGTAGTGCAAAGAGAAGCCTGCTGGGGTGAGAAGCCCATATAAAGTAGGGTTGGGGGCGGAGCATACGAGTTAGGGCTCACTACAATTTTGGAGTAACCTAGAATGGGGAACTGCAGGGATCAGGGAGCCAGGGGTTAGAGAGATTTCATGAGTATGGAAAGAGAACATTTAGAGAGATGGGATAGTGTAAATAGACTAACCCACACAGAAAGCGGGGCTTCAGTGGTAGGGGTTACTCGGAGGGGGAGCTGTAAGACTCGGGTATTAGGACTGGAGATGGGACCGGCTGGAGAGTACTAACCGGTGGATGAGAGTCTCTGCTGAGATTGCACTTGTCCTTTCTGCAGGTGATGCAGTTCCTGAAAAAGATGTCCGGAGACGAATATGTTGGATTCAGCAACGCAACGTAAGGGTTCATGACGTTCCTACAAGGCACAAAGCACATGTCCTCACACTGCATGAAGATGTGCTACCCTTCAACACAACTGCGCTGTCTCTCTTATTTTCTTCTCTCCTTCTCTTTCATTTTGCTCTTCCTCACTCTAAGTACCTCTATCTATCTCTCTTTATCTGTGTTCTCTCTCTCCCACCACCTCTTCCTCTATTTCTGTTGGATACCTTCATGCAGACCCCTGACCATATACCTTTCCAAGTGTTAAACTCCTCTGGCAGGCTTTTCCCCAGGAATAGCTCTCCAGCGTTGCTAAGTGGCCCAATACAGCTTCAGCCGCGACTCTACCCATCCGACGTGACAATATCAGAGCATATTAGGTATCAACGAGTGCACTGGTGATAATTCCTGTTTTTTCGTGCCTCATCGACGCAGAGACGTTTTAAGGGATGGGCAAAGTGGGCTCTGGCCCAGGCTCCCAGCCTTTCAGGGGGCCCCTGATAGAGCCAGCTCTGTTCTGCAAAGAGTCCTGCCCTGATGACCTTCAATAATTGGTAAACAGATTGTTTTAAATACTGTTTCCCTTTAATTTGTTTTTAATATGGATGATGTGTGAGAGTCTATTACAGACATTTTGAAGAGAAATGTTGTGTTTATGTTTCATGCAACATCCATAATAAAAGTTTCTTCTGGACCTCACGTGCTAGAAATGGGCGGATGTCACAGAGATTATTTGCAGTAATAGTAGTGAGCTGCTGCTGTGTTACAATATTGAAAACACAGGTGTCACTATTCCTGAATATTAAATGTGAACACATTTAGAATTTGGACCAGTGTTTCTGTACACTGTCAGTGACCTGGCCAACGAGGCCACGAGATTTGAAACTGGATCATAAATTCAAAGCTGTTCCGAACAGAGACCCCCAAAATACGTTTGGCCCAGGGCCCCCGTAATCCTTAGAATGTCCATGCATCAACGTAGGTGCAAAGCTCTCTCAGTGTTTCACTTCCAAAATTCCCCCACATTTTTACAGGCACTTAATTAAACGTCCCTAAAACCCTATCATAGATGCGGCAAGAAATAACCTTGACGGACCCACGTGGTATCTGCATGTGGTGTTTAGGCTCTGAACAAGATGTTGTTGCGTGTGACTCCTGTGCTTTGATGCACCCAAAAGTCATCAGGGAGCAGGAGGCCAAACTACTTTTAGCAGAGTCCCTCAGGAATTTACCAAAGCATTCTCCTTCGACTTTAGGTAAATCTCCTGACAGAGAATGATCTCCAAAAGGATCTTGCGCCAAAAAAACAAAAAAAACATAAAAAGTGCCATTAATAGGAGAAATCCACTTCTTTCTCATGTAAATTGTCCTGCTCCCAGGAGCATTTAGAGTCTCACTGCCATTCCCCAACACCAAATCCTTCCTTGTCATTTGAGAAAATTAAGATATTGAAAAAGATGAGGTTTAAGTTCCAGGCTCCATCAGCCAACCTGCACAGGTCAATGACTTTCGGCTCATGATGCTGGATTTGTTCAGTGCGGCTGCCACACCCTCTGGGCCACTCCCTAAGGGTGCATCTGACACTGCAACTTTGGCATCTTCAACCCCGACAATACCCAGTGCTGCACCTCCATTAGCTCCTGTCCTGGCGCTTAAAGAAGTCGAAGCCTGCCTCATCGCAGTCTACCATTCAGCTGGAGTGTTCCTCAGCACCCTCACAGATGCTATCCTTGGAAGTGCCTATGGTGCAACATTCAACCTACCAGACCATGTGAAAAAGACATTTTCAGTCAGTAATTTCACGTACGGCCATCATGCTGCGTTTCCACAGTTGGATGTGTTCTCCTGGATTCTCAGGAGAAGTCCCGGCAATCTTAAAGGACATGCCCTTTCGTGGTGAGTGGCTGTTCAGAGTTAAGACAACATTATGAAATGCACCAGATAACCTACAAATGTACCACTCATATCTGGGCAAGGGAGGATCTAGGGGACCCCTTTCAAAAGCAGCAGCAGATCCAGCCCATGCTTACCTCTGCTGCCTCTGTAGACTCTACTTCTCCTAATCCCCCCTTTACTCCATCATCTTTTGGTGGTGTGGGGTCTCTTAACTTGAATTTAATTGCAAGATGACAGCAGCAGATGCTGGTTCATTCAACTAAGCCGCAAGGGATACGTTCTACCCATCCTTTCCCTCCCTCCATCCGCCGTCCTTCCACCAGGATGTGTTCTTTGACACACACCTTGACTTAAAAAACAGAGGTCCTTGCCCTTTGGAACAAAGGGGCAATCAAGGTGGTGCCTCTGGAACAAAGAGCCATAGAATGTTATTCTATTTGTTTCTTGGCTCCCAAGCCGGATGGGAGTGTGAGTCCAAATTTTGACCTTTGCCTCTTGAACTTGTTCATTTGGCAAGACAAGTTCAGGATGCTGTCCCAGAGCCACATTCTGCTGGCCCTGAATGCAGGGTTGGTTAGCATTCCCGGAACTTTAGGACACGGTTTCATCTGCTACTTCTTTCTACCCACATAGGTTTCCTGAGATTCACTTTGGAGAAGGCCTCACAATATTAGTTCCCTGTTACCATTTGGACTGATGACTGTACTAACAGGCACATGCATCAAAAGAAAAACCGGTCGCAAACGGGCAGATTCTCAGAATCTGCCCCTTTGCTACCGGTATTTTTGCATTTAGGATGCATCATCCCAAATGCAAAAATCGCAATTTAAGTAATCTCTAAATTGCGATTACTTAAATTGCGATTGCATTTAAGGAATCGCAAATTGAGATTCCTTAAATTCAATGCATTAATGTAAAAAAAATAGCAATTTGGCTAATAGGGGGCGCAAATTACCATGAAGTTGAACTTCATGGTAATTTGCAAAAACTTTGAAAAATGCATTTTTGTGCATTTTTCAAAGTTTCATGTT
The DNA here is from genome assembly GCF_964261635.1 of Lissotriton helveticus. Lineage (NCBI taxonomy): Eukaryota > Metazoa > Chordata > Amphibia > Caudata > Salamandridae > Lissotriton > Lissotriton helveticus. The sequence goes on along the minus strand of NC_136057.1, from coordinate 1,709,216,464 downwards.
GCGCGCACACACATGCCCTTAGGGCATGTGTGTGCCCAACATATGTGCACAGATCAATTTCAGGGGGTGCAACTGGGCGTCCTTTTGACACCCTTGCACCCTTGAAATTGCATGCGCAATTTGCGAGGACCTATTGGTACTCGCAAATTGCGCATGCAATCTCCCATTCATTCCTATAGGCCTGTAAGTAAGTAATTTGTTTATTGTGCAGTTAATTAAAACTATTACAAAAATTGACCATCTCTTGTAAGCAATAAAACCTCAGATTAAAAAGGCTGATAGCCACAGTTAAAAACACACTTTAAGATTGCGGAACAGATCCACTCCCCCGGCCTTGATGACCCATAATCTTGTTTCGTCATTTTTGTTAATAGAGATTAGCAGCAGTTCGTGAGATAGAGTTACCTCCCTTGTCAGAGTCTTGGCTACAGAGTGAAGACATGCTGGAAGATGACAATTTAAAGTGCTTAGTGCCGCCTCAACATCTGTTGATTTGTGCAAACAAATATCATATAGTTAGCCTATTAATACTTTCCTTTGAGGCTTACATGTGCAAAAATGCTTGAATTTATGTGCTTAAAATGCCTGTAGGGCCATAGGAAAGAATGGGAAGCCATTCCTTATTTGTGAATGTGTAGGAATAGCTATTTTAACAGCAATTCCTACATGCATAGGCTTTTGCGTGTCCTTAAGTGTGATTCCTTAATTATCGCAATTAAGGACTCGCAAAATCCTACCTTGATGCATGTGCCTGTAAGTCTCTAAACAAAAGGGCTTGTAGTTGTGCTGATAGTCAATAGTCTTTGTATTTCCATACTAGGAGGAATGACTGCTGAAAGCAACGTCCCTGGTGCTAATGGAGGATCACATATGAGCATGACAACTCTTCTCTTCGATATGTGCTTTAATATGAATGGCCAGATGTCTCACCCCCTCCAACTCAGAGGTTAACGTTCGTGGGAGCAACGCCGGACAGGATCTGCTTGAATGTTTTTCCCCCTCCTCAGAGGCTTGTGAATATTTAGAGATGATTCCAAGATTTCTGACTCAGATCCGACTCATGCTTCTACATGTCTTAAGTCTGCTTGGTCTCATGGCCTCATGCATCCTGTTAGTGACACACGCCAGATGAGGGTCCTCCCGTGCTGCCTGCAACAACAGGTGCTGCAGCATCAAGGGAACCTCTTAGCTCTGGTGCCAATCTTACAACCATGTTGTCTCGATCTGCACTAGGAGATGGATCCTTCCAACTATTTGATGGGTCATCCCTTCAGCCCTCTACCGACATAAGCTACCGTGGGCTGCGGTGCCAATATGGGCGACATGATGTCATGGGTAGTTTGATCTGCCGTATAGCAGTGTCTGCACATAAGCATGCTGGAGCTGCAGGCAGTCTGCCTTGCCATGAAGGTATTTCTCCTGTCTCATGGAGCCCCAATTCAGGCGCTTTTAGAAAAAAAACACCAGCATCCATTATATTGACAGGGAGGGCAGTTTAGGGTTGTGAAACCCGTACTGAGAGGCAATTCACCTGTTGCAGTGGGTGCTGCAACTGCGAATTTTTACTGGTAACATCACAAATTTCAGGTTTCCTCAACTTGAAAGTGAACAATGGACCACGAGTGGAACCACACCACAAAGTGACAGAGGTTATATTCTCCAAATTGAGGTGTTGATACAGAGATCTTTTTGCTGCTGCACATTACAGGAGGGGTCCTCAGTTCTGAGATATACATATCCCTCTGAATTGTTCCTTAGTGGAAGCCTTCAGGTATAAGTGGTTTCATGGCCATGTTGTCACCAATCCATCTTCTGCTGAAACTCTTGCAGAAGGTGCAGTAGTATCAAGCAGAGCTGACACTGATCACCCAAGATTTAGCAAGGAAGCTTTGATATGCTGATCTGTTCCCACTCATTGTTCGAACACCTTTTCCTCTTCTACACTGGGCGGACCTGTTGTCATCCTCCGCCCCAACCCACAAACGCTGTGGCTGCTTGCATGGAGAATGAGGGGTGCCATCTAGGGTCCTGTTACCTTCCTGGTGAAGATGCAAGCTAGAAGGCCTAGATCCTTATAAATCCGACCTGTCTGACATCCTGAGATTACACTTTGTCTTCCACAACAGGGTCTGGAAGAGGCTACAGTTAATGGCTAGTGGAGGCCCTGTTTGCCATCACGTGTGTTCCTGACCCGCCATCCTTGTTTAGGTCACGTTTACTAGACCATTGTTTAAAAGGGTAACTTGTTTCTTCCCAATCCGTTTGTTGTTCCTCATTCTGACTTAAGTCTTCAGTTGACTTTCTTAAATGCTTTCCCATTCAAGCTCATGCAAAGTTACCCAGTTTGACTTTTCACTTTGAAGACAATATTGTTGGTAGCACTAGCTTCAGATTACCCTTTCACTTCCTCTGCCTTGTGCAGTTTTTGAGCTGGGACTTCATACCTGCCCATCCTTCTTACCCAAGGTGGTGTCTACCTTTTATGTGGCCAGTTACTCTTCCATCCTTCTTCCCTCATCCTCTTGGCTCCAAAGAGCAGGCACAGCTACACAGACTCGATGCCAGATGTGCTTTGTCATATTGTGTCAATCACACTCAACATAATAACGTTTATAATCACCTGTTTGTGGGCTTTGCCTACCTAAAAAGGACAAGGAAGTGACCAAATAAACCATTTATTGCCAGGGCATCCTCTGTATCAACGCCTGCTAGGCCTTAGATGAAAAGACCCTCCTTAGGGCATGTAGGCCCACTTCACTATGAGTTGCTATTTTCATGGCTCTCCTTAAAGATATTGTGGTGACAGTTGGGCAGCCACATGGCCTTCCCTGCATACTTTTGCCTTACAGCTTAGTCATTCAGTAATGGGCACTCTTCCAGAACTGTGTATCACGACTTTCTTGTCTAATCAAAACTACGCAATCCTGCTTCCAAGGGAGGAATTGCTTTGGGACTTATTCATGGGATGAGAAATCTGTGGGAAGATGTAACCATCAGAAGAAACAGTTAATTAATGTTCCTAATAATATTTGTGGTGGGTACATAATCTCCCAATTGTTTCTTCACCTCCTTCCCTCCTCCCCTAATGGGTTACTGCATTTTTGTAGGATTTATTTTATTTATTTATTTTTAGCGCAAACATGACCCTTGCGGGTATCAGAGTACTTTACAAATTCCCAGAGAGCAAAGTAGTAGAAAACAGTAATATTAAATTCACGACAAATACAGTAGTAGCCAAATATCATAGTTCCGTGACTAATAACAACATACGATCATAGTTCAGACAACTGTAAGTACCGGGTAGTGGTGAGAAGGAGGAGGGTAAGTCGGTAAAGATGCTAAGGTATGCTAACAAGTTAGGTGTTGTTAGTGTCACTGTTGTCAACGCACTGTCCATTTCTGTCCAAAAGACTAAATGGAATATGGAAAAATTTCTGGGATTTGACACAGCACACTAAAATGCTTAATATAGCCCAATGTGGTCGCATCCGGCAAGATAAACCACAGCTGTAGCCACATAGTGCCTCTTAGTGGTGCTGGAGAGCCATTTCTTGGAAAAAGTTTTCCGCGCCACTTTGGCAACTGAAAGGATATTCATAAAGGGAGGAATATGCAATAAGTCTACGGGCCTGATTTAGAGTTTGATGGATGGGTTACTACAGATGTGACCAGTATCCCGCCTGCCTTACTGAAGGTGTATTATATCCTATGGCACTTGTAATAAGGCAAAGAGGATATTCTGATATGACTGAGTAACCTGTCCACCAAAACTCTAAATTGGACACTATGTATCTACCAGAAATATCATTACAGATGGTAAGTAACTTTTTCTTCTCTCTGTCACTTCTTTTTTCGGTCTTCTTATCTGTCCCTTTCTCTCCCTCTCTTTCTCTTTCTCTCTCACTCTTTCTTCTACTACCTTTTTCTCCCTGTCCCTTTCACGTCCTCTTTTCACTCTCACTTTCTCGCTGTCTTCTTTTTTTCTTTTGCTGTGCCTCCTTACCTCTCTGTCTCTCTGATATTATCTTACTCTATTACCTGTTGTCTCTTCTCACTCTCTCTCTCTTCCCCTTTCTGTGTCTGTGAGAAATTGGCCCGGTATATGCTGTCCTCTAATTAAAATGGGCATCTTGCACCAGTCCAAACAACCCTTATGGTGATTTAAGAGGTCAAAGATAACCTTAGAAAGCTATCCAAGTGGGGTAGCTGTGGAGAGCCGCCTTTAGGCTTAGTCTTGAAGGAATGTTAAGCAGCTTGTTTTATCAGAATGCAATCTTATAGTATTGATTAAAGGAAAGGAGAACAGAGTAGTTATAAAAATAGGTATTTATTGCTATAACCCTATCTAGTATGACACAGTGTCTCCCATACAGAGATAATCACAAAGCACACAATACTAAAGCACAGAAATGACAGTAAATAGCACTAATACACAGTGGGCCCCAGGGGGGGACCAAACCATATGCTAAGAAAGTGGTATAAGAACCGTGACTCAAGTCAAGACAGTGTCGAGAGGACGTATAATCGCTGGGACCCCAAGGAACCGCCCACGGTGAGTAGATAGGGGCCCCACGGAGGACGGGTGCAGTGTGGAAACACAACTGCGTACTCTGTACAATTATATGGGAAAGTCGCGGCTGATGTTTTAGAGTTTAAGGACCCTTCCCTGTGGACTTTGAAGAAACCCCTTGGGTGATAGGAGGTTGGAGAGCCATCCCACCCGTGGATACCAAGGTACCCAAGTTACCTATCCCAGGGAAGCCGGGTGCAAGGGTCTGAAGTGGCATCGGAAACCACTGTCAAACCCAGTGGAGGACTTCGAAGAAGAGGCGCTACTGGAAGGAAGAAAAGTGTCTATTGGAATCCAAAGGTGGATTCTTGTTGAGAAGTACCTGAAAGCAGAGGGGACAAACTCTACGTCAACCAGGGGTTCGGTAGGCGAATGCCCACCGATGTCGGATGCTTCAGGTTGGTTGATGGAGTCCTTGACTCCGCAGCTGCAGGGACCAGCAGATGTTGAGGATGACCAGGAGCTGGGTGTGAGCTGACCCACAAAGCATGCCGAGTGCTGAGGGGGTCGGTGTCCAGCGGGAGCACAAACAAGCCTTGGTAATGGCAACCCACACAGAAGGTCAAGGTAGCGTACGATTCGGACCAGCGCACACAGGAGAGTCAGGGCAAGCCTGGAGCAACCAGAGAAGCCCAAGAAAAGCAAAGTTGACCCTCAAATGGACCCCCAGGCCGGAGGTACAGGAGTAGCAAGAGGACCTCGAGCGATTTCACCAAACAACAGCCGACGGAGCACTCAGGAGGTTGAAGTTCTTGGTAGGAAATGGTGCCAGAGGTTAGGGCTACTCGAAGCCTAATGCACTTATTCGGGGAAACGCCAACAAGCATATATACTTGCAAATGTACACTGTGCACAAGGGTTTGGGTATTGCAGCCCCCACGAGGGATTCTTGCCTCAAACTTGGTGAGAAGGCAACTCGGGCCTTGAGGGACGTAGAAACCCACCTCCTGTGTTGCTGAAGCCTTCGGAGTCCTTAGGAGCTTTGGATCAGCAGACCGGACAGCAGTGTTGCGGCACCTGCGGATGCAGGGGAGTGACTCCTTCACTCCAAGGGAGATATCTTTGGTTTGCCTTGATGCTCCATAGGGCCTGCTCAGATCCTGTATGGTGCACGGGCACAGACAATGCTTCAGACTGAGAGGGAGAGGGAGTCGGGCCCAAACGAAGTCCAGAGTTTCCAGATGGTCGAAAACATGGATTTCTTATTCAGAATCTTTTCTACGTCGAATCTACGGTCCTACAGCCAGGTAAGCCCTTAAGTACCCAAGAAAAAGGGTTGGCAAGATTAAGGGGACCCTCACAGGGGAGGGTCTGGACAGTGGGGAGGTTACTCCCATGTCCTTTGTCCAGTTTTGCGCCAGAGCAGGAGCCAGCGGCTCCCAGGACTGGTTTGAACTGGACTATGCACAGGAACACCAAATGTGCCATGCAGACTTTCAGTCGCTGGCAAGCACACTCACCAAGCCCTAATACACTATAACCTGTCTGGGAGGTGGTCACACTTCCCTGTGACAGAATGCCTATTGTTCTGCCTTCCCCTGCTCGAGCTTCGCTAGCAGCAGGAGGGTAGAAATGTGTCTGTGGTCGGCAGCAACCATTTTGTGCTGTCCGTGACTAGAAGGCTGGTACCGGGAACACCAGGAAACTCACAAAGCTGTCTTCTGAGGGGTGGAATCAGACCTGGTGTGAGGGTATGAATCCAACATGTTTGACACCAAACACAATAGGATGTTTTCATTCGTTTTAGAGTTGGTCATCACGTGGCCGCATAATGCCACTCTATAAGTCATAAATGGCTGCTACACTGACAACCCGGGAGAATGGAGTCTGAATGGACTCCGTAGGCTGCAGGGGTGTTCTGCTCATGCAGTGGCACTCTCTCACTTAGAAGCAAGCACTCTGCCTTCAGGATTTTTAAGGCCTGCCATAGGAGTGACTTATAGGTTTTAAGTGCAGTAACCCTTAAATATAGTAAACCTATATGTTAAGTAAGTGGTGCATGCACTAACTTACACAGGCTGCAATGGCAGACGTGTAGTTCCATTTTGCCTGGCCGCTCATAGGTGGCATAATACATGCTTCAGCCCATGGGAGGCCTCTATGGTACCTATGCCCCGGGTACATGTGAACCATATACTAGGGACTGATGAGGGCAGCCCAGTATCCAATTCTGGAGTGTACCTAAGTACATGGCATAACAGTTTAAGGAGAAAGCAGATAGACTGGGGTCTTGATTAACAGGATCCCAGTCAGACTAGTCAAAAACAGTATTACATTTAGCAAAAACTGGGGGTACCTATAAGAAGCAGATCCTACTTTCCTACACATCTCTTTCTCACTGCCTCTCACACTCTATCTTTCTTCTCATCCCTATTTCTCTTTCCTTCTCTCTCTTTCTTTGTCTATTTCTCTTTTTATCGTTACCTTCGCGTTTATGGTCTCTATTTTCCTCTCTCCATCCATGTCACTGCCTCCTTCTTGCTCAGCCCTATTGCTGTCTCTTTATCTTTATATCTTCCTCTGTCTTTTTTCTCTATCTCTCTGATTCTCCTTGTCTTTCACTCTGTCACAATCTCTTTTCCCTCTCTGTCTCTTTTCTCTTAACTTTCTATGTAGTTTTGCTCTCTTCTAACCTGTCCATTTCACCGTCTCTCTGTCATCCTCACTTTCTCATGCTGCCTTCTCTCTCTTCTGTCTTTCTCTTTCTGTTTCACTGTTTCTAGCGCACTCTTTTTTCTCTATCTTACCCACTCCCTCTTTATCTCTCCTCCTCTCTGTTCCCATTCTTATTTATATCTTGATTGCTCTCAGTCTCTTTCTCTCTTTTTCTGTCTCTCTCTTTTGTCTACCCTCTGTTCCCATCTCTCTCCTATTCTCTCTCTCAACATGCCTCTCTCTCTTTGCTCTCTGCCTCTTTCCCAACTTTCCTTGCTGTGTTTTTGACTCTCTATCTCTCCTTCTCCATCTCTTTGTTTCACTCTCTCGTGATTCTTATCCCTAATTCCAGAGTACACTCAGTTAGATTTTCCTAGCTCCTAAAGTTGCAGACAGATATCCATCGCTAGAGAAAGGGATAAAGAAAATCATCTTACTCCCTCCCTTCCTTGCCTGTGGGCAATGCACATTTGGAGGAGAACCGTTTAGAGAACACCAGGGGCCATATTATACAAAGTTCTCCAGGGGCGCAATAGACATTTGCTCCCACTTTGCACGCCCCGGGGGGGACTATGGTTTTACAGAAAGGGCCGCAGACACTTGTGCTGCCCCTTCTGTAATATAGACAGTGCTGGTGCACATGTAGTGCCAGCGCCATCATCAGAGGGTGTTTCCTCATTTGCATGGGAGAGTGGCCCCATGCAAATTAGGTAAGCTCTATGCCTCTGCGTCTACGCTGTAATATAGACTCGGGCTCAAAGGTAAAGAAGCTGTTAAGAGGTGCGCTGACAGCACACCACCTAAAAGGTGGCACACTGTCAGTGCGCCCCCTGGGCCGTATTATATAATGCTTGATTGAATGTGCTGCCCTAGAGCAGCCGCAACCTCCTGCTGCCTTGGGGGCAGCACATCAGTTAAAATACCGAGTGTTTTTGAAGCATCCTCTCTGTGTTTCACTGTGCAGGGGCAGCCCATCCTCACCTTTAAGTGGGTGAGATATCCTCCTGCAGGCTAGTGAAGTGAGTGACGGAACTGGCCAGCAATGGAGTAAAGGGGGTCTATAGGACCCTCTTAAGCCCCCCAGAAGGCTGCCATCAAGGGGGCGCACTGACAGTGCCCCGCCTTTTAGGTGGCGCACTATCAGCATGCCTCCTGACCGCTTCTTTATCTTAGCGCCTGCGTCTATATTATGAGAAATGAGAAGAGGTGAGCAACCCAATATACCCTTGCGGGCTTGGGCAAATATACTATTGTAGAGTTGGGCCAGCAAGGGATTTTGTTTGTATTATTACAATTAGGCCAATATGAGACTTAGATTAAATTGAGTACTCACACTATTGTATATTAGTTGCTAAGATAAATCAATTACAAAACAGACAAATAATGTTACCACACTAACATTATTAAAAATAATGATACACAAGCCAGGATTTTGAAAAAAAGGGTTTTCGTTTTGTTTACTTAGTGAGATAGAAATTGATCATATATCACAAAAGGGGTACAAAAAGAATGCATTGAGGATATACAGGGTGTATAATTAATATTCCACAAATATATCACACAAAAGTCTAAACTGCTAATGGATTAAACATAAAGATTCCAAATCAACTAGTAAGTAGAAATCAATATTGAATAAACCTTCTGCAGAATTAGACAATGTAGTCGACGTTTCGGTCTTCGTGTTGTACTTTCATAAGACCATCATCAGGACATAAACTTTATTGCATTTGGATGTGGACCCTTCCGAGTCAAAAACAAGTACTTCTTAATCAGTCTTGCTGGTTGGGGGGTTGTAAATGATTCAGACCCTTAGTCAAGGATAAGTGACTGCAGTTATATTTCAACCTACGCGTTAGATTTTGAAGTGAAAAAGACGTGGGTGGGACGTTTACAGGTCGGATAGTTGCACACAGTGTGTCGTCACGTTTTTTCTTTAAATTTAGATGAACAGACGAGGGTGAAACGTTAACACTTTCGGAAAGTAGCACTCGTTATATCGTCACGTATTATTAGATAATCGTGCACTGAAGAAAACATCAATTATTCGATCGGCTGTGGCAGCATATTCAGACACAATAGCTGATGGCGCAGAGGTAAAGAGATTCCCTCATTTACATGGGGCCACGCCCCCATGCAAATGAGGGAAAACCCTCTGATGATAGCGCAATATGTGTGTCAGCACTATCTATATTACAGAAGGGTTGCACAAGGGTCTACGTCCCTTTCTGTAATACCAAAGTGCCCCGGGGCAGGCAAAGCGGGCACGAACGCCTGTATTTGCATGATACGGCCTCCCAATGGCAGCCCTCTTGAGGGGGTTAAGGTGGTCCTATGGTACCCCTAGACATTCCTTGCACGCAGGTGCAATCACTGCACCAACCTGAAGGGGAATCTCTCGCGCCTCTTGAAAGTGAAGGCAGGTTGCCACCTGCACAGTGAAACAGAGCGGCTGCTTCAAAGTTGCTCCGTATTTCAATTGATGTGCTGCCCCGAGGGCAGCACAAGTTCGTGGCTGCCCTGGTGGCAGTGCCTTCAATCTAATATGGCGCACTCTCCTTGTGAACGCAGAGCTGACCGTTTGAAAGGTGTTTCCCGGCGCTAACAAGGAAAATGCGCTCTATTGTATAATATGACCCCAGGCCTGCCAGATGACTTGCACGGATTGCCTAGTCGATTTCTAAACCCCATTCCATATCAGTATGCATACAACCAGCAATTAGAATGGGTAAACAGACATAATATCGACTACAAAATATCGAATGGACATAATATCGAGTTTAAAATATAGACTGGACAAAATATCGAATGGACAGAATATAGACATCAAAAATATCGTTTTTAAGGTAAGTAATGTAATATCGAATGTTAAAAATAAAGAAAGTTAAAATATCGAAGTATATAATATAGGTTATTAAAATTATCAGAATTTTTAATAGTATCAAATTTTTTATAGTGTTTTTTATGTTATTATATGTGTGAAAATTGTGTATTTATGTTATAATTAATTTTAAATAAGGAAATTTGTTTTTTTACTTTTGCGTAATTTAATTCTGTAGCGGGTTGTGGGTTTATAGGGGAATAGGGCGGGAAGTAATTTAATTATAATTAATTAAATATGTACATTTATTTATTGGTATTCATTATTTATTAATTGTTAATTAATTTATATTTGGTAATTAATTAAATTTTAATTGGCAATTAATTTTAATTAATTGATTAATTGCTAATTATGTTAATTTTACTAATTTATTTTCTGTAGTGGGTTTATAGGGGAATTGGGTGGGAAGTAATTTAATTATAATTAATTAAATATGTAAAAATATTTATTGGTATTTTTTTCGAATTAATTGTTAATTAATTTTTTATGGGTAATTAATTAAATTTTAATTGGCAATTAATTTTATTTAATTGATTAATTGCTAATTATGTTAATTTTACTAATTTATTTTCTGTAGCGGGTTATGCGTTTATAGGGGAATAGGGTGGGAAGTAATTTATTTATAATTAATTAAATAATTCAATTTATTTAGTTGTATTTAATTTGAATTAATTGTTAAATAATTTTTAATTGTTAGTTAATTAATTGTTAATTTGTAATTAATTTGGATTAATAGGTAACTAATAGTAATACTTAATTTTAATTTGTAATTTTAATTGATTAATTGTTATATTATATTAAATTGGTAATTACTTTAAATTAATTTTTTATAGATATTAATTTATATTTTTTTAAATAATGTATGAAGTATTTACTTTCCTTACTGTTGCACTCTCTGGAGTGGGAATAGTAATTTTTACCCCTACGCTATCCAACGCTTTCCCTATTGTTGCACTCTTTGGAGTGGGAATAGTAATTTTAACTCCTACGCTATCCAATGCTTTCCCTACTGTTGCACTCTTTGGAGTGGGAATAGTAATTTTAACCCCTACGCTATCCAACGCTTTCCCTACTGTTGCACTCTTTGGAGTGGGAATAGTAATTTTTACCCCTACGCTATCCAACGCTTTCCCTACTGTTGCACTCACTGGAGTGGGAATAGTAATTTTTACCCCTACGCTATCCAACGCTTTCCCTACTGTTGCACCCACTGGAGTGGGAATAGTAATTTTTACCTCTACACTATCCAACGCTTTCCCTACTGTTGCACTCACTGGAGTGGGAATAGTAATTTTTACCCCTACGCTATCCAATGCTTTCCCTACTGTTGCACCCACTGGAGTGGGAATAGTAATTTTTACCTCTACGCTATCCAACGCTTTCCGTACTGTTGCACTCACTGGAGTAGGAATAGTAATTTTTACCCCTACGCTATCCAATGCTTTCCCTACTGTTGCACTCTTTGGAGTGGGAATAGTAATTTTTACCCCTACCCTATCCAACGTTTTCCCTACTGTTGCACTCACTGGAGTAGGAATAGTAATTTTTACTCCTACGCTATCCAACGCTTTCCCTACTGTTGCCCTCTTTGGAGTGGGAATAGTAATTTTTACCCCTACGCTATCCAACGCTTTCCCTACTGTTGCACTTACTGGAGTGGGAATAGTAATTTTTTCCCCTACGCTATCCAATGCTTTCCCTACTGTTGCACCCACTGGAGTGGGAATAGTCATTTTTACCTCTACGCTATCCAACGCTTTCCCTACTGTTGCACCCACTGGAGTGGGAATAGTAATTTTTACCTCTACGCTATCCAACGCTTTCCCTACTGTTGCACTCTTTGGAGTGGGAATAGTAATTTTAACCCCTACGCTATCCAATGCTTTCCCTACTCTTGCACTCTTTGGAGTGGGAATAGTAATTTTTACCCCTACGCTATCCAACGTTTTCCCTACTGTTGCACTCTTTGGAGTTGGAATAGTAATTTTGACCCCTACGCACTCTCCTTGTGAACGCCGAGCTGACCGTTTGAAAGGTGTTTCCCGGCGCTAACAAGGAAAATACGCTCTATTGTATAATATGACCCCAGGCCTGCCAGATGACTTGCACGGATTGCCTAGTCGATTTCTAAACCCCATTCCATATCAGTATGCATACAACCAGCAATTAGAATGGGTAAACAGACATAATATCGACTACAAAATATCGAATGGACATAATATCGAGTTTAAAATATAGACTGGACAAAATATCGAATGGACAGAATATAGACATCAAAAATATCGTTTTTAAGGTAAGTAATGTAATATCGAATGTTAAAAATATAGAAAGTTAAAATATCGAAGTATATAACATAGGTTATTAAAATTATCGAATTTTTAATAGTATCGAATTTTTTATAGTGTTTTTTATGTTATTATATGTGTGAAAATTGTGTATTTATGTTATAATTAATTTTAAATAAGGAAATTTGTTTTTTTACTTTTGCGTAATTTAATTCTGTAGCGGGTTGTGGGTTTATAGGGGAATAGGGTGGGAATTAATTTAATTATAATTAATTAAATATGTACATTTATTTATTGGTATTCATTTTTTATTAATTGTTAATTAATTTATATTTGGTAATTAATTAAATTTTAATTGGCAATTAATTTTAATTAATTGATTAATTGCTAATTATGTTAATTTTACTAATTTATTTTCTGTAGCGGTGTTGGGTTTATAGGGGAATTGGGTGGGAAGTAATTTAATTATAATTAATTAAATATGTAAAAATATTGGTATTTTTTTCGAATTAATTGTTAATTAATTTTTTATGGGTAATTAATTACATTTTAATTGGCAATTAATTTTATTTAATTGATTAATTGCTAATTATGTTAATTTTATTAATTTATTTTCTGTAGCGGGTTATGCGTTTATAGGGGAATAGGGTGGGAAGTAATTTATTTATAATTAATTAAATAATTCAATTTATTTAGTTGTATTTAATTTGAATTAATTGTTAAATAATTTTTAATTGTTAGTTAATTAATTGTTAATTTGTAATTAATTTGGATTAATAGGTAACTAATAGTAATACTTAATTTTAATTTGTAATTTTAATTGATTAATTGTTATATTATATTAAATTGGTAATTACTTTAAATTAATTTTTTATAGATATTAATTTATATTTTTTTAAATAATGTATGAAGTATTTACTTTCCTTACTGTTGCACTCTCTGGAGTGGGAATAGTAATTTTTACCCCTACGCTATCCAACGCTTTCCCTATTGTTGCACTCTTTGGAGTGGGAATAGTAATTTTAACTCCTACGCTATCCAATGCTTTCCCTACTGTTGCACTCTTTGGAGTGGGAATAGTAATTTTAACCCCTACGCTATCCAACGCTTTCCCTACTGTTGCACTCTTTGGAGTGGGAATAGTAATTTTGACCCCTACGCTATCCAACGCTTTCCCTACTGTTGCACTCACTGGAGTGGGAATAGTAATTTTTACCCCTACGCTATCCAACGCTTTCCCTACTGTTGCACCCACTGGAGTGGGAATAGTAATTTTTACCTCTACGCTATCCAACGCTTTCCCTACTGTTGCACTCACTGGAGTGGGAATAGTAATTTTTACCCCTACGCTATCCAATGCTTTCCCTACTGTTGCACCCACTGGAGTGGGAATAGTAATTTTTACCTCTACGCTATCCAACGCTTTCCCTACTGTTGCACTCACTGGAGTAGGAATAGTAATTTTTACCCCTACGCTATCCAATGCTTTCCCTAATGTTGCACTCTTTGGAGTGGGAATAGTAATTTTTACCCCTACCCTATCCAACGTTTTCCCTACTGTTGCACTCACTGGAGTAGGAATAGTAATTTTTACTCCTACGCTATCCAACGCTTTCCCTACTGTTGCCCTCTTTGGAGTGGGAATAGTAATTTTTACCCCTACGCTATCCAACGCTTTCCCTACTGTTGCACTCACTGGAGTGGGAATAGTAATTTTTACCCCTACGCTATCCAATGCTTTCCCTACTGTTGCACCCACTGGAGTGGGAATAGTCATTTTTACCTCTACGCTATCCAACGCTTTCCCTACTGTTGCACCCACTGGAGTGGGAATAGTAATTTTTACCTCTACGCTATCCAACGCTTTCCCTACTGTTGCACTCTTTGGAGTGGGAATAGTAATTTTAACCCCTACGCTATCCAATGCTTTCCCTACTCTTGCACTCTTTGGAGTGGGAATAGTAATTTTTACCCCTACGCTATCCAACGTTTTCCCTACTGTTGCACTCTTTGGAGTTGGAATAGTAATTTTTACCCCTACGCTATCCAACGCTTTCCCTACTGTTGCACCCACTGGAGTGGGAATAGTAATTTTTTACCCCTACGCTATCCAACGCTTTCCCTACTGTTGCACTCTCTGGAGTGGGAATAGTAATTTTAACACTTCCGCTATCCTACGGTAATAATATTGATTATTATTTAATTATATTATGTTACTATATATATATATATATATATGTTTTAACAAATATGATTGTAAAAAATTTTTTTTTATATAACTTTCATTAAATATTTAATTATTATAAGGTAATTTAAGTATTTTTAAGTATATTTTAGTAATTAATTTTTAATATTAATTTAATTTAACATTGTTGTACTTACCTGTTTGTAGATACAAAGTCGATATTCTGTCTGTCGATATTTTGTCAACGATATTTTTGATAGTCGATATTATGTCCCTCGATATTATGTCAGTGATCCCACTAGGAAAAATAAACAAAATGAGAGAAAAGGTTTAAAAGCACCAAACATTTTGGTTGGTTAATTAGATTCCTAGCCTACCTATGCTTTCATATCTCCAAAGCTAAGTGAAACTTCCCCCACATTCCTTGGTATGCCCAACAAGGCTGAGCCACTGGTTTATTGGTGGTAAATGTCCTTGGGATGGGTTTGGCTCTAAGGCATATGGAGTGGTGTGCCTGGAGATGATGGCTGCCTGGTAAAGATAGCATGGATCCCCGTTGCGCAAGGTTACACATTGCTGCTCTTCACTACTTAGGGACTTGTTGCTGAGCAGGAGGGCACAGCATCCACTCATCCTATGGCGTTCCAGCAAGAACTCAGTGTAGGGACTGTTAGTAAATGACATTATATCATGGCCATATGCAATCTTTGCAGGCACTCCTCAGTGAGAAAGCCTCAGTCGTATCATGTCGGTTTGACCAGTTGCACAAAACAAACACTCTTAAGCCTAATGGGCTTTTACCTAAAAATCAATTTGCTTGGGTAGTTAGTGAGGTACTATAACCAATATGAAATGGTTTCATATTCATGGAAATATCATGACAAATGATGGACTGAGGAAATCTCCCCTTGCCGCCTCACCCCAGGAAGGAGGGGGGGGGGGTGTTGGGGATTACACCACACTTTGTCTTCCTCTGTCTGTTTTTAATTCTCTTTGACTCTCTTTCTGTTTTTTTCTGCTCTTTCTCTGTAACTCTCTTTTTGTCTGTCTGTCTCTCTGTCTTGTGCTGCTCTCTCATTCATATTGTCTCTTTTGCTCTATCTTCTGTCTATCTCTGGTTCTCTAAACCTGCTTCTCTTTCACACTCTTTCTCTCTTCTTTGGTTCTGTCTTTCTCCAGCTCTCTTGATTTCTCTCTCTTGTTTTCTCTCTTGTGCTGTCTGTTGTCTACCTTTCTATGTTTATCACCCTTCCTATCTCTCTCTTTTTCTCTCCGGCCCTTCCTCACATCTCCCTCTTTCTCAATGTCCTGGTTTATTTTTATTTTTATCCCTTCATCTATTTGTACCTCCTCTTTGCATTTTTCTTCCTCTTTTCCTATCCGTCTCAAATGTTTTAATCAACGTTCTCTCTCTCATTATTATTAGAATTGTGTCTCTTTTAACTTTCACATGATTTCTTCTTCATATCTCTTCCATTCAGTCCATCATCCCTACCCCAGTGTCTCACTTAATTTCTTCCTGCCTTTAGTGCGCCGTATCCAGCTTCTATGTTCTTATTCCCATTTATGTTATTCCTCCTTCCTTCCTCGCTTGTTTTGCTTTCTTTCTCCATTCATCCTTTCTTTCACTATTTCTCCTTTCCCTTTTTATTACCTTGTCATGCTTTCGCTGCCCTATGGTGTGTTGTAAAGTTGAAAGGACTTGTCTTTACGGTTATTACGCGCAATGTGAGAGCGGAGTGATGATTTACGGTTATTACGCGCAATGTGAGAGCGGAGTGATGAGACAGCAATTGGATCCAATAACTTCTCTCCATCACCTGGGTAGGAATGCCCACATGCTTTTTCCAATAAGTTCCCTACCGTTGGCAATGTTCCATCTTGTGGTTCTCTAAGTGCCTATTTCCTGTCTGACTCCCCCCACCCCTGGACATGATGACATGGAGCTGCACTCAGGTGACACCCTTGAGCACTGATGTCAGTTCGTCTCTTATTTTTTCAATGTACTCAGATGCAGATCATGGCTGACAAGGTTGAATCTGCGCAGGCAGAATGTAACAAGCATTGATAAAGCCAATAGGTCTCACCGATGGGAGGCCTATCAGCATTGTCATTGTCTTTTACCTATGTTGTACAGCAGCCCAGCTGCTGTGCAGCATGGCTGAAATCTTACTGTCTGGCTGGACAGTGGCAATATAGAACTGATCTCATTCTATATTCATTTAGCTTTTTCACTTTACCTTCATCAAGGACCACTGTTTTCAAAATTATCGCTACCCAAGTTCCTTGTATACCATATTGGGTCCCCTTGTTTTGTTTAAAACCTCCAAACCATTATAGAAAAATAATCACTTTCCATGTTCATGGTGACATTGGCAAATCAAAAGTGGATTCAGGTGAAGTATCGAGGCCACTGGCATTTAGTAAATCCAATGTTTTCTGTAGTGCAAGCTACTTCTGATCAGTGAAAATCATTGTGAGCTACTAAGCCAAGTAACTCACGCATGATTACCAGGTACCCACATGCTCAGCTTCATCGACTTTAAGCCTATTGTCCATACAGCCAGATACTATGGTTTGAACAAAATACTTTAACTAGGGGCTCTATGACAGGGCTGCCATGTGTGTTCGTGAAAGCGTGGTCTGTGGAGATGTATGAACATGTGCATCTATGAATGGGATATATGTGTACAAGTGACTGAGAGCCTGTGTCATATGTACTTGTACATACAAAAGGGGGTCCCAGTATACAAATTAAAAGTCACACCAAATATATATACAATCAAATAAGACAACATGAAAGGAATAGATGAACACATTGTTGTTTAATTACAATGTGTCTTAGATTTCATATATTGTTAATACAATCATATTAGTGCCCCAAAGAAAGGGAGAGTGGAGGGTGTAAAGTGAAAAGGAAGGAGTGTCCAAAATCGATCATTTATACATGACATAAAATCAGAACATGAAAATACAAGGAAACCACATCATTCTGGCTTCAAAATAGAGCCAGTGTACGAAATACAGCAATCAATGTTGTATATTATTTCGGCAACATGCTATGAGCGCACTTATTAATAATGAAAATGCTGGTAGCGTATGCTGGTTAGGGGTTATATATGTCGGAATTACAGAGACAGAGACGCAGCTCTCAGAAAAGCTCGTGAATTGGGGAAGCTGACCCACCAGGGTATGGATATATCCATATACCCGGACTTTAACTTGGTGGTCCAAGACGCCAGAAAGAAATTTATCATAGCAAAACAAAAATTAAGAGATATGAACATACAATACGCTATGCTTTACCCGGCACGGCTCAAAATAACAGATGACGGCAAGTCAAAGATTTTCAATGAGCCCAAGGACCTACTGAAATTAATTCAACAAAGAAACAGCTGAGGTCCGAGACGCAAATCCCCAAGGGGAGACCAGGATGACCAGGCCACAGCGTCAGATGCTGCAGAGTAGGGGATGGAGGAGCACACGGCAGCCTTCACTGGATTACACACTACAAATAAGACTGGATAACTAGGCGCAGTGGACTGGGGTCTCAGCTGCTGAGCATTAGGACTCAGAACCTGCTGGAAGAGTGGAGCTAGCTTGGATTGCAGAGCATTCTCCCACATATGAACAATCTTCTCTCAGAAGCCTCACGGGAGGAGGTATAGGAGACGGGACGTGGGAGATAAGTTGTAATATGTGTGCAAACTGGTCAACAAACTAGATCGCTGGCAGAGAGCTAATGTCTGTAAAGTTTTATGCTGTAGCTAATATTGAAGTTTATTGCAATTATTATACTCCATCACCTGGAGTCATTAAAATATGGTTCTAGACACACTAGGTTTAGTAGGGCATCCGCCCGTGTGGAAAAGTTCCACAGGCAATGGGCTGGCAGTTACTGCCCCTCTGTGTGCACCACACACGTTTCTGTTTTCTGTTTTTGAATGGGCTGTTCTTGATCCTTGTAGAGGAGGGGGGAGAGGGTATTCAGGAAGCATAACTATGGGTCTGGCTCCGCCAAAGGGCACATGACGGAGTGGGTGGGGGGTAGGTTAGGGTACGCAGAAAATGTCTGGTCATCAGGAATGGACACAGGTACAGTTATCACGTTATCTTTGAAGGTTACAGGGCAGTGGCCGTCTTCAATGGAAACAGATGAGTATGGCTAATACAAATAGTGCAACTAGAAAAATAACATTTATAACATAGAATGTGCGAGGGCTGCAAAACCCACACAAAATACGTAAGGTGTTTGCATACTTAGATAGACACAGGATAGATGTGGCATGCATACAGGAAACACACCTTACCCCCACTTCAGAAAAACTAGTGGGCACACGTTGGGCAGCATACCGCATAGCCTCTTCCTACTCTACATACGCTAGAGGCGTGTTACTACTTGTTAGGCAAATTGGTCGATTCCAGCTCATACGAGATCTACCGGATGATCAAGGTTGATACGTTATTGTACAAGGCAATTTCGGCGGCACAGTGCTAACGGTAATAACATCCACGGCCCTAACACAGATAACCCCAGCTTTTATGTGGACTAAACTTAGAGAATTCCACAGTGCGCCTATACTATGGAGAGCGGACGTCAACACCTGTCTAGACCCGGCCCTTGACAGATCTACGGGAAACGAGGGTTACAGAAAGCAAGCAGCTTAGGCCCTAAAAGACGGAATGGTTTATGGGGAATGACAGACATTTGGAGACTGAGAAACGTGAGCAGAAAGGAGGGCACATGCATGTCAACAACACATAATACGTGGTCACGAATACACTACTGGTTACTCACAGCAGAAGCAAGCACTTGGACGACGTCAATCAAACATCTACCCAAAACATTGTCAGACCACTCCCCGGTATACATTACATTAGAGATCCCCACACATATCCCCAAACAATTCATGTGGAGGTTACACGGAAGTGCCTTGCTGGATCAAGTGTTCCACACAGAGTTGCAGCTGGCAATAACAGACTACTTCGACTTCAATGCGGGGCCAGTGTCTAGTGCAAGTACATTGTGGGAAGCATTCAGAGTCACGATTCGTGGTCATTGCATTAGCAAGAATGCCGGGATCCTGAAGGATATCCAGCAGTAACTGGACATTATAGAAAGAGACATTGGCACACTAGAAGCGGAACATACACAAACAGGAGACCCCACACTACTGGGTAGAATAAGGGAACGGATGGATAAATATTCAGCATACGCTAAAGATGAGATAAAATATAAATCGAGAAGATATGTGGCATGAAATTATGGCGAAGGTGGTAGGCCAGGTCGCGCTTTATCCTGCAAGATCAGATCCTCATGTGCAACATCATACATCACACAAATCAGGAATGAAAACAGCCATACATGCTATGATTCACCAGCCATTCTAAATCACTTTATGGAGTTTTATTCACGACTATATGACACACAATTAGGCAATTCTGAGGAAGACATTGACCTTTACCTGCAGGAAGTAGCGCTGGCTTGGTTATCGGACACCCAAAGGAAGTTTTTAAGTAACCATATATCTAAGGACGAACTCAGTGACGCAATCAACTCCCTACGAAACAACAAAGCCCCGGGGGTATATGGGCTCCCACGCGAGTTCTACAAAACATATAGAGACTTGTTAATACCACACTTAGCAGCAATGTATGAGGAATCATACGAGGAGGGTAGGCTCCCTGATTCACTTCGGGAAGCACTGATAGTGGCCCTATCTAAACCCGATAAGGACCCGACTAACTGTGACTCTTATCGCCCCCTGTCACTCATTAATATAGATGTAAAAATCTTAGCAAAGGTCATAGCTACTAGGATACAGCTACTACAAGAAAAATTGGTACTACCTGACCAAGCAGGATTTGTCCCAAACAGATGTACCACCAAAAACATAAGAACTATTTTTGCCCTTTACCACCACCTGGATCCAGAGCTAGCGACAGCGGCGGCACTGCTAGACGCTGCGAAAGCCTTTGATTCAGTGGAATGGAGGTACATGTTTGTAGTGCTGCACAGAATGGGCTTCCTGGAGCGCTTCATAAATGGACAAACATCTGCCCCTATACATATAGGAAGGGGAACAAGACAGGGATGTCCACTATCACCGATACTGTTCACACTGATCTTAGAGCCCCTAGCCTGTAAGATACGCCAGCACCACTCGGAAGCTGCCCTGCAGCTAGGTCTGCGTCCTCTTAATATTTCCCTATATGCAGACGACATGGTGCTATTTATTTGTGATCCAAACACCCACCTCGATGACCTGATCAGGGGTAGTATATCCGCTTTGAACAATAGCAGGACTGCGAATAAACTGGGACTGATCCCTTTAACGCTACGCACAACTCAGCCAACACTGAACTACCTTCTAAAATGGCCAACTGACTCAGTCAAGTACCTGGGAATATGGTTACATAGGGACCCAGGTCAAGTAGTAAGGGAAAACTATGGAAAGGCGCTAACTAAACTTGATGAGCAGATAACCAGGTGGATACAGCTGCCTTTATCGTTGGCAGACAGGATTGCGCTGCAGAAGATGATAGTCCTCCCCAAATTTTTATATTTATTTATCAATATCCCAATCTGGCTGACACAGGCGTTTTTCTCCAAACTGCGAAACTCGTTACAGAGACTCACATGGGCAGGCAAACAGGCCAGAGTAAGCTGGAAAGTACTAACAAAACCAAACCACCAAGGTTGTTTCGGAGCACCAGACGTACAGCTATATTTTTATTGCGCACAGGCGCAGCACGCGCACTATTGGACGACACACCACACGTACATTCTACACATAGCAGTAGAAACAGACAGCGTACACCTGACCTCGCTGATGACTTTTTATCTAACCCTACGTCCTATACACACACGGACATGATCCAACCTGTGCGCTGCACCTCAAGAGCATGGCACACACTAGAGAGTAGGGCGGACAAACTTCCTATGTACGCCCCGGCACTCCCCAAAGCTAACCACCCGAGACTGTCGGTGACGCAGGAAAAGAAAATGACACGGTTGTTAGAGTACATGAAGATTTATACAATGAAAGATATTTTCCCACATGGTAAATTCATACAGCGAGACGACCCATCGCTAAACGTACATAACACACCAATGAAGATGTCCGCCCATTTGCGCCTACAGATGGCGATAAGGGATATGTGTGCAACCTATCCGGAGAAACCACCCACACTACTCGCACTACAAACCTTGTTGAAAGCACCAACATGTCAGAAATTAATAACCCGCCTATACACTGCATCACAATCAGAGCAAACAGAGCTTAGTAACAAATCACTCCTTAGGTGGGAACCAACACTAGGTGAGCCCATCGAGGTACAAGATTGGGAATATAGCTGTACGCAACTGCAGCTACTTACATCAAATTGCAATTTGCGTATCATACACTTCAAATTTCTACACCAATTTTATTATTCCCTGACTCAGTTACGGACTCAGAACGCATGACAAATGCCACAGATGCGACGCTGAACATGCTGATTTTCTGCCCATGGCATGGGCATGCCCGCAGATACACAAGTACTGGCAAGAAATAATGGAGGCACTAACAGGGATGCTAGCCGAACTAGTGCCGAATACCCCTTTAGTATGTTTGCTGGGAATATAAAAGTTCAAACCCGCAAGGAGACGGAAGTTCCTTGCGGTGTTCCTACTGCTAGCGAAAAGAAGATTGGCTATTAGATGGGGTAGCAAGCGCCCCCCAGGTTTAAGGAATGGCTCGTCAACATGTCATAACTACCGCAGGCATCAAGGCCCAAGGACTTTTGGGAACCGCTAAAGCAAAATCTTTTGAATATGCAGAGTGATGATTAAGACGGTATAGAAGATGTAAATGTGATTATAAGAGATCGACGGGGATGTATGCCTTAGAGGGAGGTGAATAGTATGAAGATACAACTGTCATTTATCCACATGGCTGCCAAAGCTGTAAGATGAAGAATGTACTGGGTAACGTGTGCAATATAGAGGGACCTAAAGACACTAATGACTATTCTTTCATCAATGTATCTACTCATGTGTCTATGGATGGCGACCTGATGTAACTTGTACATATTAGATTCTCATTACTGTACCCTGTGATCTAAACACTTACATTGTAAATGTGAATCATTTGTCAAACCGAACGAAATAAAGAAAGTTTTTTTTTTTAAAAACAGTTTTTAAGTCGCCTGCCGCTTGTGGGTGATGCTGTTGTGCCCCCGAATGATCCAGCCGTCAATCTGGTGAGATATTAAATTCCCCACCCTAGATCACATTCCCTGGACCAAGGCCCGCAATCAGTCTCGAAACCTCTGGGATAAACCCGGGGTCATCCTGATTCGGACCATATACTGCCGCGAGGGTGATGTGTTGCTGGTAGAGCCTCCCGCAGGCAATGACAAATCTGCCCTCCTTATGATCTTATGAGTGGTGGACCATGCTACGGCTCGGTGGGTGGCCCGCCGCAGTGGGAGGGGTGAGGGATTCGCGGGGGGAGCTCTGCTGCAGCGGAGATCCAGGCCCAAGGACGACACCCCCACTGGGCTTGCGTGAGGAGCAGGGATCTGGCCTCCTTAATCAGGGCCTAGACAAGCTCCGAAGAGTGGGCCTCCACAGCGGCAGCGGCGCTGCCCTACACCATCCCCACGGCCTCACCAGCCCGCTCTCCTGTTGGGGCGGAGTAAAGAGAGTCTCACCATCTGCTGCCGGCGGCGAGTACCCGTGGCCAGTAATTTCCACACACACCACGGCAGGCGAGTGGGCCTCGTACCCCTCCTCCAGCTACAGTCACCGGCCTTCCTCTGCCTCAGACTGCCACGTTGATGTTAATGTAAATGACATTTATAGAGTGCACCTGCTACCCAAAGTTGTCCTGGCGCTGTGTAAAAGTCCTACTGGAACCTAAAGACAAAGGGATAAGGCTGAAGTTATACAGTGAAAAGTCAAGTTTTCAAGGCCTTTCTGAAGGCCAGTAAGTTTGTCACACATCTTAAGTGGTAAGGCAGACTGTTCCATGCCTTGGCTGCACAGACCACAAAGCCTCTGCCACCCCAACCGGCTTTTTAACAGAGGGCACTGCCACCAATTTTGCTTCTGAAGAGCGAAGTAATCTTTTTGGTACATACCACTAGAATTACTGTTTTAGGTGGTCAGCACCAGTACCTTGAAGAGCTTTGTAAACAATGAACAGCGATTTAAACTGTACACGCTTACTAACAGGTAGCCAGTAAAGCCTTCTCATCCCCGCAGAGACTGAGGTATACTTTGGTATGCCGGTGACCAATCTGGCAGCTGCATTCTGCAGAAGTTGAAGTCTGTACATATACCTTTCCTGGATATTGATGTAAAGGCTATTACAGTTGTCCAGCCTGGACATGGCTAAAGCAGTAATAACGGTTTGCCTACTGTCTTTTGGCAAGAACAGCATCATTTTCTTGCAAGATCTAAGAATTAATGCTGTGGTTGAAGCCACTGCATTCACCTGATCCCCAAAATTGAGTTTGTTATCTATCCAGACTTCCAGATTAGTTACCTTCTTGATGGGAGTAGGAAGAGGACCCAGCGTATCTGGCCACCAAGCAGGGGTCCAGAAGTTGGGGTCATTCCCAAACAGCACAACTTCCGTCTTACCGGAGTTGAGTTTGAGACAATTTTGGGCCATCCAGTTTCCCACCGCTGTCATGCCATAATGGAGTCGAGCAGCTGTTCTCAGCTCCCTCCCCAGCAGTAACAACACCACAATTTGGGCGTTGTCCGTGTATGATGTCAGACTAAAGCCAAATGATTCAATCAGGGGAGCCAATGATGACACATAAATATTAAAAAGAGTCTGGCTTATAGACGACCCCTGGGGGACACCACAAGTCAGTGAAAATGGTTTGGCAGAGAAGTCGCCTAGAGAGACAGTTTGTATTCTATCTGACAGAAAGGATTTAAGTAGTTTCCAGGCGCTGCCTTGACTCCACTCTGTCGCAGACGGTCCATCAACAGGTCATGAGGAACCGTATCAAAGGCTGCCGAAAGATCTAACATAATCATTGCAGCAGTACCTCCCCGGTCTAGGATTGCCCTGGTTTCCTCAGTATGACGGGCTCCATAGCTCGACAGTTCTTACAGGGTATGCAAGACCCGCCTGGCCGAAATCGCAGGTCCACCGGGCCGCACCACTAGCCATGTCATATGAAGGGTTCCTGGTCGCCTCAGGTCCTATAATTGCAGCGTTGCCTGATCCACAGGCCCAGGGACCGATTTCTGTGTGGGGAGGTTGTCAAGCACCCCTCTGTCCACAAGATGTTGACGGATTTTTTAGCTTGGCCAGCAGAGCCCACTCAAGGTGTGCCCATCTTGCAGCCCCCACACATACTAGACTCAACCCTTGATAGACATCCCCCCAAGGCAGGAACAAAACCAATAATGTCTCAGATGCTTAGGAAGGTCATGCTAGACCTCGGGGCCCACAATGTACGAAGTGAAACCCACTCTACTCTGCCACTCTTCACATGCCATTCACATACTTATGGAACACAAAGCAGACTGGACAGGGTTCCACTGGCGGGAGTGCTGGCCTTTCCAGAAGTGGAGGTGACCCACTTGGCGTGCTTTATGTCTGACATTCCCCGGTACGATGTTTGGTTAGGGGGGATCACCCATATTAGGCCAGAGGTGTTGGAAATTTCCACTCGATCTACTTGAGGATGAAGTGGGGAGAGCTACCGTATCTAAGACAGTAAAATCTGTCAACAAACTGGGGGGTCCCACTGGAAGTGCCACTGAGTGGGAGGACTTGTGGGGCGAGCATGGGATTGGTGTGTGGGGTGAGGCAGCAGTTGCTTGGAGAGCTGGATAGAGAGGAGAAAGTGTTACCCCGACATACAGGCGGGGAACCTGACTGATTCAGATTCAGATTCAAAGAACTTTATTCGGTTAAAAACAAGTAACCATAAAAGTAACAAACATGAAAAACAGATTACAATGATTACAGCTCTTCAAGTAAGCTCAGTAAGGAAGACCAAAAGACAGATTCTTAAAACGGAAAAAGAAATAAACATTCAACACATTTCCGTTACCATATGTTTCCGTAATTTAAAAACACTCTTTAGGAATTTTAAAACCAGATACAGATAAAACCGTATCCATTCTCTGGAACTCTAAAAAGGCTGGGCGACATCTGGTAAAATTCATTTCTTTTAAAAAAGGGACTATGATTTCTCTACGTAAGGCACTATAGATTCTGCAGAAGAAAAGAATATGGATATCAGATTGTTGTGAGGTGACATCACACGGGCAGGGGGGCAGAGTACGTATCCATGAATTCAATCTAGGAAAAGACACCAATCTAAACAAATATACAAAATCTAAATCGGGTTAAAAGGAAACGATCATAGTTTGTCATAGGCAGGGATAGGTATGGCTGTACAGACTTAGTCTCACATAAAATCAGGAGGTGTGATTGAACTGAGTGTTTCATGGATTCAGCTCTCCTCCTCTTGTCTTCAAGGTGAACCAAGCAGATGGCTTTCAGTGAGCTCCTTGAGATGCTATCCATTGTAGATGGATCCGAATAATAAGAATAGCACCCAATCTCAGTCAGAAAGCCCTTAACATATCCCAGCCATTGTGATCTCTCCACGTGATCCAGGTTGAGGGTATCCTGTAATAAAGCCCGGTTCATAACACATTTATTTGTAGTCCATACCCTGTGCCACAACAGGATGGGTTGAATTTTAATAATGTCTGTTATGTGGGGAAGGGCAAGTTCAGCGTGACAATTAAAAGTGGCAACACACTGTGGAACAGCAAGGACCTCCCTGATAAATTTGTTTTCCACCACCTGGATTGGATCAACGTTTGAGTACCCCCACAAGCCTGAGCCATACATAGCCACCGATACACATGTTGCTTTATAGATGGTTATCATTTCTTTTATCGGCTTCCTGCCCAGTTTTCTTACAAAGTTCTTTAAGGCCATGATCGTTTTCATAAATAAAAGGGTTCTCGTCTTAATTGCACTTGTCCAAGAGCCTGACTCATGGAATAAAATGCCTAAATACGAAAAAGTTGGGGTGTTGTCTAATGGAACATTATTTAAAATCATCCGCTTCATTGGTTTACCTGATTTGGGGCCACAGTTCATTGTGAAAGTTTTGCTGCAGTTTACTAGCAAGTCTAGATTAAGCATAAAGTTCTCAAAGCTTACTACTAGTTTTTGCAGAGCCCGAGGAGTGCGTGCCATAAGCACGGCATCATCCGCATACATGAGTGCAGGGATTGCCCTCCTCCCCACTCTGGGCATATCCCTGCACTCATGCAGCAGGCGATGCTCAAGCCCATTGATATAAAGTAAAAAAAGAAAAGGTGCTAAAACGCATCCTTGGCGCACTCCACGACCCACGCTAAATTGTCTGGAGCATTCACCCCCCCTGCCGTAGCGAACAGAAGCTGTGGCTCCACTATACAGATCCCTCAGGAAGGAGATGATGGTGTTGTCCACTCCCAAACTTTTCATAACTGCCCACAGTTTGGTGTGCGACACGCAGTCGAACGCTGATGAAAGGTCCACAAAGGTAAAATACAAGCGTTCCGACTTAATCCTTATGTATTTATGTTGCAGTAACATCAAGTTTAGGCCTTGCTCAATTGTGCCAATCCCTTTTTGAAAACCAAATTGCAGGTCACTCATAATTTCGTTTTCCTCCGCCCAGCTTTGGAGTCTTGCCAGCACTATTCGACCCAAAATTTTTATTGAGGAATCAAGAAGGGAGATTGGCCTATAACAGGCGCAGCTGTTTCTATCCCCCTTCTTGTAAATGGGAACAATAACAGAGGTGAACCAAGACTCCTTTGGGCCCCTTGATAAGGCCGCATTAAAAAGTTGTACCAACATTGGGCCCCAGATTTCAGGATTTTCTTTAAATACATCCGCAGGGATCCCATCAGGACCGGCTGCCTTTCCTCCTTTAGTGGCTCTTAGGGCAAGCAGTACCTCATCAAGTGAGACAACCAAGTTTGGACCTGGTTCCAAGTCCAAGCTGGTCTGAGGATCACTACTGCGGGTATCAACCTGTGCATTGTAAAGGTTGGAGAAATGATCCACCCAGTTGTCTTCGGTTATAGCGATCTCAATTCGCGCCGTATGGGTTTCATAGGGGAAAGGGGTGTTAATTACTTTCCAAAATGCAGCGGAGTTTTTTGTCTTTGAAGCCTCGCAGAGTGAGTCAATGGCCTCCTTATTTAGCGCAGTTTTCCTTGCTTTAAGGGCCTGGTTATATGCCGACCTACATGATCTTATTTCACCTATAACCCTGGGGCTTCTGTGCACTGCATGTTTTAGATTTTTCAGAGCCCTGGTGCATGCATTATCAAACCAGCTCTTAGGGCCCTTGCCTCTACGCTTCGACTCCACCCTCAAGCTGCTTTTTATGTTTGCGGCTATAATGCCAAAGTGCTCAATTATTTGATCACTACTAGAATTATGTCCCAGGCAGATCGAGAAACTAGTAGAGCACACCTCCCAGAGTTCCTTGAAGAAAGTTGCGGGGATTACTTTATTCCAGTTAAGTGTATAGCCATTTTGTCTCCCAAGGGCCACATCAACCGCTGCCTCAACAAGTGGCGCGGCCGTAGATGGGTCATGAAATAGATCTGCAATCTTAAGGCATTGGGGAAGATGATCACTTATAGGCAGTGGAATGTTTGTAACCATCACAACTCTATGACTTAGGTTACTGGGGGCGATGATAAAGTCAATGGTTGTTAAGCCTCTACCAACAAAGGTCGGGATAAAGGGTGTGGGTTTTGACGCTAATTCATTGGCAAACCCTAAGTCAAACATAAACAATAATTCGTTTAGCAAATCCCCCATTAAAGTATGATCGAAGTGGGTCAGATTCACATCTCTCTCTGTCATTAGGCCACATAGGCCCTGACTCCCTTTGATACAAAGCGAGCAGTTAAAATCCCCTCCCCATAAAATTACTAATTCTCTGTCATTTTTGTCTACCTCTAATTGAACTTCCTCCTTGAGCTGCTTAATCGCAACCACAATTTCATCCCTCGGGACATTATTATAAAAATTGATGATAATCACCTTTGCTCCTTTAAGATCTCTTAGGATTATTAGCTGGAAGTATTTGGAATTTAAGTGACATTGGACCTGTTTTGTTTTAAGGTGATTAGAAACAAACGTAGTCAAACCGCCTTTTGCCCTTCCAAAATGGCCTCCAACTGCGGGAGTAAAGAAGGTTCTAAAGCCATTTATATGGATTGGGACCTGGGTCCATGTTTCTTGTAGGGCCACTATATCCTTGCCTCCTATTACAGACTCCCAAGCTGGGTTGATGATTTTTTGCTTTAGCCCGGCTACATTCCAGAAGAGCAGTTCACAAAAAGCGCTCTTCGCCTGCATTGAACCATTACCTATCTTTCCCCTACTCCCATTATTATCGCCTACGGAGGAATGCACCTGATCCAGAAGAACACTGTCACAGGGTGTCGGCCCCTCGAAGGCGCAGATCTTATTTAATATGGGAGGTTCTTGTGATGGCTCACTAGGGGCCTCTGTATAATTTGAAGTGAAATTAGAAGAAGAAACCCCACCCATAGTACACACTTGGGAAGCTGGGGAAGGGAGCTTATTCCCATCCAGAGATTCTATGGGGGTCTGGGCTTGTTGTCAGTCTACCCCATCCAAACCAGAGAAGATCTGGTACCGGTTTTGGATCGGTAAATTATACATATTTGGTAATAGTTCTCTATTATTCCTTGATCTACTTTGGAAAGGATTGGGTTCCAGGTGTGGTAGATAGTGATTACTGGGAAGAGGGTGTTGATAGGGTTGGTGCTCATTTCTAGGATAGTAGACCTCCGGCCTCTGGGTGTAAAAAGACGAACCTTGTCCATTTGCATAACCAAAACTACCCAACGGAGGCGGTGCTCCCTCCAACTCGGTCATGTCCCATAATATTGCATTTCCAAACCTCCGACGTTGTTGGAATGGCTTCCTAATGAGCTGTCTATCCCTGCCCCAGTTATTAAAACTTTTTGGGGGTGCATAGGGATAGAAATAGGAAAGAAGATGTGTGGAGATTGAATCACTGCTACTAGCATCGAACCAGTCCCGATATGCCTCACGGCCCTATGATCCTTGAAATTGATGATTATAACATCACCATTTTTATCCTTTGGCCTAGCTCCTACCCAGTTGGCACGCCTTAGGCTTAACATTTCACCATTTATTGAGGCAGGTAACGGTCTATTATCACGGAGCCAGAACACAACCTTGTTCCGTAACGCTCCTTGATCTTCCCATTTACCTGCAGGCAGTTCCGGTACCCCTGCCATTACAATAACATAAGGGGCTGAATCAGGGGTTAGGTCTATAATATAATTAGTTTGAGTTTTTTGGGGGGCAGTGGAGTTAATATTACCTTTATTTGACTTAGTCGTTGCCAAGTCCTTATTACCATCTTTATTTTGACCTCCCCCTGCCTTAGATGGTTGCTCCTTAGTTGCAGGAGCCGCCAGTTGGGCTGTGGTCATCTGTGGCGTAGGAGTTATTGATGTAATCGCCGGGCTGGCCGATCTCACTCCCTCTTTCACTGGTTTCTGTTTTTGGTTAGATACCGGTATTATTGATGCTGGTGTTGTCATTACTTGCAGTGGAGGGGGACCTATTACTGGGGATTTTACAAGTGGGTTGAGTTTTAATAGCGGGTTTGCCTTAGGTTTTCCTATCCCCTTTACCAGATCAGATAAGAGAAGGGAATTCTGTTCAACCTTCTTCTCTATTTTGTCTAGATGTGCACACATCATAGAAGTCTTATCTAGAAGAGGTTGCATCACACCCCTGATAAGTTCTATAATTTTGGCCATCGTAGCTACCTCACATCCTGGGGTTGCGCCAGATTCTAATTGGGATGCAATGTCAACCTCTTTCCTTATTTTATGTGCTTGGTTTCCCAATGGCTTTTCCCCCCCCTTTTTTAGGTTTCGTAACCTGGCGAGGGGCGAAGCCACTCCCAGATCGAAATCTGTTGTTTCTAATAGTGAGGTTAGGACAGCCTCTGTTTCCAATTGGTTAGCTCCATAAATGGAGGCTAGCCATTGGGAGGCAGAGGCTGTCAATCGCGTTTTCTCTCGAAAACGCGATTCGGGGGCGTTTCTGGTGCTTTTTTTAAGCCCCGCCCCTTTGTCCCGGGCCGCGCTGCCATTGGCTGCCGGCCCGGGACACCCCCGTGACGTCATTCCCGGGCCGCGCTCTGATTGGCTGGCCGGCCCGGGACCTGAATTGTTCTTTAATGCTGACGTTGTGGATTAGTCTTGCAAAACCGCTTTTCTTTTCAGCGTAAAACTAAACATATGAAGGCATCTTCCAGGATATTGAGAAATATAACTGGTGTGAGCAATTGGAAAAAACTATGTATGATCACGTGGTCCGTTTTCACAAATTAAATAAGTAAAATAAAATGCACAATAAATAACACACTCAGCTTTTATCATTTTTTTAACGGGTCTGAGCTAAATCCTTGGGATATTTACTATCCATACATCTCAATCTCATGTTTAAAACGGCTTAGGTCGTCTTCAGGCAAGCCCGTCTTTGCTTTCAATGAGTGTCCCTCCTTCTTGCTGAGCCGGGAGCTCGAAGGTTTCACGTGACGTTTGAACTGACGTCTGTCATACGACAGGCAAGGAAACCTGGTGGTAGAAAGAAGATCCCGAAGAGCGCACCTGGGTAGGTACACTACTGGTGCGTTTTGGGGAGCAGTCAGTGCATTTTCGGGGAGTCATAATTTATGATAGAAGGGTCTGTTTGTAGCAGCCTTGTGACATATTACAAGGAGGGAGCTGGCGATTTAAGAAGTATCGCCGGTAATGTTAAATTAGGGTACGAAAGAGGGAAGTTTCTGGTTGTCTGAGCCACGGGAGCTCTTGCATTCAGAGAGAGAGAGTTGGTCATGTCAGAGGAGGGTAAGGTGGCAATTGTGAACGGTTAGTGTCTGCGTGAGGCCGCCCTCCCTTCCACTATGCAGTTCCAGTTTAGGGAATACACACTTCAGTGATTATTACATGCAGAGTAAACAACGGAAGTGATTGCATGCATTTGTAATGTCTGGTCCTCAATAGCGAGTTACTGAAGGGATGCTTTTGTTTGAGATGCTGCTACATTGTGCTTTTTCTGACGCGAATACAACTTGTAGTTTCCATTTATTTTCTGATTTGATCTGCTAGTTAATATACACATCGTCATATCTTTGCTCTTACAGGGACTTGAAGAACATGGGGGGTTTAAAATGGTGTAGACCGTTTCGAAGATCCGAGACATTCACCTTCCTGTTTCACAGACAGAAAAAAACCTCGCACAAACTGCTTTTTTTCCTCACTTGGTGGCCGCTTTAGGGCTCATGCATGTTTTTTTGCCCCTAACCCCTTCATCCAATGATGCCTGATATGAGTGCATGGTACAGCCCTGAATCCTGGGTAGCTTTTCTTACATGAGACATATTTTTAAATGCCTTTATCTGTCCGCATTGTTCTCCTAACTCATATTGAAAACTTTATATTAAGTGAATGTCCGGGCCTAAGTACATCCAATGCTAAATTTGTAAAAAGAATAAGTGCTCAAATCTTTAATGTATAAGCAATATAAATCTCAAGTGCCTGTCCTCTATCTCTTCTTTCACCCCTTGCTTTCATGCTCCTTTCTATTTTCCAGTCCTTCTTGACTGTTATGACAGGTAGGGAATGCATAGAATTATATAGACTAAAGGCGAGTGGACGAATCGTTGCAAACCCTGTAACAGAAATGCTAATATGTTCTTGTATAAAAATGTAATAAAGCATGTTAAAAAAAAAAAAGGCCGCCGGTGCTGCATACCGAATGTCATGGTTGCCAAATAACACCAAGGGTCTCTTGTTTTAATTTCACCTCAGATCCTTTCATCCACAAGCATACTGTACCTGCCTCTTTAACTCAATCTTGCACGTTCTTTTTCATCCATGCTATCTCTATTTTCCACTGTTTTTCTGTATCTCTCCTCCTCTTTCTACCCATACCCATTTGCTGCCTTCTCTCTCATGTTCTGGGTTAATGTCTAATGATCAAAAACAAGTCTCGGTCTGCAAAAAAAAGTGCAGTTGGGCCCCACCTGAAACCATCGTCTCAAAATAAGCAGTAGAAATTAGATGCAAATTAAAACCAAAATCAAATCCAAAGTTCTTTCCGAAGTATGCAACAAGTCTGATTGTGCTTGATTGTTCTTTAATTTCTTTTCCTTCATCGCAAGAACAGAACAAACATTCGCAGCCAACACGTTTCGCCCAAGCATGGGCTCCTTCAGGGCAGTATTGTTCTAATAGCAGTAGAATTAACGTTGATAAATGACAACCTCCTACCAGAGTCTTAAGTCATCCGTTCTAGGCTAATTATATATATATAGAAGTTAGAAAAATCAGCAAAGATATGTTGTCCTGTGAGTCACGAATCCAACAGAGTAATCCTTATCTCAGGTATAATTATTTGAAAAGAGCAAAGTACCATGTTCGGCATAGCTGTCTGGCCTGCCGCGTCCATGTCCACGTGCAGCAAACCCTTTTGTGGATCTGGACGCAGCGGCCAAACGGCTTTGACGAACATGGTACTTTGCTCTTTGGAATAATTATACCTCAGATAAGGATTACTCTGTTGGATTCATAACTCCAAGGTCAACCTATCTTTGCTGATTTTTTTCTAGCTTCTATTTGTATATAATTAGCATGGAATGGACAACGTAGGACTTTGGTAGGACGTTGTCATATATCAACTGTAATACTACTGCTATGCGAACAATACTGCCCTGAAGAAGCCCATGCTTGAGCGAAATGCGTTGACTGCAAATGTTTGTTCTATTCTTGAGACGAAAGAAAAGAAATGAAAGAACATTCAAGCACAAACAGACTGGTTGCATTCTTTGGAAAGAACTTTAGATTTGATTTTATGTTCTTCACTTGCCTCTTATTTCTTGTATTTCTAAATGCTTAATTTATGACCACCTGGTAGCTGGTCATCTGAGGTGGGCAATGTCTATATAGTCCTAAATCTGTGGTTACATCATGTGGTGCAGTGACTGAGTTTCCTAGCTGGCAATATTTCCATAGTCAAAATAAGCACAGACTGTAGATCTGTGTAGTGTACAGTATGGAGTTGCCCAGTTTCAATGTGTTTCTTCTATGTATATTTAGTAGAGGGCATCTGCAAGCCTTATTAGTTTACTACATAAGGTGTCTTATACATTCTGTTCAATTGCTCCTTGTTACGTTGTATCCTGTAAATGTGATGTTGTGCGGTGCTGGTACTGTGCAGATTGTACATTCATTGGTCCAAACATATATTAGTTGATTCAATTGTTTATTTGTAGGTTCAGTTGTACATGTGTAAGAATTACTCTGGATTTATTTATCTCTATTTACATTCTTTAAATTGGTTCCATATTTGATTAGGCTCAGCTCCATTCCATGTGCTCTAGATAATGACGTGATAGTAAGTAGTAGTAAAACGTTATTCTATTTTTCACGAAAATCACAAAAGTGTACATAAAAAAAGCATAAAATACATAGCATGGGAGTCATTAACACTAGCATGCCTCTATTAGAAATAATAAATAATGGAAACAACAAAGCTTCTATGATAGTCAAAAAACCCACTTGTTTAAAAAAAAAAGAACAGATGCCAACATTCACCTCCCATTAATAACCCCAGATAATAAATGAGTCAGATAAAACAAATGTTATGTGATTTTAACATTTGCAGAACGAGATGGCAGGCCTATCTTGTTTGAAATTCATTGGCAAGAGGAGTGGGCTGATAAATTTAAACCGCAGGTGGTTTAATGTAGGGCATATCTGGGCAATAGGGAGAGAGTAAGAAAGAGAAACGCCGTCATAGTGGTAAGGCGGAAGGTCTGAGACTTTGCACCAGGACCCCTTTGGTAACAGAAGTTGATAAAACATGTTAAACCAAAAATATGTCAGGAGCCTTCAATGATAATTCGACAACTCCAACGACAAATAGGGCTCCATTCCATGTACAGTTTCACCATGATAAAATGACGCATGGAGCGTTTATGAAGCTCCACTGCCTTGTGTTCCACAGCCATTGACATTGCAAATAACAATGCCTTTTATGTTTGTTTTTGTTTTTAAAACATAAATAAAAGGCATTGTCATTTACAATGGCAATAGCTTAAACTTGCGTAAATGCGAAACCTATTGCATTGCAAATGCTTGTTTATTGCTTGTCATGATGAGGGGGGATGTAGGGGACATGAGGGATGGCTCAATGGGGAGTTTTGGGGAACCTGATAACCTAACACTATCATTCCCGGTAAGGAGGTCCAATACAGATACACTAGTAGGTGTACTGGACAATGGCTGGTTATTAGTCATGGTGGGGTCATCAGCAGCGCTTTCGCTGTTAACAGCGACCCCTGTGTGTGAGAAATCGATCAGAAGACAAGAATCACCAGATCGTTTAGGCGCAGTAGGATCTCCTGTTTCTCCAAATACGACTGATCTGTTTCCTATGAATACAGATGAAAATACGAACTCACCCCCCCCCCCTCCTTCTAGGTTTTTATAGCTGTTTTTCCCTTGCTTCCCCCTGCGTCTCACTCGGGCTTTCTTAAATCTGCGTGGTGATTCCTTTACTGCGGGCTCGTGTATTCCGGAACAGCCCAGACCTGACCCCAGAAAGGCTGGGCCATTAGAATCCCCATCATTCTGGCCCGCATGGATCATAGCAACTGCAGTAATTATCTTGCGTACAGGGGCAGGGGGCTCCTCTATCAAGTGTGTCTCAATAGCAATGAGTGGTAGCTCCTGAGTAGTTATAGAAGGGAGCTCCAATCCCAGAGACGCCCTTCTGTTGCTATTAATTTGCGCAACCTTTTTAATTAAGAAATTGTCCATGGTTACTAGTTTAGAGGGCATAATGGGATGAAAAACAAAGCTTAAAAGGGGGAGCGTGAATAATTTGTAGACAGCAGTTTCTGACCCATGTATCAAGATGCTGGCGTAAGCGAGGGACGGACAAGGCAAGGGTTATGGCCCCGGCCCGGCACCCTCGGACCCCGGAGGGCCACAGAGGGCCCACCCTTTGCCCGGGCTTAGCCCCGGGCTGCGTCCCGCGCACGTCCCGCGGTGCGCGGCACTGTGCGTACTAATATAGACAAGGCTGGTAAGGGGGCGGGCACTGGGAGGGGGCGCGGCTCACCCGGGAAGAGGACACAGCTGTGGTTGTTGTGGGCTGGTCCTCGCAGTCCCGGGGCCGCGCCTCTCGCCTCCTCTGCGGCCTCACGCCTGACCCTCCTCACGCTGGAAATGAAGTCTGGAACAGAATCAAGCTACTCCTGTAGCGCGGTCCGTGGTACAAGCAAAGTGACTCCTCACACGAGCGGCTCCCGCGGAGCGGGGGCCGCGAGGAGTAAAGAGCGCTCAGATGGGGGCGGGCACTGGGAGGGGGCGCGGCTCACCCGGGAAGAGGACACAGCTGTGGTTGTTGTGGGCTGGTCCTCGCAGTCCCGGGGCCGCGCCTCTCGCCTCCTCTGCGGCCTCACGCCTGACCCTCCTCACGCTGGAAATGAAGTCTGGAACAGAATCAAGCTACTCCTGTAGCGCGGTCCGTGGTACAAGCAAAGTGACTCCTCACACGAGCGGCACCCCGGGAGGGGAACCTGACTGACACAGAGGTAGGCATGAAGGAAAGGAAACAGTGAGAGGGTATAGCCGACATTTGGGACAGGCTGGACAAGTACACATTGACATGTTACCGCCAACGACTACATACTGAGGGTGACAAATCAGGTCACATATTGGCATGGATACTCCATAGGGAGCGAGCTCCCCCTTCTGTTACCACTCTGAGGAGCGAGGGAGGGACCCTCGTGCACAACAGGGCTGGGATCCTAGAGGTATTTCAGCACCACTTACAGAAGGTATATACTGCAGACCTTGGAGTGGTGGCCGAGGGGTATGCCCCCATTGTTGGGGGGTTGGCGCTTCCACAGCTTTTACCCTCTATGATAGAGGAACTAGATGCTAAATTCACCGCCGAAGCAGTTCAGGAAGCATTACGAGCTATGCCCAGAGCAAAGGCGCCTGCGGCTCATGGGTTTCCTGTGGCCTTTTTACAGGCCTATTCTAGTCAGCTCGTCCAACCCTTGCTACAAGTCTATGAAGAGGCTTTCGAAGTAGGGGTATTGCCCCCGTCAATGCTCGAAGGGGAAATTGTTAAGCTTCTCAAGCCGGGGGAGGGGGAGACCAGCCCATCATTATACCGTCCCCTGACGACGATAAACTCAGATGTATAAATTCTGTGCAAAGTCATGGCTGCTAGGTTGCCCCCCCACATGGTGCACCTGATTCACGAAGACCAGTATGGTTTCATACCCGTAACATGGGCATGAATATTGGGAGGCTAACTCATGTTTTGCATGTAGTACAACATAGAGACAATGATCTAGCCCTGGTCTCCATAGACTTGGAGAAAGCCTTTGATTTGGAGGATTGGGAGAATCTGTTGGAGGTGCTGAGGGTGGCTGGCTTTGGCCCGCGGTTTAGAAGATGGGTACAGATCTTGTATACAGCGCCCAGCACCAGGGTCCGGGTGGGGCACAGCAGGTCGAACGAGTGGCTTTTGGGGAGGGGAACGCACCAGGGCTGTCCACTTTCTCCACTGCTGTTTGCACTGGCAATAGAGCCCCTGGCAATATGGGTGCGTAGAGACTTGGGACACTGGGGCATCAAAGTCAGTGAGGCTTCCCACATCATATCATTGTATGCCAACGACGCTCTATTCTATGTCTCCACACCACTGAAGACTATTCTGAGGGAACTACAGGTCTTGGAAGAGTTTGGTGGGTGCTCAGGGTTGCGACTAAACAAAACAAAATCATTGTTATTGCCCCTGGCTCGCTTGGCGAGCAGTCCCGGGGATACACTCCCTAGAGTGGGCTTACATTGGGAGACGGAGCAATTCAGTTATCTGGGAGTGCAGGTGACGGGTGTGGATTCACGGATATTGCAGCTTAATGGCCACAAGCAGATAGATGCACTAAAGGGGTTGGTGGGCTTATAGAATACTCTCCCACTCTCCATAATGGGCATGTTGGGGATAGCCAAGATGGTGGTGTTGTCCCGCTGTCAATACATATTACAGAATGCCCTTTGCCCCGTCCCCAAGCAAATATTCTGGGCATTGGATTCTATACTGATAGACCTGTATTGGGCAGGTCAACGCAGCAGAGTGGCATTTGCCACACTGAATCATACATATAAAGGGGGTGGCCTTGAGGATCCCAGAATGGAGCTCTAGTACTACGCCGCTCATCTTCAGCATGCTGGGAGATTGTTTGTTGAGGGGATAATTGGGAAAAAAGGCTGCTTCAGGACAGAGTGCAGGTTACAGATTTACGGTCCCTCATCTTGCATGGCGCATGCACCTCAGGTGCGGTGCCATATGTGGTGGACAGACTGCATGCATCTTGCAAACTTTTCCTGTGCGTATCTTAAAACGCGCCCCCGTTCCATCGGGAGCTGTCTGTGTGGGACATTGTGCCTGTTAGAAGGGTGATGTCCAAAATTACATTCGGGCCTGGCGAGAGTGGGGTTGCGGCGTTCTAGTGGATCTGTACCAGCGTGAGAGCTTTATTACATTTGAACAAGCTTGTGACGACTTTGAGTTGGGGCAGGGGCAATATATACAATACGGTGCCCTAGCTAATATATTTAAAGAAATATGACCCACACACCCAGCGATCCCACAGCTTACGCAGACACTAGACATTCTACTCACGTGCGGGAAGTCACATCATATCACTGCTGTATAGGGCCATGAGGGAGGATGCCTGTGCTCCCCCTCCCTGGGCGTTTGCTACTTGGAACGCAGTTCTGAAGGTACCACTGGAGGAAAAGGACTGGAGGGTGGTGGGTGCACTCACGCACACGGTCTCTTGTAACGCCTGATTTCGGTTAATTCACTACAATTACATGCACCGCACATATATGACTCCAGGTAGAATACATCGCATGGCCCCCAGCAGGTCCGACTGATGCTCTAGGTGCTGTATGAGGGGGGGGACAATTTCCTGTGCTTGGTTTGGGAGTGCCCTGAGGTTAGTATCTACTGGACGGAGGTGGTAAAGTGGTAAAGCGTGCCATAGGCAGCGTGAGTATGCGATTGCAATTGACACCTTCCCATTGCCTACTGGGGTTAATACAGAAACCTAAAATGCAAAGAAAAATTGCATATGGAGTCCAGCAATTCATTTTAGTGCTAGCTAGGCACAGAATTGCTATTGTGTGGATGGAGACGTGGGCACCTGAGGTTTTGGCATGGCTACGAGATGTGCGCGAATGGACATTTGCTGAGGAGGTGTACATGAAGAGATGTCACAAAGATGAGAAATTTGACGATGATTTAAAGATTTGGAGGGAACTCTGTCATGATCTGCTGGCTAATGGCACACAGTCAGGCTCCCAAAGCGCTTCAGTAGTGGGCAGCCAGGTAGGAGCCGATCAGGAAGCGGATTAAATGTCTGTTTCCTTTGCTTTGCTTTTATTGGTGGAAGGGGGGTTCAATGGTTGGTCCAACTTCTATAACTGCACATATTTAATGACTGCATGATTCTTTTTGCTGCATTGTTTGCACACTTGTAGTTTGTTATTGTGTAAAACTTTAAATAAAGTTTCTTAAAAAAAATACAGAGGGGAACTCTCAAGTGCAATTTGCTCCTCCAGAATACACCTGCTGTTGAGAAAATCCCAGCACAGCCATCAGAACCTGGAGTTCTTTCCATTGCCACCCAAAAGAGTAAGATGCCTCTTACTTTTTCATATGCGTTACGCTTTACCACCTTCTCTGCTTTTCCTCGACAACTTTGTGGGCAACCACAGTGCTTAGTTTGAGCCGGTGGTTTCCTGTGCTCAGCACCGGCAATTGTCAACATCGGCAATTATGACAGACTGCCACATGGTGGCGCTGTTTGTGCAATTTAAAGATGAGCAGAACAACAGTTGTTTATTAATTATTACACATTAAAAACCACTAATAGCTGCCGCCTAATCAATTCTTGCTTTGAGGGCCTCGAACAGTCTGAATTGTCACACTTTTAGGAGGTCGATGTTTAGTAGTTATGTAGGTATGTCATTGGCAGCGATGGGTGGTGCAAGCTGTGGTGGTCTCCTGAGAGAAGGGCGCTTGCAATTATTTTTTTCTCCAAATTAAGCCCTGGTGAGCATTAAGGAATTGCCAGTCAGTGTGTCCTATCAGTACTTCTGTGAGAAGTGTACAGCCTATAGTATGTGTGTGTGTGTGTGTGTGTGTGCTTGTTTTTACTTTAGGTCAACCTGTCCTTTAAGAGATGACGGGTGAGGGTATAAAGAGAGACAGGGCGCGAGAACGCTTTTGGGCTGCCAGTGACACCACCTCCTCTTCTGTTCCTTATGCAGGTTCCAGTCTGAGAAGGAGACGGGGGACCGGAATTATGCCATCGGTTACTACCTGAAGGAGAAGAAGGTAGGGCAGAGGAGACTGTGCTGAGAAATGTGCAGGCCTTGCGCTGAGTGTACTGCACCGGGCGCTCAGAGGCCACATTTACCAAGCTTTAGGCCAGGTGCTCGCCAAAGAAAGAATCGTAGTACGCACCATTTTAAAGGCCTGAATGTGCACTGCTATATTGCGTTGGGTTTCGGATCGCCTGAGCAAACTCTAGTAAATGTGGGCCAGGCGTGCAACGCCCATTGGGCTCAAAGGCCTTCAGCCCCCGGCGTGCGTGTCAGCCAGGGCTGAGACAGCTTCCCAGACACACACACAGCCGCACCAAGTACTTCACAGGTCTTTAAAAAGACCATTTACTTGTTAATTAGGCTTTGTTGTTTTTTCACCTCTTATTAGGGCCCCTGCATCTCCACTGTGCCTTTTTCAGCACACACACACAGGTTATCGAGGTGTCCATCCCCAGCCCTGTTTCGGAACGTCAACCCCATTTGAGCTGTACATCTCCACAGCGTGGCTGTGTTTGTGCTTCTCCAATCGTGAGGACGGATGGTAGAGTAGAGCACACGTCACTACATCCAAGGCTTTTGTGTATATGTCTCAATGTTAGTCCCATAGGAAACTCGTGCACTTAGCTCATTCTAACATTGTGTGTTTATTTCAGCACCACGGAGAGTGCACACTGACAT
Source organism: Lissotriton helveticus (assembly GCF_964261635.1). Classification (NCBI taxonomy): domain Eukaryota; kingdom Metazoa; phylum Chordata; class Amphibia; order Caudata; family Salamandridae; genus Lissotriton; species Lissotriton helveticus. Next base: position 1,709,175,673 of record NC_136057.1, on the reverse strand, counting down.
TCCTAGATCGCAGTAGTTACATTTTTCTCTGTGAGCCCTAACTTCACACACATATGTAGCGCACAGACACCTCTCCACAAAAAAACAGGTGCTTTCTCAAGTTTCGGAAATTCTAGCACGTTTACATATCTATATATGTGCATACAACAATAACAGTGCTGCAAAGCTGCAGGGGTAGTGAGAGTGTGTGATAGATAATTAGGGGTTAGTGATCAGCTGCGTGTGGTGACGGAACAGCACAGGTAGGAATGATCTATACACAAGGTTGGTGCTTAACCTAACCGCCTCCCCCTCCCAGAACTCTGCAGCTAAGTTTTAGGTCAAAGTCTACCAGATAGCTTAACTGTCTCGTTTGCTAAGGACATCTTGAGAACATCCGGAAAGATACCCTTGAAGTGCTTTTTAACTGTTGTTTGCCATTGGTTTTGTGGTTTGTATCTCAGATGCGCTTGCTTTCTATTTGTTGGCTGCATTTGTTTTAAATGTAGGCTGTCTTGCTTGAGTTCGCCCCTTACCCTGCCCAAACCCTATTCAGTGTATTCGTCCATGAGTGCTCGATTTCTGTAAACAGGCCTTGTTTTATTTTGTCACATTGCTGTGCATTCAAAGAGTTTTTGTTTTAAGGAACAAGGGTCCCTAACATGAGGTCACAAAGCCAAAGCATATGAAAATAGAGATACAATGATGTCTACTTTTTATGTCCAATTGGACTTGATCATGTAATGTACATGGTAAAAGAGGGGAAACATGCAAGTGGGAACGTAATTATACCAAACAATTCAGGCACACAAAGAAGCGTGGCCGAACAATGTTCAACATGCAGGCCACCAATGGATAAATGGCACAACTTAGCACATTTAAATAAATGTATACAGTTGTGTCAAGGTGCGAGAAGTCGACGAAGTTTCGATCTCGCTACAAAAATGCAGGGATCATCTTCAGGACAAAAGAATGGATGCCTGTGACAATTGCCTATTGGGGGAAAAAAGAAGGAAGGGAAAGGGGGAAGGAAGAAGGGGTGGAAACAAACAGGGTGGGGGAGAAAACACAATTAGCGAAGGGATGCACAATCTGTACACCACTTCTACTCATGCCATGCATGCCAACATGGGGAGAGGATGTAGCCTTACGGCTAGAGCAGTCGACCTCGAAGTTGGGAAACCGGGTTCGAGTCTTGGCAACAACGCTCAACATCCTGTGATTCTGGGCAACTCACTTAATCTCCCCGTGCCTAACAAAAATAAAAGTGTCAATCTGTAACCAAACTGGTGCTTATGTAAAGCGCTCTGATACCCGATGTCTTGGTTCTAGTTCGCGACGCTATATAAAACTCTTTAAAATAAAAAATGCCTGTGGGAGTTGTGATAATATACTATAGGCCTGAGTTGTGGAACATGCTGATTAATCCTATTGTGGGTCAGAAGGGATGACTGTGATCAAGGTGATTGGGGGCAGTGGGGAGTGTATGGGTAACTACAAAGGTGAACAAGGGTAGCCTGGGTACCTGGAATTCACTGGTCGAAGTGCCATGATCCTGGCATAATTATCTGTGGTGGATGGTCACTGGAGTGCATTGCAGGGGCCATCGAGGGGTATAAGGGCCTAAAATCATACAGAGAACGTGAAGTTACTCTAGGAAGGAATATCGTCTTACACAATTTGAATAGGTATCTAGCTTGCATACCACAGGGTTGTGGGGGTCCGGCCCTGTGGGTGTGGGTTTGGAGGCACAGAATTGGTGTTGATAGATCCCGGGCCAGCCAGGACGGCTGTCGCTGTGGAAAATTTGAAATGAAGAATTTAGAATCAAGATTTCAGAGAAGGCTACCTAGCTCGATGTGAATTTGTGATTTACTTGCATACCTCAGAGTAGTAGGTGTCCGGGATGGGGGTGACAACATGATGTGATTAGGGGCAAAGTGTTCGTAGGTAGAGAGCCGCGGCCATATTGGAAGGAGGATAGGTAGAGAGAGAACAGATTTAACGAGAAACATTCCAAATGTTCATTATAAATTTTTTATGGATACCATTCATTAGGACTCAGTTTTAATGTTTGGACAACAATGAAGTGGAGGAAGGAATCATTTGTATATGCGGAACATTAACGTCATTCACCTTATAATTGCACAGGAAAAACACTTAGAATTACTTAGGTTTAAGATTCATGAGAAGCCTTTCTATGCCACCTAAAAGTGTATGACATAACATTATGGACCTCCAAGTAATTGGGGTTAGTGATCAATAAAGTATGGTTCATCCAGTACATTTTAAAATTAACATCCCTAGACCGGCATATTGCACAGTCAACCAAGCAAATGATATAAGAGTATGGCATAACAATGCAAACCTCCAAGTAATTGGGATTAGTAATCTCTAGACAGGCATAATGCACAGTCTAACCAAGCACATGATGACAGTGCGAGACCATCCTATGTAGAGGGACATGCAATCATTAGAATAGTTAACATTACAGTCTGACTTAAAGAATTAGAGAGGCTCATCATCTCAACGTGCAAATATTATCACAATGTGGTTCATCCAGAGAACCCCTTGATTAACATTTGGATGGGTATATTTTGCGGCGTAAACAAGAAGATAAGTAACAACGTAATGGTTGCCATAAAAAGATGAATGTATTCGCAGCATACATATAGTAATATAGTAATAGTAGGATCAAATTGAAAGGTATGGTATGGAGATAATGTTAATACAGTGATATGGAGATTATGTTAATACAGTGATATTTGTATATTACTCTCTTTTAGATAGTGGCTTCAGTTTAGGAGGTGCATAGTCTGAGAGGTGGTTGTTGCACCATTAATTGCGTGAGAGGGTCAACCAGGAAGGACATAGTCATAACTGCATTTTTCGCACCCGATGTTGTCTCATTAATCGGCTGATCTTAGACCCATCTCTGCCTTACCCGAGAGGAAGTTCAGTATATGGATAATCCCTGCCCCCAAGGAATCCAATTATTTCTCCAAACACCAACCAGGCCATTTCTTCCATGCTGCTCCATTCCTCTTAACTGTGTTTGAGGCCCTTGGCTGTCTGATGAATCCTGAAAAGACTTCCAAAAGTCCCTTGTTCATCGAGCTTCACCTGAATTCATCCTGGCAATCAGTTTGAGATGTCCCTGGACCACCATCGAATGTGGTTGTCCGCAACAGTCTAAGAGGATGACCAGGGTCTCTGGCAGCATGATTATGAGGTTCTTTGACAGCTCCATTAGAACAGGGAATCACACCTGTGACCTCCATGCAGGATTCACCATAATCAGATTTGTTCTCTGTGTCCTGGTCTAAGCCGTCACCCTAGCAATTATGGCGAAGGGTGGAAAGGCATATTTCTGTATTTCTGGCGTGAAGACCAATCCTCTAGGAAGGCCTCTGTTGCTGTGGCATCCGGTCTCCAGCTGAAGAATATCAGTAGCTGATTATTCAACCTGGACGTAACGAGGTCCAAATCCCTCAGTCCCCACGTATCCATCAGGGCTTTGAAGTCCGACCAATACAACTCATTGGCGGCCATACTATTACTGCAGTTCCAGTTCTCCACCTGTTAACCTGGGAGATATTCCGCTGTTACTGTGATCTTGTGTCACAGGCAAAAATGCCAGAAGTCCTTCGCTAATTCTATCAGGTTCCTTGAGCTTGTGCCTCCTAATCTGTTGATGTGTCTCACCGCAGACAAGTTGTTCATCTTTAGAAATACACAGCAAGAGACTTTGTCCTTGGTCATCTACTTCAAAGCAACGCATCTTGCAAAAAGTTCTTGCCAATTTATGTGTAGACTAAGTTCTTCTTCTGACTATCTTCCTCCCATCTTACTAGCATCTAAATATTCTCTGCATCTGGCGCCCGAGCCCCATCTCCCTGTGTCCTATCCTATGATCAGGTCCAGGGAGGACCTGATGATCACTCTCCTGTTCCATGCCTCCATGTGATCCACCCATGCCAGGATCTCCATCATGGCATCCTGCATTAGGAGAACTAGGTGGGAGTATGTCGACCTTCGCCTGAGATGTGAAGCCTTAACTCTTTGTAAAGCTGTTTAGTGCGGCTGCTCCAGACAGATCACTTGAATAGATGAGGATAGGATGCCTACACTCCTGGCAAGTTGTCTGATACAGACTTTGTCCCTTCTCGTGACCTTCCTTAATTCCTTTTTGATCTTCTGCGGCTTCCCTTTTGAGAGGTTCAGGGATGTCTTCACTGAGAATCACAAACCCAAAAAAAGGGGATGATCTGGCTTAGTCATAGGTGTGTATTCTCTTGATTGATCACAAAACCAAGATCTGGCAATGAGTCAATAGCCGTGATCATATTGAGTCGCAACCGTTGACGATATTGATCCATCAAGAGGATATCAGCTAAATAGATTATCTACCTTATTCTAAAGGACCTTAATTGTTCCACCACTGGACTGGGAGCATTAGCTTGGTAAAGAAACAATGGGGCAAATGAGAGGCTGAATGGAAGTGCTTGGAATTCGTAACGCTTTCCCCTCCAAACAAAGTGCAGAAATTTCATTTGAGTGGCATAGATGTGAACCGTTAAATAGACATCTTTGAGGTTGAGTCTGACCATCCAATCTGTTTGCAAGAGGATGTCTGTAACAGGATAACCTTCATCTTAAAATGGGGGTAGACCAGCCACTCTCTGAAGTCTTTCAAATATTTTATAGGTCTGAAACGCGTGACTTTTTTCTCTAATAGAAAGAGATTATTAAAGAAACATTGTGGCTGTGTTATCAACCTGTAAATCACTCCATCTGTTTCCTGTCCTCGTGACTCCTGATCTATCAGACTCATTTCACCACCCAAAAATTTCAGAGGAAAGAGGTTTGCTTTGGGGAAGCATAAAATTCTATGCGAAATCCCTGAAACGTCTGTAAGACCCAGAGGTTTTCAGAAATGTCCTTTCATTTATCCACAACCCTCTCAATCTTTTCCCCAATTTCATGGGTAAAATGGATAATCCTTACCAAAAAATCCTCCTTGGGCATCAGCTCCTCTTTGGAAGTTGGTTCTGTAATTCCTGCCTCTGTTGGAAACTCTTGAGGAGAAGAAAATTCCTCATCGACAGCCATCGTAACAGGTGTTGCCTGCCCTCGAAAGGAGCTTTGTGGAGATTCCGGCAGAGGAGCAGTCCCTGCCTCTTCCAGCCCGAGGAAAACCTTCCCAGAGAAGATCTTCTTAAAGGAAGTCTGAGCATTCTCTATGGCTGAGAAAGTGACTGAATTTTCTTATATCCCTGCCAAAATAATCTCTGAATAACTTGCCTTGGGTGTTGGCCCCTGCTTCTGAAGTTGAGAGGCCTCCCAATTTGAAATCTATCTTTATTAGGAGTGACAAGCGTTGCTCTGCTGACAGGGCGCAGTTAGCATTACCTAACAGACAGATCGCACTTTGTGCCTAGCCACAGACTGTCTCTGTCGATAGGATCATGTGCGAACTCAAGGTGTCCTCTGCTAACTGCAGGATCTTCATGAGAGGGCCCATCCAGCCAAGAAGCTAGTCCTGACAGGCCCTCCACAAACGATCGATCCCCTTTTTATGGTCATTTACATACTTTGCAAAAACTTGCACATTTTTGATCAATGTCTGGTGTTTTGTAACTTTGCCCTCCAGGTAGGGACATTCTGCTCCCAACCTTGCTCTAACCATCCTTTTAAGGGCTGGTCTGATTCTCTTGGTGACATGGTCTGCCACTTTTTGCTCGGGAAACCATTCTGATGACCTAGGATGTTAAGGTTCCCAGGTTCAAATACGTCACACTGGGGAACCTCCTCTTCCAGTGCACCTATGGAGTTGGACCCATGACACCATGGTCTGCTGCACCCAGGTTCACCATCTGAGGAACCATCATCGTCCTCTTTACTGCCCTCTCCTTATGCGGAGGACCATAGGATCGGATCATAATCTGGGTCAACTGTGTCGCCGCTCTTCCAGAAAGTACTGCCTCCCGAGAGGGTAAATGTTTCAACTTGTGCGCACTCTTACGGAAGACTTCACATAGTCCAACAAAGTCTTCCAGGTGCCACGCGTCACACTGTGCGGCCGCTTTCTTGGGGCACTGGTAATCTAGCTCTAGGTCTGCAACAGGTTTAATATTTTGGAAAGGGGGAACATTTCCAAAGGATTGAGGAATATTGCATAAAGGCCCCCAAATCTGGTCATTGGTGGGCTTAAGGGTCTCAGTAGGTGCCTTAGAAATTGATCTCTATACTTCCACAGGCAGGCCTTGCCCATCTGAAAGCCATTCTCCCCCCCCCCCCCCCCCCCCCCACCATAATAGAACTGGGAATACTCGCAGTCGTTGGATACCAGCATTAGCATCAGGGCGAGAGCACCAGTTCCATGCAATATGTGTACTCCAAGCTCTAGCTGCACCCTTTATTACTACTACGGATTTCCATGCCCTTGTGCTCGGATAATGTATTGCAGTTAACCCAGCGGGGTTCAAATCGTACCGCAAGCTCCTGTCACAGGAGTGGGTGGGACCTAGGGAGAATCGCTGGCTTCAGGGCACACTGGATGCCTTAGTCGTTAGTTTGCTGTCAGAATTGGATCAGAGCGGGTCTGTGGTGTTGCAGTAAAGAGGATATACCCTTACCATGGGGCATTGGTCACTAATTTGGAAACTTTGGATTTTGGTTCGTGTGTTAAATTGGGGTTAATTAAATAATAATATTGTGAGGTCCAGTCTATTATTCTCAAATTGAATTGTGAAGGCGATCTGAGAGGATGTGTAGAAGCAGCAAATTTGTGAAAACAGCCATAAAGAAGCAATTATATTGCAAAACACATTTTAGCTGGATGTCTGCTTTTCTGCGTCATGCAATATTTGTGAAAACAATTGAACGAGTGCTATCATAGAATGGAATTGTATCGAAAATTGAATACATTTCTTTTGATCTGAAGCAGCAAGATTGACGGATTTCTTTGACACATTTTCTCTCAGAGAACTTGAATCATTGTGTAGTTGCCTATCACTAACATGTTGTCCTTTCTCCTGCTTTGGTTCATTAGTGCTTCCCCTATGATGCAGATATGATGGCCGCTCTCGACTTCTACTTCCAGGTGAGTGTTTGAGACCTGTTCCTTCTTTTCTCCTCTCGGATGGTGGGATCTTGCCTGCATTTGGGTGTGGCATAATCCTGGCTGTTAAGTGGTCAAAGTACCAAGATTGGCCAGATGGGATTCTGTCCTTATTTCAAATAATTGGGCGCAGACTTGCTCCAGCAATGTAAATTTAATTGAAAAGTATTTGTTATAACTATAGCATTAATGTAAATGTAAATGTACAGGAATTTATATAGCGCAAATCACCAAGCGGTTTCTAAGCGCTTGCTTAGGGAACCCGTCCCCTGTGAGATAACCCCGGCAGGGTATCCGCAAGGTGAAAGCCAGGCATCCCGCCGCGAGGGGCCGTTGTGGAGATTAAGCAAGCTATTGCCCAGAGTCGCAGAGTGTGAACCCGTGAATCGAGTAGGCACCGGAGCAAGAATTGTCGAGTCCATGGACATTTTAGGACTCAAGACCCCGCCGAGCCGGGAATTGAACCCTGGTCCCGGGCTGACCTCTGCTTCCAGGTCTGTCTCCGATAACCAGTGAGCCACACTTCTCCATGTAACTACTTTATCCAGTAGCAACACCGCAGCCTAGACTAGTACATTTGTACATTTCTTTCTTGAATACCCCTAAAACAGACAGACACATGTGTTTAAATAACATTTTACAATAGCCTGCAACGACATTAAGTAGTTACACTGGATAGAGGGTTGCTGGTAGGTGTGAATCTGATTTGCAGTGTACATTAAGGCCACAATTATGTTCATAGTGGCAATGTTATGCAGCCAAAAACGTCGGGGGTGCACAGATTTTTCCGCTCCGTACCATTATGGATGCATCTCATTGTCTACTGGAGATGGACTGGGAATACCGCGCATATGGTAATTCTTGTTGGGAAGTCCCACAGCTGTTTGCTGTCACTGAAAGGATGGAGGAATTACCAAATGGAAATATTGTTGCTACCGATAAATCTGCCACTTTATCCCTTTCTGGTCAGCGGACAACATTGTTTGTGGCAGTTATTATCCAAATTACCAGTTCTACCTCTGGATACATAGCAAACAGAATGGTATTAGCAACATAGGACCCGATTTAAAGTTTTCGGGTGGTCATGATGTGTGTTCAACGCACTTTGTAACTAGTGCACATAAATATCGATGTTCAAAATATTGAAAACAAATATAGACTCCCATACCTAAACAGGTAAGTACAAAAATATCAAAGCAAAAATATTGATGGAAAAATATAGATGTAAAAAAATCGATTTAAATATATATGAAAATAAAAGAATATATATTAAATATATTAAATATTAATTTTAACAAGATAAATTACATTTAATATATAATTTAACAAAATATAACAAATAAACTTAATTTAAAAAAGATAAACACACAAACATAATAGTTTACACATATATATTTACTTTAAAATAATGAATAAACTACTATCTTTCATTTATTTTAAAACTTTAAGATTATATAAAAATATAATATATATATCAATATTTAAAACAAAAAAACATTCTATAATAAAGTAAAACATTAACTATTAAAAAATGTAAACTTACATTTCCCAATACAATCAGTGCAACAGTAGTGAAAGTGTTGGAAAGCAAAATAATAAAATTGACTATTCCAACTCCAGTTAGTGCTGCAGTAGGGAAAGTGTTGGATAGCGGAGGGGTAAAAATTACTATTCCCACACCACTGGAAGCAACAGCAGGGAAAGTGTTGGATAGTGGAGGGGAACCAATTACTATTCCCACTCCAAAGAATGCAACAGTAGGGAAAGTATTGGATAGCGGAGGAATAAAAATTACTATTCCCACTCCAAAGAGTGCAACAGTAGGGAAAGTGTTGGATAGCGGAGTGGTAAAAATTACTATTCCCACTCCAGTGAATGCAACAGTTGAAAAGTGTTGAAAAGCGCAAGGGGAAAAATTAATATTCCAACTGGAGTGAGTGCAACAGTAGGGAAAGTGTTGAATAGCGGAGGTGTAAAAATTACTACTCCCACTTCACTGAGTGCAACAGTAGAGAAAGTGTTGGATAGCGGAGGGGTAAGAATGATGACTCCCACTCCAGTGAGTGCAACAGTAGGGAAAGTGCTGGATAGCAGAGAGGTAAAAATAACTATTCCCACTCCACTGGGAGCAACATTAGGGAAAGTGTTGGATAGCGAAGAAACTAAAATTACTATTCACACTCAAACAGTTTAAACAAAAATAAAAACATTAAAAGTTATTTAAAAAGGGACGTGGCCAAGATGGCGACCTGATCGGACGCAGGTCTCCGTGGCTCCCTGCCCCGATCCTCGAATAAAGCACCTGACATAGCCTAACCCTCTCCAAACACTGCTCACCTGGTCCCTACTTGACCGCGGAGGTGGACTGCACCGTCTACGCTGCTGCTGTCGAGCCTGCCTGACCGAGCGGGGGACCTAGCGGAGGTGACACCCCATGACCGCAAGCCCTGAAATGGCGGCCACCCCAGGGGTGATCGCCGGCTTTGACGGGACCAGTGGCTGCCATCCGGGAGAAGAGACGGTAGTCCCGCGCCCTGCGGGGCCCACGACGGGGCCCGGCGGCCCGTGATACCTGGCCGGGAGTGAAGTGGAGCCCCTGGCTGCAGCTGCCGCGACCCGGCCGGTGGAGCAAGGGAGATCTGGCCGGAGGTCGCGGAAATCGAGGTCCCGGCTTCTGGGCCTACCCGGCCGCTGGCCCGGCGGACCCCCGCGACCGGAGTGGGCGCCCACACTACGAGATCCATCACCCCGCCGTTCGTCAGGCAGAGAAGTGAGTGACGGTCTGGACTGCCGCGGGGAGAGGTGAGGTGGCGGTGCGGGAGCAGTAGAGACGGGCCTGGCATCGAGCGGTGATTCAACAGGCGGCGCCCGCCCCGGGGACGGGGTCTGAAGCAGCCGAAACCGGAGGTGAGGAGAATTGTGGAGGGGCGCGAGGGAGAGACTCGGGGGGGGCACGCTCGAGCCCCCGGCGCCAGGCCTGGCGAGCCAGGAGGCGGACGGGTGCGAAAGAAAGAGGCAAAGGCCTGCATCGTGCACGGGGGCCTTCATCAGAGAGACCCCAGCTGCGGTTCTAGCAGCAGTCCCGGCCCCCACGTGCGTGCCTGCGCCCGTCGCCCTCGGGCGGGTCCCTGCCTGCGGCCGCACTCGGCCCACCGACCCCTGCACGACCGCCGACCTCCCGGCCATCGCCACAACACTTGAGACCTACCCCGGTGCTTCCGTGGGGCCCCGGTCCGCCTACTCGAGGGCCCGAATTCTGGCTCTCGCCGCTGCCCACGGATCAGGAGACCACCCATTCGGCGCCCCCGACCGCACTCGGCAACGGTCGCTCCTGGCGCACCTGGGTCCCCGAGACTACACAGGGAGGGGGTACTCTCGACAGCCAGAAACAGAGGATAGTGTACGCACCAACCGACCACTCCCGACGCCTCGCGATACTTCCCCTCCACGGAGTCCATTCCCTCCCCGCGGGGCAAACCGCCGGCCTACCCCTTCGGGGCCCACGGACAACTCAGGGGCGAGGAGTGCCCCGGGAGATGAGGGACCCGATAACACGCACCGCGATCCAGCCATGTCCTCCACCAACCGCAGAACAGGGCGCACCATCACGGACATGCTAGTAAAGGGGGCGGCCAAAAGTGAGAAAAACCCAGACAAACAGAACCCGGAGCCCCAACCCAAAGATGGAGGTCGAGCAGATGGGGAAGCGCCGGCCACGAAATCCTTCATGGAAGCGCTGTTCACCTCCCTCAAAGAAGACATTCAGACCCTTAAACAGGAGATGGCTGGAGGGTACAAAGAACTACGACGAGATATGGACGAGATTGGGGAAAGAGTGGCGGGAGTGGAGAACGCTGATATCGCCAGAAGCGAGGAAGGGCACGCACTCCAACAAGAAATACTCAGACTTCAGGAGCAACAGATGGACTTACAAGCGCATTCCGAAGACCTGGAGAACCGCTCGCGGTGCAATAACATCCGCGTCCGGAATATACCCTCAAAGGCCGAAGGAGGGGAAGTGGCAGCCTACTTACAGGGCCTGTTCCGAGACATTCTGGGGGAGCCCGAGGACTTCGAGATTAGAATCGACAGGGCGCATAGAGTGGGCCTCCCGCGCAGTTCTGCCGCCCCACCACCGGACATCCTCGCCTTCCTCCCTGACTTCTCCCTCAAAGAGCGCATCTTGAAAATGGCTCGGCAAAACCGACCCCTCATCTATCAAAGCCACACGGTGGAACTCTTCCAGGATCTGTCCGCAATTACCCTGCAGAAACGACGAGCATTCAAGAGGGTCACTGCTTTCCTAAGAGACAAAGGGGTCCCATACTCTTGGGGGCACCCATTCCGCATCATTTTCAAGTGGAACGGAACGCTGCACCAATTCAGATCCTTAAGTAACACTTGTGACCTGCTGGGCATTCCCCTTGAGGGGGAGGGCTCGGGAGACGAGACCGGTGCTCCGCTCTCTCATTCAACGCCCCCACTGAGCACTGGAGATGGCTGGCAGAAAGTGAGACACAGGCGACCTAAGAAAAAAATCAGCAGGCCAGATCCAGAGACAGTGGCGCAGGAGCACGCGGCTGCTATCCAAGAGGTGACCAAAGACACGGCCAGCACGCCATGAGACATAGCAGCCTGGGATTCTGATATACAATACCGCCGAGAGGCGGGAGGACCGGGACAGGGAGCCGGCGGGTCGCCGCTGCCACTACTTCCCTGTCAACGTTACACGTTACCACAGGCCCTGCCGGACTGATGGCTGGACCTGGGGCAATGTTCACCAAAGGGTTACCCACAGTTGGGGCACGGTTGGGGGGGGGTGTAGGGAGGGGACGGTGGGAGTTGGGGGGATGTTGGGGGGGAGGGGGGGTGCTCCTTGTCCACGAAATTCTGAGTTTATGCCGGGATTTCCTAGGCCACCACATACAAGACACGGTTCAGCTTCGCCACAGACTAGTGCAGGCCCGGCACCGCGCGTAGCGACTTAAGCTGACACACCCCTTAACGATTCTCTCACTTAACGTGAGAGGGCTCAACAACCCTATTAAGCGCAGGGCGGTCCTGTCCCTCCTGGAGCACTCGAAGGCAGACATCTGCCTCCTGCATGAAACCCATCTGATGCCCAAAGACCAACACAGACTCAAGTCCCGATCCTTTCCCTGGCAGTTCTTCTCGTCCGCTAACAAAAAAGTAGCCGGGGTAGCGATATTGGTGGCCAAGTACTTCGGGGGGAGGGTCCTGCAAAAAGAGGCTGAGATCCAGGGTAGGCTGCTAGTCCATCGCTTCCAAGTGGCGGGTCAGACATTGTTGGTAGGTACTATCTATGCACCCAACGACGGCCAAGAGACATTTCTACACACCGCCCTGGAGGCAGCCACAGCTACCACGCATTATTATTATTATTATTATTATTATTATTATTTGCTGTTTTATAACGCGCTCCATTACTCCAGAGTATCCTGGCGCGAAAAAGGGAAAAAAAACAAAAAAAACAAGCAAGTGGCCATCTAAAGGAAACATGACACTATATTATTATTATTTGCATTCACATCTGCTGCTTGGGGGTGACCTGAACCTTGTGTTTCACAAGACGGCGGACCGCTCCGGCCAGCGGTCCGGTCAATTGGGGGCACTGTCTACAGCGGGGCACACTCACATCACAGACCTAGACCTCGTTGATCTTTGGAGACACACACATCCACGGGCGACAGCATACACTTATTACTCCGCAGCCCACAAAACATACGCACGACTTGACCACTTTTTGTGTTCCTCCCAACTGGCACGTCAAGCACGAGATGTGGAGATCCTCCCGGCCTCTCTGTCTGATCACTCGCCGGTAGTGGCGTCCTTTCTGGTCTCGGCAGCGCCCAACCCGCAGCGACACTGGCGACTGCGTGATAGCCTTTTGCAGCTTCCGTCCACGTTGGAGTGGATTAAAACGGCGCTTGCTCAGTTCCTCTCACACAACGCCAACGGAGATACCTCTGAGGCTACGCAATGGGCAGCCCTGAAAGTGGTTCTAGCCTGAGCATTTTTCTCCCTCCTGAGGCGGAAGCCGGGAGGTTCTTGCACTATCCCTTATCTTGCTTCATTTTAGCGTACTAATTGTACCCTGTACCCTGCTTGATCGAAAAGGCAGTGTATTTTACCTTGGACTCTGGGGCACTTTTAAACTTACTTCGAAGCTTCTCCCCCCTCCTCCGCTACTCGGGCCACTCTCAGCTGAGCATAGACGCTGGGAGATTGGTCCCGAGTAGACGAAGGGAAACGCAGCGGCCATCTTGGGGGTGGTAAGCGCTGTGACGCGCTCTAGTTTACTATATAAGGGTTTCTCATGCCTCGGCGCCTGATCTAGCCTGAGCATTTTTCTCCCTCCTGAGGCGGAAGCCGGGAGGTTCTTGCACTATCCCTTATCTTGCTTCATTTTAGCGTACTGATTGTACCCTGTACCCTGCTTGATCGAAAAGGCAGTGTATTTTACCTTGGCCTCTGGGGCACTTTTAAACTTACTTCGAAGCTTCTCCCCCCTCCTCCGCTACTCGGGCCACTCTCAGCTGAGCATAGACGCTGGGAGATTGGTCCCGAGTAGACGAAGGGAAACGCGGCGGCCATCTGGGGGTGGTAAGCGCTGTGCCGCGCTCTAGTTTACTATATAAGGGTTTCTCATGCCTCGGCGCCTGTTCTAGCCTGAGCATTTTTCTCCCTCCTGAGGCGGAAGCCGGGAGGTTCTTACACTATCCCTTATCTTGCTTCATTTTAGCGTACTGATTGTACCCTGTACCCTGCTTGATCGAAAAGGCAGTGTATTTTACCTTGGACTCTGGGGCACTTTTAAACTTACTTCGAAGCTTCTCACCCCTCCTCCGCTACTCGGGCCACTCTCAGCTGAGCATAGACGCTGGGAGATTGGTCCCGAGTAGACGAAGGGAAACGCGGCGGCCATCTTGGGGGTGGTAAGCGCTGTGACGCGCTCTAGTTTACTATATAAAGGGACGTCCACTCTCCGCGTAGTGGACGCGTCTTGCGGACGCGCCGGACTCACGCCGGAGTCATGCCAGAGTCCTGCCCGTCTGCGCCCGTCCGCGTCACGGAGGCGGACGGGGCGGGATGTGTTGCGGGTTGTAGGATTACATATTCAGCGGCTGAGCTCTTGACATTTAGGAAATATACGACCACATGTCAGATGGTCTTTCCGGCGAGGTATAGAGGTAAATGCCGGTGTCCTGGTTGTGGATGGTTTCCATGCACCCTTCCGGTGCATGGGACCTCTAGCCCTAGGACCTCTGTTAATTATAAATGCCTTTTACTCAATACTCGCTCCCTGGGCAGACATGCTCTTGATATTTATGAACTGCTAACGGTCGAAAAACCGGTATGTCTTATGCTCACTGAAACATGGCTAGGGGTGTCCTCTAACCCTGACATTGCAACTGCTATCACTCCTGATTATGTTATTCACAGACATGATAGACCTATCGGGAGGGGTGGAGGGGTCGCGATTGTGGTTTTAAGATCTACCCCTTGTGTGGTTGTCCCTATGGCGTCCATCTCTGGCTGTGAATCCTTGGATTTTTCTATTGCCCTATCTGCCCATCAATCCTTCTCTGGGTTCCTGGTTTACAGACCACCTGGTCTGCGTGGATCTTTTTACGAGGAGCTGCAGGAGTCAATCGCGGCACTCTGCTTAAAAACTGAACATTGTATTGTGCTTGGGGATTTTAACATACACATGGACGTCCGGACGGACGGCGATGCGATTAAAGTCAATGACATCACCGCCCCCCTGGGCCTTATTCCCTATCTGTCTGGTCCAACCCATAACAAGGGCCACACTCTTGATCAGGTATTTTCCACCTTTCCTCTTGTTATGGCTAGTCCCGCCCCCGTCCTCTGGTCGGACCATTATCTGATTTGCTTTCAGATTCAGGGAACTAGCAAATCACCTGGCGGAAAATCTAATTATCTAAGGCACCCCAGGCGGGCCTATCATCTGGTTACCCCTGGGAGTTTGTCTCAGGCTTGTCTGGAGCATCCCTGTTCCTTATCAGGTGACTTAGAGAGTGATCTTAATGTGTTACAGAAGTGGCTAGTAGAGCGGTTAGACGAACTTGCCCCGCCTATTGCGCCCCGGACATCTACAAGACGGATTTCAGCGCCTTGGTTTACGGAGTCTCTTGCTTTGTCCCGGCGAAATTGCAAGGCTGCTGAGAGGCTTTGGCACCAGCAGTATGATCCGGAGGCCAAGGCCGCCTATAGGGCCACCTTAAAGGCTTATCATGCGGACATCCTGGCCGAAAAAAAGAACTATTTCTCAGCCAGAATTGAGACGGCGTCAAGTTCCTGTAGAGAAATGTTTTCCATTGTTAAGGAGTTTGTCACCCCTAAGGCTAGTGTATCGCAGCATGACTTTTCTGAACCATGGGTGGTTTCATTAGCAAATTTTTTTAGTACTAAAATAAAGCGGATTCAAGAGTCCTCCTCCTTGAACCCCTGCGCTGATGCCATCCCAAGGGATCAGCTGATCTTGACAGACGGAACTGGTCCTTTTCTATCGGAGTTTCCAGCGATCTCTGATTCTATTTCTCAGGACCTCCTCTCTAAACTTAAGTCAGGTTCCCCCTTGGACCCCTGCCCTGCTTCCTTCCTGGCCAGGGCTGCGGAGGTTTTGAACCCTCTGATCAATCCGATCCTTAATCTGTCATTGACGAGTGGTGTTGTCCCTATGGTCTGGAAACGAGCCATGGTTCTTCCACTCCTTAAAAAACCTGGTCTTGACCCTGAAAATCATGCCAATTACAGGCCAATTTCCCTGCTGCCTGCTCTTGCAAAGATAGTGGAAAAGCATGTTCACTCTGTGCTCTCACCTTTTCTTGAAACCCATGGCTTGTTGCACTCCACCCAGTCGGGCTTTCGATCCAATCTAAGCACCGATACTGCACTTCTGGAGGTTAATGAAGCCATTAAGGAAGTGCTGGATTCAGGTGGAAGAGCCATGCTGGTAATGTTAGATCTGTCGGCGGCTTTCGACACCGTCCCTCATGAGGCTCTCCTCAGCAGACTTCATGAGATCGGTCTGAGAGGGACGGTGTTGAGCTGGTTTAGATCTTATTTAGCTGGTCGCCGGCAGATGGTCTGGGCCCCCCTCACTCTGCCGAAGTGCCGCCTTTGGAGGTCGGAGTCCCACAGGGGTCGGTGCTTAGCCCGACTCTGTTTAACATCTTCATGACCCCTCTGGCGGTGCTGGCGGAGTCTTTTGGGGCTCAGATCTTGTCATACGCCGATGACACCCAGCTCCTTTTCACTTGTGGATGGGGGGCGGAGTTCAACGGAGAGAGCATCCGCGGGTGCCTTGGGGCTGTTTTTGACTGGTTTCAGCTGAACAGCCTCAAGTGCAACCCTGATAAATCTGAGGTGCTCTTCTTTGGGTGTCAGGCTGACCCCAGCTGGCAGGATTGGTGGCCTGTGAACATGTTTCCACCCTCGTCCTCCTCCTTGGTTGCCAAGAATCTTGGGGTCAAAATTGATAACAGCCTATCTCTTAAGCCCCAGATTCTAGGCCTGACCGGCACCTGTTATGGTCTTCTTAAAATGTTGCGCAAGTTTCTTCCCTTGCTCCCTTTGGCGCATAGGAAGACGACGGTCCAGGCTCTTATCTGCTCCAGGCTTGATTACTCAAATGTTTTATATTTGGGTCTTCCGGACTATCTATTACAAAAGCTTCAGGTAGTCCAAAACTCGGCTGCACGGGCGATTTTTGGCCTACCTCGTTGTGCGAAAGCCTCGGACCTGCTTCTTTCCCTACATTGGCTCCCTGTTAGAAAGCGGATTGTTTTTAAGGCACTCACACTTGCGCATAAGGCACTTCATGTGGTCGGAGCTGAATATATCCAGAAATGCCTTGCCTTCTACAAACCCACAAGATTCCTAAGATCGGAATCTCTTGGTTTGGCTATTGTCCCTGCTGTTAGGAAAGCAAGGGTTGGGGGACGTTCTTTCAAACATCTGGCTCCTCAGCTATGGAATACCCTCCCCCTGTCGCTCCGCTGTACTTCGAACCTGTTGGCCTTTAGGAAAGGTCTGAAAACGTGGCTCTATGGACAATGATTGATCTTTTTTCCTTCGCCCTCTTTTCTGTTTCCTTGTAGTTTTTCTGTGGGTTAGAAAGCGCCGGGACACTCCTTGGAGTAGCCGAGCGCTATATAAGACACCCATAACATTAATATTAACATTCTCCACGGCGAATTCATTTCTATAGCCACAGCTGACAATAGGGAGCGCGCGCAGAAAAGAGCCGAACTCACTCAGCGAGTGGCGGAACTGGAACAGATGCACCAGCGCACTGGGGCCACGCGGGCGTGGCGTCAACTATGCACGGAAAGGAAAATGCTGGCGGCTCTAGACCAGGATGTTGCGGAATATGCCGCCATGCGCCTCCGACACGCGTACTATACAGGAGGGGATCGCTGCGGGAGATTACTGGCGAGCAGGTTACGGGAACAGCGCCAGAGGCAACAGATCCGATCCATCCAGCCTAGCCACGGCGCCCCCATCACAGATGACGTGGCCATCGCCGCGGCCTTCGGCGACTACTACGCTGATCTTTATACAGCAGACCGCCTCGACCTGCAAGACGGTCATAATTACCTGCAGGGTGCAGCTCTCCCGTCTCTAAGTGAGGAGCAGACGGCATTCCTCGACCGGCCCATAGGCCTAGAGGAGGTCATATCAGCAATTTCTCGCCTTAAACTGGGGAAATCCCCAGGCCCGGATGGCTACACGGCGGCCTTCTATAAGACCTTTTGTCCACAAGTGGCCCCGCTGCTGAAGGGCCTTTTCAACACCTTCGATAAACCGGGTGCCATCTCCTCTGACTTGCTGGAGGCGGCCATTTCGGTGATTCCCAAGGCGCGACGGGACCCCACCCGATGTGGCTCATACCGGCCGATATCCCTGTTGAACATCGACCTGAAGCGCTACACCGGCATCCTAGCAAGTCGACTTGCACCCTATATGCAATAGCTGGTGGAGCCCGATCAAGCGGGCTTCATCCCACAGCGGCAGACGAGCGACAACACCAGGCGAGTCCTCCACCTCATCGAGGCCGGGTCGCGGACGAGGCCGGACTGCTTGCTCCTCACGATCGATGCAGAGAAGGCATTCGATAGGGTGCATTGGCCCTATCTGGAGTTGGTGCTACAGCGGTTCGGGATAGGAGAAACCCTGCGCAACCGTATATTTAATTGTTATCGCCAACCAAACGCTGCAGTCCGGGTTAACGGCCACACTTCCCCACGGTTTGCAATTGGCAGAGGGACTAGACCGGGGTGCCCACTCTCTCCCCTTTTGTTCGCGCTCTATATGGAGCCACTGGGGCAACGGGTGAGGAAACACAACCTCATTACGGGCATCCCGTTTGGCGGGGACACGCACACGATCAGTTTATACGCTGATGACATCTTACTATCCCTGACCAATCCGATGCAATCCCTCCGAGCACTTTTTATTGAGCTGCACGCCTTTACGCTGGCGTCAGGCTTTAAGATCAACGAGGCGAAGTCGGAAGCCCTGAACATATCACTGTCTCCAGAGGTGCTAGAGGATGCCAAGGCTGAATTTGACCTGCAGTGATCAGAGTCCACCATCCCTTACTTGGGGGTCTTGTTGGCCGCAACGGTGCAGGCCACCGCGGATGCCAACTATGCCGGGCTCAGCTCCCGACTTCGGGACAACCTTAGACGGTGGAAGCACCTAACCCTGTCTTGGCTGGGTCGTATCGCGGCAGTGAAGATGACCCTGCTGCCCCAGATTCTTTACATATTCCAGACCCTCCCTCTGCGCCCACCGGCGGGATGGCTTCAGAGGGCGCAATCAGATCTAGCGTGCTTTATCTGGAACGGCCGACGCCTGCGGTTTAAGCATACGATTGCCACACTTCCCCCTGAGCATGGCGGCGTGGGCATGCCCGACCTCACTCTATACTTCCAGGCAACTCAGCTGCGCACTCTGGTGGAGTAAAATGATTCAGAAAAGGGGGTGGTGATGAACAGAGTGTCTGAATTAAGCAGACCACTCTTACCCAGTCCAAAGATCAGGGCTTGATCCATCACCGTTATTTAGCTCACTGCCCCATCCCAGCTCAGAACCTGGCTATATGCAAATTAGTCTGTCCCTGGCCCAGTGCATCATGGGAACAGGGCAGACCAAACTACCAAGCCAATTCTTCACCAGAAAGGAGACAAGCTTCCGGGGACCGGTTTCTGCCATTCCAGGCGTCATCGGCCCGGCTTGCTTGAATCCTGATGGAGCAGTGAGCAAGGGACTCATGTCTGAGTATACCCTTCCACGCTTAGGGTGGACAAAATGATTCAGAAAAGGGAGTGTTGATGAACAGAGTGTCTGAATTAAGCAGACCACTCTTACCCAGTCCAAAGATCAGGGCTTGATCCATCACCGTTATTTAGCTCACTGCCCCATCCCAGCTCAGAACCTGGCTATATGCAAATTAGTCTGTCCCTGGCCCAGTGCATCATGGGAACAGGGCAGACCAAACTACCAAGCCAATTCTTCACCAGAAAGGAGACAAGCTTCCGGGGACCGGTTTCTGCCATTCCAGGCGTCGTCGGCCCGGCTTGCTTGAATCCTGATGGAGCAGTGAGCAAGGGACTCATGTCTGAGTATACCCTTCCACGCTTATGGTGGACAAAATGATTCAGAAAAGGGGGTGTTGATGAACAGAGTGTCTGAATTAAGCAGACCACTCTTACCCAGTCCAAAGATCAGGGCTTGATCCATCACCGTTATTTAGCTCACTGCCCCATCCCAGCTCAGAACCTGGCTATATGCAAATTAGTCTGTCCCTGGCCCAGTGCATCATGGGAACAGGGCAGACCAAACTACCAAGCCAATTCTTCACCAGAAAGGAGACAAGCTTCCGGGGACCGGTTTCTGCCATTCCAGGCGTCGTCGGCCCGGCTTGCTTGAATCCTGATGGAGCAGTGAGCAAGGGACTCATGTCTGAGTATACCCTTCCACGCTTATGGTGGACAAAATGATTCAGAAAAGGGGGTGGTGATGAACAGAGTGTCTGAATTAAGCAGACCACTCTTACCCAGTCCAAAGATCAGGGCTTGATCCATCACCGTTATTTAGCTCACTGCCCCATCCCAGCTCAGAACCTGGCTATATGCAAATTAGTCTGTCCCTGGCCCAGTGCATCATGGGAACAGGGCAGACCAAACTACCAAGCCAATTCTTCACCAGAAAGGAGACAAGCTTCCAGGGACCGGTTTCTGCCATTCCAGGCGTCGTCGGCCCGGCTTGCTTGAATCCTGATGGAGCAGTGAGCAAGGGACTCATGTCTGAGTATACCCTTCCACGCTTATGGTGGACAAAATGATTCAGAAAAGGGGGTGGTGATGAACAGAGTGTCTGAATTAAGCAGACCACTCTTACCCAGTCCAAAGATCAGGGCTTGATCCATAACCGTTATTTAGCTCACTGCCCCATCCCAGCTCAGAACCTGGCTATATGCAAATTAGTCTGTCCCTGGCCCAGTGCATCATGGGAACAGGGCAGACCAAACTACCAAGCCAATTCTTCACCAGAAAGGAGACAAGCTTCCGGGGACCGGTTTCTGCCATTCCAGGCGTCGTCGGCCCGGCTTGCTTGAATCCTGATGGAGCAGTGAGCAAGGGACTCATGTCTGAGTATACCCTTCCACGCTTATGGTGGACAAAATGATTCAGAAAAGGGGGTGGTGATGAACAGAGTGTCTGAATTAAGCAGACCACTCTTACCCAGTCCAAAGATCAGGGCTTGATCCATCACCGTTATTTAGCTCACTGCCCCATCCCAGCTCAGAACCTGGCTATATGCAAATTAGTCTGTCCCTGGCCCAGTGCATCATGGGAACAGGGCAGACCAAACTACCAAGCCAATTCTTCACCAGAAAGGAGACAAGCTTCCGGGGACCGGTTTCTGCCATTCCAGGCGTCCTCGGCCCGGCTTGCTTGAATCCTGATGGAGCAGTGAGCAAGGGACTCATGTCTGAGTATACCCTTCCACGCTTATGGTGGACAAAATGATTCAGAAAAGGGGGTGGTGATGAACAGAGTGTCTGAATTAAGCAGACCACTCTTACCCAGTCCAAAGATCAGGGCTTGATCCATCACCGTTATTTAGCTCACTGCCCCATCCCAGCTCAGAACCTGGCTATATGCAAATTAGTCTGTCCCTGGCCCAGTGCATCATGGGAACAGGGCAGACCAAACTACCAAGCCAATTCTTCACCAGAAAGGAGACAAGCTTCCGGGGACCGGTTTCTGCCATTCCAGGCGTCGTCGGCCCGGCTTGCTTGAATCCTGATGGAGCAGTGAGCAAGGGACTCATGTCTGAGTATACCCTTCCACGCTTATGGTGGACAAAATGATTCAGAAAAGGGGGTGGTGATGAACAGAGTGTCTGAATTAAGCAGACCACTCTTACCCAGTCCAAAGATCAGGGCTTGATCCATCACCGTTATTTAGCTCACTGCCCCATCCCAGCTCAGAACCTGGCTATATGCAAATTAGTCTGTCCCTGGCCCAGTGCATCATGGGAACAGGGCAGACCAAACTACCAAGCCAATTCTTCACCAGAAAGGAGACAAGCTTCCGGGGACCGGTTTCTGCCATTCCAGGCGTCGTCGGCCCGGCTTGCTTGAATCCTGATGGAGCAGTGAGCAAGGGACTCATGTCTGAGTATACCCTTCCACGCTTATGGTGGACAAAATGATTCAGAAAAGGGGGTGGTGAGGAACAGAGTGTCTGAATTAAGCAGACCACTCTTACCCAGTCCAAAGATCAGGGCTTGATCCATAACCGTTATTTAGCTCACTGCCCCATCCCAGCTCAGAACCTGGCTATATGCAAATTAGTCTGTCCCTGGCCCAGTGCATCATGGGAACAGGGCAGACCAAACTACCAAGCCAATTCTTCACCAGAAAGGAGACAAGCTTCCGGGGACCGGTTTCTGCCATTCCAGGCGTCGTCGGCCCGGCTTGCTTGAATCCTGATGGAGCAGTGAGCAAGGGACTCATGTCTGAGTATACCCTTCCACGCTTATGGTGGACAAAATGATTCAGAAAAGGGGGTGGTGATGAACAGAGTGTCTGAATTAAGCAGACCACTCTTACCCAGTCCAAAGATTAGGGCTTGATCCATCACCGTTATTTAGCTCACTGCCCCATCCCAGCTCAGAACCTGGCTATATGCAAATTAGTCTGTCCCTGGCCCAGTGCATCATGGGAACAGGGCAGACCAAACTACCAAGCCAATTCTTCACCAGAAAGGAGACAAGCTTCCGGGGACCGGTTTCTGCCATTCCAGGCGTCCTCGGCCCGGCTTGCTTGAATCCTGATGGAGCAGTGAGCAAGGGACTCATGTCTGAGTATACCCTTCCACGCTTATGGTGGACAAAATGATTCAGAAAAGGGGGTGGTGATGAACAGAGTGTCTGAATTAAGCAGACCACTCTTACCCAGTCCAAAGATCAGGGCTTGATCCATCACCGTTATTTAGCTCACTGCCCCATCCCAGCTCAGAACCTGGCTATATGCAAATTAGTCTGTCCCTGGCCCAGTGCATCATGGGAACAGGGCAGACCAAACTACCAAGCCAATTCTTCACCAGAAAGGAGACAAGCTTCCGGGGACCGGTTTCTGCCATTCCAGGCGTCGTCGGCCCGGCTTGCTTGAATCCTGATGGAGCAGTGAGCAAGGGACTCATGTCTGAGTATACCCTTCCACGCTTATGGTGGACAAAATGATTCAGAAAAGGGGGTGGTGATGAACAGAGTGTCTGAATTAAGCAGACCACTCTTACCCAGTCCAAAGATCAGGGCTTGATCCATCACCGTTATTTAGCTCACTGCCCCATCCCAGCTCAGAACCTGGCTATATGCAAATTAGTCTGTCCCTGGCCCAGTGCATCATGGGAACAGGGCAGACCAAACTACCAAGCCAATTCTTCACCAGAAAGGAGACAAGCTTCCGGGGACCGGTTTCTGCCATTCCAGGCGTCGTCGGCCCGGCTTGCTTGAATCCTGATGGAGCAGTGAGCAAGGGACTCATGTCTGAGTATACCCTTCCACGCTTATGGTGGACAAAATGATTCAGAAAAGGGGGTGGTGATGAACAGAGTGTCTGAATTAAGCAGACCACTCTTACCCAGTCCAAAGATCAGGGCTTGATCCATCACCGTTATTTAGCTCACTGCCCCATCCCAGCTCAGAACCTGGCTATATGCAAATTAGTCTGTCCCTGGCCCAGTGCACCATGGGAACAGGGCAGACCAAACTACCAAGCCAATTCCTTTTTGTAAATAATTTTGTCCACCCTAAGCGTGGAAGGGTATACTCAGATGTGAGTCCCTTGCTCATTGCACCATCAGGATTCAAGCAAGCCGGGCCGAAGACGGCTGAAATGCCAGAAACCGGTCCCCGGAAGCTTGTTTCCTTCCCAGTGTAAGAATTGGCTTTTGTAGTCTGGTCTGCCCTGTTCCCATGATGCACTGGGCCAGGGACAGACTAATTTGCATACAGCCAGGTTCTGAAACTGGGATGGTGCAATGAGCTAAAAAACGGTGTTGGATCTAGCCCTGATCTCTTGACTGGGTGAGAGTACTCTGCTTAACTCAGAGACTCTGTCCATCACCACCCCTTGTTGTAAATAATTTTGTCCACCCTAAGCGTGGAAGGGTATACTCAGATGTGAGTCCCTTGCTCATTGCACCATCAGGATTCAAGCAAGCCGGGCCGAAGACGGCTGAAATGCCAGAAACCGGTCCCCGGAAGCTTGTTTCCTTCCCAGTGTAAGAATTGGCTTTTGTAGTCTGGTCTGCCCTGTTCCCATGATGCACTGGGCCAGGGACAGACTAATTTGCATACAGCCAGGTTCTGAAACTGGCATGGTGCAATGAGCTAAAAAACGGTGTTGGATCTAGCCCTGATCTCTTGACTGGGTGAGAGTACTCTGCTTAATTCAGAGACTCTGTCCATCACCACCCCTTGTTGTAAATAATTTTGTCCACCCTAAGCGTGGAAGGGTATACTCAGATGTGAGTCCCTTGCTCATTGCACCATCAGGATTCAAGCAAGCCGGGCCGAAGACGGCTGAAATGCCAGAAACCGGTCCCCGGAAGCTTGTTTCCTTCCCAGTGTAAGAATTGGCTTTTGTAGTCTGGTCTGCCCTGTTCCCATGATGCACTGGGCCAGGGACAGACTAATTTGCATACAGCCAGGTTCTGAAACTGGGATGGTGCAATGAGCTAAAAAACGGTGTTGGATCTAGCCCTGATCTCTTGACTGGGTGAGAGTACTCTGCTTAATTCAGAGACTCTGTCCATCACCACCCCTTGTTGTAAATAATTTTGTCCACCCTAAGCGTGGAAGGGTATACTCAGATGTGAGTCCCTTGCTCATTGCACCATCAGGATTCAAGCAAGCCGGGCCGAAGACGGCTGACATGCCAGAAACCGGTCCCCGGAAGCTTGTTTCCTTCCCAGTGTAAGAATTGGCTTTTGTAGTCTGGTCTGCCCTGTTCCCATGATGCACTGGGCCAGGGACAGACTAATTTGCATACAGCCAGGTTCTGAAACTGGGATGGTGCAATGAGCTAAAAAACGGTGTTGGATCTAGCCCTGATCTCTTGACTGGGTGAGAGTACTCTGCTTAATTCAGAGACTCTGTCCATCACCACCCCTTGTTGTAAATAATTTTGTCCACCCTAAGCGTGGAAGGGTATACTCAGATGTGAGTCCCTTGCTCATTGCACCATCAGGATTCAAGCAAGCCGGGCCGAAGACGGCTGAAATGCCAGAAACCGGTCCCCGGAAGCTTGTTTCCTTCCCAGTGTAAGAATTGGCTTTTGTAGTCTGGTCTGCCCTGTTCCCATGATGCACTGGGCCAGGGACAGACTAATTTGCATACAGCCAGGTTCTGAAACTGGGATGGTGCAATGAGCTAAAAAACGGTGTTGGATCTAGCCCTGATCTCTTGACTGGGTGAGAGTACTCTGCTTAATTCAGAGACTCTGTCCATCACCACCCCTTGTTGTAAATAATTTTGTCCACCCTAAGCGTGGAAGGGTATACTCAGATGTGAGTCCCTTGCTCATTGCACCATCAGGATTCAAGCAAGCCGGGCCGAAGACGGCTGAAATGCCAGAAACCGGTCCCCGGAAGCTTGTTTCCTTCCCAGTGTAAGAATTGGCTTTTGTAGTCTGGTCTGCCCTGTTCCCATGATGCACTGGGCCAGGGACAGACTAATTTGCATACAGCCAGGTTCTGAAACTGGGATGGTGCAATGAGCTAAAAAACGGTGTTGGATCTAGCCCTGATCTCTTGACTGGGTGAGAGTACTCTGCTTAATTCAGAGACTCTGTCCATCACCACCCCTTGTTGTAAATAATTTTGTTCACCCTAAGCGTGGAAGGGTATACTCAGATGTGAGTCCCTTGCTCATTGCACTATCAGGATTCAAGCAAGCCGGGCCGAAGACGGCTGAAATGCCAGAAACCGGTCCCCGGAAGCTTGTTTCCTTCCCAGTGTAAGAATTGGCTTTTGTAGTCTGGTCTGCCCTGTTCCCATGATGCACTGGGCCAGGGACAGACTAATTTGCATACAGCCAGGTTCTGAAACTGGGATGGTGCAATGAGCTAAAAAACGGTGTTGGATCTAGCCCTGATCTCTTGACTGGGTGAGAGTACTCTGCTTAATTCAGAGACTCTGTCCATCACCACCCCTTGTTGTAAATAATTTTGTCCACCCTAAGCGTGGAAGGGTATACTCAGATGTGAGTCCCTTGCTCATTGCACCATCAGGATTCAAGCAAGCCGGGCCGAAGACGGCTGAAATGCCAGAAACCGGTCCCCGGAAGCTTGTTTCCTTCCCAGTGTAAGAATTGGCTTTTGTAGTCTGGTCTGCCCTTTTCCCATGATGCACTGGGCCAGGGACAGACTAATTTGCATACAGCCAGGTTCTGAAACTGGGATGGTGCAATGAGCTAAAAAACGGTGTTGGATCTAGCCCTGATCTCTTGACTGGGTGAGAGTACTCTGCTTAATTCAGAGACTCTGTCCATCACCACCCCTTGTTGTAAATAACTCTGGTGGAGTGGCACCAACTGGAATCTGCCAAACATTGGCTCTTCAAGGACCAGGCGGTGGCTGGTCGCCCACTCCAGGGCATCCCGTTCTTGCCGCGCTGTCATAGGCCTCCCAACCTCTACGCCTCACGGATCTCCAGCACAGTCCTGGATACCTGGGATAGAGTGGCAGTCAAGCGAGAGCTCACCTCCTTCCCCTCCCCAATGACGCCGATCTTCGACAACCCTGACTTCTCCCCTGGCCTCGATCCTCGGGCCTACGCGACATGG
The DNA here is from genome assembly GCF_964261635.1 of Lissotriton helveticus. Classification (NCBI taxonomy): domain Eukaryota; kingdom Metazoa; phylum Chordata; class Amphibia; order Caudata; family Salamandridae; genus Lissotriton; species Lissotriton helveticus. The sequence goes on along the minus strand of NC_136057.1, from coordinate 1,709,149,158 downwards.
AGGACGAAACCTTGTAGGGCTGTGGGACATATGTTCGACCTTAAGGGCATTCTCCCATTCCGAAAGGTGAAGGAGGATTATGGTATACTCGAAACAGATCGCCTGCCCTACCTGCAGGTCCGTCACTGGGTTCTACAGCCATCGGTTCAACCCGATGCACAGCGCCACCTCACCCCATATGAGAAGTGGCTGTTGACACGCACATCCGACAAAAAACTGATCACAGATCTATACAAGCACTTACTCCTCACTAACATATACACCTACAACGCGGGGAGGGTCAGATGGGAGAGGGATCTGGGAGACAAGAATGGGAAGGAGTCTATTACAGAGCCTGGCACTCTGCCCACCATACGGGCCTCACCGAAACTATGACCAAAATCGCCACCTACTGGTACCATACACCTGAACGACTACATAAATGGGATCCCCGGGTTAGTGACCGTTGTTGGAGAGGGTGTGGGGAACTTGGAACGTTGGAGCACTTACTCTGGAGCTGCGACCACCTTCAGCCATATTGGACCTCAATCCTAGATTTGATAGACTCTCACCTAGATACCCAGCTGCCCAGGTTCCCTGCCTATGTCCTACTGGGCCTTCCTAACGCGTTGATGTACCCCTTAAAATCCTGGAGAGGGAGGCTTATTGCGATTGCGCTAGGGGCAGCTGTGCAAAATGTTGTAGCACATTGGAGAGCCCTCCAACCTCCACTACAAATAGGCTGGCTACATAGGCTGTGGGCGATCCTGGGAATGGAGAAATTATCATTGGCTAAGGCAGGGAGAGGGGCAGAGTTTGCAGCAGTTTGGCGACCATTTCTGTCCCTGCTGACAGCAGAATTCCGAGAGCTGAGCTGCCCCCGCTATCTAAGACTGCTGCGCCTTGCAGACGCCCAGCTTCCTGAGCCCAAGGTGCAGCCACACAAACGCAGGGCACCGGAGAGTTCTGCATCCGATGGCATCCCTTAGAGAGGTGATCCCCTATGGTATCAGTCTTTGCTCAGTGGACAAGGAGAGGGGTGGTTGTGGGAGGTGGGTGGGGGGGTAGGGGTTTGATTTTCCTTCCTTTTTTTTTTTTTTGTTTGTTTATTTTTGCTTACTCATGTTTCATTATAGACGCCACCTGCACCTGCATTTCAGCCTTTATGACGAGGCCGGCCCAGATGGGTTGTAGGCGGCTTGCTGTGTTAACGCTTGTAGTAGGGGCACCTATTAGCCGTGTTTATGCTATTGAACCGTTCTTGACCGCCATACGCTCAGCCAGGTGCAGGGGTGGTTTGAGATGCTATGTTTTCCTGTACTGCTTAATAAAAAGATTTAATACTAAAAATTATTTTTAAAAATCATAAAAATAAATAAACAATATGTAGAAATGAAAAATAAAATATATGAATTATATAAAAAGAAACATTTACATAATTAATAATCAATTTAAAAAATATTATTAATAAAAAAACAAATAAACATTAATTGACTACAAACACTTTAACACTATGATATCCACAACACACACCTGAATTAAACTCTAAAAAAATCAAACATAATTAAAAGTTATTTATTTATTTAGTGTTTTATAGAGCGCAAACGTGACCCATTAGGGTATCAGAGCACTTTACAGAGTTAAGCAAGATGTTTACAAGATAATTCAAGGCAGACGAAATCATGAGAGCGTTTTGCCATCAGAAGCAGGGTAATGCAATGAAAGGGAATAAGCAACATGGGTACAATTTAACGGGGAAAAACAAACATTATCAGGAGCAGAGACAGAGTGTACAGCAGGAGACTCTGCCCCGTAAAGTGAACATTGAGGTACGAATGAGGTAGAAGGAAATACCAACAACCATGGTACAAGATATTGCATAGGCTACATCAAGGAAGTCCAAATTGGCATACATATGTAGAGGTCAAGAAGAGATGCATGTCGCTAGGCAGCAAGCTGTATAAGCTCTGAGAATGTTAAGGAAGGAATTTGCCCATTAGGAAGGTCGTTGCTTCCTTTTTTAATCTAGCCAAGCACGGTATACTTCTGATGTGGTGCGGCAGCGAGTTCCAGATTCTGGGTGCAGCCCCAGAGAAGGCTCTGTTGTATGTTTTCTTCTTCCGGAAGAGGGAAGGTTTCAGAACAAAAGCCCTGGCGGACCGGGAGTGCCTGTTCCCTCCAGAGACCACGATTTTCCGGGCAAGATACGCTGGAGAGTTAGAGTGTAGTGCTTTGTGTATGACGCAGGCCAATTTGAGCTGTATTCTGGCTTCGTACGGGAGCCAGTTTAGCGCTTTGAGGTGCGGAGAGATGTGGTCGAATTTTTTTGATCCTGTTAGGAGTCTAGCGGCTGCATTGAGACAAGCATTGAGGGGAGCTGTTGAGATCTTGGGTAGTTCTGCGAGGGTAGAGCATCCGTACTCGATCCTAGAAATAACTAGTGCCTGAACTGCCATTTTAAGGTCTTATGAATCTAGGAATGGTTTTAATTTTCTCAGGTAGCTCAGGTGAAACCTTGCATTTTTGGCTAGAGTGTTGATGTGGGCTCTCATATTCAAGCTCTTGCCCAGTGTGATTCCCAGTGATTTGGCTGAGTCCACTAAGTTCGGGGTGCAGTTCAGCACGGTGATCCAGTTTGTCCATACTCGAATGTCATTTGAACTTTTAGAGGAGAGATTAGCAGGAATTCCGTTTTTGACGCATTCAGCTTGAGCTGGTTGCTAGCAAGTCATTGCACAGTTAGCTTTAGAGCCTCATTCATTGTTGTGATCTCTTTTAGAGATGAGATTTTGATGTAAATCTGTGTGTCATCTGCATTCATGTGGAAAGAAATGTTGGCGTTGCGCAGAATTTCAGCTAACAGTTCCAGATAGAGATTAAAAAGCGTAGGGAAGAGAGTTGAACCTTGGGACTTCCGATTGTGATTGGAGAAGGATTGGATAGTTTTCGGAGAATAGTAGTTTCAGTGCTGTGATCTGGCCTGAAGCCTGATTGGCATATGTCTAGCAGGTTGAATTTGGCGATGTGTTTGCTAAGTTTCTGTTGCATGCATTTTTCGAGAACATTAGCTAGAAGTGTAATAGTGGATATAGGTCTGAAGTTGTCCGGTTCACCAGGATTCAGGATGGTTTTTTTTAAGATCGAGATGACTTGCCCAGCTTTTAGAGAGTCAGGTATGGACCCTTGCAATAGAGAATCATTGATTATTGTGGTCCAAATGGGTATGATGAATTGGTTGGTTGCGGATAAGCAGCTGGTTGGTAGCGGGTCATTGAAGTGGTTGTTTGGTTTAATGGATGCTAAGATTTTCGAGATGATATGGTCATCGTATAGGTCAAAGGTAGACCAATGAGCTTAGTTTTTGGGAGCTGCTTGGTGGAGGTGAGTGGAGTTGATGGTTTGTGTTGCCGGATATTTATAAATTACAAACTATTAATATTAACAACTAATAATAAAGTAATTAAAAGTATTTAATACCCACCCTTTACCCCTTTAAAAGTAAAAACAACAGACAAAAAAATAAACAATTACCCAAAATATATATCAAAATATATATCAAATAATTAACATTAATTGACAACTATATAATAAATACAAACTACTTCCCACCCTTACTCCAATAAACACCAAAACACCCCCCAAAATTAATTCCACAATACCATAATTAATGACCAATTAATTAATTATATTTAATTAACATCCAATTATTAATTTATCAATTAAGATAAATTAATTCCCACCCTTAACACCTATAAACACCGCAACACACACCTAAAATTAATTACACGATTACCTTAATTAATTACCAATTAATTAATTTAAATTAATAAATAACCAATTATTAATTAATAATAAATTACTTCCCACATTTAACACTATAACATCTCAATTATACAATATGAATAAATTCAAAATAATCAATAAATGTAATATAATTAAATTACTTCCCACCCTATTTCCTTATTAACCAACAACCCGCTACAGAACTAAAAGAGCGAAATTCTAATTAAAAAAAAAACGAATAACTACTAAAGATGTAACACATATACTAAAAATACCAACAATTCTTATACAAAAAATACAACACATACATATAAAATATGTACTAAAATACATAACATTAATAAACAAATGATATTTTTAACAACTATATTTTTTCAAACGATATTAAACACTTCTATATTTAAAATCAATATTACTTACTCTTGACTGCGATATTCTTGCTGTCAATATTTCTGACACACAATATTTGCAACTCGATATTTGTGCAACTCGATATTTGTGATTCAATATTCTGGCTCGGCACCATTTAGATACATTGCACTTGTAATAGGGCGAACAGGATGTGTTACATTTGTGATGGAGTAACCAGTCCCCCAAACTCTAAATCAGGCTCTAGATGCTTTCTGGTGCAGACATTTGTGACATGGGCCAAACAAATGCAGATGTAAGCTATTTAAATAAAAGCATTGGTAAAGGCAATAGGTTTTACTTTTTCAACCTATTGGCTTTGCCAATGCTTAGCGTATGCGTGTGTGTTTACAGATGCATGTGCATGTGTGATTATGCATATGTGTGTGTATGTGTCAGTCAGTCAGTCAATATTCTTTATTCAGCTGGCACAGCCATAAAAGACAGCAACACATTAAAAACACACAGTTAAAATCCAGGCAATGAAAACAGCGCATCAATAAAATGTGACAAGAGCACAATCAAACAAGTAAGAACATACTATTCTAAGTTCGAGCAGTGCACCAGTACATCAGTGGTGCAAAAGGCGCAAAAGAAGCCGATCAACGCTACCCAATTACAGAGACACCTATGTCTCTCTTGGTCATAAGGCTATGGGAAATATAACTAATTACAGCATAACAGATAAGTTCAAAATTCAAAAGCTGCAAAAGTTTGCTACTCAAACTGGCCGATCTGCATTGATTGATAGGTAAAACAGGGTGTAAAAATTGAACTCTGGGGTTATTGAGACAGGACTTTTGAATATGGATCGGACTTGGAGATACGGGATGTAGGACTCGGCCCAATGAAAATCATTCTCGAATCGAATTAAAGAGAAAAAAAGAAAACAAATTGCTGGATGATAAAGTACCAGAGTATAAAACCGAGCCACTTGAAAACAAGACTTCCTCGCTGGTAACTGCGCCTGAAATCTTTTGAAACAAGAAAATAGGAATCACATAAAAATACAAGCCTAAAAAATCCCAGGCTTTTAATAGGATTTACCACCAAATCAAGCGATTCTTCAGGCCACATCCCATTGTAGCTGCCAAAGGATACCCTGTGTCCACACAATAAGGAAGTGAGCTTTTTTCTGTTGAGGTCCTGAGGAAGGTGGTACAAATCCACCGAAACGCGCGTCGACCTGGCTTGATAGTTCACATAACAATCTGTGATACCTTAGCCACAGAAGAAAGAGAGTGTATTGGATGAGAAGTGATGTACGTGTTAATGTATGTATGGATAATGTGTGAGTATGTTTAGATGTGTGCTCTGTAGGGTGTCCTTTGTTTTTTGAATTCGTATGTGTAATTTGAAAAGTATATATATGATGACCCAATTTTTACTATTTATTGAAAGATGTAAAAGGAATGTAATGAACTCAAAAAAAGTATAAAATAAATGTTGATATAAATGAAAAAAACTAATAAATCAGTATAAATACAACTAAAAGTGTTATTGCCATGTTTTGAAGGACCTTTTTTTGAAAAGTATGTAAACTAGGTGACAAGATGCAAAGTATTTAGGCCATGAGGGAATTTTCTTTTGTTGTTCTGTGGTATTGTAAAAACTACAAAAACCATGAAAGGGTTAAGGGATTGGTGACTGGTGTTATCACGAGGGCAGCAGGGCAAGGAGAAAAACCAGGAGCCTTGTGTAGGAAAGGCATCCAGAAAATGGGCTGTACTCGGCCAGATGCAAGTCAAATAAAACCTATGCTCCAGGTTGGGAATCCAGGCAAAGTATAGGGCAAGAATTTCAGTGGGGGTGATTTCCATGTAATGGCATACAGTGTTCATATATTCAGACCTATTAGCCCTTTTTAAATCCCTTCTATTTTGGAAATAGGAACGTATAAGGGTCCTCGAGTTGCCGTCATTTTCACCAGGTGAATGGAATAGATGTGAGACCCCAAGGGCTTTCTTTGACTTTCTGATATAGGCAAACCATCCAATCTTACCCCCATGATCTAATTTGATGCAGTCAGCGAGGACGTGGCGAGGAAATTATGTAAAGGGAGAGCTCTAGATTTTTGCCCACAATAGGAGGGGAGCCATGTTAATGACATCATCAATGTAAGAGGCCAACCTCTGTGTGGGTGATGATTTTGGCAGTACTTTTAGGGACTTACAGAAATCTGGCAAGAAATGTATTTTCGCTAGTTTGTAGACGACCACAATCCACATACCCCCAAACTCCAGCCCGGTAAGTGCCCAGTGATTTACATTTGGCTTTATATAGGGAAATACGCTTGTAGGAAGGTGGAATCTGACTATATGGTTACCCCCATTTTTTTCCTGGTGTTTTGCTGGTTTTCGACTTAGTTGGCCTGGGACCATGCTATTCAGGGCCACAGTCTATCTGCTGTCCCTATAAAATGGACTCCATGTACTTTAGGTACATACCAGATTGGTTACTGGGTCACCCTTGTGAGCCCCTGTATAGTGTACCATAGGTACCCAGGGCATAGGTGCACCCTAGGCCTACCAGGGGCTGCAGCATCTATTGTGCCACCCCTGGTTTGCCTACCAAACTGACACCACGGGTCTGTTCACACAGCCTGGGTAAGGTGGTGTAATCACCCCTTACTTAGATATAGTATTCCTATATCTATATATACATATAGACACATATACACCTATGATTCACTCCTATGGCAGGCCTTAACAATCCTGGAGGCAGAGTGCTTGGTTTTATGTGAGAGGGGGCCCTAGCATGAGCTAAGCCCCTCTACAGCTTTCAGAACCATCTCCTTATAGCTGTTCTATGATATAGCCATACTATATACTCTTAAGTGAATTATAATCCTCGCGGTTAATGCTAACTTTGGTTTGGCTTTATCAAAACATGTCATGTAAGGTGTCAAACACTTAGAAATACTACCCCTCCCCCCGCCAGTCATGGTGGCAGGGGTAGCATTCCACCCTTTTAGAGGGAGAAGACATGTGGTTACTGGTTTACCCGGTTAAACTTAAACAGAGCCTCAGCATCACAAAATGGATGCTGCTGCCACAGACACGAGTCTGACCTCCTGTTGCTGGACGAAACTCCGGAAGGGGAGTCCTGGACAATAGGTTTCCTGTCCAGGGAGTTGCCACAGGCTTTTGTGTATTGGGACAGGGAGGGCTGCATTCAGTGAATGCTTTCCAGACATTGCCTGGGGCATACTAGGTGCTCCATGCATTTCCCAGTTCAAACCGGTTGCTGGGGCACTCTACCCCTGCTCTGGCACGAAACTGGACAAAGGGAAAGGGGTGTAACAACCCTCTTTCCAGGTCCACCCATAGGAGGGACCTTAATGCTAGTCCAGCCCCTAAACTCAGTATAAGTATAGGAGCTGTGTCCCCGGTACTTTAGATTACCCTGGACATAACTTTGAAACATAAATCCTGGAACTTCGACATTCCATTTTGACTGGAAGATGGAAGACATCTCCCTTGTGGTCAAGGAGTAACCACCCTGTTCAAACAGGCACCAACAGCAACTTTGCTGGTCTGCATTTTCGAGGCCCCCGCTGGATCTCGAAGAATCTGCAACACAGGACATAGACTTTCAGACATCTCTGACCCCGACTGACACCCACAGCAAAGCTGAGACACGTGGCGGACACGAGAGATGTGGGACCGGAACTCCTGGACATCCTGCATTTTGCAAGCTGCACTCCTACTACTAGGTATCTCGAAATTGTGAATTGGGGTGCTCGAAGCCCCAGCCCGAGCACCATTTGCACCAAAGCCCAGGCCCCCACACTCCGCGAATGTCCCGTGGGCCCCGCTTTTGCTTTTAAGCTCGACACGTCTTCCCGGTTCCTTGCCCATTGGCTAGTTAGCCACCTGAAGACTTTTCTTTGAACTTAACTTGCTCCCCTGGTTGCTCCAGGCTTGCTCCAGCTTCCCTGCAAAGGAGAAGCGCCACAGACCTTGCTGGTCTGCCACAGAGCCAATCTCAACATCCTGCGTGGGTTGCAGTTGCCAAGGCTTGTTGGGTCCAATCAGGATACCAACACCGCAGTCAACTAGATCCTTCATGGGACAGCTCGAATCCAGCACCTAGTCGATGCCTCCTGGACCTCGTGGCTGAAGAGACAAACTCGACCTCTTCACCTGAAATCACCCGACATCGCCTGGTTCCTTCCTGGTTCCTTCCTGGTCACTGGCTAGTGACTCAGACTCTGTCCCTTCTGCTTTCAGGTTCTTCAGATCTTCGATCCACCCTTGGATCCACCCGGACACTTTTCCTCTGGTCGCCTGCAGCACTTCTTTGCAGCTCTCCATTGAAAACGATGACGAAACCCGACACAAAAAGACACCTATGCATCCGGCTTCCCTGGGTGAGGTAACACGAGTACTCCAGTGCTCCCGTGGGTCTTGACTCTCGAAGTGTCCTAGTTTAAAAGGGTTCCATCCTAGTCCATCTGGAAGTGTCCTTAAATTGTATATTTGTAGCTTTTACGTTTCCCATAGAAAGTCAATGGTAACCCGCGTCTGTGTTTAGACACTGCACACGTCTCCTGTGGGCAGTGACTCCTACCTAACTTTTGGTTGTTTAGAGTAGCCCCAGCGATTCCATAGGCCCCAGGCCTGCTTTCTAATTCTCTCGTGGTTCTTATACCACAATTTTAGTATATGGTTTGTGAGGCCCCTAGGGCATAACGTATACTGTGCAACTTATCGTATATTAACTCAGTGACTTGTATTGTATTTTTACCTCAGACCTCATAAAGAGTGCAGAGGGGTTGTGTTTGGAATAAATACATATATATATATATTCGATATATACCTTGTGTGGTGTCCTTTCATTTGGTACTCAAGGGATTATAATTGGTAAAACAACTTGCTTTATTCTCTCTCTGAAGTCTTAGTCTGATGACTGCTGGTCCATGCTACCACTAGGATAGCTTTCTATAAGGTTGACTTTACAACCACCATCAATAAGGGTTGATTAGACTGGTGCAAGGTGCCCACTAGAACTAGTGGACATCATATGCCAGGCTAACTTCTCACAAAGCTCTTTGATGGGTTTTTGTTCAAGTCGTGGAGAATTTAAAAACGGTGTTGACGGTATTATCAATTTTAAGCCCTCTCTGCGCCATAAGCTTAGCCCATTTAAAATTGAAGTCTAGCCTAATCCCAAGGTAATTAAAATGTGTGACTTTAGTGATGAGGATCTCTTCGATGGTAAACTTGTGTGAACTATTTCTGGGACCAAAGGTCAGGATGAATGAGTTTTTATGATTGGCCTTTAGCTTCAGGTCCCCCATTAACTCACTGAGTCTAGGAGGAACTGCAGCCCATCTGCCGTGCTCGACAATAACTCAGTGTTGTCTGCATAGAGGAGTATTAGCACTGGCTTATCCCCTACCTTAGGCAGATCCCTCCTTTGCTTGACAAAACTTGGTCCAATATATTGATGTAAAAGATGAACAGAAAGGGAGCCAGAATGTACCCTTGACTGACCCCTCCTTTGTGCACCTTGAAAGGAGGCGTGCATTCCCCTTCAGTGCCATACTGGAGTTGAGCCAAGGTATCCCAGTGTAGGCGCTCAGATTTGTCAATTAAGGCACTGTCTACCGCAGCGCTACTCATTTAATCCTACAGCCTGCCCCTGTCCCACGAGGTTGAACGTGCTGGAAAGGTCCATAAAAGCAAGATGTAATGAGCATCCCTTGGCATTCTTCCCCGTGAGCTGAAGCAGGTTAAGAGATTGCTCCACTGTGCCCAAACCTGGACGAAAACTGAACTGCACATCAGATAGGAAACCTTTTTCTTCTACCAAATCTTCCAGTTTCTGGAGAATCACCCTTCCAAAGACTTTGGCAGAGGAATCCAACAGCGAGATTGGACAATAGCATGTCAGATTCCCTTGGTCACGTTTCTTATAGATGGGAACTCTTGTGGATTTTCTCCAGGAATTTGGTATGTCGGCTAAGATGGTGGCTCGGAACACGTTCATCAGCAAGGGAGCCCAGAAAGTTACGTTTTGCCTAAAACATCGATTGGGATCCCATCTGGGCCTGGAGTCTTACCATGGTTGCTCTTTAAGATCACCAATGTTACATCACGGACAACAATAGAGGAAACTAAAAGTTTACAGCCATTCATGGAGGAAACAAGAGAAGTATTACTGGCTGAAGGAGCAGAGGGAGGACCAGGAATTGGAAGATCGGATGACGCATCCTCATCAATCCGGGAGAAATGGGACAGCCAGGGTTCAGGAGAGGCATGGCAATTGATCTTCGAGTTATTCTTCTCTAAGAAATAGGGGTGATTTATCACATCCCAAAAGTCTTTGGAATCCCAGAGTTTTGTAGCAACATGTAAGCCCTCCCAAGCCTTCACTCTAATTTCGCGCCTCCTTGCATTGAAGGCAAACTTTTAGGACCTCCTTGATTGCCTAATATCCTCTATGTTTACGGGAGTGGTCTTGATTGCCCAATTTAAGTTCTTACAGGCAATCGAGCAAACATGAGTAAACCATCGGTGAGAGGGAGATTCAATTAAGGTTTTCTTGGAGGCCATCTTGCTAGACATTGAATGACACAATTCAATAAAACTACTGATCGAGGCTCAGCTAGCTCAGAAAGGCAGCACATCACATCCTCTCTCCTGCCACTTACAAGGTCTGTAAAAACTTTTCCTGGTCCAAATTCTTCCATGTGGAACATATTCCCTTAGTTTTGCTGTGTTGTAAAATGGCGGGACAGCCAACAGCGGGAAAATCAATAGCTGGAAAAGATACACAAAAGCCCACTGGGTTGCGGTCACTGATGTTTGATAATTTAATTGTTAATCCCAGCACTAAAGGGGATAAGTGAGAGGAGAATAGTATAAAATCAATAGTGAATCCCTGACCTTTCCCTATGAACGTTGGGGGAAGTGACGCACCTTCATTTACAAAGTCCAAGTTGAACAATAGATGATGCTTAAAAATGATCTGGTTCATTGCTTCACCATTGGGGTTGTGCAAGAAATTAGATAAATGCTCTGAAAAAGTTAAAATAGAAATCTATCAGAAGGAAGGTGAGGAAACCAGGAAAGCTCATTAACAAAATTTGAGAAAAGGGTGTAGAGTGGAACTCTGTAAGTGTTGAGTACAGTTCACAAAAGTCTTTCGGTCAGTGGACGAGGCATAATAATGAGCATCTGACCGTGTCATAATCAGGGCCTCTGTAATTTACTTTACAATCTGTGGCAGTCACTGTGGTATTAATAGTGGTAAAACTTGTCTCCTCAGTTACATTGTTAAACTCTTTAATATGAATGTTTCAACACTGACCTTTCCTGAAATTGCCTTCTTCTTGGATACAGCTGGCAACATACCTTCATTCTGATTGCTTAAAGAAAGCTGTGTTTCAGAGACATTGTTTTTTTTAATAATAGACAGAATTTGCGTATTGAGGTTACAGCTTAAAATGTATTTGCACATGTTGCAAGTGTTCTGCGGTCTGGCATGGCAGCTGTGAGTGTTTCTAAACAAAGGAATCTTTTGGTGAGATCCACACTGAAGAATTATTATTGCAGGTATTTTTTTCTTCATAATTCTGTAGCTCTACAAAGCTTTCACTATGGAACTGGCTCTGTGTCCTGTGTGTGACCATTAATGAAGGGAATTGGAGCTTACCAATGTAAGATGGAGCTGGCAAGGTTGTGGATAGCAGACTACATTAAAAGATGTATACATTTCCTGCCTGAGCATATTGTCTCCTTTGTCCTTCTTGTTTTCCAGCTCTGCTCCATCGAAGTGACCTGCGAGTCTGGAAGTGTCATGGCTGCCACGCTGGCCAATGGTGGGATCTGTCCCATCACCGGGGAGCGGGTGCTAAGCGCTGAGGCAGTCCGCAACACCCTCAGCCTCATGCATTCCTGCGGCATGTACGACTTCTCGGGACAGTTTGCCTTCCATGTAAGTTGCATGTCATGTAAGTCTATGAGGAGCTTTGCCTTTAGAAGAGCTGAAGATAATAACACCTCATAATAAACACCCTGAGGTACCAGTTTGCCAGTTTGTTGTGGGTTAAATACTATATATATATATATATATAGATATATATATAGATATAGATATAGATATATTCTGCCTAGCTCATGTCCACAGTGATGAGGGGTGAGATAGTGACATTCTGCCGGGTCTCTTGAGGCTTGCCAGGCAACCAGCACTGAGCGCAACAATTTCTGGTAGACTCCTCATCCTGACTACTTCTCCGACCACCTGCAGAAGTACAGTAGGGGTGATGAGAGCACTAAAAGTGTCTTGCTCAATTTAGGCAGCACAGGGAGGAGTAGGCAAAGCACAGGTACCTACTCTATGTCTTTGCTGCTGCCTATTGTACAATCTTTATTGTACTACAGATGATTTCTCCTTCCGGGCATTTAAACACCTGGTGGAGAAAGAGAAGCTACACAGACACTGAAGTGCAAACCAGTGTCACTGTTTACTGGTTGGCATTTGTGGTGGCTACTGTCATTCGCCACTGGTGTCCCAGGGCCTCAAGTACCATTGCTATTCAATTGGATAACCAACTAACTCCCTTTCACTCATCTGGCTTTCTAAGAGTAGTGTGGGTAAGCAGTCGAGCCTTATTCTGAGGGGCAGTAGTAGGTTTGGGACTTACAAACACTGTGATACGGTCACATATAAAAGGTCAGTGCCCAATCACATCTTTACTAAGACTCAGAAAATGTATCTAGTGAAGTAGTTATCCGTGTGGAGGGTGGTATGGCGTAGTAGGTTAGAGTGCATGAATCTAGAAACAGTAACAATAATGTTTTAAAGACCCAGAAACTCTAAATCCAAACAAAATAGTGATTCATCACCCACATAATAATTATACTTTTTGTGTGTCAATAATTGGTCCAAAGCCAAAAGTGCAGTCTGCGTTTAACATGCCTCTGGTTGTCACCAGACACAGTACAACATGAGACCAGTTACTGCCCAAACTAGTCCAAAGAATTCAAAAATTCAACAGGCAACTGCAGGTGTTGAAATTGGACTTTAGCCACCGTAGCCTCCTAAGGGTACCAACTTCAGGTGCTCTTTTCTAGTGCATGGCTGTTCTTGATCTAGTGGACTCTGGCTCCTTGGGCAACCTTGCATGAACCTGTTGTGATGGATATTTCTAACCACAGAATCCTCACCTTTAGAATATTCCACAGGAACCAGACTGGATCCGGAGGATTTCATTGCAGTGCTCCTGCATGCTGCCAGACAACATTGTGCATCTCTGCATGGACTTCGTTCCACCCTGGAAGTGATGGAGCAGAGACGCATTTGAGCACCACCAGTGCATGCTGGCATCGGTTCCCTTTTGCTACTCTCCAGTTCCAGTGTGCAAGGGAATGATGCCCACACATAAAACTATAGGGTTGCAATCATGCTATGACTGTTGAAAACAGTCAGTGATGGACCCTCCTGAGGTGTGCCTGTGGTGTTTGGGCTCAGGATCACGTCTCCAAGCTGTTCGATTAATGTTCTGGGACTGCGAAATAAGGCTGTAAGTTGCCAAACATTGAAAAAAGTCAAATAACGCATTTAAGTCTAGCTCCAAGTCAAAGGCCCTAACCTATTTCTTCTCAAAAGGCTGATCCAGAGACTGGTCTTCTTCGCAGTGAAAGTCAAGAGGAGCTGATCCCGCAGTAATCCCAATGTGTCCTGAGATCCTTAGGCCATCAGCAATGCTGCAACAGATCAAGGCCTTTAAGAAGGACATGCTGCATATTTTTGGAACTCTTCCAGCTCTCACTGGTGCAGCTTAGGGCCTCAAGGATCTGGAGAGGCTTCTAGTTGGATTGTAGCTGGCAGATCTTTCCTCTGTGCCACATGAGCCCCTGGATATTACCTTGGGTTCTGCACCAACTCCTGGCTGACGTCCATTCCAGCTCCATGACATGCACTGACCCCTCTTTTCCTCGATGTCGCCAGTGCCGAAGGGGCATCTGCTGCTGACTCCGGTGTACATCCCAAACCTAATCCATCTTGACCCCCACCCACCTAGGTGATGCTCCAACTTCACTCTAGCACTCCCAGATCCCGTAGAGCTTGATTTAGACACTGCACTCGCACTACCACAGAGCCTTCCTCAGAAGGCTCCAGCAGGTGTTTGGTTTGATTCTGACCAGTTTGCCCCCCCCCCCCTTGGAGGTGACAGTGATTTACCCCCACATTATGATGATGACAGTGTATGCATGGATTTACAGAAGGACAATGCGATTGATATGTCCTCTGATACAGTGTTTGTTTCCACCAATGGACTGCCAACAGAAGAAAGTGCTTCCTTTGCTGCAGTAATCAGACATGCTACTGAAGTTCTGAACCTACAACTACTTGCTGTTGAAGGAAAGACAAACACCCTTACAGATGTTCTGCAACCTGGGGCTTCTTTCTTGTAGCCCATCCTCCAATTCAGTAAATTCTTAACTGACACTTTTATGGCCACTTGGTCTAATCCTTGCTCTTGCCCACTGGAGAACAGGCAGGTGGCGAGTTGCCACATAGCAGCGCCCAGCAACCCTGATTTCATGTGCTGTGTCCTACCCCGGAGAATTTGGAGATCCAAGCTTCCACCAGCAAGGTGAATCCTAATTCTTTCCACAAGACCCCGCTGGTCAGGAAGTCGAAAAGGATTGAGTTGTTTGGGAAACTACTGTTCCCTTTGGTCATAGAAGCCATGATGTTGCTCACCTCAATTTGCCTACTAGGCCTTTTTTACGAATGTACTCTGGAACATGGGCAGCAAGATCTTGCCGGCATTTCGGGAAGAGTTTAGGACCTCCTTGGCTCAAACCATTCAGGATGGTAAGAACCCTGCCAAATATGTGATTTGTGCTGATCTGGACACTACCATTGTTTGGACAAAGCATTTGGTACTAGTAGTGTGGTGCTCCAATGCCGTGCGTGAATGCAGTGATCAGGCTCTTCTGAAGAAGTGCAGACATCCATTATGGATATGCCTTTGGATAGCTCACACCCATTTGATGAAAAAGTTGATTCTGTCCTTGAGCACTTTAAAGAAAATTGGACCACTGTGCATTGTTTGGCCCTTTTGACCCAAGCGAGACAGTTTTCACAATTGTTTTGGTAATTCTGAGGCTACTCCAGAGGTTTGGCTGATGGGCAATGCCAGATTCCAGTGATGTCGTGGCCAGCAATGGGGATCAGGCTGGCAATATCTAGGTTACCAAGGGCACCAATCTTCCCTATTCCCTCCCCTATGACATCAGCACCCAATCAAGGACCCGATTGGCCTATAGGGCAATCAGCCAGTGCCCAGTGGGCTGGTTTGGCAAATCAGTGTGTGGGCCGGTTTTTTAACAGTTTTTGGGCCTGTTTAGGGCCAATGGGGCCGGTTTCTCCTGTTGATGTCCCTGGTTTTGCCACACATGTTCCCTGCAGAAAACTCAAATGCATACAGTCTCCTAAATCACATCCTGCAAAATACCCATGCAGCATGTCTTTGCAAGTTAAAAACTGATCTGATGTCCATAGGTGCCCACTTTTTGAGCTCCCTGGTTCGCTAAAGGGGGGCACTTTTATTTTAGTGCCTGGGCCGATTAGTTTCTCCCAGTCCAACCCTGCCCCAATCCAGTTTTGCTTGCCCATAGTGATGCACACCCGCCCCGTGGGGGGCACGATCTGACATTTTCTCCCAGAGTGACAATTCAGCACAACCTACAGATAGGGCCCGAGACTGTCCAGCAGGGTGTGCCCTTCCATTTATCTTCAACCCACCTTAGCTTTCTCCCGCCTCCCTGCGTTGAATGTATACTGCAGTCAGAAATTCAGACTGGGGTCATTTGGGAATGGGGTCTCTGGGATGTATCTGTAGCGCTGCTGTCCTCGAGGGGTCGAAACAGGTCAGCAATACGCGGAAACCACAAGGGCACTACAACTCCCAGAAGGACCTGGGCGCGGGCGAACCGGAAGTGGTTGTGGGACCAGAGATATAAGCAATCCTCCTGCGTAGCTCAGTGCTTATCAATCTTGCCTTCGTGTCAGGAGAGAGAGAGCCTGTGCGCGGACGCTTGCCTTCCCGCTAGGAGGACGCCGGATAGAGTTGTGCGCGGACGCTTGCCTTCCCGCTAGGAGGACGCCGGATAGAGTTGTGCGCGGACGCTTGCCTTCCCGCTAGGAGGACGCCGGATAAAGTGATGCGCGGACGCTTGCCTTCCCGCTAGGAGGACGCCGGATAAAGTGGTGCGCGGACGCTTGCCTTCCCGCTAGGAGGACGCCGCATCGTTTCCTACTCGAACACTTAGAGGTAGGAACCTGTAAAGCACGGCCGTGCTAGAGAAACTGTTTCTTTATTTTCTTAGTCCAGAGGTGGAGCAACAGTCCGTTGTTGTCTTACTTCGTTTACTACCTCCAGTGACAGTAACTAGTAGGTGCTATCGAAGCCACCCCTGTAATCCTTTCAGCGTACCTAGTGGTCAAGGAACTCTTGAGTCTCAGGATTACCGTCCCGTTACTACATCACCCAGAATCCTTTTGGGCATCTCCCCTGTTAATTTTTTGTAAGTACGGGTTTCTCCTTAAATCCTGTGGTAGTCTACGAACTGTAGGCAGGGAACTAATGTTCTGTTCGTTTGTGTTTTCCCAGTATTGTTGTGACTTGAAGACCTCCTTCCCTTGTGACCAGACCAAGAGGGGTACTTCGCAACAACATCCACCTTCGTTGTTCTCTCCCTTTTTCCTGGAGTGCCTTCTGTCCCTTGCATGTGTATAGTGCAGGGAGAGTGGGCATTATTTGGGAACTGGGATACTATTCTTCGCGCTGTGGTCCCCGCCGGCCAGTACCTGAAGGTTAGTGGCTTAGGGTTTCTCTACGTGGGATATCTGTGGGTTGCTAACCGTTACAGATTGATAAGCCCAAGTAGACAAGCCGAGCCCGGACCATGGAGCCAAATGTTATGTTAGCCTCGTTGGTAGAAAGCCTTAATGCGCTTCAACACGAGGTGCACGCATCGCGTGCCGAAAACCAAGAGATGAAGAAAGAAATGAATACCATGAGGAGAGAGGTAGCGGGCATGGTGCGTAAAGGGCAGGGATCAGGATCTTACATAAGGGAAGTGACTCTACCTCCCCCTGGACATCCAGTAACGCAATCCCCTCCCCAGGGAGCATCAGGGGGTGGGTTTTTTGTCCCCAATGCCATACCTCAGTCCTCCACCGACCACACTCCTACGGTGCATGTCATACAGAACACGGGTATCCCTCTTGCCCCGCCTGAACGCTTTCATGGGGATCCGAAGAAATTTGAGACATTCCTAAATCAATGCCGGCTCCACTTTTTATGTAAGCCTGCGGTGTTTCAGGACGATGCCTCCAAAACGTCATTCATGATGTCCTATATGAGTGGGAACGCGGCTAGTTGGACAATACCGTTGATGGAGAAGAACGATCCGGTGTTGCATCATTTCCTTGATTTCTGTTCTGCCCTACGGAGGTTGTTCGACCGCAAGACTCATATGTTGTCCTTGGACAAAGAACTTATCACATTACGCCAGGGGTCGCAAGACCTATTGACCTATATCACCGCTTTCAACAGACTAGTGGTTGAGACGGACTGGCCACAGGAGAAGCGCACCTCCTTGTTCTATCAGGGACTTCGCTGTGAGTTAAAGGACGTCTTGTCTCAAGTAGTCCAAATGCCTGCCAACTGTGAGGACTTGATAGATCTTACCGTGCAACTCGACCATCGCCTTCTGGAAAGGCGGGGAGATCGGAATCGGAGCGATATGAAAGGATGGTATCCCAAACCCAAACCGTCGGCGGAGGAAGGCTCCAAGAATCCAGAGGGGGTTGAGCCGATGCAGATCGGTGGGATCCGAGGCCCTCTGACAACGGAAGAACGGGAGCGCAGACGAAGAATGAAGCTTTGTCTTTATTGTGGTAAAGGGGGGCACTTCATACGTGAATGTCGAGCCAGGGCCCAACAACCCGAGAGAAACTCAGGGCCACGAAAACCCGTTATCCTGGGAACCAAAGAGACGTCGGAAAACTAAAAAGTCCGGCCCAGACGGAGGTCGCTGGGTTGGACGTGAGACAGACATCGATCTCCTCTCTCCTTGCCAACACTATGATGCCAGCAGTGGCCCATATAAACATGCCGGTGACCTTATTTATAGCCGGGAACAACGTCACTCACGTGGAAGCCCTGTTGGATTCGGGAGCCACAGGGAATTATATAGACCTCGAGTATGCAGCCTCCCTTGGGATTGCGTGGGAGCGGAAGAATGAGCCAGAAAACGTCAAAGCTGTCGACGGCTCTTCCTTGACCTCAGGGCCAGTAACCAAACATACGGTGCCTCTACGCATGCAGCATGAAGAACACCAAGAATTCATCCAATTTGACTTGATAGCGGCGCCACAGTTCCGCCTCATCCTAGGCATGCCCTGGCTGACTCTCCACGATCCTGATGTGAGCTGGTCAGCACGAACGGTGACGATGAATTCGGCTTACTGCAAAGAACATTGTTGCAAAAGTATCCCGGTGGCAACTGACGACGATGAGATCCCTTGGGCACATCATTTGGCTGTCTCCTGTGCGGAAGCCCCAAAGAAGGCCAGCTCTTTACCCAAAGAATATGAGAGCTTTCATGAACTCTTTGACAAAAAACAGGCAACAAGATTACCCCCGCATCGCGTGTACGATTGCTGTATCGATCTTCTACCAGGGGCTGCGATACCCTGTAGTAGAGTCTATGCGCTAGCAGAGAAGGAGAACCAGTATCTGCGGAAATACATTGACGAAAACATGGCCTCCGGATTCATTCGCCATTCTACTTCCCCTGCATCATCCCCTTTATTTTTTATTCCGAAAAAGGACTGCGATGAATTGAGACCCTGTATCGATTACCGAGCACTGAATAGCATCACGGTCAAAAACAGGTACCCCCTTCCTTTGATATCCGTGCTGATGGATCAAATCAAAGGAGCCCGCTATTTCACCAAGCTGGACCTTCGTGGGGCCTACCATCTTGTGCGCGTAAAGCAAGGCGACGAGTGGAAGACCGCATTCCGCACCAAGTTTGGGCTCTTTGAGTATAGGGTAATGCCCTTCGGTCTATGCAACGCCCCTTCCGCCTTCCAATATTTCATGGATGAGGTGTTAAGGGGATTGTTAGATACCATATGCATGGTATACATAGACGATATACTCATCTATTCGAAGACCATGCAAGACCACGTACAACACGTCACTGCAGTGTTAGAACGCCTGCAACAAAACGAATTATACGCTAAACTTGAAAAGTGTCTGTTTCATGTCCCAGAGGTGTCCTTTTTAGGCTACGTGATCAACGCTAACGGTTTCCAAATGGAAAATGGGAAGGTAGAGGCCATTAAGAACTGGGCTACGCCACAGAACGTCAAATCCGTGCAGAGTTTTTTGGGATTTGCAAATTACTACAGGAGATTTATAAAAGATTTCTCCAGGATTATCCATCCCATCTCATGTCTGCTGCGAAAAAACGTGCCATTCCAGTGGGGGGAAGAAGCAGACCTATCCTTTCGCACCCTCAAGGAGCGATTCACTCAAGCCCCCATTTTGCGACATCCGGATGCCCAACTACCATTCATACTAGAAACAGATGCATCTCAATACGCTCTGGGAGGGGTCTTGTCCCAGCGACATCCAACAACTGGACAAATACATCCCGTCGCCTATTACTCCAAGAAACTGAGCCCAAGCGAGATCAATTATTCCATCACGGATAAAGAATTGCTCGCCATCAAAAGAGGCTGCGAAGAATGGAGACACTACTTGTGGGGGGCCCGACACACCTTTGAGATATACACGGATCACAGGAACCTTTTGTTCTTGAAAACGGCGAAGGCCCTCACGCCAAGACAACTCCGATGGACACTCTTCTTCTCGGATTATGATTTTGTGATCAAGTATCGTCCCGGCCCTCAAAATGGGAAGGCCGATGCCCTTTCCAGGAACCTGGAAATCCCTGACTCAGACACCCCAGACAACAGCGAACCACCTTCTATCTTGTCTGAGGGTGCTTTTCCCGATGGCACCATTGCTTTGCTCACATCCACTGATTTCCTCGAGGACATTAGGGTATCTTTGACGGACGTCGATATTCCAACCTGGCTCCAAGAAGAACCCCTAGGGCGAACACAAAACAACGACCTTTTGTATCATCACCATGCCTTGTATGTCCCGGACCCTGGTCTACAGATGCAGGTACTTACGTGGGCTCACGACACTGTACTAGGAGGACATTGGGGTGTATATAAAACTATTGCCACCATAGAACGGTCTTTCTGGTGGCCCAACCTCAGAAACGACGTAAAGAAATACGTCCGGAATTGTTCAGTGTGTGCACAAAGCAAGGCGATACATAACCGACCAGCTGGGTTGCTCCGCCCGATTCCCATTCCCCCCAAACCTTGGCACACTGTATCAATGGACTTCATTGTTGAAATGCCTTTGTGTCAAGGAAAGACAACGATCTTGGTTCTCGTTGACCATCTGACCAAAATGGGCCATTTTGTACCGTTGGAGGGGCTACCAAACTCCGCAGAACTGGCACTCGTGATCCTGCAACATCTTGTGAGAGCCCATGGCATCCCATCCGTCTTCATCACCGATAGGGGTTCGCAGTTTACATCCCGTTTCTGGAAAGCCCTTTGCAAAACGTTGACCATCGATGCCCGGCTCTCAACGAGTTACCACCCCCAAACAGACGGAAAACAGAACGCCTCAACCAGACCATAGAGCAGTACCTGCGATGTTTTTCCCTGCAGAACTCTACGGACTGGGTCACCCTCTTGTGGATGGCGGAGTTCACCTATAATAACACCGAGCACTCCACCTTGGGCTGCTCCCCATTCTTTTGTCTTTTGGGGTATCACCCGAACATTCTTCCTTTTGAATGGCCTGCAGCATCCCAGCTGCCGAGCATCCAAGAACACCATGCCCATCTGCATGCGGTAAGGGTCGACGCCATCCATCATCTGTCAGCTGCACAAACAACGCAGAAAAGACATGCGGACAAGAAACGCAGCCCAGAGCCGGTGTACGAGGTGGGGGACAAGGTATGGCTCTCCACGAGGTATATCCATCTCCGGGGTATTAACAAGCTAAAACCCAAATACATAGGTCCTTACAGTATCGAGGAAGTGATTAACCCTGTGGCCATGAGAGTGTCTATCCCTCGCACCTGGCATATCCACCCTGTGTTTCATGTGTCCCTCCTCCAGCCCTGTCCCGTAGAGACGAGACTGCCTGTTCATCCCCCTCCAGTGATAGTGGACGGGTTGGAGGAATATGAGGTGCAGGACCTGTTAGACTCAAGGCTGTACCGGGGAAGGGTTCAGTATCTAGTACATTGGAAGGGGTTTGGTGTTGAAGAACGGACATGGGAACCTGAGCAAAATCTCCATTGTCCCGAGTTGGTGGTTCGCTTCCACGAGGTGCATCCGGGGAAACCGGGTCGACCGCCGAGTCGGCAGTCCTTAAGAGGGGGCTCTGTAGCGCTGCTGTCCTCGAGGGGTCGAAACAGGTCAGCAATACGCGGAAACCACAAGGGCACTACAACTCCCAGAAGGACCTGGGCGCGGGCGAACCGGAAGTGGTTGTGGGACCAGAGATATAAGCAATCCTCCTGCGTAGCTCAGTGCTTATCAATCTTGCCTTCGTGTCAGGAGAGAGAGAGCCTGTGCGCGGACGCTTGCCTTCCCGCTAGGAGGACGCCGGATAGAGTTGTGCGCGGACGCTTGCCTTCCCGCTAGGAGGACGCCGGATAGAGTTGTGCGCGGACGCTTGCCTTCCCGCTAGGAGGACGCCGGATAAAGTGGTGCGCGGACGCTTGCCTTCCCGCTAGGAGGACGCCGGATAAAATGGTGCGCGGACGCTTGCCTTCCCGCTAGGAGGACGCCGCATCGTTTCCTACTCGAACACTTAGAGGTAGGAACCTGTAAAGCACGGCCGTGCTAGAGAAACTGTTTCTTTATTTTCTTAGTCCAGAGGTGGAGCAACAGTCCGTTGTTGTCTTACTTCGTTTACTACCTCCAGTGACAGTAACTAGTAGGTGCTATCGAAGCCACCCCTGTAATCCTTTCAGGGTACCTAGTGGTCAAGGAACTCTTGAGTCTCAGGATTACCGTCCCGTTACTACATCACCCAGAATCCTTTTGGGCATCTCCCCTGTTAATTTTTTGTAAGTACGGGTTTCTCCTTAAATCCTGTGGTAGTCTACGAACTGTAGGCAGGGAACTAATGTTCTGTTCATTTGTGTTTTCCCAGTATTGTTGTGACTTGAAGACCTCCTTCCCTTGTGACCAGACCAAGAGGGGTACTTCGCAACAACATCCACCTTCGTTGTTCTCTCCCTTTTTCCTGGAGTGCCTTCTGTCCCTTGCATGTGTATAGTGCAGGGAGAGTGGGCATTATTTGGGAACTGGGATACTATTCTTCGCGCTGTGGTCCCCGCCGGCCAGTACCTGAAGGTTAGTGGCTTAGGGTTTCTCTACGTGGGATATCTGTGGGTTGCTAACCGTTACAGTATCCCCTAAGGCTGCACCGGGTGGACAGAGGAGTCACAGGTTACAGCGGTGGGCAGGGAACCACAGTCCTTTGCCATATGCCACATGTCTTCCCAAAGGACACAATTACTAACAAACCTGGACTCCATGTACACCCATGTAAACACAACACACACGAGACTGGGACGAGAAGGATTCCAGCTTTTGGAAGTTACACCTGGAGTGGGTAGGCAGGCTCCTCTTCCAGACCTGCAAGTGACAAGGTGTGTGCCCTTCACTAAAATCTCATCCGCAGTCATTCTCCTTGAAGTATTGGTAATCACCCCCTACTGTGGATGGAGATATGCTCTGGGTGCCCCCCCCGTCCGCAGGACAACAAACCCTGTCCTCTGCTGGCAAATTCCTCCATAGACTCACAGATGTTGAGTCCACTGGGTAAAAATACAGGGTGGGAGGGCAAATGGCATGAGGGCACGCTGTTCAGGTATGCACACATTTGTATCTTTGCAGAGACATGCAAGTCGTACACTAACAATGCCTGAGAGCTGCACAGAGATACAAACCCTGCACTAACAGTGCCTGATGGAACAACAGATACAGACCCTGCACTAACCGTGACTGATTGCACCACAGTGATACAGACCCTGCACTAACAGTGCCTGATGGCACCTTTGATACCACTCTCTCTTTTAAACAACAATCCTTAGCTGTGGTGGGCACCTGCTTCCACATCATTAAAAGCCTAAGGACATTTTTCGACCTGCTACCACACTCAGCCAGACAAACGGTTGCAGGTTGCCCTCATAACATCTAGGCTGGACTACTGTACAGCCTCTACACGGGAACCAACAAAGCAGTCATGCATAAGCTGCAGATGGTCCAGCATGCAGCTGCCCGGCTGGTTTTAAGGTGGCCTAGGAAATGCTTTGCCACAGCCGCATTGGATGTCCTTCACCGGCTGCCAATTCATAAACGTGTTCTGTTTAAGGTCCTAATCATTACTTTTAGAGCTTTTCACTCACGAGGTCCTAAATATCTCCATGCGGGTTTCAAACGTTATTTCCAGTCCCGTCATCTAAGATCATCCAACGCAAATTTGCTGACCATTCCAACCTTTAGACTGATCTCAAAGGGAGGGAAATCTCTGGCTGTCATTGGATCTAAGGCTTGGAATCAACCCCCACCCCTTCTCCGCCAAATTGCATCCGAATCGGTCTTTAGGAAGGCACTTAAGACCTGGATTTACAGTTCACCTGACACACTGTGTAAAGCTTTGATCTGAATGCCTGCACCTCTCGTAGGAGTAGTAAACCAGTGTCCTTCACCATCCCTGGTGTTCCGTTTCTAGCGCCAAGATGCTCCTTGGAGTGATAACTGCGCTATCTAAAATCCTATTTACATTACATTACACCACAGAGATACAGACCCTGCACTAACAGTGCCTGATGGCACCACATACCCTGCACTAACAGTGCCTGATGGCACCACAGAGATTCAGTCCCTGTACTAACAGTGCCTGATGGCACCACAGAGATACAGACCCTGCACTAACAGTGCCTGATGGCACCACAGAGATACAGACCATGCACTAACAGTGCCTGATTGCATCACAGATACAGACCCTGCACTAACACTGCCCGATGGCACCACAGACACAGACCCTGCACTAACAGTGCCTGATGGCACCACAGATACAGACCCAGCACCAACAGTGCCTGATGGCACCACAGAGATACAGACCCTGCTCTAACAGTGCCTGATGGCACCACAGATACAGACCCTGCACTAACAGTGCCTGATGGCACCACAGAGATACAGAACCTGCACTAACAGTGCCTGATGGCACCACAGAGATACAGACAATGCACTAATAGTGCCCGATGGCATCACAGATACAGACCTTGCACTAACAGTGCCTGATGGCACCACAGAGATACAGACCCTGCACTAACAGTGCCCGATGGCACCACAGAGATTCAGTCCCTGCACTAACAGTGCCTGATGGCACACAGAGATACAGACCCTGCACTAACAGTGCCTGATGGCACCACAGATACAGACCCTGCACTAACAGTGCCTGATGGCACCACAGATACAGACAGTGCCTGATGGCACCACAGATACAGACCCTGCACTAACAGTGCCTGATGGCACCACAGATACAGGCCCTGCACCAACAGTGTCTGATGGCACCACAGAGATACAGACCCTGCACTAACAGTGCCTGATGGCACCACAGATACGGACCCTGCACTAACAGTGCCTGATGGCACCACAGAGATACAGAACCTGCACTAACAGTGCCTGATGGCATCACAGATACAGATCCTGCACTAACAGTGCCTGATGGCACCACAGAGATACAGACCCTACACTAACAGTGCCCGATGGCACCACAGAGATTCAGTCCCTGCACTAACAGTGCGTGATGGCACACAGAGATACAGACCCTGCACTAACAGTACCTGATGGCACCACAGATACAGACCCTGCACTAACAGTGCCTGATGGCACCACAGAGATACAGACCCTGCACTAACAGTGCCTGATGGCACCACAGAGATACAGATCCTGCACTAACAGTGCCTGATGGCACCACAGATACAGACCCTGCACTAACAGTGCCTGATGGCACCACAGATACAGGCCCTGCACCAACAGTGTCTGATGGCACCACAGAGATACAGACCCTGCACTAACAGTGCCTGATGGCACCACAGATACAGACCCTGCACTAACAGTGCCTGATGGCACCACAGAGATACAGACCCTGCACTAACAGTGCCTGATGGCATCACAGATACAGACTCTGCACTAACAGTGCCTGATGGCACCACAGTGATACAGACCCTGCACTAACAGTGCCTGCTGGCACCACAGAGATACAGACCCTGCACTAACAGTGCCTGATGGCATCACAGATACAGACCCTGCACTAACAGTGCCTGATGGCACCACAGAGGTTAAGTCCCTGCACTAACAGTGCCTGATGGCACCACAGACCCTGCACTAACAGTGCCTGATGGCACATAGAGATACAGACCCTGCACTAACAGTGCCTGATGGCACCACAGATACAGACCCTGCACTAACAGTGCCTGATGGCACCACAAAGATACAGACCCTGCACTAACAGTGCCTGATGGCACCACAGAGATACAGATCCTGCGCTAACAGTGCCTGATGGCACCACAGAGGTACAGACCATGCACTAACAGTGCCTGATTGCATCACAGATACAGACCCTGCACTAACAGTGCCTGAAGGCACCACAGAGATACAGACCCTGCACTAACAGTGCCTGATGGCACCACAGAGATACAGATCCTGCACTAACAGTGCCTGATGGCACCACAGATACAGACCCTGCACTAACAGTGCCTGATGGCACCACAGATACAGGCCCTGCACCAACAGTGTCTGATGGCACCACAGAGATACAGACCCTGCACTAACAGTGCCTGATGGCACCACAGATACAGACCCTGCACTAACAGTGCCTGATGGCACCACAGAGATACAGAACCTGCACTAACAGTGCCCGATGGCACCACAGAGATACAGACCCTGCACTAACAGTGCCTGATGGAATCACAGATACAGACTCTGCACTAACAGTGCCTGATGGCACCACAGTGATACAGACCCTGCACTAACAGTGCCTGCTGGCACCACAGAGATACAGACCCTGCACTAACAGTGCCTGATGGCATCACAGATACAGACCCTGCACTAACAGTGCCTGATGGCACCACAGAGGTTAAGTCCCTGCACTAACAGTGCCTGATGGCACCACAGACTCTGCACTAACAGTGCCTGATGGCACACAGAGATACAGACCCTGCACTAACAGTGCCTGATGGCACCACAGATACAGACCCTGCACTAATAGTGCCTGATGGCACCACAAAGATACAGACCCTGCACTAACAGTGCCTGATGGCACCACAGAGATACAGATCCTGCGCTAACAGTGCCTGATGGCACCACAGATACAGACCCTGCACTAACAGTGCCTAATGGCACCACAGATACAGGCCCTGCACCAACAGTGTCTGATGGCACCACAGAGATACAGACCCTGCACTAACAGTGCCTGATGGCACCACAGATACAGGCCCTGCACTAACAATGCCTGATGGCACCACAGATACAGGCCCTGCACCAACAGTGTCCGATGGCACCACAGAGATACAGACCCTGCACTAACAGTGCCTGATGGCACAACAGATACCTGCCCTGCACCAACAGTGTCTGATGGCACCACAGAGATACAGACCCTGCACTAACAGTGCCTGATGGCACCACAGTGATACAGACCCTGCACTAACAGTGCCTGCTGGCACCACAGAGATACAGACCCTGCACTAACAGTGCCTGATGGCATCACAGATACAGACCCTGCACTAACAGTGCCTGATGGCACCACAGAGGTTAAGTCCCTGCACTAACAGTGCCTGATGGCACCACAGACCCTGCACTAACAGTGCCTGATGGCACATAGAGATACAGACCCTGCACTAACAGTGCCTGATGGCACCACAGATACAGACCCTGCACTAACAGTGCCTGATGGCACCACAAAGATACAGACCCTGCACTAACAGTGCCTGATGGCACCACAGAGATACAGATCCTGCGCTAACAGTGCCTGATGGCACCACAGAGATACAGACCATGCACTAACAGTGCCTGATTGCATCACAGATACAGACCCTGCACTAACAGTGCCTGGAGGCACCACAGAGATACAGACCCTGCACTAACAGTGCCTGATGGCACCACAGAGATACAGATCCTGCACTAACAGTGCCTGATGGCACCACAGATACAGACCCTGCACTAACAGTGCCTGATGGCACCACAGATACAGGCCCTGCACCAACAGTGTCTGATGGCACCACAGAGATACAGACCCTGCACTAACAGTGCCTGATGGCACCACAGATACAGACCCTGCACTAACAGTGCCTGATGGCACCACAGAGATACAGAACCTGCACTAACAGTGCCCGATGGCACCACAGAGATACAGACCCTGCACTAACAGTGCCTGATGGAATCACAGATACAGACTCTGCACTAACAGTGCCTGATGGCACCACAGTGATACAGACCCTGCACTAACAGTGCCTGCTGGCACCACAGAGATACAGACCCTGCACTAACAGTGCCTGATGGCATCACAGATACAGACCCTGCACTAACAGTGCCTGATGGCACCACAGAGGTTAAGTCCCTGCACTAACAGTGCCTGATGGCACCACAGACTCTGCACTAACAGTGCCTGATGGCACACAGAGATACAGACCCTGCACTAACAGTGCCTGATGGCACCACAGATACAGACCCTGCACTAATAGTGCCTGATGGCACCACAAAGATACAGACCCTGCACTAACAGTGCCTGATGGCACCACAGAGATACAGATCCTGCGCTAACAGTGCCTGATGGCACCACAGATACAGACCCTGCACTAACAGTGCCTAATGGCACCACAGATACAGGCCCTGCACCAACAGTGTCTGATGGCACCACAGAGATACAGACCCTGCACTAACAGTGCCTGATGGCACCACAGATACAGACCCTGCACTAACAATGCCTGATGGCACCACAGATACAGGCCCTGCACCAACAGTGTCTGATGGCACCACAGAGATACAGACCCTGCACTAACAGTGCCTGATGGCACAACAGATACCTGCCCTGCACCAACAGTGTCTGATGGCACCACAGAGATACAGACCCTGCACTAACAGTGCCTGATGGCACCACAGAGATACAGACCCTGCACTAACAGTGCCTGATGGCACCACAGATACAGACCCTGCACTAACAGTGTCTGATGGCACCACAGAGATACAGACCCTGCACTAACAGTGCCTGATGGCACCACAGAGATACAGACCCTGAACTAACAGTGCCTGATGGTCCACAGATACAGACCCTGCACTAACAGTACCTGATGGAACCACAGAGATACAGACCCTGCACTAACAGTGCCTGATGTCACCACAGAGATACAGACCCTGCACTAACAGTGCCTGATGGCACCACAGATACAGACCCTGCACTAACAGTGTCTGATGGCACCACAGAGATACAGACCCTGCACTAACAGTGCCTGATGGCACCACAGAGATACAGACCCTGCACTAACAGTACCTGATGGCACCACAGATACAGACCCTGCACTAACAGTACCTGATGGAACCACAGAGATACAGACCCTGCATTAACAGTGCCTGGTGGCACCACAGACACAGACCCTGCACTAACAGTGTCTGATGGCACCACAGAGATACAGACCCTGCACTAACAGTGCCTGATGGCACCACAGAGATACAGACCCTGCATTAACAGTGCCTGGTGGCACCACAGAGATACAGACCCTGCACTAACAGTGCCTGATGGCACCACAGAGATACAGACCCTGCATTAACAGTGCCTGGTGGCACCACAGAGATACAGACCCTGCACTAACAGTGTCTGATGACATCACTTTGCCTTTCAGGTCGGTCTGCCAGCCAAGTCAGGCGTTTCTGGGGCTGTGCTTCTGGTGGTGCCCAACGTGATGGGGGTCTTCTGCTGGTCCCCACCTGTGGATAAAGTTGGCAACAGTTTGAGAGGAATCAAGTTCAGCCAGGTGTGTGCAGATGTCACATGTATGTAAATGTTCTCATGATCAAATAGTACACCCGGAAATTATACTGGTGTGTAAGCATGCTACACGGATTTGCACATGCATGTTCCAATTACAGCATTTAAGTGAAGATGTGTATACACATGTGTAGAAAGGTATGTCCACCTACATACAAAAATGTGCATACTAGTGCAGTTCCTTCTGGTTCACATGCATTTAGTTAATTATGCTTATAAACATACTCACATGTTGCGGCTTGTGCACTAACAAATATAAACAAACTTAGGGGCACTTTTTTAAAATTTCAAATCACGCTGCATAGCAAGCCACCTTGCTGCAATCTGTGATAGGGAAAGGGCAGGAATGGCCTGTGTTAAACATGATAGGGCGCATTTCTGTCTTTTCCACGCGCTGGCGCATAATGTGCTGCCTAATGCCAACGTTGGCACCCTTGCACCATGGTGCAAGGGTTCCTGCATTGTAACCAGGATTGTTTTTTGTAAAGGAAGGGACACCTTCCTGCACAAAAACAATCTTCTGAGGGATGTTCCCCTTTCTGTGTGTGCCGCACAATGCAGCAAACACAGAAAGAGGAAAAAACAAGGAGAAATAAAGATATTTCTCAGTGTTATACTTCACTTGGGGAGGCGTAGCATTTTGACGCGTTCCCAGGCTTACCAGTGTTGGAAAATCTGGGAATGCGGCAAAATTCATGGGTGGATATGTGAGAACACTCACACTCCATCCAAGCAACGCCTGCCTGGGGCAGAGTAACACAACGCAGCAATTTGAGCTGCGTTGTATACTCTAGATTTATCAAGCCAAGCAAGCTTGCCTTGCGTGGCTTGATAAATCTTACTTAGTAGTTGTGTTGCCCCATTGCATAGCACAAGGGCGACACAACTGCTCGATAAATATGCTGTTCAATGTTCATGCTGTACACAATCTATCACTTGCACGCATATAATTTGTAGGTGTTTGTTTACGCACCTCGGCATCCACACTTATATCAAATTAGTTTTTTAATTCTAACAGGGCTCCAATTAAGGTTTTAACGCAGAAATTATTTAATTGACTCTATTTGGATGTTGGCAGTAAAATGTGTTTAAGGCATGTGTGCTGTAGATACTCTTGCTTTGCATACTCCTGCCATCTAGTGTTGGGTCTGGATATTTGCAATTTGTTTTTATTTGAAAAAGTCTTTCCTAGTCACGAGGAAAGGTGTTTCCTCCTTCCAGTGATACTGCGCATGGCCATCAATTCCATTGTTAGATTGTTTTCTTTCCACCAACGGGTTTGGACGTCGTTTGTGGCGCTCTGGCTCGAGACCGTTCTTCGGGATCCCCTTGGTACACAACCCACTGTGCCCTCGTCGGTATTGTTTTCGTTCGTGTTCCCTTATTCCGGCGTGTCGAAAAAAGCAAGAAAACTCCATCTTCAATCCAGAAGATGTCGTGAGTGATCTTCGGGCCTAGCCGTTTCCTCAAGTTCCACCCTGTCGTACTCCTTGTGTGTACTGCTGATGGAACTTGTGCCTATCACCAGAGCACAAGGAGGAAGATTGTGACGCTTGTCAATCTTTTCCATTGAAAAAGACTTTGCGGGATCTTTGGCCTCAACGAAGAGACATGCAGGGACAGAACATCGAGTAGACACCGGATATCTTCAGAGAAGATACCGAACAAGAAGAGATGGAAGCATCGGCAGCGGAAGAGGCAGAAGCCCTCTGCATTCATGAATCGGACTCCGAGCTTGAGATCGACCTACAGTCCGCAGAACTTCCAGCGGGACAGTGGGTCGTGAGTAAAAAAGCCCCTTTGCCCATCAAACCTGTTCTTAGTAAACCGAAGGCTTCTGGGCCACCACTGCCTTCAGGCCATGGTTGGCACCGAGAGACAGTTTTAAACGCCCTTGGCCTTTGGGCCTGCACCAAAACAACAAGTCAAGCCTTCCGGCTTGGGCTCAAGTCGAGACAAGACCTCTTCTTAGCAAAAACCTTTGACTTCAAAAGACAAAAAGCATCAGCCCGGTTCGGCACCAAAACGTTTGGCACCGAAAGATAAAGATTGTATTTCAAAACCTCCGGAACCGATTTGGACATTATGAAAGAAAAGTTGGAGACCCAAACAGAAATGTCTCTACATTAATCCAGAGACTGGACACATTGTAGCCAAGGATGATACACCATCCTAGAAAAGAAATGTTACTGAGGATTCAAGTCCTACTATTTATTTGAAGAAAAAGGACATGGCTACAAACCCTATCTATCCTCTTCCTCAATCCTCTCCACCACTTATACCATCACAAGGGTCAACTCCCTTTCAGATTACACCACACGGTTCTCCGTATACACAGCCTGACTTTGATGATGGAGATGATAATGGTCCTCCACCAGTAGATCCACAGATTGATTATAATCAACCAGTAGATAATGATCCTGATCTCTATCCTACCAGGCTTTCACCTCCTGATGATAACATAGCTTACCAGAAGCTGATTTCAACCATGGAGTTGCTCTATATAAAGAATTCTTAGAGGAAGATTTTCTGTTTGAAACATTAGGTTCCAAACATAGAACCGCACAAAGCTCGCCTATGTTAAAGGGTATGTTAAGACATACAGATTACATTTTTAAAGACCAAGTCTGTGCCCGTGGTTTTAAAACTCAAGTCAATAAGATGTACAAACCTCCACCATCTGACCCAATTTATATCAAATGGCAGCTGCCTTTAGACTCTCTGCTAGTTTCAAATGCTCGCAAAAGAGCTAATTCACAAACAACATCAGATGCACCTCCTCTAGACAAGGAGTCTACATTAAATTACTTGACGCATCAGGCATAAGGATAGCAGTGCAATCTGCCAACCAGTGGCGCATTGCTAATACACAGGCTCTTTTAGCAAGATATGATAGAGCGCAGTGGGATGAAATAGAGGAAATTCTTCAGTACCTCCCAAAAGAGCATAGAAAAAAGGGACAAGAGCTAGTGCAGGAAGGGAAATTAATATCAAATTCTTCTATTCGATGTGCACTAGATGCAGCTGACACTGCAGCATTAGGAATCAATACCAGCATTCTCCTCCATAGGCATGCATGGTTTAGAATCGCTGGATTTAAGCCAGAAATACAACTATCTATTTCAAATGTTCCTTTTGATAAAGAACACCTTTTTGGACCTCAAGTAGATGTGTAACTTGAGAAAATGAAGAAAGACACAGAAGTGGCGAACTCTATGGGAGCCCTGCAGTCACCATCCAGACGAGGCTCCTTTTGTCACTCATTTTGTAGAGGAGGATCCAAAACCAATACCTCGGGTTCCAATACTTCCACCTATAAAACCAACACGCTATCCTCTTCACCCAAGGGTTTATATAGGGGAGACTAGAGAGGGAACAACTTTAAAGCTAGAGGAAGAGGTATATCAACACGTTCCTCTCCATCTAACATTAAGCAGTGACTTACCTACCATCCCCTCGATCATATTACACCTGTCGGGGAAAGACTACAGCACTTTCTTCCTATTTGGCAAGCAATACCCATGGACAAATGGGTATTAGACATTATCCAACATGGTTATTGAAATGAAAATGAAACGAATTTTTTATTTGTAATGCACACTAATACCCAAGTGTGTCTACACAAATTATTGCCGGGAACTCACCAACGATCTTCCCAACATTCCACCTTGCAATCATCAGCTGTAATTACAACACTCACAGCTACTTAAACAAGAGGCACAAGCCCTTTTGGCAAAAGGAGCTGTAGAAGCTGTTCCAATAAAATATCAAGGGTTAGGAGTATATTCACTGTATTTCCTAATTCACAAAAAGGACGGGTCTCTACGATCAATAATGGATTTAAGGCCCCTAAATCTCTACATACTGTCAGAGCACTTTCATATGGTCACTCTCCAACAAGTGCTTCCATTGATATAGCAAGGCGGCTTTATGTTTACCCTAGACCTAAAGGACGCATACTTTCATATTCCTATTCATCCAGCGCATCACAAATACCTCTGGTTTGTGACGGCGGGAAAGCATTACCAATTCAGGGTACTTCAATTTGGAGTGATTACTGCACCCAGAGTATTCACAAAATGTCTGGCAGTAGTAGCAGCTCATCTGAGAAGACAACAAATTCATGTCGTCCCATACCTGGACGAGTAGCTCATCAAAAGCCAAAACACAGAGAAAGTGTTCCCAACACACTCAATCTACAATAAACCTTCTTCATCAATTAGGATTCACAGTCAATGTGCAAAAATCCCATCTTCCACCCTCACAACTGCAAACGTATCTAGGAGCAACACTCAACAATCATACAGTTCTTGCTTCTCCCAGTACAGCCAGGATTCACAATTATCAAAAGATCTTACTGCATTTTCAGTTAAACCAGCACCAACCAGTGAAGACTTTCATGCAGCTGTTAGGAATGATGGCATCATGCATTCACATAGTACCTAATGCGAGGTTACACATGCGCCCACTGCAAGAATGTCTAGCACGACAGTGGAGGCAAGCACAGCGTCAATTAACAGACCCAGTGTTGGTAGACAGCTGCACTCATCGCTCTCTGCAGTGGTAGAACACACAAAACCTATCAAAAGGGCCGCCGTTCATCGACCCTATTCCACACGTAGTACTAACAGCAGATGCATCTCTCACAGGTTGGGGTGCCCATCTCCAGCAGATTACAATTCAAGGTTAATGGGACACCAAACACAGAAGTCTCCACATCAATTACTTGGAACTTCTAGCAGTTCAGTAGCACTAAAAGCATTTCAGCCCCACCTAGTAGGCAAAGTCATCTTAGTCGGGCTGACACTATGACGGCAATGTACTATGTACAAAAACAGGGGGGCACACTCTATACATTTGTCCCCCCTCTGACAGACCATTTGACATTGGGCAATACATCACAAAATTCATCTTCTGGCAGAACACCTTCCAGGAATAAAATCAGTTTGATGGCCTTCTCAGCAGGATGCGGCAACAAATGCACGAAAGGGAAATTCATCCCCAGGTTCTCCTCCCATACTTCCAGAAATGTGGTTTCCCACAAATAGACCTCTTTGCCACAGCACAGAACTCAAAATACCCAAACTTTGCCTCCAGATTTCCACATCATCTATTCAAAGGCAATGGCCCATGGATGAACTGGTCAGGAATATTTGCTTATGCTTTTCCACCTCTCCCTCTCCTTCCATTTCCGGTCTGGAAACTCAGGCAGACATCACTCACACTGATTCTAGTGGCTCCCATGTGGGCCCGTCAGCGGTACTAGAACTGTCAGTAGTTCCACACAAAAAAACTACACATCTCTTCCATCTTTCTCACACAGAACCATGGAGAAATCAGATATCCAAACTCCAAGGAGCTTAGCATAGCGATCTGGCTCTTTAAGTCATAGAGTTTGGATATCTAAATCTTCTACCAGATTGTATGACAATCCTTAAAGAAGATAGGGAACCTACCACTAGCGCATGTTATGCAGCAAAGAGGAAAAGGTTTGATATTTATTGTAATAACAATAAGATAGATCCGTAAGATGCATTTATTCAGAAAATTATTTGTCATGTTTTGCATCTACAACGAGTAGGCTAAGTCTACACATCCATTCAACTACACCCTGCAGCAGTAGCAGCATATTTACAAAACAGACATAATTTGTCCTTATTCAAAGTCCCAGTTATTAAAGCTTTTATGGAAGGCCTTAAAATAATAATACCACCCAGCATGCCACCTGCACCTGTCTGGAATCTTAACATTGTTCTCACAAGGCTTATGGGTCCACCCTTTGAACGATTACATAGTTGTCAGTTACAATTTCTTTCATGGAAAGTTGCCTTCTTAATCTCCATCACTTCACTCAGGCGCATTGGGGAGTTACTGGCATTAACATTAGAAGAACCCTTCTTTGAATTACACAAAGATAGAGTGGTTCTTGTACAAATCCTAAATTCCTACCAAAAGAAGTTTCTGCGATTCATATTAGTCAGTCAGTTGAGTTATCTGTGTTCTTTCCTCACCCTTATTCAGTAGCAGAAAGAACTCTACAAGCACTTGCTGTTAAAAGAGCACCACTATACTATATCAACAGGACAAAGAGTTTTGTTGCGTTTACTCCACCTAATAAAAGAAATCCGATTTCAAAATCTGGCATTTCTAGGTGGATAGTCAAATGCATTCAAACTTGTTATAATAAAGCTAAAAGAACTTTAACTATTCCACCTAGAGCGCATTCTGCTCGCAAAATAGGAGCATCTGTGGGTTTTTAGGTAACATTCCCATAGCTGACATATGTAAGGCAGCCACATGGTCCACACCACACACATTTACAAAACATTATTGTGTGGATGTCTTAGCACGTCAACAACCTAATGTAGGGCAGACAGTGCTAAAGACACTCTTTCATACAACTGCAACATCCACTGGTTAGCCACCGCTTGGAGAAGTACTGCTATTTAGTCTTTGCAAAGCATGTGTATCCCCAGCACACATGCCTCGAACGGATTATGTTACTTACCCTGAAAGCATCTGTTCTTGGCATGTTGAGCTGTAGATTCACATGCCTCGTCGCCAGACACCTGTGGTTGTTGCAGGTCTTACTATGCACACGACATACACATGGACATCTGCATAGTACACCTAATTTACTCTATTCTCACCCTCTTGCGGGAAAACAATCTAACAATGGAGTTGATGTCCATGTGCATCATAACTGAAAAGAAGAGTCACCTTACCTCGTGACTAGGAAAGACTTATTAGAAGAAAAACAAATTGCAAACATCCGGACCCAACACTAAATGGCAGTAGTATGCAAAGCATGTGAATCTACAGCTCTGCATGCCAAGAACAGATGCTTACAGTGTAAGTAACATATCCTTATCAGGGATAATCATTTTTCATTGTGATTTAAGTAGAAGCAGTTTGACGTATATTTTTATTTAAAACCACGGGTATATTTGCGGCATTCCAAACGTTCATTGTTGCAGGTGATGTACATAAATTAAAAGAAGCATGTTTACTCTTAGAGCCCCTCTTCAGTTCAGGCAGCAACAACAGTAAAGCGCCACCTTCTATCATGTTACTGGTGATATCAGTAGAACGGTGTCACTGGATTCTTGGGTAAAGTTCTTCATATCTGTTATTACTGTTTGTGGTATGCCACTATGTTAGGATATACAACAGGCCAGTGTGCCTCTTATCTGGCTCATGTCTGTGCATGTGCTAGCTTTTCATATATCTTTCTATGCAATCCTTAGCACAAATATATACGTGCATTTGACACTCATTTACAGGAACCTGGACACAAGCTATTTGTCGTGACTCTTGCTTGCACTTTCCCGCAGGAACTTGTTTCTCTTTTCAACTTTCATAACTATGACAACTTGCGGCACTGCCCCTGGAAGCTGGACCCACGTCGGGAGGAAGGCGATGTTAGGGTAAGTATGGGAGAGCTGTTAAACAAGGTGATGCCAGTGATGAACCAGTGTACATTGGAGTTTTGAAAGGTTCCTGGCCTGTCAGAGGCTCTAAGAAGCCAGTACACACATGCCTGGGTTACTCCCTGAGTATAAGTGAGTGGCTCTTTGTTCCTCTAGTGTTTGTGGACTGGAAGTGCATCTGTATTTCTCCATCCTTTACAAATTCTGCTATCTCTAAGAAGTGGGGACACTCTGATATCTGCTGCAGTCACCACCTGGCTAAGTTCCCTTAATGTTTTGGAACTTAAATGACCTAGGTCCTTGTCTTATCCTCTGTAATCCTTACACACTCTTAACAGCTGCCCCTCTCCATTGAGAACAAGCTGTGTTGGGCTCCTCCTTGTGGAACATTGGGGCTCTTGTGATCCTTTTCCCTTTTGTTTACCTTTTGTACGCCTGCCCATTCTTTTACCTGCTATAGAGATTTGAACAGATTACAGGCACGCTCAGTGGCCTCATTGTGATACACGTCCTCTCATAGTTTGTAAGCTTGGCTTGTGGCAGCAGTGTCATTCTTGCAAAGGCTGAATACTATTTTTGTCTTAAAATATATCACGGACATTCTTTTAGCACAGTTGACAGTGGAATCATTTTTGGGGTTTTTGCAGAACAAGACTGTGGTGAACCTGCTTTTTGCTGCCTACAGTGGGGACCTGTCTGCCCTCAGGAGGTAAGATGTGAGCCAGAGAAGCCGAAAAAACAGGATATCCCTTCATTCCAAACGGGAAGGAATACAGAATCAATCTCTTTCTCCCATACACACACAGCCCCTTTCTTCCTTACTGTGTGAGTTATCAGACTCAGATGCTGTTATGTCATTCAGTTGAATGAATCACCACATATTTTCTCAGAAAAAGATGGGAAAATGTTCCTATACTTTTTCCAGAAAACAAGTTTTGCAAGTATGGATTTTATGTGTGAGAATGGGATCAGGTTATTAGGGGCATACTGTCTATTTTCAGAGGTAGGGTAACCAACGGGGATATTTCCAAACAATTCTGTGCCTATGATATGTGTAGCGGGGCTATGCCGGGTCAGCCAAAAGTCATGTTTTTGCCTCCCAATAACCGGTTCTGCGCTATCCCTAACAGTTCTTCAGAGACATATGCCTGTTGGGTATTGCACTGACTTCCACATGGCCTAAAAAGCCTTTTCAGGTTTTTTTAGTTTCTGGTTTTTTTTGAGGTTGTAACACATGTGCATGTTTTCTTTCTCTATCCCTGCCAGATTTGCACTCTCTGCAATGGATATGGAGCAGAAAGACTATGATTCTCGAACAGCCTTGCATGTGGCAGCTGCTGAAGGTACCATACATTGTAAACCATGTCCTTCGCTATGAGAAACTTCCTGCCTTTTGTGACCCTGACAGGAAACTGTAGCAAAGGTGGAGTCAAGTAGAAAATAGTTTGTTTAGAAGAAAGCGGTTGAATACGCATGGTATCTTTTATGAGGTGCCTCTAAGATGGACAACATGGGCAGATCAGGAGGAAGGGACTTGGGCTAGATGGCAAAAGTGGTATATGAGATTGGGTGACATTGGGAAGCATATTGAGGTGTGCCGGGGTGGAAAGGAGTGAGTCCTCGCCAGGAGCGATTGGCACGGACGGGGAACATGGCAGAGATATATCAGGAGAGGAAGTGCTACAAACACACAAGACGCAGTCTGAGATGTGGTAAAGTAAAGCATAGAACCAGAAGTTCCTGACCACCAACTATAAATGTGTGTGCATTATTAAGCTAGAATAGGGATTGGAGAGTTTCAAATAGTTTCCCCAGACAGCCAGGTAATGTGGATAATAAGATTGAATAACTAGAGCCCCACTGCTGTGGTTTGCTGCTCTTCCCCATGAACAATCATTTTCTTTGCAATGTTTTCACCAAATGCTCTTTAGAGCTTAATTCTGACATGCCACTAATCAGACTTTAATCCTGCCACCCAAAGTGTTATTCCTTTTATAATTAGATTAATCCCCTTGGTGGACTGTGGGTGTATGCCAGTTGGTGGCAGTTTTATTGAGTAGTAGGTACAGCTTTTTCTACACTCTTGGAGAATGAAGCTGTTTTCTGCTATTTTGCTCAGAGCCTGAATACAATCCAGCTCTTCCTTAGAACAGTTTCTGTGAACCAGTTTCAAAGAAAAGCCTGTCAAGCAGCCACTGCCCTCTTATGTTTGCCACCCAACTTTGAAAGAAGCATCTATCCTGATTGAACTAGACCACTGTCATGCCCCCCCCATACACGTTGACGTGCTGCAGCACACCAGGATTTACATAGGAACTGTGTACGGTAAATCTTGCTGCCCCTATCCTTTCATCTGGGAGAAAGCTGGGAGACATCCTGCCCAAATGCGCTCAGTGAAGAGCTTGTCTGAAGAGACAGTCACCCCCAGTGTGACCTGTCAAAGACCGTCTGCTTGCTATTCCTGGAGCCAGAGGACTCTGCATAAGTGAGAAACAAACAAAGAGGGAGGTCAGATCCCTCTTAGAGGCCAGAAGGAGGACAACAAGATTAAATGAAATCCCACATTTGAGCAGCTGTTTTTTAAATTGTGCTACTGAGATAATTTTTTGCCATGATAAAATAACGTGTATGCTGCATCTGCTGCTGTAGATCACATGCTGTGCACACCTCTGCCATTTAGTTTTTGGTTTGAAATAATAGAACTCATTGTTAATCAAAGGCATGTTTTTAGTTGTGAGGTGACTTGTGATACCTCACCCAAACATCTAGTGTACTGTCCAGCATTATCAAGGGCCTGACTAAGCTGAATACCCGGGGGCAAGTCATATCAGAATGACTCATTTATAGGGCAGTGGTACCAAACATATCATTTAAATTCTGCCCCAGTTGCATCAACAAATTGATGTGGTTGGACCAACACAGGGTCAGTAACTTCTGTCCACAAGGGATCATGATGAAAGTGTGGGCTCAGCTTGTCAGGCTTTTCAGCCTAAAAAAACATAATTTGGCACCAAAGGGACAGAACGTTCCTGCACTGCACTATAATTCAGTGCCAAGACCCTGCAGAGTCTGCCACCTGCACTGTTACCAAAAGAGTAAAGGAGCAACAATGATAAGGATTCAGATGGGAGGTGAAGGGGTGCAGGGTACACATTACATCTCATAAGACTCCAGTTCCAGAGATCAAGCCTCGGGCACACCACCACACCCTGCACCGAAACTGCACCTTTGGTTTCCTCAATCGACATTGATGACCAGTCTACACAGTACCACCGTCGACATTGATGACCAGTCTACACAAGACCACCCTCAACAGTGTTGATTTCCATAAATAAAAGGGGATTGTTCCTTCAAAGACCAGTTTTAGAAGAAGTCTCAATTCTGTACTAAGAAACTTCATTAAAAGCAGCACGATAGTTTATCTGAAAAACCTCCTTGAAAAAAAGGCTCGACCTCGGAGTCCACACCTTTTTTTTAGTTTTTTTGTTGTTGTTTTATATAGCGCGAACTAGACCCGAAGATATCGGGTATCAGAGCGCTTTACATAGCACCAGTTGCTTTGCGGACGGACACATTCATTTTTTGTTAGGCACGGGGAAATTAAGTGATTTGCGCAGAATCACAGGATGTTGAGCGTCGTTGCCAAGACTCGAACCCAGTTCCCCAGCTTCGACAGCGACCACTCTAGCCGTAAGGCTACATCCTTTCCCCTACGAATGTATGACGTTACAATGCATACATTTACAATGCATGCCTTTACAACACAGTTTTTACACCGCAACATCCCTTACAACGCATACATGTACATCGCATGCCATTACAATGAATTTTTTTAAACTCCAATTACAACGCATTCCATGACATCACATTATACCTTTACAACGCATACCATTACAACGGATTCCATTACATCGCATTATACCTTTACAACGCATACCATTACATTGCATTTAAGGTAAATGTTGGATAGTGTAGGGGTAAAAATTACTATTCTACTCCAGGGCGTGCAACAGTAGGGTAAGTGTTGGATAGTGTAGGGGTACTATGCGTTGTTATGGTATGAGTTGTAATGGTATACATTGTAATGACATGCGTTGTAATGCCTGCGTTGTGGTGTCATGCGTTGTAGTGTCATGCGTTGTAGTGACATGCAATGTAATGGTAGCGTAATGTAAATATTGCGTTTTAAATGTAGTGCGATGTAATGACTCCCCTACACCTATCATGCCCACTGAAAGGTTTTGGCATCGAAAAGCCCCTTTGACATCAGAATAGGCTTGACCTGAAACAAGTCTAAACCTCAAGCTGAACCTCATCTTCAAGTAGACCAAAACAACTATTTAACACTAAACAAGATTTTTAACAATCGCAATAGCCTCGAAATCAATACTGGCACGCAAAGAGGAGGAATTACATCTTCACCATATGCCCATCACCTAACTATATTGTTATATTCTTACAGACACTAGTAATTTTGCAAGGCAAGTCCAAAACTTCACATTTTAACAAGCATTGGCAAAGCCAGAAGTTCTTACCTTTGGGACCGATTGGCTTTGCCAATGCCTTTTATTCACGCTGTACACAATTCAGCATTAACAAAGGGAGAGAAAAAAATGTGATGAAGCAGACGCTGATGGCCATATAGTTTTGTATGCACGCTCATGCATCATTTGCAAGCGCTTATGTGTGACCATGCATGTGGGCTTCTAAAATGACACGAAGTCCTCTTTTTATTTATTTTTCTCTTTTCAGATGGATTGATAAATGTAAAAAGTACCGGCGCAAAAAATGCTTTAAAAAATAAAGTATAAACAAATTAAAAAAAACAGGACTGCCGGGGGCAACAGAGAAGTGAGTGGTGACAGGAAGCAACAGGTAATGAGAAGGCAGGGGAAAAGCAGCACACAAGGGAAAGCAACACAGGGGATTGAGGGAGAAGCGCATGATAGAAACATGGACCACGTGAAAAAGGAGAGATGCGCACAGGTGAGAGTGAGCAACACGGATTGTAGGGGCAGGGAAGCAAGCCGAAAAAGAGAGAATCACACTGTGCGGGGGAAGAACACAAGAGAGACAACTGGAAAACGCATGCTCTCTAATTAAGCGGTTAAGGAAATTAAAAAAAGTATGTTCCCTGAAAGTGAGCAATGGAAGGAAAAAAGTGAAAAGGCTATATTCCAGAGGAGAGACAAGGACAAGCTGGACCTTTGTGTAAACTTAGACTCTGGCTTAGCTTTACAAGGTGTGTTTTCACACTCCTGAGTGACACAAGTGAACTTAGTTCAATGCACCAGCGATTGAATCTGAAACACAGGTTATTGTAGCCCTGCAGACCCCACCCAAAACATAGCTGAAGAAGTGTCAGAGCTTTTGCGGAAATAACAGTCCCTAAACAGGGATTCAGGGATGCAGAGGAGGTTTGAGATCCCAATGTTGCTCTTTAAAATATCTCCCACACAAAAACCACCAAGAAAAAGACAATTTAACTAACAAGCATTGGCAAACCTAATAGGTCTTGCCTCTGAGAGCTATTGGCTTTGACAATATTTTGTAGCCGTACTGTACAGCGGCGTGGATACTTTGCATTGGGACAAAAACTAATTTAAAAAAGAGCTATGAAGCAGCCAAGGCTAATGCCCCTTTTTAGGGCTCGGGCCTACGTCACACGAAGTGGGGCGGGGCTTCCGAGCTCTAATGTTATAAAAAAAAAAAG
The DNA here is from genome assembly GCF_964261635.1 of Lissotriton helveticus. Lineage (NCBI taxonomy): Eukaryota > Metazoa > Chordata > Amphibia > Caudata > Salamandridae > Lissotriton > Lissotriton helveticus. The sequence goes on along the minus strand of NC_136057.1, from coordinate 1,709,106,647 downwards.
TTCAGATAGGGCTGTGGGCTGCCGCATTCCAGAAAGCGCGCTGTTTTTGCGTGTGGTATTCTGCCATGTGAATGGTAATTGGTCCAGGCAAGGCTGTGTTTAAGTAAGGCAGCACGCCATAGGGCTTTGGAATTTTTGCAATGTCCACTTCCTGCATAAAGTGTTCGGACACGCGCAGAAGAATACATAAATCCTCAATTACCAGCTGTCCGAGGTGCCGGTAATTGAAGGCAGATGGTGCTGGGAGCGTGTGCACTGATGTGTTTTTTTTCCCTTGAGCTCTGTGTGCGCGCCGGCAAACCCGCGCCTGCTCTTTGACTGAGGTAGGCTAAACAAGCATTGGCAAAGCAAATAGGACTCTCCTATACAAAATCTGTTGGTTTTGTCAGGGATATGTTTAGCCATGTTGTACAGCAGCCTGGCTGCTATGCAGCACAGCTGAAAGTAAAAAACCAAACAAAGTGCTTTGATAAGCACTCGTGCCCACTCACCCGAACTCAAACTTTTAATGTCAAAATAGAAGATCACTTTAATTTACTGCCCTCATAACAGACCCCTTGCAGTAGCTCTCGTTGTCCTCTTACCAGATCCCTTGCATCTTCCCAGCTATTGCCAGATTCCTCACTCGCTCCCTGTCTCGTCACCATGACTCACTCTCTCCACCCTTTCATAAAAAAAACACTCCACCTCGCTTTCCTCTCACTGGGAGCCTCACATTTACTCTCACAGTCCGGTTACCAGATTCCTACTGCCGTTGTACCAGATCACTCATTGTACTATCATTCAGTGTCCTAACATTAGAGACTTGCTTCACCCTAATGTTCATACCAGTTTTTCAAACTCATTCCCAGATCACTCACTCACTGCCCAAGCAGACACTGGTACATCCTCCTGTGACCAATGTCAACAGTTCCCTTTCACACAAAGCCTTCGCAGATCCCACGCATTCACTTCCCCCTCACACCTTTTCCCACACCTCCTGCTTCTCATACAAGCCTAGCCACTGATTTCTTGCACTAACAGCCTTCTCCTTTTCACGCACACTATACTCCTGCTTCATTTCCCTTTTATTTTTCTGCCCCAATGCATTTCGTTCACTCATTTAACAGAATTATATTGTTTTTCCCTACAAAGGGAAGGCCTCCTTTACTTTGTAAAGAAGATATGGTTTATCTTGTAAGCAGGTATCTAAAAAAAAATGGGTGCTGCTCTCAGAAATACATTACTTTCAAAATCGCATGTACAAATTGCATGACCTTTATATACAGAGCTCAGTGTGAACGATGTGGCTTGTACACACCCAACCATACACACCCAACCATACACACCCAACCATACACACCCAACCGCACGCACCCACACACCCGCACACAACCGCACACAACCGCACACACCCACACAACCGCACACACACACACAACCGCACACACACACACACAACCGCACACACACACAACCGCACACACACACAACCGCACACACACAACCGCACACGCACGCACACACAACCACACACACAACCGCATGCCCACGCACACAACCCCACGCACACCACCACCACACACCCGCAGAGTAGTGAGTGCAGAGTAGTGAGGGCAGAGTGCAGAGTAGTGAGGGCAGAGTAGTGAGGGCAGAGTAGTGAGGGCAGAGTAGTGAGGGCAGAGTGCAGAGTAGTGAGTGCAGAGTAGTGAGGGCAGAGTAGTGAGGGCAGAGTAGTGAGGGCAGAGTAGTGAGGGCAGAGTAGTGAGGGCAGAGTAGGGAGGGCAGAGTAGTGAGGGCAGAGTAGGGAGGGCAGAGTAGGGAGTGCAGAGTAGGGAGTGCAGAGTAGGGAGTGCAGAGTAGGGAGAGGAGAAGTGAGTAGAGTAGTGAGTAGTGAGTAGTGAGTAGAGTAGTGAGTAGAGTAGTGAGTAGAGTAGTGAGTAGTGAGTAGAGTAGTGAGTAGTGAGTTGAGTAGTGAGTAGAGTAGTGAGTAGAGTAGTGAGTAGTGAGTAGAGTAGTGAGTAGTGAGTAGAGTAGTGAGTAGAGTAGTGAGTAGAGTAGTGAGTAGTGAGTAGAGTAGTGAGTAGTGAGTTGAGTAGTGAGTAGAGTAGTGAGTAGAGTAGTGAGTAGAGTAGTGAGTAGTGAGTAGAGTAGTGAGTAGAGTAGTGAGTAGAGTAGTGAGTAGTGAGTGCAGAGTAGTGAGTAGTGAGTAGAGTAGTGAGTAGTGAGTAGAGTAGTGAGTGCAGAGTAGTGAGGGCAGAGTAGTGAGGGCAGAGTAGGGAGTGCAGAGTAGGGAGTGCAGAGTAGGGAGTGCAGAGTGCAGAGTAGTGAGGGCAGAGTAGTGAGTGCAGAGTAGTGAGGGCAGAGTGCAGAGTAGGGAGGGCAGAGTGCAGAGTAGTGAGGGCAGAGTAGTGAGGGCAGAGTAGTGAGGGCAGAGTAGTGAGGGCAGAGTAGTGAGGGCAGAGTAGTGAGTGCAGAGTAGTGAGTGCAGAGTAGTGAGTGCAGAGTAGTGAGGGCAGAGTAGTGAGGGCAGAGTAGGGAGTGCAGAGTAGGGAGTGCAGAGTAGGGAGTGCAGAGTAGGGAGTGCAGAGTAGGGAGTGCAGAGTAGTGAGGGCAGAGTAGTGAGGGCAGAGTAGTGAGGGCAGAGTAGTGAGGGCAGAGTAGTGGGGGCAGAGTAGTGAGGGCAGAGTAGGGAGGGAAGAGTAGTGAGGGCAGAGGGCAGAGTAGTGAGGGCAGAGGGCAGAGTAGTGAGGGCAGAGTAGTGAGGGCAGAGTAGTGAGGGCAGAGTAGTGAGGGCAGAGTAGTGAGGGCAGAGTAGTGAGGGCCGAGTAGGGAGGGCAGAGTAGGGAGGGCCGAGTAGGGAGGGCCGAGTAGGGAGGGCAGAGTAGGGAGGGCAGAGTAGGGAGGGCAGAGTAGGGAGTGCAGAGTAGGGAGTGCAGAGTAGGGAGTGCAGAGTAGGGAGAGGAGAAGTGAGTAGTGAGTAGAGTAGTGAGTAGTGAGTTGAGTAGTGAGTAGAGTAGTGAGTAGAGTAGTGAGTAGTGAGTAGAGTAGTGAGTAGAGTAGTGAGTAGAGTAGTGAGTGCAGAGTAGTGAGTAGTGAGTAGAGTAGTGAGTAGAGTAGTGAGTAGAGTGCAGAGTAGTGAGTAGTGAGTGCAGAGTAGTGAGTGCAGAGTAGTGAGTAGAGCAGTGAGTAGTGAGTAGAGCAGTGAGTAGAGTAGTGAGTAGTGAGTAGAGTAGTGAGTAGAGTAGAGTAGTGAGTAGAGTAGTGAGTAGAGTAGTGAGTAGTGAGTGCAGAGTAGTGAGTAGTGAGTGCAGAGTAGTGAGTAGAGTAGTGAGTAGAGTAGTGAGTAGAGTAGTGAGTAGAGTAGTGAGTAGTGAGTGCAGAGTAGTGAGTAGTGAGTGCAGAGTAGTGAGTAGAGTAGTGAGTAGAGCAGTGAGTAGTGAGTAGTGAGTAGAGTAGTGAGTAGTGAGTGCAGAGTAGTGAGTAGTGAGTGCAGAGTAGTGAGTAGAGTAGTGAGTAGAGTAGTGAGTAGTTAGTGCAGAGTAGTGAGTAGAGTAGTGAGTAGTGAGTAGAGTAGTGAGTAGTGAGTGCAGAGTAGTGAGTGCAGAGTAGTGAGTAGAGTAGTGAGTAGAGTAGTGAGTAGTGAGTGCAGAGTAGTGAGTGCAGAGTAGTGAGTGCAGAGTAGTGAGTAGAGTAGTGAGTAGAGCAGTGAGTAGTGAGTAGTGAGTAGAGTAGTGAGTAGTGAGTGCAGAGTAGTGAGTAGTGAGTGCAGAGTAGTGAGTAGAGTAGTGAGTAGAGTAGTGAGTAGTTAGTGCAGAGTAGTGAGTAGAGTAGTGAGTAGTGAGTAGAGTAGTGAGTAGTGAGTGCAGAGTAGTGAGTGCAGAGTAGTGAGTAGAGTAGTGAGTAGAGTAGTGAGTAGTGAGTGCAGAGTAGTGAGTGCAGAGTAGTGAGTGCAGAGTAGTGAGTAGAATAGTGAGTAGAGTAGTGAGTAGAGTAGAGTAGTGAGTAGTGAGTGCAGAGTAGTGAGTAGAGTAGTGAGTAGAGTAGTGAGTAGTGAGTAGAGTAGTGAGTAGAGTAGTGAGTAGTGAGTATAGTGAGTAGAGTAGTGAGTATAGTGAGTTGAGTAGTGAGTAGAGTAGTGAGTAGAGTAGTGTGCAGAGTAGTGAGTAGTGAGTGCAAAGTAGTGAGTAGTGAGTAGAGTAGTGAGTAGAGTAGTGAGTGCAGAGTAGTGAGTAGTGAGTGCAGAGTAGTGAGTAGAGTAGTGAGAGAAGTAGTGAGTAGAGTAGTGAGGTGAGTAGTGAGTAGTGAGTGCAGAGTAGTGAGTAGAGTAGTCATTAGTGAGTAGAGTAGTGAGTAGAGTAGTGAGGTGAGTAGAGTAGTGAGTAAAGTAGTGAGTGCAGAGTAGTGAGTAGAGAAGTGAGTAGTGAGTAGAGTAGTGAGTAGAGTAGTGAGTAGTGAGTAGAGTAGTGAGTAGTGAGTAGAAAGTAGTGAGTAGAGTAGTGAGTAGAGTAGTGAGTGGAGAGTAGTGAGTAGTGAGCAGAGTAGTGAGTAGTGAGCAGAGTAGTGAGTAGTGAGTGCAGAGTAGTGAGTAGTGAGTAGAGTAGTGAGTAGTGTAGTGAGTAGAGTAGTGAGTAGAGTAGTGAGGTGAGTAGTGAGTAGAGTAGTGAGTAGTGAGCAGTGAGCAGAGTAGTGAGTAGTGAGTGCAGAGTAGTGAGTAGTGAGTTGAGTAGTGAGTAGAAAGTAGTGAGTAGAGTAGTGAGTAGTGAGTAGAATAGTGGGTAGAGTAGTGGGTACAGTAGTGAGTAGAGTAGTGAGTAGAGTAGTGAGTAGAGTAGTGAGTGCAGAGTAGTGAGGGCAGAGTAGTGAGGGCAGAGTAGGGAGTGCAGAGTAGAGAGTGCAGAGTGCAGAGTAGTGAGGGCAGAGTAGTGAGTGCAGAGTAGTGAGGGCAGAGTGCAGAGTAGGGAGGGCAGAGTAGTGAGGGCAGAGTAGTGAGGGCAGAGTAGTGAGGGCAGAGTAGTGAGTGCAGAGTAGTGAGTGCAGAGTAGTGAGTGCAGAGTAGTGAGGGCAGAGTAGTGAGGGCAGAGTAGGGAGTGCAGAGTAGGGAGTGCAGAGTAGGGAGTGCAGAGTAGGGAGTGCAGAGTAGGGAGTGCAGAGTAGTGAGGGCAGAGTAGTGAGGGCAGAGTAGTGAGGGCAGAGTAGTGAGGGCAGAGTAGTGGGGGCAGAGTAGTGAGGGCAGAGTAGGGAGGGAAGAGTAGTGAGGGCAGAGGGCAGAGTAGTGAGGGCAGAGGGCAGAGTAGTGAGGGCAGAGTAGTGAGGGCAGAGTAGTGAGGGCAGAGTAGTGAGGGCAGAGTAGTGAGGGCAGAGTAGTGAGGGCCGAGTAGGGAGGGCAGAGTAGGGAGGGCCGAGTAGGGAGGGCCGAGTAGGGAGGGCAGAGTAGGGAGGGCAGAGTAGGGAGGGCAGAGTAGGGAGTGCAGAGTAGGGAGTGCAGAGTAGGGAGTGCAGAGTAGGGAGAGGAGAAGTGAGTAGAGTAGTGAGTAGTGAGTAGTGAGTAGAGTAGTGAGTAGTGAGTAGTGAGTAGAGTAGTGAGTAGTGAGTTGAGTAGTGGTGAGTAGAGTAGTGAGTAGTGAGTTGAGTAGTGAGTAGAGTAGTGAGTAGAGTAGTGAGTAGTGAGTAGAGTAGTGAGTAGAGTAGTGAGTAGAGTAGTGAGTAGTGAGTGCAGAGTAGTGAGTAGTGAGTAGAGTAGTGAGTAGAGTAGTGAGTAGAGTGCAGAGTAGTGAGTAGTGAGTGCAGAGTAGTGAGTGCAGAGTAGTGAGTAGAGCAGTGAGTAGTGAGTAGAGCAGTGAGTAGAGTAGTGAGTAGTGAGTAGAGTAGTGAGTAGAGTAGAGTAGTGAGTAGAGTAGTGAGTAGAGTAGTGAGTAGTGAGTGCAGAGTAGTGAGTAGTGAGTGCAGAGTAGTGAGTAGTGAGTAGAGTAGTGAGTAGAGTAGTGAGTAGAGTAGTGAGTAGAGTAGTGAGTAGTGAGTGCAGAGTAGTGAGTAGTGAGTGCAGAGTAGTGAGTAGAGTAGTGAGTAGAGCAGTGAGTAGTGAGTAGTGAGTAGAGTAGTGAGTAGTGAGTGCAGAGTAGTGAGTAGTGAGTGCAGAGTAGTGAGTAGAGTAGTGAGTAGAGTAGTGAGTAGTTACTGCAGAGTAGTGAGTAGAGTAGTGAGTAGTGAGTAGAGTAGTGAGTAGTGAGTGCAGAGTAGTGAGTGCAGAGTAGTGAGTAGAGTAGTGAGTAGAGTAGTGAGTAGTGAGTGCAGAGTAGTGAGTGCAGAGTAGTGAGTGCAGAGTAGTGAGTAGAGTAGTGAGTAGAGCAGTGAGTAGTGAGTAGTGAGTAGAGTAGTGAGTAGTGAGTGCAGAGTAGTGAGTAGTGAGTGCAGAGTAGTGAGTAGAGTAGTGAGTAGAGTAGTGAGTAGTTAGTGCAGAGTAGTGAGTAGAGTAGTGAGTAGTGAGTAGAGTAGTGAGTAGTGAGTGCAGAGTAGTGAGTGCAGAGTAGTGAGTAGAGTAGTGAGTAGAGTAGTGAGTAGTGAGTGCAGAGTAGTGAGTGCAGAGTAGTGAGTGCAGAGTAGTGAGTAGAATAGTGAGTAGAGTAGTGAGTAGAGTAGAGTAGTGAGTAGTGAGTGCAGAGTAGTGAGTAGAGTAGTGAGTAGAGTAGTGAGTAGTGAGTAGAGTAGTGAGTAGAGTAGTGAGTATAGTGAGTAGAGTAGTGAGTAGTGAGTATAGTGAGTTGAGTAGTGAGTAGAGTAGTGAGTAGAGTAGTGTGCAGAGTAGTGAGTAGTGAGTGCAAAGTAGTGAGTAGTGAGTAGAGTAGTGAGTAGAGTAGTGAGTGCAGAGTAGTGAGTAGTGAGTGCAGAGTAGTGAGTAGAGTAGTGAGAGAAGTAGTGAGTAGAGTAGTGAGGTGAGTAGTGAGTAGTGAGTGCAGAGTAGTGAGTAGAGTAGTCATTAGTGAGTAGAGTAGTGAGTAGAGTAGTGAGGTGAGTAGAGTAGTGAGTAAAGTAGTGAGTGCAGAGTAGTGAGTAGAGAAGTGAGTAGTGAGTAGAGTAGTGAGTAGAGTAGTGAGTAGAGTAGTGAGTAGAGTAGTGAGTAGTGAGTAGAGTAGTGAGTAGTGAGTAGAAAGTAGTGAGTAGAGTAGTGAGTAGAGTAGTGAGTGGAGAGTAGTGAGTAGTGAGCAGAGTAGTGAGTAGTGAGCAGAGTAGTGAGTAGTGAGTGCAGAGTAGTGAGTAGTGAGTAGAGTAGTGAGTAGTGTAGTGAGTAGAGTAGTGAGTAGAGTAGTGAGTAGAGTAGTGAGGTGAGTAGTGAGTAGAGTAGTGAGTAGTGAGCAGTGAGCAGAGTAGTGAGTAGTGAGTGCAGAGTAGTGAGTAGTGAGTTGAGTAGTGAGTAGAAAGTAGTGAGTAGAGTAGTGAGTAGAGTAGTGAGTAGTGAGTAGAGTAGTGGGTAGAGTAGTGGGTACAGTAGTGAGTAGAGTAGTGAGTAGAGTAGTGAGTAGAGTAGTGAGTGCAGAGTAGTGAGTAGTGAGTAGAGTAGTGAGTAGAGTAGTGAGTAGTGAGTGCAGAGTAGTGAGTAGAGTAGTGAGTAGAGTAGTGAGTAGAGTAGTGAGGTGAGTAGAGTAGAGTAGTGAGTAAAGTAGTGAGTGCAGAGAAGTGAGTAGTGAGTAGAGAAGTGAGTAGTGAGTATAGTAGTGAGTATAGTAGTGAGGTGAGTAGTGAGGTGAGTAGAGTAGTGAGTAAAGTAGTGAGTGCAGAGTAGTGAGTAGAGAAGTGAGTAGTGAGTAGAGTAGTGAGTAGTGAGTAGAGTAGTGAGTAGTGAGTAGAGTAGTGAGTAGTGAGTAGAGAGTAAAGTAGTGAGTGCAGAGTAGTGAGTAGAGAAGTGAGTAGTGAGTAGAGTAGTGAGTGCAGAGTAGTGAGTGGAGAGTAGTGAGTAGAGTAGTGAGTAGTGAGCAGAGTAGTGAGTGCAGAGTAGTGAGTAGAGTAGTGAGTAGAGTAGTGAGTAGAGTAGTGAGTAGTGAGTAGAGTAGTGAGTAGAGTAGTGAGTAGTGAGTGCAGAGTAGTGAGTAGTGAGTAGAGTAGAGTAGTGAGTAGGACATCACAGGCAGCAGCTGTGCAAGCTTCTCACACTCACAAGGAGACCACAGGCAGCTGAGGTGCAAGCTTCTCCCACTCACAAGAAGGACATCACAAGCAGCAGCGGTGCAAGCTTCTCACACTCACAAGAACGACATCACAGGCAGCAGCAGTGCAAGCTTCTTACACTCACAAGGAGACCACAGGCAGCTGAGGTGCAAGCTTCTCCCACTCACAAGAAGGACATCACAAGCAGCAGCGGTGCAAGCTTCCCTCACACACTCACAGCAGGTACTGTGCCAAGGCAGCAGCAGCAACAGAGCAAGAGTCCCTTATAAAGAACAGGCACAGCACAGAGATGCACAATGCAATATTCTCATACTCACAGGCAGCAGCTGTGCAAGCTTCTCACACTCACAAGAACGACATCACAGGCAGCAGCAGTGCAAGCTTCTTACACTCACAAGAAGGACATCACAGGCAGCAGAGGTGCAAGCTTCTTACACTCACAAGGAGACCACAGGCAGCAGAGGTGCAAGCTTCTTACACTCACAAGGAGACCACAGGCAGCAGAGGTGCAAGCTTCTCACACTCACAAGAAGGACAACACAGGCAGTAACGGTGCAATATTCTCACACTCACAAGGAGATCACTGGCAGTACACACCACATGAACACACTCCATAACACATAGCAACAATACATTGGCATTTACAATGCCATTAGCTCAAACTCAAATAAATCCGAGCCCGATTGCATTTCTAATGCTTGTTTAAGTATATTAGTGCTGGAGGCATCATAGTCCTTTTTCCATTATTATTTTTAGCCATGCTGCTATAGAGCATGACAATAAATCATTGCCAAAGTCGGCAAAACACATACTGTCCAGCATGAATAAAAAGCAATGGCAGATCTACTAGACACAAATGCTAGTTAGGTCATGACTCAACACCCTTAGGATTCCGAGCAATTGCGGTCATGCTCATGTCTTAGTGAAAATGCATTTGGAAGCAGATAACATCTGTTGTCACGATAAAACAGATAACATGTTGTCACAATAAAGATCCATTTCAAAGGAGAATGGAGCTTCTTTGCAGTGTGTGTAATAATAAACCATAGCTACAAATGGCAAGTAGTACAACAAGGACAACATGGAAAAAGACCAAATAAAAGTAGTACCTCAATTACAGCGGGATCAGCTGAAGGACAGCAGTCAAACTGAAGCGATCAGTACTTGGTCCATGCTCCAACTGAAAGAAGAGGAAGTGAAGCCAGTAGGTGCTGGCCAGTTAGAAGGCAGCAAATAAGAGTGACAGTTATGGCAATGAATAATAAGGAATGGGTGGGTCGAAAACCCCTTGTGTACAATATATCTTACAAGCGAGACTGCATAAAATTAACATTTCTACCATAGTTAAAATGGCATCTAGCAGCCTAACACCTTAAAACGTGCTTGTATGTGCTACACTAGGAAAGCATGGAGCAGCATAACTTGCATCTAGAGGTTCTGAGGGATAATCAATTCACTGTATATCTGTTTACAAAAAAATGCTCTTGTCATCAGCAGCCATGAGCCGGTGTTCCCTTGAGCAGAAAAGACACACCAGTAGCTTCTCTTCCCTTTCAGTGCAGAAACATATGCGGCAAAATCATGGCAGTCTAAAATAACATAACATAACCTGGCTGTTCCAGAACTAGTTGTCAGTGCAGACCCTCCGCTGTCCATAGCGCCAAGACACCTCCGGGTATACGTGCGCTTTACAAATTAAAAATAACATAACAAGATCTTCTGGTAGTATCTTGTGCAATAATCTAGGGTAAAGGAGCTCTCCTGACAAGTGGTCCATTGGAGAGCCGTTTATACTTGATTTTATGAGATTATAATTTCTGACATAACCTTAGGAATGTCTGTGATAACCTGTGTGTATCAATATGCTAGTCTTAGACACATTCTTATAAACAAATAAGGTAAAAACATGTTAATTCAGACTACACTGTTTGGTATTATCTCACCTTGAAATAGACATAACAAGACACAAGTCCTAGACTGATGTCACATCAGGTGTTCTAGCAAGGTCAGTTTAGGCGGATCAAGTGTCATATCAATGACCTGACATTTTCACAGCTTCTTGGAAAGATAAGGAGTGATGACATCTATGCCAAAGGCAGACATGTCAAAGATTCTGCAAAAATAGAGAAAATTGAGTCTTGGCCTGCTCAAGATAGGATCTGGCCTTATGGACTTTACGTCAGGAGAAGGCCAGTCATCTAATAAAAAGTAAGTAAATGAGAACGACAAAAAGCCAACCAATGGTAAGGAGTGGGCAGGACTTTGCCATCTGTAAGTTCGTAGTAAACTGACACTAGGTATATTTCAACTACACAGGTGTGGTGTCATAGGCTCGACCTAAACACTACTATCATACAGCTGAGGATATCTCCTGACATTAGGGCTTTTGAAACCCCTAAAGAACAAAAGACAGCTACTGTTCCAGGACTTTCTTCCCCATTGCCAACTCTTCCTACAGAGGATGACATGTCTATGGATTTCCTGCCTTTGTATCAAGAGTTAGAAGAGGTAGAGAATGAGAATTAACTATGGTATTGTTATAAGGCCAATCCCCAGGATGAGGAATCTTTAGAATCATGTTCTATAAAGACTTCTCGGCCTGATGAAGCCACAACATAATATGCGATTATCCTCATAAAGACACACCAACACAATGTTCTACCACAAATGGAGGAGGAAGAGAATGATTGTCTTATAGAAACCCCCAAACTGAAAGCCTAATCAGCATTGGCCTGCGCGTAAGACAGTCTGCAGAGTGAACTTTAAAGATGCTGTTAAACACGAGCGATCACACCACACTTCGCGAGGAGTGCAAGCCTGCTCCACATGATACACTATATCAAAGGCAATGTTCCCAACCCCCGTCTCATTGCTGGTGCACACAACAAGAAAAATGGCTTTCGTGCAAGGGACGGGCTAAAGCGTGGCTCAATGGTTAGAGCGGCAGACCCTGATGCAGAGGTCTGGCCCGGGACCAGGGTTCAATTCCCGCCTTGGTGGCTCTTGGACTCAATTTCCCCGGACCTGATAATTCCCGCCTCGGTGCCTAGTCTAATCATGGGTCCCACTGTGTGACTCTGGGCAATAGCTTGCTTAATCTCCACAACGGCCCCAGCAGCGCTTGGAGGCCTGGCTTCACCTTGGGGGTGCCCAGGAGTGGACATTTCACAAGAAAGCCAGGATGGGTTCCACAGCAGTATGAATACAGCGCTACGAGACCTCTCGGTAGAAGTGCGCTATATAAATACAAACACACACACACACATACATAAAGGCTACCCTTGGTTAAAGGAAGCCAGTGCAGCACAAAAGCGGGTAGCCACTGATGCCGCAATGTAGTGGCATATTATCAGCTCTTTAGTCCCTGTTGGTAAGATTTGATTGAAACCAGTGAAAGAAGATGGAGGAAATGTTGCACCACATGCCAATCTCCTAAACAAACATCATCCGGAGATGCACAAATGGGAGATCACTTCTCAGATTATACATCTACACTTTCAGCGTTGAGGGCCCCCAACATAGTTCTGTTTGCAACTCATGCAAAGGCCATTGCTTTGCCTTCAGGTATCCACTAAGCCCGGGCGAAATTAAAATTACGCTTCATAATTCACATAATTTCCAGCATTTTATGCAATGACGTTTACATGAATTTGGTGAAATTACACAATAATGTTGCATTACAAAATTGGGGGTCACTCAGATAAAAAAATCCCATTGAAGGAGCACTGAAAAAAGTGCCTCTTTTTCATGGCACTTAAGTTTTTTGCGCTTTTTTTCAAGTGCATCCTCGTGTCAAGTATGGGCAAGAGAATGCACTTAGCGCAAAAAAATATTGCAAAGTGACAGATTTGCATTTAACATTATTTCACATAATTTTTCTGAAATTTCCACTAATTAGGCAAAAAGAAATTACACTTGTCTCTAGTCTCTGCGGAATGCACTATGGTTAGACGGATCTGTGGCATCTGCATGCACCTTTCCCTCACAACCAATGACCCCGTATTTATTGTGGAACACGAGGCAAGACCAATGACACTCATTCACATCTCTCCAATGTGGGCTTGTCAGCAGTGGTATTCCCTTATCTTGGAGAAGTCAATAGATCCACGTAAAAGACTTCCCTTACATCCAGGCTTGTGCAGTCAGCATCATGGACAACTGGTACATCTGAATCCAAGACCCTTATTCTAGCGATTTGGTATCTGAGGTCATAGAATTTGGTTATTTCTAATTTCCACAGGAATGTATGCAAATGTTAAAGGAAGCTAGAAGGACTACCACTAGAGCATTTTATACATCAACATGGAAAGGCTTTGCCAGTTATTTCACTATTCTAAAAGTGGATCTTCTAATGCTCACAGTTCAACATTTATTCAGCTATATTTATCAGATGCAAAAAATGACTTGGCATATAGATCCATATGTGTTCATTTAACTGTAATTGCAACATATCTGCAAGACAAATAACACCAGTGTATTTTTCACATTCCAAACACAAGAACGTTCATAGGGGAAATTCTTCCCAAGGTATCACCACTATCAATATCAATGTTGTCCTTGCTATTTGAGCCGCTACATTCTTGCTCTCTTCATTTGTTCTCCTAGGAAGTGGTGGTCTTGGATGCCATCACTTCCCTCCATAGCGTTAGTGAAGAGCTATTTACTCAGATTCATAATGAAAAGTTAATGTTTCACGCTCATCCTTGTTTTCTACCATAGGTGGTCTCACATTTACATGTTCGTCAATCACTTGATTTACTTATGCCTACCAGCCCTCCTGGGGTATAGGCCGTCAACCAGGACTCTCCAGCCATCTTAGTCCTGGGCATTTCTTTCAATCTGACTCCAGGTGTAGCCCATCTCCTTGAGGTCAGCCTTGAGGCCTCAGCGCCAGGTGTTTCTTGGCTTTCCTCTTTTCCTTTTCCCTTGAGGGTTCCTGGTCAGGACTTGCCTGGTGGTGTTTGACATGGGCTGGTGGAGGATGCGACCTATCCAGCCCCAGTGTATTTTCATGATTTCTTCATGGGTAGGGAGTTGAAAAGTCAGCTACTTTAGGTCGTTGTTGCATATGGTGTTTGGCCAGTGGATTTAGAGGATGTTCCTCAGACAGGTGGTGATGAAGGTCTGGACTTTGTTGGTGGTGCTCACTGTTGCCCTCCAAGTTTTTGCTCCATACAAAAGGAATGATTCTATTGACTTTCATCCTTTCTATCCTAAGCTCCAATGCCTTGATGAGAGATCTCTACACACTTTGGGTGTTGGAAGGGCTATTATGGTTTACACAGTGCACACTCGTACAGACTGAAAAATGAAACAACTCTTTATTGCCTTCACACCACCGTATCTTTGTCGACTAGTCTCAAAGCCAGATGTTGCAAGTTGGATTGTTAGGTACATTCCACTACATTATGCTGAAGCTAAACACACACTGCATGCTGCTTATAACGTACTCTCTACTCGTAAAAAGGGCGCTGCTATGGTTTTCCTAGGTAACATACCACCGGCAGACATTTATAAGGCTGCTAACGTTCCTCACTACAGGCCTTACTATATGTTATTGTATTGAAATTCAGGCTCTTTCGGTAGTGCAGATGGGTGAAGCAGAGCTAAAAACATTGCTCCAGGCAGTTCCCTCACGTTTACACGTCATAGCTTTAGAGGTTGCGGTACTACGTTTCTGTGTATGCACCGCATGCGTTCTACAGAATCACATGCTGTAAATGGTAAAACATGAATTACCTATAACATGGGATTTCACATATAGTGCTGTAGATTCACATGTATTCTCCCACCTCCCATTATGGGAGTGTGGTATTTCCCATGTTTAGGGGGCACACCTAGTAGATCTCCAAAGCCCCAAGTGGAAGAGTACATATTACACCCTCTTCGGAGAATGTCAGAACTGGTAGCTCGATCTCATTCCTCTCTCTAACAAGTTATGCTCTTTTAGATAGGAAGTGTTAGGAGTCAGACAACCCTATCAGAGGATCTAATATCTGCAGGGGGTATGGTAAATACACGGCCCCACCCTGGTTTCTAGGAATAGTAAACACACATTAGCTGATATTTGTCTACAGTAATTTATTCAGCTACACATCATGTGCATTGTAATGATGATACCTCTGAAAATCTCAGCAGTCAATACCGAAATCAGAACAATTGCTTGAAAATCCCAAAACATTTCCTCACGCATTCCTACTCAGTCGAAATGCAACATAATTTGCATATATGCTTCCAGCCATCTTATTATTTGCATGTGCTTGGTTATGATACCAAACTAAAGTCTATTACGCCAAAACATGTTAGTTTCACTGCATATGTTGCAAAGCTGTTGGATCTTCAGTCAGATAGCAGCTGTTCTGAATGTCCCTTCAGCGGCCAGTCCCTTGTGTGTGCTACCCCTTCCTAATTCTAGTATCCTTTTATACCTTTGTCTCATATACTTCTCTGTGGAGAGGAGAGGATTCCCTTCTGCACAGCACTTATATTGTTGGCAATGTCTTTTTTGCGGAATTGTACAAAAGGCAAGCAAGGGTAACTATTGCTGCTTCCTTCCAAGTCAGATACATACCAGGCATTATGTCTTTTGGGCTGTAATCACTACATGTAGCTTTGCAGCTCTTAAAGAGTAGAAAGATTTCAGTTTTCTGGGATGGAATTCTACTATGCCCAATTACAAATGGCTTGGTGTTTTTTCAACCGGTTTCCCCAGGTGTGGAACAGTGCACCTGTTTTTTACTGGCTGTAAAAAACACAGCTTTGGGTGTTGACTGCAACAGTACCAGGCCTCATCTCCAAGCCTCCATTTCCCACCACTACACTTTTAAAAAAAAAGTTTTATTTTGCAAAAACTCAACCCAAAGGTATCAGAGTGCTTTACATGAACACCAGTTGTGTTACAGATGGATACATTCATTTTTTAGGCACAGGGAGATTAAGTGATTTGTCCAGAATCAGAGGATATTGAGCGTTCCTGCCAAGACTCGAACGCGGTTCCCCAGCTTTGAGGTTGACCGGACTAGCCTTTTGGCCACATCCTCTCCCCTCACATCCTTCCATTCCATTCCCTCTCCACCGCCACACCCCTCCATGCCCTCCTCATAGAAGCCCCAGCTCCCATTTACCACGCTGGTGTAAAATCCCATGCAATTGGGAATTTTTGTAATTATGGGTGCCTAGTTTGCATCCTGCCAGTACCATGCAATGTGTAATGAGGGCCTATGTAGGCTATTACTCTGATTTGAGCTAAGGAACTGGCAGGTCTAGAAGAAAATAAGACATGACATGATTGGTAGAAAAAAGAACGACTGAGCGATTGCCAATGGTTAGACTTATTGCAAGCATTCCTCCCAGCACCTTTTGGGTGTTGGATGGACTGGCCTTGAGTGGGAGTGGTATGCCCAGACATGGGTCAGGTGCTTATTGAGACACTGGAACTAAGCTACACCTGAATGACATTCCACAATTAAGGTAAAACATGTCTTGGGTTGCTTGTGACCCATTTGCTGCACACAAGCAGTGCTTAATTTGAGCAGGTGCTTTCAGGTGCTCTGCACCGGCACTTCTTCCACGGGGCCGGGGCTACAATTTCTGACCCAGTTATACTGCACTGATTAATATATGCAAAAAATGCATTTTCATTTGGTGTACATTTTGTTTTTGCACTCTGTGTAGGTAAGAAAGTAAAACACGTCATCTTCCTCTTCCTTAGGAAAGACAACAGGAAAATGCAGATTTCAAAATAGCAGGGATATGTACAGGCTGACAACAGGGGTCACAGGCAACAGCAGTGTTGTAGATGAGAGAGAGAGCAGGAGTAAAGAGGAGAAAGAAACAACAGGAGAAGAGAGAGATAAGACGGAGCTAAGTAGAAGAAAAGGAGAGCAAATCAGATACAAAGAGAAAGCAGCCATAATGTGAAGAAGAGAGCATTAAGAAGAGAGAAGATAGAATGAAAGAATGTAGAGGACAGGATACAGGGAAAAAAGCAGACAAATGATAAAACGGAGACACAGCTAATCACTGCTATAAGAGTGATAGTAAAGAGCCAAGATCGAGAGGAGAGAGCAAAGCATGGATAAACGTGAAGAAGAAAAAGGGCAGGGGTAGAATGAATAGAAGGCAAATCAGAAATGCAGTTAATAAGGTAACACACTAGGTGTGACAACGATGTTAGAAAACAATTAGAGAGGTGAGAGGATAGACTCTTAGAGCAAAGACTTAGGGGGACAGACAACAGATTAAGGTTAGAAGATAGAGACTGAGGCAGTGAGAGTGTTGAAAGTGGGGCTCACCGGAGGAAGAAGTGGGCTGTGGTCTCCTTGGCAAAATGTATAGCACCTGCACTTCTTTTTTTACAAATTAAGCATGGCACACAAGCCATGCATAGCAGGGGGGTGGGTGCAAAGCCTGGCACCCAAAATCTCACACACGCACATAGCTGAATATAAGCAGTGTTATTGTAAGTAAGCAAGAGCTACTAACTTTGTTAAAATGTCAGAACACCAAAATATAAAAAATAGGCCTATTGGCTTTATGAAAGGGTCGGAATATCTACATGTACTGTATTTGTCAGAACATGAACAATAATTGGAATGTATATTTCAATATTGTACAAACAGTTAAATGTTTAATAAAAGTGATTATTGTAAAAAAATAATTAAGCTTCATTTAAAAAAAATCCTTCATATGTCGTTGTCTTTTTTTCCCCACTTTTCGAGCCATAAAGTGCAGCCATAGGAACAACAACAATGGGGCTCTGCACTCGAGCTAAAGAACATAAAGTTCCAACCAAGAGTGCTTTAAAAAATATGGTAAGCTCTCCGGGGGTCACAGTTTCAGTGACCCAGGAGACTTACGGTTTTTAAAAAGTTTTGCTGGGAAGGGGGGCTACTAAACTCCCTGCAGCCCCCCACAACATAAAAATGTTTGGTGTGCTCCCACCCTACTAGGAACACCACCAGGCTGAATAAAATATGTTTCTAAAGCCCTTGCAATGCATTATGGGGTGCTCCTTGCAAGGAGCAGTGAAATAATAATTAAGTGAATTCTGGTGCTCATTTATTATTCATTTCTTTTTTGGTGTCTCAGTTCCCACCCAGGACACCCAAATCCTTATTTTGTGTTGGGGGCCACGGTGATAGACGGCAATTTAAAAAATATATATATATTTACATTTATTGGGGAGAGGCACGTGCTCCCCCCCCCCCTTCCTGAGCCTCTACAGACCCCAGTGTCCCCATCCTCGGAGCCAAAATTCATTAAAAACCCCGGGACATATTATTTTTTAATGGAAGGAAGAGCACAGCCCTTCCCTCTGAGCCTTTGCAGCCCTGTGTAACCCATGCCCCAAGGCCCAATGTGGGTGCCCCAGTTCTTTTCTCTGCTCCCACTGGGCAGGAGCAATCTGAGCTTCCTTGTGCCCAAGCGCACAGACAGGGAAACTAATGTCTGCTCCCACCCAGCTGGAGCACATTTGCAGCTCCCATCTGGTGGGAGCAAACAAGTTTTTCCTGCCCACGCTCTTACTGGCAGGAAAAATGTGTCCCTGGGGTGGGCTCCCATGGACACCAAAGTGGAGCCAGCCCCAGGGGTTTGGGTCCCCGGGGCTGTAATCGGCTGGGGGAGGGGAGTGTCCCCTTCCCCTTTCATAATGATGTAGGGCCCAGGGGATTTGTTTTTGCCTCAATCCCGCTGGAGTTCCTTGCAATTGTAGAGCAACCCCACTTTTTATTTTGAACACAGGTGGTACCTCTACCCCCCAATTGTTATGGGCAGGGTATTCCTCCCCCAAAATCTTGAATATTGCGTGAGGTACCAAGGAAGAGGCTGTGGAGAGGTAGAAAACAACACATTTGTCTAAACAACACCCAAATTTTATCCTAAGAAAATACTGCTGAAACATTCCAAATCGGCAGTGGCAGAGGGTAGGTGAGCTAGTGCCATGGAAGGGCTAACATTTTTGGTGAACTAAAATCTTGGCGTATGGATCAGTTCAGCCAGTGATACCGTGGCCCAGAGGTAAAGCAAAGTAGTGCTACGTGCTACTTTGCGCTAGTGTGCCTCAAGGGGGGCTACCATGGGTGATGCATGGATGTTTCCATTAACTAGTGAACGCCCAGATGCCATCTTTTTAACGGAAACATGGCTCCATGAAAGCTCAGGCCCTGATGTAGCGGCTGCACTCCCAGATGGTTATTCTTTAGTAAGAAGAGATTGTGAAGGAAAAATGGGTGGTGGGCTGGCCATTATTTTTAATAATCGGTTTACGTGTCAATTTGATAAGCTAACCTGGAAGGATAGTGAGGCCATGACTTCTAAACTTGTCCTAACACCTCAGTTTACTTTCTCAGGAATGTTACTTTATCGTCCACCTGGCCTTGCTGGCCTGTGGGCTTCTACATTTCCTGATCTGGTTGCTCCCTATCTGCTTAGTGCAGCTAATTTTACAATTTTAGATGACTTAAATATTCATTTTGATGATCCAACCTGTCCTGTTAGCACCTCCTTAATTTCTGAATTGGCAGCCATGAATTTTGTGCTTTCGAATTCAGGACCGACTCATACAGCGGGACATTTATTAGACTTAATATTTTCAAATAACCTCAGTTTGCGCTGCGCTCCGGACCTCCCAGTCATTTGGTCTGATCATTTCCTAGTCGACTTTAGGGTCATGACAGAATTGACTAATCAAACTGTGCCCAACTAAGGGAATAAACTTAACTCTAGAAACTGGAGTAAATTTGACATGGATCTTTTTAACGATCTTTTAAAGGAAACCATGCCTCCCATTAATCTGCCCTCCATGACCTATGTAGGTACTATTATGAATTGGATCTTTAATTCTGTTGATATCTGTCTCCCTCCTTCCTCGCAGAAAGTAAAAAATCATCGTCCTCTGGCTCCCTGGTTTTCACCCACTCTACAAAAAGTAAAGAGTAAGTGTAAAGCGTTAGAAAGATGCTGGAGGAAGGACTATACCCCAGAATCTAAAGCGAACTATAATTAGTCAAAAAGAGATATCATTCTCTCTGTAATGCCGCTCGAGCCGATTATGTTAGTGCTACTGTTTCTAATGCCCAAAATTGCCCTAAAGTTCTGTTTAAACTGGTTAAAGAACTTTCCGGTACAGCCAGTCAATCTCCACAACCAATTCTTTCTGAATTGCAGTGTCAGGAGCTTGCGATGTTTTTTCTTGACAAAGTGGAAGAAATCTATTCAAGATTAAATACTTCTAAGATCTCTACCTCGCAGGAATGCATGGCTACCCCTGCCTTACTTCATTCTAGAATTCAGTCATATGCCCAGGAGGCCAGTATAAACACACTCGAACAATGGACCTTGCTTGATACTACTTCTTTCAGTCGCATTTTAAAAAGTATTAAATCAGGTTCCCCTCTGACCTGCTTCCTATTACCATATTGCAAAAAATTGAGCTACCTGCTTTGCAGTTGATCAGGGAGCTACTAAATGTCTCCTTAGAGGAAGCCCTGAATCCACTTGAGTGGAATCATGCGATGGTCCTCCCGCGGTTAAAGAAACCTAACGCTGACCCAGTTCAATTATCCAACTTTCGCCCCTTTTCCCTGCTCCCAGTTTTTTCCAAGATATTGGAGAAACATGTGAATTTGCAACTAACTCACTATGTGGAAACTCACAAGCTCATCCCAATTAGGGTTTAGAGAAGGGTATTCAACAGAAACTATACTTCTAGGAGTTAGTGAAATGATGCGTAGTGGCTTGGATGCTGGCGATACTGTGGCGCTCATATTGTTGGATCTGAGCGCCGCTTTTGACACGGTATCTTATACCGTGCTTATGCAAACTCTCCAATCCATCGGCGTGACTGGATCTGCCCTGAAATGACTGACAAATTATTTGTTGGACCGTACGTTTCAGGTTTCTTCCTCAAAAGCAGCTTCCAAAATCCATGCCTCCCCCTATGGGGTGCCTCAGGGCTCGATTCTTAACCCCTTATGGTTTAACATTTATGTTAAACCTTTGGCTGACATTGCCGAGCAGGTAGGACTGTCGGTTTTTTCCTACGCTGATGACACCCATATAGTCTTCTCCCTCTCTGCTAAAGGAGCTTCTAAGCCCTCTTCTCTTCAAGTTGGGCTTAGTAAAATCATGCAGTGGATGCAAGTTAATTCACTCAAGTTCAATGGGGAGAAGACAGAGGTGCTCATCCTGGGGAATAATAGATTTGGTGTCCCCAACATTGGCCCCTTGAATTGGGTGCTCCCCCTCACCCTACTAAACAAGCCCGGAATTTGAGATTCATCATCGATGACCACCTCTCGATGAGACCTCAAGCAATAAAGGTGGCTGCAACATGCTCTTCCATACTTAGATGGCTCAAAAATGTTTTATGGATGTTGCTGAATTCTACAAAAAGAACTGGAGTCCAGGAGTCCACCTCTCGCCTGGACTACAGCAACATCCTTTTTCTTGGAGCCAATAAGGAGGTCATTCGTAAGTTGCAAGTCGTTCAGAATGCTGCTGCTTTCCAGCTCTGCCTGATCCCTAAAACTGCACCTGTTTCCAGTACCTTGCATGAACTCCACTGGTTAAAAGTGGAAAATCGTATTAAATTCAAGACCTTACCTTATATGCACAGAATTAAAACAGGCAAGGCCCCCAAATATCTGAGTTCCATTGTTCAACTGTATGTCCCCTCTCGCTCTCTCCGCTCAGCCAACTAGACAACATTTTCGGCTCCGAGACATAGATTGTCCAGGGTAGGCGGCCAATCTTTTTCCTATTTAGGTCCGACCCTGTGGAACTCTCTTCCTCTGTCCTTGAGGAACAAATCCAGTTGTGTACACTTTCGTAAGATGCTGAAAACCTGGCTTTTTAATCAATAGGTTTTCCATCTCTCTTTTGATTGTTATGATCTCTTTCAGGCGGCGCCGGGAAACCCTTGGGTAGCTGAGCTCCTTATAAAAGTAAATAGCATAACATAACCGCTCATAGGTTTTTACTCAAATCTCTATCTACCAACATGGGTTTACACAAACAAAATGCGCATCCTCGAGGCAGGCTTAACAGTGGAGCAAGTTTTAAAACTCTCCAAATTTTCCCAACTTTGCATGTGTGCTGCACTGTACAGCACAAAAACTAGGTTTGAGAAATATTAATGCACAGATTTTTAATTGGAGAGGTCCCCTTCCAATACAAAACCTATGCTTGGCAGAAAGCATAAAGGCTTACACTATTTTGCAAGGGTGTATGTGTTGCTGCATGACAGCCTAAAGTGTACCAAGGCATGGGGAGAAATAAACTTTGCTGTATCTTAATAGATATGGCACAGTTTTTCTCTCATACTTTATGACACAACTTTGGTCACTGCGTTGAACCAAAACGTAGGCCTTAGTACTTTGCTCTACTGTTCCACAACCAGCACACATGCATTGTAATCATCATTCTCCCCACTTGAGTGCACTGCGTGTTTACCTCCCTTTTCCTTCTATTCCATTTTCTAAGAGCATAGGGAATGCTTAAAAAGTATCTGATCCATAATTGCTTGTGCTTTATAAAAAGGAGAAATATGCATTAGCCCTCCTTGGCTTGGCTTTGATGTCCTCTTCGACTGTGCTTACAGGGCGCCTGGATGTCGTCATGTTTCTGATTGAAGCTTGCAGGGTGAACCCCTTCGTAAAAGATAGGTAAGTGTGGTGCTGTACTTGGCCTTATCATCTCTTGCTGCATCATTTAATCAGATGCTATGGGAGTCTCCAAAAGAGGCACTAGAGATGTCCTTCTTCAGATACATGCCAGATGTTCTGGACATGTGGACCCCAAAATAAAGTGCCAGAATTATGACCCAAAATCTGAGGGAGTCTGCCTTTCCAGTATTGTTAGATTCTAGTAGTAAAGGCAGCCATCCATGCAGCTATTGTTAGCCAATGGCTGCCACTAATCCACATGTTGTGCCCTCCTTTAGAGGAATGCTTAACATCCATGTTTGCTGAGCCACTTGTATTAACCATGGCTGACTTTCCAAAAGGATAACTATCCTTGTTAAAAAGGCTTTGTGCCTTCTTATTTTCTGCTACCCACCAAGATAGTTTTAGCTCCTTGAAGTAAAAGTTACTACTGTTTTTCAGGTACAAAGCCAACCTTTTGGGAAATCTGGGTCCCATATTTAGAATTACCGAGCCATGAACTAAAGGCTAGGTCCCATCCAGATGTTAGCCCCTTGTACTAAAGGTGGCTGCTGTTCCAGATGAGGGCGTTACCTTGAACTAAAAGTGGTTGCCCATCCAGATGTTGCTAGCCCCTTGCCCTAAAGGCCGCTATCTATCCAGCTGTTAATACTTTTGTACAAATGCCTGATACCTATCCATATTATGTTTCTTGTGTTAAAGGTTGCTGACCTCCAAAATACTGGCATCCTTTACTAAGGACCGCCACCCGTCTTGATGCCTTTATCTATCAGTATATGGAGTGCAAACATCCTGATAAAGAGCAGACCTTAGTACAGTGAGCTAACATCTGGATGTGCAGCAGACCATACAAGAGGTGAACGGTACCTAGATGTCAGCAGTCTTTCTTCTGCAATGGGGACAGACCATTTAGTACATAGGATTGAACCAATCAAGATGTTGACACCTGGACTTAAGTGTGATGTCTATACATGTGCTGTTAGGCTTTAGTATTATGGCCTGCCATTAAACCCACACTTGCGCTTAGTGCAGAGGCCTGATGCACACCCAGCTGTCAGCACTCAATGTCCTAATTTCCAGATGCTGTAGGCCTTGTACTTAAAATGGCTGGCAATCTAGAGGTTTTCCTAGAACAGCTTGTAGCCCATCAACATGAGCCCCGTTTACTAGAGTTTGATAGCTTTCTAGATGTCAGGACTCCTTCTCTTATGTTCCTCTGTTCATGCAGCTATTGACTAAGGTATTCTGTCTACCTATGTAATCATACTAAGGACTACTGCCCATCCAGATGCCATGACTTACTGTACCAAGGGTTGCTACCTATCCAAATGCTAGGATTAGGGACTATAGATTCTACATAGTCGGATTTTAGCTGCTTGTTCAGAGGTTGTCTGCCCATAGTTAGAACCTTGTATCAAGGGCTCCTCACTTTGCAGTTTTTTAGGTCCTTGCACCCACAGTTGAAGCCCATTCACATTTTCGCTCCTTGTACTATTATGCTGTCTCATGTTCTAATCATGCAGACTTTAAAAAAAAAAAAATATATATATATATATTGAGTGGATTCAAGCCTTACAATTGATGCAAAAAGAGACAAAAAAATTAATCAAACAAAAACTGTCCTGTAGAATATTCAATACATGTCATAAAGGGTAAAAAAAACTATCCAGTGCTAGTGTAATAAAAATAAGGTGCTAAGATTCCAAGAATAAAGACAATCATGCAGACATGTGTATCGGTTGAGCTGCTTTTGTTGTGTGCTTAAAGGTACATACAAGTCTTCATATGGTAATTGAACATTTATTGAATGAATGCTCTATGATCTGCTTCCTGCTCAGATGTTTGGCTCTTGTGTAAAGGTCTCCTGGCTATCCACCTGCCAATAATCCTTGCAGTCTAGGATGATGCTGCTAGTATTGCAGCACCCCGGGCATGGTGCTGACCGTCCTAGCCCTAACATCCTTCCGAAGGAGCAGTACACTCAGAGATCCTCCAGATTTCACCTCCAGGTCAGGCGAGCACCAGGCTCTTGAAATGACATGACTGAGTAAATGTCCTTCAAGAGTTAGGAACATGGGCAGTCCGGAAGCATTTATGGTGCATGAGTAGATCGCAAGCTTTGCCTCATCGGCTACAAGATTATCCAGTCCTGGTTTCCTTTTGTAGTTCGACACTTATAACACTGTGGGGCATATTATCAATGGGGTTTATCTCCGCTTTTTTGGCTTTAAAAGCCAAGAAAGCGGAGATAACATTATCTCCCTATTACCTAGCTGTCGCTAACATCAGTTAGCGACAGCTAGTAGGAGATAGCGACCATCTTGGGCCCCGCTTTGCATGTCAGAGAAATTTATCACTAATGACATGCAAAGTGGGCGTGCCAAGATGTTAGTGACTGGAAACAGTCGCTAACATCGCTATCTCCTATTGCCAACTTTTGGAGATATTCGCGCTAAGCGCGAACATCTCCAAAAGCTAACACCTGCCCCTGAGCAGTTCTTAGCCATGTTATCCAATGGGAGGTGGATAACATGGCTAAGAGCATTCGCTCGGTAATGCATGAATATCGCTGACTTTTCAGCGATATTCATGCATTTCGGCCGATTTTTATCGCTTAGGAGATAAACCTTGATAATAGCAAGGTTCCTAAGCGATAAAAATCGCCGCAGCTCGGCGATACAAATATCGCCGCTAAACCAACATAGCGATAATTATCGCTAGTTGTTGGTAATATGCCCCTGTGTTTTTAATGGTATAAGCAGAATTGCAAATGTCAGAATGCTAACAAAGTCATAGACCAGATCACATTCGGTCACTTCACATTAAATCTCTGAGTCTGAGTCTGAGTAATTCACTTAGTCCCAAAATCTTGAGCTGTCCTTTGCTAGGTGTGAGTAGCTCATTTTTATGGAGGGAGGCAAAGCTATTTGTGTGTTATTAGTATGTGCGGGAGGTACAGCGCTCCAATTCAACTGTTAAAGATGGAGTAACAATACAAATAATACAGCAATAAAAGACAAAGAATTTGACAGAGGCGTGAGCCAAAAAGTATGGCTCGAGCACAGCAGATAGAGTCTCAAAGGATCAAAAGAGAAGCCTAATAAAAACACAGCATTGATATTGTAAATAAATCACAACACACATCCAATCAATAGGGCTCCACCTAACCTCCGTCAGGTGTAAGTAGCTCACTCGACTACGATCTTAAGCAGTCCACTCGGATGAATGTGAAGCCAATCCAGTCGAGTGCTTCCAGTTTGACCCATGTCACGTGTGAATATTGTGGTACCATGAGTGTGTAATGAATGTTTGAGGAGGTCTATGAAATAGTAAAGTGTCTTCAGTATGCAGTTGTTGGGGTGCAGGTATAGTGTTGGGGGGAGGTTGAAAAGGACTGTTGGTACAGGACACTGGTGGGTGAAGAGCTAGCTGGACATTTGTGTAAGGACGTCCTTCTATTTGAATAAACGTTACTTGAACTGATCATCGTGTGCATCTATGATTATTGGCTTACTGCGAGTAACTCTCCCAATCCAGGTATCTTAAGGTGTCAGTTGTCAAGAGCGAGTACCTCATCCAGTCCATGTTTGATACTTGCATTCCACTACTCTCAGAACTTTATGATGGGGTGTGGGGGAGGAGTAGAACTGCAAGTTTTAGAATGCGCACCAAAAAATCCTGGAAAGGATGAGCTACTCCCATATGACACATTGGGGTAGCTCGAGATGTCTGGAGAGGAAACTTTCAAATGAGCTGTGCCCCTCGTCCCAATCCAGAAACTTCTTCTCCCGGTTCAAATGTCACATTGTTGTCTCCTCTTCCACAGATGGGGTAACAACCCCCTCCGCGATGCCATACAGTTCGACCATCTGGAAGTGGTGAAGGTTCTGCGAGATTACCAGGAGGTCTATGCCAAGGAGCATTCTCTGCCTGATCAGGAGGACCTGACGAAGGAGAACCTCGAGAGCATGGTCTGAGGGAAATCCACTCCTAGACGATCAGGACCGCTGGACTTCTATCAGAGAGCAGCTTCAGTGTGAGAGCAATCACCGCTGCACCTGCACAACTTTCCCACTGGAATTTTCATCCACTTGTAGGGCTCTTGAACACTACCTTGGCCAAACACATCATCTCACCACTGTGTATATTGTATATGAAAGATTGACGGGAAACACATTTATATACGCACAACGCAAAACAGAGTTTTGCATCTAGACTCAGGCTTAAGCTATCATGGCTCTTGTTCTACAGAGAGGAATCTGAAACGAGAGCATGCAATAAGCAATCCTGGCAAGGCCAGAGCAGGAGACACAATTTAAGACTTTATATGGACCCAGTTCATCTGGTGCAATCCCCTAAACTAGGAGTAGGATGTTTCGATAATTTATATTTGTACTTAGTAATAAACAGAAACACATTTTAATCTGTCGAGGGTTATAATCAGTGCTTGCTTTAAGTTGGTGATTGCAGGTGGGGCCCACCTGCACTTATTTTTCTTTATCAGACTTTGACCAAGAGAGAAAAACACACGAGTGGGAAAGGAAGAGGAAGAAGAAAAAAGTAGAAATTGTGACAAAGGGAGAAAGCAGGAGTGGAAAAGAACCTACAAGAGTCCAGTAAAGAGGCAGAGGCTGTCTCGTGGTGGATTAAAGAGGCAAGAGGTGGAATCAAGACTACCCAGCCTTCATATTCAACACTCTAGCATACAGTAGCGCCAATCGTGGTCTTCTGTGAAAAACTTTGGGCTTGGCACATATTATTTTACAAATAACAAACTGAATGAAATGGATCGGAGAGCACAGTGTAGCATCTAAGGTTAACTGGGCTTTTGTTGAAGGATCCTGTTACAGATTGAAATGCTTTCCATATTCCTGCTTTCCACTGATCAGATACAGAACAATGTTAAAAAGTCCAAGCAAGCAAACTTTTCAGTGGGTGTCAATTCGGCAGTGTCTGTAGTCAGACCCATTAAACACTCTAAGGAGCTGAGAACTCCTGGTCAATTCCATACCTTCATCGAATTTCTTTGTGTTGTTTAGAGATAACGTTTAGGAGCAGAGAACAGCCAGCAGTGTTGATTTTGTATCTCATCGCAAATTCTAATGGGGGTCTTCACCAAAGTTGTAGATTGCAGCAGTCTTTTTGCAGTTTTATGTAGCACAAACTTGGCCTGAGGGCATTAATAAAATAATAATAATAAAGAGCTTGTAAAGCGCTCAGTAATGCCATCGCGGCATGTCCCCGCGCTGAAAGCTAACAGTGAAACAGCATGAAAGAGATCCTATGATCTATGCAGTGTATAAGTGTGTTTTCAGCAAGGCCCTAAACCGAGCTTCACTACTCTCCAGTCTCATAGCCAAGGGAAGTTTATTCCATTGTTGAGCTGCTTGGAGCGCAAATGATCGTCCACCTAATCTGGCCTTCCTAATCCTGGGGACTGTCAGCAGTCCGGCACCCTCCGAACGGAGGGTCCTAGAAGGTTCATATCGGCTGACTAGATCCTTTAAGTATGCGGGCGACCTATCCCAGACAATTCGATGACAGAAGAGGAGGCACTTGAACCGCACCCGTTTCTTCACAGGCAGCCAGTGAAGCGCATCCAGCGCCTTCTGCGAGTTAGCTCTCCTAGGTCTTCTCAACACCAGCCTGGCGGCGGAGTTCTGGATGACTTGTAGGCGACCCAGGCTGCCCTCGGTTGCCCCTAGGAACAGAATGTTTCCATAGTCCAACCGCGAGGTCACCAATGCCTGTGTTAGTGTCCTTCTGGCCGCTAGGGGTAGTAGGTCTAAGGTTTTATTTAGGGTCTTTAGAACTCCAAAACATTTGCCCACAAGACGCCTTATGTGGCCATCATACGAGAGGGAGGGATTCATCCAAATTCCCAAGTTCTTAGCCTCCTCACAGGGGATAGGAGTAGGACCCAGGCATGAAGGCCACCACTCAGCTGACCAATTTTCGCTTTTTCCCCCCACCACCAGCACCTCTGTTTTAGAGCCATTGAGTTTTAAGCAATGGGAGTCCATCCACTCTCCCAGTGCCTGCATGCAGGATTTGAAGTTGGTAGGGGTGTTGGAGGTGTTCTGCAATAGGGAGATCAGCAGCTGGGTGTCGTCAGCGTACGACACCAATTCCACCCCGAATGATTGTACCACTTTCGCCAGAGAGGCCATATAAAGATTAAAAAGAGTGGGGCTCAAAGCAGAGCCCTGAGGCACTCCCTGATCTAATGGCATCTCAGCTGAGCGACATGTCCCTTGCTGTACCTGGAAACATCTCTCCGTGAGGAATGACTGTAGCCAGCACAGCGCGTGACCAACGACCCCAGCTTCCTTCAGACACCGTAGCAGGATGGAATGTGCTACGGTGTCAAAAGCTGCACTTAGGTCGAGCATGATCAGGGCCATTGTATGACCTGCGTCAGCCCCTGCTCTTAGAGTCTCAGTGGCTCGAAGGAGAGCTGTCTCCGTGGAATAGCCCACCCTAAACCCTGACTGAGAGGGATGAAGTAGATTCCATCTCTCCAGGTGTTCCGTGAGCTGAGCATTAACCACTTTCTCAGCCACCTTCGCCACGTACGGCAATAAGGAAATAGGCCTGAGGTTTTCCAGCACCTCCATGCTGACATTGGGTTTTTTCCTTATTGGCAGTACTATGGCCTTCTTCCACTCCCTGGGGACTTGTTGAGTGCAAAAGGAGGTTTTTAAGACCTGCCTAATGTGGCGTTCCAGGGCTGACACGCCCTCTGAGATGACCCAGGCCGGGGCCGGATCGTTGGGGGAACCGGACTTCACACTTCGGCATATCTTTATTAGCTTGTCAGCTACGGGAACCTCGAAAGTTTGTAGTAAGGACTCAATGGTTGCCAGTGAGCTACCTGCTTCAAAATCTGTGCCCTTGTCTGGGGATTGAGAAAAGGAGGCATAAATCGCTTTCACTTTATTGGAAAAAAAGTTCGCGACTTTATTACATCCCTCCTTAGAGACCTTTGTGGGGGTATTAGAGCACGAGACTGAGGATATTTCTTTATATATTTTGTACAATTCACGCGAGGAGCTCTCGGCCGCCTCAATGCGTGTATTAAAGTATTTGGCTTTGGCTCTACGTACCGCATACTGATAGCTTCGGTGAGAAGAGCTGTGGCTGTTCTTAGCTAGTTCAGTCGGGTTCTTTCTCCAGCTCCTTTCAAGTTTTTTGCAATTGGACTTGATTTGCTGGAGTTCAGGGGTGAACCAAAGGGCAGTGCGTTGTCTGCCTTCTCTAGCTTTACCCTTACTCATGGGAGCTATCTCATCCAAGGTGGCAGTCACAAGTAGGTTAAATTCCTTGTTCGCCTGATCACTATCCGTAGCACACCATGGTTGTGCTTTCCGGATGGCGCTTATGAATTTTTCCTGAGAGTACTGTCTCCATTTGCGTCTCATAATATTTCCCTTCCCCTTCTCAATAGCCCTACCAGGCTGGTAAAAACATTGGAAAGGGACCAAGAAGTGGTCGGTCCAAGGGAGCTGACAAGGGGTAAGTGCTTTTATCGTGTCCCAGCTAGCAAAAATAGGGTCCAGACAGTGACCCCTTTGATGTGTAGCTGCAACACTTAGCAGACTGAGCTGTAGTTCTTGTAGGACAAGGCGAACATCCTCTGCCTCCTTCTGTAAGGGATCCTCTAGGTGGAGGTTCAGATCACCCAACACTAAAACTTTGTTGTGTTTAATCGCAGTCTGAGCAACCCCTTCTAGTAGACTACTACGGAAGTTGCCCAGAGAACCAGGAGGTCGATATATTAGGATGCCCGAGATTGCTTCATGTTTAGTCAGTTTGATAGTAAATTCGCCAGCTTCGCAGTCTTCAATTTTTACTGGTTTTAAAACACACTCAAAAGGGTGTTTAACAATGATGGCGATGCCACCTCCCCTTCCTTTCCCTCTATCAAGTCTGTGAAGTGTATAGCCTGGCGGAATGGTCGCCACTATATCTGGGTCCGAATGTTCTCCTAACCAGGTTTCGGTTAGGAATAGTATATGCATGTCCTCATCCTGTAGGAGATCCCACAGCTGGAGGGCATGTTTGCTGATGGATCTACAGTTTAAAAGACCCCCTTTAGCAATAATCGCTTCCGGGTCAGGGACATCGGGCACTAAACATCTTCCTCTAAATGAACAATGAGGACACGGACCTAGGTCCAGTGGCTCCATCGTGTGGAGACATAAGGTGCATGCAAGGGGGCAGAGGTCTCTCAGCCTCTTACTTGTGTAGGACTGACTGCGGCTCGCACGAGATGCAGGGGTCTGGGCCCCTGGCCCCGTTCGGTGACGGACGGGCGCAGACGGGCTTGGCTTAGGCGCGGCTTCGGCGCGCCCGCTGCTCCAGCCCGCTGCGCCGTCTGGTCCCTACACACATGTTATAGGTGGAGAGGAGGGCGTGAGGCCGGCGCGACTAGAGCGCAGCCCCTGCCCACACCCAAGATGGCGCCCGCCGCCGCCTCAACCGGTAAGTAAAACGGCTGGGCGAGGCTGAGAGCGCAGATTAAAGCGTGTGTAGGGGTGTCAGAGTGCCTGATATAAATTCCCACGTTATTCTGAGAATAAAATCCCCCCCAGACTAAAATCGATCAGAGATAAAAAAAACGCGATCTAAAATCAAATATACAACACACAGGTACAACAGAAGCTCACTGATGCTGATAGCTAGCTCGCAGCCCTAGTCCTCCCTCTAGGGAAAGCTCTAACAGGCAGCGAGCAGCAAGAGGAGCCTTGTTAAATAATCTGGGAGGGCGGGAGGCCGGCGCGACTAGAGCGCAGCCCCTGCCCACACCCAAGATGGCGCCCGCCGCCGCCTCAACCGGTAAGTAAAACGGCTGGGCGAGGCTGAGAGCGCAGATTAAAGCGTGTGTAGGGGTGTCAGAGTGCCTGATATAAATTCCCACGTTATTCTGAGAATAAAATCCCCCCCAGACTAAAATCGATCAGAGATTAAAAAAAACGCGATCTAAAATCAAATATACAACACACAGGTACAACAGAAGCTCACTGATGCTGATAGCTAGCTCGCAGCCCTAGTCCTCCCTCTAGGGAGAGCTCTAACAGGCAGCGAGCAGCAAGAGGAGCCTTGTTAAATAATCTGGGAGGGCGGGAGGCCGGCGCGACTAGAGCGCAGCCCCTGCCCACACCCAAGATGGCGCCCGCCGCCGCCTCAACCGGTAAGTAAAACGGCTGGGCGAGGCTGAGAGCGCAGATTAAAGCGTGTGTAGGGGTGTCAGAGTGCCTGATATAAATTCCCACGTTAATCTGAGAATAAAATCCCCCCCAGACTAAAATCGATCAGAGATAAAAAAACGCGATCTAAAATCAAATATACAACACACAGGTACAAAAGAAGCTCACTGATGCTGATAGCTAGCTCGCAGCCCTAGTCCTCCCTCTAGGGAGAGCTCTAACAGGCAGCGAGCAGCAAGAGGAGCCTTGTTAAATAATCTGGGAGGGCGGGAGGCCGGCGCGACTAGAGCGCAGCCCCTGCCCACACCCAAGATGGCGCCCGCCGCCGCCTCAACCGGTAAGTAAAACGGCTGGGCGAGGCTGAGAGCGCAGATTAAAGCGTGTGTAGGGGTGTCAGAGTGCCTGATATAAATTCCCACATTATTCTGAGAATAAAATCCCCCCCAGACTAAAATCGATCAGAGATAAAAAAACGCGATCTAAAATCAAATATACAACACACAGGTACAACAGAAGCTCACTGATGCTGATAGCTAGCTCGCAGCCCTAGTCCTCCCTCTAGGGAGAGCTCTAACAGGCATTAAAGTGCTTTACAAGACGATGTTACTTCTACACATTCTGTAGGCATGGGAAGATTAAGTGATTTGCCCAGAATCGGAGGATGCTTAGCCAAGACCAGGATTCAAACCTGGTTCCCAAGTTGACAGATCTAGCGGATAGGCCATTTAATCATCGTTAAGCAGATGGGCATAAAAGAAGTAACAAAATAGGTCATTATTTTTTTATTGAGATTTTGTCCACATTACTAATTCTGCGATAATGAATAGGCTTCCTAAACTGTGCTAATATATTGGACCTCTGTTGTCAGAGGACAACCAAGATATGATGTCATCCAAACGGAAGCAGATGACCTGCTAAGTATTTGAGGAGATTTTAAGTAAAACACTTAGGCGTAGAAGGTTATTTTGCTAGGAGTGCTATGAATGAGCCACAGAAGGTAGAGTTGGCTTCAAAGGCAAGAAAGAAGATTAGTCAATATTGATTTAAACTGAATGACTCGTCCCCAAAAAACAAAATCATACCAAATGATCTTCAGTTCAGAAACCGGGCAAATGGGAAGGGAAAACATGGCCACCATCTTCAGACCAGCCAATGTAGAAGATCCTCATCCGAGTAAGCAGATGGTGACCCAGACTTGAAAGAAGAGTCACAATTCTGCATCCCTGATCCTGAAACACAGCTGTGCTTTCAAGACAATCTTGAAATTGGAAAAAGTGACCTCACCTATAGAATGCTGGACTATGCGCCCAACAGGCTCATTCTTGCAAAGTACACACGTTATTAACCTTTAATAATAGTTTTGAAGCTGGAGGATGTTTTGTTTTTCACTCGTCCTACACAGCTTCCGAGAGACTGAAAAATTGACATACGAAGGACACACATATACTGTGGTGGCCTCAAAACAAATCTGATCAAGTGCAGCTGCCCCTCAACAACACTGAGTCAATTACAGACACTCCCCAATTGACACCTACCTTTACCAAAATAAATTACTAAGATGAATATTGTAATAATTATTGATCCAACACTTAATGGCAGTATTATCCTTCGGCATCAAAAGACCACTCCACAACTAAATCAGTCAATGTCCTCGCTGGCCCCAAGGAACCTGGTGCTTGAGCGGAAGAGAATCCCACCATGACAAACTCCTGTACTTACCATGGATCACAATATGAGGGACCCAGGACTCAAGTCTAAACGTGCGGCATAGCGATGCTGTCTGATCATGACAAGCAGACCCCGACACTTATTAGGGAGTATGGACTCGTATGCAGTTTATGGTGAGCATGGAATAGGCCCCCTTTATGAAGTAGAATTTCTACAGTAGTCACCATATCAAGACATGCTGTTACAAAAAGTCTGTGAAGTCTTATGTCGTTCACACAAATGTTTTTAATAGATTGTCTCAAACCCACATATAGAGTTGCAGTGTTATTTCAAGGCACCAGCAACATATATATGTGTTACATCATCCACAGCCAGACCAGGCCACCCATACTAGAAAGAGTGCACGTGTGCCACTAGACTATGGGTGTAGAATGTAATAACACAAGAGATAAATCCAGTCCAGATTTTTAGGATAACTGACAAAGCAAATGATATAGTGCACATAGACTTATTTCTTGTAGATATCCTGTAGTTCAGGCATGGGTCCAGGACACCCTTACGCTAGATCCTTGTAAAACAGAGGACATTCTGTTGCTGGTGCAGTTTTTCTGAGGATTGCTTAACCTCAGTTACTTTGAAGTGGTAGCGTACATCCAGAGAAGACTGTTTATAACTCTGAATGCTCAGAACTTAGACATGCCAACAGTTGTGAATCAGTTATAACAGAGACCAAAGGTGTAAGATGGCTGCCACAGACTTTCTTCATGGGGGCGAGCAGAAACAAAATGCTTCTGTCCTTAATGAAACAAGAGTGCCTCCCACTACTCAATCACAGCCAAAAAATCAAGGCAAGTTGAAGACGCTATTTGTCGTTTTCAACCAGGTACTTTTATTTATACCAGTTACTTTTTAAGTTTATACCATGTTTGTCGAACACAACATATGATAGGCAGAAAAGACCTGTACATATCATAAATATTGAACAAAGTTAGGTTATTCAATGCAACATAATATCAAAATTAAATGTGGTCCTAAATGTGGTCACAACTGTACAAAAATCAATGTGAAACAGACAGTAACAATGAACATATATTACCAATACATGGTGCAACACATTTTTACATACGTAGAAGGTTTGATTAAAGCAAAGAAAGTGAAATGCAAAGAAAGGAAGAATTAGGAAAAGGAGCGCAAAAGTCAATTCGAAACTCTTTTTAAGCAATGGCTTAAAATTAGATTGTCCTTTTCTAAGAAAAGGACAATCTAATTTTAAGCCAATGGCTTAAAATTAGATTGTCCTTTTCTAAGAAAAGGACAATCTAATTTTAAGCCATTGCTTAAAAAGAGTTTCGAATTGACTTTTGCGCTCCTTTTCCTAATTCTTCCTTTCTTTGCATTTCACTTTCTTTGCTTTAATCAAACCTTCTACGTATGTAAAAATGTGTTGCACCATGTATTGGTAATATATGTTCATTGTTACTGTCTGTTTCACATTGATTTTTGTACAGTTGTGACCACATTTAGGACCACATTTAATTTTGATATTATGTTGCATTGAATAACCTAACTTTGTTCAATATTTATGATATGTACAGGTCTTTTCTGCCTATCATATGTTGTGTTCGACAAACATGGTATAAACTTAAAAAGTAACTGGTATAAATAAAAGTACCTGGTTGAAAACGACAAATAGCGTCTTCAACTTGCCTTGATTTTTTGGCTGTGATTGAGTAGTGGGAGGCACTCTTGTTTGATTACGTATACATTAGGCCCAGCCTTCCCACTTGTCCTCTTAGGGCCAAGCTCCCCTTGTTCTTCTGTCCTTAATGAGGCAAGACATCATCTTAACAAACACAACTTGAAATTAGTCCACTAGAAAATGTGCACCACATGGAATTTCCAATAGGAAGCCCCCCAGAAAACGCCAAGAATCAGTGATTCTTCATGATGAAAATATTTCGTTTTGCTCTTGATTGCAATTCAGATTTCCACTGCAATATTCCCAAAGCTCCCCATATTGTAAGAGGGTACTGTGTATACAAATAATTTTCATTTCTTTTATATGGTCCAATATCTTGAATCTCAAGTGACTCTTAACAAGACACTTAACAGACATCAATCTACATATTGCCCGCTTCAATGTGAGTCACTAGGGATAATGAATTCCCCCATTTTTTTCTCTATATCCTTTCTTTTTTGAAAATGTTGGAATGTATGACATGGTTTGTGGAGTAGTTTTTGATAGAAAGAGGGAATATAGAATAAACAAAACATTGCAATCCAAAAAGCAGGTTTTAACAAAATATTGGGATGTGTAGAATAAAATAGGCACTATAGTATTGCAAGAAATGTGTACACTTAGGTTTGAATTCTGCTGAGTGCAACATTGTATGTATGGTAGGCAGGCCTGACTCCAGGAATTTTTATTTGGGTTGGTCAAGGGAGCATTCAGGTGGGCCACTATGAGCCCAATTTGTCATTCTGGAGGTAGCCACAAGCCCTAGATTACATCATATCTACTTGCAAATAATCACCATGCACAATACAATGGACATATTCTGTGTGTATATTGAGCATGTGGAGAGTTTTTGAAAGTAGGAGCAATGTATGTACCGAAGTGGAAACCCCCAAATTCTAGCAGGCCCAGTTTCAACGCAGGTACTTGAATACCAAGTATACGGTAACAGTAGTTCAAGATTAAGGAGATACCTGTTACCGCACAAACGCATTGACATCATTGCAATAGAAAGGTTGGCTATTTACTCCTTGCAATTTGTCCAACACTTATTTCTCAGCACAAAATGAACTATCATTTGTATTTTCTTGTCATTCTTTTGCGATGTACTTTCAAAGATACAAATTTTTGAAAAACAATAACACATTTGAAAAAAGCGGAGTATTTTTGAAAACATGCCTGCAAATTGCAAAACTGGAAATTGCAGTCATAGAGGTAACCTTCAGTTATGTTTCCCTTACAAACTCACCCAAACATAGGTTTGCTGTGAGCTCCTTCTCATGTGCTAAAATAGTTAAACTCTGTTTTGATCAGGAATTGTGCGTTGGAAAGGTGTGAGGACAAGGAATAGCGTTGAAAAGGAGCTCTTACAGGCTGTTGTTGAAACCTCTATAACCAGTGCAGATACATACATTTCATGAAGTGCTGGGAAAACTTCTGCATAATCATGCAACAGTTCACAAATGGTGGTAACATCTGCACCATCTGTGACTTTTTTGTAACAACGGTTTTGCAACAATTAGTTCTTTTGCAGGAATAGCTTTGCATACATTATTTAAGTCTAAAAGGCTGCACACTTGTTCACATCAAGAAAACGAGGTGATGAGGGAACCAAGATAGAAATGGCTTCAATAAGTTCAATGTTCTTCTGGGAGAATCTGGTCTCCATTTCATCTATTGCTCTGTCCAGAATGTTCAAGAGGGGCCTGAGCACTTGCTGTTGAGAAAAGGAAGAGTCATTTGCAGATTGTCCAACAGTTGAGAGCCCCACTGAATCTGCAAATCGGCAGCCGAGTCCTTCTCCTTTTAGGTCAATGATTAACATGTGTGGTTTCATCTTCCACATCAACAGAAGGGAGCAGTACTTGGTAGAAAACATTAGATCTGCATCACTGCTTTCAGGCCACTAAATGTGGACTGAACAACTCCCACTGCAAAAGCCAAATTTGTTTGCTGTCTCTCAAACGCAAGTTTTAAAGCTAAAAGTAGATCTTGTAAAAAATTCACAATAACATGAACATTTTCCCTTTGAATATGAAATAATAAACCACAAGCTTGTACCTTCAACTCATATGTAGCATTGTCATCATGATATATGTCCGATATAAGATCAGAATGGTGTCAATGTTTTCAACCACACATTTTGTAACCTCTTAATGGCGAGTCCATCAGAGTCAGACTAATATATACTTGATTCACATAATGACAATGAAAGAAATTGTACAGCATATTACAAAGATCAAACAATCGCTTTGCTCTTGGTTCAAACTGGTTGGTATCTATGACAAGATGAAGCTAACAATTGTACCAGTGTATGTAAGTAATATATGTATTTAATCCTCTTGTATCACAGTCTAAGCACCCCCACTGAATCCACTCATCACTGATGCTCCATTCAAGCACTGACTTAAAATGTCTTCTGGTTTGAAACCACAGGGAACCAAGCGGCTTAAAATCTGATCAGCTATATATTCAGCATCTAATTGTTCCACCTGTAAAAGGCCAATTAAACATTCCTCGGATTTGGCACCATGAGGGACGGATTTTCAATATTACATTTATCACGGGTGCACTCGCTTTTAATACAAAAACTTTTTGAATCACAACATTTGGACTGCTTTTTGACTTGTGAGAGAACCAAGGCAGTTAAAGTATCTATTACATCGTTTTGGATACATTAGATGTATATTTAGCATTTAAGGGAATACGGTGTATAATTTCGGCTACCATTTTTTCTGTTTTCAAAGTGTATTGAAAAAGCTTTAAAAAATAATCCACTTGTTTAATCAACAACATCTTTATTGTCGCCACGCAGGGGAGTCCATTCACAGCAAGTAATTGAATGACCACTTCAATGCTTTTTAAGTAATATAGATTATGTTCTATTACTTTGGTATCTAAAAAGAACTGCCACCTATCGTATAAAGGACGCACCAGGAGTGCAGAATAAAGTGGCAGATGGTTTAAGTCGAATACCACTACCTAATACAGAGCTTCCGTGGAGTGACTAGAAAGTCTTCCAAGTTGCATATGCGAATGATGACAAAAATTCTATTAGAGGAAGGCTTACAGTGTTGAAGACATGTTGAACAAGGTGAAGTTGTACATTCGGTATGGATAGGGGGAAAAAAGGTGTCCTGAGGAGTTAAAGCCATTCTGGGAAGTCAGGAATGAGCTGGTTGTGGATTCGTATATTGTTGTAAGGTGCAATAAAATGGTTCTTCCATAAGGTTTTATTTAAAAAAAAAAATGTAAAAGAATTTTGGAGGGGATTTTGGCGTGATGAGAACTAAGAGGGGAGTGAAATCTGTGTACTGGTGGCCAGGAATGGATATAGTGATAGAGAGAATTGTGAGAGTATTTACAGTGTGCGAATTCAGATAAGAGCCCGAAGACATCGAGACCAGTGTTATGTCCAATGTAGTGGGCTTACCGAAGAAACTGTTGTGTCAATGCTCCACAGTTCAAGTCTACAGGCAATTGTATCTCTTCTTTTCCCTCTCTTAGATGCCTCTTCTAAAGCTGGAACAGCACATGTGTGTGTTTGACTGGCCATATGCTTAGCAATACCTGTACAAGAAGCTAGCACACTTTTCTAGTTATGGAAACCAGTTACAATAAAAACAGTATCCTTATTTTTACCATTAGTAATCACATACCACGGGAAACAAAAGCAAGCATCTAGACTAACAGCGTAATCCAGCCATGGTTGCGTTTTGATACCAGTCTGTGCTGAATGCCCTCTCACAGTCGCCAAATTTACTTAGTGGATAAGATTTAAGAAATGGTGGGGATGGTTCATCTCTATTCAGATCAGTAGCATTGCTGCAGAGATTACCTTGATGCTTTTCAATGTCAACAAGGTCTTTATTCACAGCAGTACCGTGTTTAAAATTAGCATACATTGTTCTTTCTTTTTTAACTTCCATTGGGGTGCTGGAACAAGACTTGGATTATAACACAAGGGATTGCGGCTTGCATCTAAAGAACCTCTGTGAATGACGAATTTGTCCTGATGCCTGAGGTAGGCTTAGGAGAACTGAAAATAATATTTAAAAAACAAACATTGGTTAGTTAAAACTGTTCCTGAAACTTTAGGTCAAAATACAACAGATTACACACCTTTAAAAAGTTACAGAAAATTCATAATAGTTACCGTACAATGATTAAAACGTTAAAATAAATCCTAAAGAGTGTAATTGGTCAGGAGGAGCCAAGCCGGCGACCGCGATGGCCGCCTAGTCCCTCGGCTCCGAGTACCATCTCCTCCGGTGCTTACATCCTGCTTGGTATCCTGAAGCAAAATGGCATAACTGGGTATATGAACACGACCGATCATCGATGGCGCAATCCCGAGGTTTGTGCCTGCTTTATAAAGGGAGAAACAGCCAACGACGTCTGCGGCCCGTAGCAACCCTATGACAGGGGCCTCGATTAGACTGTAAGGCCGGTCTCCAAGTGCACAACAGCGGCCACCGGAGGCGTAGAGGGGCCGGTCGGATCCTGTGTGGCGAGGAACGGCCGATTTTTGCAGCGTTCGCACTGGCCTATTGGGGGCACGAGTCGGGGACAAGCCTGTCGTTGTGCCCCTGTGTGGATTAAGTGATTGTTAGAATTTTGCTCGTTTGCCACCAGGAAGTGCTTTGAGACTCGTCCCGCTCTCGGCGGGGGGATCCCGAATTTGCGCCGAGCCGCGATCGAGCAGGGCTGACTCCATCGGTGGCCGCGATCTGGTCGCATTGAATCGGTTTCGGTGACCCTGACGGTGGTTCCATGATGCCCGGTGCCCCGCTGCGTGTGCCTCGGCCCCAATCCGGAGTTGTGCTGCCCCGGAGTATAGTGGGCAGGGAAGAGTGCAGCTTCTGGGAGACCGAGTCTCGATCTAATGCAGGACATATGAAGAGGGGGAGCGTGACAAAGAGGGGGCACGGGGCAGAACTACACTTTGGCGATCTTATGGCTGCCCTGGCTGCCCTTCACGACACCTTGGAGCAGGGTGCCCGATTATTGGAGAGTAAGTTGGATGATGTTATTCTCGCGGCTGGGCGAATGAGTTCGGCTGGACCGTTGATGCACAGCGAGATGCCTTACTCAATACCTAGATACAACAAGATGGCGTCCGTCGCTGATACCGGAGGGCCAGAGACACTGATCTTCGTGCCATTTCAAGCCCGCGATGTCGGATGCCTCGGACATCCTGTAGGCTCTAGATTGGAACTGAGCGATGGAACTTTTCTCCACGTCATGTTGCTAGTGACTCTGGTGCTGCTTCAGCTGTGTTTGGACATTGAGACATTCTCCCCCTGCGCTACTCTGCCGACGGAAGTGTGGAAGACATGTTTTTGTGCCGGGTTGGGTCCGCCGTACCAGCAGGAAATGGGCTTGGATGAGGTCCGGTTGCATCAAAGCATTGCAAACGTGTTGGTGGCTGGGCTTGCCTTGGCATTCCGATTCCCTGCAGCTATGGACTTGGAGATTGGTAATTTGGTGGGCTTTGGCGGTATAAGCAAGACTGGACAAGGATAAATGATGCTTCCTCCGTATTGACATTTTCTGATTTTAGGGTTCTGAGGGATATGCGATACATGGTCTTCGGCTGATTCTGCCCCTTGTAAATTGTCCTATCGTATTGGCCCTTGCTGTTGTGGGGACGTGAGGGCTTGGGCTAAACTTGATTGGGCTCTGATGCAATGTTTCCTTTGTTTTTGCTGGGAAATATCTGTGGGAGTGAAGGCCAGATGTGGTTCTGAGTGTTTGATATCTAAGTGTCTGATGTGTTCGAGACGGGATTTGCTGCCTCTATGGTGCCGGGGATCGGGCGGGATGGTCCTTTTTCTGCTTGCGACTCCCCTACGAAATGCCTCTTGATTTGCTATAATTTGCTTAACATAATGGCACGGACAGTTTGCTCTTGGCGGGGGGATGGTACTCCGGGAGCTCGAATTGATTTGTTATATTCTCCTCCTCCACCTTTTTCCCTTCCTTGGGGTGTAGTTTAGGGGGCGACAGGCACGCTGCTAGTGGGGTTAGGTCGTAGCCATCTGCAGGGGTGTAGGGTGGGGGGTTGTGTTTTTTTTTTCTTTCCTTTGTTATTTTCTATGACCATTCTATTTCCCTTTTCCTTTCTTCACAAGGGCTGTGGCGTATTCTCCTGATTCTAGCCTAAACGTATCGGGGTGTCACGTGGTTGCTCCGTATATCCTTATTCCTGGTGGGAGGGTGTTGTTGATTGTTGCCTGTGGTCGTTGCTATCTAATTGAATTGCTTTTGCCTTACGCTGCATTTGATTTTTCTGTTGCCTATGACTGTACATTTTTTGACACTTCATTTGGCCATCCACAGCTGTGCTGTATTTTGTTTAACGACACCCGATATGTATATTTCTCCTCTTGTGTAATAATAATAAAAAGATTTTTTTTTTTTAAAGTGTCATTGGTATTAAACACTAGAAAATTCCTCAATAAGCATTATAAAATTACAGCCATGGATGTCTTTGGTACCACAAAATGATCTGGCTGTACAGAACAGAATCTACTTTCTGGTGAGGCAAACCTGCCATGAGTCCCATACTGCATTTAAAATAAGAATCTTGAACTATAAATACACATATGAGGATGCAATGCTGTGTAGGCAATGAATTGAATATGTGATATATGGTACCCATTTCAACTCTCCTTCAATCCAAGGCATTCTACATTTGCATTCTGTAGGCTTATTGAGCTGCATACATCTCTGTATAGTTCATGGGGACTGAAACTGTCAGAGGTATGTTTGTTCATTACCATCTCTAGTGGCTTTCTTTTTTCTAACAAAGAATACATTTGTCTGGAGTCTTTTCCCATCACAATACAATATCCTGCATTGTATCTGCGTGTGGTTTCCAAATTGATCTTGCTTGAGGACTAGCTGGAAGAGTGGTGTATCGCAGTGTGTCCTTATTGAGGAGTGTGTCAGTACTTTGCATGAGTGATCAGAGTGATGCTCTTATGTTTTACTAAGTCGTTGCAAGAAGATGTTTAATAGAACGGAGAGCAGAACAAGATGGAATACGTGCAAATTACATAAATGTATTGTTGTGAGTGACTCAGCAGGTTCCCTTAGGATCCACTTAGCTGCAACAGACGAGTGATCCACCACATGCCTGAGAACAGCAGTCATGGTATAGCTCTATACAACCCCCCAGATAGACCGATGAACATCCAACAGGCTTGAACTGTATACAGCTAGCCATGGCAAATAAACTTGAGTCCAGCCAGCAGTGAGGACATGCAATCCAAGGAATGCACTCGTTACAGGCAGCCATAATAGATCTGCCTAGCTAAATTATTGCACGGACATGGGCATAAAGGCAGGTACATCAATGGCTTTGGATCCTTCCAGTAGTAACAGATGAGCATATGCCACTGCATGCGAAGGTCATAGGGGTTATAGGCAGCCAGAATACATATGAACTATACATCCACCCGAGTGGGACAGTGGGGTATCTTAATTCTTGAACCAGATAAAGGTTGCCATTGTAAATGTAAGGCACTTGTACAAAGCATAACGTCATTCAATAATACAATGCTTAACTGACAGAAGATATGGTGATGCGGAGAAGACCAGAACAGTAACCCCCAACCACTTAATTGTTGTAATATGTGAACATTGATGCACTGTATTTCACTGAACTTGAACTGTAATCTGCTTTCTGGTTTCAAAGGTTTGCAGAAAGTGTATTAAGCACTCGTTTTGGCTAGTAAAAGTGTATTTTTTTAACTCTTTTTATTGAATATATGACTTGGAACCATCATCCGACATACATTTAGGTACGTGTGTACAATAATCCAACTTTCTGTGCCACAACCAATTTTCCTAACATACGTGTTCGCTTTAGAGGGAACTGCAATTGTTAATTTCTCCAATATTCAGTACAATGCATCATTCAGCTATCTTCCGGCAAGAATCCCCTTGGCGGCAATGTACAAATATTCCCCCTAAATTTATTCCACCCTCCCCACACCTGTTCCCACTTCATGGGGCATCCTCTGTTCACATATACTGCCTTTTCGGCCACCATGACCCATTTCATTTCATTACACCATTCTGTATATGTTGGTGCATTTTGCATAAAAGTGCTATTTAAGTGCACAAAAAGCAGTGTTTTAGTGGTTTTAGATTTGGGCCTTACCTGCACAACTGAACAGGAGCTTCAAAGTGTGTATTGAGTCTGTTTATATTCAAGGACACTGACTTCAGGAACACTTCTATGCCCCCTGCACACCAATTTGTGCTTTAGGGAGTGGCCCACAGGCTGCATCTGGAAAGGCTTGACCACGCCCCTCCCACCTGCATAGGTGTCAGGTCATATGCTCCTTGAGTAAGTTTCCTATTGGTTGTTGCATCCGTGTTCTTATTGGCTCCTAGGGCTAGATTTCTATTGGATAGGAGGGGGGGCGGGGTAGGGTTCTGATTGGTTCCTAGGGCTAGGGTTTCTATTGCTTTAATGCTTATGGGTTTGACTTGTTGCTAAGGCTGTGATTGGTTAATAGGTACAGTCCTCATCTTCGGTTCTAGTTTTTGGGGCTAGGGATCTGAATGGCACGCAGTCACCTGATCACTAGCGCTATTTAATCTTAGTGCTCAGGGCGACTAATCCGGGGCGGAAAGGACAAGGACAGTTGCCAGTTTGGGCTTAGGGCCAGAGATGTTGCCCTTTTTAGGTCTTGTGACCTGCGTTGCACTGCGCAGCAATGCATGCGCAGGTCACAAGACCTTTAGTAAGTGAAAAACCGGGAATCTGAGCTGACCTAGGAATCGCACATGCTCATGCGTGTGCGTTTCCTTTTCAGCTACCCCATTGGCTTTAGCATGCGTCTATTTATAAAAGACTACACACTATTGGCCAAAGGTGGGGGCATTGCTCCGCCCATGGCCTGTTGGTGTCTATTACAAACTTGGTGCGCATAATAGACACCAATAGGCCGTCACGTGGTTTCAATTATCGTGCCCAGACACGGGTGCGCTAAGTGAAACCCTGGCTCGCTGTGGCGCGCGCGCACCAC
Organism: Lissotriton helveticus; assembly: GCF_964261635.1. Classification (NCBI taxonomy): domain Eukaryota; kingdom Metazoa; phylum Chordata; class Amphibia; order Caudata; family Salamandridae; genus Lissotriton; species Lissotriton helveticus. Next base: position 1,709,063,182 of record NC_136057.1, on the reverse strand, counting down.
TCTCAAGCTTTTTTTTTGGGATCCATTTCACGTTTTGCCCCTAAATGTCTTTTATTTATGTTTAACGCCACAAGCAGAACACTGTAAAATAGAAAACAGGCCAGTCGATGGGAGTTGTTCCTCTTTCCCCAGCACATGCGCCCCCTCCCCTGCCAAATACCACACGGATCTCGGGTGGAACAGCGAGTACAATCAAAAAAACACAAAAAGCAAGCATTAATAAAGAGCAGCCTGTAAGTACAAGTAAGCATTATACAATAACCTGTTTGGTGAGATGCTTTAAGTGCATTCAACGATCCTCAAAAAACGACTTCTACTGGCATAACAATATACTTAAAATCTGTCCCATCTACGGGTTGTAACAATAGTCAGATTCAGTCATGTGATGGGATTGTCAAAAGTGCATCGCGGATCGGTTCACTATCGTACCATGTGGTAGATTAGAGTGCGTTTGCCGTGAAGTTTTTGTGCTGTTTATATGGTGCATTGTGTAACCATAAGGCTGCCCCCTAAGCAAGCAGTAAATGGTGTTTGTGTAGTGAAAATAATTTGTCAACCAGGCTCTCTCTTTGCACATTAGTAACAACCCAGACAGTGATATTTCCAGTTAGGTGGTGGCGCCACCTGCCTGACGTTATGGTCCCTGCACGCGAGCTCTCCCGCCCCTTTTCATTGCACTACACGCACGTTTTGCGTGACCAATCTATCACCTCTAGAGGTACAGCCTAACTCTACACGTTCACACAACCATGCGCCCACAAGCCCAACTCTGCACCCAGAGGAGACTGGAAGGACACGAAGTGGCATAACGGCCAGAGCTCAATGTTTCATTTGGTTTTTTTTTAAACCATGGGGCAGATTTACAAGCCTTTGCGCCACCTTTGCGCCACTTTTAACATGGGAAAAGTGAAGCAAAAGTGACGCAAGGGGCTTGTAAATCAGTCCCCATAAGTTTATGGGCCTAAAGTATTGCACACGGGTCCGCTGTCGGTGCAGGGAACGCACGGGGAAGTTTTTTCTAGGTTAATGACGCTCTCGACACACCATGATGGCAGCAATGGAGACATAGCGGTGCATTTTAGCTTCACGAGTACCCCACCGCAGGAAAAGCCAGTCTGTTTTATTTAAGCATATTTATTACCTTACCTCGTCACTATGCCCGTACATGTGAATACGCACAGGACTCTTAAATCAGCTGAGTAGCAGAACTTTGGGTAGAGGCTGCAATGTCATGTCACTTCAAAACCCCAATATACAATATCAACAGACACAGGTATCACATTGCTGGTAGTTGCTTTATGTTAGTGCAATCACAGTGCCCATGGGGTAACACTCTTGTTTAAGTTTATGTGGAGAAACAAGACTGAGCTCTTCACAAAAGGTCAATCACTTTGTTAATGATACTGATACAGGACTTCCACAAGTCTTTCTCTCTGTCTCTTGGGTAAACTTGCCAGCTTTTTGTGTTCCCATGCTTTTGACGCAGTTTTAAGGTGGGTTCTCCTAAAGGAACTTGATTAACAGCAATATTTGCATTTAACTAGCTTGGCTATCTCGATCAGCGAGAGGCATAATTGGAGAAGCTTTGATAATTTTAATTACTCGTTCATCTGAATGCAGTAAAAAAAAAGTCTCGCCATTGAGTAAATGTACTTGGCCTTTTTTCTTGCAACTCTGCCTATTGGGGTTTCTGAAGGAAGAGGATTAATCCCTCGACTTTATTCTCAGCTGAATAGTTTCATACAGTGAGGGTTGAATGAAAAGGCTTCGATCATAGACAATTCAAGCTATAGCACAGATGCATCTAATATTAAGAGAACCTAACAACCAATTTATACATGCGTTAGGCGGTTGCATCATTGTCCCAACTTTTGCAAGTTCCAGACCTCAATTAATATCAGCCAAGTCATTAAGAGCAACAGGCACAATAACTAAGAAGAATGCGCTATGATTAAAACAATCCGTTTGTCTCTTAAAGTGTAAAACATTATTTGAATGTACCAATTACCGTCACTGCTTCTCTAACTAAATAAAATAAATCCACCCCTCCCCACACACGCATGCATGCATGCAAACCTTGCGAGGTATGGTTGAAACACAGCCACTTATTTTGCAGCTGTGGTATTGCTCTGTTGTAAATTCCAAAGGGTCTCACAAATATACCAAAGTGGAAATTCAAATGATACACCATACCTGGAGCCACAAGGCCTGCTAAATTGGAGGCGATCAGGTGAAGGTTGAAAGGAGTTGTTGTTATGCTGCATGCAGTGTAGAACATTGTCCTGGCATGCCCTCCTGACTCCTAATGAGGCTTCTAACCTATCTACCTCTTACCACTTTACCCCACCACCTTAGCCTTCTAAGCTCCATTTATTTCTTCTTCTACTCTCTTAAAATGTTTTTCTAGCAACTGCTGTAACGTGTAACGGATGTAATTTTGTAATTTCTGTGGAACATTATGTAAAGCGCTCTGATACCTCAGGGTCTAGCCAGCGCTATATAAAACTCTCAAAATAAAATAAATCAATAAATAAAATAAATAATTTACATCACATCAATTGTATGCCCGAACTTGACCCAGATGAAACAACAGCCCCTGCTTAACCGCCCAGGAGGTCTCAGTTCATCCTATTCGAATCAATTTGATGTTTATCAAATTTAAGGTATTTTAAGGAGTTTTTTTTTTCTTCATGTCACCTTGGGAGTCAACATAATTGTAAGAGAAAGCTGTCACAAATCCGTAGTCTTTAACATCCATGATAACCTGAACTTTATAAAACTGAGATCTTGGTTGTCTGCTTGGGTTCCCTTACAAACACACACGTGTATTGAAGCCATATTTGAATGCATTCTTTAAAACAAGGTCTACATTTTGAGGGATGTGAAATTCTGGTCATACAGTGTACAGTAGCTCTGTGAAACCCTCCCTTTCTTATTACAATCTATAAGCTTCTATGACAAATCGTTGCCAATTTTACTCTGCTTGGACACAGAGCTGCGACATCTTGCGTTCAGTGCGCACTCTAATCTTTATGCTTAAATTCTGAGGCGATGTGCGGACCCCGCCACTGGCACGCCTAAGGCAAGCCCGTCTGTGTCCCCGACGCAATCTGTGTCGGCCACGCTGCCAGTTCGTAAAGGGACACGGAGCGGAGCCTGCAGTAAGATGGGGCAACACTTTGCAAAATAGGTACGGAGCTGTACTGTAGGGGAGATATCATGGGACAGGGGAAGGAGAATGAATTTTAATGTGTACGCTGTAACTGGGTCCCTCCACACGAAGCTAAGGGTTCTCCCACTGCGTCAGTCAGTAGCGAGGCCAGTCTCGGTAAGGACAAGCAAGGGGGTAACTTTAGGGCTCTCTTGCTTAGGCCGCGCTTCCTGCAGAAGCATGAAATACAGGTTCTCGACCTTCAACTCAACGTCCAACCTAACCTAATGCTTTTAACAGAAACTTCGCTAACTGATTTCTCAAATCCTACGCTTGCTACGGCCATTCCTGACGAGTATAAGATTCTGAGGAGGGATAGTCCCGTTGGGAAAGGGGGGGCATTATTTATAGGCAAGAGTGTGACTGTACAGCCATCACTTTGGGAAGCTTGGATGGTGCTGAATATGTCTGGGTTTCCGCTGTTTGTTATCTCCATATTAATCACTGGCTGGTGTTCCAATATATAGACCACCTGGACCTGCAGGAGATTTTTTGAGATCTCTCAACTAGACAAGTACATCCCAGGTCCTCAGATATAGTCACTTCTTCGTTCTGGGTGAACTAAATCTTCTTGTGGATAACCCCACAGGGTCAGCGGTCATCTTGCTGACTGAGATTCTTTTAGCTCGTAACCTGGTTCCTTTTGTGTCTCATCCTCAGGCCCAGACTGGCCATAGCGGGCACCAGGCCCCTGAAGTGGGGAGGGGGGGCCGGTCGAGCACTTTGCCGAGGCCGGTTTTCTTTCCCAGTTCGGCCCTGCTCATCCTACACACAGGGTGGGGCATATTTCATACCAAGTGTTTCCAAATGTAAAACTAGAGGTTAACCCACATCCCCCTCTGGTTTGGTCAGACACTCTCTAATCAGCTTTAGTTGGCCACTCTCTCAGAAAATGGGTCATAAATATGCAAACAGGGTGGAAGGTAGGCATACATCTTTGCACCGACGGACTTGGGGAATGCCCTTACAACCTCCACCCCTTCCCTATCAGGGAACATGGATGAGGATGCTGTTCGGCTAGAAGCCTGGGTGAGGCAGTGTGTTAATGAGTTAGCACCTTTAACAATACGCGCCTCCACTAAAGCAAGATTCTCTGCCCCCTGGTAACATTAACTCTTAAAAGCTAGCAAAAGAGCCTGGCAAAGTTCTGGAAAGGAGGTGGCGGAAACATTATAGTTGGGAAGACAAACTTGAGGATAAGCAGGCCTTGAAGATCTGCCATACCATAGTCCAGTCAACAAAAACAAGTGCATTGGCAGGCGAGACCTAAAAAGCTGTCTGGAAGATAAAATTGAGACGTCCAAAAATAAAGGAAAGGAGATTTTAAAATCGTAAAGGCTAATGTTTGATGTATACCTGGGTATTATCAAGTGCCTTAAGCCGGGTTCTCCGGCAGACCCATGTCCAGCTCAACTGCTGGCCAGGGTGGCTCCGACCATTAATCCTGTGGTAAATGAGGTTCTTAATACATCCTTGTTAGCGGGCCGTGTACTTTCCATTTGGAAACACGCTATCAAAGATACCTTTGGCAGACTCTAAAGTGCTATCCAACCACAGACCCATATCTTTAGCTCTGGCCTTCTCTAAGGTATTACAAAAATATGTAAACACAGTCATATCGTAGTATATAGAAAAAAATTGCCTTCTGCATACTAGTCATTCAGGTTTCGGGGCTAATTATAGCAATAAAAAGACATATCTAGAGGTTACAGATCATATCAAAGAGAAGTTGGATCAAGGGGGCAGAGCTATTCTACTACTATTACACCCATCGGCGGACTTCAAAACAGTTCCACACACCAGGCTCCTGGAAAGGATTAGGAAGCTTGGCATCTGGAGCTCTGCGTTAAAGTGTCTGGCCTCTTTTCTCGAGGACAGAAGTCAAGAAGTTTGGACCCTACCCTTTACGGCCACCATTCCCAATTTGAAAGTGGGGGTCCCAAAGGGCTCTGTACTGAGCCCCACACTTCTCAATTTCTGTATGTCCCCACTAGCATCATTGGCTGAAGCAATCAGGGATAAAACTGATGGTACTCAGCTGCTCTTTACCTGTGAAAAAGAGGCAGATTTTGAGGGTGAGAAGATTAGATTATGCCTCACAGTGGTGTTCGATAGGCTGTTGAGGAACCAATGGAAGTGTAATCCCGAGAAATCGGAGATTATCTTTTTTGGTTCACTACCCCCTGTTGAATGGAGACTCTGGTGGCGAGGGGATTTGTCTCCCCCTCCCTCTGCTTAAATCACGGTCAAAGATCTCGGCATCTCTATCGATAGCTCCCTCTCGATGAGATCGCAAGTTCAATCAGTAGCTGGTACCTGCTTTGGTCTTTTGTGAATGCTGAAGAAATTCCTACCCCTGCTATCTCTAAATAAGAGGAAAATGGTGGTCCCGACACTGGTCACCTCCAGACTGGATTATGCTCCTGAGTATCTTCTCAACAGCTTGCAAGTAGTGCAAAATGTAGCAGCGAGATTAGTGCTTATGTTTAATCCCAGGACACATATATCCTCACACCTTAAGGCTCTACACTGGCTTCCTGTGAGAAAGAGGATCAAGTTCAAGGTGCTAGTGCTGTTTTTCAAAGCCTTACCAGGCATAGGTGCAGGTTATCTCAGGAAGAGGGTGACCCATCACAAGCCACCCAGAACGCTGAGGTCTTTCTCGAAAGGCATGGCTTCGGTCCCCAGGATACGCCAAGCCAGCTCTGGGGGACGATTCTTCAAGTTTCTGGCAGCCCAAGCCTGGAACCCGCTCCCTATGTGTCTCAGCTCTATAACACAACTGGGGTTTTTTAGAAAACAGCTTAAAACCTGGCACTTTTGCAACTAAAGGGAAGCGGGAAGATAGGTGGAGACCTTTTAGCACTGGGGCACTCGCTTGAGTAGCTGGGTGCTCTATCAATGCGTTCATTCATCTGATAACTTTCCAAAACAAATCATCACAGCTAAGGCTACCTTACATGCAACCACATATCAAGCATGGATCAAACTCAGTTTTGAATACTTAGAAACACAAGTATCATCCAACACAGATCTTAACACCATAAATTCAGTTCGAAAATATTATGAGTAGCTCCAGGAAGCTTTTGATATCCTAATACCATTAAGAACAACAAAACAGGACAAAAGAAAACAAGCATCTTGGAGTAATGCAGAACTACAAATTGCAAAGCACCGAACTTAAAACAAATAACTAAGACAAACTCCACTTACACAAACTTAGCAGGAGCTACAAGTCAACAAGAAAAACAGATTTTAGAAAGGTACTAGTCAAACATAATTCAAAATGCTAAATGTGCAAATAAATAATTTTTCTAAATTCTCACTGTATTTTGTAAACCTAAATGCACAGAAAGAAATTCAATTTCTCAAGAATTTACTGACAAACTGGCAAAACATTACAAAACCAAAAGCAGGCATGCTGGAATTCTACTTAAAAGAAAACACAACGAACAGCACCAACCCATTTCCAACAATCCCCTCCAATGGTAGGCTAAAGCCTCAACATTCCTTCAAACAACTACTGAAGTGAAGTTATGGATCTTAACAAAATCAAGCAGGCCAAGCGGGCTGCCTTTCTGAACCATGTCCACCACAAATCTTCAAGAACTTTCTGTTAACTATCTCTGCTGCCACACTAGTCAGAACCGTCATCAGCAATTGCTTAAGTACAGGAATCTTTTAAGAAGACTTAGAAAAGCCATACATACACCCATTATTGAAGAAAATAAACCTGCACCCACATGACCCAAATAACTACAGACCGATTACAAATGGACCTTCTCCTGGGCAAACTGATAGAAAGAGCAGAATTCTTCAATTTGTCAATTCAGCAAAGATAACTCCACACTTTCCGAATTCCAAACGGGATTCCGTCCATAAAGAGGCAAAGAATCTGCCCTCATCGCCATCTGGGATGACCTTAAAAATACAGTAGATCAGAACGGGGTAGCTGCAAAACTTCTCTTGGACCTTTCAGCTGCCTTCAACACAGCTGATCATGACACTGATCCAAAGACTCTACGAAGGTGGCATAGAGAAGACTCTTCGACTGGATCACACCCTACCTTCCAAGCAGAACTAACGCCATCCATACTCTCCTTTTCTCATCCAAACCGTGCTTCACAAAAGCAGGGGTCCCTCAAGGCTCTATCATCTCACCCGTGCTTTTCAACATTTACATGCAGTCATCACCGATAATGATTAAAGAATTTCAGCTCACATGCTACGCCTACGCAGATGACCAACATATACTTCTTAAACTGCAAAGTCCCAAAGACATTGGAAACTAAAAAATCTTCAGTTGCATCACAGCCGTTGATAAGTGGATGACATGGAGCCATCTCAAATTGAATGCATCCAAAACTGAAATAATTGTGTGGCAATTGGAAAAATTGTGACCCACTCTGCGCCTGGCATGTTTACCTGAGACCACCTTCTTAAGTATCCAAGGAAGTATGAAACCTTGAAATTACCATGGCCTCCAAGCTATCAATAAATGCCTAAGTGGATAAGTTATCAAGATCAAGCACTATGAAAACTCAGTGATGCATCTTCCCCCACCTAGGATCTCCACACAAGGTCCAACCTACATTAGTCCTTGTACTGTATTAAATTGATTAGGCCAATGGCCCCTACCATGGATCATCTTTATCAACTATGAAAAGACTACAAAAGCGGCTTCAGCAGCCACTGCCCCACTCGCCATGCAGAAGATGCTGAAGTGAACAGGCAACATGTGGTTTATTATTACCAGTGAGTGATGAGAGGGGGGGAACGTGGTGGGTGGGGGGTCTGTTGTTGGGGGTTATTCCAAACGTGTTCCAGTGTAACATGATGCCTGGTTCCAGGCCCAACCAAAAACTTTAATAAAGATCTTTTTTTTTTTTAACTATGAAAAGACAACAACAAACTCAGCACTCTGCTGCCATAGGAATCCTACTTGTAAAGCCACAAGCCCACATCTCCCCTGCCACGACAGCCCTGCAATGGTAACCAGAAGATCCACCGTCAAGCTGCTTTTTATCACCCACAAAGCAATACATGGAATAGGACCAATTTTCACCAAGAAATATAATTACCTGGTACCTCAGCAATGGAAGCTCCACTCCAGAACGACACCTCACAGGGTCAATACTGATTTGCATATGGCCATGTCTGAACTGGGGTGGCTTGGTGAGCAAAATAACGATGGATTAAACCCAGATCTGTGACTGGGGGTGAATGTTTTGCCATTGTGCAACATTCCGTCCATCATCTTGTGTGTTTTGAAGTGAACAGGCAGCATGTGGTTTATTATTACCAGTGAGTGCTGGGAGGGTTGAACATGGTGGGGGGGGCGGAGGGGGGGTCTGTTGTTGGGGGTTATTCCAAACGTTTTCCAGTGTAACAGGATGCCTGGTTCCAGGCCCAACCAAAAACTTGAATAAAGATCTTTTTTTTTAACTAAGAAAAGACAACAAATTCAGAACTCTGCTGCCAGAGGAATCCTACTTGTAAAGCCACAAGCCCACATCTCCCCTGCCTAGACGGCCCTGCAATGGTAACCAGAAGATGCACCGTCAAGCTGCTTTTATCACCCACAAAGCAATACATGGAATAGGACCAATTTTCACCAAGAAATATAATTACCTGATACCTCAGCAATTGAAGCTCCACTCCATAACGACACCTCACCTCAAAACCCCAGCATGCAAGAAAAAAAAAACATAGCTAGTACATCTTTCTCTGTTCAAGCAGACAAACATAAGATATACAGGTAACCATCTTCCTTTCAGAAGACTACTCAAGATTTGGCTTTATCCTATATGACCACCAAACTTAAAACACAAATGTACACCATATGAGTGTGTATGTAAACACGTATAATTTGATTACATGTATGTATTTAGATATGTGCATTTCTTTGAACAAATAGATATACTATTCATGGTTTAAAATATATAGACATTCTTATGGGTCTGCTTAAAAATGTATATATTAGTTATGAATAAAATATATATCATGTATTTATGATTAGCAGGTATATAGGTCACTGTATAGTTTACATGTATATTGTTTGATTTTATGCTTATGGGTCTCTACTTTATTTTATCTGTCACAACGTGTAAATTAAATATTGAGATAGATATAAAAACAAACAATCCATACGCCTCAAATGAATATAAATACAAAAATTAACTGTATGTACAGCAACACTTAAAAGTTTGAGTTAACTATCCGTACATGAACATATGGGACTTTATATAATACAATGCTATATCTAGTTACTATTTTGCACATACAAGTATACCTATTTTTGTTATTTATCTATATATTTATTACTTTACTCCTACTGTAGAAATAACAAAGCTTTCAACTCTTTCCAATGCACTACTGTATATCTCATACCTTTCTCAAAATACCCTCTACCTCCACTCTGCCTAATCCCAAACATCATTGTACGGCTATGATCTCCGTAATAACCCTTTCCCTCCCCTATCCCTCCTGTGACTCATCCTATACCTCCTTTTACTACTATGATCTCCCAAAGTAACAATTGCTAGACTCTTCCCTCTCCTATCCCTCCTTTGGATAATCCCAAAACTAAATTTCACTATCATCTCCCCAATAACCCTTTGTAGACTTTTCCCTCCCTTCTCTCGCTCCTTTGACTCATCCCAAACCACATTTTACTTTTCACTCACTCTATCCCATTAAATCCATCTAACAGACTCAAATTTACACCACTCAAATTAACGATGTATATTTCCCTATACTAATCACGAATCCATTTTGGGTTTTAGAGTAGCATGTCACTTGCCAAAAAGCACTTCAACTCCTCGTCTGGCGTGGTTAGTGCTATATAAATACAATTAAAAAAAAATATATCAGATGGCTCCGCATAGGAACAGAAACCATTCTGGGAAAGTGCCCCTAAAAATGATGTTTTACGAAGTTGTGGGATAAGCTATAAATTCCAGGGCAATGCAGAAGCGAAGAAAAGAGAAAAAAAGACAAGCTATGCACACATGATTCCTGAAATATCAATTTCCTTTAACCACAGACCTACAATTAAAAGCAAAAGGAAAAAAAAAAACTTAGAATAGTGAATATTTTTTTTATTGATACGCATATTATGCCCGATTGTAAACGGCTAGCCTAGGAAATGACATCACATTGATAACAATGATTCTTGGATCACAAGAAACTGGTTTATTAAACGGCACTTTCTTTGCTGTGCTGCTCCCACTACTGACCAGTTTATCAAGCACAACGACTGAGCGCATGCACTGCACACAAAGAGCAGCACACCACCCACAGCCAGAAAAAAAGCAGTGCGAACAGGTGCTGGGATATTGTTAGCCAGCTGCCCTTTCTGCAGATATATTTAATGCTGAAGAATACTGGTAATGCAGGGGCCTTCGCGGCAGTGGCGGGGGTTGGGTACTTGGGTGGTGGCAGTGAGAAGCTGGTACACTGGAGACCTGGGAGCCAGCTCTGCAGTATAAGTAACTAAACGGAGACACAGTCAAAACCCTGCAATAATGAAAGGCAGGAGTGTAGTGAATTCACAATTAAGCCACTCAGTCTGTCTTTTTAGGGCTCACTTATCTACGTCAGCTCAGCAGGCAGGAATGAGTCTGGGTGTTGCTGCAGAAGATTACTGCACGACCACAGACCAGCACCAGCTGAAAGTTGAGTGTTTAGTTGGGTTTTGGGGTTTCTGGGTTGAGCAACTTTGGGTGCTCCTCTAAGATTTAGCTATCTTTGCCTTTCTTGTTGATTGATATCATACGGTACCTCACAAGGGCATTATAGGCATGATTTTGAACTTAGTCGTGGCATCCAGGGGCTACCTCGGAATAGGAAACTGACATACACGCCGACATCCCGGAGCTTCCAGAACATTCCAAGGCTGACATCTCACGACTTGGACCGACAAGGACCTGGAAAACGTCCGATACGTGGCATGTAAAATATCATAGATCTGGGGCACTGAAAAAGCAGTTATACACAGTTTAAACTCACCAAGAAGAAATGGATTCAGTTCAGCACTGACTTTAAAAGGAGACTGTCAGTCCCTAAAACACGTTTAAGGGGCAGGTAGTGTCCCTGTACTTCACCAAGAGGACAAGGAGTCCGTATTCCCACTAGAAATTCTCCCCTACTGAATAAACGTACAATAGCTGGCTGAAGCCATTCTGAACCTGTTAATCGTTAGGAATTAGTATAAAGTTATGATACTTGGGAGAATACTGTTGAAGAAAAACTACTGTTAAAGTTTAGTCACTTTTCCTTTTTCTGGAATTGAAGATAGGGTGGGTAGTTGACGCCTGAAGGAAAATAGGCTCAGGCTTTTTAACTCGTGGGGTTACCTAGCATAAAGATCATGAGTAGGACCTAAAATTCCTGCCTTGACAGTTTAAAGAATGTACTACATGTGCTCTCTTCCCCGAGAAACCACAACATTCAGTTCCAAAAGATCCCAGAAACAGTTGAAGGGCTGAGTTTGCGGTTTCATTTAATAGTAAAGTAATTTTTACCCTTCCAGAAAACTCCCAAATTACCTGAATATATATTATTTCAGTTTTCTTTTACAAAAATACTCAGCAAACAAGTAAACACATTAATCCCTCTTACCCTGCTCAATTTACAATTTTTCAAGCAAAGTAGAGCCTTTAGTCTTTGGTCAGATTATTGTGGGGTGTGCTCGAAGTTCGCCCGTTGCTTGTGTCTCATACACCGCAAGTATTCGGTCTGGACTACTTGTTCTGTAACTCTAAGAAGAATGACTGTGTGCAAACTCGTAGTGACCTTTTTTCAACCCTGATGGTTTTCAGGATATTTAAGCATTGTCTCGGTACACTTACACAGAACATCAGCTCAGAAGACGGCCTGTGTCTGCTGTCCTCCCTTCCACAAAAAATATTTTCTTGCATGAATAATTCGGATCTTCTAAACACAGCACCCCACTACCGTCAAGTCTGCCCCACACAAAAAATGGGTCCAAGACTAAGATGTTATAGAAATCGGACTACAATATGGGTGATTTGAACACAATAATGCATTTCATTCCCACCCCATTATCCTGTGACTTGAAGATTTCCAAACAAACCTTCTCCAAACTGAAGTCAAGCCTTCCTAGATGAAGAGGCACACAGTTGAAATGTCGACACTGATCCCTAAAGATTAGCTGGTACATCAAGCCCAGAGTGAGTAAGCAGCTCACCATCCCACAAGGCAAAGGCAGGCACCACAGGGCCCCGGAATGATGTGTCAACAGTGTGGATCAGCATTTGCTTCTCTGCGTCCAACAGGCTGAGTTTTCTTCCTTCGAAATCAAGTAGCAGGCCCACTCTTACCGGGTGTCCAATTTTGGTGATAGGGATGGTCTTGTTACCTAGCATTGCATGCCACTTCTGGTGGGCATACGCAAACACCCAAGAGCGACTGCTGACACCAATGCACTCGTCTCGTGGCATGTCTGAGTCTGCCACACCAACCCGGAACTCGTTGGAACGATTGACGGTCACTTCCCAGTAATATTTTCCTTCACTTACAGCTGTATCCCCCAGAACAACAGCCCAATCGCGGAATCGCTCAAGGTTCTGGGGGACTTTGGTTGGATCTATCCCAAGCATCCGATATACAACACCTGTGTCCTTTTTGATGAGGTCAAGGCTACTGTGGGCAGTTCTCTCGTCGAGTTTGAAACTGATGTCTGCAAGAGAAAAGAAGTCATCATAGGTGGAAATGGCAGTTTTATTATGTCACACTTCTTCTAAAGTAAACATATTTAAACATAAAACGTGATAGCAGGAAAGCATCTGGCTGCCTAATCAAATTACTGTTTTTGTCTACTCCACTTCTGGTTGTCTATTCCTTTAAAAATACTTTCTATTAACTTATGTTTTGTGATGTCAGCACCGAGTTCATCCTACACTGTGATATGGATATGTTTTGTACTGTGCACTGAATAAATGTTAACATCACTTTACACCTAATTATCTACTCTCACTCGGACACCTCTTACTCTTCAGCTTCCACTCGGTTGTTGTGATTCCTTGCTTCGGTCTATTCCTTAATGTAGTGATCGTGCCCCTTGAATCGCCAAACCACCACACCATCACCCACAGCCTTACTACCAAGGAACACCACAATTTTATATTGTGTGGCATCTAATCGGAGGGATTATCTTCTGCCAGAAAATGCTGCCTCCTCCGTAAGATTTCTTCCATTTACGCATTTGATCTATCTACCATTTCCCTTTCACCTAATATAAAATTGGGATACTCAAATTTCGCATATTGATGACTTAGTCAAATACACAAAGATCAACACTGGAGCCTTAAAGGCCGAAAGCTCTATACCTTGTACACATGCTATGGCAACCTTCCAAGAACATTGCCATCTTTCTTTTTCCCTTGCTATTTTTCTCAGTAGCACGTGTGAATTAAAGTCACAAATGAACCTATTGGCAAGCTTGTGATGTTAAGTTATAATATGTTTGTCTGAGCTAAAAATACCTCTTACGTTTAAATTCTTTTTCCATGAGCACCGTCTTTGGATAGGTAAACAGAAAAGGAGTTGATGGATATCTGAATTTTGACTGAAGGCCAATGGATGCGGCAAAAAAAGATTGAAGAGTATTTTTGAGCTTTTTAAGCAAGATTTTGAAAGGATTCTCTAACTAAACAATATGTTCACAAGTGATGGGAAATTATTAGACCTTGATGGATGTATTGGACTCACTGAGATGTTTTCAGGCACTTATAATGTTTAGATGTCGTATCTGCTCAGTAATTCTTGCAGTATGTACACAGAAGTGAAAATTAGGTACAAACAACTGAGCACTGCAAACAAAGGGGTATAATACAAGACGTAGAGGCCAGCTCGGGGGGGGGGGAAGATGTTAGGGCTAGCAGGAATAGAGTGTTTAGACAGCAGCAGTCTCGTACCAGAGGGAAACGGTGGGCACTGTTCACTGCTGGTTTACCAAAGAAGACAAGGGGTAGTCACAGGCAAGGTGACGTAAAAAAGGTCATCTTCGGAGGGAGAACATTGCGAAATTACGCTGGGGCAAGATGTTGCAGCAACCTTCTTCTCTGTAGTCAGACTGAGTGGCCCTGGACTCGTATAACCGACCTTAGAAATAAGAAGTAAAAGGTACCTGTTCTCAGACCGTGAAGCAGCTACCCTATTTGGAGATCCTAAAATACCTAGGGCAGCAGAGCCAAAATACATATAGTTACTGTGCATATTACCTAGCAAGGAATCAGCAGTACATGTGGTGAGGAAACTCATTATGACAAATGCAGCGAAAGGTTTGTCATATTTTGTTGCGTCGGTAGAGCTGGGAACGCAAAACAAATTCTATTAAAAAAAAATTAAAAAAACAGTGCCAGTACAAATTAGTAGTGATCTCCCTCTGTCCCATGTTAGGTGCGAAGAGTCCTACCCGTTTTGTACAATATTTATCTAGTAAAAAGCAAAGCCCGATGTGGGATTATAGCAGTGATATACAATTCCCAAGCTGTTGTTTTTAAAGTCGAATCTTTAAATTTTGACTTTAAGAATCTATTCTTTCCATTTACATGCACAAAAACAATAGTTGCCAAAACCCACACCACAGTCCAACCCATGCTTTTTCAGTCAGCAGCACTTGCTAGGCATTTTCGTTTCATATTATTTGACAGGCATTTATTATTTTCAGTGTGCCTCGCTGTGGCTGTAAAAGGCTAATTGCCTGTATAGTGCAATTGTGATAGTCTTATCTATCCCCTTGGCAATTTCCCCGTGTACGCTCCTAATTGATGGCGATCTTATTTCTATTTACTTGTAGCTTTTGTAAAGCGAGGTGTGCTCTTCAGACTTTTCCCGGTTCCTTCTAGTCGCGTCTAAATCTTTGCCACCGACTCTAATGGGCTATGTTCTCCTATGCAACTGTTGTGTAAACACCACTTCTCGTGCTCTTTATTCCTGTCAATACTTAATGCTATTGCTGTTTTCAAAAGTTAACGCATGTTGATATACATCACCTTTTCTTCCTAGGACCCTTCACTGTACACGCCTTTTTCCTACTTAACGCACCTTTGCAGTTAGTCTGTTTTCAATGTCTTTTTCTGTGACAGCCTTATTTTCAGCTGCCTCAACTAGTGCCCTGTTAGACTGCCAGTGCCCATGGCGGGGCTATTTAAACGATAGGGTCTCTACAATCCCGCCTGCTGCTTACCCCTTCTCTGGCTCGCCATGAGCTGTCCTCCGTACAGCACTGTCCGCAGCCTTGGTCCAACCCTGCACAACACACGACCAAGGGGCGTCGCCATTTTGGAATCAGAAACGCTGGGCAAAGGGAAAAAAACGCACACAAAAAAAAACTGACGGGCTGCATCGAAACAAAAAACGGGCTATTCGACTATCGGCTAAGCCACAACGCCATCTTGGGAGAGGGTAAGAGCTGGGTGTAAAGGAGGGTATAAAGATGGGAACCTCGCCTAGCTGCCAGGGTTTGAGATTGCCAAGTGTGAAATTTTCATAATTTCAGTTTAATTGTGAGTGGGATTCCAAAGACTATGAGTGACACTTTTTTGCAGGTATAATCAAGCAATGAAGACTAGGAAAATATATAAATATCAGCAATTACACCCAATTGAGCAACAAGACACTCGTAGAAGATGTTAAAACCGCTGGAAAGCACCAGAAACTGAAGCATCTAGTGCCCTTGTAAGCTGATAGTACTATTAAGCAAAACGAGGACTCAGATCTGCACCACTCTCATTGACAGTGCGCGCGGTGCAACTCCAAACAAAAGGACGTTTCTATAAATTTCAGCAAAGTCAGTTATTGTAGTAGGGTCACATTATCTGTTGCGAAAACCGGCGCAGTGGGCCTGCCACTTGATCATCTGGAGTACAGAGAATAACATAATGACTGCTGTGGGGGTGCAGGAGGAGATAAGGAGGCGGATGAGGACTGTTTTCAAGATTGGGTGTCTCACTTGAAAGCGCACATCATTGTTCGTTGGAGTACTGAATGTATCCGAGGTGCAGACTCTCCACTACCAAAAATTTGAGCAGGTGTTCTGCTTTAATTTCTTCTGCTCTGACAAAACAAAATTAAAATTCTTTACCTAATCACTTTCCTGACTGCTCGACCTCTATAAATCTGGCCAAACAAATGAGCACAGGGACATCCATTGTATTAAGAGCACCAATAGTTTTCCTTGTTCAGGGGTTATAAGTGACCATTAATCTTGCACTTACTTTGGGCAGGCGACGAGCGGAGACGGCGCTGCGGCGACAGGCCCCTTCCCCCTAGGCTGGTACACACTCTCACAGGCAGCTGTAGGCAGCAGTCCGGCCCGGCGGTGGCGTTATTGACCCTTAGTTCGCAGGATCACGATTATACCATAGCCCACTGCACAGAGCACATAGTGGGCCGAAAGTGGCGAGCAGCTATCTCTGCTACATGGCGGCAGCAGGCTCATAACGGCGAGTAGCAGCTGCCAATGCTTATGGGCCCGGGTGACCCTCAGAGAGACCAAGGCATGCCTGCGGTGGTGCGACCGGTGGTGGCATGCTCATCCATCGCCTCAGCTATCCCGGACCTTTTATTTATCTGAGATCCTGCCTCTGCCATGACTGTGCCCGTCCAGTGAGAAAGCCGGTGTTTGCACGCATAAGCGAGGAGGCAAACAAAATGAGCATAGGAAATGCAATAGGGCCCGCATTAGGAAAGTTTGAGCTATTGGTCTTATAAATGATTTTTTTTTTATTTATGTGTTATTTTTTAAAATAGCTAAATTAATAGCTTTGTCATTTACAATGCCAATAGTTATAACTTTCGCAAATGTGACACCTATAGCATTAGTAATGCGTCATGTTTTGTATTTATGTGACTTAGATGTATTGATATTACAAATAACAATGGCTTTTAATTTTTTTTAAATAATTAATACTTAAATAAATTATTTGTAATGGCAATAGCTTAAACTTTTGCAAATAACTTTTGTGAAGATTATGTTCAGTGTTTTTGATTGTGACGAAAATCCAAGAACAGAAGTGAAATATTAACATTTTTTTGTGATTTGTAATAAAGCATGAAAGCTTGAAAACAGCTTGAAACAACATATTTGAACCAGTGATGCTGTAGTTGCGCAGAGTGATGCTGTGGTTGCGCTGAGTGATGCTGTGGTTGCGCTGAGTGATGCTGTGGTTAGGCTGAGTGATGCTGTGGTGGTGCGAGTGATGCTGTGGTGGTGCTGTGGTGGTGCTGAGTGGTGCTGTGGTGGTGCTGAGTGATGCTGTGGTGATGCTGTGGTGGTGCTGAGTGATACTGGGGTGGTGCTGAGTGATACTGGGGTGGTGCTGAGTGATGCTGGGGTGGTGCTGAGTGGTGCTGTGGTGGTGCTGAGTGATGCTGTGGTGGTGCTGAGTGATGATGTGGTGGTGCTGAGTGATGCTGTGGTGGCGCTGAGTGATCCTGTGGTGATGCTGAGTGGTGCTGTGATTGTGGTGTGGTGGTGCTGAGTGATGCTGTGGTGGTGCTGAGTGATGCTGTAGTGATGCTGAGTGATGCTGAGTGATGCTGTGGTGGCGCTGAGTGGTGTTGTGGTGATGCTGAGTGGTGCTGTGGTGGTGCTGAGTGATGCTGTGGTGGTGCTGAGTGGTGGGGTTTATTAGGCATACACATTCTCAGACTGTTAATAATGGGGATGACACACATTATGAGCCTGCAAGTAACTTTCCAGCATCCAGGGCCGTTTCTACCATTAGGCAAGACTAGGTGGCTGCCTAGGGCGGCAAAATGGCTAGGGCGGCAAAAGGGGGATTTTTTTTTTATTTTAACCTTCGAAAGTAAATCTAGGCTGCTGCCTAGGCTTGCCTAATGGTAGAAACGGCCCTGCATGCACGCTGCTGACCACCACTACCTAATGCGTTGGAAGAGGACGTGTGCTTTAGCACGCTCAATTGATAAACTCAAACTCAACTGATAAACTTTGCATCTAAACAAAATGTATTTCGGTAATCCAACTGCAAAGTGGGTTCGTACTCAAATACGCCGACTTTTGAACAAAAATAACCCCTCCTCTCCCTAAATTAAAAAGAAGAACCTTTTGAATCGCCAGAACCCTCAAAACTATGGAAAAGTATGAATTTCCATGCAGTCTTAAGAGCTTAGTGTGCATATGCACACCACGACTGACTCACCAGCACAGTTGATTGCACGCCTGACCTAGAGAAGCGTCCTTACACTGCACCGGAAGTACTAACGCTCTGTAAGAAGGAACACAAATGAGGGATTGAGAGACCAGCCATCAGGTGCGGTCAACGTTTGGATAGATTTCCTGGAAGTGTCTTGTCTGTAATTTTTGCATTAAGAAGTGGGTGAGCTGCAGCGAACAGCTCTTGTTTTCACCATTCATATCCCCAGGGACAGGCTATAGTGCCGTCATTCCTCGTTATGGGTTTTTGCATGGCCTGTAGATTTTACTGCACCGCGACTTCTTACGTCGTGCCCTGTGTGCTCTGCATGATTTTTCTGTCCAGCAGATCACTGCTGCATGTTGTTGATCTCCACGAGACTGCTCGTCCCGGTTCTGCAACAATTCACTGCGGAGTTTAATGAGGAGAGAGGACCCGGGAGAGGAGGTGATAAGACGGGAGTAGGGAGAGGAGAGGTGCAGAGGAACAACTGCAAACTGAGGTGTGAGGAGAGCTGAGGGAAACGTGCAGAAGGGGACGCGAGTGGTGAAGAGAAAGAACCGCGGGAGGAGAGGCGCACGGGGTGATGTGAGGGTCAGAGGGAGCCATGTACGAGGGACAGTGACTGGTGCAGAAAGCCCTGCAGAAGAGAGAGGGGATCCGGAACGTGGCCTTCTGGGAGGAGGCACCAAACACCGAGGTTGCAGCGATAAGAAGGGAGTGCAGGAGAAGAAGTGAAAAGTAGAAGGAGGAAGCAGGGAGAGCTCCAGGGTAAGCAGGAGGCGCTGTGGGAGAAGCGATAGCTGGCAGTTGAAGGTGGAGTATCGGCATGTGGAACGAGAAGGGCATGAGGACTGAGAGTTGAATGATCCATGCAAGAGGGAAGGGGCCCCAGTGACGCGATAGCAAGGACACTACTGAGGACTGTCACTGAGCGAGAGGTGCTGAGGGGTGCTACCCACGGAGAGGCACTGAGGACTGGCCCTGATTGAATGATAGTGAAGGGCACTGAGGACTGGCACCGATGATTGGTACTCAAAGACTGTTTTGAGAATTGGTACTCACAGAGGGGCACTGAGGACTGGTACTGAGGGAGGTGTACCGAAGACTGGTGCTGAGGACTGCTCCTAACAGAGGGGCACTGAGGACTGTTACAGGAGAGGGATTATGCGGACTGGCACTGAGCGAAGGGCACTGAGGATTGGTACTCATGCAGGGCCACTGAGGACTGTTACTGAGCGAGCAGTTCTGAGGACTGGTGCTTAAAGAGGACTGACCCTGAACAAGAATTACTGAAGACTACTATTGACGAGGAGAAGGGGTACGGGGTCCAAGGACTAGTATTTGTGAAGGTCATTGAGGACTGGCACTGAGGGGAACTGAGACTGGCACTGAGCGAGGAGCACTGAGGACTGGCACAATGGACTGGGGTATTAAGGACTGGCACTGAGAATTGGTACTCACCAAGGGTCTCTCAGGACTGATACAGACC
This sequence comes from Lissotriton helveticus, assembly GCF_964261635.1. Taxonomy (NCBI): domain Eukaryota; kingdom Metazoa; phylum Chordata; class Amphibia; order Caudata; family Salamandridae; genus Lissotriton; species Lissotriton helveticus. The sequence continues at coordinate 1,709,043,294 of NC_136057.1, read as the reverse complement.
AATTGAGCATTGAAGACCGTGTTGAGTGAGGGGTACAGAGGACAGGTACTGACCAAGTGATCCTGATAACTGCGGTCACTGTGGAGTACTGAGGGCAGGTACTGACCGAGTGAGCATTGTAGACTGTGTTCACTGAGGGGTACTGAAGACAGGTACTGACAGTGAGCATTGGCTATGTTCACTGAGGGATTCTGAAGACAGGCAATGACAGAGTGAGCATTGAAAACTGCGTTCCCTGAGGGGTATTGAGGACAGGTACTGGCCGAGTGAGCATTGAAAACTGTGTTCACTGGAAGTATTGAGGACAGGTACTTACAGTGACTTTGAAAACTGTTCATCTAGCGGTACTGAGGACAGGTACTGGCTGAGTGAGCACGGAAGACTGTGTTCACTGATGGGTACTGAGGGCAGGTACTGACCAAGTGAGCCCCGATGTCTGTGTTCACTGATGGATACTGAGGACAGGTACTGAGTGAGTGAGTATTGCAAGTTACTATTTTTGTTGTTTATGGTTTTGAAAACAAGGTGCACTTGACGCCTCAGTGGTATTTAAACACAAGGCTGTATTGGGCATCCGTGTACATAGTTCTGTGAGTGTATGGCTACTGTAACAGTCTGGCCTTGGCCTTTTGTTGAGGTCGTTTGCAGGACTGACTGTTGTGATCATGTTTCCTGATAGTAAATAAGTGTAACATAGAAGGGTTCAGTAGTAGAGGGTGTGCCTCGCTAGCCTGGATGACAAGGGGAAAGAGTGATGGTAGTAACAGGGAGGGGGTGGCATTTTTCAATTCTCGCCTAGGGCGGCAAAGCACCTAGAAACGGTCCTGCCAGCATCTTTGATCTCGCGCCCCAAGCGTATGCTGCTGCCTCCCAAAACCCGGCCTTTGTGACTGGCTCAGAACAAGACATCTGGCGACTTTGTTGTTTTAGGCTAATCAGGTCCTGGAAGGGTGCAAAAACTGACACCACGCATGGAGGGTCCTTGCAACTTGAGAGCACTCATGGCGGCATAACGGATGATACAAAAAATAAGAATTCATTCGCATTTCTACACTCTAAGAGGACGAAGAGTTCAAGCACGTATTTCGGGCAGAGTCAGGGAGGTATACGATGTAGCTTTCTCTGCTGCTTTCACATTGTTCACAATTATAATCAAAACAACCGGGATAGTATGGATTGGGGGGCAGATTGCTAGGGCATTTTACAAGGATGTATTTTGACTGAGGTTGGGGATGCAGATGTAACGTAACTAACAGGGGGGTTTTGCTAGCGAACAGATTAAATTCACCGTCCTTCATAAAATGAATATTTACATGAATTACACGAATGAATGATATTTAAATGATATACTATGGGCCGATTTCCAGGCTGCGCTTTCCATGTATTTCCGGGCTGAATGGAAGATACCCAGCAGCAGGGGTGCGAGTGAACAGACAAAGAAGCAGACCCTCACAACAAGTCGGATGGGGGTGGGCGCTTAGATGGAAAATCAGAGAAGGTGAAAACGCGAAGGTGCAGAAGTGTATCCTACAGCATAGCGGTCTCCTTGCTACTTATAATGAGAGTGATATCAAGCTACTCTGTTTTCAGACCCCAGCACAAAGCATGCTGGGACTTATAAAGCCCATACTGGTAATGAGAAAAGCAACTTTACATGTTCAGCATGACTCATGCTGGTAGCTAAACATTTAGGGCTGGCTTCAAGTTCCACTGGTCAGATAGGACTACTGACAGCTGTGCTACAAAATGCAAAGGAGAGAGGATGCAGAGGCACAAGCATGGCGGAGCAGGCACAGTCTAAAGATGGCATCTTTAGACATTAGGTGATAAACTTACCACAAAACATGCTTCAAACATGAATATTTTCCAACTGTAAGTATCTCTTTGAAATACAGTTACCAGATCACTTCAATGTCGCCCAAACACCATGTGGTCGTTCCTAATTACCAGGATCATTAGTTCCATTGGTTTAGCAGAAGGAAGCAAGACTGCAACTCCCAGAATGCATTAGTCTGGCGAATCAAAGCCCAGAAACGGAATGGTGTATTCCTGACATGAAGCTACAAGGCAAGACGTGGAAGCCAAAAGGCAGGCCCGGTAAAGATCAGAAAACTATCTTAGGCAACAAATGAATTGTAAACCAAAATTAAGTGTTGTTTGGCTTTGGTTCAGGGCCAGCTGGGGGGAATAAAGCAGACAAGAGAAGACGCACAGAGTGGGGACAGCTAAAGGAGGCTTGGGCAGCGAGCCAAAGACTGCGGGTTCACAATCATGAACATATGTGACTTGTTCTCTGCCCTTGTCGTTCTGTGCCACTCCAGTCCATACCTGAAGGAAGGGCCGAAAACGTCGGCAATAAAGAAAAGAGAGGCAGTCTCAAATGCGATGTGTGCAAGGTTAATAAAAAGTAGGATGGCGGTGATTACAATGCCTTTGAATTCCTTGATTGAGACAGAGTCCGAATACTGTAGAAAACAAGCCCTCGGCATTGCTGTGGTGGGGAGGCGGGGAGAGGCAAGAAGGGAAGAATAGGGGCCGGGAGCAGCAGCCTTTGATGTGCCGGCCGGCCGTGCAGTGAATAATTAGGGGAGGAGAAATGCCGGCTGGGGGATGCTTGAGAGGCCTGAGGAGGCTGGTGGCTTTGATGTGCACGCGCTTTTTGCCAATGCGCTTGCGCATTGAGCTTGTTTTTCTCGGGCACTGCAACAAATCGCCGAGATGGTTAAGCTCTGTTTAAGCCACAATATAGCTCGCCAGCTATGCGCAAGCGCATCAGCAGGCGAGCCCTAAAAAGCATAACTGCCACTCGCCTTGCCGCCTACGTAGAGAGAATTAGGGATACACTGTTGCAATCACGTGACCTGGTGTGCCATGCTCCCCAGCCGGCCCGCTGCAGCTGTGCTAATAATGAATGCTCTTTGCTGCAGGCAGTGCAGCAATGAGCCATTCACAAACAGACTTTTCACACTTAGATTACTACAATACATACTGCCAGAACAACACATGGTCTACGCTGCGTGCTCAGCTCATTAGGAGTTTGCCAGGGTGGCGATTTCGGTCCCGCTTATCTCTTCCTCTGCACCGATGGTGGTGTCAAGGATGCGCTACATATGCGTGACCTTGCACTTTTGTGCGGTGATGCAGACCACCGCACAAAAATGTGTTAGTGTCCCGCCTGATGCGTGATAATTGGCAGGGCGGACCTTGGTGCCTAGGAAGTCCAAAAGGGAGGGTTTGTGGCAGGTGTTCTTGAGGAGGCCACAGGATCCTCTGACGTGCTCAGGTTGATCTGCTTTTGGAGAGGGGCCGTACTTTCTGTAGAATCAATCATTTTGAGAGGGTTCCCCATAAAATTTTCACACGTGGGTGTAAGTGGGAGAATGATAAGTCTCCTTATTTTATTGCAACCCTACTGAATATGATGATAGCGTCTATCTAAATTCTGAAGAGAGGCCGATGTTTGCGCTGTTGAACTGAAATTGAGATTTTATTTGTACAGCACTTATTACCCTTGACAAGGTGTTAAAGTGCTTAACTGCAAGTAACAAGCTACCTAGAGCCAAAGTTAGTGGTTAGTTCATTCCTTATTGGGGGTTAGTCTTGCATGCTAAATAAAACCATTCCAGGTACTTCTCCATTCTACCTAGCTTATAGTATGAGGAAGAAAGTCTTACGTAGTTAACAGAGATGGTGTGTCATTCGGCCTGGACTTAACTCAAAGCAGGAGACATCTGAGATAGATTCTTTAACTGAGACATCACTTCAGGAAGAGGATCATGGATGAGAATGAGTTAGTGATTTTCCAGGTAGTGGAGTTCCATTATACGATGACTCGTCTTCCAGTGATTCTGAAGAACATTGTCATGGTAGCTGTGATATATTTCTTTGCATGTACAATCTGTGCAGCTGAGAGACAGTGGCAGTGTAGCCCAATCTGGAGTGCTGGCATGTACAGTGTGGAACACATGAAAATGGGTACCCCCCTAATAGATTTCAGCTGCAAATCCCCCCATTTGCTGGAGATGCTGAATGTCAACCCTGTAATTTCTTTGTACATTAATTATATTAATCTTTTTGTGTATGATGTGTTCCTTGAGGAAGTTGTACACCAAATACATTTTCCTGCCAAACAATTTCTCAGGGAGCACGGAGACATTCTGACACCTTATTCTAGGGTGCATTTGTGAACTTCCACTTGACTTAGGGGAGTTAAAATATTCTATTCATCGGAATTGTGCACAAACCAACAGTACAGTATTACTGCACTACTCATACAGTTTTGACAACACCCAGCTCATGACCAGATATTGTTTTTTCATCCTGAAAGCTATGCTGCATTTCACTGATAATTCTACAGCAATGCCTTGTGGCATCCAGACTAAGAAAGCATGTTCAAAATGTGGCCTGTCGTGGGACACTTGTATGCCAAATTTCAAGAGATTTATAATCCTGTGAAGATTATCGCAGTTTAAAGTCATTGATCTGCTAAAAGGGCAGCTGCTGTTCATGAAATACATACCAAATAAAAGAGCTTGTTACAACATTGTGTTGTTCGTATTGTCTGAGAGCTCCATTGGATATGTAAACAGCCTGAGAGAATATTCTGTGGTGGATTCCACTATAAATCCTACAGGTTGCATTTACACATTTGGAATTAGTGAGAAGATTGTATGGGATCCATTTTGATCACATCTTCATTAAGATTCTAACCTTTATGCGGACAATTTCTATATGGTAGCATTGTGGCTTGCATTATTATTTGAAATCATTGCAACAGATTCCTTCAAGAACTTATTTGGAAAAAATTCCAAAAAGTCCAGAGAAATGTGTAGAGTAGCAGCACATTCTCAGTTAGACAACAAATGTATGTGCTCTGTACAATTTACAATGAGATTACTACTCCTATCACGGTTTGATGTTTATTTACAGAAGTGCACAAACCCACCTGTATACTTGTGGTGCAGTTCATTTGTTCATGACAAGGTCGTTTCTAGAGCTTGATATAGAACAGCAAAATATTTGTGTTCCTAATGTGGTACAATCTACCCACAAAATACAATTAGTCCAGATGAAACCAGCACAGCCAACATATCTTTCATCTTAAAAAAGGCTTCCTCTGGGCTGTAAAAACAAAGAATATGAGGATATACACTCATGTTGACAAAAAATGTAACATATCAATCTGTAATGTCTAATTCCTGTTGATTTATTGCTGTAAAGTATATCATATGTGGACAAAAAAATAACCTGTCTCAGTGGTATGAATGCACAGAAAGATACAAAGTTCCCCGGGGGGAGGGGGGGGGGGTTGTTATTCTAGAGTGGAGAGAAAAATATGCAGAGTGTACAGTCAAGGAACTAGGGGGTTCCTCTATCGGAATTAGAGAGCCTCACACACCCAGGGCGTTTAGGTGTGGAACACACCCTGACCGTAGGGTGTCCAGTGTCATCATTGGCTCACTGCTCCTCGTCAGACCGGCGCTGCAATGTCTGACGGAGTGCCAGGAGGCACCCTTTTGACGGAGGTCTTTTATTCCTTGCCGATGGTGTGTGTGAGTCAGAAGGAAGATGGTGTAGTCAGTGTGGAGTATGTGAGTGTTAAAAAGGGTAACTAGTCCACAATAGGATTTATTAGCGTGGCTGCTTCCCTGATTAAAAGGGGGGTGAGAGGGGAGCTAGAGACTGTGGTGAGTATCAGAACCTAACTCTACCCCCTGGTGTGGTCAACATGTTTCTCGCCATCCGGCGATTCGTCAGGACCAAAACAAAGTACTACACGTGAAAAAAGGTTCAAACACAAGGTAAAAAACACAAATACAACCTCACTGGGTCGGTTGAGAAGAGGGCCTAAAGTCCTGCTCTAGTTATGCGACCCTAAGGAGGATTAAAAGGGCCTCGCAGTCTGCTCCCGTGAGGCCAGCGCTGTCTGGCGGTTATGCCTCAGTCCGGGCGCTGGGATGCTGGAATCACCTACCCCTCACGCTCGCGGCACCTGGTCAGGGTGCGGAGCAACTGGTAAGTGGTATGAATCAAATCACATGATACACAAAATATGTTGTGCACCATGCTAACCCCAATTGGGCAAAGAGAAAATATTATTAGTGCAAATTAAACCCCAACCATGTGCCACCAAAACAAAATAATCACACGAATAAGTGAAGAGTGCAGGTGTCCACACTCCTAAGAATGAAGGCACTCGACTTAAAAAACAAATGAGAAGATGAACAGGAATCTACCATCACCGAGAAAGGTAAATAGAACAAGCATTTACAATGCAATAGGTCTCGCAGTTGTTAGAGTTTGAGCTATTGGCATTGTAAATGGCAATGTCTTTTATTTATGTGTTGGTTTTTAAAACATAAATAAAAGGCATTGTCATTTACAATGCCAATAGGTTAAACTCTCGCAAATGCGAGACCTATTGCATTGCAAATGCTTTTTTTTATGTAGTTGTCTGTGAAGTTCCACTTGCAAGTCATGGAGCACGCCCAGGTCAAGCAGAATCTGTGGTGTTTCTAGACAACTGAAACAGCCAATTGTTTTATGGCCATTTCTTGCAGGGGCTTCACAAAAAACAACCACGAGGACTGACAGGGGAGACCCTTCAACAATCCTGCATATTAATGTTTTAGGAGAAAAGATAGTTGCAAAAAAATACTAGGCGTGACCGTCTGGACAAGATTGGACAAAACCAAAGAAAAACAGCAGTCTTTTCCACGTTTGGGGTGTCTTTAAAGCCCTAGCCTAGCAACATGTTAACTGCACTCTGCATCTGCACTCTAAATCTGCACTCTGCACTCTGAATCTTGAATCTGCACGCTGCACTCTGCACTCTGAATCTTGAATCTGCACGCTGCACTCTGCACTCTGAATCTTGAATCTGCACGCTGCACTCACACTCTGCACTCTGAATCTGCACTCTGAATCTGCACTCTGAATCTGCACTCTGAATCTGCACTCTGAATCTGCACTCTCAATCTGCACTCTCAATCTGCACTCACAATCTGCACTCACAATCTGCACTCACAATCTGCACTCTGAATCTGCACTCTGCACTCACAATCTGCACTCACAATCTGCACTCACAATCTGCACTCTGAATCTGCACTCTGCAGTCACAATCTGCAGTCACAATCTGCACTCACAATCTGCACTCACAATCTGCACTCACAATCTGCACTCTCAATCTGCACTCTCAAATCTGCACTCTCAATCTGCACTCTGCACTCACAATCTGCACTCACAATCTGCACTCTGAATCTGCACTCTGAATCTGCACTCTGAATCTGCACTCACAATCTGCACTCACAATCTGCACTCACAATCTGCACTCACAATCTGCACTCTGCAATCACAATCTGCACTCACAATCTGCACTCACAATCTGCACTCTGAATCTGCACTCTGAATCTGCACTCTGAATCTGCACTCACAATCTGCACTCACAATCTGCACTCACAATCTGCACTCTGCAATCACAATCTGCACTCACAATCTGCACTCACAATCTGCACTCTGAATCTGCACTCTGCACTCACAATCTGCACTCTCAATCTGCACTCTCAAATCTGCACTCTCAATCTGCACTCTGCACTCACAATCTGCACTCACAATCTGCACTCTGAATCTGCACTCTGAATCTGCACTCTGAATCTGCACTCACAATCTGCACTCACAATCTGCACTCACAATCTGCACTCACAATCTGCACTCTGCACTCACAATCTGCACTCACAATCTGCACTCACAATCTGCACTCTCAATCTGCACTCTCAATCTGCACTCTCAATCTGCACTCTCACTCTGCACTCTGCACTCTGAATCTGCACTCTCAATCTGCACTCACAATCTGCACTCACAATCTGCACTCTCAATCTGCACTCACAATCTGCACTCACAATCTGCACTCACAATCTGCACTCACAATCTCCACTCACAATCTGCACTCACAATCTGCACTCTGAATCTGCACTCTGAATCTGCACTCTGAATCTGCACTCACAATCTGCACTCACAATCTGCACTCACAATCTGCACTCACAATCTGCACTCAAAATCTGCACTCTCAATCTGCACTCACAATCTGCACTCTCAATCTGCACTCACAATCTGCACTCACAATCTGCACTCACAATCTGCACTCTGAATCTGCACTCTGCACTCACAATCTGCACTCTCAATCTGCACTCACAATCTGCACTCACAATCTGCACTCACAATCTGCACTCTCAATCTGCACTCACAATCTGCACTCACAATCTGCACTCACAATCTGCACTCACAATCTGCACTCACAATCTGCACTCTGAATCTGCACTCTGAATCTGCACTCTGAATCTGCACTCACAATCTGCACTCACAATCTGCACTCACAATCTGCACTCACAATCTGCACTCTCAATCTGCACTCTCAATCTGCACTCACAATCTGCACTCACAATCTGCACTCACAATCTGCACTCACAATCTGCACTCTGAATCTGCACTCTGCACTCACAATCTGCACTCACAATCTACACTCACAATCTGCACCCTGAATCTGCACTCTGAATCTGCACTCACAATCTGCACTCACAATCTGCACTCACAATCTGCACTCTGAATCTGCACTCTGAATCTGCACTCTGCACTCACAATCTGAACTCACAATCTGCACTCACAATCTGCACTCTGCACTCACAATCTGCACTCTGAATCTGCCCTCTGAATCTGCACTCTGAATCTGCACTCTGCACTCACAATCTGCACTCACAATCTGCACTCACAATCTGCACTCTGAATCTGCACTCTGCACTCACAATCTGCACTCACAATCTGCACTCTGAATCTGCACTCTGAATCTGCACTCTGCACTCACAATCTACACTCACAATCTGCACTCTGAATCTGCACTCTGAATCTGCACTCTGAATCTGCACTCACAATCTGCACTCACAATCTGCACTCACAATCTGCACTCACAATCTGCACTCTGAATCTACACTCACAATCTGCACTCACAATCTGCACTCACAATCTGCACTCACAATCTGCACTCACAATCTGCACTCTGAATCTGCACTCTGAATCTGCACTCTGCACTCACAATCTGCACTCACAATCTGCACTCTGAATCTGCACTCTGCACTCTGAATCTGCACTCTGAATCTGCACTCTGCACTCACAATCTGCACTCTGAATCTGCACTCTGAATCTGCACTCTGCACTCTGAATCTGCACTCTGCACTCACAATCTGCACTCTGAATCTGCACTCTGAATCTGCACTCTGAATCTGCACTCTGAATCTTCAATCTGCACTCACAATCTGCACTCACAATCTGCACTCACAATCTACACTCACAATCTACACTCACAATCTACACTCACAATCTGCACTCACAATCTGCACTCACAATCTGCACTCACAATCTGCACTCACAATCTGCACTCTGAATCTGCACTCACAATCTGCACTCACAATCTGCACTCACAATCTGCACTCACAATCTGCACTCTGAATCTGCACTCTGAATCTGCACTCTGCACTCACAATCTGCACTCTGCACTCACAATCTGCACTCACAATCTGCACTCTGAATCTGCACTCACAATCTGCACTCACAATCTGCACTCACACTCTGCACTCACAATCTGCACTCTGAATCTGCACTCACAATCTGCACTCACAATCTGCACTCACAATCTGCACTCACAATCTGCACTCACAATCTCCACTCACAATCTGCACTCACAATCTGCACTCTGAATCTGCACTCTGAATCTGCACTCTGAATCTGCACTCACAATCTGCACTCACAATCTGCACTCACAATCTGCACTCACAATCTGCACTCAAAATCTGCACTCTCAATCTGCACTCACAATCTGCACTCTCAATCTGCACTCACAATCTGCACTCACAATCTGCACTCACAATCTGCACTCTGAATCTGCACTCTGCACTCACAATCTGCACTCTCAATCTGCACTCACAATCTGCACTCACAATCTGCACTCTCAATCTGCACTCACAATCTGCACTCACAATCTGCACTCACAATCTGCACTCACAATCTGCACTCACAATCTGCACTCTGAATCTGCACTCTGAATCTGCACTCTGAATCTGCACTCACAATCTGCACTCACAATCTGCACTCACAATCTGCACTCACAATCTGCACTCTCAATCTGCACTCTCAATCTGCACTCACAATCTGCACTCACAATCTGCACTCACAATCTGCACTCACAATCTGCACTCTGAATCTGCACTCTGCACTCACAATCTGCACTCACAATCTACACTCACAATCTGCACCCTGAATCTGCACTCTGAATCTGCACTCACAATCTGCACTCACAATCTGCACTCACAATCTGCACTCTGAATCTGCACTCTGAATCTGCACTCTGCACTCACAATCTGAACTCACAATCTGCACTCACAATCTGCACTCTGCACTCACAATCTGCACTCTGAATCTGCCCTCTGAATCTGCACTCTGAATCTGCACTCTGCACTCACAATCTGCACTCACAATCTGCACTCACAATCTGCACTCTGAATCTGCACTCTGCACTCACAATCTGCACTCACAATCTGCACTCTGAATCTGCACTCTGAATCTGCACTCTGCACTCACAATCTACACTCACAATCTGCACTCTGAATCTGCACTCTGAATCTGCACTCTGAATCTGCACTCACAATCTGCACTCACAATCTGCACTCACAATCTGCACTCACAATCTGCACTCTGAATCTACACTCACAATCTGCACTCACAATCTGCACTCACAATCTGCACTCACAATCTGCACTCACAATCTGCACTCTGAATCTGCACTCTGAATCTGCACTCTGCACTCACAATCTGCACTCACAATCTGCACTCTGAATCTGCACTCTGCACTCTGAATCTGCACTCTGAATCTGCACTCTGCACTCACAATCTGCACTCTGAATCTGCACTCTGAATCTGCACTCTGCACTCTGAATCTGCACTCTGAATCTGCACTCACAATCTGCACTCACAATCTGCACTCACAATCTCCACTCACAATCTGCACTCACAATCTGCACTCTGAATCTGCACTCTGAATCTGCACTCTGAATCTGCACTCACAATCTGCACTCACAATCTGCACTCACAATCTGCACTCACAATCTGCACTCAAAATCTGCACTCTCAATCTGCACTCACAATCTGCACTCTCAATCTGCACTCACAATCTGCACTCACAATCTGCACTCACAATCTGCACTCTCAATCTGCACTCACAATCTGCACTCACAATCTGCACTCACAATCTGCACTCACAATCTGCACTCACAATCTGCACTCTGAATCTGCACTCTGAATCTGCACTCTGAATCTGCACTCACAATCTGCACTCACAATCTGCACTCACAATCTGCACTCACAATCTGCACTCTCAATCTGCACTCTCAATCTGCACTCACAATCTGCACTCACAATCTGCACTCACAATCTGCACTCACAATCTGCACTCTGAATCTGCACTCTGCACTCACAATCTGCACTCACAATCTACACTCACAATCTGCACCCTGAATCTGCACTCTGAATCTGCACTCACAATCTGCACTCACAATCTGCACTCACAATCTGCACTCTGAATCTGCACTCTGAATCTGCACTCTGCACTCACAATCTGAACTCACAATCTGCACTCACAATCTGCACTCTGCACTCACAATCTGCACTCTGAATCTGCCCTCTGAATCTGCACTCTGAATCTGCACTCTGCACTCACAATCTGCACTCACAATCTGCACTCACAATCTGCACTCTGAATCTGCACTCTGCACTCACAATCTGCACTCACAATCTGCACTCTGAATCTGCACTCTGAATCTGCACTCTGCACTCACAATCTACACTCACAATCTGCACTCTGAATCTGCACTCTGAATCTGCACTCTGAATCTGCACTCACAATCTGCACTCACAATCTGCACTCACAATCTGCACTCACAATCTGCACTCTGAATCTACACTCACAATCTGCACTCACAATCTGCACTCACAATCTGCACTCACAATCTGCACTCACAATCTGCACTCTGAATCTGCACTCTGAATCTGCACTCTGCACTCACAATCTGCACTCACAATCTGCACTCTGAATCTGCACTCTGCACTCTGAATCTGCACTCTGAATCTGCACTCTGCACTCACAATCTGCACTCTGAATCTGCACTCTGAATCTGCACTCTGCACTCTGAATCTGCACTCTGCACTCACAATCTGCACTCTGAATCTGCACTCTGAATCTGCACTCTGAATCTGCACTCTGAATCTTCAATCTGCACTCACAATCTGCACTCACAATCTGCACTCACAATCTACACTCACAATCTACACTCACAATCTACACTCACAATCTGCACTCACAATCTGCACTCACAATCTGCACTCACAATCTGCACTCACAATCTGCACTCTGAATCTGCACTCACAATCTGCACTCACAATCTGCACTCACAATCTGCACTCACAATCTGCACTCTGAATCTGCACTCTGAATCTGCACTCTGCACTCACAATCTGCACTCTGCACTCACAATCTGCACTCACAATCTGCACTCTGAATCTGCACTCACAATCTGCACTCACAATCTGCACTCACACTCTGCACTCACAATCTGCACTCTGAATCTGCACTCTGAATCTGCACTCACAATCTGCACTCACAATCTGCACTCACAATCTGCACTCACAATCTGCACTCACAATCTCCACTCACAATCTGCACTCACAATCTGCACTCTGAATCTGCACTCTGAATCTGCACTCTGAATCTGCACTCACAATCTGCACTCACAATCTGCACTCACAATCTGCACTCACAATCTGCACTCAAAATCTGCACTCTCAATCTGCACTCACAATCTGCACTCTCAATCTGCACTCACAATCTGCACTCACAATCTGCACTCACAATCTGCACTCTGAATCTGCACTCTGCACTCACAATCTGCACTCTCAATCTGCACTCACAATCTGCACTCACAATCTGCACTCTCAATCTGCACTCACAATCTGCACTCACAATCTGCACTCACAATCTGCACTCACAATCTGCACTCACAATCTGCACTCTGAATCTGCACTCTGAATCTGCACTCTGAATCTGCACTCACAATCTGCACTCACAATCTGCACTCACAATCTGCACTCACAATCTGCACTCTCAATCTGCACTCTCAATCTGCACTCACAATCTGCACTCACAATCTGCACTCACAATCTGCACTCACAATCTGCACTCTGAATCTGCACTCTGCACTCACAATCTGCACTCACAATCTACACTCACAATCTGCACCCTGAATCTGCACTCTGAATCTGCACTCACAATCTGCACTCACAATCTGCACTCACAATCTGCACTCTGAATCTGCACTCTGAATCTGCACTCTGCACTCACAATCTGAACTCACAATCTGCACTCACAATCTGCACTCTGCACTCACAATCTGCACTCTGAATCTGCCCTCTGAATCTGCACTCTGAATCTGCACTCTGCACTCACAATCTGCACTCACAATCTGCACTCACAATCTGCACTCTGAATCTGCACTCTGCACTCACAATCTGCACTCACAATCTGCACTCTGAATCTGCACTCTGAATCTGCACTCTGCACTCACAATCTACACTCACAATCTGCACTCTGAATCTGCACTCTGAATCTGCACTCTGAATCTGCACTCACAATCTGCACTCACAATCTGCACTCACAATCTGCACTCACAATCTGCACTCTGAATCTACACTCACAATCTGCACTCACAATCTGCACTCACAATCTGCACTCACAATCTGCACTCACAATCTGCACTCTGAATCTGCACTCTGAATCTGCACTCTGCACTCACAATCTGCACTCACAATCTGCACTCTGAATCTGCACTCTGCACTCTGAATCTGCACTCTGAATCTGCACTCTGCACTCACAATCTGCACTCTGAATCTGCACTCTGAATCTGCACTCTGCACTCTGAATCTGCACTCTGAATCTGCACTCTGCACTCACAATCTGCACTCTGAATCTGCACTCTGAATCTGCACTCTGAATCTGCACTCTGAATCTTCAATCTGCACTCACAATCTGCACTCACAATCTGCACTCACAATCTACACTCACAATCTACACTCACAATCTACACTCACAATCTGCACTCACAATCTGCACTCACAATCTGCACTCACAATCTGCACTCACAATCTGCACTCTGAATCTGCACTCACAATCTGCACTCACAATCTGCACTCACAATCTGCACTCACAATCTGCACTCTGAATCTGCACTCTGAATCTGCACTCTGCACTCACAATCTGCACTCTGCACTCACAATCTGCACTCACAATCTGCACTCTGAATCTGCACTCACAATCTGCACTCACAATCTGCACTCACACTCTGCACTCACAATCTGCACTCTGAATCTGCACTCTGAATCTGCACTCTGAATCTGCACTCACAATCTGCACTCACAATCTGCACTCACAATCTGCACTCACAATCTGCACTCTGAATCTGCACTCTGAATCTGCACTCTGAATCTGCACTCTGAATCTGCACTCTGAATCTGCACTCTGCACTCACAATCTGCACTCACAATCTGCACTCACAATCTGCACTCACAATCTGCACTCTCAATCTGCACTCTCAATCTGCACTCTGCACTCACAATCTACACTCACAATCTGCACTCACAATCTGCACTCACAATCTGCACTCACAATCTGCAGTCTGAATCTGCACTCACAATCTGCACTCTGCACTCACAATCTGCACTCACAATCTGCACTCACAATCTGCACTCACAATCTGCACTCTGCACTCAATCTACACTCTGAATCTGCACTCTGAATCTGCACTCTCAATCTGCACTCTGAAACTGCACTCTGAATCTGCACTCTGAATCTGCACTCTGAATCTGCACTCTGAATCTGCACTCTGAATCTGCACTCACAATCTGCACTCTGAATCTGCACTCTGAATCTGCACTCTGAATCTGCACTCTGCACTCACAATCTGCACTCACAATCTGCACTCACAATCTACACTCTGAATCTGCACTCTGAATATGCACTCTGAATATGCACTCTGAATATGCACTCTGAATATGCACTCACAATCTGCACTCTCAATCTGCACTCACAATCTGCACTCTGCACTCTCAATCTGCACTCTCAATCTGCACTCTGAAACTGCACTCTGTAAGTGTGCTTACCCCTCTTCTAGTGCACTTCCTCAGAGGTAAGAAGCACTATATACATTCAGCTACAATACAATACACGCCTTTCGCGAAATTATTTTCTTCCTTTGGTTGTCTGCCCTGGACTATATATATAAAGATATATATATATACTACGCGTAGAAAACAAAAAAAAGCTTAACACAAAAAAGAGACAGGACGGTTTATTACAGTTTTATAAACATCAACTTTATCGACTGTTAACACCTCTCTTGGATCCGAAAAACCCAAACAGAAATCACGATGATCATCACAAAATATGTAATTGCGCAGACAAAGCTTGAGAATACTTTCATCGTTAATAGCCCATTGCCAACAGCAAGATCTCAAATACTCTGTACCCAACAATACCTAGGGTACACTGCTAGATTGATTTAGTATGGCACTCTTAGGGGAGATGTGTGTACGAGGCCTATCATACTGTCTTCATAAATGTAAAAAGCCTACCTGTTGTGCTGTTCGGTAACTTTGCCCTACGGCTCCGAGAATATTTGCTGAAAGAACAAGCGGGAGGCGGCTCGGGCGCAGCACGTCTTCCGGAGACGTGCGCGTCCGCAGAGCTGAGTCGGCTCGTGCACAGGCCAGTAGCGGCTCGTGCACAGCTCTAGACTCCCTTGCCAGTGAACACGGCGACTATAGAACTCGCTGGCGGGAGCGCTTCGCGCTCCAACGCCAGCTCGACCTAAAAAAGATAAGATGGAAGATTTACCCACTAACGTGTGGCACCGAAAAGGCTTCACACATCTGAGGCTAGTTGATTGCCTTCAACTTAATACTTTATAGTGTGGGCCCTTGGCCATGTTATCCCATTGTAGTTTGCATGCATGTTGGACCACAGAGCCTCAGCCATTCAGCTCTCCACTGGCTGCTGGCATCCAGCCCTGAGCATCCACCCAGATAGCAATGTGGCCATGAGCTGAGTTTTGGCAGGCAGCACCTTGGGGCATAGCCCCGATCGATAGGGCCATGCAGCTCTGAACCGAATGCTGCCAGCTGGAATTACAGGCCCAGAGCCATAGAGCTACACAGACACGAGCTGACGGCTGTCTTTGGCCACCTTGTTCCTTAACCCCCAGCCAAAAAGCCACGCACCCCTGAACTTGCATCATGCAGTGTGGACCGAGCCATGCAGCTCTGAGCGGACTATTTCAACAGGCATGGAGACCATCTGCCCACCAGCACCCCTTCCAGTTTGAACGGCCAAATGTCTGACTTTATGAGGCATGTTGGATGGAAAACCCACTTGCAGTCCACTTGAAATATTTCCTCTAGTAGGACATTTTGAAGAAATACATTGCAAATAACTGTGAACAATGGCTGTAGGGTGGAAGAGCAGTACTTTTAGGAGGTCCGGCAGGCAGAAGATAAGAAGAAGTTTGAACGGAATATAATGTAATATGAGGAAATGAAGTGCAGGTAGGAGAAGAGTGAGTGGAAAAGGGAGGGAAAGTGCAGAAGTCATATGGATGGGGGCATTGGAAGGACTCAGATAAAAAGCAGCTTGTGTAGTGAGATAAGCACTTAAGGAAGTGGAGGAAATGAACTGCACTAGATGACGGAGGTAAAGGCATTCCGTTGTGGATGTACAATGAGAGGCAGAAAAGGGACTCAAGAAAGGATGAGAGGTGGAGGAGGAACCTTGAGTGGTGGACAAGGGATTCGTGCACTTTGTGGTTTAGACATGGAGAAGAAGGAAAGAGAGGGTGAGAACCTAGTGTGATAAGAGGAAACGAAGAACTGTTTGGTGATCTGTCAGCTGTTGCAACCTTTCATTTAGGAGTGTGGAGCATTTACTGGAACTGTAAGCACTGTATTTCTTGTTTTATGAAGATCTGATTTACCTTATTTTGTGTGCAAATGAAAACTCAATAATTAGAGTTAAAAAAAGAACAGTTTGGTGGAGGGTAGGTATTCCTTCTCAGTTTCTCCTATGGATGAAACCATTGTTGCCAACCCTGCAGCTACGCACAGGCCCCCATGAGGTGGATGTGTTATAATCATCATATATTTCTCTACTAGGTATCCCTCTTCTCGAGTTAAATATGCTATTTACTTAGGTATAGGTTTTAAATAAAAATGCCCAATTTTGATCATGGTATTCTTCATTGCAATGTGATAATTATGTCCTCTATGTCTCAACTTTTCTGTAAGGATTTCATTTTATTTTCCAGTAATTGTTTTTTTGCTTGAGGTCGTTGTGCGGCGGCAAAGGTAGGAATCACCAGCACCCCCACTTACATATGGCAGCCACGGGCGGCAAACGCAGAGACCGACATGGGCGGCACAAGGTATAGCTACGCCACTGCTCTAGCGATTTCCCTGTGTAAATTTCACTAATGATATTAATTATGATTATATCCACCCCGATGTTGTCCATCATATGCTACAATTTACTATGGGAGACACAGTCAAAATCACTCAATAGATCCATAAAATCGAAAAAGATGGAGCCCCCTTTAGCAATTCAATCAATCATAGCATTTGTATAGCGCACTACTCACCCGGAGGGTCTCAAGGCGCTTGGGGAGGGGGGGTCCGCTACTGCTCGAACAGCCAGGTCTTGAGCTGCTTCCTGAAGGCGAGGTGGTCTTGGGTCAGGCGGAGGTGGGTCGGGAGGGAGTTCCAAGTCTTGGCGGCCAGGTGGGAGAAGGATCTTCCTCCTGTTGTGGCTCTTCGGATGCGGGGGACGGCGGCGAGGGCGTGGCTGGTCGATCGAAGGTGGCGTGTGGGAGCGTAGAAGTTGAGGCGGCTGTTGAGGTAACTCGGGCCTTGGTTGTGCAGGGCCATGTGTACGTGGGTGAGGAGGCGGAAGGTGATTCTCTTGTTGACCGGGAGCCAGTGCAGGTCTCTCAGGTGTCTGGAGATGTGGCTTCGTCTGGGGATGTCGAGGATGAGTCTTGCTGAGGCGTTCTGGATTCGCTGGAGTCTCTTCTGGAGCTTGGCGGTGGTTCCGGCGTAGAGGGCGTTGCCGTAGTCCAGACGGCTGGTGACGAGGGCCTGGGTGACCGTCTTCCTGGTCTCGGTGGGGATCCACCGGAAGATCTTACGTAGCATGCGTAGGATGTTGAAGCATGATGAGGAGACGGCGTTGACTTGTCTGGTCATGGAGAGGGAGGAGTCCAGGATGAAGCCCAGGTTGCGTGCGTGGTCTGTTGGTTTGGGTGCGGAGCCCAGGGCGGGTGGCCACCAGGAGTCGTCCCAGGCGGAGGGTGAGGAGCCCAGGATGAGAACTTCCGTCTTGTCTGAGTTCAGTTTCAGGCGGCTAGTCATCATCCATTCGGCTACGTGTTTCATCCCTTCGTGTAGGTCGGCTCTGGCGGTGGCGGGGTCGTTGGTCAGGGAGAGGATCAGCTGTGTGTCGTCGGCGTATTATTTTGGGTATTTCAAATTTATTAGGGACAGATTAAGGCATTTTTGGACAGTGCCTAGTACTCTCCATATTGGATATCCATCAGGGTACCATGCTCTTCAGTCCACACCTTCTTTTTTTTGTCAATGTATGTTGGATCGTTTATTAACCTGATACCGTAAATATAAGCTACTGTAAACGCAAAGTAATTTAGGATTTAACAATTTTTTTTTGCAAAAACAGGTGAGAAGAGTCACACAGTTACTACAATTCAAACCCTAATCCAAAGTACACACAACCAGCTTCTACCTCGGTTTGTCTGAAAGCTGGCGCAAACACGCAGAAAGAGATGCAAACTAAGAAAAAGACTGATAAAACCATTCTGCAAAACACTGTGACCATGCGGAAACAAAATTTCCATGGGGCAGTTTTATTTGCCGATATTTCTCAGTTAAGCAAAGTGAGGTTGTCCATTTTATGAACATTGACTACATGGTTAAAAGCGCTCCATAATCAGAAGCACAGCCGTCTGCGCCAAAAAGAGTACAACTATGGTCAGCCGCACCCGAGTATTATTTGGTAGAAAAGTAACTTCTCACTTACTGCTTTTATTTGAGCAGTGGTGGCCCCCATTAGGGCTGTGAAGGGGGCCCCCCTCAACCTGTGCAGCAAAAGTGAAAAACAAAATGGCAATAAAATGAATCAACACTTCACTTTCCACTGCACCTAGCCCAAGTAGTGTTTGGGGGCAGGGCATTGCTGCTGACCGGCACCAAGAGAGCGGCGCTCTCTCCACCAGTTTACACTGCGAATGTCACCCTGGCCAGTCCACACCTTCAACCTAGCTGGAGTAACTCTCCCCAGGACCTTAACTAATGTGTCCAACAGGTAGATGGAACGATAACCATGCGAGTCATTACGATTCCCCTTCTTAAAGATGGGGACAATCGATGACTGGGACCATGAATCCAATTTCCCTGTTCCACAGTTGCCTCTAAAACGTTAGCCAGTAGTGGACCCCAGAAATCTATACTGGCCTTAAGCAAGTCTGATGGTACCCCATCTGGACCCGGAGCATTAAAGTTGGCACATGTATTAATGGCTACAGCTGATTCTTCTAGGGTGTGCTCGAACGTCCCACCATTCTTTGCATAGGTATTCATAGAGACACAGCTGTTGTCCTCAGTACTTGGCGTCCTATCCTCCCCCGCATACATTAAACTTAAGTGTTTTTCCAAGCATAGGCTGGTATCGCCACTTCTAAAGAAGTGGCACCAACATTTCTAAATAACGGCTGGTCAAAAACTTCCCAAAAGGCCCCACTATAATTTTTGGTACTGGCAGCTTCAATGGCAGCCCATGCCTCTTCCTTTATGGATTCTTTCCTAGTTAAGAGTGCATGTTTATACACTCTTCTGCATTCTGCAATCTCATTAGAAGATAAATTAGCCCTACCTAAAGCAGACTTTAGCCTTGGTACAGTCATGATCGAACCAACATTTTGCATTATTTGCCCTACCTCTGGGATTTCTGGTGAGCTCTCTTGATGAAGTTGGAAATATGAATAAAGGCTCTTTAATTTCTAGGTCCTCAGTGTTTTCATGTAGACAGATGTTGACCAATGGTTTATTGCCCTTTACCAAATTATCCCAAAAGACGGCCAGGTGCACCTTTTCCCATTTTATTCGGTGCGTGTTAACCCCTGTGACCTTGATGTCTCTCACTTTTCCCTATGGTCTGGAACAGACGACCCATAATTGGCTGTCAATCTGAAAACTTTGAGGGTATTGTGAGAAGTTGGCCTGATATATAGTGCTCACTATTCTAGTGATCACTTTGTATCATACCAAACAACCCTTATTGATGATTGGTTGTAAGTCAACCTGATAGACCAGCTATCCTAGTAGCATGGACAAGAGCAGTCTTTAGGCTAAACTCTAGAGGGCGTGTTAAGCCAGCTGTTTTACCATCACATTTACCCCTTGAACACCAAGTGAAAGGACACCACACAAGTTGTTATGAAAAATAAAGTATATTTATTTATAACAAGACTACCCTGAACTCTTTATGAGTCAGGGAGCTAAGCACAACACAAAACTCTTATGAAAATACTACAAGTCGCACAATTTACACAAATGACCGAGGGGCACGAAAAACCATATACTACAAATGTGGAATGCGAAATACTAGCAGGTAAGTAACAAGATCCAGGGGCTTCAGGATCGCTAGGACTACACTACTGAACCTTCAGATTACAAGCAAGAGGCCTAGGGAGATCGGGTGCAGAGTGTGCACTCTCACGCGGGATGCGGGAAGAAGACTATGGATGCTAGATTTCGTAAAGTTAGTGTTATCGGACGAATCCGACTAGGTAGGCTGAAAACGAAAAAGGATCTGGACACTTAGATAGTGAATCAACGTTGGAGCACCGAAATGCTCGAGTTACCTAGCCCAGGGGCTGCGGCTGCATAGGGTTCAAAAGACGTCGGGAATCCTCGTTACAGTCTATGGAGCCTGAAAGAAGAAGTTGCTGGCAGGCGACCAGTGATGAAGTTCGATGGGATCCAAGCCTGGATCGGAGTTGAAAATTACCTGAAAGCAGAGGGGACTCAGTTCTTGATCACTAGCCAGTGATCAGATGGGCACCAGGATGGCACCGGATGAAGTCACCTCGACCAGGTGAGTGGGCGACGCTGGGTTCTGCAGTCTCTCAGACCAGGAGGCGTTGTCGGCGACCAGGATGGAGGTGCGAGCTGTCCCACGAAGGTGTCTGCTGTCGGCGCTGCTGGAACCAGGATTGGAGCAACAAGCCTTGGCAAAGGCAAGCCCACGCGGTGGACTCAAGATGGCGTCTGGAGTGGACCAGGAGGGTCCGGGGTGCTCCTCTGTTGGAGGGGAGCAAGGGCCAGTCTGGAGCAACCAGACCAGCGATGGAAGTGTCGTGGTTCGTCGTGAGGAGGGCCACAAGCCAGCAGGCAAGTAGCCGGACAACGCGGTGAGCAGCAAAGAGCAGAAGGGCCCCACGCAGATCTCGTGGATGCTGGGAGGCTGGACTTCGGTGCTGGAGCTGCTCAGGGTTAGGGCTTCTCAAACCCCAAAGCACTCACTCGAGGATCCTTTGGCGGTCGTGCTGGGTAAGCGTCGTGCAGGTTCTGAAGATGGCCGGTCCCTCGGGTCTCGTCACACCCACGAATCTCAGCTGAGCTGTAGAGGCAGGTAGAGGTCAGAGATGGCAGGGAATCCGGGTTTCGTCGAGCTGGGCAGTCTGGATCCGGAGGAGAGACTTACAGCAAACCGCAGCGCTTAGTTGGTGCCTGCTGATGCACGGTGGCTACTCCTTAGCCACAAGGGAGAGTCTTCAGAAATAGTCAAGAGTTCTTTCGGGGAAAGTAGTCAAGATTCAGAATTATCTAATTTGGGAAGGGGGCCTGCTCCTACCTTTATCCTAAGAAAAGGGACTGGCACGCAACTAGGTCCTGCCCATGGGTGGGACCAGGAGGGGGGTGGTTACACCCCTCTCCTTTGTCCGGTCTCTCCCCAGCTCAGGGGCTGGTGTGCCCCTGGAACTGGTTTGAGCCGGCATATGCACAGTGAGCACCGGGGTGCCACTTGCAGTCACCTTCCTCTCAGCCTTGCCTACCTGGGATACACAAAATCCTGTCTGGGATGGTGCTGGCACCGCCCCTGACAGGAAACCCTTTGTCCAGGCCTCCCTCGCTGGAAGGACTTCCAGCAGCAGGAGGGCAGACTTGTGTCTCGGTGGCAGCATCCATTTTGTGGAGCTGAGGCTGTGTTCAACTTTAACCGGGGTTACAGCTACCAACATGTCTTCTCCCTCTAGAGGGGTGGAATACTACCCCCGTCGCCAGAACTGGCGAGGGGGTAGTATTCCAAAGCGTATGACACCTTACACGACATGTTTAGATAATGTCAGACCAAAGTTACCATAACCGCGAGGATTATAAGGCACTTAAGAGTATATGGTCTGACGTTATCATGGAAACGGCTAAGGGATAGATCCCGAAGGCTGCAGACAGGCTCAGCTCATGCCAGAGCACCATCTCACACGATTCCAAGCACTCTGCCTCCAGGATTGTTAAGGCCTGCCATAGGAGTGACTGATAGGAGATCTGTGTGCCCATTTTAGGGTTAGATATAGGTATACTATATCTAAAGCAGGGGTGATTACACCACCTTGCTCCCAGCTGTCAAGCAGCCAGTTGTGTCAGTTTTGGATGGCCAGCCAGGGGTGGCATAATACATGCTGCAGCCCCTGGTAGGCCCTGGGTACACCTATGCCCTGGGTACCTAAGGTACACTGTACAGGGACTGATAAGGTGACCCAGTATCCAATCAGATATGTACCTAGGGTACATGGAGTCCATTTTAACAGAGAGAGCAGAGAGCCTGGGGTCCTGAATAGCAGGATCCCAGGCCAACTAAGTCAGAAACCAGCAAAACACCAGGCAAAAAGTTGGGGGCAACCATAGTCAGGGATCTACCTTCCTACAGGTATTGATTGCTAAAGGAATTGACATAAGTGATAACATTGTGAATACGCTGGCTCATTCTTTCTGATACTAAGATGAAGTCTACAACACTTTCCTTCCCTCTGGCTGTGAACATGTTTGTGAAAGGGGCTACTGGTTTATTTATTTTATTCGCGAACATCAAACAGTGTTTGATAAAAAGATGCTTGATCATAATATCATAACCCTGATTGACAAAATAAATTTGACCACCACCCTTAGTGCCACAAAAACCAGGCACCTTCATAGAGGGGAAGTTGCATGGATTGACATTAAAATTCCCTCCGCAAATTATATGCAAATCATACCCTCTCCTGTTGAGTGAGCTTAAATTGTTTTCCAGCTTTTCAATCACAGCGCTTCATCCCTTATTCAAGAGGTTGGTATGAAAGTTAACACACACTATTTACACTCCCCTTAGGTCTTCATTTCCAATAATCTGACCAAAAGGTTCGCCAGTCTGGTATTTATAGACATGGCATTCTATTAAGTTGGAAATATAAATCACCAGGCCACCCAACGACCTTCCTGAACTAGAGCGAACTCCAGGTAGGTGGTATGTTATATAGCCATTAATATACAAGGGGTCCACCAACCATGTCTCCTGGAAACACAATATTGAAAATGTCTTAATGAAATATATCCATTCCGGGTTTTTCTAATTTGTTTCGCAAACCCGCCACTTTCCGAAAAGTAAAGCTCAGGCAAGAGCAAGTTTAATCAAATGATGAACCCAACAGTGATGCCCCTGAATCACAATTCCCTCTGGATGACAAGGGCCGGGCTGGACTGGGAACAGCAACCAGCCTTGGCAGATTGCTGCTCGACCGGCCCTAGTAGTGGGGGTGGGGGCCAGGTTAGTGGGGGTGCTAGTAAAAAGCACCACTCCTGCTTTTGTTACAAGGGGCCGAAATTGCAGCACTGATGCAAAACCGGCCCCCAGTGACAAAACCAGCCCTCCACAGCCAGAAAACTGGCCACCACCCCTCCGGCCCACCGAGGAAACACTTGCTGCCCGCTACAGCCAGTCCGGCAGTGGACAAGGGGATCGACTACTGTGTTCTCCACACACATTACACCATCAGTGCTCACACCTCCCCCCGTGGCTTGTTTGTTAAACTCCTGGGAATCCCCAAGTCAGTCAAGGCTCATGCAGGCTTTAAAACAGCTGAAACGATTGACTGTGGGACCGGCACTGCTACCGAGGGTGTTGTCAGGGTTGGACTGAAAGGGCAGTGTACTGGTAGGTGTTGAGGTGCATGTATGGGTAGTAGCGAAAGGTCTATAAAATAAATCAATGGTACAGGTACAATCTGATTATCATCTATATGGAGGTGTTTGAGCCTTGTCAATATCCTGCAAACAGATTGGGAGTTTGAAAGTTAATGACCAGTCTCCTCAAAGGAATTTGATTCCCCTGCCCACCCATTTGATCCTTCTCACAAATATGATATCCCGTCCCATTTCATTAACGAGGACAATTTTATGACCCAAATAATGGACAACTGTAGGAAGCTGGCTCTGTATATACTGTACCAAAAGAGGTATAGTGTGCAAAGAATCCAGTAGAACCCCAAAGGTAGGCAGAGGTAAAAGTAGATAGCACCGTACTCTCTATTTGTGGTAGTGTGGGTGAGCAGTAAGGCTTTATCAGAAGGCAGTGTTAAGGATTTGTTGTACACACTCAGGCAAGAAAGGATGTCACACACTCAAAGACTGAACTCAGAACAATTTCTTTGTATCAAAAATATTATTTAGTTATTTTATTTCAATAACCAAGCCAAATCTGTTGCAGGTAAGTGAAATAATACTTTGCAAGATCTATGCAGTGAATTACAGTTGAATGCAGGTTCAAATGCAGTTGGTTGATCTACAGGTAAGTCAACAGTTCAAAATTACTTTTCAGTTACTTTACAGATTACTGTGTACATTACTTCTTTGATTACTTTTTAGTTTACTTTTGCTAATCTGTGTGATATGCCTAGATATCACAGAGACATTCCCGAGACAAAAGGTAAGTATTTCAGTTTTTACACATATGTAGCTTTTTAATGTTTCATACAAACCAACTCCACACTTAGAAGAATTTTGAAGGGAAAAGCAGTCATTGCAATCCTTAGGAAGGAAATGAAGTTATCGGTTTACAGGCTTGTTTGTGGGAGTTGGTATTCTGGGGTTAGAAAAAGGTGTTCCCCAGGGTCAAGGATGCACTCTCAAAGCACCCTCAGCGGCACTAGGGCGGCTGGTTGCAGAGTGCTGAGGCCCAATTCTATCCAATAGGGGATAGGGGGCCTTGGGTTGGTGGCTGCTCACGAGATGGCCACATGGTTGTTGTAGCAAAGCTCCTGGTGCTAGGCTCAGGCCAAAGGAGGATCCAATTTAGCACACAAAGTGCACTCACAGTGGCGCAGGTTGCTGGTCTGGTGAAAAGTGCCCTGTTGTTTTCAATGGGGATTCTCCGGTTGCAACAAACGCTGGAGAGGTAAGTTGTGATGCCTGGGGATGCTGAGACACTGTTGGTTTGGCCACCCAAGGCTGTGTGATGGCAAGTGCAGGGGTGCGTTTAGTCATCAGGTTTTTCTTACCAGCTCCGGTAGCGTTCAGAGTTATCTTCCAGAAAGGGGCTGCAGGCATCGATTGGAGATTCGAGGCAGGTCAGAGATCAACAGATCTCAGGTCAAGATCACCGGGGAGTCCCCCTCATGTTGTTGGGCCACTCAAACTCAGGCCATGGGCATCAGGTGCAGTGTGGTGCAGACTCCCGGATTTGGCTGGAGCCAGAGTCTGTTGGTGAGCAAATCCGGTGCTCACGGGAGACAAAGTCTTGGTTTGGGAAGGCAGGGCTGGTCCTGCGGGTTCTTGGGGGCTGCTGGCTGCAGAACACATCAGGATTTCGCTGGAGGAGGTTTGATGTGGGGACAGGCAGGTAGGGCTGGGGACAAGTCAATGGGTGTCCTCCTCTTCTTAGTTCAGCACAGCTTCTTCGATCCTTCTTCTCTTTGGTTCTTATCTGCAGAGGCAAGGTTCAGGGGTGCCCCTAAATACTAAATTTAGGGGTGTTGCAGGTAGGTACAGGTCTGGACCATTGGGTTTCTTCCTGGGGTGGGTACACCTCCTATTATGCCACCCTCCAGTGGGAGGGGCACATATGCCTCTTTCTGTTTGGCTGGGTCCCCCCATCTACAGGACTGCAAGGACTGAGAGTTGTGCTTCACCTTGCCTCCCCAACCTGAGGGGTGGGGTTGGCAAAGGTGGGCAAACCTCCCTTCCTCACTTGGTTTTCCCGACGATTTTTCCGCCCAAAATGGGGGTCAGAACCGGTGGGGGCCAGTTGCTGGAAGCAGCAAATGGTGCGGTAGCTCACAAAGGCAGAAAGCCTTTGAAGCTTCACCTACGTTTACCCTGCCCATCCTGGGGGAGGAGGTTTGGTACCTCGTTCCAGGATGTGCATTGTTTCAGACCCCCAAGAGCTGTAGGCTCTCGACCCAGGGGTCCAGAAACATGTCTAATGGTGGCAGCTGGTGAGCAACCACTCAGCCAGGGGGCATCTCTAAGATTTTTATTTTTCATAAAATCCCACACTGGCATCAGTGTGGGTTTAATGTGCTGAAAATATTGATACCAAACTTCCCAGTTTTCAGTAAAGCCATTATGGGTCTGTGGAGTTTGTAATGGCAGACTTTCAGCACCATATACTCTTAATGGCATTACTGCGCTTACAATGTTTAAGAATTGGTTTAGACACTGTAGGGGTACAGGGCTCATGCACCTGTACCCTCACCAATGGTATAGTGCACCCAGCTAGAGCATTGTCTTACCTATGCCAGGGCAGTGGCTGGTTTTGCAAAAACAACAAGTGATGGACTGAATGTGGATCAATGTCACACACTCCCCCAGTCAAAAGATCTGGGCCCAAATCCATCGTTTTTTTGCACTCCACACCACCCTGGGTTAGACAATGGCGATATGCAAATCAGCTCTGACCCTGTTGCCCCATGGGAACAGTCCAGTCCGAACTACAAAAGCCATGTCCTTCCCAGAACGGAATCAAGCATCCGAGGACCGGACCGGTTTCGAGGTAACACCTCTCTTCAGCCCGGCTAGCTTGACTCCAAGTGGTGTGGAGTGCCTGGGACCCACGTCTGGGCATCCCCAGCGCACTTAGGGCGGCAATTGCAAAAACAACAAGTGATGGACTGAATGTGGATCAATGTCACACACTCCCCCAGTCAAAAGATCTGGGCCCAAATCCATCGTTTTTTTGCACTCCACACCACCCTGGGTTAGACAATGGCGATATGCAAATCAGCTCTGACCCTGTTGCCCCATGGGAACAGTCCAGTCCGAACTACAAAAGCCATGTCCTTCCCAGAACGGAATCAAGCATCCGAGGACCGGACCGGTTTCGAGGTAACACCTCTCTTCAGCCCGGCTAGCTTGACTCCAAGTGGTGTGGAGTGCCTGGGACCCACGTCTGGGCATCCCCAGCGCACTTAGGGCGGCAATTGCAAAAACAACAAGTGATGGACTGAATGTGGATCAATGTCACACACTCCCCCAGTCAAAAGATCTGGGCCCAAATCCATCGTTTTTTTGCACTCCACACCACCCTGGGTTAGACAATGGCGATATGCAAATCAGCTCTGACCCTGTTGCCCCATGGGAACAGTCCAGTCCGAACTACAAAAGCCATGTCCTTCCCAGAACGGAATCAAGCATCCGAGGACCGGACCGGTTTCGAGGTAACACCTCTCTTCAGCCCGGCTAGCTTGACTCCAAGTGGTGTGGAGTGCCTGGGACCCACGTCTGGGCATCCCCAGCGCACTTAGGGCGGCAATTGCAAAAACAACAAGTGATGGACTGAATGTGGATCAATGTCACACACTCCCCCAGTCAAAAGATCTGGGCCCAAATCCATCGTTTTTTTGCACTCCACACCACCCTGGGTTAGACAATGGCGATATGCAAATCAGCTCTGACCCTGTTGCCCCATGGGAACAGTCCAGTCCGAACTACAAAAGCCTGGTAGGCATCTCACACAGGGATGTGTGCCATGTTGACTCTGTTCCGCACCAAAACATGCAGCCTGCAATGGCAGTGTGTAGGTGTGTGTAAAGGTACAGGGCCTCTAAGGGTGGCACAATAAATGCTGCATCCTTTAGAGGCTTTCCCTGGCCACAGTGCCCTTGGTACCTATGGTACCATTTACAAGGGACTGACATGTGGCCAAAGAATGCTAATTTGGGTTTTGTATCAATGCAGTTTAGGGAAAGAACATAGGCCCTGGGTACCTGGTTAGCAGGAACCCATGGCACACTCAGTCAAAGTACATCAACAGTGTGGCAAAAAGTGGGAGCAATCATGCAAAAAGAGAGCACTTTTTTACAACAACTTACATTTTAGGGCAGTCCAGCTTAAAAACTTCCCTTTGATAAAGGGGGGGCATTTATCAAAACCAAACATACGATCGGTTGCAGAAGGAAGATCCAAACAATTAGGAGTTGCAATTTTCAATGTTTACAGATTTACTGGCAAAGATTGTGGAAAAGTTATTCCATCATCATTTGATTGTGTCCCATGTCTCTGTATTCTGAGATCTTGTGAGGGACTAATATCCCCAGGTCCTGCTCCCAATGGGGCTTTGGTGGGTAGTTGGCTGGTAATAATCACAGCCACTCTACTCTCTGTTTTATTCAAGACTTAACTAACTTCACAGGGAAGACCCACTTGATTTTCTATCCCAACAAGACGGTCATTAATTTTGTCCATATGTCCTAACAGCTTCCGATTAAAGGAGGTGAACATAACTTGCTTATGTTCTTTTATACCTCTTTGCCAAGGATGCAGATCCTCTTTAGTTACACCCCCCCACCTGCCCATTGTTCACTTCTTTAGAGGATATTGAGTCAAGTGTTCTAGGCGGCCTTGCACGCATAGCCTTTGTTTTCTTTTTTGGCGGATGTGACAAATTGGCTGGTGCCGGTGCTCCAGCGCGGCTCCAGAAATCATTTTTAATCAATACTCACCATTTCCCCGAAACCTTAAAACACATAAATCATGCACCAGTGGGGCTCCTTACCACTGCGCATTTACCCTGTTCGCTTAACACTAGGCTTCAAGGTTCTGGTGAATCACACTGGAGAAACGCTGTTGCATTTTGGTGGAGCGTCTAAACCTATTTAACTAATCATTATTTACACCTGCAGATTTAACATGTAATCATGGAGTAAATTATTCAGACACACCACCATAGTGGCAATGGATCTGTTAGATTGAAAATTAGGCGTAGGAAGAATTCAAAGACCAGCTCTTAGTTCTTCATTTATTTAATTTTTATTCTAAGCAAAACTTTATCATGTCTGACATTTTATGCATTAGTAAATCTTTATTCGGTAAAACTTAAACTTTATCTCAAATGATCATTTTTATTTGAGCTCAAGGAAAAATCGCTTTTTTTTAGGAAACAGTTAAAGATTAGCAAAGAACAGATAGTTCCAAAGTCATTCTCTCCTAACATCCCTAACACCCTCATCTTATCCTTCAATCCTGCAAAACAAACAATTTCATAAGAGTCTTACATCCAGGAATCGGTCAGCAATCGGGCAGCATCTCCGATGGAAATGGAAAAAGCGACCCCAACTAGACAAATCCAGGGGTTTTTATACCTTAATTCCCTAACTTAATCTATCTAAAAAGTATCTAACATTTCTTATTCAGTTTCTCATTGGACAATTTCGGGGTGGGTGAGCATCATCTCACCATTACAGCATTAATTTCACAACGTGTCAGCGAAAAAAGAAAGGGGCTTTGTTTTAGGACATCTTTGGCCTAGGCATTTCCTTAAGTGGCAACATCCATATATTCTCCCAGGCTCTGAGTACGACATCATCCATGCTTGGCACACATCCTAGGTTCCGGGCCACATCAGCCTTGAACCTCCTCGAGCACAGGCAGTTCACTCTGACTTGCAGGTTTTGGCACGCCTTCGCAGTTCAGCTCTTGCTCACAGTTTACCCGACCGTCCATTTTCTGAGTAGGCCTCAGAGGCCACTTTTGGAACTATTGCAAAAACAAACAGATTTATGTTAAATTGTGAATTTAAACCCGTTCTGTTTACCTCCCACCTTACTAATGTTTCCCAATTAGTTGTTACCTAGCAGATAAGCCACATAAATGCGTTTTATACTCACATTTCGACCTCTCCATCACATAAATGATTACAATAAGCACATTTAAATTGCGTTTATTTACGAATAATCTGTACATTAGTTCACAACACAATAACAATACATGTTAGCTGGGTTAATTTGCACCATGTAAGCAAGTTAGTTCTCCCCATGTGTAAAAATAAAAATAATGTGTGCACTTTACTCTAGTGTTGGTTAATTTCACAAAACATGCAATCAGTAAACGTTATTGTTATGGGACATTAATTTCACGAGGGGTACACAAAATTTTGAGTTTGCCACCTCGCTCCATCAATTCCCTCATCTGGTGATTTTATCACCAAATAACCCTTCAAAATTTTGGAAAACTTAACAGAACATGTTTCAACTTCTTTTTGTTAATGTCATCTATAATTTCGTCTCTTTTTCTCTTGAATCTTTGAAAACCTTATCTTTAATTTCTTCCATTTCTATCTCATTCTTTTCTCTTATCCTTTCCAATCTTTCTTCATTTCTTTTCTTCATCAAGTTTCTGAAATCTCTTCTACTTTTGTATATACAGCATAACCTTATAAAGAAGATCACTATCAGTATAACTGTTATTGGAATTAGTATCTTACCTATAATTGAACTACCTATTTCCTGAAACCAATGTTTAATTGCTGAGAAACTTTTACCCAGCCTTACAAGGACACCTTCAACCTCCAGTGGTTCAATTTCCTTATGCAAATCTGTAATATTTATAATATACTTTTCAATGTTCTGACTTTTGCCTGGAATATAAGTACAACAATGTTGAACCTTCAAAATTCCTATTTTGCTAAAATTATATCAAGGGCAAGTCGATTTTGCATAACCATAGCTCTCATAGCAACCATTTCGGTGTCTACCATTAGGAATCCTCCTGCTGTATCTGTTAACAATTTATCAACAATTGTGGACAATTTTCTGACTCTATTTGCATTGAACGAAATTCCCACTGCTGGTATCAGTGCTCCAAATACATCACCTATTATTTCTAACACAGTCTCTCTTCTTTTTCTACTTAGAACTTTACCTATTTCATGCTTTCCATTAGTACCTCTATCTACATGAAAATGTTTTGGAAAGACCAAATGTACATAACATGTCCCATACCAGTGGTCAGGCAGTCTATAATAAGCTTTATTCCCACATATGAAATAAATTCCAGGGAAAACAGGATAA
The DNA here is from genome assembly GCF_964261635.1 of Lissotriton helveticus. Classification (NCBI taxonomy): domain Eukaryota; kingdom Metazoa; phylum Chordata; class Amphibia; order Caudata; family Salamandridae; genus Lissotriton; species Lissotriton helveticus. The sequence continues at coordinate 1,709,011,768 of NC_136057.1, read as the reverse complement.
TTTCCCCCTTTAAATCCCCAACCTCCTAAAATTCTATAAGTGTCTTCACATTGACTTGCACCCACAAAATAATTGTCATACATTGAATTATCTCTTCTGATACAAAATGTTCCCAACATTGGTTCATCTATATTTAATGCCACGTTCACATTCTTATCTTCAATATTCTCATCATTAAATCCATACTAATATTATAAAGAGAGAGCCCAAACCTTTGAGGCGGGTAATCTCAGTAACCACAGCAACAATCACAACACCCAATACAGCGTTGGAAAGGGCAGTTGCAGCAGAAGGACATAGGCTATGCAGATGGATAAAAAAATGCATTAAAAACATTGCAAAAAACTACATCATCCAGAAGGCCGAGGGCCAAAATAACATCAAACAGGAAATGATGTAATAATGTGACTCACTATATTGAGACTGAGAGCTTGGAGCCAAATTGATCGTGAACAAGGGATATGCTATCCCGAAACGCGTAGATTTGTGCCTGCCTGCTTGAGAAACTCCATGCCGTGAGGATTAAATAAAAAAGCACATAAGTGAAGACAAACGCCAGTTTGTCCTGTTTCTCTCCCAGCTGGGGGAATTGGTTGTGGATTTAAATGAGGCATGGTTCTGCCACGGGAATTTACGAACCGGCGAGAGAGCGCTGCAAATTCTGGCGAAAAGGAACCTAGGTGTATCAATATATATATATATATATACTAGCAGCCCGTCCCGACGTTGTCCAGGTATGAAATAGAATGTGTGTAATGTGTGTATTCAGGTGAGACCGATTGTGGTATCCCGGCAGCAAATCTACCAGGATATTGTACCCCTACCGATTCCATGGGGCACAGTTAAGCCTTTTTTCATGACCACGTGATTAAATTTGGTTGCGTAGGTACCAGATGCATGCCTCATTTATTTGCAGCATTGAATTAATTATTATCAGTTTGTGTTTAATAGCTCATTAGGCTTTAAATAAGGAGTGGCGAACACAGGGCTGGTCCCTGTGTAGCCCTGAGGAAATGCTAGGGGGACGAACGAAACATGTTGGCAGACAGGAGTTGTTAGGTACACCTAAACCCATCACAATTTAGGTATCCTACCATTTCTGTGATAATCAAAGGAGAGAGTAAGGGTTTGTCCACAGACATCCAGTTGTGGACCAGGATTACTCCTATTCCCCTTGGGCGAGTATTTTTTTAAACAAATAGAGGAGTATCTCCTGCAGATTATAAGGTCAATAGTCTGGAGGATAGATATAATGGCATAAAAGGAAAGAAATTTCCTTTTCTTTAAAACCCCTCACTCACCAGCCTGGCGGTGACATGCTTCATCATCGGGGTCCACCCTGGTGGCCTAGCGTCACCAGGGTGTGCTTCGACACCTGAACTACAGTGGAGCGGGTTGTGACTGTAGGTGCAAAAAGAATAAATGTTAAAAATTGTCCTGGTTTAACTCAAAATTAACTTTATTATAGAGTAACTGAACAATGTTAAAAATAATGGTGAGATGGTAGTTGGCAAGTTACGACCGACTCATCTCTATATGTGTTGGTGTGCATTGGTCGACATGTTTCTACCAAAGGGACAGTGCCCGGTTTCTTCAGGACCAAAAAACAGGTGGACGGGAGGTGTGTGCCCCCTAAAAGGCTCACCCTACCCTGATCCCCTGTTGAACCCTCCGGCAAATTGCTCGGGGTGTGTGTGCTCAGCTAAATAAGGGAGCAAGCAAAAGAAAAAAGAGACCTGTGGAGAAAAAGGAATAAAAGCAAGTATCAATTGTGGACATATTTACTCTCCTGTTACGTCGTGGAGTGTCTCTATTTAGTGAATTGTCATGCCATATAGATATCGTTTTAGCCCTCCGGGTGAGAAATGGTGGCATCCGAGGATGCTGAGCATAATCGATTGATCAATATATACGTGCATCGCTGCATGCGTTATGTGCGGCGTAGTTTTATGCCACCTCGGCGGCGTGCTTATCCGCTTGTAGTTAGCACATCAATCAGGGTGATGGGGCTGTGCTTATTGTCAGGCTGAACACCTTGGTGCGCTTAATAAATAGTGGCTATGAGTAAACAGTGCTATGATAGCGTGCGCTTAGTACGTATTTAGTCGTTTCGTGAAAGTAAACGTAACAATCAACATACATGACTAACATACATTTAACATTTAAAGTACACATGGGCATGGTGGCGTGAGTTCAGGCTTACTTAATTCAGAGCTCTGATGCGCTTCATCGGGCAGGGCGTAGGCTCTTCGCAACAGATAAACACATTCTGCAATTGCGGAATATATGGGAAAAGGGGTTTGAGCGTGTGGCCCGGGTAGCGGGAAGAGAGGCGCAAAGAGAAACCATTCCGAGTGAGTGTCTCGGATGTTTCAGCGCGTCCGCTGCAAGGGGTGTGGGTGTACTTACAGTTATCCGGCATAGCGATTAGCCAAAGACCTACTGCCATGGTTACTGGACATAAAAAACAAAAAGTACTGGGAGCTCAGATGGGCAGACTCTAAGTCTTGTGAAATGGAGCCTGTTTCAGAGTCGTGGTTGGTTGACAGGTGGAAAGATTACCCATACTTAGGAGCCCGGGGAGCTCGTGACTAGTGATTAGTTATTTAAGGACGGTGGCCCAAGGAATATTATCGTTAAGGCCCGTCTTGTGGCTGGAAAGTCTGTAAATTCAACGCTGTTCCTTCTCAAACAGTCGTGCTTGCACATTGGGACCTGGTTGGATTTGCTCAATGACAGTCCATCGCATGTCATTCGGGGTGTGGCGTGTCGTCAGAAAATGGTCCGTTAGTCTGGTGTTGTTCTTCTTACATCTCACTGTGCTTCGATGTTCTGATATGCGCAGTTTCACTTTTCGGGTTGTCATTCCTATATAAGGAATCCCACAGGTGCATCTGATCAAGTAAATAACATTGGTACTGTTACAGTTAGTGTGCGATCTCTGTACCCATGTTTTTCCTGGTTCAAGATCCAGGGTTTTTGTGTTGGCAGTGAGGTGGCAGACGCTACAGTCCCCACATCTGGAATGTCCAGTAACTGGTGGGAGGCCCCATATTGCAGTGATGGTGGGGTTGGTGTCGTTGGCTGTAGTTCTCGGCCGGGTGTTGACCAAGCTGTCCTTCAGGCTGCGTGCCTTTTTGTACGAAAACAAGGGTTTTTCCCAGTTGAATTTCCCAGTGCAGAGTATAGACCAGTGTTTTCGTATGCTTTTACTCACTTTATTTGATGCTGCATTGTATGTTGTAACGCATGTGAGTGGCATGTTTTCCATATTTCTGGGTGTGTCCTCGAGTAGAGCTTCTCTCGGTTGGTTCCTTGCTCGTTTCTGACATTTGTTGATAATTGTCTGTGGGTAACCTCGATTTGCGAGTTTGATAGTGAGATCTTGTGCCTGTTTCTTGTAATCAGATATTTTGCTGCAGTTCCTTCTTAATCGCAAGTACTGTCCATAGGGTAAGTTTTCCCTGAGTGGGCGAGGATGGAAACTGTCAAATCTCAAGAGGTTATTTTTCGCAGTTGGCTTGAAGTGTGTTTTGGTTATCAAGCTCTCATTTTCTTTTTGGATTACTATGTCCAAGAACACCATCTGGTTTGAGTCTATACTGTGTGTGAATCGTAAATTTGGATCACAGGTGTTAAGCCAAGTGATGAATGACATAAGTGTCTCTCGTGGCCCTTGCCATATGGTGAAGACATCGTCTATGTATCGCCGCCAGAATTTTATGTGAGAACCGAAGGGATTGTTCACTGACAGGACGAATTTCTTCTCGAAATCGTAGACGTAGAGCCCCGCTACACTGGGGGCAAAAACACTGCCCATGGAAGTCCCCCCTGTTTGGAGGTACAGGGTGCCCTGATATTCGAAAAAGTTCCTTTTTAGGGCTAAGGTTGCGCAGTTGACAATGAATTCCCTGGGCGTGCGATAGTTCCACTCATAGTTGTCAAGTGTTTGTCTCAGTACCTCTATTGTTGCATCTTGTGGAATGTTAGTATAGAGACTTTCTATGTCTAGGCTAACCAAAATGTAGTCTTCTTCTACTTTGATGTTGTCTAACAAGGTCAATAGGCTTTTGGTGTCTCTAAGGTATGTGCTAGTGCCTTGTACAATTGTTTTCAAGAAGAAGTCGCAATATCTGGACAGTGGTTCTAGTAACGATCCTATTCCAGATACGATCGGCCTTCCTGGTGGTGGAAGTATGCCTTTGTGCATCTTTGGCACCACATAGAAATAAGGGATCTTGCCCTCAGTCGTGCTCAGGTAGTCGGCTTCCTGTTTCGAGATGTCTCCAGCGGTCTCTGCTGTTTCTACCATATTGGTGATCTCAATGCGTAGATCCTCACTCGGGTCCACTGGTAGGATTTGGTAGTTGTTGGTGTCACTTAGTAGGCGTTTACACTCTGTGTCATAGTCATTTGCATTCATAACCACCAGGCCTCCGCCTTTATCAGCCGGTTTGATAACTATGTTGTTATCGTTCGTCAAATTTGATAGTGCTTGGTTCTCAGCCCTGCTGTTGTTCTTAAATTGAGCATTTTGTGTCATAGTTTCAATGTCATTGAACACAGCCTGTTCAAAGGTGCTGATTTCCACCGGGATACAGTGTGGTGGTGGTGTGAAGGTTGATCTCGGTCTAAGACCAGTCTCGTTGGTGGTTTCATTAGGCTCAATCGGGGTGTTTTTCTCAAAGAAAGCTTTGAGTTTGAGTTTGCGGAAGAAGCCTGCTAGTTCACAATGTAACTTGAACTTGTCAAGAGCTGCCGTAGGCACAAATCCTAGTCCTTTATTAAGGACCTCAGTTTCTGTGATGGTTAGTGTACGTGAGGATAAGTTAGTCACTAACTCCTCGCATTGCTGGGGCCTGCGCTGTTCGCTGCCGACTTGCTCCTGGTGATGCTGCCCGTTGTGTCTTCCTCCTCCCAGTGTACAATGTTCCCTCGTCTGTTGCGTCCTCTTCCGCGCCTGCCTCTGTTTTGAAAAGGAGGACGGAATTGGTTTTGTGGAAAGGGGAATTGTTGGAAGGGTGGTTGCCATCCATACATGGGGAACTGTGGTGGTTGCTGGAACGAGTGCATTTGGGGATGCTGAATGGGATGTTGCATGGGGTGGTTGTACTGTGGCCACTGGTAGTGCCCTCTGTATTGTCCTTGTTGTCTTTGTCGTGGTGTTCCATTGTTGGATCCCGCACTGCTGTTGGAGCTGTTGGAGTTGTTGCTTGATGCATCAGAGTCCTGTTCTGTTGTTACAGTTGCTTTGTACTCTGGGTCAGAATAGGGGTAAACCTTCACAAACGAGAATTTCTTCAGGTCTTTTTGAAACTTTTGTACCTTCTGTTGTGTGAGATTATCCCGATACTCGTTTATTTCTTTATTCAGATCGTCCAATTTTTTCTTGTAACCAGTAATAGTGGCTTTTATTTGGCTTTCTGTTAATTGGATCTCTATCTGAATTTTCTCTGATAAGCGCACGGCTGTTTTTAGGATTAGTATAATCCAATCGTGCGTGCAGTGCCACGCAATATGGGCCCAGTCTTTTCTAAATTCAGCATCGTCCAGGAAGATGCGTGGGGCGTTGGTAACTAGTAAGCCTTTTGGGGCTATGCTGTTCGTAAAGTACTCCTTCAAGATCGTGCCATGTAGGATGGTTCCAATACGGTTCCGCTTCATCTCCGTTAGCTTCTCCCAATCAGATGTTTGGGAGATGGTATGGCTGATGTTTGCATCAGCAAAAACACTGAGGTCACCCATGATTGCATCTATTTCTTCCGAAGAATAAGTTAAGCCAGGATTCTCAGCCATGGTAGCCGTGGTGTGTACTTGGTGGATTTTACGGATATAAAATACACTCTCGCAGCTGTGCGCTGCCAGGAAATGTGATAATCAAAGGAGAGAGTAAGGGTTGGTCCACAGACATCCAGTTGTGGACCAGGATTACTCCTATTCCCCTTGGGCGAGTATTTTTTGAAACAAATAGAGGAGTATCTCCTGCAGATTATAAGGTCAATAGTCTGGAGGATAGATATAATGGCATAAAAGGAAAGAAATTTCCTTTTCTTTAAAACCCCTCACTCACCAGCCTGGCGGTGACATGCTTCATCATCGGGGTCCACCCTGGTGGCCTAGCGTCACCAGGGTGTGCTTCGACACCTGAACTACAGTGGAGCGGGTTGTGACTGTAGGTGCAAAAAGAATAAATGTTAAAAATTGTCCTGGTTTAACTCAAAATTAACTTTATTATAGAGTAACTGAACAATGTTAAAAATAATGGTGAGATGGTAGTTGGCAAGTTACGACCGACTCATCTCTATATGTGTTGGTGTGCATTGGTCGACATGTTTCTACCAAAGGGACAGTGCCCGGTTTCTTCAGGACCAAAAAACAGGTGGACGGGAGGTGTGTGCCCCCTAAAAGGCTCACCCTACCCTGATCCCCTGTTGAACCCTCCGGCAAATTGCTCGGGGTGTGTGTGCTCAGCTAAATAAGGGAGCAAGCAAAAGAAAAAAGAGACCTGTGGAGAAAAAGGAATAAAAGCAAGTATCAATTGTGGACATATTTACTCTCCTGTTACGTCGTGGAGTGTCTCTATTTAGTGAATTGTCATGCCATATAGATATCGTTTTAGCCCTCCGGGTGAGAAATGGTGGCATCCGAGGATGCTGAGCATAATCGATTGATCAATATATACGTGCATCGCTGCATGCGTTATGTGCGGCGTAGTTTTATGCCACCTCGGCGGCGTGCTTATCCGCTTGTAGTTAGCACATCAATCAGGGTGATGGGGCTGTGCTTATTGTCAGGCTGAACACCTTGGTGCGCTTAATAAATAGTGGCTATGAGTAAACAGTGCTATGATAGCGTGCGCTTAGTACGTATTTAGTCGTTTCGTGAAAGTAAACGTAACAATCAACATACATGACTAACATACATTTAACATTTAAAGTACACATGGGCATGGTGGCGTGAGTTCAGGCTTACTTAATTCAGAGCTCTGATGCGCTTCATCGGGCAGGGCGTAGGCTCTTCGCAACAGATAAACACATTCTGCAATTGCGGAATATATGGGAAAAGGGGTTTGAGCGTGTGGCCCGGGTAGCGGGAAGAGAGGCGCAAAGAGAAACCATTCCGAGTGAGTGTCTCGGATGTTTCAGCGCGTCCGCTGCAAGGGGTGTGGGTGTACTTACAGTTATCCGGCATAGCGATTAGCCAAAGACCTACTGCCATGGTTACTGGACATAAAAAACAAAAAGTACTGGGAGCTCAGATGGGCAGACTCTAAGTCTTGTGAAATGGAGCCTGTTTCAGAGTCGTGGTTGGTTGACAGGTGGAAAGATTACCCATACTTAGGAGCCCGGGGAGCTCGTGACTAGTGATTAGTTATTTAAGGACGGTGGCCCAAGGAATATTATCGTTAAGGCCCGTCTTGTGGCTGGAAAGTCTGTAAATTCAACGCTGTTCCTTCTCAAACAGTCGTGCTTGCACATTGGGACCTGGTTGGATTTGCTCAATGACAGTCCATCGCATGTCATTCGGGGTGTGGCGTGTCGTCAGAAAATGGTCCGTTAGTCTGGTGTTGTTCTTCTTACATCTCACTGTGCTTCGATGTTCTGATATGCGCAGTTTCACTTTTCGGGTTGTCATTCCTATATAAGGAATCCCACAGGTGCATCTGATCAAGTAAATAACATTGGTACTGTTACAGTTAGTGTGCGATCTCTGTACCCATGTTTTTCCTGGTTCAAGATCCAGGGTTTTTGTGTTGGCAGTGAGGTGGCAGACGCTACAGTCCCCACATCTGGAATGTCCAGTAACTGGTGGGAGGCCCCATATTGCAGTGATGGTGGGGTTGGTGTCGTTGGCTGTAGTTCTCGGCCGGGTGTTGACCAAGCTGTCCTTCAGGCTGCGTGCCTTTTTGTACGAAAACAAGGGTTTTTCCCAGTTGAATTTCCCAGTGCAGAGTATAGACCAGTGTTTTCGTATGCTTTTACTCACTTTATTTGATGCTGCATTGTATGTTGTAACGCATGTGAGTGGCATGTTTTCCATATTTCTGGGTGTGTCCTCGAGTAGAGCTTCTCTCGGTTGGTTCCTTGCTCGTTTCTGACATTTGTTGATAATTGTCTGTGGGTAACCTCGATTTGCGAGTTTGATAGTGAGATCTTGTGCCTGTTTCTTGTAATCAGATATTTTGCTGCAGTTCCTTCTTAATCGCAAGTACTGTCCATAGGGTAAGTTTTCCCTGAGTGGGCGAGGATGGAAACTGTCAAATCTCAAGAGGTTATTTTTCGCAGTTGGCTTGAAGTGTGTTTTGGTTATCAAGCTCTCATTTTCTTTTTGGATTACTATGTCCAAGAACACCATCTGGTTTGAGTCTATACTGTGTGTGAATCGTAAATTTGGATCACAGGTGTTAAGCCAAGTGATGAATGACATAAGTGTCTCTCGTGGCCCTTGCCATATGGTGAAGACATCGTCTATGTATCGCCGCCAGAATTTTATGTGAGAACCGAAGGGATTGTTCACTGACAGGACGAATTTCTTCTCGAAATCGTAGACGTAGAGCCCCGCTACACTGGGGGCAAAAACACTGCCCATGGAAGTCCCCCCTGTTTGGAGGTACAGGGTGCCCTGATATTCGAAAAAGTTCCTTTTTAGGGCTAAGGTTGCGCAGTTGACAATGAATTCCCTGGGCGTGCGATAGTTCCACTCATAGTTGTCAAGTGTTTGTCTCAGTACCTCTATTGTTGCATCTTGTGGAATGTTAGTATAGAGACTTTCTATGTCTAGGCTAACCAAAATGTAGTCTTCTTCTACTTTGATGTTGTCTAACAAGGTCAATAGGCTTTTGGTGTCTCTAAGGTATGTGCTAGTGCCTTGTACAATTGTTTTCAAGAAGAAGTCGCAATATCTGGACAGTGGTTCTAGTAACGATCCTATTCCAGATACGATCGGCCTTCCTGGTGGTGGAAGTATGCCTTTGTGCATCTTTGGCACCACATAGAAATAAGGGATCTTGCCCTCAGTCGTGCTCAGGTAGTCGGCTTCCTGTTTCGAGATGTCTCCAGCGGTCTCTGCTGTTTCTACCATATTGGTGATCTCAATGCGTAGATCCTCACTCGGGTCCACTGGTAGGATTTGGTAGTTGTTGGTGTCACTTAGTAGGCGTTTACACTCTGTGTCATAGTCATTTGCATTCATAACCACCAGGCCTCCGCCTTTATCAGCCGGTTTGATAACTATGTTGTTATCGTTCGTCAAATTTGATAGTGCTTGGTTCTCAGCCCTGCTGTTGTTCTTAAATTGAGCATTTTGTGTCATAGTTTCAATGTCATTGAACACAGCCTGTTCAAAGGTGCTGATTTCCACCGGGATACAGTGTGGTGGTGGTGTGAAGGTTGATCTCGGTCTAAGACCAGTCTCGTTGGTGGTTTCATTAGGCTCAATCGGGGTGTTTTTCTCAAAGAAAGCTTTGAGTTTGAGTTTGCGGAAGAAGCCTGCTAGTTCACAATGTAACTTGAACTTGTCAAGAGCTGCCGTAGGCACAAATCCTAGTCCTTTATTAAGGACCTCAGTTTCTGTGATGGTTAGTGTACGTGAGGATAAGTTAGTCACTAACTCCTCGCATTGCTGGGGCCTGCGCTGTTCGCTGCCGACTTGCTCCTGGTGATGCTGCCCGTTGTGTCTTCCTCCTCCCAGTGTACAATGTTCCCTCGTCTGTTGCGTCCTCTTCCGCGCCTGCCTCTGTTTTGAAAAGGAGGACGGAATTGGTTTTGTGGAAAGGGGAATTGTTGGAAGGGTGGTTGCCATCCATACATGGGGAACTGTGGTGGTTGCTGGAACGAGTGCATTTGGGGATGCTGAATGGGATGTTGCATGGGGTGGTTGTACTGTGGCCACTGGTAGTGCCCTCTGTATTGTCCTTGTTGTCTTTGTCGTGGTGTTCCATTGTTGGATCCCGCACTGCTGTTGGAGCTGTTGGAGTTGTTGCTTG